>NC_136835.1:3942579-5142579 GCF_951394365.1 Tetrao urogallus | reverse complement strand
GTTCAGTTCTGCTTTATCACAGAACGAATGGGAACAGTGTGTGATAATGTGTTAATTCGCTTGTTGCTACACTAAGATATGGTATAAAATTGAACAAAAAATGGATGGCGTGGCCAAATAATGTAATAAAATTGTTGGAGTTCTCCCATCTTTGAGTGCTTGAACCTCCAACAAGGTCAGTACACCTCTTTGTGTTGTTATAATGTGTCTTGTTTACTTAAGAAGAAGGAATACAGATGAAATCAGGAGATGATTCTTCATTTCATTTTTCAATGGAGAAGGAGGAAAGTAAATTTGGAAATGGAAGAGACAAAGACCATAGTTCAGTGGTTTGCCAAGAGCTAAATAAAGAGCTCATCACGCTTGGCTTTGGCCTCTTTGAAGCCCAGGCTGGGTAATGCTTCTGCTTAAAGGAGTGGGACATGGGCTGAGAAGCTTTTCAGTTTGGGTTTTGTCTTTTCCTGTTGTCTCTGGATTTTTTAGGCTTTATGCAAGTCTGTCATCCATACCAAAAACGTCATTGAAATGCTGCAGATTTTGACCTAGAGTTGGACTCCAGGGAGCTTTGCATGCAGGGCTCTGCCTGTGTACAAGTGAAAAATGGAAATGATGCAGTGCTAAAATGAGTGCCTATAATTTTAGGTAACTGTGCTCTTGCCTGCTGCTGCTCAGAGCATGAATCCCACCAACCTGTCTGTGCTCGGCAGCGTTGCTGAATCCCCCCAGCAAATGGCTCTGGAGCAGGGTCAACAAGCAGATAGAGTAAGTTGCCAGGCACCCTTTTCTTTTGAATGCAAAAGTACACTGATTTCATTGTCTCAGGTGATGAACTGTGTCTGAGTGATATGGGAGGAGATGCAGAAAACCCTAGCACAGATTTGTACTGTCTTCATCTCAGTGTGGAATGTGTTGTGTTATTTTCTCAAGAGAGAGATCATATCTGATACACAGAGAAACCTCACCTGAGGGTTGTTTTGTTTTGAGCAAGCACCTGAAGATCATCCTTGCTTTGAGAAACAAAGTTAACAGTAGTTGTAACTCTGACTGTCACATAGGACCAACATCCTCTGGGTGTCCTTGCCAATCTCTTGACAGCTTTACTGTGTTTGGTGTTTCTTGCTCCCTACCTGAGAAACCTGTGTAGCAGATGGATATTCAGTGCACCGCATGTTGGTTAAAATGTAGGGAAAAATCAAGGAAAAAAATCATTAAAATAGTGAGGGAATAAAATAGGCTTGGTGTGATCTCCTCCCTCATTGACTTTTTTTTACACATGTGTTCTGGGGATTGTTTTCATCTGATTGTATGATAGGAAAAAAAAAAATGTACCAAAGTGCAGGATTTGACAGTTTGTACAAAAGAAGTTGAAATACAGCTTTAGGCTCTGTGTAACTTCCAGAGAGCTTGGACTCCATTGCTGAAACTTTTCATGAACATCCAGAACTTCTGACTTCAGCTTTTTCTTCCTTGAAGTCAGGCCTTGCCAGGGCTGTCCTGAGGGACTGTCAGCAGCAGGGATTTCAAGCATCACTCAGCATTCATGTATCGTGTAGCGTCACTTTCCTTCCTCCTTTCCCTTACCAGAGAAAGCAGAAAGGTTAGGCTAGCAGGAGCCCTCATTGCTTGTTTTTGTAAGAGTGTTTTTCCTTGTGAACCAGTTGTGATTGCTTTCTTTGAATTCTGTCTTCAGGCATCGTTACCGGTGCATAACCAGGTGTTGCCTCCTATGGAGGCAGTGGATGGTTCTGACCCTCTGGCACCGCTGCAGAATCAGATGGAAAGGATGGAAACAAAAGAGGAAGATGACGAGGACGAAGAAGATGATGAAGATGGGGAAGACACTGACATGGATGAATGGGATCCAGATCCACCTCGACCATTTGATCCCAATGATCTGTGTAAGCATGTGAAGTAGTATGTAGCTTTTCAGCTGCTCTTTCTTTTGCTTTCACCAGGCCTCTACTAGATGGAGTCAAAGATCTCTTGTGTTTTTAGCAGTAATAACTGAAGCCCTTTATATCCAGAAATGTATGCTCATGTTGGGCTTTGTCACATAGAAGGCAAAGTGAGATAGTTCTTTATTTTGTGGGAGGCCACCCTCCCTAATCTTTAAATCCCTAATTTTTAAAAGACAGGCAGACTATTGGAGTGAATGTTCCTGTACCTGAGACGAAGATGCTCAGAGTGATAAGGCTGTCTCTTCTGAGCTGGTGTGTGAGTGTCTGTCTGACAGTCATGTCCTCTCTGACTTTGTGTTGTAGGGTGTGAAGAGTGTAATAATGCACATCCCTCCGTGTGTCCAAAACATGGACCTTTGCATCCGATCCCAAACCGGCCTGTGCTGACCAAGGCAAGAGCCAGCCTCCCCTTGGTGCTCTACATAGACAGGTTTCTGGGAGGAGTCTTCTCCAAAAGGCGTATCCCCAAACGCACGCAGTTTGGACCTGTCGAAGGACCCCTGGTTAGACAAACTGAGCTCAAAGACTGCTACATCCATTTGAAGGTAAGGGTGTGCGTGTGCGAGAGGAGAGGAGTTTATATTTGAACTTTGATTTTTGTGAATTTGAATCAGTGGCTGCGACTTGATCAACTACTTCACTGGATGTGTGCCTGTGTTGCTTCATTTCTGAATGTAACTCAGAAATATGCAGCTTGCTTTGGCTTCAAATCTGTCCTTTTATCAAGGAGGCAGTAATCATGATGAATATTCTAACATTGTGGTGTTACGATGTATAGGACTCCAAGTATGCAATGCTGTGAATCACTGTCATGTAGGCAGAAGCAACGTGTAGACATAAAAATAGTCTGAGGATGTTTTGCAGCCCTTATTTTGCATCATGCTGTAACTTATTTTGTTTTTTCTTCCTTTCCCTTCTTCCTCCCCCAGGATGTAGGGGAGAGGAGAGATTTTTTTCTCTCCCGTTCTCCTTGCCAAGTCTATTGGCACGAGATAAACTGGGTTTCACTAATTTCTATTTCATGTTTACTGGCTTGATCATAGGAGTTACTCTAGTATTTGCTTGATGTATGGTCCACAGTCTTAACAGCAGTGGTCAGTGTCTGACTAGGAGTACAGACAGGTTCAGTAACAGATTCACAAGTTCATTTGAAGAAGTGGGTTTTGTTTTTTTTAACAGCTTGAGGCACTGAGAGGCCTGAAATAGAAGAAGTGGGTGTGCTAGTTAGAAACATCGGACAACATCTGCTGTGTCTGCTGCTGAAAGTTCAGCTTCTTGTGCCTCAGTCACAGCTGTACATCACATTCTGTGCCTGACTCTAATCACTACCTGTGCCTAAGTATTTTCCTGTGTACTGCTTGTTCTTGGATCCCCATTGGCAAAGAGATCAGCTATGTGCTCGTTGCTTTTCTGATGTAAATGTTGTGTAGTCACAGTAGACTTTCTTTAGAAATTGGAATTCTTTCAAATCTGCTGCAGGAAAGTCATGTGTAACTGATTTTTATTACAGGTATCTCTTGATAAAGGTGACAGAAAAGACAGAGATTTACAAGAGGACCTGTGGTTTGAACTTTCTAGTGAGGCTCTTTGTAACTGGATGATGTTTGTGCGTCCAGCTCAAAACCACTTGGAGCAGAACCTGGTTGCTTATCAGTATGGCCACCACATTTATTACACAACCATTAAAAACGTGGAGCCCAAACAGGAACTCAAGGTATGGCATTGCTCGTATTTGTGGGCTTACAGTTTCTGCTGATGGAATCGATTTCGATTGCTACCTAATAAGCACATCTCCAAGAGCCAGAAATGATTGCTGTAAATAATTGGAGCATTTCTTAGTGCTTTTTCTTGTGATAAAGCACATGGTGGCCTGAATCAAATGTCACTGAACTCGGCAGTCAGCCACTTACGGGTTTTAAATGAGTTTGGCTGAGACATAAAATGAGGAAGCTTAAAATTAGAGCATGTAAATGATTTGCTTGTCACTGTCATGCTTTACACTGCATATATTTTGCTGATGCAATCTAATTTTTATTACAGTAGTCTTATTCTTTTTAGTTCTGGATGCCCTTTCCAGTTAGTCCTATGTGCCTTTGACATGTTTTCTGGTGCTTAAGTGAATGTGGTCTTTCACTTTACCTGGCTTTCCTGGGACTTTTGAAACTTTGCATGTGGAAAGTGATAAAGGATGTTGTGACTGCTCTGTGAGTGACTTTTTGTTCCCTCTAAAAATGTATTGATTACTTTGAGCTCAAAGCAGCATGGCTGGCTGAGACAGCCTCCCTTCTTAACATCATCTGGGGAATTGGGGAGGTGACAAGGGAAAAGCTAGTGTCAGGAAATGGTTTGTTCTTCAGAGCTTTCTTGTTGCACATGAGTTCTTACAGTTTAACAGAAGGAAGTTGGAAACACACTTAACTAAACCAAAAGCCTGCTGATATGCTTGTTGCTGATTTTTAAGAGCAGAAACTTTTTCCTTCCCTGGAATCAGTTTTTAATTTGTTTAAACCAAATCACTGGGTACCTTATTAATCTATTCTAAACGTATCCAAACTGCATTTTTCAACTGGTCTAAAATCAATTTGAAATCAGGCTTCAATTAAATCTGTACAGACCTCCTTGTGAAAGCACCATTTTTCTTCATGTGTCAGTAGTGTCTTTAGGGGTAGAATCGTTGGGGTAATTGACAGCAAATTACTTAGCCTGTACAGTGTTTTCTTTGCCAAGTGAGCATCAGTATGAATGTGTGGAACTTGAGCACTGCTCAATGACAGGTGAGTTGTCTGGGGGCTCCAGGTTTCTTCCTTTGTCCAGCTAGTTAGATGCCTACCAGGTAACATGTATGTGCTGAGCAAGTCTCCCAAGGTCTTAGAAATGCTGCTCATAGCACTGCTACAAAAACACCTGTGACTCAGTCAAAACTTGCCCAGGTTTTTCATGCTGGAAATCCGTTCATGCCTTATTTAAGAACATCTTTTAAAATTGAGCCTTTTTAAGTAAACAGCAAGATGAAAAGTGACACAAGAATTTTGAGCTAAATTTAAGTATCTGATTCTAGGTTCTGGTAAACTTGGCCGTTCACGTGGCTCTGTGCTGAAGGTTTCCTAAATCACTTTAAAAGTGAGCCCAGCAGGCTGCAGCCTGGCAGTCCTTTGTTCTGGGAGGCAGGACCATCTTGCTTGACTTCTGCTTCTAAAAACACTTTTAGTTGTGTCTCTGCGTGCTGTGCTGCCTGTTGTCTGTGTAAAGACATGGGAAATCCCTGCAGTTAAGAACTCTTCCTTTTGGTACAACTGCCCTCCCAAATAACAGTGCTGTGCAGTCAGATCTGCAGAGGTGAATTTCCTTTCCTTTCGAATAGTGGTAGCCAGGTGTGAGATTCACATTTGTATGAGGAGGCTGTACCTTAACATTACGTGGACATGCTTTCTGAGCTAAGCTCTTCTATTCATCCGTGGAGGTATATTAAGCTCAACAGCTTTATTAGCAGGGACGAAAGGAGAAAAAGGAATTAAGGTCGAGGCGAATAAAGTGAGCGTATTGCATAGAAAACATTTTTCAAATGAATTCCTCTTGGTTCTTTTCCATGTAAGGAAGCATTTTGTTCCCTTGTATTTCCCACTCAAGGTGTGGTACGCTGCCTCTTACGCAGAGTTTGTGAACCAGAAGATCCACGACATATCTGAGGAGGAACGCAAGGGTAACTTGGGCTTTTCTGCCTTCTGTTTGTGCAGTGATGCTGGTTGGGTGACAAACTTGGTTTTGAGTATGGGGCCTATAAGCTGCTGGAAAGAAGTCTTTCTGTACTTGAGAAATGAACCTGTATGCTCCTGCTTCAGGTTGAAGAGACTTCTGTTGACTGCACCTAGCCACACAGTGCTGTAGGTGCTCTTTTGGGTACCTAATTCATGTGAATTTTCCCCAGTGACCTTGTCTTTCTACAAGGAGCTGCAGTTGTGTCACAGGGCAGAGGGGATTGCTAAAAGCAATGTTGTGTGGGGCTGTGCTGGGTGTTCTGCAGTCTGTCTCCACTTGAGTGGAGAAATACAGCCCAGGATAGAAGTGCTTGGGGAAAAAAAAATGAGGCATTTAATTGATAGTGTCTGAAATGCTGTTACTGACCTTTCCAATGGAACACAGTTCTCAGAGAGCAAGAGAAGAACTGGCCGTGTTACGAGTGCAACCGTCGTTTCATGAGCTCCGAGCAGCTTCAGCAGCACCTCAACTCCCATGATGAGAAGCTGGACTTCTTCAGCAGGTACTGAAAGCTTTAGCTTTGTCCCTGTATAATGTTGTTGCTCTTCAAGGTTTGCGGAGTTGATTTCTGCAGGTATTAGTAACCAACTTGGGTATTCAGGAGAGAATGGCTCAGCACCAAGAAGGTGAAAATACAGCACCAGAAAGCTGACCGGCTTACGAGGTTTTGCCACAGAAGGAGCTGAAGGAAAATAAATCCTTCAGGGAAGATGGTGAAGTTTTTTTTGTTTTGTTTTAAACAATGACTTAAACTGCAATATTTTTGTATGGCAGAAGTGAAATGCTGATCCTTTTCTGTGTATCCAGATACAGAGCTCAAAGAATGAGGCATCTAGTGCTTTGCCTCTCCACTGAGGTGGAAAGATAGTTATCCTGACCTATTATAAACTCAATCTAGACCCATCCTTCAGGGAACAGTAGACATTGGTGCCTTGTTGTTCCTGAAATTTGTTAAGCGGCTGTATTTTTTTGTTTTGTTTTGACACAGAGTTGTTCCCTTCAGTTTAGTGTCTGAGTGCTTTTTTGGGGAGGGATGTTATGGCTTCAGGCTTTAAATTGGATTGCTGGTACAGTTACTTCCCAGCACTCTGTACCCTGGGATGCCAGAAGAAGAGTTGCCATGGCTGAGCACTTGCTGGAAGCCAGTAGTCCTCTCAGTCCCAAAATTATCAAAGAAAATTATAATGTATTCTGTACTGTGATTTCTCAGAGTGCAGCATAAGAGCACTGGTTGGTACCTGCTTATGGTTTTTGGTGACAGAGTTTCTTCAGATTTTGTTCTTCATTGCAGGCTGTTGATACTAAGTAAGAATGCATTAAATGAGTGAAGATGCCAAATCCATCTCTTGTCTCTAACTTGAAGCATTGTGCTCTGCAGAGCCAGAGGAAGAGGTCGTGGGCGAGGAAAAAGAAGGTTTGGACCAGGCAGGCGCCCGGGACGCCCTCCCAAATTCATGCGTATGGAAGTAACCATTGAAAATGGAGAGAAGTGTGAAGAAGGAACACAGGTATATTTGAGGGATGGGGAGGAGGAAAACAAGATACCACATGGGATGTAAATGTTTAACTGGAAGGATTTAGGGCATCAGTGTAAACTGAAGGCTTGCTCCTGCTTTATACCCAAGTAAATTGTGATGTTTCTGGGTGTGAGTCTTTGCTGGGGGAGCACGTCACTTCTGTTCTATAAAGTCTGTAAAATTGCTTGCATTTCTGCAGCAACTTTAATCCCAAATCTTGTAGCAGTGAGATAGGCTACTGCAGCTGTTTAGCAGCATCACAGAAGTAGTTTAGACAGTAAAACTGTAATGGGAATTTAGGTTCACATTTGTCCTTTCTGGAACATGAGGTCAGAGCCTGCTCTTATAACTGTTGCTGGTGGAATTAAATCAGGTAGAGCTATGATTCTTTATGATGTTTTAATATTAACAAAAGGTCCTTCTGTCGGCCTACTTACTGCAAAATTATTTTGCTTGTGGCTGTTAGTTATATTCTGCAGGAACCTAATGTGATACATTGATATAAATTAAATGTTAATTCTGTCTAATGCTGACTGGGCATAGGGTTAACATAAGACCCTTTTATGAAGGTGTCACAAGAAATCAGTGGCTCAGTTTCGTTGCTTGGCTGAAAGCTGGTGTCTGGAGTGGTAATTTTCTTCTGGCATCTCACTTGGTTACAGTTCATTGCTGATTCAAAGGGAGGAAGGCATACATGGCCTCTGAACTCCTGCTATTTGCTTTCTGAGCATGCAGAACTGCCCTAAATTTTGCATTATATGCATAGTTTGAGATGATGCCACTCTCTTTGCAAATTGAGCCAGCTCCAAGTCCCAGCTCTTCAGAGAGTCAAGACTCACTGGGCACAATCCTGTGCTAATTTGTCTGAGTGGCTCTGGGCTGGTGGTGGCTCACATCCTCCCAGCCTGGGAGTATGGCCCAGATTTAGTTCACATGTGTCTTTGAAGTCAAGCAGGGAAGTGTCCCAGGTCTTTGGATGTCTGCCCACCTTCCTAATGACTAGGCACAAGTTCATCTGCCTGAGAACTTGAGGCTTGAGGTGTCATGACCACAGTTCTATGACAGCTGTGTGAAAATTTGCCACCTAGGCCAGGATGGGACCTTTTGGATAGAATCCTGTTCTACTGAATCTGTCTGTCTGGTAAGCACTAATGGTTTATAACAGCTGCACTCCTGGCATCTTGCTGTTTTGGCTTTTTTTCCTCCCATTCCTCCATTTATGTTTGAACAGTATCAGCCCTGAGCTGTTGCACTCTTGATGTTTTTCTTCATAGTTTGAGATTTTAAGTTCCTTAGTTGCATTATAAGTGATTACATGTAAGGATCCATGGGTTTTTTCTCCTCATACTGGAGGTTTCTGTCCAAAAGGAGTTACTGGACTTCATGAGGAAAACAAATGTGGATTGTAGCATGTATTTCCTGTTCCCAACACCCTCCCTTTTCTTTTATAGTCATGCTAAAATGGAAGAGAATATCTTTGTGTGATAAATACAAGTAATATATGCAGCTGGATAGATGAGAGTGCAGAACTTGGAAACTGGATAGTAAAACACACCGTGCACAGTGTAATGATCTCATTTATCACTCTTCAGTTCGTCATTCCAGCTAGTTTGCTAGAAAGGGGAGCCTGCATATCAATGCCTGATAATGATTCGAAGTGACAACAGTTTCAATGAGACAGAGATTCCCTGCTTTTCCTGGAGGTCTGATCTGTGCTACAGACTTTGGTCTTAAAATTTCTTACAGGTCAGCCTACATATCTTTGGTTCAAGCAGTGATGAGGTCTGTAGTGCAGAAGTTTGCTTGGCTGTTAACAGCTGGGTTATTTTGATCCTGTGTCCAGTCAGATGTGGATGATGATATGGCAAAAAGTGTTACGTTCTGGCAGTGCTGCTTCCTCAGTGCTCTGAATGTTGCTGCTGTAGGTGGAGAACTGCTGAGATTATCACTGAAACATATTGGAGTAGAGCAGTGTGGACACTTGTTTATAGCTTACAATGAAATATGTAGAAATCTGGTTGTCTGCTGAGTGATATCAAAGCATTTTTCAGTGGGTGGGGGGAATAATCACTGGCTGTATGGTTTGCGATTTCAGGACTTGCTGCATTTTTCCAGCAAGGGGCAGTTTGATGAGGCCAGACAAGCAACACTGAATGGGCTGGAGCAGCAGGAACAGACTCCAGTGCCATCAGAGACACAGCCGACACTGGAGCAGCAGTCAGAAAGCCACCCACTGCAGATCCAGCCCCAGCACGACGAGAGCGCGGCGCCTGCGCAGAGCACCATGACTGCAGATGACATGAGGAGAGCAAAGCGTATCAGGGTGAGCAAAGACAATGGTGGCTCATGTTTTCTCTCACCCTCTCCATGTGCTGTAACCCAGAGAATGCTGGACCTGCCTGAAAGGAGCAGCTGGTCCCTTTCTCCCACTGCAGTATCCATTTCCAAGTCCTGATTAAAGCATCTCATTCCTAGCAAATTTTCCTTCTGAGAGGAAGACAAATCTCATGTAAAGAACGAGTATCTCATGAGATGCGATGGAGAACTGGTCACCAATTGGAGCTGATTCAATTCCAGCACAGTAATTCTTTCACACAAGCACAGTCCATCCAAGCTGGCAAGCAGGAGTGCTTCCAACAGCCGGCTGGATCTGTGCTGTGGCACAGACTGGCTTATTCACAGCACCATCTGTGTCTCTCAGAACTCTTGCCTTGCAAATAGTTGCTAAAGAGAAATCACAACCTCAGTTCAAATCTGCTTAGTTGATGATAGTGATAAAATCCTTTCTTGGGGTAGAAAACCTGTCTGCCTTTGTGAGATTAAAACCTGTGCTAAGAGCTTTGTGTACCAACAGCAAATGCTTTGAACCTGAGCTGTGTCAGCTGAGTGAGCTGTTTTTTTTCTCTATTGTGTGTGGGAGGGAAATGATTCAAGCAAATAATCCTTCAAGCCATGTAACTGTGAGATTGGTTTATTTAGCTAAACATCTTTCTCTTCCATGTGTAAAATTTTGATTACAGAAGGGAACAGCTGCAATTTGGTAAGGCATAGTTTTTAGGGGATGAGAAGATTAGGAAAGAGTTGAGTAACAGTTCAGTATAGGAAGATGTTGAGCCAGATTTGTGTCTCAGTTTACAGTGATATGCATGCAAACGATGGTTGTGTTACCCCATAAGTACAGCAGCATATCTGGAAGGAGGAGTTTGGCTGTGATGTTAATTTAAGGTTTTGTTAAACAGTGAATGCGAGAG
This sequence comes from Tetrao urogallus, assembly GCF_951394365.1. Classification (NCBI taxonomy): domain Eukaryota; kingdom Metazoa; phylum Chordata; class Aves; order Galliformes; family Phasianidae; genus Tetrao; species Tetrao urogallus. The sequence goes on along the minus strand of NC_136835.1, from coordinate 5,132,097 downwards.
GAAAGGGAAAGAAATTCAGAAGTTACTTATGTCTTGCTGCTTGGTGTTCATCCTCTGAACGTTTATCACAAGCAGATCACAAAAAGAGGTGTGCAGTGGTGGTTTGATCCTCAGTGGTGTGTTTGTATCACCAAATCTACAAATGAAACAGCTTGTTTAGCAGAGTCCTGGTGAGGTTTCAAGAGAGAGGCATTGGCAGAATGGCACACTGGTTGTGTAGCACTTCTCATTGCATCAGGCTGAGACAACAGAAGACTAGCTGCCATTACCTTTTAACAACTGAAGAATTGTGTTGAGTTCAGTACCCTGTGAGTGCTCCTTCCATTCAGCTGTTCTCAGCATGCACAGTAGCATGTCCTCAGTATTATCAACAAGTAAATACTGGGTTTTGAGAGTATAGCATGTAATTCATTTCCAGAGAATAGGTAGGAAGCCTTGACAGCTGATTACCATCTGGAAACCTGTACTGCTGTAGTTCTTCCTTATTACTCACGTGAGGTTGCATTTTCAAAGCCAGCAATCTCTTGTGACTCACCTCAGCTTTTCTGAGGTTTGAGGCAGGGATGTTCTGCGTGTATTTTCATTCCAGCTGTAGTATTGAACTCTGGTGCCCCAGGTTCAAGTCCTGATGGAATTAGTTCATTTTTCATCCTCTGCTTTGAAGCCTGTGGAGTTTGACTTTAAATATGGAAGTCTGTTAGTTACTATTGAAAGGATATAGCCACCCTATTCTTCCAGTGAAATAAAGTACACTGTCTTCAGCTAAAAGGAATTTTTTAATAATTTCAATTTAGTTCTGTTGTCCAGAGTGATTATGGACTGATCTCAGAAACACATGCACTTCCAAACGGCCTTTTTTCATGTACAGACCTGATCCTAACGTGCCCTTCATGGGGTGACTGTTTACCCAGAGGAAGCAAGTGGCATGACAGGGATATGATTAGGAAAGCACAGTCATTTCCTTTGTGCTGAAGGAAGGAAGGTGCTAAGTTCTGTAACGATGAGTACGAGGTGAGGCTCAAAATGTCACTGTTCCTCAACTTTCCACCATATCAATCCTTGCCTGCTTGTCGTTCTGCCCTAATTATTCCCTTTTGCCAGAGGTATTTCATTCTCTCTGTGGCTCCACAGTTACATTACATCATTATTAACTCTGAATCTAAGAAAATATGAGAAGTCACAATATACTTTCAGGGTTATCTGTGCTTTTTATTTTGATCCTTTAAATCCTCCTGGGCAGTTGTTGTTTACAAGTGAAACATTGAAGATCTATTTAGTGTTTCCGAAGGCAAAAAACTCAGCAGAAGTAAAGGGGGAAAGAAAAAGCAGTCTGAAGTGCTGGCCCCCATTGAGGCCCACAGAAAGTGTGAACACAGAAGTCAAGACTTCTGTTTTCAGGTCCATTGCATAACATAAGTATTTTTCTCTCCCTTAATGCTGCCTGCTCAGCTGGAGCTGCAGGTAGGTTTATTTTTTTGAGTTTTTTCTGTATCTGATCAGATGGTACATAACAACATTGCGTTCTATGTTGTTTTGCCCAGCTTCTGTTTAGTGTCTCTTGATTTCCACATCATCAGTTACAGTTACATAGTTGTCCTTTAAGCAACTGACATCCAGAATGAAGAGTTATCTGAAAAGATTTCCATACTTTACTGCTTCCAGGACTGTGCTGACTTAGATGTAGAATAGCCTGGCCTGCTGTCTTAGTAGTCAGGTTGTTTGAGGTACAAATAGCAACGTATGTTAGCAGTGGAGTTGAGAACTTGTAGCACGTCTTAAACTGTTTGACTTATCAGCACATCCTTGTAGTTAAGGCAAAACTATATGGAAAAGTGGAAGAAAAGAACAGCAATTTAGGATATTAAATCTTAAATAAAAATCTGTGCCACTCTTGCTCAGTTCAGTGTTCCTAGTTTCTTTCAATACCAAGAAAAGCAGTTTCAGGTTTGACTGTGTTTAGTCTGCTTCCCTTGGAGCAGACAACAGAATTTGAGGGAGTTTCTCTTGATTTAGAGCCTTCGTGGGTTTTTAGCTTCTTCACTTTCAGTCTCTCAGATGTGATACGTGCTAAATGGCAAAGATGAACAAATTGCTTTCAAGTTCTTACTATGCTTATAAAACTGCCATTCTGCCCCTGCTGTAGTATTCTGAAACTCTGTTCTTCATAACAGTAAAAAGGGTCAGCATCTCTTAAAAATGCACTCCACCAGAAGTTTTCCAGGCAATGCTAAACCACTGCTGCACACCTCTGATCTTCACAGAAGTGGATTTTTGTACAGGGCAGTGCAGTTGCATCAGCCCTGCTCCTGCATGACAGATGGAGGGATAGACAGCGTGGGGCTGACTGCATGGCCCAATCCTGAAACATAAGTTGGAACTACAGCTCTCTTCTTGTACCCAGGTCTCTTCTTTGGAGGGGGATTTAGCTCTATTTTACAGAAGGATGCCATGCTAAAGATGGAGATGTGGACAGGAGGGGGAACTTCTCCATTCTGCTTTCTTAACTCAGTGTGTAGTTGCAGGTATTTCCCTTCTATCCATCACAGCATCCACTTCTGTAAAATGCAGACTGTCTGTGTGACCAGAGCGTCTTTTGAAGTTCAGGTTCACTGATCTATAGTTTTTGATCTTGGAAACGGTCTGTGAGGTCAGTATCCAGCAACAGCTAATGGACTCTGTGTTTCTTTCAGAATGCAGCTCTTCAGCACCTGTTCATAAGGAAATCCTTCCGCCCATTCAAATGCCTCCAGTGTGGGAAGGCGTTCCGGGAAAAGGACAAACTGGATCAGCATCTGAGGTTCCACGGCCGGGAAGGGAGCTGCCCTTTGACTTGTGACATTTGCAACAAGGGCTTTATCAACAGCGGTTCTCTTGAGAGCCACATGAAGTTCCACATGGACCAGAAAACATATTCCTGCATTTTCTGTCCCGAGTCCTTTGACCGGTTGGATTTACTCAAAGATCACGTGGCCATTCATATCATTGATGGCTATTTCACCTGTCCTACCTGCAAAAAGCGCTTTCCAGACTTCATCCAGGTGAGATGTTGTACTGATTTAAAGCCCCACCTGCCAGATCTCTTGCACTCACTGTTTTTCTCACTGCAAGAAAGATATTGAGGCCCTGGAACGTGTTCAAAGGAGGGCAACAAAGCTGGTGAGGGGTCTGGAACACAGGCCATATGAGGAGAGGCTGAAGGAGCTGGGAATGTTCAGCCTGGAGAAGAGGAGGCTCAGGGGAGACCTCATTGCTCTCTATAACTTCCTGAAGGGAGGCTGTAGTGAGCTGGGGGTCGGCCTCTTCTCTCGTGTCATCAGTGATAGGACCAGAGGGAATGGCTTCAAGCTACGGCAGGGGAGATTCAGGCTGGACATGAGGAAGTATTACTTTTCAGAAAGGGTGGTCAGGCACTGCAATGGATGCCCAGGGAGGTGGTGGAGTCACCGAGCCTGGGGGTGTTCAAGGAAAGGCTGGATGTTGTGTTGAGGGACGTGGTTTAGTGGGAGCTATTGGGAATAGGTGAACGGTTGGACTGGATGAGCTTTTAGGTCTTTTCCAACCTTGGTGATTCTATGATTCTTTTTTCTGGTGCTTGGATTTCAAATGTGAAACCTCATTAATATTTTCTGAAAGAAAAGCCTCGAAACACAGAATGCTTTAGGAAGTGAAGGCTGGTCCCAAAGTAGGCGAAAGCAATTGCTGTTACAGAAAGTGTCACCAAGATATCAGCTGTTAAGATGAATTTATTTTTAAGCCAGAGACTAAAAACTTTTTTTTTTCGCTAAGAATTTCTGAGACTGTTTTACCACACAAATCTTTATTTGAATAAATTCCACTATTCTGTCATCTGCAATTCCAGGTCAAGAAACACGTCCGCAGTTTCCATTCGGAAAAGATTTATCAGTGCACAGAGTGTGACAAGGCTTTCTGCCGCCCCGACAAGCTGCGGCTCCACATGTTGCGGCACTCGGACCGCAAAGACTTCCTGTGCTCCACGTGTGGCAAGCAGTTCAAGGTAAGGTGATTCCTCACTGGATCACTCCTGATACAAGTGGAAGTCAGTGTTCTTTATCTCCCTTTGAGCAGATAAGGTCGTCCTCTGAGGAGGGAGGAATGGATGCGTGTAAGCTGCAAGCACTGCTTTGCGTGGTGTGAGAGTTTGCTTCTGCTAGAAAAGGGATGAGATCCAACCCAGCAAACTCTGCTGTAATAGGGTGCCTCATGTTTCACATCTTGTCTCTAATCAGTTAATTTCTAAGGCAGTTTCATCTGCTCATTAAGAAACGTCTCGTTAAACAGCTCAGTTGCTAAGTGCTCGTGTTGTGTACTTCTGGCAGTTTAGTTAGGAAAGTTTCTTTCTGATACACCAATGGATTGGTAATATTTCTGGCTGAGGTGTGCGTGTCCGTGGAATGCATCTTGTCAGCACATGGCATCCAGATGTCTTAGTAGATTTCTTCAGAACAGGCAGAGCAGACTGAGCCAGGTAAAGGGTGATGGCTGCAGTCTAGATTCCCATGAGATACTGGGGGGATTGGAAAGCACTTTGGGGTGAAGAAGCACATTCTGAACAGTGCGTGCCCAAAGGGGCTGAATAACACTGGGACAGGCTCAGCACCACTGTGGGGCTTGAAGTCAGCATTGCTGGAGAGCATGAAGTGATGTAATCTTCTAGTCACATAGAGTCAATTTTAGATGAATTCAGAGAAAAGCCAGGTTGGAGGGGTTCACTTCTATTGAAGCCACTAACTTAGCATTAGTTTGACTTTGCTTTTTGTGGCTGAGTAACCTCAGCTTTTGAACAGTCAGCCTAAGCTCAAAGAGTTCTTTCTAGTCCACTGCTGAGCATGCACCTCTATTTCACAGCAGCAGTGAAGAGAAAAAGCCAAAGAGGTGTCTGAACAACTTACATTGTGGTTCCTATCTGTAGCAAATAGTATGGCAGTAAGCATTACTGATGTTGTTATTGCTGTTGTTACTGTTATTCCCTGGTGTAGAGGAAAGACAAATTGCGAGAGCACATGCAGAGGATGCACAACCCAGAGAGGGAGGCCAAGAAAGCCGACCGAATCAGCCGCTCAAAAACTTTCAAGCCTCGCATCGCTTCCACTGACTACGAGAGCTTCATGTTCAAGTGCCGGCTGTGCATGATGGGCTTCCGCCGCAGGGGGATGTTGGTGAGCATCCACGTGATCCAGCCCCACTTCTCACATCTTAGCTAAGGAATAAGGGTAGAATTCCCATCTCTGGAACACAGCGATGCTGTGAAACCAGCATCATCTTGTTGTTGATTTGAAGTTGGGCTCCTTCTTTAAACCTGACATCTTCTCTGTTCAGCAAAATGCATTTGTGTATTTCATTGCCTGTCTCGCATGTCTGCTTGTCTCCAGCATCTCAGTGTCGTGCAGTGTTGGTTGAGCCTTAGTGATTGTTCAGCTTTTATCATGCTTACGTGTTTTTCTCTTGCTCCTCGGAGGGGCCTCTGCTGGCCAAGCACTGTAACTGGCCCTGTGGAAGGATGCTAGCAAATAAGGCTGCTTCTTTCATGTTTTGAGGGTTGTGATCTCTCCTGGCAGAGATCCTTTATATCAGCTTGTTCTCAGCTACCCAAGACTTCTGACAAGTTATTTTAACCCTTCCCATTGTATTTTCATGAGGGAAGCTATGAGGACAGCAAGGCCGTGTTTACCTTGCAACTGACGGAATACACAGTAGCCTTTGCAGTAGTAAATGCTTCTGGTGCTGCTGGCTAATACCACAGTTTTGGTTTGGCACTTACCATGTTTAGGACAAAAAGCAATTGCTTAGCTTCCAGTTGTAATGTGCTCTCTTGTTCTTCTGTTTCTTTCTCCTAAGGTGAATCATTTATCAAAGAGACATCCAGACATGAAAATAGAAGAGGTGCCAGAGCTCACGTTGCCCATCATCAAACCCAACAGAGATTATTTCTGTCAGTACTGTGATAAGGTAGGTAAGGAAATGACCCTCAGAATGTAGCTCAGTCCTGGGCTTGTGTACAAGCAATTTGTCTCTGCACAAAAACATCTGGCAGGGCTTGCAGTGTTTTGGAGGGGCTTGCCAGCAGGCACTGACCAAAAGAAATTGAGATGAAATGAATTTAGGCCAGGGAGTCTGAATACTAGCTGAAAATTGCAGTTATTCTTTTCTGCTGTGTTTGGAGTTGGTAAGACTTAAAAGATTCAGCATGCAGCGACCCATCCAGAGTCCTGTGTCACTCTTTGCAATACAGGACTAAGTATCCTACTTAGCTATAATTTCAGAATTTCTTCTGGTTTTCCTATTGCTTCTAAAAGTTCTAAAAATCCCAATCTCCCTTTTATTTTAAGCTGCTTGGTCACATGTCAGTAATTCCCAGTGTTCTTAGAGCCTGAAGGTTCTTCTGCACTTGAGTTCCTGTCCTTGCTCTCTGGCCTTTTGCTTTTTGTGTATGTGGGCCTTTATGTACCAGAAAATGCATTTTGACTGACTGTTCTTACCCTTGGTACGTGCCTTAGCCATGTCTCTTTTCCTTTGTTTAAAGAGGGGAGAAAAATGATAGTGTTTAAACAATACTATACCATATTTGTTCATGCCTCAGAAGTAAAAAAATGGCTGTGGTTAGTTGAGGTTATTAAAGCTGTTTGATGCCTCATGCAAGAATGGAGACATCAACCTTCACGATAAATTAACACTGGGCCATGTAGAAGTTTGGTGATTGTTGGCTTCCCTGATGTTTGTCCTTTTAAGTACAAGCCAAAGATGATTTTCCTCTTCATTTCCCATCCTGATTTGATGCTTTGTTTTACACTGATCATGTTCTCAAATAGCTTCTATGTTCTATACAGTAGTTGCTCTTGCAGACTGATTAAATGCTAGAATGTGCATCTCTATCTATTCATTACGTTGTACTTGTTTAGAGTTATAGCTAAACACTGTCTAAAACAACATGGAGACGTTCCAGGTGAAGAGAAGTGATACCAGATTTCTGTGCTTCCATTTGAAATTAAAATGATGTAACTCCAATCATTACCCTTCAGGTGTACAAGAGTGCCAGCAAACGCAAAGCTCATATCCTGAAGAACCACCCTGGTGCTGAGCTACCTCCAAGCATCAGGAAACTGCGCCCCGCAGGCCCAGGAGAGCCAGATCCCATGCTGAGCACCCACACCCAGCTGACAGGCACTATAGCCACCCCTCCAGTCTGCTGTCCTCATTGTTCCAAACAGTACAGCAGTAAGGTATGGGGGCATCTCATAGCCTCAAAGGACAGCTTCTTTTCATAGTGATGCTCTTTCACTGTGGCTTTTGCATGTAGAGCTCTTTTATTCTGAGCTAGAGTGCTACTTTCATGCTGCATGCTGACAAGGTAGGTGCAGCCTGCTGGTTTTATGGCAACATGGGGGGGATGAGCTTGAAAGAAGAGATGTGTTATCAGTGTGTGGTTACAGAGAAGTTTGGAAACTGATAGCTTGTTTACTTGCAAGGGAAGAGGGATAGAGGAACAAAATTCAAAGAAAAGGTGGCCTTTGGAGAAGGTGCCCCAAATGTTTAGCTGCACTGAGGTAAAAAGCTTATGGATTCTGATGTTTGATGTTTTGTATCAGGTGGCTCTAATCAGAAGAGATTTTGTGATCTTATTTCCCTTCTTGCTGACCAGAAAATCCCGTGGTGCTAATCCTAATGCTGTCATACTGAGAGAAACCTATATGTTGCAGTCCACACGTGTTAGAGTTCAGCTGACCTTAAGCCTGGCCATTTTTCTAGTGCTCTTTTGCATCTCTCTGCAGACGAAGATGGTGCAGCACATTCGCAAGAAGCACCCAGAGTTTGCTCAGCTCCCTAATGCTATCCATGCCCCCCTGGCAACAGCTGTCATCAGTTCCACTCCTGCAGTCCTCACCACTGACAGCACTACTGGAGAGACCGTTGTGGTAAGGATTCAAGACGTTCAATCAGATCACTGGAGGGAAACAAACAGGAGAGGAGCCCTCTGGTAGCAGGCTTAGTGTTTCTTAGTATTTCTGGCAGGCATCGCTTTAAAACATGTGTTAGGACACCACTGGAGGTCATTTCTGTTCTTGGATCTGTGCTGTATTTTTGCTGGACCAGGAGTTGTGTATTTCTTCCTGGAGCTGTAAGGATTTACCTTTTCCTCTATTCCATTTCCTTCAGACATGTGCCACTGACTTTACGTAATACTTGCAAAGATGCCTGATTTATTCAGGAATCCATGTCTCGTGGATTTTTCAGAGTCTGTTCTCCTGAGATGCTGAGGATTGTAAGGATATGTTTAACAACAATAGACAGAGGGCTGGATCAAACTCCATTCAGAGGAATCAAGGTTTTCCTGAAATCCTTTAGACAGTGCAGTACTGAGTGGTAATCACCTCTGCTGGTTGATCTCTCCGGTGTTAATGCATTAGCTGCTACAGAAGTGAAAGCTGAGGCTAGAAAATCAGTCTTCTGTCCTTTGGTGATGCTGGGGTGCTGCAAAGCTTCTAAAAACCTTCCATCAGTAACCTTTATTTGAATCTGGATAAGAGACTGTTTTGCTTGGAAATAGGGAGATTCACTCATTACATTTTCTAATGGATTTCAGAAATGCAGTTGTCAAGAGAAGTATCATTCTGGCAGATGAGGAGGAAAGATGGAGTATATTTAAGAAAACAATGCTCTATTTACTAGCAGAAATCCTGCACTTAGAAAAAGTAGACAAAGTTTCCAAACAAAAGAAGTATTAAGTCAGAAAATCACATATAATAATTTAAAGATTGTGGACTTTGAGTGATTCTGACTAGCATTTAGATAGTGGATGATCCTTGGTGACAGCTTGTGACCCATCAGCCTAGCTGGGTTTAGCTCTTGTAAAGCAATGGCTGGGCTCAGTGGTGTAGATGTTGGGTTCAGTGCAGTGAAAGAACTACGCCCTGCAAAGGTGTTCAGTCCTGTAGGCACTATGGATGATTTTGTGTCTCTCTCTACTGCTCAGACAACAGACTTGCTGACACAAGCAATGACAGAGCTGTCCCAGACCCTCACAACGGACTACCGAACTCCCCAGGGGGACTACCAGCGAATCCAGTACATCCCTGTGTCTCAGTCCACAACTGGCTTGCAGCAGCCTCAGCACATTCAACTGCAGGTTGTTCAAGTGGCCCAGGTGTGTAACCTGCTGGGAGGCTCTGTATGCTTTTTGACCCTCTCATAGGAAGCCTGCACTTCCTTGGGGCTGCGGTACTGGGAGATTTGTTAGGGAACAGTTGAAAACAAAGCGAGGAAAGTTCTTGGCTGCTTCTGCAGAGAACTTGAATATATACCTCTGCTTTGGTTTTCTTTCTAGGCTACCTCACCTCACCAGTCTCAGCACTCCACAGTGGACGTTGGACAGCTTCATGACCCCCAGACGTACACCCAGCACGCCATCCAGGTGCAGCACATCCAGGTGGCAGAGCCATCACCCACAGCTCAGTCAGCATCGCAGGTATTTCACTCTTCTCTGCACAGATGGCATATTACTATCCTGAATCACAGGAATCATTTTGTACATCAGTTAAAGGACTGCACGTGGAAGAATTGCTATATAAACATCTTTGAGATCGTCGTAATCTCTAGGGCTTAGTTGTGTTTTCAGAATGTACAGAGGGTAGAGATAAATGGCCAGAAATAAGTGAGTTCACAGCTATTCCTGATTAAATAGAGGCAACCACTTGAAAGATATAAATGAAAATTGGCATTCTTCAAATATTTGAAGTACAGTTCTTCATGCTCTGGAATAACTTTTAGCCTCTTGTCTAAGTCCTCTGCCAGACTTTTTATCTTGGAATCAGAGGATCAATGAGTCCAACTGATGGGCTACCTAAAAATTAAACCATGTGTGACAGCATTGTCCAAATGTTTCTTCAAAATGGAGTAGGCTTGGTGCTATGATTTCTTCCATGCGGAGCCTGTTCCAGACTGCCAGCTCAGTGAACAACCTTTCCTTAATATCCAGTCAACCTCTCTGAGCTGTGCCATTTCCTCAGGCCCTGTGTAAACTTTGGGAAGCCATCTGTCTTTACTAGTCTCTGAATATTGATCATGGAGAGATGTAAGCTGGGGGGGAGGTGGAGGAAAGCTTTGTACTTCTTGTGCTCAGTGTGCTGTTGAAACCTCAATTTTCCTCTCTTACTAAAGGAGGCTATGTTGATAATGAGCAGGAGTATGCAATCCTTAGCCTGCTTGCTGCTTTTTTTTTCCTAGGTTGGGGGTCAGCCTCTGAGTCCCTCCTCACAACAGTCACAGCAGGAACTCAGCCCCTCGCAGATGCAGACAGCTGCATCTACACAAAACCAAGCCCTCCAGCAGCAGCAAGGATCTTCAGTTCAGCACACATATCTGCCCAGCACGTGGAACTCATTTCGGAGTTATTGTAAGTGTCAGCAGTAGCTAGAAGTTTGGCTAGCATGTGAGGCTACTGTTTTCTAGTTTTACTGGCCAACAAATGGAATGTTTTCAGAACTTGTCAATCTTAAGTATTACCTTAAATGAAAGTGATTGTGTTAGCTTTTATTATTGTAGGTCTATAATTATCTGGTACGTGGTCTGGTCAGGCAAACTGGATTCCTTTAGTCCAAGGATTGTTCAAACTTGAGTGGATCCTTGGAAAAAAATCAAGAAGGTGGAGATGATGTGAAACGATTTTTTTTTTTTTTTTTTTTTACATCCTTGCAGCTAGGATGGTAATTTTATAATTTCTTGGAGGATAACAGGATGTCAGTTATATTCATGAAACACCAAATCCTCAATAGCTATTATTGTTAATGATGCAAGGCATAATCATCTTTCAAGGTGGTCTTTGAGTTTGCAGACCTTGATTCTCTGGCTTCAATCTTTTAGCATCTGAGATCCAGATGATGACCATCCCTCAAGGCCAGTATGTCATCACAGAGACAGCTGTAGGTACACCTGTCACCACTGTCAACACAGGGCAAGTGAAAGCAGTTACTCAGGTAAGGAAAAAAAAAAAAAAAGGCTTCTTTAAATCTAGAATAATGTCAAGCTTAAAGCCTGTAGAGGTTAACTGAGTGCTCATGTAATAAGCAGTCCCACATGAGGAGTTGCAGCAGTTGTACTGCACTGACATTGGACACTGTAAGTAAAACTTCAGCTCAACACACGTGAAATGCACGAAACTTTCAGAATAGTTATAAATTGCTATCTTAATTTCTAGTGCTGAGTTAACTGTATAAATAGTTTAACTGTTAATGGACCCAAATAGTCCAAAATACCCCAACAAGAGTGTTTTGTTACACTGGTCTGATAGCTACATTTAAAAGCAGGACATCTTCAACTTCAAGATTCCTTATTTATGCCAAAATGTCATTCAGCATAGCAGCAGGAAGTTTAGAAATAATCAGAACAGAAAATATAGAAGACAAAATGATTGACTTCCTGTGTTCTTCTTGCAGACTCACTATGTGATATCCGAAGGTCAACCTGATCTGGATGTCAAACAGAATTCCTCACTCTCCAGTGAGGTACAGGTTGGTGTTTCCCAGCCACCAACCCACACTGATACTCTGGAGTCTCAAACAAGTAATCAGCAGCAAACAACCCAGTACATAATCACTACAACCACCAATGGAAACGGGGGCAGTGAAGTGCACATCACTAAACCAAGAACTTTCTCAGCAGAACACGAGTGAAGAAGCACTGGGGTGTCACCTGTATTTTTCACCTCCTCTAAAAGCCCAAGTATATGGGTATCCTGGAGCTCATCTGTTTTAAAGTATATGCTCACTTCCGCTAAAATCCTGGAGCTCTTGTTAATGCTTTAAGAGGGTTTAAGTCCTCAGTGGCCATGAAGAATTACCCTCAAAATCCTTCTGGGATGCCATTTTATGCAGCTTTTAACAAAAAGGACAAGAGGAGAAATGAAACCTCTGCTTGCCCTGGACTTTTTTGGCATGTCTGCTGGCCCTAATTTTTTCCTTCTGAGAAGTGTCTCTGGTAGCCCTCTACTATTTCAATTGTAAGGGAGTAGCTTGCCCCTCTGAAGGCTAGTTGGCAGGTTATGTTGTATGTATATTTATAATGGAGCTGTTAAACAAGAGGACATCATGTAAATTGCTGGAATATGGCAGAACTCCTTTCTCTGTCTTTGTTTCAGCAGCCAAGGTGAAAGGGAATATAAACTTGAGAGCAGACTTCCTGGAGAAAAAGAGCAGCAGTGCAGCGGTGACTCTGCGTATGTGTGGGATGGATATTGCAATGAAGCTGTGACGACGTGCAGAAGCAGTCCATTAAATTATTATTTTTCCAACCCTCAAACTGTTTACATGCTGTCTCACCTATTCTACTTTCCCAAGCAGTTCCAGAAAAAGGATAAGTACAGCCTTATGTTTGGAATAAAACAATAGCAGCACGTAACAGTAGTATGGAGCCGCTGTTATTATTTTTCCCTCCAGAGTTTGCAGGGGAAAACACCTTTTTTGCCCATAAACAAAAAAAGGTTTACCTTAGCCTGCCTAGCAGCTTCTGCTGTGATCTCTAACAATAGATCTGCCAGGAGAAATGGCTATAGAAACACACCACCTGAAAATGCACGGTAGTCATCTCTGTTGCCACCTCAAAGTTGGATGTATCTTTCTCTTGAAGACTGGATGAAGAGTTGGTTATGCTGGTTTTCCAAATAACTTGTTAAAAACACACTAATTCCTTTTGGACAGTTTCTTAAAATGACCAGCCTTGGACTCAGGAAACACAAGAAAAATACCAGTGGACCACTATTTACAGGACACAGAAAGCCATCTGCAAGAGTTGCCTGCTTTGCAAGACCTGGTCTATGTACAGAACTCGTGTTATGTCTAGGGACCAGGAGAGAGGGAAAGGTGTTGTTTATTTTTCTTAGAAGGCAGTGGGTTTTTTTCTTACGTAATTCTCCTTCACAGGTCGTGTTGGTTGGTTATTTAATGCTTTTTGGTATTTGCAAGAGTATGATTACAACACCATCTATACTGCTGATGGGCTGTACTATATCTGTCTAAATGTTCATTCGTTCTGCTTGGAGCCTCATTCCAGAATATCAGTGCATAACAGGATAAGTTTATTTATAGAGTTGAAAGCAGAGAAGTTTTGTCGTAATGGCCCTTGAGAAAGGCCAGAAGAACTAAAAGAGGATCTCAGTTTTTTAATTTTCTCTTAACGCTGCGTTGAGTGCAAATCTGGAACTCTGGTGTAATTGCTTCTACAGATTGAGATGGAGTTGAATCATGTGAGCAGTGTTACACATGTACACAGGTTGTGGTGCCAGGCCTTACGGAGGCAAAGCTCTTGGATATGAGAGAACTTACTGCTCAGACTTGGAAAGCAGATGTCTTGTGACTTGCTGGCAAAGCCTTGTAGCATGTATTCCCTTGGTGAATATCGTATCTATGAATACGGCGTGGAAATAGTGACTGTGCATGATGAGAAACCCTGATTAAAATACTGGCCAGTCCAGAACTGTTTCAAGGTAGCTTTGAAGTGATTTGCCAAAGTGTAGATGAATTTGTGCCTGGGATTTCACTTCTCTTCTCGCAGCCACGGTAGTGGGGCATTAATTAATAATTGGGGCATTAATGAGATCGGTAAGGCGTTGAAGACCTGAGCTCCCATTTAGTCATGTGCAGTGATGAGTCTTGGTTCTGTGCATTTGGGAGCTCATCTACTTTCGCAGTGCAGCCAAGCAGCTGTGATTCCCCTGGATTCATTTGAAATCACGTTGCTGAGCACTTTTTAAATGGCAGGCCATTGCAGTGTTTGTATGGGAGAATAGAAAGGAGCTCTTCATACTGGCTTTGCCTCAGTGTCCCTTTTTAGGAAAGGGTCTGCTGCATGAACAAAAGTCACACGTGTGGTATGAGCAGCAGGAAAGTAGAAGACTGGGAAATAAAATAATTGCAAATGGATGCTGCTCTACAGGAGCATTTTTAAAGTCTTAAAGCCTGAAATCTTTGGTATCAAACTTTAATGATTTTGCAAATGTGAAATTAAAAAAAAAAACACCATCAACTTTGCTTTATTCAACTTTGTGGAGGGTTGCAGAATGAGGATGCTTGCTCTTGTACCAGTTTTTCAAAGCTGAAAAGTGCAGAGTGTTCCAGGAAACAGTTGTAAAATGGCATCTTTGAACTCATCCCTGCTGTATTGAAACTTCTGCTCTGTCCCACAGCAATAGCAGTGTACTCAAGCCATCAGCTTGACACCAGCATTAAGTGATTCATCGTGTCCTCAGTCAAACTGATGCTTTGTGGAGGGAGAAGCATGTCTGGAAATCAAGTAGTGTGAATTTTCATTCCAAAGTAATTAAGTACAGTGACTTCCCAGAGTGTGGGGGGGAAAGCTGAACAGCTCTGCAGAGCAGTTGTGCTGCAGGACTGGCCATTAAAAAGAAAGAAGACAAAGACAACAGTTTGCATGGGTTTTTTCCAACTTCTGCAGTGCAGAAGACATAGGATTTATAATTGTTTTTTAACCAGAGCCACCCCAGAGATCTGTCTTTTAAAACAATGCCCTCCTGGAGCTTAACTCTGCAGCACTGCTACCTGCTCAAAGATGGGAATTGCCGTGGGCTCTGCTTGGGCTCATGCTTTTCTGTGTGGTGTTCCGGGTCGGATTCTGTTGTGGTTTTGTTTTTGTTCTCCACTACCCCCCCCCAAAAAAAAAACCACCCTGAAATGAGCTGTCTGACTGCTTGGGCACTGGGGACGGAGCTCAGCTCTTTCCCACAGTGTTCTGCCTGCCATTATTTAAATGTGTATGTTCATTGTACATTCGGTGACTGTTAGTGTTAATAGTCTTGTGCTACCTGGCAGATGTAAAAACAAAAGTAATAAATCTTTTTTTTTTTTTTTTTTTTTTAAAGGCTGTGGTTTCTGTGGGCTGCTGTGAATGTTCCCCTGCACTGTAGGGAAGGGGTGGGGCTTTTAATTAAGTGTTAATTAAGAAAACTGTCCATTGTCACCGAGAGACAGGAGGGGGTGCGGGGGGAGAAAAAAAATCCTTTCTTAGATGCGGCTCGATGGAGCCTGCCCCACAGGGCAGCACTGCGCAGGCGCAGCAGCTGTGCTTTGGCGCATGCGCCGAGAGCGCCAGGCGCCTCACCACTTCCGGTGCGGCTGCCTTCTGACTTCCGGTTCGGGGGCCGTGAGGGGGCTGAGGGAAACGGCCGGCAACTCCGGGCCGCGCCTCGGCGGGAGCAGCTCCGGCAGGCCGGGTGCTTACCAGGCGGCGGCTCCCCGGCCTCGCTGCCGGTGGAGGAGCCGTGCGGGTTCCGCTGAGGTAAGGAGGCGGCCCGGGCGCGGGGGAGGCAGCCTCGGTGCGGGACAGGCGACCCGCCGAAGCCCCCCGGCGGTGCGTGCCGCAGTGCCCGCGGTCGGGCGCCTGGCGGGGCGGTCGTCTCTGCTCAGCGCCCAACCGCTGTCCTCTGCGTGCCGTGCGATGGGAAGCTCGGGCAGTTCAGTGTGAAATACCCATTTTTGTCCTGTTTTTTTTTTTTTCTTCCCCTTCACTTGCTCTGCGTGCTTCCTCCCCTTCGGCCTCTGCAGAAAGCCAACGGAGACGAGAGCTGAGCTGCGCAGCTGTTTCCAAGTCCAGTGTGAGGGGAGCAGGGCCCTCCATCAACCCCTGCCTGCAAACAGAGCTTGTGGAAAGCTTGAACTTAGTTTCAGTATTTCGGTTTGCGTATCAAAGACTCTCCAAAAAGATGAATGTAGTCACTTTATCGTGATGCTTCATTCCATACGTGGCAGCTTCTGCACATAGGAAGCAGTGTGAGGAAAAGCATTCCTCCGTTGGCACAGTGTGTGCTGCAGTTGAACATCCTTTTGTGATTCCCTCTGGTTGTGTCCCTTGGATTGATGGTGTGATTTGCGTTTAAACAGCTGCTTCATCAAATGTGACCCCTCAGATGTTGTCAGTGTGGGGCGTAGCTGTTTTGGGAGCTCTGGGGCTGGTGGGTGTGCTGAGGGTTTTGCTGCTGTTGTTCAGGAGCTGGAAAGAGAAGAATGGACTCTCTGGATCACATGCTGACAGACCCCTTGGAGCTGGGGCCATGCGGGGACGGAAATGGGGCGCGGATCATGGAGGACTGCCTGCTGGGTACAACCAGAGTCAGTCTGCCCGAGGACCTTCTGGAGGACGTGAGTAGTGCTTTGTGTTTGCAGAGCCTTGACGAACAGCGTGTTTTAACTCCTATTGTGGGGATCACAGAGGAACAGAATTTTCTTGCTACCAATCTCATTTATTTCCTCAACTTCTGTGCAGTGTTGTTTTGTTCGGTGTGAGACAGCCTTGTGTTACTTAACCAGAGAAAGCCTTAGGAGCTTAAGCTGCTAAAGATGCGTATGCATTTTTTCTCATTGTTGTTATTTCCCTTGTTTAGCCCGAGATCTTCTTTGAGGTTGTCAGCCTGTCTACGTGGCAGGAGGTGCTGACAGATGCACAGCAAGAACACCTCAAAACGTTCTTGCCTCACTTTCCTGAAAACAACCGCGAGCATCAGAACAAAATCATCTCTGCGTTGTTCAGCGGCGAAAACTTCCGCTTTGGAAACCCACTGCACATTGCCCAGAAACTCTTCCGGGGTCAGTGAGCACAGTAATTGTGGTGTGTTATCAGAGTTAAGTTCTCAGGCCGAAAACTGAAGGAATTTTTACCTCTGTACCACAGATGGGCACTTCAATCCCGAAGTTGTGAAGTACCGGCAGCTGTGTTTGAAGTCGCAGTACAAACGCTACCTGAGCTCTCAGCAGCAGTACTTCTACAGGCTGCTCAAGCAGATCCTTGCTTCCCGCAATGTGAGTGGCTTCGGGGCGCAGCCATCGCTTTCTTGTGCTCTGTAACTGGCAGGCTGTCTTTCCAGCAGTGTGCCTTGGTGTCTGTGCATTCGCAATTCTCCAGTCTCCTCCTTTTATCTTCTTTTCCAGTGGTCTGTGTAAAATAAGAATGCTAAAAGTTCTGTTTGCAAAGATGCACCTCAAACTTAGGTTTTAAAATTCTCAGAGCTCTCGTTTGTGTCATGTCCTTTTTGCGCCCACCTCACCCTTGATTTGCTTTTTTTCACTGTATTTTAACGAGTCAATCTGCTGTGATTTTTCTACATTTGTCATTGTGAAACCAGAAGTTTGCTAACAAAGCCTTACAAACCCACTGCTTCGTTGGAAACAGTAGAACAGCTTAGGATCTCTAAAGTCTTGTATGGATACTGCTGTCAGCCAATCTGCCAACTGAAATATATCCTTTGTAAATGCTTGCTTATTGTTGCATTAAGCTTAAACATTGAGGTGGGTGAAGAGGGAAGTCTGTATAAAATGCCCCACAGTTAATGAACGTGGGAAATGAACACAGAACCGTGCAGGAGCTGATTTCCTCTGTAGCTCTCACAAGGGAAGTTTTTCATGTTTCATTAGGTGTGCAAACTGCACAGTACATCTCAGACCAGTGGTTTGTGTCCTGAACAGTCCACGTATTGCTGGTCTGTGGTAGTGCAGTGTTTTACATACCAAGGAAGACGCAGAAATCTCTTACTAGATCTCTTCTTCTTCCCCTCTGCTTGAACGATTGTTTATAATGCTGATTTTAGAACTGCCAACAAATTCTGATACTTTGCAGGGGTTGCACATAGCTTGGCCATTCCAACTTACAGAGCTGTAACTGAGATAAGTAACACCATGCATATCTTCTCTTCTAGCACTTGCTGGAGTTAGCTAGGAAAGGAGGCCCTGATATGATCCTGAAGAGAAAGCATTTCTCACCATCGTATGACGCAGAGGAGCGGGAGAAACGCACGCATCGGCGCTACTTGAAGATTCTGAGGGAAGTGAAAGAGGAGTGTGGAGATACTGCTTTGTCTTCTGATGAAGAAGGTAATGCCCTGGGCTGCAGTGAGGATGTGAGTTGTGAATAGAGAAAAAGGCTTTTTTTTTTTTAAAGTGAGGATAACATATTTGGTAGAGGAATGAGAGGTGAACTCCAGTGTTACTGACTGCCCTTTAACAAGCACTGAGGGACAGGATTAGCTGTGTTTGGGGCTGATAAGACTTGCAGAAATTTATTTGATTGTTTTGTTTATTGAAGATCTAAGCTCCTGGCCCCCAAGCTCTCCTTCACGTTGTCCCAGTCCACCGGTTCCCCTGAGGGTGATACCCACACTGTCAACCATGGACATGAGAACAGCAGGTGAGAAACAACCTCGGTGTTGGGGTATACCGACCTCAATAAGGATTGAGGTGTGAGGATTACTTTGAGAATCCTCTGAGAGACTGCAATAAATCTGTGAGAATCTGTTGTTTCATGAGAAATCGTGTAATACTTCAATTGTGTAGTCCCCACAGTATCCAAATCTTCTCATGCTTTGTTTTCACTTGAAAAAATAATAGTATTTTAACACAGGGTCTGCAGTTTGTTTAATATTGCTGATTTTTTTGTTGTTTTTTTGTCCTTGATGATTGAAGCAGTAGCATGGTACAGTTGTAACTGTTTAGCTGTATGTGGCAAGGGAATTCCTCTGAAGGTTACTGTAAGCAGGGCTGCAGAGCCTTTGGTGCTCACTTCTTTTCACTTCCATACCTGCGTTAGCAGTG
Source organism: Tetrao urogallus (assembly GCF_951394365.1). Classification (NCBI taxonomy): domain Eukaryota; kingdom Metazoa; phylum Chordata; class Aves; order Galliformes; family Phasianidae; genus Tetrao; species Tetrao urogallus. The sequence goes on along the minus strand of NC_136835.1, from coordinate 5,113,495 downwards.
AAACCTAATGAACAAAGATAGAAACTGTTGTAACAAACTGGTCGATGAAAAGAGCTTCCGATTATCAAGGGATATTTATTTACTGTAAGTTGGAGGTTTTGAGAGTGAGAATGAATAGAAAATTGCATTCTGAGTCTGTAAAGTAACCAAGCAAAACAAGAAAGGCATCTTATCTCTGACTTTTTTCACTGCAGACAGAATAGAACTTGGTGAGAGTGATCTGAAGATGATGCTGAGGAAACACCGTGAGAAGAGAAAATACCAACCTGTAAGAGAACAGGAAATCTTGGGGTCTGACAAGGAGGGCGTGTGGCCACCTTCAGTTCATACCATCACACGTGTAATTGTTGATGGATATGTGCACCCCGTGGGCATGGTTACCTGCTTAGAAGTATTCTGTAACTTCCACCGTGTGTTGTTGAGACACAACATTTTCCACTTGGGGATTGAAGACTTCCCTGTTTCTGTTGTAGTGATTCACTTTTTAAGCTGATCCCAGACAGGGTTGAGGCGTTTCACTGTTTGATTTTCTTCTGTATCTTTGTTGCTAACACAGCATTTTATCCATTCCTGACTTTCCTTTCTGTCCCCTTGTCCCATGTAGGACCACCCGGACTTGGTGACAGCAGATATTACTCTCGAGGACATTATGACTCGTGTAAATGCTGGCAGGAAAGGTTCCTTAGCAGGTCAGTGGCTGGAAGCAGTGCTTGCCCACTGCATAAACATGGGGTGTTCTGTGACTGGGAAATCTAAGGATGGAGGTAGGCTCTGCTGAGTGTTGTATTCTTTTGCTCTTTGCATACCTGGCTAGCTGCTGTGGGATTGTAAGTTTGGATTGCACACAGGCAATCCCAGTTTCCATTGAATGTGCTTCCAGCTAATTGGTTTTAAATTAATTTATATGCCTGCTCTGGGCTGTTACCTTCGCTTTTCTAATTTCATGTATGTTGGCATAGAAACTGGGATTTTCCTGTTGAGGGATAAAAAAAAACAGACAGGTGGGAATAGGAGGATGGGATGAGCAGATAGTGAATAAGTTTGTTTCATGTGTGGTTTTGAATATATGTTTAATGATGTTGTTATTTTATGGTCCCCACTGAAATATAGTAAGATGCTTTCTTGTTGTTTTTTCTTACCTTTTATCATTTCTGAAGCTTTATTTGACCTTGCAACCTTCAAGAAAAAGGTGAAGGAAAAGGATGACAAAAAGAAGAAGAAGCTGAAGGTCGTTAAGTCAGAGGTGGAAGATTTGGCTGATTCTTTCAGCGGTGCACATGGGATCCCATCACTGTCTCAGGACCATTCCCCCATTCCTCTGTCATCTGTCAAAGAGGAGTAAGTGCTTCTGAATGCCCTGAATGCTCTGTACTGCTTGGAGGATGTTCAGCTCCATATACTCTGTACATGAAGATGTGCTTTGTATGATGTGTGATCTCAAACTCAGGATGCTCACACTCTGCTTGTGTGTTCTTTCATTTGAAGACCTCTTGAAGAGATGAAGCCATGCCTTGGAGTCAATGAAATATCTTCCAGCTTCTTCTTCCTTCTGCTGGAGATACTGTTTCTGGAAGGTCCTGCCAGTCTCTCTGTGGTGAGAACCACCCACATGGTTAAGAATCTTTGCAGAAAGTAGAATTAGAGTGCAGAGTTTTTTGTAGCTGTGTAACAGAGATTTTGTCCGGAAGCATCTTGCTGTAAATCACATCCTGTGTGGTTCCATATTAAAAAATGAGAACCCACATCTGTTTGTAACGACTCTCATGCATTTAATCACCTGCCTTTGTGAGTCTTTCCATATCTGCTGTTCAGGCCATGATTACATAAATTCTGTGTATTAAGCCTGGTGATGGGGGGGAGTTATTTCCCTGTTTTTGCTGTCTGTTTTCTGAAATACCATCTTACAGTTACTTGAAAAAGTCAGGTGATCTTTTTTTGTCAGTGTGGAATCTTTTTTTCCCATTAAATGTTTGGCTGTTTTGGTTGCTATTCGAGCATTCATAGCTTAGGTCATTCAATGTTTAACAGAATGCTTGTTTTTTCTTTCCAGCTTGAGGATAAAGTTATAGATTGGCAAACTTCTCCTGCCAGTGCACTGAATACCTGGTTCTCCTTTGCCCCTAATTGGTCTGAACTGGTTTTACCTGCCTTGCAGTATCTGACAGGTGACAGCAGAGGTAAGAATAGCTGTCAGAAATATTAATGGTGCTTGTGCATTTGTTCTAATCAGTGCTGGTTTGTATTATAGCTTCAGTCAGTCTTTAATTCATCAGTACAGTAAGTCGTTGTATTGCTTACAGTGTTTCTGTAATAGGTCTTAGGTTTCTTTCTTGACTGTGGTAGACTTTGTATGAGGATAGTGGGTAAGACCCAGCTTGATTCAAATGAATGTGAAACTGAAACAGGCTGTTTCTCCTGTTTAAACTGTGTCTGTAAGGCAGCATGTTTGAAGCAGGTGCAAAGAGCTGTGGTTGCCTTTGGAGATAATGACAAATAAATAAGATGCTGCTCTGAGCAATCCACTGGAAACATGGAAGTTGGCCCAGCTTTTACCTGGGGCTTGGGCCAGCTAAGCTCCACTGGTTCCTTTCAAACTAATTTATTCTGTGGTGCTGATTTGCTTAGTTTTAAGTGGAGGGACAGTGTGGATTGCAGTGGCCTTTGCAGAATGGATGCATGATGGTGATTACTGTGAATCTCAAGTTTGTTTCAACGTGTGCCCATGGATAGCCACCATGCAGTAAAGTTCCTGGGATCTCATCTGACAGCTTGGAGCTGACAGGGTTGTTACCCTGTTCTGTTCTTGGGATTGCACTGTTACTCAGGAGATGCTGACCTTCCCGTTGGGCAGGTGTGCATTTGGGGATGTAAGCACTTGAAATGCTGTCACTGTGAGTCTGACTCAACAGTTTGCATTGCAGCTGTGGAACTGCAGGGATTGTGTTGGTGTGTGATGATTCTGAACTGCGCATCTCTCTTTGTAGATGTTCCATCCAGCTTCTCACCTTTCGTTGAATTCAAGGAAAAAACTCAGCAGTGGAAGTTGCTCGGTAATTTGCACTTCTCTATGATTTCCACTGTAGTAAAGATCATTTGTTTTCCCCAGAACTCTTCTGTTTTCCTTGTAGCCCAGAGATGAAGTCCAGCAGATCCACCATTTCAGTGGTTGGGCCTTTTGTATTTTGGCTGAGCAGAAATGAGGTTTACATTCAGTACTTTTGCTAGGCATTATTTTCAGCAGTAGAAAGAGTAAGTGATCAAAGGCACTGAGCCTTTCTTCCTTTATGTTGCTGGCATAGCTGTTTGTCACCCTTCAGATCTTTCTGAACACTTCCATATTTTCCATGCTGTAGAGCATGCTTTCTGATTATTCAGTCTAATTCTTAATTACAATTATAAATAATTTAAGCTTCTCTGTGAAGCAGGCTGAGTTTATTCTCATTTTACAAGCAGGAACTGAAGAGCAAATTAAGAATAAATTTGCCCAGGCTCATATTGTGTGAATTACAGATGCTTTGCATTTTTTACTTCAGCTACTAGGCAGATTTTTCTATTCTCAGCTATTGTGACCCTTGGTCATATTCACAGGTTTAAACTGGCAAAGTTTTGGAGTCAGGTTGGACTTGGTGATCTTAGAGGTCAACATTAATGATTCTGTTATTCTGTGGTATTCCTCCAGTCCTTTTGCTAGTCTTTGGTGCAGGTTATGTAGACACTTGTTTCTGCCTGGGTCTTGCTGACTGCATTTACTTTGGGAAGTGGAGACCAGCTGCACGTGTCAAGTATTGCAAGCAATGTCTTGTCTGCTGTTCTGGGGGTGAAGCATTGTCCTTCATATCAGCACAGGGCATTTATTAGATTGCAGCCCTTTGCTGTGCCTGAATGTGTTCAAGTAGTGAAACTGGAGCATCTGTGAAGTATGTAAGGTGCCTTGTGATGGTGACACGTGAGGTTAGAAGAGAGCAGGAGGTGACTGGAAACTGCGAGCAGCTGGCTTCGTAACAAATAATTTTCATTTCTTATGTTTCTTGGTTTTTGGACTAGGTTCTTGCCAAGATCATGAGAAGGAATTGGCAGCACTGTTTCAGCTCTGGTTGGAGACCAAGGACCAGACTTTCTTCAAAGTGAGTCAGAAGAAAATGGCCTTTCAGCAGCACAAAGCCTGACTGGGTTGTATCCAACACTGACATTTCTGTTTCTTTGATAGGAAAATGAAGACAGCTCAGATGCCACAATGCCAATTCCTAGAGTGTAAGTGTACAATTCTGCTTTTAAACTTTCACAGTGTGTGCTGAAGCTGGGAGGTTTGGTCCTTGTACCTCTAGAGCTGGTTACTTCAAAGGAAAATTTTGCATCATGTGTCAGGAGGGAATTTGTAGTTTATAGATGAAATAATTGGACACTGCAAACCCAAAGAGACCTCTGATCCAACATGTATCCTCGTTACTGGATTGCTTAAAATCCTTGCTTACTTTCAGGTAGACTGTAAAGAATATTTCGTGGTCTCTGCGGGATTATTTATACCAGCATAAGTGCTTTCAGAGCCTTTTCTTTGGTGCCAGAAGAATTTGCAGTGAGGTGGCTAATCCTTTGGGACAGGTTTTGGGAGTACTGTGGGTTTGTTGCTCAAAACTGATGGTGGTCTTTGTTTCAGAAGGACTGACTACGTAGTCCGACCTAGCACTGGAGAGGAGAAACGTGTATTCCAGGAGCAGGTAAAAAGAGAATCTTCCTAAGAGTTGGCCATTGAAGGAAGACAGTTTGTATTTTGAGAATTGTTTGAGAATTGTGTACTCTCTAAAAAGTTTGTTGGTACAGATGATTCATGTGTTCCTTCTTATTGAAGCGGGTGTTTCAGCCTCAGATAGAACTTGCTAACAGCATGTCCTAACTGCTTATTTCAAAAGCCCCTATGTTTCCAATGGGTATCAGGTAAATTAATTGACCTGAACTGTGTTTGTTCTACACTGTTTAAGTGTTTACTTAAGGAACTATCTAGAGAATGATAGTAACTTAGCCTGTATTACAGTATCAGTTACAAGCCTCAAGACTTTGCTCTGTTTAAATTCTTTATAGAGAGCGGTGAGGTGCTGGCACAGCTGCCCAGAAAGGCTGTGATGCCCCGTCCATCCCTGGAGGTGTTTGAGGCCAGGTTGGATGGGGCTCTGGGCAGCCTGGGCTGGTATTAAATGAGGAGATTGGTGGCCCTGCTTGTGGCAGGGGGTTGGAGATCTGTGATCCTCGAGGTCCCTTCCACCCAACCATTCTGTGATTTGTATCCTGCTAAATTCACTCCTCTTGTTTCAAAACAGGAGCGTTTCCGTTACAGCCAGCCCCACAAAGCTTTCACCTTCCGTATGCACGGCTTCGAGTCGGTTGTTGGTCCTGTGAAGGGGGTCTTTGACAAGGAAACATCATTAAACAAAGCCCGAGAGCATTCTCTCCTGCGATCAGACAGACCAGCATATGTCACCATCTTGTCCCTCGGTAAGGCGATTGCATGCTCTGACAGTTGTTTATTTACTAATTAAAAGGCACATTTGTCCACCCAAACAATGACTTTAGGAATCTACGTCGTGAAAGAAAAAGGTGGATGGACTGATAGGACATAAATGAAGAAGAAAAAAAGACCTGAAATAATGGTGATGAAATGCTGGGAGCTGGAGTTGACTACAAGAACAGAAGACAGCTGTGTTTTACTTCTTTTCTGAGAGAAAATGGGAAATGCAGAGGAGAGCTCACGAGGCTGGTGGGAGCTAAGGCTCAGATAACTGCAAGACAAAGAATAGTGGCTTAAGTGTGCTGTTGTGAAGTTGGGGCATTGTGAAGTTGAGTGCTGGTCCCTGTGTTCATTGCTCCTGGCTCCACACCAGCACAGTCAGTGTACTTTAAAATGATCATTTGTAATCTCTGCTCCTACAGACATCAGGGGCTCTGAGGGATCACTGGGACTAGATTTTGCTGACTGAGAGGGCGTTGTACAGTGGAGAGGAGAAAGGCATACAGAAACATATCTGCTGAATTATTTGAATACCACTGCTTCTCTAGGGCTGGAAGTTTAAGCTCTGATTTTCTACTTCAGTTCGTGATGCTGCTGCTCGGCTTCCTAACGGAGAAGGAACTCGTGCTGAAATTTGTGAGCTGCTTAAAGATTCCCAGTTCCTAGCTCCTGATGTCACGAGTGCTCAAGTAAGTTGAATGTCATCTGGGAAAAAAGACCCAGAATTTACAACACATCATGCATGCAGCTGCTTACAGAACAGATTCAGAAACAGTCGATTTTTCAGAGCCCTTGGATTTGTTGAAGCTCCATTTAATCCAAGAGGGCAGGCAGCACCCTGCAGTGCAACTTCTGCTCCTAGTCATTTCTTGCATTTAGATTGCCAGCGACTTGCCCTGGTTTAATGCTGAATGGGTTTGACTTTTCTGCACGTGACCCCCAGCTGCCCCAACAGGGACCTGCTGTAATACAGTGAATTCTGAATTTTCAGGTTAACACTGTTGTTAGTGGAGCTCTGGATCGACTGCATTATGAGAAAGATCCCTGTGTCAAATACGACATCGGACGCAAGTTGTGGATCTACCTGCACCGGAACAGGAGTGAGGAAGAGTTTGGTAAGCCTGCCTTGGTGGGACTGCCCTGTGCATCCTTACCCACACCACTGAAAATGCCCACATGTTTCACCCTGTTTTTTCAAGAGCATTTGCTGTGCTTTTGAGCTTCTCCATCCTAGTTGAATAATGAACGCTAATTCATCAGTCTAGCTTTTTTACTCTAGTCTTTGCTAATATTTGCCCAGCAGCATACAGTCTTGCAGAGCAGTATGTTAGTTGATAGTGAGTGTTTGGTAGAAAAATAGCATTCTTTGTGCAAGAACTGCAGATGCATGTACATTGACAACTTCAGCACATCTTCATTTCAGCCTTTTGGGCTAATTTTATTTTGCCTTTTTTTATGTGCTATTACATGTACCTGCGTGGATGTGTGTTGTGTTTCTTGCCTGAAGATGAACTGAGAGGTGGCCACTTTCTTAAGCACATTTGTTTGTGTTCTTTAACTCTTCTTTAACTTTCTTTTTAACTTGTACTTGCAGAACGGATCCACCAGGCTCAAGCTGCTGCAGCAAAGGCCAAGAAGGCTCTCCAGCAGAAGCCAAAACCTCCAGCAAAAGTGGTAAATTCCTTTGCACAGATTGGCATGGATTTGTGATTGAGAATGAGATATGGATTTAACTTAATCTGTAAATTTTGCATCTATTGAGGCTGGTGAAATTTGCCACCTATTCATTTAATTTCCTTTCTGTACACGTATGTGAGAGTTAGTCTGGTACCAGTGCACAGAATGTAAAAGAAAAGAGGGAACTTTGCTTCTCCCCATATTACCCACATTGATCTTGGCAGGAAGGTCAACAGGATTTGTGCTCCTTCTCTCAGAAGTGGTCTCTTTAGATCTTTTGAGATCAATCTGTAGCAGGGCATGTGAAACATGCCTCTTCCTGTGCTGAAGCTGTGAGGATTTGCATGTCTTTCTTTTATTTTTTGGCATTGATACCAAATATCTGTAAAATAGTCACAGCTGGCAAATTAACCAGAGTGGACATCTGACTGTTATGAACGTTTCTCAGTGCTGAGAGGCACTTCTCCCTTAGAACAGGAACAGCCAAACTGACCAGCCCACTTGTGGCTGCCGCTGAGGAAGGCAGAAAGACAGATGTCTGTGATTTCAGGATTCTGCACCATGGCATCATTTGTAATTTTCTAGTTGTTCAAAGTGCTCAGTCCGTTCTCCTTACAGTGCAACAATGACAACCATTTCTGTAAAAACTTTCAGTTTGACTTGGTTCCTTTGCAGAAATCTAGTAACAAGGAGAGCTCTGTGAAAGCACTCCCCAGCAGCACGTCAGAGCCCAGTCAGCTGAGCCTCAGTGACTCCAGCATGCCGCCAACTCCCGTGACTCCTGTGACACCTACTGCACCAGCACTACCAGCAACCCCTATTTCACCCCCACCAGTGTCTGTGGTGAGCAAGAGTGTACCTAATGCTGGATCAGAGCCAGCAAAACCCAGCCAAAGGTATGCTCTGTTTCTGTCTTACACTTGTGAATATTACTGGTTCTTTCTCGGTCATCTACACCTTTGCTGACCTACTGGCTTTATCTTTTCTGTAGCGTTCTTCTGGTTTCATCCCCTACCATGCCACAGCTTGGGACGTTGCTTTCCACAGCCCAGAGTTCACAGACCCAGTCTGGGCAGCAGCCACCTCCCAGCAGGGTGGTAAGTCACACTGCATCGTCAGTATTGCCGCAGGTCCGAGTGGTCAGTGCCCAGTCCAGCCTCCCAGCTGTGTCTCAAGCCCCAGTGGTAACACAGCAGCAGCAGCAGCAGCAGCAGCAGCAGCAGCAGCCTACATCAGTGCCTCAGATCCGTGTCCCAGCTACAGCCACGCAAACCAAAGTACTGCCTCAGGTGAGACTGGGTGCTTGGAAATGCTGCAGTTGCTCTGATGTTTGCCTGTGGGTCTCTCTAGTTTGGTGCAGCTGCAGGAACAGAGCATTGTTAACAGCTGTGCACAACTACTGTTCTGTGCCCCCTTTTTTGTTTCCGTTGCCAGTTTATGTGGCAGCATCAGTTTGTGTGTTACACTAAAAAATACAGAATTTGCAAGCTAAGGCATGAGACAAAAGCACTGTGTATTAGTCTGTTAGGGTTGTGTTAGTCTGCTCATAAGCTGCCTCTTTGTTTTGCTGTAGGCTGTGATGACTTTACCAGTAAAAGCTCAAACCAGCCCAGTACAGGTGCAAAGACAAGGAACCTCTGTGACAGGACAGACAGGCATCACTGTGACAGGACTGTCTGCAGCACCCAGTCCTGCTGTAAAGGCAGTAACCAGCTCTCCAGGCAGTTCTGCTACAAGTACCTCCTCTACCACTGTCATCCAGAATGTAGCTGGCCAGAATATCATCAAGCAGGTGAGAGGGAGGAGAGATGAGAGCAAACTGCATGTCCCAGTTGTTTAACATTTGTCGTGACAGATGTGCATGCAGATGTGAAAAGAAAGTGAGAGGAATAGTTAGCCATCGTGTACCAGTTGATTGACCATGCAGACTCAGGCAATTGCTGGTTTGCTGTGTTTTAGCCCCATTTTCATGTGCAGGTAAAGAATATGTTAGTGCAGGCTCTTTAACTTAGAATCTGCACCTGTTGTTCTTTTTTTCCATTCCTTTTATTTGAAGAAGAAACAATTTCCAGAACACTTGATTTTGTGAATGCTGTGTAGCAAGCAACCAAAACTATTTTCAGGAGTGCAGTAAGCACTTAGCAACCTGCTGAAGAGGAAAAGAACACTGAGCAAACATCAACCTGTTGGAAGTTTTACTCTTGTTTTACTGTGCCCTGGACTGTGCTCCAGTTTGATGCAACAAATCTGGTTCTCTGGTCTTTTCCAGGTGGCTATTACAGGGCAGCTTGGCATGAAGACCCAGCCTGGAAGCAGCATCCCACTTACAGCCACCAATTTTCGGATCCAAGGAAAAGATGTGCTGCGCCTGCCCCCCTCCTCAATCACCACAGATGCGAAGGGACAGACAGTGCTGCGAATCACCCCGGACATGATGGCCACCCTGGCCAAATCTCAAGTCACTACTGTCAAACTGACTCAGGACCTCTTCACAGCAGCTGCTGGAAGCAGTGCTAGTGGGAAGGGCATTTCTGCAACGTTGCACGTGACATCCAATCCTGTCCAGACTGCTGATTCTCCGGCCAAGACCAGCACGGCCTCATCTTCTTCTTCCAGTCCAGCTGGAAGCACGGTGGTTAAAGTGACTCCTGACTTAAAGACTGCAGAGCCAGCGAGTTCTGCTTTCAGACTGATGCCTGCTCTAGGCATGACTGTGGCGGATCAGAAGAGCAAAGCCATTACTACAGTGGCATCCACTGAGGCCAAGCCAGCTGCTACCATAAGAATCGTCCAAGGGCTGGGGGTGATGCCACCCAAAGCTGGGCAGACGATTGCCGTAGCTGCTCACTCTAAGCAAGTACCTTCTTCTGCAGCAGTGAGCGTGCCTGGCTCAGTCCATACCTCAGCTGTCTCCTTACCAACCGTGAGCGCCACAGTGTCCAAAGCAGTTGCTGTTGCCTCAGGAGCTGCTGGGACTCCCATAACTATAGGCACAGGAGGTACTGCTGTGCGCCAGGTTCCTGTCAGCACCACGGTTGTATCCACATCACAGGCAGTAAGTAATGCTGAGGTTTTTCTGGAGTTGGCAGAGAAAAGGGAGTGCTGGTTTATTACTGATGGCTTATCTCTAAAAACCTCTTACATCTGCAGAAGGTCAAATTAAGTAGTGTAGAATGTGAGTCCACAACTGATTTTGTGGTGTTGGAATTGCAGCTAAGTATTGAATGACCAGAATACAGTTAACTGTGTGTCTTCCAAAAACTCCTTTTGAGACAGTGAGTGAAATAAATTGGGTTTATCTGAAGTCCTCACCACTAGATGCAGTTCAGCATCTTGCCTCATGCTTCTGAAACCACCTTTTTTGGAATAGTGTCCCAAGCAGAATTGCTCTTCACTTGTATAAACATTTTTACCAAGTTACCAGTTCATTGGTTTAATGGCTATTACCAGTGGTTTTAATGCCCAAAGCTGAATGCAATGTAAACAGTGTTGTGAAAGTTGAGTAAGTTAATTGACATTACCATAGTTTCATAAGGATAAAAATGATGGGCAAATGCAATGCTCCTTCACAGAGAAATACTGTGGTGCAAAGATGAAAGGGATTTGCAGGACTGGGGCAGCTGTGAAGTGAATCAGTTGGAGGTGAATTTCAATTAGACTGCAGATTACATCAGCAACACTGCTTTGGTTTCTATTCCCAGGATGCTGAAAAGCAAGCTGAATGGCAACTGCCTGTTGCCAAGCAGTTTCTCTGCTGCATTCCCTGTGGCTTCTCATGTATTTTCAACTTCTCTAGGGTAAACTACCAGCCCGAATAACAGTGCCTCTGTCAGTGATCAGCCAGCCAGTGAAAGGCAAGAGCGTGGTGACTGCCCCCATCATCAAGGGCAACCTGGGGGCCAAGTGAGTACCTTCCACCTAGTAGTTTTGTTTGGAAATAGACTGAGGAGGTTCTCTGTGCAATTAGGTTCCTGGGGATCTAGCAAGCAGAGGATGGTAGAGATTTGAAGTCTGTTGAAAGGACCACTAACAGCAAGAAACTGAATGTGGAGTCTGGCAAAGAATGCAGTCCTTGTTTAGGTGCACTGAGATGTGGATTCTAACAATACAGGGAAGAAAATAATAATATTTGCTTTTAAGCCAACTATAATAGTTTAGTTTATAATAGATTAGTTCTTTGTTTGAGCAAGAATTAACCTGGTGACATACCTAAAATTGTTTGTAATCTGAGGGCATCTCTCTGTCAAAGAAACTAGTGCAGTGTTAACTGCCTCAGTGCAAATCCCTGTGGCGTTCAGGTATTGTTGTCTTTCTGTTTATTCTTCCATGAATTCTGGTAGTATCTCCCTTGGTTCATATTTCAAGGCAGAACATTGTGTGCTCAGCTATTCTCTGCATTCGCTGGGAAGTGTTCAGGTCTGATCAGACTAGCCCAGTAACAAACACGGTCCAGAGTTAGAGGGTTTAGTCCATGTGATAAAGTCATTCTCCCTAACCGTGAGAAACGTTGACATAAACTTTTCACTTGTGTATTTGCCATTGTTGTGAAACAAAAATAATTAAAACCATTAGTAAATTAGCTAAGTCATTTAATCTCCTAGCAACTGAAAAACAATTCATAAAAGACATAGCCTGCTGTACTGTTTATTAACCTTTCAACAATTCTCTTTCCTTAGCATCAGTGGGTTGGGCAGAAATATCATCCTGACTACGATGCCAGCAGGGACAAAACTGATTGCTGGGAACAAACCAGTGAGTTTTCTGACTGCACAGCAACTGCAGCAGCTGCAGCAGCAAGGCCAAGCCACACAGGTAATGGCATGAAGAATGATTCCCTCATTTGCTTTGTGATGACTGAACATCTTCATGAGGACATCTGATAGATGCATGGGCTTCCATGAGAAGTGCAGGTGCACAGCTTGTCTGTATTGAGCACATGCACTGCATCGTTTCCTTTTCCTTCCTTACATCCAGTTATGGTTTTTAAATGTTTGTGAAGTACTGATGGTATAATGAATGGAAAACCAGGAGTCCTGTCATTTCTGGTTGACTGAAGGATTGTTTCTGTACCCTGACTTCCTATGTTGTGCTTTGCTCTTTGGCTTCTGCAGGCCTCCATTTCTTGAAGAAACCACATTGCTTCTTTGTGTAACCATTTTGCTGTCTGGAAACTTAGTGTTTGGTTTCAGAAAGGTAACCTTCCTTGAGAGCTGCTAATAATAAGTCTTGAGAAGTGAAGCATCCAATGGAGTGAAGTTCTTCCTCAGAAAACTTGTCATAGCAGCTGATATGTCAGTTTTTACTCACACTAGGTTTTAGTTCTTCCTGTCTGATCTTGAGATCTCTTGCCACCCTCCCACATGAGTCGTGGATGCAGCGATCTTCTTGTGCCACATTCTGTTTCTGATATGTTTTGGTGTTTGATCTTGTTCACGTAACTGAAATTTTGTCAGCAGCAGAAGCAATCATTTATCAGTGTGATGCAGGTGCTGTGTGGCACCAGGTTGTTCTTGACACGAGTTGAATTTTTTTCTTTCCATTTCAAACAGGTGCGAATTCAAACAGTTCCAGCCTCCCATCTGCAGCAGGGAACGGTGTCTGGCTCAAGTAAAGCAGTTTCCACTGTCGTCGTGACAACAGCTCCATCTCCAAAACAGTCCCAAGATCAGCTATGAGTACTGGTCTGAAAACCGATGGCTTTCCTGAATCTGCTGTCATCTTCCAAGGTCACCCAGCCACAGTCATGGCGAGGGACTGGACTGGATTCTGTCACATGCAGCACATGTTACTTGTCCTGCAGTCAGCATGTGCTGTCGAGGTAGAAATGCCACATCAGAAGATGCTGTACCTGTAAAACAAATGGTTTCAGTCCAGATCTGTAAAGCTAAATTCTGTGGCATTCAGCATTTAAGAGATGTTTTTCTTTCCCATGTTCTCTTCCTATCTGAAGCTCTTTTTACCAAAGGCCATCTGTCATTTCTGTCCATTTTGGTTTATAGACAAAGCAGTTGATCTTGGGTCTTCTTAACCAGGGTATCTTGCTCAGAAGAGACAACTTGTTGGCTTTTCAAAGTCACGAAGAAGGTGCAGCATTTTGGTGGAGTCTAGCTGTCACTGATTTTATATAGGTGACTTAGGATCATGGCGTGACACCAGACGTTGTTTGTAACATAGCCTGGAAGTAGATCCCTAAAACATTCAATGTACTATTTATGTATAGATTTTTAAAATACCTCTTCCCTATCTCTGAGCTCCAACTTCTTGTTGGATACCACTTCCATGTCAAATTTCTGTCAAGGCAGTATAAGAGCCCCTGGTCAGGATGATTCTTGATACAAAAAGAGAGACAAAGGAGATACAAACAAGTCAGAGAGATAAAAATGACAAGAAGTCACTGTGAGTAAGTCTGTCAACAAATAAGAATATGATGGAAAGGAAAGCATTCACCAGAAGCATTCTCCGTTATTTTTCCTCAACAAATCTTTGTGTGTCAGAAAGGACTAGTTTATTTTAAAAGTTTGGAATATGTTTTCAAATATACCCCAACTTCAGTCTCTTGGTCGTGGAAGAAGTATTTTAGCCAGTGATTCTGTTTGGCCTTCAGTTTGGTTTTTATCTTTGGAATTTTAACCCTTTACAAATTTGAGTTTTGCACATATTGGAGAAGAATTCCTTGCTGTCCTGATGTGACCCTGAAGCTTTTCCAGAACAAGGTCACAAGGAGTGTTGAGCTAGGAGAATAAGAATACAGAAAGCCTTACAGATCCCTTTGCCGTCTCCTTTCAGTTTTGTACAGCTTGTTGTTTTGTGTACATGATTGTTTAGCTTGCCAAGGGCTAATAGATTGTCCATCTTCCTTTGTGAGATGGTTCCTTCTAACATGGTTCTTCTTGTCTTTTTTTAAAACCTGGTTTGCTCTGAGTTACACACAATTGAATAGAATGTATTACAGAACCAAGTCTCATCTCTCAGTGCTCTAGAACTTCATGGCAGAAGCCTCAGCTGAAGCTGTGTGTTGCTGTTCAGACTGGCTGCACCTGAGCAGAGCAAACTGTTCTGCTGAGCTTCAGTCAGGTATGTCAGTCGTTCTGTGCAGCAGCTAACCTGCTGTGTGGGTTGGAGGAAAAGAAATGGGTGTTTATATGAAAAAACTGGCTAGCTGCAAGTATTAAACAACCAGGACACACCAACACACAAAGCAGCTCTTGGATATGCCACAAGAACAGAACTGGGAGTGATAACAGTTTTCTGAGCACCTGTCCTGCTTTGTCAATTTGTGTACCTCTTGTATGAAGTCTGTCAAACAAGTGGACAGGACAGGGCTGTGGTCTGGGGGGTGTATGAAGACATTCTGAAGTCCTTCTACAAATGCTTTTAGTTGTGAAGTTAAACATTAGAAGTGGAAGAGATGACAACTTTCTTCTATTGCTTACATGAAAGAGTCTCTAAATTCAAAGCATAATCAAGATGATTGTGCTCTGTTGGTTCTATTTGTAAGGTTCTTCAGTGTCAAAACTTGCAATCAGGTGCTGAAGGATGATTACAGTGTGAAGCACCTTTAATTTCCGTGAATCCTCTTGCAAGCAGCCGTTTGAATTTGTCTCTGGAACATAAGGCACTGAAAGCATTAGGTTTCACAAAACTAACAAACGTGCATCTAATTGCACGAGTTCAGTGTGTCTCTGAGGCTGTTGCTGCTGAGTTTCAGGAGTCTGACTCCTCAGATCATCACCGTCTCCTTTCTTCCATAACCAGCTTTGCTAAACTGCTTGTCCACGTGAGCTACCTTTACATGCATGGCTGCTTGACTGAAGACCATTCTTGCTGCTTTTGAAGCCTGTGATCTCTGGGGAAGGAGCACCAGCCACTGTGTGGGTTTCTTACGTTAAAGAGCTGCATTCTGAATGGAATAGCACACCAATTTCAAGAGCAAAGTACGCCCTGTTCCATGGTTCAGCTTCACCCGTCTGATGCGTTGATTCCACTCTGGTTGAAAAATAACCCTTCAGCTTCTGCAAGTAAAGAGCAGTTGGTTTTATAAGTAACCTATAATCTCTTAGCAATGTGCTCAAAGGCAGAGAGGGGTTCAGGTTAGTTTTTCCTTATGCATGCTAGGGCTGGATGAGGGTATATTTAAGCTAGGCTGTTTTCCATGCGTTTGCTCCTTTGTCCCCCTGCACTGGGAACTAAACACTCTTCCTGTGAGTACCACAGGGCTGTGCACAGGAGCAGGAGTAAAAGGCCGAGAGAAAGCAGTGTGCTGACAGTATCTGTTTTCCAGCTGTTTGTCCTGCAGGGCCTGAAACTGAAAGGATTTTTGTTCTGATGCATCCCGGCCATTATCTCTTGTAATTAAAAAATGGGATTACAGCCTGTTTTCATCACAGCGAGTTCCTCACGAGTGTTATGTAAGAGCCTTTATTGTTTCTTAAAAGCTGTGGGATAGGTATTTATTTCTACTGAGAGAATGTCATGTAATCACTGCTTATAAGAACTGAGTCCTACACAAACTGCCTCAGGCCATTGAAACACACAAACCTTTATTTTAACAACTGCTTCATTTTATTCAAATCGTGGGGAAAATCTCTATTTATACCTCAGTGAGATGTTCTCATAACCTAATGATCTCTCCTTGGGGTTACTTGGAGTGTTCCTTTTTCAAAGCAAACTAACTGAACAGCAGTCTGCCTCTTTTTAACAGTTGTTCTTCATTTTTCAGTTGTTAGGTAAGTTCAGAAACCTTATTGCTTGCTTTTCATACGGCAAAAGTGAACCATAGACAGCAGAACAAAGTAGAATTAGACTCAGCTTTGGAACCTGGTCCAGCGTGGCCTGGATTTGGCAGCTGGTGCCTGACCTCAGGACCCTTCTGGCTGAGTACTATTCACAGTGCACTGTGTGGTGGCAGTCTGGCGTTCAGACTTTTCCCCTGCAGCCTTAAACACAGCTTGTTACAGAGCAGACAGAGCTGCAGGGGAAGCTGATGGAGACTGCCTCAAACAGAGATGTGTTCTAATGCTGTAGTTGCTGGTCACTGATGAGCTTAGTTCCCTCTGTAACTTAGTTGAGTCATTATTATTAGGTTAGATATGTTGTAAATCCAATAGCATCTATAGTGCTACACTGGTCATTCGGTGGTAGCAAAGTACATCCAAGTGCAGCAGTGGGAATTAACACCAGCAGAGTAGTTAAACATTAACGCTGTCTTTTGACTTTGTCTTTAATAACCCAGAGAAGTACTATGCTTACATGTTTAGTTTGCATTGTGAGCTGCTCCTTGGAATCTTGGTTCAGTTGCTTGTGCAACGGTGCAGTAACCTGTGAGCTGGACAGCTGGCGTGTGCTGGAACTTGGCATCTTCTGTTTACCTTGTGTTTCCAGCTCCACTGAGCTACTGACCTCGTTTGATAAAAACTTCAGGGTGGCATTGCTGTTATCAAGTGATACAGCAAGTGCAGCTTGTGAATTCAAACTTAGTATGGTTGTTTAATGGAAGTTTTGTGAATGTGTATTGAAATGCAGGGTCGTTTTGGCAAGCTGCTTCCTCCCACTGTGCCTCTCAGTGTCCAGTCCTGCTGTCATCCAGTGAGTGTTGGGATAGCTGGGTATAACAAGGAATAGAGTAACTGTGTACCAGCAAAAGCAGACTGTAATCATTATCAGAAGTGTAGTGTGGGTTAAGAGTGCACTTTGTAGTTTTGAGCCTGGGCTTCATTAGCATTCTGGCATTTTGTATTGGTTCTGTGTATCTCCCAAGCTTTGTGCAGATTGCTGCTGGGAGGTATGGAAGAAATGTGGCATCTGTTTGCAGAAGGGAAATGGTGGCATCCAATGGTTGGCTGAATTTGTCTTAACTTGTGCACTGAATTTCTAGATACAGAAATCTGAATTACTCACCACTGGTACCTCCAGAGGCAAATGCATCTGACCACCCCCAGATTCTTGTAGGATGAATTGCTCTCTGGATATTGCCATTTTTTTCCATGGACTATAAAGATAATCATGGATGACTAGCTCAAATCTGAGCTTTTAAATATTTAGTTTAGAGATGATGCATCCTATGTAAAGTGACCCATCCAGGAGTATGAGGGAAGATTCTGGAACAAAGTATTAAACTCAGAGCATTCCAGCTCCATTTAGTTTTATTGTTAAATTACTGTCAGGAAAAACTGTCAGTTAAAGTTTTGGAGTTTTAATTTTTCTCAAAACAGTGTAAACATTTTGCCTTGAAAATGATCTGATGTTGGCTTTCCCACAAGTCTGGCAGAATTCCTATCTGTGAACGGAGATGGAGCACTGCATCCTCATCCATGTTTTAGGGGAGTCCTGATTTCTTTTCAGTTGTAAACTCTATCAGCAATTTCCAGTTTGAGTATGGATTGATCTTGTACACAGCATCCTGCACTGAGGACTAATAGGTAAAAGTAAAAGGTAAGGTAAAAGTTCTAAGAGCCAATTTGTTTGCTTCCACTGAGAAGTATCCACCAAACTAACAAGCCTTACACCTGTCAAGTTACCTTTTCTCACTGTCCTCCAGTTTGCAAGACCTGGGGCAAAGTAATTCACCTTCCAGAGCAAAGATCCTTGACAGAAAATCGTGCAGGTCTTTAATAGCCCCAGGACCAGCTGGGTTTGCATCCGCACTTACAGCACAAGGTATCACCAAATGCAGGAGGGGGCAGACCTGCTGACGGTCACACTGCTGTGCTGATGAAGATAAAGAGCCAACCAGGACCTGGAAACAAGCACCTGAAAAGATGCTGGCGTTGTTTGAAACTGGGTAAGTGCCTTCAGTGCTTTGATGTATGATTCTGAATGAATTGTCAGCAATGGGACGATGTTTGCCCGTGGGGAAGCAGTGGTTAGTTGGCATTTCTGAGACAGATGGAAACACTACATAGAAAAATAAGCTTGATTACTTAAAGTATCGTGCTGAGGACTTTTTGACTGCTTAAGCAAGCTGCCTGAAGGCCTACGCTGAGAACTGTTTTCTTCCCTGTTTCCTGGTGCCCTCAATTATACAGCGAAAATCTGAGTATGGGCAGAGAGTGAAAAGTCACTGCAACTTTATGAATTGCTGGCCTCTCTTTGCACTGCCTGGTGTAAGGAGATAACTGCTGTTTTCATAGCTGGGGTGGAATGAGTGTGTGTGGTTTAAATGACAGGCAGTAGGTTGGTAAGCTGTTGCACTGTGATTTGCTTTTAACATTTTCATTTTGCTCCTGTAATGAAAAAGCACTTCCCATGTAGGTTGTCATGTAGTAGCCTATGAAGCTGTCTTAAAGCTGGTGAAAAGCAGAGAGAGATGGTTGCCTTTGCTGTCAGTTTTATTGTCACAGTGTCAAATGTGGTCATACAGGATGCTGTTAACTAAAATCATAACTGAGCTGTTGTTCCAAATGTGCTGGAGGACAGCTGGCAGGCAGGAACACATTAATATGCAAAGCTTAGGACTCCCTAAAAAGCCCTAAGAGCTACATGGCCACAAATCCAGCACCTTCTTTCTTTGAAAGGCAACAGGAAGGCCTGGTCTGTAAATTTAGTGGTACCAGAGAGAAAAAGACCACAGAGGGGTGAGTCCTGCACCTTCTGCAACCTCCATGGAGAGAGCTGTAAATACAGGCAGCAAGGAGCAATGTTCATCAGCTTCACCCAGCTGTTACCCTTCCTGCAGTGATGCAGAGTCCCACAGGAACGAAGCACACAGCCCAAAATCTTGACCAGAGATGCACAGAGCCACCAAGGGAAGGGAAGAGCAGCTCTGCAGCCTGTGGTAGGCCAGGCTTTTACAGTTGGTCTCTTCTGAAACAAATCTATGTATTTGATTGGCTGTCTTAACTCTGCAAATACCTGCCAAATCTTTCTGTAGCTAGAAGGCAGCTATACCTACTTAAAGCTTATAGGATGTATAAACAGGCTGGCCAGAATTCCAGTACATTTGAGATCTCCATCTCTCTGATTTCAGTCTGCTTAGCAGCAGTGCTTCCTGCACTGGCTGAAACATGCAGAAGTACTAGCAGGAAAAGAAAGGCCATTTCAGGCTTCATCTCTCCAATGTCAAGGCCATTTTTTTCTGCATGTTTCCTGTGACACAGTTAGCATGATCAAAAAGGAAGCTACTGATAGGTTCTGACACATGCCAGGAGCCAGGGCATCCTTGATATGCTGTCTTCTGTCAATGTTGTTTAAGGTCACTTGGCTGCTTTTCCCTAAAATTTACAGCATGTTTTTGAATTACAACACACTATGAAGTCCTAAGAAAAGTCTCTTCTCTGTGACCTGCAGGACAGCTACGTTGTTGGAGTGAAGGTTCAGTTTAGGAATCTGCACCAATAAAGCTGCACATCACAATTCAGTTTGGTTGTCCAGCAGACAGCAGAGCTGCACCAAGAAATCTGTGGAAGATTTGGGCCAGCTTCCCTCTGGGTGGGAGGCAGTGCTGAGCAAATTGGCTTCACCAAAGCCCTGGGTGTTTGTTAAGCAGAGGATTCACAACAAAACATCCGCCTCTCCTGATTCAGTGCAGTGCAGGAGAATAATTGCCTGTATTCATTGCTGCTCAAGTTTTGTAATTACTACTGTGCAGTCAAAAATACATGTTAGTGTAGCTGAATCACACCCTCTGGTGCAGGGAAGGGACAGCTCTGAAAAGTGAAACAGAATTACAGGAATGATCCAAGCTACTGATCAGTAGCTCAAGTAAGGCTAAAGGAAGCTGTCCCACAGAAGGATCACCTGCATCATATATATTTTTATATATATGCACTCACAGAGAGAGAAAAGATATAT
Organism: Tetrao urogallus; assembly: GCF_951394365.1. Classification (NCBI taxonomy): domain Eukaryota; kingdom Metazoa; phylum Chordata; class Aves; order Galliformes; family Phasianidae; genus Tetrao; species Tetrao urogallus. Next base: position 5,093,529 of record NC_136835.1, on the reverse strand, counting down.
ATAATGAAGCTACTCCTAAGGATACATACCTCCAAACTAGGAGCATCCTCGCTCCCAGTCCTGTCAGTCAGCAGTTCACCACAATAAGGTTCCTTCTCTCCTTTGTGCTGTGTGGTTCAGGCTGAAGGCAAACAGCTGCAGCTTTCCACTGCGTTCCCCTGCACCAGGCTCCCTGCAGGGCAGTCTGAACTCTTGTGACTGGTGTAGGACAGAGCTCAGGGCCAACCAGTGGTCTGTCTCACAGGAACACAAATGAGTTGGTATCTCAGATTTGTCAGTCCAAGTCATGCACAGAACGAGACAGAACTGAGGGTGAGGATTACTTCTGCTCTTACACAATAGGTGCATTATTCCTTAAGTCAGGTGTGGTCACCCTTTTGGCTGCATGACCTAGGTGGAAATAATGTTGAGATAAGTGATTCTTTGGTAGCTGAGTGCTAGTCGTGCCACAGATACTCAGTACAGTCTCAGTTAATTTCCAGAAGCCATTGGGAACTGCTGTAGCTTTTCAGAAACAAACTGGAAGGGTTCTGGATGTCAGAAGTTCCAAAGGGGGTCCCTACTCCCATTGCATAAGCATAGCAAAAAGTCCTTATCCTTATAGAAAGGGACAGACTACAACTTCAGCCCAACCAAGTAGGAAGCCCCCTGGTTACACAGACACTCTGGATGAGGTGCCTCTATCTGAGGTTTTGTGCCCACTCCATAGCCAGACCAGGAGAAAGTTACAGGTGAGGTTCTTTGTACCAGAGTATATCCCTGCTTGTTACTAGATGACTCAACTGCTGATGACAAACGCTGCTTGCTTCTTTGTAGGCTTTTCTCTGAGATTTTCCTGTGTTCTGTTACATGTACAAAGGGTGTGCTTCTATTTTGTGCAACTGCATTAAAGATATCACGACACCATAATCCTATTGATTCCCTATTTCTCAGTATAGTTTTCCATGGAAAAGTAGCTAAAGATACTGCTTTGTTCTGAGAGCACAAGTCAAAAAAGCCTGAAGCAAATACCAGAAGTAACCGGTGCCCAACAGAGAAACCAAAGAGAGCCACTCTGCTCGTAGGAAGGTCATATTTCAGCTCTTGTGCTTATGAATCTGCTGTTTCCACCACTGTACTTGGCACTGCTGCCTCCTATTGTGAATGCTGCTGCAAATGCTAGGCACCCTCTACACTGTGTGTTTTCCTTTACAGCAAGATCTGCACAGCACTTTTGCAGTCAGATCTTCCCTGTGGATCCTGCAGAGCTGCCTTGTGCTGGGGCTCAGACAACTGACAGTGCAGATGCCACCCAGGAGGTTTATCACGCGATGTGAAAGCAGCAGGATGAGGTATAGAGGCTCTTCCTCCACTGTCCTTACCTTTGGAATTCATAACAAGATGTTTTCTATTTTCTGTAGTGTAGAAATGGTCTGTGTGTGTTAGAGGAGAGTTGCTGCTGCTGCTCAGTGGGTTTCCAAGACCCCATCCCAAGCTCAGTAGTGATTTCCAGTTCCTGCTGAGCTTGGAGGGCTGCTTCCTATTGCAGCTTTCTTGTTCTTCCATGCCAAAGGCTGCTGGTCCTTAAATTAAATGATTGGCTTCTGTTTTTGGAAGTGAACGTGTTCTTCCCAGGTTGCCCACATCAATATCCTTCTTGTTCTTCCGCTCCTGCTTCACTAAGTAGAAAGGAAGGTCACATTAATGCAAGAACAGATTGTCCTGGGAGGAGGGGAGGCAGACAAATTGTCATCTTTTGAGGTGGAGAATGGATTAGAGCAGGTCTGCAATGCTGATCTAACCAGCAAGGTGTTTCATCCAGCTGATGCCTCATCCTGGAGAGTACAAGCAGCATCTTGGGAGAGCATGTATTACTTCTCACCTTTGGCAGACTGAACTCTGGGTGAGTTCATGCCTGATTTCCTGCTTTAGGGTGGGCCTGTTGATATTACATGCAGTCTCACCATACCCCACTAGAGGGATATAACCGAAAGAACATCAGTCTGTATGTTTGAAAGCAGGAGCTGGACCTGCAAAACAAACAAACAAACAAAAAAAAGCCCTACTGTATGGCACATCCCTCATCAGCAAAGTGAGGGAAATAAGAGGAATCAATGAAAAATCAAAGTTGTGCCTTCTTTTTTTTTGGTTATAAGCAGCTAAGGTAATACCAGATCTTTTCCATAAGAAACAAGGAGGCAAGGCAGGTGAGCACAGGTTAGGTATACTTGTTTGTAGTAAAGCAAAGAGAGATTGGTGATTCCAATGCACTGTGTGCATCTCTCTCAGTTCTTACTCATTTGCAGACTGTCAGGCAGACAGGACCTTAACTGACTTTGAATCTTGGGTGTGCCCAAGTGCACAGCTGCATTTCAAAATACACAGTGCCTGAAACCTGGCATTCAAGCCTGTCCACTCTATTACACTTACAGTTTGGCAAACACTGCTGTTACTGATTCAGAGCTCACCAAAAGAGGCTGTGCTTTCACAAGCCATGGAAATCCTCAAGAAAGGCCTAGCAAATTGTAGAATCCTGGCAGCAAGCTTTCATCCTACGGTGTGTTTCTTAGCCATTTGCATGCTATGTCCCACAGCTGTCAGGTGGCTGGAAAACAAGAAATGACCCTCCTTAATTTTGAAAGTGTGTCTCAGAATTGCCTGTGGTGTGCTGGAGAGCTGCAGGTGGGCTTTCCTATTGCATGCTGGTATTTCCCTCCACATCCTTTGCTCGCTGCTCATGCCTATGCCTCCCACAGGATGGAGCTGGTTTCTTGTGCCAGCTATCATGAACTCAGGAAAGCTCTGTAATGAGCATTTGTATGGCTAAGTGCTAAAGCAGGTACAAGTGACTGGTATTACTGATGTGAGGGGCAAAGCTACTTCTGATCCCTGCCGAAGTTATGTTTTGGAAGCAGGACTCAGTTCACAGCTTCTGAAAGAAGCATTAGAGATCAAAGGGAATGTTCCCATCCAAATTAAACAGAAATCCCTGAAAAGCTTTCTGAAAAGTAGTTCTGCATCTCAGCTTGGCCTTCGTGACCCCACGTGGCCAACTGAGGGCAACTTGCTGCGCTTTTACAGGTCCCATTCTCCAAAGTCAGTAACTATTCTCCTCGCATTACAGATGGAGAGATGAATCATGCTGAGACAACTTACAGGAAGAGCTGTCCTGTGGAAATCCTCGCTTGCACAGTACCCAATGTTCACCAGGAGATCACACTCCTTTGCTGGAGCCGGGGGCTGCCGGTTCAGCTGGAAACCGCAGTGCTTTTGGATGACGTTTTCCCCTCCTCCCACTGAATCAGCCTTCTATTTACCCATTGGAATGCAAAGTAACAGGACACCCTGTGAGTTTTATCTCTCTCCCGATCTTTTGTATCGCTGTCTAAGTTGCCAGACCGGATTGGAAGTTTTAGCTGCAGACATATATGGGGTGGTTTCAGGGTTGTCTGGCAGGAATCTGGGTGGGAGGGTGCTGTTGGTGAAATTTGAATTTGGGAGTCACACTGAGAACAGAATCCTTGAGACGCTGCAGCAAGGAAAACCCTTTGTCACTGGCTCTGAATCTAACCCATCGCTGGTGTGCCCATGTGGATGGATGGTGCTTCTTTGTGGAGTTAGAATTACTGGGAACTGCCTCCACCAGAAGACGTTTCCCCTGCAGGCAGCCTGCCTTCGCTCCTTGTGTAAGCAGCTACCTTTTCCTCTTTTCCCTGCATGGCATTTCCAGGGCTGGGAGCTGATGTGAAAGAATTCTGTTCGATCAGATGGTGTTTGCTCCTCCAGCAGCTAATGCCTGTCTCCTCTGGGACTCTCCTGGGGGTAGAGCTCGCTGTGGTTTAGCTCCTGGAATTGTGTACAGTTGTAACAAAGACAGACTTGTTTCTCAAAGTTTCGGTTGTACCTAAAGCAAGTCATCTCCTTCTTCCTAAAGGTGTTTTAAACCTCAGCTTTCTGCTCTCATGCTGCTGTTGTGGCCATACAGATACAAAGAGAGGAGGCTAGGTGGAAAAGGTGACAGCCTTTATTGAATGAACTGCTATAAGTGGGCAGAAATGGAGGCTTTGTTTGTTGCTGACTGCTACCATTGCAAGTGAGTAATTTGCTTGATCTTTCTGCTTTAATTACATCTTTCTTAATAGTGGAGATGGACTTGCTGAGTTCAGCATCCTTCAGTCAGACCAGAGAGACACGTGGCATGTCTGCTAGTGCAAAAGCACGTGGCACATGCTTATTGAGAGTGGTGCTTTGATGTTTTGGGTCTGTACAGTGGTCAGAAGGAGCAGGCCACCACCTACCGTGGCAACTTAGCCATTATTGCAACACGGCCACTGTGCTTGGGCAGCAAAGAAAAGGGAATCCTGTCATTTAGGGCTCTGAACTGACTGCCTTCCAGCTATGTAATATTTTATATTCAGCAATGGATTGCTTTCTTGTTTTCCCAGCCATGATTGTATCTTCTTTTTCAAAGAGCCAACTGGGCTAATGAATTGGTTTGCAGAATGTCAGTGGCTTGAATGACAGGAAGCACTGAGCATTTGCAGCTCTGCGTGAGACCAAGAGCTGTGGATCTTTTCAAGAGACACCTTAGGTCTCAAAGAGTGAGACTGCCCTCATTAGCCACATCCCAGAGCACAGCATTTTCTTGGCACCTGCCTGGAGGAGACTAATTGATATGCAGAAGAGGAGGATAAATTTGCAGAAACAAAGAGCGGTAGTTCAGCTCGGAGTAGCTGCTTTGTACATACGCTGTTATACTGGGGTATTAAATCAGATTGGAGCACCTGCAGTCAGCCAGGGAGGGAAAAGCTGTAAAACTGGAGTGCTGGGAAGGGCTGGGCATCGGGAGAGAGCTCAGAGCAGCTCCTGACATCAGCCAGCCAGGTAATTTCAGCAGTCTGACTAACAAAGCCACCTTTTGAAGGGGAATACCTTAAATCTGAAAATAGTTCCTGCCCTGTGGTACTCAGCAAGCAAAGGGATTCTAGTGCCTGATAAGGGAGCTGGGAAAGCAGTGGCAGAAGCACTTCTGCAGGAGCACAATAGTTAAGTTTTTCACCCGGAGAGAAAACAGCAGGATCAGAGAGCAGACATCATCCCTTTTTCCCCAGGGAGGCACCTGTGAAAGGGACAGGAAGCTTGCACTCCGCAGGAGACATTTTAGAGCAAGGGCAAACAAAGGTAACGCAGCACGCATCTCCCTGCGGCGCTGTGAATCAGCATGCAGCTTCTGTTACACCAAACCAGAGAGGTGGCAGGTGTGTGTTCAGGTATGGAAAAAGTCAGTTTCAGGGCTGGAGGCAGTTGTTTTAAAAGGAGGATCAGTTCAGACTCTGATTTTTGAGGGGTACGTTGTGTGGTGGCATAGGGTATGACATGTAGCATGGAGAAGGGAAGAACTTTTTCAAGGAGGATGGTTTTGGTGTCTTTGATGCTGAATGTAGGAAACCTTACAAGTTAGTGTCATTGGAGTCATCTTCCCAAGAAGAGGAAAGCAGTGGGGTAAAACTGTGTTAGGAATGCAGATTTTGGTACTGAAAACTTTCTTTTAGGTCTGCATTAGAACATCCTGAAAACTCAGATCTTTTCTTCTGATCTCTCCTTCTCATCCCTGGCAGTGCTGCTTAATATGAGGCTGTACAATCGCTGAGACACGTTGCCCAAATCTTGCAGTGTGGGATTTGGATATAGTGTGGTTTCTGCTGTGTTGTGTGTCATTTTGCATCTCTTTTCCTCTGGCTGGAGAATGATTAATTGAAGAGACCTTTAAAGGCCATCTGTGCTGCTACTTGAGGGATCTAGATGGGGGTACAGGAGGGACAGAAAGGCTGTAGTGCTGTGTGAGGGATCGGGGTTGGGGTATATGATGGACAGTGGTCCATGCTGCTGCCTGGGGGATCTGAGTGGGGATGCTGGGTGGAGCTGTGTTACTATAGAAGGGATCTTTGTGGGGTGCATGTGGACAGAAGGGCTGTGCTGCTACCTCAGGAATGTGTGCGTGGGCTTCAGGGACGTGGGACAGAGGGGACAGCTGATGCTTGAAGGGTGTGAGTGCGAGTGCAAGGGGTACAGAGGATCTGTATTGCCACTTCAGGGATCTGGGTGAGGGTTGTGGATGGACAGAGGAGCTTCTCTGCTTGAAGGAATCTGGGTGGGAGTGCTGGATGGACAGAAGGTCTGTGCTCTGCCCACGGGATCTGGGTTGGGTACATGGCAGGTACATGGCTTTGCTTCTACTTAAGGATGTGAGTGAAGGTCCTGGATGGACAGAGGGGCTGTGTTGTTACTTGGGGGATCTGGGTCGGGGTACGTGGTGGACAAGGAGACATGCTGCTGGTGGAAGTATCTGAACTGGGGGTCCATCTGCTGGAGGCATCAGGGTTCGGGTACCAGATGCACAGAGGAACGGCTGCTATTTCAGGGATCTGAACGGGATGGTTGGACCGGATGACCTTGATGGTCTTTTCCAACCTCGGCGATTCTGTGATTCTGCGACTGGGGGCACAGATAAGGACACGCTGAGCTCGGGCAGCTCCCCGGGGTTCCCACGGGACGGCTGTTGTCACCCTGCTGCCCGACGGGGAGCACACAAAGAGCGGGCAACCCCAGCCTCCGGCTTCACCCCAACCGCGACCCGCTCTGCTCCCGGGCCGCTTCCTGCTTCCCGTACCGCACCTGCCGGAGGGCCGGGCCGGGGGAGGAGCCGCGGAGCGCCGCGCCATGGCGGCTTGAGCCGGCGGCGCTGGGCATGGAGCGCGGCCCCGGGGCGCCCGGCGGCGGCATGAAGTACACGGCACGGCTCCAGGTGAGCGTGAGCCCCGACCGCGGGAAGGGGGAACAGCGGAGGGCCGGAGATGCCCGCTGCTTCGTGATTCGCGGTGCTGAGGTTGAATGAGTGGCTGCCGATCGGCTTGAATGCGCCGCGGTGCGGGGCTGGGTTCGGGGTGCCGAGCAGCGCTGCTCGCCCTAGCGAAGCGCTGTGGGGCTTTGCTCGTTAACTGGTGAGTTATCTGAGTGCTTAAGCCGCAGTCTTTGCTTTCTGGGGAAAGCGAAGGGTCGATCGGGAGCAGCTCTGCGCCCAGAGCTCTGTTCAGTACCGCGAAGCTGCTCCAAAGCGGCTTTCGACTGAGGGCGAGCTGTGAGTTTTCTCGCTCCCCTGCTTGTTGGGAGCCCGGCGAGGGCTGCTGGTTGTCATCTGACATCCGGCGGTTCACAGGAGCGCTGAGGAGGAAGCTGGCCCACAGCAGGAGAAACTGGTCTCCCTGCTTCCAGCCCTGTGTGCAGCCCGGCACAGGGAGAGTCGTCTGCAGTGTTATGGGTGAGGTCCTGCGTCACCCTTGTGTCAAGTGCTGGTTGTCCTCCAGGAAAAAAGACGTTTGGGATCCTGACAGCCTGCTGCTGTGCTGGGATGGAGGTGATGGCCTCAGGTTGCGCCAGGGGAAGTGCGGGTTGGTATTAGGAACAACTTCTCCAGTGCGCTGCACGGGGGGTCACCGTGCCTGGGGGGTTCAGAGCCGTGGGATGCGGCACTGAGGGATGCAGGCAGTGGGAGTGGGGCTGAGCTCGGGGATCTGAGAAGTCCTTTCCAATCTGAAGGACCGTACAGCAGCTGTGGGTTTCGTACGTCTTCATGTCGCGGCTGGATGCTCGAGCCACCTCTGCCACACTGCGGTTGAGCTGCCAGGGTCAGGGACGTGCCATGTCCCTCCCTGGGGTCTGAGCATAGGAAGAGCTGATGTGCTCTGGGAGGTCTGTCCTTGCAGATGAACGCTTTGAGGAGCTTGTTTCTGGTTGTTCAACTGCTGTTGGGCTCAGTGGACCTGGAAACATGGCGGTGCAGCAGATGGGAGTGTTTTGCAATGGCTGTGCTTCCTGCTGTGAGATTTACAGCCCGTGGGTGCAGTGCATGGGGAAGCTAATCCTCGTCCTTAGAAAGGTGCAGAGCTTTTCTCTCAGGCAGTGCCAGTGGCTGCTGGGTGAGCTGCTGCTTGGGCCAGTTCTGCTGCTCTTCTTGCCAAAGGCACAGACGGATAAGGAAGGCACAGAGAGAGAGAGGCTGAGGTTGATCGAGAGTGCAGAGGACCTTTGCTCTGTAAACAAAAGATCACTGTAAAACTGTTGAGGGAACAGGGAGAGCGGTGTTGAGGGCCTGACTGGGGAATGTATGGCACCAAATGTTCTCACCTTGCTCGGGGAGAGCACGCCGCTTCCAGCCAAAGGCCGTGCAGACTCACCTTACAGAAGGTGTGCTGTGGTATCTGGGCAATGAGCTCACACAGAGGAGAGAGCAGCTACTGCAGCGGCTGAGTAAGAGTGGATTTGCTGATACAAGGCTTTGCTTGGTCAAAGATTCTGGTATTTCCCCTGCTGTTGACCCCAAGTATCGAAATATCTTGGCCCAGGTCCACCTCAAGACTGGAAGAGCCAGTAAAGAGTGTGGGCGAAACGTGATGATGAGCTTAGGATGCTTCACCGAGGTCTGGAGCTGTTTGTTGTTGTTCAGACACTACTGTGCACCAGGCAAGTTCTAAATAAGCTACTTGCATCTGTGGCGTGCTTCCCTTCTGGGCCTTGGAAATCGGGGAGGAATTTCCAGGCTCACAGCTATATGTCAGGCCTCTGAGGCGACTTTAATTCCCACCTCTCCCCAGGGTTGACAGTCTTACATGAAAAAAACCTGCTGCAACAGAAACACAAATAGATGTGGTCACTCCTATGAGCTGTGTGTTGCATGACAGAGCTGTGCTGATAAGGCTGATGCCAAGCCTGTGCTGTCCTGTGCAAACATTAACTTGGTTTCTTCTGTAATTAACCCAAGGGGATTCGGTTTCTCTGTGACTCAGGATGGTCACAAGATTATTGAATGCTATAAAGACCTGTGTTTGGAATTGGTGTGTGACAGGTATCTTTCCCTGTTAAACTTGCCCTCTCTGCCTGGAAGTTGGACAGACTGGAGGATTCTGTCCCTTATTCCCTTCTTCGTTCAGATGCCATCGTTTTACAGTGCAATTACCCTTCATAAGGAACTACTGGAGGAAAATAAAACACTGATAAAGTTTCAACAGTGCTTTACTGCCAATCCCGGGGCAACGCAGTGTGGACATGCCTTAGTGAAACTTAGCTCTTATGTTTGCCATTTCCATGTCGTTCTTATCAAGAATTTGCATGAAAATTATCCTTCTAAGTTTTCTTTCTGGAGCAGTACTGAGGTTTTCAGCAGGTGTTGGTGCAGCAGTTGGTCTCAGGTTGGTGTAGCTGTACTTGAGCTACGTGGGTGAAGTGAGTTGCAGGCTGTGCACATGCTCCCAGTAGCTTTTAGGGTATTTTTTGATGTGAAACAAGTTGTTTCCTCATGTGCCAGCACCATAAAACTGCTTTTGTCTTTGAGTATCATCTGGAAAACTTTGGGTTTTGAAAGAATGATTTTCTGTGGTCTTTCTGCACAGCAGTGCACAAGCCTAATGTACGGTAAGCCCTTGGAAGGTCTGTGGGATCTGAACTGCCCCTGTGAAATGCCCGTTTCTCTTCCTCTGCCAGGCCCAAGGAATGCAGTTGGTGATGAAACACTGCTTGAGCAGCAACTTCCCTTTCTGCACCCCCATCAAATCTCAGTCTTGAGAAAATAATTGTATTTTGAAGATCTGTAGTGAGAATAAGGTGTGGGACGTGATGGCGTCCTCGCTTTGCGCAGACACGCGAGGCTTTTGTACCCACTCCAGAAGGAGGAGCTTTGCTGCAGCGAAGCAGCTGGGTGTGATGCAGTGTGTGTTATTTGGAGGCAGGCAGTTTCCCTGTGCAACTGTGGGAGATCTGTGAGCCCACTCCACTCCTCTCCAAGGCCTGGCTGTCCCAGGCAGTGAGCCTGCCCTGCTGCCTGCAGCCAGAGCTGGCTGATGAGGTGGCTGATGGCTGCCATCCTTCTCATTTCCAGTACTGCACACTGCTCATGTGATAATTGTTATAGATTTTATTGAGCAGGTGTGGCTGGAAAAGGGGAGGTGAGAACTGCCTCTTGGATACACAGGCTGGGATCCGGAGAGTGTGATTACTTGGCAAGGGTCAGGTATTGGTCTGATGGCTCTCCCTCATCTCAGGCGACCTCCCCCAGGTCCTGTCTGACTTTGCTCTGCATCTCTTGGCTGTGTGCATTGGTCAGGGAGCTGTAGTGCAGACCTGGAGCAGAGGGAAGGAAAGGGGCTGTGCAGAGCCACAGAGCTGCCAGCAGAGCTGGGTGATGCTGTTAGTCACAAACCTGCTGTTCGCTTCTGTGCGGATCTGTGGCAGAGGAGATGGGGCTGGAATGTGGTAGCAGTCAAGGGAAGCAGTTGAATCCCATATCTGTGTTGTGCCGGGCAAACAAATGAACTGCTGGTGATAAGAGACAGGTGAAACTCATGGCCAAGAGCCCAGCAGTTGTGTGGGGCAGAGTCCAGTGAGGCAGACGTGGACACCAGGTCAGAGGACGTGCATGGGAGGGGTGCAGAGCAAAGGGGGCTGTTGGTGTGTGGGCTGTGCTGGCACTGCCAGGCAAGCCTGAAACCAGCCAGTAAGGGTAATGAATCCCACATTGGCCAGCCCTCTGTAAACATCTTGCTGGGAAGAAGCACGTCCTGACCTTGCTGGGAGTCCCTGCTGCAGGAAAATCTCTGCTTTCCAGTAAATCATCTCCCATCCAGAGACTGCTGTGGCAGTTCCCACCCTCCCTCTGTGCCTGCTGCATTTCCTGCTAACAGAATTAGTCACTTCTGCATCTTCTGGTTTGTCCAGTCAGGCCGATTACGGTTGCTGTCTAAAAATAAATTACGTAGCTGTTCTGCTGAGGAGTGGGAAGGTTTGCTTACATACTGGATGTCACTGGGAGCCCGTCACTGGGGAGCTGCATGCAGGAGATCTCGAAGCACAGCATGCATCTCTGTGCACAGTCCTCTCCTGATCCTCCTCGCAGTCCGTGCTCCAGGAGGAACTGAGGTGTGGGAGAAGTGAGGCACCCTCTGAAAACAGGCGCTGAGTGCAGGAGTCCCAGTCCTTGGTTTGTTTTGCTGAGAAATCAAGGCTTTGCAGAGATGAGAGGAGATGTTGAGGGTGGCACAGGATGCTGCGGTTCCCCACACTGCAGTCTGCCTAGCAGTCTGACCACTAAATGAACAGCTGAAGGCTCACCTGCTGCTTGGTTGAGGGCTTTTTGATCTTCTTTTTTTGGGGCAGTTTGGGCTGTTGCTTGCTCTTCCACATCAGGAAAAGACTCGGATTATTAAACGCTGACTTCCCGACTCTTCACCATCCCCAAAGGATATTTTGAGGAGGCCCAGGCACGTGCTGCTGTACAAGAAGCTCCTTCTTGTCACCTGGAGGCTTTTCAGAAGTAAGCTGCGGAGAAAGCATACTTCCCTCTGTGCCCTGGTGGCTGCAGCTCAGGGTGAGCTGCTCCTGAGTGCCTATCCTGCCTCCTCAGCTGTGACACACATCTTTCTGGCCCTTTCACTCGCTTGGCACGTGTCTTTCCTCCCAGGACACTGCAGGCAGCAGCACCAGTCGGAAACCAGAGAGCCTGCAGCCAGCAAGGGCTGAGCGAGGAGGAGCAAGAGGAAGTAACTGAACCTGTGACTAACGCGGGCAGAATATCAAGGAAGGTTTTCTGCTAAGGTTTAGAGAAGTCGTTTCCTTGTGAGGGCTGAGAGAGTCGGACCTCGGATCGCTTTGTGCTGGCGAGTGTCTCTTTGGGAATCATGAACAAGGTGAGAGCAGGACATGCGTTCACATCCTCTCTGATTTACATCTGAGATGCTGTTGTGGTGAAGGGAAAGTTTGGTCCATGTGAGGGAAATGCACGGCAACAGTCAGCTAAAGGAGATTGGAAAAATGGTCATCTTTCTCTTGATTTTACTGTGATCTTTTGTCTCTTTCTTGCTTTTGGTTCCATCTGGTTTCTGCCTGGCTGAGGGGCACTGAGCAGCAGTGGAGAGGAGCTGTTTTTCCCCGACAGGCAGAAGGGACAGCAGCAAAGAGGATGTGCAGCACACTGAGTATGGAGCAGTGGCTGAACTGTGCCGTTTGGACACAGATGTGTCTGGTACTAAGGTCAAATGGGTGCTTTCTGTGCTGAGTGTGGGCAGGACAGATTACTCAGAGGTTGGGACAGAGCTTTGTCTGAAATCTTCTGGCATGGTCTGGTACATTCCATGGTGCTTGGGGAATGCTTCAGATCCTTTGTATCGACAGGGGACTTGTCAGGAATCACTGGTGCTTGCCCAACCTGCAGTATGCAACAGGTTTTCAAAGCATCTTCATGTATGTCAGAGGAGGCTGGGAAGCAATGGGGCTTGTGAGGTGTGAGCATGGGAGAGGATGAGGCCTTAGAAGAGAGGGTAGGGACAGAAACCTCTTTATCTCTGGACACTGGGAAGCCCAGGAAAGCTGCTGCCAAGTGAACATCATTAAAGCCCTGGAGGTTGTTCTCTTGCCTTGGGCTCCTGCAGATGTTAGAAGTGAATTAAATACTTTCCTTTTGCTGACAACAGCAGCGTATTGGAAATCCTGGAGGCCAGGTCCTAGGAAGGGTTGGCTCTGCAAGCAGTGGGGAAGGGGAGATGCTGGTGAGGTTTGTGGTTGGGTTCTTCCCTTTATGTGTCCTTTACGTGAACTGTGATGGAAGACTCCCGAGCAGAAGGTTTGGGGGATTTGTTTGCTTTGGGAACTGATGCTTTGAGTGCGCAAAGATGGTGCATCAGGCACAGAATCTTGATTTGATGGAAGAGTTTCTTGATGTGAGGCGTATACTTGCAGTCAAGTTCTCTTTGTGTGTTTTCTCTTACAAAGTTTTGCATTTTCAAGTTCTGTGTGATGGTGGGAGCTAAGCCAGCAGCAGAGCAGTCGCAGTGGGATGATCCTTGTGGCCTTCTGAGCCTTTTCTTTCTGCTGGCAGTGGCTGGATGTTGATGACAGAAACAGTCTGACACCTCAGAGATGATGCGGTTCATTTTGATTTCTTTTTGCCAATAATAAACAGCACAATTGAACGAAGGCTTCCTACCCCATGCTGTCGTTTTTCCTGAGTTGTTGGAGTTTGTGACATTTGTCTTTGAGCAGTTGATGACGTTTCTGAGCTCTGACACTGAGAGGGCAAGCAGTGTCTGACCCAGCGTCCAGCTGGCTGGAGTGTTACCCCCTTCCAGTGCACAGCAATGCATTTGAAAGGAGCAGATTTGTGCTGGTCAGCATTTTGGGTTGTTGTGTCCTTGCTGTCAGCCGGAGCTGGAGGAGAGGACATGCTGAGCTTCCTCTGTGCACAGCTAGAGCTGCCCTCAGCTGCATGAGCTGTGCCCATGCTGGGGGCACGAGGCAAGCCCTCCCTTCAGAGGACATTTCCAAATTCCTGGTGCGTGCCCTGGCTCTCGGCTACGCCCTCCAGCTTTCATAAGGAGAGCTGAAGTCATCCCTCCTCCTCTCTGTGCGCTGAGTGGGCACACAGGGCGAGCTCGTCTCATCAGCATGGGGATGGGAGGTGGGTTTTCTCTCTCCTGTTTGCCCCAGCTGGAGGATGGAACGCACTGCTCTGATTCCCTCGCTGGGTGAAGCCTGGGCAGCTGCAGGTATGTGGGCAGGGCGAGGAGCTGGGGCAAGAAAGTGAAACTGCAGGCAGCAGGGGCTCACTGACACTGGTTCCTGGCCGTGCTTTCATCCTGTGGGTGCAGAGCTGATGCAGGGCTGCGTGCTGTGACAGAGCCCTTCCCCTCGGTGGCCCAGCCCAGCGCAGGGCGGTGATGGCTGAGTGCTGCTGATGCCATTCTTCACTCCTGGGTGAGACCTGCTGATATCTGCCAGCACGTTTTGTCCCGAGAGGCGGGCTGGTTGCTGGCGGGGATAGGGGGGGAGGGTTGTTTGGTGTTCATCCTTGTGTTTTATTGCTTCTGTAAGGCGTTTGTTCTGAGTGAGAAGGAATGTAGGAGTGTTGTGTTGGCCCAGCAAACGCACGGCGTGGTGTGAACGTTCAGGGAGGAAGTAGTTTGCCTTCTGTTTCGAGCACACAGCACTGCTGTGTCCTGTGGGGTGGCACACCTGTCTCATAGCAGGTGTTGCGGTGATTTTCTGTCTGCTTTTTCCACTCGCCTTGAGGTTCTGGGTTTGTGACCTGCCACAGCCTTGGGTGCCCCAGCGTTTGCTCCAACTGATCGGTTTGGGTTAGGCCCAGAAGGAAGCACCCACTTCCTTTTGGGGTGTGAGGAGGAGGCACATGTTAGCGCTGCTGTCTGTGCAGGATCCTGCTTGGGGGTGGCTGTGGGGCTGCTGGCACTGAGGTGTGTGTTGTGCTCTCAGTGATGCCCGAAGGCTCTGCTCTGTGTCTGTAGGTGCCTGACTGCTTTGCAGTGTTGGATCTCTCCAAACCAAACCTGGGGAATGACCTTTGCATTGCCCTGCCCTCTCTTCCCATACAGGACATGAACAACCTGGAGGAAGGGGTGGAGTTCCTCCCTGCCATGAACTCCAAGAAGATGGAGAAGCGTGGCCCGAAGCGAAGGGTAGTTGTGGCCATTCTGATCATTGCTTTTCTGCTCATCTCCCTTGTCACTGGCCTCCTGGTTTGGCACTTCAAATGTGAGTGTGATGTTAAGCTAACGTGGGGTGGTGGCATGCGCTGGGAACATAACCTGCTATTGTGGATTTGGAAGAGCTTCATTACCAAGTGTTGCTCACGTGTGACCTTCCTACAAAGTGCAGTAGCAGCCAGAGGCTCCAGAAAGCAGAGAGCCCTTTCTCCCCCCTCACTGGAGATCAGCTGTGCCACAGTTCCTGCCCTGACTGCCTTTCCCTGTGAAATGTTGCCTTCCAGACAGGAACGCGCCTGTGCGGAAAGTCTTCAATGGCCACCTGCGAGTTCTGAACTGGGAATTCATCGATGCCTATGAGAACTCCAGTTCTCCAGACTTCATCATGCTGGCTAAGAAGGTGAAGAGCACGGTAAGCATTTTCTTGGATCCCTACTGCTGAGTTTTTATTTCTGTTCTGTGGCCATAGAGATCCTACTTGGAGCTTGGAGCTTTCTCACTTCTCTCAACTCTTCCTGCTCATCACGAGTCGTGTGACTCACTTTTAAATGGATCTTGGTATCACAGCTCCAGCCCGTTGCCACGCTGTCTCCCTGCCCTGTGGCCCAGTGTGCCATGTGGGGTTGCCTAGGCAAATCCCAGGGCTGGCAAGTTACCCAGGTCTGGCATGTAGGGTCAGAGAGGAAAAGCAGCTCTACAGCTGAGCAAGCTTGGGGGCTGGGGCTGGCTGCAGGAATCTGGACACTTGTCTCCTTCTTTCAGCTCTCCTTCTTCCACTCTTTGGCCCCTGCAGATTCCTGCACTCCTGGGATGCTGGGTATGTGTCCTGATTTTCCTCCAGAGGCTTGAAGCTCTGTCTGTCATTGTCCTTTCCGCTCTCCTTACTTTAAGATGTGCTGATCATTCTTCTTTAAACTCCTTTTAGGTAGAGGATATCTACAGGAGTCATCCAGATATTGGTCCTTACCATAAGGAGACAGTAATCACTGCGTTCAGGTGAGTGTTAGGAGATGCTATCTGAGCTGAGATTGGGAGTGTAGGAAAGCAGTTCTGGGGTGTCACGTTGGCCATAAGACCCTCTTTGCTGGGCTGCTGTTGGTGGAGGCACCTCAGTAGTCACCCCAAGTGAGGTGGTAAAGGTTGGGCAGTGAAAAGCAACCTCACAAGCATTGTGCTGAGCCAGAATATTGCTTTCTCCAATCTGTCTCATCGTGTGCTGAGGGAGATGTCTTGGGAGAATTGGATATGGTGCAGTAAGCCCTATAAGACATAGCAGCTGGTGTCTGGCAGCCTGGAAAGGGTCTTCACTGACTGAGTGGGGCCTTTGCTGGACTTCAGTTTGCTCAGCTTGTTACTGAGGCTGTCCCTTTCCTGTGGTCATCCTCCAACAACAGCTTATCATTTGACTGGCCCCCTCTCTTTTGATACGTCAGCCCTCCCATGTGTGTCCTTGCTGTCCTCGCCCTCACCCCATAATCACCCTCCCTCACAGCGAAGGCAGTGTCATTGCCTACTACATGTCAGAATTCGTCGTCCCCAAGTACTGCGAGGAGAAGCTTGACAGCGCCATGGCAGACAGGCAGAATTTGGTGCAGAGGCTGAACCCACGGCTGCGAAACCCCATGCTGAGGGTGGAGTCAGTCATTGCTTTCCGTGAGTGCTGTGTTACTGTGTGGGACTGGGGAGGAAGGGAGGCTCTGGTGTTTCACTGGAGCACTTAGCTGCCAGTTGTACCCCTCCTTCGGGTGCCCTTGGCTGCAGGGGCTGCTTGCAGGGTAAGCACGAGCCACAGCAGTGCAAACCCTAACGACCTCTTCAGCTTTGTGTGAAGAGAATTTTCACAGCTCAAAGGGTGACAGCACCTCTGTTTCTTCCTGCAGCTGCCGACCCCAGCATCGCTCAGAGTCCTCGGGACAGTAAGTACAGTTCTTCAGTCTCAGTGTAATAGCCTCTGTGCATCCCCAGGTGTCTGCAGGGTGACAGTTTCCCTTTTGGGGTAAGGAAGGGCCTGAGGGGAGGTGCTTTGCCTGAGGCAGATCTCCATGTGCTGCTTGGAGCCGGTTTGAGGTTGGCCAAACTTGCTGTTATCCAGCAGTGGTGGGTGGCCTGGTCTGTCCTTTGCAGTGCCTTTCTGCAGGAAGGCAAAACTCCAACACGTCTGCTGTCCTCTGTATACCCTGCACCCACAAGAAAGGTCTCTCCTCCTCCTCATTTGCCCTGATAACTCTTTGCTGTTCTCCTGGGCAGATAGTTGCCTTTTCACCCTCCACGCCAAGGAAGGGGAGATCACCAGTTTCACCACGCCGGGGTTCCCCCACAGCCCATACCCCAACAATGCACGCTGCTACTGGACACTGAGGGCAGATGCCAACTCCATCATCAGCCTGACCTTCAAGACACTGGACTTGGAGCAGTGCACAGACAGCAGTGACTACATCAAGGTGTATAACTCTCTGAGCCCTGTGGAGCCCCATGCTTTGGTGAGGTGAGTGTCCCCAGGGTTTGGTGTTCCTTCTCCATAGGGTGGGGAGAGGGGTTCGTGTTGGCTCTGTGTTGGCTCTGTGTGTGGCACTGAGTCCTTGTGGGAGCTGACAGGCTGATCCTGAGCTGCACAGAAGTCCTGGTGGTGGAGCTCTTGTCCCTGCTCAGAGCTGATCTGTGCTACTTGAGGCTCACTGTGCAGCTGCCTCACAGATTCTGTTCCTTCCTTTGTAGGCTCTGTGGGAACTATGCTCCTTCGTACAACCTGACCTTCCTGTCCTCCCAGAACGTTATGCTTGTCACATTGATTACCAATAAGGAGGGGAGATTCCCTGGCTTCAAGGCTGAATTCTTCCAGCTCCCAAAGATGAAAGGTAAGCATAGACCTTGGTCCAGTTTTCCCCTCCTCTGCCTACCACCAGCAGCTGAAAAGGGAAGTGCACCTGTGGCTGTGGTCAGTTTGCCAGGCATTTTTCCAGGGCTGGGAGATGTGGAAGCAAGGTCTCATCTTAGCTCTTTGAGCTTGTCTTGCCTGCAGCTCTTGGCTGCTGTGATGATGTCCCCGAGGAGGGGAAAATAAGAATTAGGACTGGCATGCAGATGGGTGTATGCAGGAAGTTGGTTTCCTGAGTGCTTTTGAAGCCTTGGAGCAGGAGCTGCTTTCTGCCAGAGATTAACTTAAATGTGTTAAGGACTGGTGCATTTCTCTCCTTTCCTGCCTCAGCCACTTATGTCTTGGGAAAGCCACATCTCTTTGAATCTCTAATCTGCTTTCATCTTCCTGCTTCTCTTCCAGCGTGTGGTGGGACTCTAAGAGGAGTGAGTGGCACTTTCACCACTCCCTATTACCCAGCACACTACCCACCAGCCATGGACTGTGTCTGGAACATAGAGGTAAGACACATTCTCCTCTTAGCCTTAAATATTGTGTCAAATAAACCTGCCTATATGGGACAGAGTGCAAGTGAGTTTACAGAAGGCACTGCCTAGAGGCTTAGAGTCTGAGATGGCTAGAAGAGGTTTTAGGACTAATATCAAAGGCAGAAGAGGCTGAGGGAAGTCTGGACCTTGTGTGACACTTACTGTAGCCCCCAGTAGCTGTAGCTTTGCACAGTGCACTTGATCTGGGCTTTGGGACAGAGCTGTCTCTTGCTGGTAAAACTGCTGGCAGGGTCTGTCTTTTGCTCTGGGGGGGTGGACACAGTTGACAAAGGTCTGGCCTCAGCCTTCTTCTGTGTGCTGCTTTAATGTGAGATCCTAGGGTCAGCAAGCTAAGTGGCTGTCTGAATGACAAGGTGAGCAGTAGTGGCTTTTTGGGAAGGTTTTTCTTTTTCTGCTTGACTTCTTTCCTTTCTCAGTTATCTCTCCTTATCTCAAACGTTTTCCCATGTAACTCATTCCCATATCTATTGCTTCAGAAAAGCAGCATGCCTCTGACTCTTTCCTTTTGCAGGTTCCCTCTAAAAAGAACGTGAAGGTGCGTTTCAATATGTTCTTTGTGCTGGAGCCCGGGGTCCCAGTCAGCTCCTGCACCAAGGACTATGTGCAGATCAACAACACGAGGTAGGTTTTGGGCAGCCTGTCTGACTGTGGCTCTGGCCCTTCAAGTAAGGAGGGGCTGTGTTCAGTTCTATGGCATTCTGTGCTTTCCTTAAACTTGCTGTGGGAGCAAGGTGCTGTGCAATTTGGGCTGAGGCAAGGTAGTGCTGGGGTCTGACCTCATAGCTCAGTGGCCAGTGGTGAAAGCAGATCCACGCTTCCTGTTCTGAACATCAGACAAAGGGTTTGTTGCATGCTGCAGCTGAAAAAAACCCAAAGACGGGCCGTGGAGCGTCACATTCCATGCATTTTGTGCAGAAAGGCAGGTCCATGAGGAAACAGCTGGTGTGATTTTGCTTGGATGAGTATTTCTCTATTGTTAGGCTGACTGCATCCCCTTCTCTGATGCATTTACTTTTAAATTTACTGTTAACTCTTACACAACCTAATGGAAGCTGGACTAAAAACACAGTGTGGGACTGCATAGGGGAAGCAAGCAGTGTTGTTTCACAACATTTTGGGCAAGGGGGCTGACCCTTTGAGGAGAGAGGGTTTCAAAATCAGAATCTGTATCTCTGGTCCTGGCTAGCTCCTGTTGTTCTTCCTTGTGAAGCAATTTCCTACTGACCCATCATGGGAAGGGATCCTGGGGCTTTAGAGGCTGCTCTGGATGGGTTTGAGATCAGAGAGACAGTGATCAGCTTCAGATCAGGGATCTGGGTGAACTTGTGCCTGATTGTCAGCAAGGCCACAGTTTGGTGTTGCTTGCAGCTGGCTCCAACCTTCTGCCAGCTACAACAAAATCCAGCACTTGTGTGCAGGCACTGAGATCCAGCAACTCGTGCTCAATTCTGACCTGCTCTGTTTTCTGCCTCCTTGGCTGTCTGCCCACCTGAAGTGACCCTTTGTGGCGATGGGGAAATCAGGGATGTAAGAAGGGCTCCTCAGTGTTGATCTGTCGCATTCCCTTGCTGTTCATTTTCTCATTTACCCATCAGGTACTGCGGGGAACGTTCCCAGTTTGTGGTGGCCAGCAGCACCAACAAGATAGCAGTGCATTTCCACTCAGACCGTTCCTACACAGACACTGGTTTCTCTGCAGAATACCTGTCCTACGACTCCAGCGACCGTGAGTTGAAGCCTGGAGGCGGTGGGTGGGAACTGGAGGTGTTCTGCAGGATAAATGACCGGGGGCTCTCCCTGTTCTACACTTCTTCTGTCTTCCTGTAAATCAGGAAGCATGCTTTTCTGGGGATAGGAGCACGTCTTGTTTTCCTGCTGATCTCCTTGTAATCCTCTGTTCTGAGGGAAAGCTGTTTTTTACATTGGATGCTGCAAGGAGGAAGCTCAGAGCACTGGGAAGTACCGCAGGGGGGGGGCAGCTGCAGGGCTCACGTGTTGTTTTGCTTCTCCTCCCTCCCAGCCTGCCCTGGCAAGTTTGCCTGCAACACCGGGCGCTGCATTGAGAAAAGCATGCGCTGCGACGGCTGGTTGGACTGCGTGGATGGCAGTGATGAGCGGTCCTGCAGTAAGTGCCCTGCCTGCCTGCCTGCCTGCCTGAGGGTGCTGTGCTGGGTTTGTTCTGGCAGTGAGCCTCAGTTCGGTTACAGAACTGGGCAGGAGTTGCAGAGTACATGTGGAACACCCGTGTGATGCATGGATGTTGTTCCTGTATGCAGGAGTTTCTCCTCTTGCATTCACAGCGCTATCTAATATGTGCTTTTGTTCCTGTTGTTTGAAGTTAATTAGAGAGGAGGGGATTCCCTGGTTTGGGATCTTGTCCTGAGGCGTGGGGCTGTTTTCTGAAGGAGAAATGTGCTGCTGGCACATGCTGTTTTCTGGTGTGCT
Source organism: Tetrao urogallus (assembly GCF_951394365.1). Taxonomy (NCBI): domain Eukaryota; kingdom Metazoa; phylum Chordata; class Aves; order Galliformes; family Phasianidae; genus Tetrao; species Tetrao urogallus. Next base: position 5,073,139 of record NC_136835.1, on the reverse strand, counting down.
TGCTTCTGTGTGCTTGAGTTCCCACTTGGGAACCACCCAGGTTTTCCTGTGGTGCCTCGCATGTTGCTGGTGACCCCATGGGTAAATTGCAGATCTCTCCCCTGATTTCTCTCTGTTCTTTCTCAGCCTGTACCGACCAGCAGTTCAAGTGCCAGAATGGCTGGTGCAAGCCCAAATTCTGGCTCTGTGACAACGTGAATGACTGCGGTGACAACAGTGATGAGTTGCAGTGCAGTGAGTAACTTGTGCTGTGGGCAGGATGGGCTGAGGGCTTGAAAAAGGTGAAGGGGTGAAAATGGTGGAAGCACCGGTGTTTGTAGCTGCAGAGGTTTTACCTATGTTGGAGGAGAGGGAGATGGATGCAGCCATGCAGATTTTCTGGGACCGTGTGTGCTTTGCTGTTTCTCAGGAGCTGCTCTCTCCTCAGGTTGTGCAAACAACAGCTTCAAGTGCAGCAATGGGAAGTGCATCCTCAGCACACAGAAGTGTGATGGCAAGGACGACTGCGGAGATGGGAGCGACGAGGGCACCTGCAGCAAAGGCAAGGATGGGCTGTGGTGGGGACGTCCCTTGAAATGCAGCCTCTTATGGATGTTCTTGTGGCTGGGCAGCCTGGAGAGCATTTCTGCCCGCAGTGGCAATGTCCTGGGATGAGCAGAAGTGGGGAGGGGCTCCTGATCAGCACAGTTTCCCCAGTGCTGGGACTAAACCTTCTCCTTTGACCTTCCTGCAGCAGCCCAGTCAACAGTTGTCTGCAAAGAGTACACATACAAGTGCCGCAATGGACTCTGCATCAGCAAGCAGAACCCAGAGTGTGATGGGCAGAATGACTGCGAAGACAATTCTGATGAGGACAACTGCAGTGAGTACCCAGCAAAGGGAATACGTGGGGTTCTGGGCTGGGCCACTTAAACCAATGTGTGGTAGAGAGAACCCCCGGGCAACAGCTTGGATCTGGAAACAGCTCTGTTCTTTAGCAGTGTGCCGAGTGCCTGCATTGTCCAAGATGTTTCCAGAGGGTTTACAAAGAGAATTGCAGGCATTTGTCTGCATGTTTACTGATTTGGCCAGTGAGTGTAGCAGATTTGTTTTTATGCTGATAGCTGATAGCGTCAGCCATCCCTGGTGTAGGAGGGAGCACTTGTGCTGTTCTGGAGAAAGGAAAAGGGGGTGGTGGGAGTATCTAAGTGTCTCTTCTCCTTCCTCATCCCAGACTGCGGGACCCGCTCCTACGTTAGGAAATCACGGATCGTTGGTGGGCAGAACTCAGATGTGGGAGAGTGGCCGTGGCAGGTCAGCCTCCATGCCAAGAGCCAGGGCCACGTCTGCGGAGCCTCGCTCATCTCGGAGAGCTGGCTGGTGTCAGCAGCACATTGCTTCCTGCAGATTCAAGGCATCAGGTAGGTGGGAGCTTCTGCCAGGGACACTTTGTACAACAGATCTGAGGGCTGCCTGGTTTAGCACTGTCACAGACGGATGGATTTGGGGGAGAATCTTGTAGTGAAGTGGAAGCAGACAGTTGGAGTACACTGTTTACTTGTTGAGGTGTCACATGAGTTCCACTTTGTGTTTGCAGGCACTGCAGTGATTGATAGATGGTGGGATTTGGGCTGACAGGTCGCCCAGACAGTGGCACTTCCCTTTTCAGCCACTTGCTTCTCTGAATAAGCAGAAAGATTTGTAGGTTTTGAAGACAGCAGGCACAGTTTGTGAGCTGGGATGTCTGCTGGCTCTGCACAGCAGGACCTCACACCTGTACTCTGTGACTCCTGCAGGTACTCAGATGCCAGCCTGTGGACAGCCTACCTGGGCCTGACCAACCAGAGCAAACGCAACGATGCCAACGTGCAAATGAAGCAAATCAAGCGCATCATCTCCCACCCCTACTTCAATGACTACACCTACGACTACGATATTGCTGTCCTGGAGCTGCAGAGCCCTGTCACCTTCTCCTCTGTCGTCCAGCCCATCTGCCTGCCCGATTCCACGCACAACTTCCCCGTGGGCAAGGACCTGTGGGTGACCGGATGGGGAGCGACTGTGGAAGGAGGTGAGCACTGAAGTGACTTCGTTTGCTGGGAGACCAGAATCAGATGTGATTCTCTTGGGAGCGCACACAGTTGAGGTCTCAGAGCTCAAGGGAAAACTGCACTGGGAAAAGACAGTTGTTGCAGTGGGGACTTAGCTGATAATTAATTGGTCACTTGTTAGGAGCCGGAGGCACGAATGAACCGTACAGGTACGAGACTGTACAGGGGTGGGGGCTGCTGCTAAATGGACTCTGTGCTTACGCTGCTTCTGGCCCTTGCAGGCAGTGGATCCACCATCTTGCAGAAGGCAGAAATCCGGGTTATCAATCAGACTATCTGCAACCAGCTGCTGACCGACCAGCTGACGCAGCGCATGATGTGTGTGGGGGTCCTGACGGGCGGCGTGGACGCGTGCCAGGTAGGCGAGCGCTCCGCTGCACTGCTGATAGCAGGGCCAGCTCTTTGCTCAGCACTTTTTATTCTGGCACACTGACTCGCATTTCCACACTCAATAATACGCTGCACGTCTATGTGGACCCTTCTGGGTTCGCACGGACAAACTAGAATGCATGGCAGCAGTAAATTGTGTTCTCTCTGTAAATTGTGTTATGTGACCACAATTGCTGTGGTCTCATAAATGGATCACCGGGTCGGACAGCAGTGCAGCTGCACTCAATTATTGAGAGCCTTGGTGGCCCCTTATTTAGATTTGTTCAGCTGGTTTTATTCTGGCGTTCTTGATTCGGGGGCTGGTTTGGTACATTGGATTGAACAGGAAATTGTAGGACTTGAATTAATCAAATTATTTCATCCCAATTTGATGATTTTTATGATTTACTTTAAAAACTTTTTTTTTTTTTAATGTTTTTGTATTTACAGTACGGTTTTTTTTTTTGTGCAGGGAGACTCAGGAGGGCCCCTGGTCAGCGTGGAGGACAGCGGGCGGATGTTCCTGGCTGGCGTTGTGAGCTGGGGTGATGGCTGTGCACAGAGAAACAAGCCTGGAGTCTACAGCCGGCTGACAGCCCTGCGGACGTGGATCAAGGAGCAGACGGGGCTCTAGGGGGCTCTGTGCACAACCCCCAGCCACAGCCACCTCCTGCACAGCACCGCCTGGGCACAACGCAGGGCTGTGAGGCACTGCCTGAGGAGCTGCCTCCAGTGTGAGCCTCTACCTCACCGCCTCCGCGACTCCCAACCCTGGGCTGCTGGGTGAGCGCAGCCCTCAGTACTTCGTCCTCCCAAAGCCACGTCTCCACCTCTTGCTTTCTCTCTTCTGGGGAAGCGAAGGCGGTTCCCACCCCAGCCCCGAATGAACAGTCAGGGAACAGAGAATTACAAAAATTTCAACTTTATTTTTAAAAAAAAAAAAAAAAAAAAAAATTAAAAAAAAAAAAGAAAAAAAACACACAGTGTTTTTAGAAGCAAGCTTCCTGGGAGAGGTTCAAAACAGTCTCTCATCATCTATTTAATCTCATTCATTTATCTCATTAAATTGTTTTTAAATTGTCATCTGCAATCCTCCATCTGGTCTTCAGTGATGAGGGGGGAGAAGCTGTTAGCCTGTGTCCAGCTTGGCTTCTGCTCTTCTGTCCACGCAACGCTGCGTAAGGAGCCCAGGGCTGCAGCACTGAGGGAGAGAAGCAGAGCTGCAACGTGGCTGTGGAAGGAAACCTGGAAAAGGCAGGGCCCTGCCCCGAGAGCAGAGAAATAGGCATTACCTTCTCATTGTGCTTCACGTTGCTCCTTGGTACCCAGCGCCACCATTCCCACTGCACTGAGGTGCTGCATTGCGCCGTGACTTCGTCCTCACAGGTCGATCCCAGGGACAGACAGGGGTGTTCCCACAGCTTGGCCCCTGCAGAAACAAAACAGGTTAGCTGGGCCTGCTCCCCAGCTGTCGGATCCCCCACTCTTTTTACCTGTTTTAAGGAAAAAATGCAACCCTGTGACTGCTGAATGTGATTTCTTTTTCCTGTGTAGCCCAGTCCTGACCCCAGGAGAACACACTCCCAGTGAATGTAGTTAAATCTTTATCTGTAAATACATTTTTTTTTTTTTTTTTGTAAGACTCTCTATGAAATGGAAGTGCTCTAATAAACTGGGATATTTTATAATACGTGGTCTGGGTGGTTCTTCATGGGCTTCTGTGCAACCATTCCTCTTCTAGGAAATCTGCAGCACAGATCCTCCAATCCAAGCTCATTTCCCTGTGAACAGCTGTCCAAGGAGGAGGCTGAGCACAAATGGAAGTGCTCCAAAACCCTTTACCTCTTCTCAGCAGCTGCACCAGGCTCTGACTTTGGGCGGCCTCAGGTCCTCAGCCCATTCCAGAGAGGCACAGCTCCTTTGTGCTGTACTGGAAGAGGTGCTGACACAGGCAGTGCTGCAAACAGCTTCCCACCTGGAAACACAGAGACAGCACTGAGCTGCTGCAGTTTCTTCTGTAGCTGGCACAGGGACTGCTCTGTGTGCTCAGCTGCACTGCTTCCTACAGCCAGGAAAGCAAACCCTAAGGAAAAAGCAGAAAAGCTGAAAAAAAGAGAGGAAGAACCACACACCCCAAAAGACACCGCAAGGAAAAAAGATAAATAAAACACCACGAGCCACCAACAGCTCACAACCAAACCGTTTCTCAAATCCAAAGTCCAGCCTGGACACAGGGTGCAGATGGATTTGTGCAGCACACAGCTGCTCTCTGTTCCTGCCAGCTTCTTTGTCTGGGGGACAGAAGGATTTTAACTGCTTTATAATCTCACCAGAGCACTGCAGAGGCAGATGTGGCTGGCAAGGTGATGCATTGGCCAGGGTGTGCCAGAAGCACAGCTGCTAGGGTTCGCAGGGGAGGGCCTGTGCTTCACTTCTCCCTACAAAGAGACAAAGAAATGTCTTTGTATCTGAGCTTACACAATGCTGCAACAACATACAAGCCTTTACTCTGGGCAGTCACAGCCCAGGGTCTGTGACACAACACTCACACATGGGCAGGCTGGGCTGTGTGCCAGGGTGACCCCACAGCTGCAGCACTTTGTTCTGGCCACGCTCTCAGCATTTGGAGGAGAGACAACTCAGACTGGAGCAGAACAAGTGGGGTGCAGTGCATGAAGCTGCTCCCCAACCTGAAGGATGGACGCTTGCAGGACTGGAGAGCAAGGACTGGCTGTAGTCACATTACAGCTCATGCACACGAGTAGGGAAGCAGCAGGCAGCTGCACACAGCTTGCTGCTGTGCTCCTCCTGAGCCCGGCCTGGCTCAGCACCTCTTGTTTTCCCAGAAGATGCAAGGAAGCTGCCATAAGCACAGCTCACATCTCCAAAGCTGCTCACACAGCCCTCTGTGGGAGCTTGAGCTGCCCAGAGGTCTCCCCTCTCCCCACACCCACTCCTGTGGTTCCTGCAGGTTTTCCTACATCTGTGCAGACCCTCTGTCCAGTCCTGCTGCTGGATGGGCTCCTGGTCCGGTGCAGGCAAATCCTCTTTTGGTTTTCTCACTAGAACAGAACCAGGAGGGAAAAGTCAGTCATCCACGCTCCAAAGCCGCCGCTCCCCACCTCCTAACCCAGCTCATGCTGACGGGCTCAGCCCTGTGGTGACGGGCTCTTTGCTGAGCAGGCAGGAAGAAAGCTGCTTTCCAAATCCCCCTCATCAGCAAGAGAACAGAAACCTGCCCTGGGGCTACAGCTGCCTTTCTGGCTGCGGGGTTTCCACCTGCAGCACTGGGAGATGCCTGCCACAACTGCAGCAGTTTAACAGCTGCAGCACACTGCACAAGTGGGTACAAATGGGCACAGCTGCACCCCTGAATTCCTGCAGGAGGTAAGGGAGGACAATGATCAGAAAAATGGCCCTAGGATTTAGAGCTTTGTGCTACCTCACAAGGCTGGATCAGGCCAGCCAGAGTCTTCTGCCCATCATCCCCCACCAGCTCGGGAAGCACAGCTCTTCTTCATGCAATCAGACAAGTAACCTAGCTTCAAAAACAAGAGAAGATCAAATACCTGTCAGCACCCACCCAGACTGCAGGCTGCTACTGAATCTGCAGAGTAGATCGAAGTCCTCTAGACCAGCAGCACTCAAACTACTGCAACGGGCAAGAAACAGCATCAGAGAGCTGGAGACCCACCAGCCCTGCCTCATCCAGGAGCAGGTGGGCTCAGCCTTACCTCCAGACAGCACAAATGAGTGCTCGCCCTCAGCTATCCCCAAGACAGGCTTTGCACTAAGCATCATCTGCCCTGAATTACTGGGGAAAGAGAAGGAAGGTTTCTTAAAAGCCTTTTTGGCTCAAGCATCGATTTCATCCTTGCTTTTGCCAGCACGTTTCCTTCATGCCCCAAACATCTACGTAACCAGAAACTAACTGCCAGCAAAGGGCTGCATTCACTTCTTTGTGAGCCTGCCTCTAATGGAAAGCTCCCTCCTCCCACCACTGTGGGCTCCCAGTGCCACCCACACCAGAAGGGGTGACTGAAAACCCTGGATAACATCATCTGATGCACAAAGGAGGCGAGCAGGGGAAAAACACACCACACTGACCCTTGCTTTGGATGCGCATTTACTGTGCCTACAACTCGAGATGAGTTGTGTTTGCACTGCAGTCTTGAGGGTTTGGCAACGCAGAGCTTGGAGTGGTTGGGACAAGAGCTGCAAACATTAATGGGTGGCTGAGCTATGGCTCCAGCATCACCTTCACCCTGGCAGAGAAAGGCCAGCACCCTTAAGCCTGCCTCCAGGGTTCAATAACCTGGGTCAGAGTATTGTGCAGACAAAAGGAAGGAAGCAGCATAGAACTGCCCTACCCCAAAGCTTTGCAAGCACTTGCTGCTTTGGAGCTGCACGATTACTGCTTTGCTTCCCTCCTTGCCCAGCTTCTGTGCTCACATCTCCTGCGGCCTGGTGAGTGCCAACACTGGGCTGCAACTCCCTAAGCTACATCAAGCTTAGAAGCCTCTATCAGGACTGGAGACCTACAGGCTTGGGACTCCAGTAATGAGACAGACAATTAATTCCCTAAATACCCCCCCCCCCTCCTCCCCCCTCCATTCCCTACAGCCTCACACGAGAGCACAGCAATCTTTCCCCTCACGTGCTTTCTTCCCTGCTGCTATTGCTGGCTTCTTGCAGCCCATTAAAGCAAGCCAAGGAGGAGTGCCAAGAGCAGGATTTCAGCAAGAGACAAAGCCTGCAGTAAGAGATCAGCCCTGGGGAAACTGTGAGGCATGCAATGGGGGCTGGAGGGGCTACCAGAGGCCTGGATGCACCCAGAACAAGCAGGTCCTATGCAGCACTAAAAGCTGTCAGAGAAACCAAGGAAATCCCAGCCAAGACTCCCATGGCATCAGAACAACACGAAAATAAAGTCACACAATGAGCTGGCCTACCAGATGCCCTCTGTGCCCTAAGGCAAACAATACAGGACTACTCAGAGCTCAGCTCCTGCTCCTACAGAAGCCATTTCTTCATGAAGAAAAGAATAAATGAATAAAAAAAGCACGATTAAACCAAGCTGTGCCCTGGAGCTCAGACCCCACTAGATGTCCCTCTCAGCCAAGGCACAAATGCTCCTGGATCATCACCAGGAGGAGGACGAGAGAAATCCAAAGGCTAAAGGGGAGGGAGCCAAGGGGAACAAGTGCAGAGAAAAGGAAGGAGCAGGCAAGGAAGGGAAACAAGAGTAGGCAGCACCAGATGGAGAAGAGAGCTAAGCAGTCCATAGCAGCTGGCTTTGCCTGCAAGGTGCTTAAATGAGGTACTGTGGGGGGGGGGAAAGTGACCCACAGAGTCCCTGTGCTTGGGTTGGGCAGCTCAAGGAGTTTCCTCCAGCAGCCCACTTGATGTTTTTCCCAGCTCACCAGGCGGCTCCAAACCATTTCCCCTGGGCTGTTGTTCAAATGATTGCCTCCAAGTGGCAATGTGTCAGAGGAAACAGCCCTCCTGCTGCTCCACGTTAATAGAAACAAGCTGACAGAACCCAAAAGGTGCTTCATTTCAATGCAGGGTGCATCTGATGCAGTGGGATTTAGGCACCATTTGGAAGGAAGAATGGGCTCACACTGTCACCCTCTGCATGGCACAGCACAGCACTTAAACCTACCGCAGCCCAACAGCAGATCTGACACAACGTGCCCCATCTAACACAAGCTGGAAGGTACGTGAGCCCTGCTCTGAACCAAAGGAAAACATCCCACACAACTTCTTGTAAAACCTATTTACACAGCCTGGCTGTTCCATGGGCACGCACAGCAAGAAGGCCATCCTTTAAGATGAATAACCTCAACCCACTCAGCAGCATTTCTACTATACAGTTACTCACCTGTGGATGGCTGTAGCTTCACTGCATTTAACAAATACCTCGGTCCTCCTCAGTTTCTGTGATCAGCAGCTCCAACCCAGCTGATGCTCCTGGACTGGGGCTCCTCAGATCACGGGTGCACTGGGCAGAATAGGTCTCACCTCCTGTAGCACAAGTGTGAGAGCAAGAGGAAGATACCTTTCATGCCCTCCAGCCTTTGGGGAATGTCAAGTGACACCGCTGACAGACGTGGCAGAAGCTACAGAGATCACGGGAAGCGCCTGATCGAACACGCGCATCCCAGCTGCCTGGCACAGTTGGCAGCCATCTCAGGAGATGGATCATCTCATCCCAGGGCTGAGACAGCAAACCAGGGACAGAGGTGAGCTGCCCAGATTTAGAAGCAGACTGACAGAAAGGCAAGAGCTGAACGCTCTGTGGGAGGGCTTTCCAGCAGCTGCCGCTCAACACAGAGCAGACGAGCAAGCCTCCTGCACAGCAAACCAGAGCTCACACCTAATCTAATGCTACCCCTCTCAGAGCTCACAGTGGGAAATAAAAATGATAGCAGTTTTATAAATAAAAGAGCTCGCTGTCGCCCACGGGGAACACGAGATGCTTTGGCAGAGGCAGGTCTTGCAGTCACCTTGTTTTAACTTCAGTCAGCCACTCTTCTGAGATGGCGGCTTGGGCTGCCTCCAAAAAGAGGGGTCACTTGCTGTATGTTGATGACCCTAAAAAACAAACAAACAAAAACACCACCACCACATCAACCAGGAGTAGAGTCAGATGCCCATTTTGAAGCTGGACAATTCTTCTGGTCCAGCTCTACACATCTACCAAGGGAGGCAAGGAAGTGTGGTCCTTTCCACACTAAGAGCGCGGAGTTTTTCCCTCCTACCTTGCTCACCCCCAAAGAATTGCAATACCCTTAGCAAGAAGAAAGCACCAGTCCTTGAATTCTGCATGAGCATTAGATCAATCAGAAAAACAAACATGAGAAAACATAAACCTGAAGCCTTACAGTTCCAGACTGAGTTCTAGCATTGGCCAGCATAACACTGATGAAGTTGATTTCTGTCTACTAGCACTGAGCACGTACCAGGCCTAGCTACCGCAGAAGAGAAGACATCCACCCTATTTGACTTACAGCCTCACCCCAGAGGGCTTATGATGGGACAGTGGAGGCAGGCCCCTCTGAACTGCCAGGTTCAGCATCCACAACACGGAAGATGGCTGCTCCTCCTTATCAATACAACTGGCAGCTCAGAAGAAACAGAGAAGCCTCTACAAAACACGAGGGTCCACACAGCAGTTCAGTTGTTTCCATACCAGAAGCATTCACATTTTAGTGCAGGACCATTAAATCCACCTTGGGACCAGCCTTCCAAAATGAATGCTTTGTGTGGCAGATGTCAGCACTGCAAGGCTGTGCCTCAGAAGAGGTCTTCTGTAATCCTCATGGCAGCCCGGTCTCTTTGTGCAAACACTGTTGGCTACAGACACATGAAAAGGCTCAGAGCACAAAGCAGGAGACATTTTGTGAAGCCACGAGCGGACAGACAGCGCCTTTTGGAGAGAAGCATTATACCTAATGCAGCACTGCCCCTCCGAGCAACAGCATCCCGGGGTTCATTGGCACAGGTAAAATCTTTCACATCTGCTGCACTTACAGTAAGAGGGATGACAGCTTCTTTACGAATGCACAGAGCTTCCAAAGAAGAACAGCATGGAGGGTTGCCGTGGAGACTGCAGTAAGCAATGTGCTGCCAGATGACTGGGTCTCATACCACAGCAGGCATTTGCCAGAAGGGTGATCTCAGCAGTGTGTGCCGCATTATCAAATATTCCTTGATGGAAAGAGTGAGTCTGTGTGAGGATCGGGTGAATCAGGCTGCACGGAAGGTTGTTCTTTATGTTACCAATTAGTCATGTTCTTGGGCTCTGCCACCACTGCAAGTGGCACGGCTGCGGTTCTCAGAGCAGAGCAGCCTTTCTCTCCAAGGCCACAAAAAGCAGCAGGGCTGGCATGCAGCACTGGGCTGCAGGGGACCACAGACCCACCAGCTGCCCTCCATTTCACCACAAGAGATGCAGCACAAGATCATCCCTACCTCTGGTCAAACCACAGCAGAGAACGTGTCGAAGAACCTTCTGCTCAGTTTGGGTAAAGCACGAAGCAGCCGCCCAGGTGACTCCTGACAGAAAGCAAAGCTCCCCATCCCGTGATGTATTACACTACCACAGGCCTCTCAACCACTCCCAAGCGTCCCCCCCACCCTTAACATTTCTGCCTTTATTACATTTTATTCTAGTCTTGTCCCTTGCACAACTACACGTTAAATATTTACTTGCCCCTTCTCATACTGGCTCCAATTTGACAGTGCCTCCAAGGCCCAGTCCCACTCATCCTTCATGGAAGATAGATTTACCCCATCATAACTCATCTATTTAGCAGATGATATTTTAAGAACTACTTCAGCATTAGCTGAGCTACTGGTTACACAGCATTGGCAGCACGGGAGGATAAGCAAAGAAAGCAAACCATGGGAAAATCCTCAGCTTGCTAAGAAAAAGCAAGCTTCTTGACTAAGCGCTAGGCACAAGCAAAGCCAAAAGTAAAGAACAGCTATTGCCATATGTTCAGTTTGCCATTTAGTTCAACATTCCAAGGGTAATCTTTCCCATTTTCACCACTTGGAGATACGCTTACATGCTACAGAAGGTCTTTCCACAAACCAGCGGGTCTTGGTGCTCAAACTACCAACTATCAACGCTTGCCAGTCTTCGAGACACTTGTCTCTATGTCATGAAGTTCTCCTATCCAAAGCCTTTTTGTTTCAGGACAAACATCAAAGTGACACCGAAAGAGTTAACCAGTTCTCCAAGAACACGATGAGCGTTAACCCACTGTAGCTTTGTGCTCTCTTCCACTGTGGAATCTGGGAGAGGAACAGATCAGGTGGAAAATTAGGAAAACATTTCTCATAGTGAGAAATCCACCAGGCCTCCCAAGGGAAGCAAAAAAAGCTCTGATGCTTGAGTCACTTAAAACTGGACCAAGTACAGGAAAAGTCAGTGGAAGGGAACAAGCCTTCCCTATTGTGGGGAAAATGGAGAAGTTGGATGACCTCAGATCTTTCCCATCTCCAGTTTGTATGGTTCCAAGAGTGTGAAAGCAGTAGTTCACCCAGGTAAGTCAACGACTGGTTGTTGCTACCAACCTGCCACAGGATGAGCCAACCCAATCAACACAACTCATGCAACAGCAGTCAGGACCTGGACCACACTGAGCTTGAGGTGAGGAGCAGCTGCTAACAGGAGTAGAAGTGTCACATCTACAGGATGCAGATCTACAGCATCTACAGGAAAACCTACACTCTATGCAACAGTCAGGCACAGCAGCTGCTTTTGATGGGTGTTAATATTATATTGACTGGTTGAACCTCCAAGATGAAACACTTCAGACTAATATTATCTGACAATAAACTCACACTTCATATAGTGCAAGTGTCAAGTTCAAGTGCTTTCAGACAGATCCTTTTAGTTACTCACAATGCCAATGGCTTCAGGAGAGCTAATAGTCAAAGAAAGACACCCAGCAACACTGTACAGGATACTGCTGGCTTTGCTGTTTAAGAGCCACCTGCTCCAGGAACAACTACCTATTATCAGCTGGAGAGAGGAAGAAAACCCCACTGGGAAAAGTTCATTCCTTGATCATCATCAGCCTTTCACACACCTTGGAAACACACGCCTTGGTGTCGATGCCTGGAAGATACTGCCTGGGCAGCCCAGTCATTTAATGGCAAACCCTGACAAGCACGAGTTAACTCTGACACATGGTCCAGCCATCAGAGACCTGCGCTGACTGACCACAATACACCAGCAGATAAACTCCAAGGCATCAACTCTGAGTCTACCAGGATCTCTGTAAGGCAGCAATTACCCGTGCAAGGACACTTGCCCTTGACAGCAACTTGGCAGAGCAGTGAGGAGGGCTATTAGATTGCAATTCTAGCAGAGCGCCAGCTTGCTTGTTGAAACGTGGTATTTGCAGTATGATGAATTCTGATTTCAAGATAATTTATAGCCTCAGTAAATAAACAGGCTTATGGCTGTTTAAACACTGTTTAACAGTCGTATACAACAGCTCTGGGCAAGCACACTGAAGAACAGAACAGTTGTCTGAGCTGGGAAACAGACAGCAGCAGAAAGCAAGTGAAATCCAAAATACTTCCCATCAGAAATGAGCTGTTTCCTCTCTCAAAACCAAAACAACCTCTGAACGCAGTTCTTGCTCACCTTTCTCCTCATGTCTGTGCCAGAAGATCAAAACCTTTTGTAGAAGGCTATGTTATCCTGTCACCTTTCACGGGGTGCCTTTTGCACTGGCTGATCCCAAATGCTGTGCCTCAGCTCACACCAGTTTTGCTCGTCTGTTTGGGACACAGTAGAGATTGCAGTGACAACTTTTGGGTTTTCTAAAGTAGAACTGACAGACCTGGAAAGTCTGGAGATAGATTTAGAAAGCAAGTTAAGACACCTTTGAAACCAGGGTCGTAGGGATCTACTTTTTGCTCTGTTACCTGGGATGTTTTGGACATCTCCTTTCCTACCCCTTTTCTGCTCCTTTCCTACCCCTGTTTAATACACAAACATGCTTGCAGGGAAGTTGCATGAACCTGCAGCTCCAAGAACAAAAGAAATCATTAGGGGTTGGAAGCGCCAACCTGGGAAAAAGAAGCCGAAAGGGAAATTACAGGGAAGAGCCACCCTACAGATGCTGAAACGCACCAACCCTCTGGACAGTGGAATTATTCTGGACAATGCAAGGGGCTGGATATTCCCTAAGAGTCATGGGATGAGAGGAAAAGGAAAATTTTAGCTGCCTACCAAGGGTTGCTCCCAAGAGGAAGGCTCAGATGAGTCTCTTCTTCCAGGGAAGGGACAGTACGTCCTCCCTGCAACCAGCTTATCACCCCACTGCAGCACACAGGAGATGCAGGAACAGCCCTGCCAGGAGCACAGAGGAGATGAACTCATTCCCTCCCCCGTGCTCTTGTTCCTATAGATCAAGCCACTCAGAATATTTATCCCATGTTTCGATTGTGCCTATGGGTCTACTTGGCTTGCTGCTCTGAATAAATTAAGAGCAAGGAAAGGGAAATTGCTGAACACAGCCAAGCCGTTGTATGGGGCCAGAAACCTTGCCACTCTTGGACAGCAAATTCCCACTCCAAGCAGTGATGTTACAAGGTCAGAGCAGGGAGCTGTAGAATTTACTGGTGATCTTGCTGGCACCTAGGCCAGATACAGGGTCAGCACAGCAAAGAGAGCTCAGCAGGAGGAAGCTAGAAGGGGGTTTCAGCCATACATTACACCATGGCTGAAGCACAGCATGAGGGAGAGACAACAGGAACCACCAGAGCCAGGGATGAACAAGAAGACAGTCCTGCCCATACAGGATGTGAATAGCCTCTGACATAAGGGTAGCTGAGTCTCTTGGATGAAAGACAGCTTACAAAGCCACCTGCCACTGCCTTATTGGAGCCTCAGGCAATCCTCTCAGGCCTCCATTTTCCTCTAAAGACAGGACAATAGTTCAGAACTGCCTCTGTAATGACAAAACACACAGGACATTACTGCTGCAGATGATCTCATACAGACACGAAGGCTTCACACCAGCAAACATATTTCACAGATAGCACAGCTTGCCAGCACTTACCTGAGGAACCAGTGCAGAGCTGGGGCAGCTCCCAGCCTCGTTCCCTCTGTAATTACCACGTCTCACTCAAAACAACACAGCTCATGCTGTAAAGACTGCCAGGAACACTCATGCCTCTCTTCACCCTGCAGGAAGAGTTCACACATAGATGGAAGGAAAGTAGAGGCCTGATTCAATGGCTAAGCGATGTCTTGACCTAGAAACTTGGCATCAGAGTCCAAAAGCTTGGATATGAAGCTGATTTTCTAAAGAACTCAGAAGAGCTCAAGACGCAGCCTTTGCCATGCCTGTACATGTGCATCTACATCCGAGCCAACTGGAAGTCTTGTGCCTGCACTAACTTGGTACCAACTTAGCACTGGAGGATCTTGCCTCTTAGCTGAGTTCACTGCTACTACAGGGTGCCAGTTCATAACTGGTTTGTGTCCAGAAGTCTCTGAACACAGGCAAAATGAACATGCACCTACCTGCAGAATACCAGAGACATTCAGACTGAAGCAGGTCAGGTTCTGAGTGAAGTCAGGATCTACAGGGATACCATCTCAGTCTCTCAGATGTTAATTCCACACTACCCTGGAGCACATTGCTTAGAGTGCTAGGAACCACGGCATCAAGCAGCAGCAAGTTACCTACAGTCACAGAACACAGGAGATGAAAACACAGCAAAGTTGAGGGCTGTTTGTTTGTTAAGTCGTAGGTCTGACCCAGAACACTGTCAGAACAGCTACCAGTTGGTTAGACAGCAGTAGGTGGCACACAGAGCACCTAGAGACCCCTGTCAGATATTTACAGAGAGGCTTAGCATACTTCCAAAATCTTTCCACCAGATCTAGTTTTGCTCACAGGCGTGGGTGTTACTGAGAATCACTGCTGCTGGGAAGAATTGTTCAGCAAACACACTTTGAACAGGATCCATACAGAAGAGGTTTGTATTTCCTGAATGGAAACGAAACCCCTTTATATAGGCTGGATTGGAGATTCAATGGCCAAACTGTTCCCTTCAGACCTTATTTTCTTTGGACCTCGAGCATACCCCACATGAGACATCTGGCAAAGGACTTACAGGATACAGTTTGCTTTGGCACTGGATGGGTTTGGAGCTCACAATGTTTAAATAGGATTTTATGAATTGAACAGTCTTGCTCTCTTCTGTAATGCTTCAAATTAAGGTTTCCACATGTGCCTTTAATAGAGATTCACTAAGACACTTATTGCACGCTAAATAAACATCACTCAGTGAAATAGAACACCCTCATTGAGGGATTAACAAACATACAATTCAGTCAGGCTGCTGCAGCTGTTAAACCTCAAATACAACTTCAATGTCATAATCAGTCATTTTATTAAGATAATAATTGCCCTGTTAATGCTAATTAAATGACTAATGCCCTCACAGTCCTGTGATGCTGTTCACCGATAACCCCTGAAATAGATGCAGCAGCCCACTCCCTCCCCATCTTCGAGACAGCTCAGGTTAATTAGCAACTCTGGACTCTCCTGTTCACTGCCTGCTACTCCAAATAAACTTCCAGAGAAAAGTCAGAGCTGTGATCTGTTCCTCTGGAGAAGGAGGAAGGCACAAAAAACAAACAAAAAAAACACCAAACATTTGGGTTTTGTTCCTCTCTCTTCCTGAGAGGAGATGGCAAGTTAGTGAAGCCAAATGGCTTGTTTTTAACCAGGTAAGCAGAGTAGAGGAATAAATACCAGCCAAAATCATCGGCTATAGTGCCAGTAAGGTAGAAAGGGATCACTGCCCTAACCACGAGGCCCACATACATACCTCTGTCCTGCCAAGAACACCTCATTGGGACCTTACTCACAGAGCTGGGGAAGCCCAGACAACCTGCTGGTCCAAGACTACGCTCAGATGCTCAACAGAGGATGCCAATTCACAGCCTGTACCTCCCAGCACAACACTGCAACCCCAGCTCCTTCCCCAGGACTGTCTCAAGCTATGCAAACACCCAGCTCTGTGCTCAGTACATTGGACACAGCTGTTCAGCCCCCACAGCCTAGAAGCTCGTGCAGCAGTCGAGACCAGACTCCACTGCCCAGTGGTTCAGCCTGACCATCCATCATGAGATGGACCAGATGTTCCAGCATGGGCTACAGCAGGGCTCAGCAGCAGCCATGGAGCCTGCAGCCAAGGCAATGTTGTAACACTTGGCTGCCTATGCAGAGAGATTCCCTACCCCTCATTCCCAGATTTTAGTAATGATTATTACTTTAAAAGTTTAAAATAAAGAAGGGGAAAGAGGATTCCTTGGGTCTTCATCATTTTAATTGGACGAATATCTTCCATAAATGGTAAATGTAGCTGACCTCATAAAAAACAGAAAAAGAAGCAGAGAGGAGCAAGTTACCACTTGCCATGTGATAGTAACCTTTCTTGTAGCTCACGGATTCAAGTTACTAGCACAGGCAGGCTTCCATTTGTAAGACCATAAAATAACACGCTGCCAAGTCCTATAATGGACTGCAGATTTAGATATTGATTAATTGTTAAACTATCTCTGCAATGTACTATGTTAAAAGGGAAATGACCTCATGCTTCCTTTGAGACTCCTCACCTTCCTCCTACTCCAAGAATTTCTGCAGCATGGCTTGCTGCTGTCCTTGCCATCCCCTTGTTGCGTGGAGCTCCATCACAGTTCACACAAGTCCTTTGGAACATGTTCATCTTACACTGAAGCTTCTTCTTGTGGTATTCAGGAAGGGGAGGGAAAAAAAACAACAAAAAAAGGGGTCAGATTCAAGCAGAAAAACCCACAGTAAGAACATAAGGAAGAACAGGAAGAACATAGCCCAAGATGCTTGAGATGTGCAGGCACACAAGTGTCACAAGAGCGTGCCAAAGCAGATATGTCTAATATTTAGGGATCAGAGCAACATCTCAACGAGAGAGAAAACACTGAATCCTGCTCCAAGCCTGAGGCTCCAGAGAAGAGAAGTGGCAGGAGGGGAGGCCAGTAACCATGACAACCTCTCCTTTTTTTGGTACCAGACAACAGAGATGACTCCTGTCAACACAGGCCCTATAGCCACTGTCTTCATTTCCTTTTTCTCAGGAGGGCCCTCCATCAGCAGAGCTACACTGCAAGGTAACGCAGCTTCCCCAGGCTTCAGAAAGGCTTCCCCTTAATTCAAAGGCCACAAAATGAACACCAGTGGATCCTGGGCAGCCATCGCCTTCCATTTTCCTGCCAAAAGCAGAAGATAGCAAACAGAAAAGACATGTGAAAAATAACACGTGTGCTAAGAGACAAAAGTTAAATAAATCCACCATTTCATGGCACAGTTTCACCCACCTAGAACAGCCAAAGCAATTCTGAAACACGCCACTTAATTCTCATTGTAATTCACTGTGCACATCAGGTAAGCAGCTTCCACCTCCACTGGGCAACCTCATCACTGACTTCTTTATGATCTATGCACAGCACATAAGGTGAGGAGTGAAATTAAAGCTACTCAGATCCCAGCTCTTACACAAACATGGCACAGGACAAGGCAGCACCCTCCCAACACACCTCCCAAGCATCTTAAGCAACTCATGCAGAAGTAGATTCTTTCTCCTGCCTTTCACTGAAGCTTCCCAGCACTTAAAGCACTTTTTGATTGCGTTGTTTTCCCAGCACATTCACCCAGCTACAAAACAGAGATGTTCCAATAAAAGCAGTGGTACCTCAAGGCAGCTATTTGTTGATATGGTCTTTTTCCACTTGGGCTGGAGAAGAGGGTTTCTAGATCTCTGGTCTCCTAGGAAAGGGCTCTAGCAGCTGGTTGAGCTACAAATGGAAATCAAGCAGTTGAGGGTGAAAGGGCAACAAACCCCACATTAGCTTTGCAGCTTTCTTGGATCTTTGCTCCAGCTCAGAGTTTTCATATATAACATTTACTTTATCAAAGCGATTTCCAAAGCCTGCAACACACGCACCCTTACCTTGTCTCCCAGCAGAGAATTAATTCCTTAACTCTCAAGCACCTCCTCTCCAGAGGGCAATTGAACAAAAACAACAACCCTACCTCCCCACCCCAGTTCAAATAACATTTGTACTTCAACATTATGCTGTATTACTCACTTTCCACAGTAGTTTTCCTGCACGTTTCCAACCATAGATTCCTGAAAGCAACAGTTCAATCTCCTGGATCTGACGTAGAGAAGTTCCAGCTAGAGCCTCCAGCACCCACCTACAAAAACACATTCCTGTTTAATCTCACTGCTGTGCTTTAGAATTTTTACTAATTTCTCCCCTAAATCCCTCTGCACCCCAGAAAAAGCAATGGAAACTCACCAAGTGAAAAAGCACAGGCAGCTCTGCAGTAATGAGCAGTATTTATGCAGCACCTGGTGCTCACATTCAGCCTATCAGGCTGATTAGGGAAGAACTTACCTCCTCCTGAACCGAGCCTGGCTGAGAGGACAGCAAAAAACCCCAAAACAAAACAGCACACAAGAGCCCATGTTTCCCTAGTTAGAGGTTCAGTTTTCTTGAGGATCTGCTTTTCAGGTCTGTGGTTCCTATGTGCAATCCACATAGCCTAAAGAGAAACTCAGTGCTACAAGGAGCACCAGGACTGTTTCAGATGTCAGTGCCTATGGCTGCTGTGTTGATTTTTGAGGGAACAAATGTGCCTGGTGAGGCAGGGAGGTTAACATAACTCTGTCACTGTTCAATGCTACAGAAAGCATTAAGGTTCAAGGAGTGAATACAGAGATTTGTGGCGAGCACACAAAAACCTTATTTGGAAATGTGCAGATTTAAACATACAAAAGAATAAGAATGGAAACAAAATGTACAGAATTTCAAAGCTGACATCAGACGAGCTCTGCAGGACGACCTTTAATTAAACCATATTAAAGGCCCCTTTTCAGAAAAAAAAGCACAGGGCTTTAAAGCTGTCCTCTTCTTTAAACTATTTCGTAAAGGAACTCTTCTCACGTGGGAGATGAATGAGGATTGAGCCTTGGGTTGAAGAACAGGTTGAGTTTGAGGATGGGTAGCGCCCTGCCTGTGGAAGCCCATCAGAAATGGAGAGGAAGACGATGGTAGTAAAGTGAGGAAACGTGGCTTCCAAGTGAGGGTTGCAGAAGAAGGTGGCAAGTGAGTCAGTCTCGCTTCATCAGATGCTGTCTGGGCCACTTCTGGCCTGGGAGATCACCTGGCTGATCCAGCCAAACCTCTTTCTTTCTCCACGAAATGAACATCACTCAAAGCCGAGGAAATTGGGGGGAGAGCTCAGGGCAACCTTTAGCACAGACAGCCAAAGGCGTACAACAGGTCTGCTGGGTCTTGGGGGTCTTGGCAGGTCCCTGGGGCTTCGCAGGGGGTTTATGTCTGGAGAGCAGATGCACACATGTGGACTGGGAGATGGGGAGGAAGGAGAGAGAAGATGTGTAGGGACAGGTCAGTGGAAAGTCCGAGTGACTGGAGCTCAGAGCTGCACTTTGAGCTCGTGACTGCGAGCTTCTCTGCCAAGTTTTGCAATTCATCAGGTAGGAAGGTGCTGTGTGAGCACAGGGTTATAACATTACCTGGGAGCGTTTCACCTGCCAAAAAATCAAAGCAGAAAGTAAAATTTCAAAAGAACTCACAAACAGAAAAAACTCCGCTGGACCAAATTAGGGAATGAATTCTCCTAATTACCACAAGATGCTCCCAAAGTCTGACAGTATCTCTGGGAGCAGATGTGTTCAAATAATATTTCCTCAGCCTCCAGCCTGCGTGGGCAGATTCCAGAACCAGCCACTAATGTTAAAAAGTACCTAATAAGCATCAACATTAAGAAACTGCCTTGGCTTTTGGTGCTTGCTTTTTTCCCATCCTCCAGGCCAAGCTGCAAACACTTTATTGGTATTATTCGCATCAGAAAGCATTTGATTAAATAAAACAAACCACTAAATTCTGGATCCATAAAAGCAATTGCTAGAAAGGAAGGACTGGAGTCCTTGCAGTTCTTATGCAAACAAAGGAGCAAAGGAGCAAGTCTTAGTTTTTACTAACAGTGACAGCAAACACTGCCTGCCTCTCTGGAAAGGTTTTCTTTAGGGATGAAGAATTATACACACTTGCACACAGATCCCAGGCAGGTTCACTCATTTCCCACGTGATGAGCTGCAGCAGAAATGCTGTATGGTGACGGAGGTTCTTGGAGTGCTGTCTTTGCTGAACAACGGCAACTTTGCAGCTGCAGAAAAGCATCAGATAAAATCATGCCAAGTTTTTCTCCGCTGTGCTTTCTGTGCTGCTTCGGGTTACAGCTAACTGAGGAAGAAGCAACACGAGTCTTGCAGGCTCTTTTGATCTTTGCCCTTTGCGACGCGGTGACAAGAAAAGTGAAGAGTCGGGCCATGCCTGAACAGATATGGCGTGTGTAGAGAAGATGGAAAATGTCTTCAGAAAATTTGCCTCGTCTCTGGTAGCCACCTGACCTCTTAGGATGCTTCGCATGGCCCTTGCAGGGCTGCATGAGGACAAAGATGAGATGGCTTCTTGGAAGAGCTAGGAATTAAGAAATGCTACTTAAAAGCTTGCCAGTTTATTCTTCAGAAGGTCCCTGCAGCATTACACTGACAGCAGGTATCTTTCCTGCTTGTTGAGAGCTCAGTTTCAAAATTCAAGATCTCGTCCTCCTCACAGCCCCCTCTCTACCCCCACTCTGCATTCTCATTTCTGAATGAGCTCCAAGGTTGATTTCCTGCATGTTTGAATAGGACCAGCTTGACACAGCCTGCCTTGGGATGAAATCACCAACTTGGCTTGCCTTCCATCTGAAAAACAAATCCTTCTGCAGGGCTTTCATCTAGAAAAAGGACAAGGATTCTGAAACGCAGGCAGGCCTCTGCCAAGTTCCTGTGAACCAGTGCCTGAGCTAAGCTTATGTTTGCTGTGTATTTAGCTTAGCTTTAATAAACTGAGAATTTGCACTAAAAAAATAATGCACGAACCTCCTCCTGTTTGCTTTTGAAATAAAGAATCACAAATACAGGTAAGAGAGATGTGGAGGATATGGAGTGCTTACAGAAACTTGCTGTTTCCACAGACGAAAGCAAGCATGTGGAAATCACACACAGTGTGAGCAAAGACGAGGGAGAGCACAGAGAAAGGAAAACTAGGACAGCAGCATCAAATGGTGGGTGTTCTAACATCATTCCTTCCTTTCCTTTGACTTCTTCTGCGACCAGATCTTAAAAGGTACCTGATGGGAATAACATCTTTAGGGATCTCTGGTCTTCAGCTTTACTATTAACTCTGCAAGAAAATGGTGATAATAATGCAAATTTATGGTATGCAAGCAGTGTCATGGCAATGGCTGGATGGTAAATGGGTATAAGGGGTGAACAGTGAGCAAGTGAGGGAACAGGGGGCAGCCAACCAAGGGCAAGTTCCAAACCCAGAAGGAGGTGCTACAACACATGCTGAGGGCCTGCTGAGGGCTGTGGTTCTTGCACTGGGGCAGGGTTGCTTCGATGGCAGTCCCCACGTATGACCAAAAAAATCTAGCTAGTGATGGTTGAGAGAACATCCTAAATGAGTGAGATGGCAACATAGTAAGGTACCCAAATGTAGTACTACAACTGTACCAGGTTGCAAAGGTGTTTACTGGGCACATGCAAGCAGCTACAGACAAGGCTAGGTTGCATATCTGTTCTGCAGGAGCTTGTATTAATTCCTGCTAACACTTCCACTCGTTGGCCATCTAGGGTCTGAGAACCACCATATGGTTATCATTGGTACCGGAGAAGCACGTGGCCAGGACATGTGCAACTCACATTTTCCTCTGGACCACACTCAGCCTGCACTTGTTTATTGTGGGGGTGAGACTGGAAAAATCATTGACTCACTGTCAGGAACAAAATATTTAAAACCTTGAGTTGAAAATGAGTCTTTTAACCAAGTTTTTTTGCTGGTGTATAGGAAAGAGAACACATATTGAGCAGGAAAGTTTGAGGGCTGCACAAGTGGTTAAGATACAGTGTAGGGGCATAGCATCGCTCTGGCCAATGTCAAGTTTCTACTCCATCTTTGCTCTAAGCTACACCTGGTTGAACCCCCACAGAAAAATAACCACACTATCTCTGTTCCTCAAGCTTTAGATATCACTGCACCTTGAAATGTTCCCATCCAAAATGATCTGACCACATATGGACCCATCTGCAAGGATGCTATGACGCAGGCAGACCAAGACTGTACTCTGGCCCATACTGGCCCTAGAATACAATGTGATGTGACAGAAGGGGAGTAAAGGTTTAATGTGGAATCCAGTGCATTTCAGGTACAATACCCAGCTCTGCCATGCACTTACTAGCAAGTTTGTGCAAGTCATTTTGGAGGCTTGGTGCCACAGCCTATGTTACTGGGTCAAAGCTTGCAGTGCACATGTGGTTCTAACACCACATTGTTTATGATTTACAATAGGAAAAAAAAAGCCTGTAGAAAAATTGAAGACATTGAATGGCTGTGGGCAAAAAGTTCTCAAATGTGTGCAGTGCTACCCTCTGTTCCATTGCACAGCTGAACTCAACAGCTGCACTCGAGTCTGCTTCAGTGATGCTGCCTGAAACGCATTCATCTACCCACAAAGCTCCTGCAGATCTAAGGAGGCTCTGCTGGGTCTAAGATCTGAGCCAAGCTTAAGCCTGGATTCTGTGGCATCCAGTTCCATTTGCCACGATGGTTTCTGCCAAGCTCGCCTGACCACGGGAAAAGCTTCCAGTTCTAATTCTCAGCTCTGTTCTCTTGCCTCTTTCCATTCTTCCTCTCTCTTTCTGCTGCCGGAAAACACACGAACAATGGAGATTAGCCAGAGCTCAAAGGCCTTTCAAGTGTTTTCCAAAAAGCATGAAACCTCTGCTTCTATTCCTTGCTGACGTCATGCAAAGCCAGCTCACCCCCCTCCCCACACTCTCAAACATCTGAGAACAGTGAGTGCCTCACATCGTTGAAGGGGTTCCTGTCCTCAAATCTAACAAACAATAAGACAACTGAACATCTGGAGGGAACAGATGCTTCTTGCATCTCTAGAGAATATGTTTCCATGTGTACTTTATGCCACCCAGGGCTGTGTGCTTATAAAGAAGAGGAATATGGGTTCCTTGGCAGAGCAGCACCCACCAGCCATGAATCAGAGTTGCTCAGTGCACAGATATGTAGCTGTAGAAATGTAGCTGGTGGCACACTGCAATGAACAGTGACAGACTGAACTTTGCTGTTCACCTGATGACACCAAACTGTACTGCAAAGACAGGCAGATCTTCACAGCACATTTGAATCAGATAGATCCAGGAATAGGTGGGGGTAAACTGCTAGCTGAAGGCTGTAAAGACAGGCATGTACAAAATTAGTGGGCTAACTGCCCCGCAGCTGACTATTGAGAAATTATTCCATTTCAACTCATAGCAGGGCTCTCAGGAGAATGGGCTTGCTTGGTTCAGCCTGTGCAACCTCCTTTCAGAAAGAACAGTGCAGGTTTTCAAGCAAAAAAACCCCAGGGATTAATTAAAACCACAGTCATCGACTGCAGAAGAGCCATCTCTGGGTTCTTGACCAAAATCACTATAGGGGCAGAAGCCTCATCTCCCCTTGCAGACCAAGCGCAGAAAGGAAGAAAGTAAATCTGTTTTTCAGCTGTGACATCTGCACACCCTGCTCAGATATCAGATTTTCACTGCCTGGCACCCAAGGAAGCCAGAGACGAGCAGCAGCACCGACCAGTGGAGGCTGCCAAGTCAAGGCTCCACGGGAAGGGCACTTTGAAGATTGGTCATGTACTATTTTTGCAGCCCAGCCCTGTGTGTTTATTATGCCAACTGCTAAATAAACTTCAGTCAGACCCTCAGCAGTCTCACCTTAGGAAACAGATGAGTGAGATCATACCTGCTGAGTGAGAAAGGGAAGATCTGTGCTGAGAAAGTCCCACCTACCAACAACAGGGAAGGCAGATGAGGATGGTGAAGCTGCCACAGTTCTAGTCCATACTCAGCCAAGAAAAGCCCTAGAACTCCAAAATCATGGAACTTTATAGTTCAAATCCACAAGATATTGGTTTAGTTCAGTCACTTCCAATATGGTCGCTAAGCTGCCAAGCAGCAGCATAGGGAGTTACATAGAAATAATCCTAGCCTGAGCTTCTTGTGGCATCATAAATTGCCTGTGTCGTCAGTCAGCAGAAATTTGAGATGAAATTCTTTCCTTTGCAGTTGATTATTTCCAAGACTTTGCAGAACTGGTGAAAGGTGTCGAATCGACAGCCCTGAATGGCTTTCCATGTGTCCACAGAGACAGGCAGAAGTAAGCTGATAATCAGAACTTAAAGCTGCTCCACCAATGTACTGCAAAGCCTTTGCTTGAGTTGGGCTACTCTTCTTTCTTACTGGTCCGCACCATGCAGCTCTGTTGCATGCCCTGGAAAAATCACAACCTCAAACTTCTATAGCTCATTCTCAGGGCCAAACCCAACGAGAATTTTACCCCATGTGTCTGGCAGCCCTCTAAGGGTGAAGCAGCCTCTTCCAAATCCACTGCTGATGTTTATCATGGCCAGGTGCAAATCTTCTTGCACTGGCCTGGAGCCATGAGACCAGCATGTTTTTAAGAATTTCACCCTCCTACCAGACAGTGTTTTTCAATATTTTGCATTAAATCTTCTGCTGTATTTGATTAGCCTGCAGCAGCTGTTTTCCACTCTCACAACAAATCATAAATCTATAAGCTTATGTGTGAGAGACTGTCTGTGCCTAAGAACGCATGTGTCTGAGAAACTGTGGCTGCACAGTTGCACGTGAGTCCATACCTGAATGCAGTCTTGAGTGAGGAAGAGCAAATCAAGGAACCCTCATGCATAAACAAGTTTGGACCTATGTTGGAGGCCATATGATTCCACAGGGTGGCTTATAAAAGCTTGTGTGTGCACACATGTAAGAATTCCCACTTGGAAAATGCAGCCAAATTTGTGCAGTTCTTTAAAGGACCGCTTCACACTGAAACCATCAGAACTGAAATTAATAAATGCTTGATTGCACCAATGTGATTGCAGATAAGCATGCACAATGTAGAGGCACAGGATTATCAGAGCACAGGTAAGAAAGTGTTACGAAGCCCTGGCGTGCACCCATTCCCGTGCACAAAACCATGAGTTCATGTGCAGTCGTGTTTGTGGTTGTGTGTACTCAGACAAGAACTGCTTGTTGTGATGCCAAGGTCCCCCAACCCACAGCCAATTCAGATAAGGAGAGCAAATGGTTGAAAGAGAGGGAGGGGAAACTGCTACATACATTTATAAGAAAAAAAAAAAACCAACAAAAAGCGTTATTCAAAGACTATAAAAGGCAAAAGTTTGGATGAAGGAGAATAGAGAGGGTTGCCAAGTCATTACCAAAAAAAAAAGAACAACGAGCAAGCTGCTGCCAGGTCCTGGCACGTGTGCTTTTACTTGTATAAATCAGTCACTGCAGACCTATGGTAGTTCTTGCTGACAGGCTGTCAAGCTCCTTGGCTGGGGGAATAGGGCATGTGCTTTACATGCACTTACAGAATAGTAAACTGTTATTAAAAGTGGAAAAAAAAAATCCAGTCTGATTTACTTGCGGTTTTGCATGCTCAGCTGTATTATCACAGAACAAATTCACTCGTGCACAGAGTAGTCTGGGTGCATGGAAAACTACAGGCTAACCTCCCTGTAGAAGCACTTGACCTCTGAAGGGGATAGGCAGAAAAAACAAAACATCTCCATGATCTGAGAATGGTAAATGAAGAAATGGTCTTAAGCCACAGAAATTCTGCGTGGATTTCAAACAGCCCAAAGCACTGGGGGATGTGGTTCCCTCATGCTTTCAACTGGACAGACACCTGTGAACGTCTCAGCCTGATTCAGGAGATGGGAAAAGCACCTCTAGGCAGGCTTAGCTCAGGGCTGGGATCAGGCCTGCTGCTATGTGCAGCACAGACTCATTAGCTGGGCGCAGAGCAGAGAAGCTGCGTGTGCTCAGTGAGCAGCCAACAGTCCTGAGCTGCCTGGGGTGCAGCAAAGGGGGAAGAAGCTTGTTGCTTTCAAAGGTAAGGGAAACAGGGAGGCACATGCTTTGTCTGAAAGCTGCTGGGACCGCTGGCACGAATGGGCTCTAGACAGCAGGAGATAGGAAGAATGGATGATCAGCTTAGGGGAGCAGGGAATTAAAAACAGTAAAGCCAAAGAAGGACCAAACGGAAATGCTATATAGTAAGAGAAGAAATAGATAATTGTCTGTGGAAAACCTGACCAGACTAGTTCTCGCTGTATTGACTTTGAGTTCAGTATAGCTTCATCACTGCCTTCCCACGTTACAGGGCACTCATCCTGCTTTATCACTCAATAAGATGCACAAATATAAATA
Source organism: Tetrao urogallus (assembly GCF_951394365.1). Taxonomy (NCBI): domain Eukaryota; kingdom Metazoa; phylum Chordata; class Aves; order Galliformes; family Phasianidae; genus Tetrao; species Tetrao urogallus. The sequence continues at coordinate 5,046,716 of NC_136835.1, read as the reverse complement.
CAGACACGCACCAGTCTGGACTATCTGCCTGTGTTATCCCACCAAAACACCACGTCAACAGCCCTGACTACCATCCAGAACCTTTCAGCCTTCCCAAGACTGTATGTCTTTGACTGTATTTCTCAGTTTATGGGGTACAGGGACTCACCTGCTGCTGAGAACCTCTGCTTACCTCATCTGGAACCTGTTCTCATCACTCCCTATGGCTGATCTGTCCTCAACAGCATATTCCCTCACTGAGTGTTACTGCTTATTTGTTCTGGTCTCATCTGGAAGAGAATGCTTGTAAGATAAAAACAAATCTAAGCATTACTACTAATACTATTATTAAAACATTACATAAAAAATAACCTTCTTCTAACAGAACAAAACAAACACCAACAACTGCAGCAGCCTAAATTGCAACCCAGAATGAGATCTCATTTGAGCATGCAAGCAGACAAAATGTCAGTAATAATTCTAACACTAATTCAATGTTAGATAACAGGGAGCACAGGTTCTCTGGGACAAAGACTGTGGATATAATGGAAACAAAATAGAAGAAAGAGATGTTTGTGTGGATTTGCAAAGCAAGCCTGCCGCCAAATCAAGCTCTCAAGGTTTCCAAATCACAGCTCCTGGCCTCAGCTGATGGACTCACTGCCTTGCTAGCATGCCTTCTGCACATGTCCAGAACAACACAAGATGCTTGGAGATGGGTTGTGCTGCTAAGTGTCTCAGGGTGGATCATGGGGAGAAGGTCAGACTTGTGCAAGACTCGTATGTTAAAGTAGGTCACTGATCCAACCTATCCATTTAGGGTTATATGCCTTACTGATGACTTCAGCATCTAACTGTCTTGACAACACTGCCAAAACATTAATGGATCTAGGGCAAAACTCAGCCCCGAGCAGGAAGCCAGTGCAACACCCAGGCACCTTAACCGCGTTCAGAACTGTGCTTAACCAAGATCTGAAGGGCATGGGAGCAAACTGAATTGTTAGCAAGCATGTTTGTAACACCAGTTATGTTCCTGTGTGGTCTCAGCAGTTGCACAGTGGCCTGCATCTGACAGATACAACAACCTTTCTAAATGTTACTGGGGATCATTGCGCATCCTTTACTGATAGGGACAGTGAGGTGCAGAAAATACCTACAAAACAAACCTAGGGAGCAAAATGGGAGAGCCTCACCCAGAGAACTGTCACTGGACACTTGTTTTTTGAGCAGGAACAGTATACACCCAAGCCCAAGTGAACCAAAAAACAAGTACAAATACCTCAGCTGTTATGTGTGAAGGTACCTCAAGCAGATTATGTTCGTCTTCTTTAAAAGGTGTGGCTGTGAACAAGTCATAGGGCTTGGGGGATTAAAGGAAGGGGGAGTAAGAAGCTAATTGGATTCTATTTGGGGATGGATTTATGTTGGCTGAATTTTTTTGGTCAGCAGCATAGTGGAACCTGTCACTTGTAATTGAGCTAATGAAACACCTTTGGAGATTAAAAAACCCAACAAAAAACAACCCACGAGCTAAATAGGGACTTGGTGGAGAGAGCTGAAGCTCATTCACTACAGGCTTACACAGAGATGCAATGCTTTGTTTAAGAGCAGTGGACTGGGAAGGTAACAGCTGAACAGGTTTTACTTTGCAAAATCTGTTTTTCTCACTCAAGGCTGCTGGACCAAGGGGTAATTAGGCAGATTTTTTTGTTAAGGACACTCTTCCAGGACAGGAATCTACACTCTGCCAATATGGTAATGCAATTAATTAATTCCAGCCTCTCCCCTGGTCTAATGATACTTGTTTTCAATAAATAGAACAGGGAGGGCAAGCTGTTTGCTCCACGGTTATGGCAATGGAACAACACATGGCTTAGCTGAAAGACGGCTTCAAATACCTGGCCTTCTTGGTGCACTTTTACAGTGAGCTTCCATTTTCCAGCTTAGTTCCTTTCGGTTTTTTAAAAGGAGAAACAAGAGATTGTTTTCTAGTCTTCAAAGCTGTAGCAAACCCCCACTGACCTAAAGCCAAGCAACCAAACATGACTTGAATGCAAGTGAGGGAGTCCTGGCTTCCCAGGCCTGCCAAAAGGCTGAGCTACAGTCCTGCAGGGAACTGCAGCTTCTTTGTGAAAAATGTTAATGTATTGAAAATAAATACCTTGTCTTCCAAGTCAGGAAGAAAAGACACTTTTATAAAACCTTAATTCCACTTCTTCTTTCCCCCTGCATTCCCTTCAGGAGTTTAAGAATAGAGCTAGGTTTAATGAGAAAAGAGGATGTACTTGACACCCCTGATAATAAAAAAACCCACAGTACTGAACACTGTGCAGTTGTACAAATAGTAGTATGGGCATGAGGAGCACAAGAGTGGGCTTTGAGTGCACAAGAACAGTTCTGTGCCAGCCTCACTACTCAAGAAACCCTGCACATTGTCTAAGAGAAACAAGAGCACATAACACTGCTTGAAAAACAGAGTTACTACAAGAGAAGGCAGAGTACAGACTTAGGTACACAGACCCTGCACAGATTGAGATGGCAATGATATCCTGGAGGCTGGCTTTTAATACTCTGATAGGAGAGATGGTTGTTCAACATGAAGTGCCTTTTTCCATTTAAATCTTCCTGCTGTGGTTTGATTCCTCCTTCTCTGGCTTTAGGAAAGAAGACACAAGTACCTGCTTGGTCTATTAGCAGCTACCTGGAAAGAGGAATGCCTTGAGTTAATGAGGGGATCACAATAGCCAAGGTGCTGAAGGAAAAGAAAATGTACCCTAGTATGTCAGCAAGCTGCATTCTACACTGCTATGTTCTTTGTGTCTTCCAACATGCAGCTTAGAGTCTGTGTGTTGGACAGCAAACAAAATAAAGGCTTTTTCAGAACACGGGTACTGCAAACCCACTTTGAGATGGAGGATTTCTGGCATCATCACGAGGAGCGCAGACAAAAACAGATCATGCCCAGTTACGGCTCAGTAGCTGATTCAGTGAATTTGTGCAAATGGCAGCTGATGGGGAAAAGACACCATTGCCAGTGTTCCAGCTAACAGTTCAGCTGCCAGTTTTTGAAAAAAAAAAGGAATCTGGTACCTTCCTACAAAGCTGTGATGCTCCTACAGCACTGTGGCAAACAAGGGCAAAACCAGTAGCAAAAAAATAAAACAAATAAAAAATACATAAAACATCACAGACACAGAGAAGAATGATCTCCATGCAACAGCTTTATTGCACCCAGAGCTCCACAGACACTCTTTTGATCAGAGCCATACTTTAAAGGCATTCTGTCCTGCTTTATAAATGGCATAATATCTGGGGAGCCAGGAGCTTGCTATTTCACAGTAAGCACTATTAATTGTTCTGCTTATCATGTTGTGCAGTTTGACCTAACCTACCAATTTCCCTCCACTCCTGCTGCAAAACATCCATCACTTCTTAAAGGGTTACATAAAACTACACAGAAAGGTTCTGGTTTGTGTTAGCTTTATTGCTATAGACTTTAATAAAGCACCCATCACAGTTGCCTAACCACAGAATAGGTCAAACTCCTATAATTCTTCTCATGTCTCCAGAGGGGAAAGCTATGCAAAACATAAAATTTAACCTCCCAGTGCTTTATTACTGGCCTGGAAAGATGTCAAAGGCCGTGTGAGCTTTCACTCCCTCCTTGCTCCTTTACAGTCTACAGCAACAGACCAAAGGAAGAAAGCAGGCAAGGCAAACAAGGACAGTAAGATGGCAACATTAACCACGCTCTTCATGTCAGCCAACAGCACACCAAGGGTAATATGCAACACTGAGTTACTGGATCAGGAAAGACAAGTGTAAACAAGAGGCATTTGGAAACTTAACAGCTCAAATGGGCAGCTTAGAGATCAGCTTTCTTCCTCAACAATAGGTCTATGTGGGGTGAAGCCACTTCTCCAATGCCAACTGCTGGCAAACCTGGCAGGGAATCCAACACAAAGGCTCATCACAGCTGACTGTGCATGCAGCAATAGCGAGTGCACTATATTCTGCAGGTCTTCTTCAGCATTTTGCTCACTGAACCTGCTACATACAGGGTAGTAAATACACGGAATGACTCACACTTGTACACGCATCAGTGGGATGTGCAACAAACCCACTTTGTGTAAGTGCCTCCAAAATCTGCTACCTCCTCCCAATGGTAGCGACAAACCAGAGCTCTTCTGCATCCTTGCATTCTCAGAGGCACGGATGAGCAAAGAAACAGGTTTGTTTCCTGTCCCCACCTCTTCTTGACCATGCTGTTCCCTGGATGAGCAGGAAAAATACTGGAGAAACAAAAAAGCCACAGAATTTCTGTGATAAGAAATCCACTCGGGCATTGTTTTCTACATCTGTCTCACAACTGCAAATTAATTCCAGGTTAGCTCATGTCCGTACTAAATCTTTAATGGCACTGCACAGTAATTGCATCCTGCCTTTATCTGATGGATCACGGAAAATGAGAGTCGGGTACAACTCCTGTATAATAGATGCAGGACTTGGGCATTGCCAGCCAGCTGGACAAAGAACTTTTGTTTTCCTTCTGTGAAATAATGTACTACCAAATGGGTTTTCAGCCCAAGGAAGCATCCCTCCCTGAGATACCAGATGCTGACCATGCAACGTGCAGCAGCCATGTTGCCTTCAGTTCCACTTAAAGACATCTGAATGCCTGCCAGATGGTGAGAGCAGGAAATAAAGCGCATGCATACGTGTCTACGTGGGCCTTCACCGCAGACAGCGTGAACCAGTGACACTGCAATCACAGTGCTCAACAAAACAACGTGCTGAACAGCTCTCTCGGAAGGAATTTAAAATAGGAACGCAAAATTAAAATATTGAATTACCTCACTGTCAGATTTAAAATTAAAAAAAGCTGCAGGTCTTAAGACAGTAAACAAAATTCTGCCTGTACCACAAGCAGGATTTTTAAGAGCAGTTCACTGCCTGTTTTTTCAAAGAGATTTTTCATCCTGGGCTTGCCCTCACTTTTGAAAAGGAGGCAGAGCTGCTTTCCTTAAAACAACAAGTTAACCCAAAGCCATTTCTTCTTGTTTGGCTCTTTCTCTGTATTAATTTCAACTCAATCAACGAGGCAGTTGCGTAACTGTTGTTTATAATTGCTGTCACGTCAGCCCTGAAACTGATCACTGTAACACTGAAGTTACATAAAAGGTTTTAAGATTCTTATTACTTTTCGCATTTAAATTGTGGGAAGACAAAATTCGACCTTGGAGAGATGTTTTGGTTTCCCAAACTGATATTTTAGTGTCTTTCTTCCAGCTCTATGGAATGCAAGGGTCTGCTTACCCCAAAGCTCCGTACACCCCGTTAATGCACAGGACAGAAAATACAGAGCAGCAACTCCGTCCCAGCACAGAAGTTCACAATATGGGTAAGATGTTAAGGAGCAATTTAAACCTATTCCTGGAAAGGCCCACTATTGGAATACTTCAGTGGACTGGGACTGTAATTTACCCTGCTGAAGCTGAAGTCTGAAGGCAGTGGGCTGTTGGCCTTCAGCAATGCATTGCAAACCCCGAGTAATCACTTCTGCTCGTGTCAAAATTTACACATGTACAAATGATCCTGGACTTGAGTCATCTGCTCCACCAGCCTGCGGTCTCATCGCTCCTCTCTCGACGTTTCTGTTTGCTCCTCTTTCACTCAGAGGTGTTCTTACCTGGGAGACTTCTCCACCCTCTGCAAAGATCTCAGATGATCCATTTTACCACCAGTATTCTGGTATTGTCTTTCTAGAAAGATGAGTGCCCAGGGGCATCCTCACATCTGCCTTGGGTCCAAGACTGTTTGAAAGTCGTACTGCACTACAGTCCAACAAATAATTAAGGACTATGATTTGTTTTGGTGTAAATGAATACTGCCCATATTTATTCAATGCTACTTCGTGCTTAACAGCGATCTATAATTGACATTGGCTTTTCTTAGAAACGGTCTGGAAAATGTTAGGGTCTACGTGAAGTAAAAACTAAAGCAAAAGCTATGCTGAAGAACCATCAACATTCTCCCACTCCAAAGAAAATATCTCAAGACCACAAAATATGTCTGCTTCCTTACGATGAATATCTTGTCCATAAGTCCTGTCTCTCTGCGGAGGAGGTTTAGGGATGAGTGCAGGATCACATGAAGCCATGTCTCTGCTGTTGACTGCAAACGCGAGGGAAGTTTGTCAGGGCTAAGAGAAGAGCAAAGGGAGGCTCTTGCTGGAGTCTGAAGCTAGTGACCTGTCTCATCCAACTGAAAATTAACCAAGAAAAGCATCGTAATAGCAGCCACTTCTGGAGGGAAGCCGCAAGGAAAGAGTTTGTCAACCAATGTTTTCGAATGCTCGTTGTTCAAAATTCTTTCTGAATGAGCACATGTTGTGTGCGCGTGCGTTTGTGTACAGGGGAACAGGCAGTACTTCGAGAGAAAAAACTGCTATCCTCGAAGTTATGGAAGGATTACGAAACACAGAGTGAAGCATCTAGATTTATGCAAGTACGTGAGAGAAAGGGAACGCAGTTTAGACCTACACAGGAGGTGTGTTCTCAGAGATAGGCCCATATAAATCCAGTCAGAAATGTGAAAAGCAGCTGGGTTCAAAACAGGAGGGAACCATGAAAGTCATGGCTGTTATCAGTAAGTGCACATCTACTGTACGAGGTCCACATTTCTGAAAAAAGTGTTTAGATCCAAAAGTCAGAATGACTGAAATCTACTTCTCAGAAGAGCTCTGAGCTGTAATGAGGCTCTAATGTACACACTTAGCCCTGCTCTGCTTGCTCATGGTCTCACAGCAATCTGTGCTCTGAGAATGGTGATGACAGACTTATGTTCAGTACTCTGGAGATGCTGCACGCACAGGCAGCTTGTGAAAAATGCTTTATATATGATCCAAGCCAGGTTCCTCTTAGCAGCTTCATTTTCACCAGGATATCACATATGTAGGAATGGTGCAGTAAGCCCTGGAGAGCTCTTCCCTGCTATACTACATTCTCAGTAGCTATGAATTCAATCTCATCTCAGCCGCTCTCCTCTGTGCAAAAGAAATGGTACTTCATTACTGTCAGGAATAAAATGCTTAAATGCTGTAAGTAAGCCACAGAAAAACTTTGATAGTGTACATTTGCTTTGTTAAGGATCTCTAAATGATGTTTCATACCAAACCTAAACATATGGCTGTGCTTTGCAAAAATCCACTTCAGTCACAAGGCTGAAGCTTGATATCCATCAAAGGCAAGCATTCTCACAGTCTCGCCTTAGCTTTATGGCTATATATTCATATACAGTCATACAGGCTTTAGATTTGTAATGGTCTGCTAAACATCACTGCATATTCCTAACTGTAGTCTGACAGTCTTCAAAGCGACTGGATTCTTTCTTTTGAGGGAGACCAATGGAGTCAAAGCCTTTACATTTCAACCCGTAATTCTCTCCAAAGCTTTCCCCAGATACCTGAATACCCCAGATACGTTCCCTCTTCCAATTATGCTTTTGATAAAATACTTCTGTCCCTATGCAAGGTCCTCAGGAACACAAGAACTTGGAATTTACTCTCAACCTCCTCTACCCAAGGTTCACTGTGACTGCTTATGCTGTGCAGTGGAATGCTTTTCTTTTTTTTCCCCCCCCCTTCCCACATCAGATGCTGACTCCTAGTGTATTAATCATGTCAATCTGCTTGTTATTCATACAGGTTACTGAGCAGAGTTATAATCATTTCAGCCAAGTAATTAAAATGTCCATTTTCCTACCTGTGCCCTACCTATGAGCTGATCCAGCTAGCATCCCTACTCGGTCAGACAGGCGGATCTGGACGAGGCAAATTAATTTAATTGCAAGGGTTGCCAGAGATGGCAGAGGTGTATTTTATGTCCCACGACTCTAGGCTGTTTCAGGACTGCTTTGCAGCTCCTGGCTGTGATCACGATGACTGCCTACTGTCCTTTCTAAACATCTTCTGCTTTGACTAATTGGGTTAGGCTCATTCTCGGCTGGCTTTCCATCAATAAAACCCCATTCAGAAGACAGCCCCACTGCTTTTGCAGAATACAGCCTAAAAGAGAACATTAACAAAAGGAAATGTAATATACAGTGGAAAATCAAACAACAACACGTACTTTACTCTTAATACTCTTCACTTATGTAACTTCTTCAATCATATCTTAATGTTTGCTTTATTTCAAACTACCTTCCCTCTAAGGACAGCTTGAACAATATTGAGTTCTTCCTCATATTCAACTGTTTGGAGATGAATTATAAACAAAAGTTATAAGAGAACGTAACTGAAGTAACAGATCTGCACCTTTTAACCAAAGTCTTTTGCATTTTAAGACAAATGTTGATGTAGTTAAAGAATGACACAAAACAAAGATATACTCCATAAAACATTAATATTTTAATGAAAAATCTTAGCTTCATGTTTCTATCCAAAGACACTCAAAACTAGTTTTTTCTCCCCCCTTAATTTTGACCTATAATGGGACCAGTTTGGATAATTTTTTTTGCATTTTAGAACATTTTTTTTTTAAAGATTAAACAACCAGGCTAGCAAAAAGGTATCCAATACATACTTTTCTTATATCAAACAAGCTAGTATTTCAATACAATGTAACTATACAGAATATATACATTACACATATGATCACAAAGCAAACACTACAGGCTCAGAACAGATTTGAAAAAACATGATATTCACATTGATTACAATAACTCTAAAAATGATTGCAACGTTGAAACGGCACTTAGTTTACAAAAAAAGTCACAAAAATATATATAGCCACCAAGAACTATGGTTCCTGAAAAATACTAATAGCCAGATAGTAGTATATAAAATGTGAAGTGTATTTAAACATCGTATACATTAAAAAACAAAACCAAAACCAAAAACCAAGTCTGTTAAGTCAATAAACATGCCAAGTAATCTAGCTGTGGCCAGCATCAACAAGAGAAGCTGTACTGTGGATGAGATGACGACTGGATATACGGCTGGTGACTGGAGACTGGCACAGTTAAGGGGGTTTCACTGTTACTAAAATGCACAAAGAAGCCCAACAATAATTTAATTCACATTTTTCCTCCAGCTTTACTCTTTCCCTCTTCAGGGTTTCACCACAGAGCAGCACCTAGAGTGAAGGCACTGCAGGTACAGGGCAAAGAAGCCGTCCAAGAAGTTTGTGTAGCCAGGGCTATAAGTCAGAATATCAAAAGCATGCACCAGCTAAACGAATGGTTAAACAAAATCACTCCTCTGGGGACATCAGCAACCCTCAGGAAGACTGTAGGTACAGTTGCCACACAGGCTGGCAGCACCAGAAAGCGATTCGACTTTGTTTTAGTGCAGCCAGATTTGTAGTTGAGACCTGTGGGACACTGAATTACTGTGATAGCACATATCGAGTTAACAAAAACCCAGAGCAGTTAAGTACTGTTGCATTAAAAGAAATTCACATTTGTTTTTCATGGTACATTTCCTCAAATACTTTGAATCGAGTCCACCTACGAGGGACCTCCGATGTGGCTGAGGCACAGTCTGGCCTTGAACACTTTCATCTGCCATCGAGATGCTATGGAATTTATTATGTCCATCACTGGAGAGGAGAACCCTCCAAAGATGGGTTTCACCTTGTACGCAAAACTCGAACTTAATCCGTCTGAATGAAAATTAGCTATTTTCCATTTTCTGATGGTGTGGAAGTTGCAATGGATCCAGGAGCAACAGGTGCTCCCACATCTGCATTTTCTCCATCCCTGCAGGGTGCACAAAGCTCCCGTTCTATTTGCATATAAAATGCTTCCTGGAGTGTCTCAGAGAGAGACTGGCAATAGTCTCAGTGCTCTTCCATCCTGGGGCTGGAGGGGAAAGCCAGCAACCAAGAAGCGACTGAAGCCCTCATATAAAAACTTTAAACCATAGCTTAAAAACAATAAAATTTTATCCTGTAAAGGATATATAGGGATCATAGTCTTACAAAATATATCTTACTGCATTGGCAGCTAGTACTTTTTAAAAAAGTTTAAATTCACACCTTTTAGACTCAAATACATGTGAACCCAGAACCATTTTCAATAACCTAGTCTACTAATCTCTCAGTATGAGAGACGTGACTACACTATCTGTGAGCCTGACAGCTGAACTCCAACAGCAGCGAGACAAACCAAGAAGAACACATATCACACGTGGTGCAAGAAAAGTGACAAGCAGTTCTGATGGGGAGCTTAATTTGCTGAACGTGAAGGCAATCCCATGGATCTCCAGGGGACTTGTGCTATGCGTCTGCATCAAAAAACAAAACAAACCCTTACAACTTGGCCAAATCTCCCCCACAGCTAAAATAGCATTCATTTTTCTTCCACTCTTTGCAGGGAAACAGAGAGCTGCTGAATTTTATCCCCTCTCCCGAAACACCACATTGAGGCAGAGGAAAAAAAATCCCACTGCTTTCTTGTTTTTCTCATTAGACATACTGCTCATATGCACAATATGCAAGGGAGAAAGACCCCATACAGACCCCAAGAGTCTGGGACCCGAGCATGCGGCAGAATCTTGCTAGTTCTGCGGTAGTGAAGGCACTCAACTTGCAAATAAATGGGTGAGGAGAGGATTTTCCACTGGGTGAAAAGAATGGTGCTGCATAGGAGAAGGACATGCAGAAGTAACACGTTTGCATCACTTTGTGAGTGAATCTGGAGGTTACTCATCATGGCAGAAACTACTGCAATGGGTAGCATGCATCCATCTGAAGATCTCAAGACGATGAAGGGATTGGAGCATCTCACAGAGCATGCTGAGAGAGAGCTGGGACTGGTTTGCCCAAAGAACAGGAAGCTCAGGAGGATCTTACCCACGTGTACAGCTGCTGGATAAAAGGGTGTGAAGATGGAGCCAGACTTTTCTCAGTGGGCACAAGCTGAAATACTAGAAATTCCATTTAAACATGAGAAAAATTCTACTAAGGTGAGGGTGGTCAAACACCAGAACAGACTGCCCAGAGGAGACACAGGGTTTCTTCTTTGGAGATATTCAAAACCTCACCTACCCTGCTTCGAGCATGGGGTTTTGGACCACATGATTTCTAGGGGTCCCTTTCAGTCTCAACTATTCTGTGATGCTGGTCAAGTAGAAAGATAAATGCAAACCAAGGAACTTGAGGGTGGGGGGGGGAAGGATAAAAACGCAGCCCGGGGTTTAAAACACTCAGATAACGTATGGAAGGGAGCTTTCTGATTAACCCCAGGTGTAGCATCAGACAAGTTTCTTCTAGTTTAGATATCTATCTCGCTCAATTTGGAATCCAAGTTTTAGCAACAGAACTTGTTTTAAGATGTTCTGTATTTTTACATCTGTCCCGTGAAGAACATCAGTATTCCAAAGAACCGAACATTTCCAACAAGTTAGGGAGGAAAAATAAAAAGGATATTTGTATTTAATTTATGCTCTACGGAGAAAAGAGACAGTAACAAGAAACGCAAATGGGAAAACTAACAAAAAATGCCTAATCCTAAACCAAACAAACCCTCTAAGAACTCTACTGCCCCTGCAGTGGAATCAGACTGAAAAGTGAGAAAAACAAACCAAACCAAAACAGATGTTACACAGATATTACAGGGATGAAAAGATAACGTGTAACACTGTGCAATGAAAAATGAAACCCACGGCTTGCCTTGTCCCAAAGTGTTAACTCATTTCTTCTCAAGGAAGAACAGATTAGAACTACAAAGGTAGCGGGGTGCTTTTTAAACTCTTTTTCACTTCTCTTTGGCATTCAGAAAGCAGTCTGCCTTCTGACACAAAGTTATGACTTCTAAAAATCCAATATCCGGATACGTCTGTTCTGTGTTTGCACATCTCCTCACCAACAGACACATTAACAAAAGATCCAGTGGGTGAAAATTGTCAGATTCTAACAGAAGTTTATGTCCACCTGCACCTGACCACTGAATGTTACACCTGTACAGTCTGGAACTGTTTCTGTGTGAGTACTATTTTATTGTGTGAATCACAAAGGAATCTCACGGACCTGGAAAGATGAGTAACACTTATTACACAAAAGAAAATCCTTTATTTGAGTTCAGTGTCATAGCCCTATAAGTCAGGATAAAACTCATCAAAAGGCATTTTCTTGTCTCACTGGCTTTTCAGTTATAGAAATCAGAAGTGGAAGAGAATTGGTCTTTAAATTCAGCCCACCAAAAAGACACCGGACCGATTGGTAGCACAGCATCACAAAAGACTATTTCTCCTTCAAGCCCTTTTAGGAAGACCTCACAAAGGTAGACAACAAGACTGAACTGTAGCAGAGAACTCCTTTGCAGCATATTTATAAAACACTCTATGGATCTGGTAGGGAAACTTGAGTAACATGGAAAGGATTTAAATTCCAACCGTTTTCACTTTATTTAACTAAAATGTGTATTTTGTACTTAACCCAGAGTGGAGAAAAACTGCTGAAGACAATGAAACTCTTTAAGTTCTTTCCAAAGGGCAATAGGCTATTATTCCTTACAAAAGCAGGCTATCAGTAGAAACAACCCAGACCTACAGAGTATCAGCTGCCTAAGCTAACTGAACACAAACTGATGGCGCAATATTATACGACTTTTGTGTCCTCTGTTTCTTCAGGAGCACCCTTTCCTATCAGCATTTCCTCCTCGTGTTTGCATAAAGCAAATCCAGACAGAAAACAATAACTTAAAATCAAGATTCAAAACGGAGGGAGTGTATCATGCCTTTGGAATACAAAGGCCAAGTAATACCTGCTCTCTCAGCTCGTCATCTGTAGGCGACAGGCATTTGGCATCAAACACCGAGTTAACTTCAGAAGCAATAAAAAAAAGAAATCAAAAACCTCCTAATGTGTTTCCTAATTCAGCTTTCAAAGCAGTACCATAACCCAAACAGCCTCAACAAAACAAGAATCGCTGCTCTGAAAATCCCATACCCTAAATTTGCAGCTTTTTCTAAATATGGAAAAAATGAAATTGCAAATCTTTCACAATTTATTGCTTACTTGAGCTGTGTATATAGCTGGAGTAATGGCCTTTAATAAACTGAATTGGCAAGGATTTAGAATGTTTTGAAATAGGAACAATTCATCACTGCTATATAGGCTTTTTGTAAACAACCCCTTGTTGGGTTAGAAAGTTGGCCTCTGAAGGGAATAAATTGCTTGTTTTGTCCAAAACAAGCCTAATAAAAATTTGAGAAACCATACATGCATATGTATAAACAAAAAATGTGCAGTAATGCAGAAGAGAGCCCATTTATTTTCCCCATCTGTAAATTCCCTTTAGTTAGGTTTTGGAGACTAGTAGAATACAGTATACATGACAGGAAGAAGTGACCAGAACTGCAAGCAACCCGGCCAAGATTTCAGACTTTCAGTTTGGGAAAACCTTCATTTTCACACACGGTTTCCCTTCTACAGAAAGATACAGTCATGAGACATCAGTCAGGCGTGCACGGCCTCACACCCCTCTGACCTCCTCGCTTCACTGCGCACCACCAGAGTTTTCCTGACCACAGTACTTCCATGCCCAACCTCAGACTGGCAAATCCAGAGCGGCCATTTGATTGAGATGTTTCTAAAAGGACTGAAATATAAGGAGAAGGAATACCTGGCGTGACACTGCTTGGTTTGTCAAAACCATTTATCTGAGATGAAAAGGGACAATGTGTTTTGTAAAAGTGTGTGTCTGTTAGTTTCAAAAATGCTTACGTTTCCAACAAAGGGGTCGCAGTAAGCGCTTTGAAAAACAGCAGGCACCGAGATAGGAAACGTCTTTTTTTTAATGCAGAAGATTAAAGCATCCACTCAAAACTAGTCAAAGCTGCTCAATAATGATTTCCAACACATCCTGTTGTTTGTCATTTTAAAAAGGTTCCCTCTGATTTCTTTCCCTTAACCAGAGGGTCTGCAGAAGCAAGAGAAACTTAATGAGCTGTTCTAACTGTGGAAGAAGAAATAGTTAAAGTGATCTGAATCAGTTGTTCTTCTTTAGAAGTGTATCACAGCTTCCATGACGTTTTGACAAGATCTTTTTGTGCATTCAGTCTTAAATATTTTCACAGAAGTGATCATTCAGTCATGAAAAATAATGTAACATCTGTTGCAGTTTCCTGTTTAAAGCGTAGCTTACAAAGTAAAAAGGGAAAATCTCCCCACTTTCGTTTAAAAAAATTAAATTAAAATGTACAGGACCAAACACAGGCACTTTCCAAAGAACAAAAATGAAACCAAACCATGAATTATTCAATAGTAATAGATGACAGCTCCGGTTTTGGAGGGTCACCTGCAGTTGCCTCAGCAGTGGCGTTAGTCTTTGGCTGCTCTGGCACATCTTCTTCCTTCTCTGCCAACCCACCCAGAGACCCCAAGGGGAAAGTGCTTTCACAATTCTGAGTTGACGAGACCTGTGAAATGACAGGCATTTGGACAGAAGAGTTGCTTTCAAAGCCATGCTCCCCTAGCTCATACTGCCCGAGGGTCTCTTCTTGTTCCTGGTTTAAGTAGTCCGGTACTAGGAAGTCACTAGAAGAGGGGCAAAGGACAGAAGAGAAACGTCACTTCTAGCACAAACACTGGAGGTATCAGTTTCTTTGTATCAGTTACATTATACAAGCTGCACAGAGAAGAGATACTTGCTTCACATTGTTCTCAGATCTTCACAGCAGCACACCTCACTAAGCACCCAGTTCTCATTTAAACACACAGAAAAAAAATAGTCAACAACATCTCTTTGTCACTGTTGTGCACCCATATTTCCCGCACAGAAAACTTCTGATTTAGACTGCATCACCTTGATGAGAAAGAAAGTTAACGATCGGAACATCACATGGCACTGAAAACCTCATTGACAAAAGGGAACGTTCAACCATTAAAAACAGAAACAAAAATTAGTTCAGCACTGGCAAAGATGCGGGCCTTTTCCACCCCTGAGATAAGATCCACCCAAGAAACAGCAGCACTCAGAGCGGACAGGCTGTAAAAGAAGCACGAGGTGAGGAAGCAAAGCTTCTGCTGGCAGTACAGGCAGGTTGCCAATTGCAACAGTGTTTTGTGACGGGCACACAAATCACACGAGCTTGAGCAAAGCCGAATTTCATTTCCTTCTCTGATCCACACCAGCTCACTCCTTCGTGGACAGCAGTTCTACAACTATTTAAAGATACCACATTCTGTTAGTCTGATCATTTAGCAATAGGTTAGCTAGAAAACTAAAACGGTATAAAGTCAATGCAATCTTTCCACAATATCCACCATATTAAAGCAAACACTTCAAATGAAGTCACAAGTCTATTCTCTGTGTAGGCAAACAGTCTGTGGACAACATTTTGAATATTAAATCACATACAGTACTCCACAGACAGTACAGAATGGCTTAACTCCATCAGCCTGCCCACAGATACAACTGAAAATATAAATTAAGTAGCCCAGAAGCAGTTTCTGCATATCACTGGGTTCTCCAGTGCCCTCCTATAAAGTTCATACACTGTAAAACAGATCAGATATAACAGACAGTGGTGCAAGAATGAATGTGACTCAAATTAGCTGGCAACCTGATGAGAGGCACAGCAGGCTGCCCTGCAAGCAGGAAAAGATGATTTAGGAAAAAAAGGAAATAGGGGGAAAAAAAAAGAGAGGGGGGAAAAAAGAAAAAAAAAGCAGCAAGTTTCCCTGTTAGGTTTTTGCTGTGCACCTCACCTGCTCTGGAAGTAGTTTGCTAGCTCTGATGCTTCATGGTTCAAGCTCCGCAGGTGAACGATTAAATTTCCAGAGTTGGTGAACATGGCGCCGCATGTTTTGCACTCGTAAATCCGAGGCTTGCGGATAATGTGCCGGGAAACCCGCATGTGGTGTTTATATTCCCCGAAGGAAGTGAAAGTGGCACTACATATCTGGCACCGGAAACAGCGTTTACCTTCGTGCTTCAGGCGATGCATCTTGAGCGAGTAAGCTCGGGTGAACTTTTTCCCACAGCGGTCACACTGAAATGGTTTAATGCCTGCAAAAAGAGAGCAGCAAACGTTCAGCTTTTGGCATGGCAAAATCCTTGCAGATTTCTCACAGTGAAAGCACAGCAGCAGCGCCCAGCCGCAGCAAGGCGCCGATTCAGGAAGAAGCGCTCCTGTTAACTTTAAAATGGCAAAACAATTAGCACAGAGCTGCCATTTTTCAGAACCAGCTGCTATTATTTCATAATTATGTAACCCATCTTTAACGCTTACATTTCTTCTTCCTCACAGCTTAAAATGAGCGTTAAGTTTCCATAGATTAGACTATGATTAAGGAGCTGAACCACAGCCAGGAAGGATCTGATGCAGCTGTCATCTCGAAACATCTTTCAATTCTTTTGATCTTGGGAGATTCTTGTGCCAGACTGGCTCCCAACAATGCAATTATCAGACTACCCCTAATTGCAATGTCTTTTTCTTGCCGCCTCTGGCCTCAGAGCAGTGTTCTGGCAGGGGGGACATTGTGTACAGGGTTCCCCCTGTAATGCAGCAGGAATGGTGATAAAAAAAGTAAAGCAGCAGCCTTTATATTGTGTGGGAACCCTTATATACAAGAATTTTCAGCAACCTTGCATGACAGACAACTCTTTAAGACGGTTTAAGTTCATGCTTTGCCTTTTTTCTTGCTTTAATTTAGTCGTTCTGTTACCCGTTCAGTTTTCATTTATTATAGGCACTAATAAAACCCCAAAACATATGAGCTCTGCAACATGCTGCAGTGCCTGAGAGTATGTAATCACACCCAAACAGAACTATTACAACATAAAAGACTGAATCACCAAAAAGTTAAATAAAGAGTCTGAACTCCAGAAAGTGTGGAAATCCAAACATGAGGCCAAGAATCTGGAATACGGAGCTCTATTCATAATAGGGCTGTCAAGGAATAAAGAAGATTTTTTCAAAGGGCTGAATGTGCATCAGCCCAGGCTGTTAATTCCACTGGTCTTTCACTCTGCTTTCGTTATGTTCAAAGTGAGAGCTGAACTTTTAATTGGGGCTTTTACACAGAGAAAGCTGTAGTTAAGGTTACACTGAAACTCCTCGTTAAGCATGTGAAAACAAGTTAATATTCTAGAATATCGTCTGGTGGAGCTTTTCATGCTTGCATACTCTTCACGGGCACCTATTTCCTCAGATAGTCTGAGCAAAATCTCTTCATCCACTTTGCTCATGTGAAAACACTTCTAACACTTCCACGGTGTGGGAACTTATTTTACACATTTTGCACAGTAATTACTCTACAAGAGTAATCTCTTCTCATATTCTCACCCGGGGGCAGGCAATCGACAGATCTGCCAGAGATGCTTTGCTGAAGCTTTCTTCCATCAGCTACAACTTCAGCAACCTCCTTTGGATAATTTTGCAACTGATACATCCGTACAGTTTGCTTTTTTAAATACCAGATATATTTTTACTGCTGGCCTGAACACATTATGGCCATTTTGCTTGAAGGCATTTGACAAAGAACTGCTGACAGTGAAGAATTTATGCCTCGACCTTTGCGGGTGCTCTGCCTAAAACTGGTACAGCATCTGAGTGCAGGTAAGAGTCAATCTCA
Organism: Tetrao urogallus; assembly: GCF_951394365.1. Classification (NCBI taxonomy): domain Eukaryota; kingdom Metazoa; phylum Chordata; class Aves; order Galliformes; family Phasianidae; genus Tetrao; species Tetrao urogallus. The sequence continues at coordinate 5,029,155 of NC_136835.1, read as the reverse complement.
AACTATTAGATGCTGAACTGTTAAGCTTAGTTAGTGCTCAGCTATAATAATTCCTTAATATTCCCTCCATTCACTAAGATGTCCATGTTCTTGCTGGGTACCACTGAAAAGTCTTGAAAAATACTGACAGCAAAGACATTAGGAGTTCATACTTTGGTGAGAATTGAAAATGGGTGCAACTACTTTGGGATCAAGAGTCAGAAGAGGCACTTGTACAAACCATTTCATGCCTGTATTATCTGTAGAAACTGAATTCATTATCAAACTAGTTCAATTACAATTTCTCCAAAAACTCAGATCCAAAACCACGACATTCTTCAATGCAAAGACACAAGATGACATATTTTCTAATGGCTGCAATTCTCCTCTGAAACACAGCAGACAATTACGGTCTCTAAGAAGAAGAATTTCAATCTACATCACTTCTTCAGTATAATAAAAAAAGCCAAATATACTGTGAGGTTTCATCTTAAATCTTTCCTGCGAGAAGAACTTATTCTGATGACTTCCAAGCACAGTTTTTTTCAGTCCACACAAATGCTGATTATCCATCAGTCAGATCTATGTATCAGAACAAGCACTTGGTGAGACCTCTCTACCCAATCTTTCTGAAATCAGTTCTCTTGCACCTGGCACGTGATTAAAAGGGAATTGTATTACTGCATTTGTGGCATTGTGAGCCAACGGCTGCACGTCTGTGAATTAGTAATTATTGGAAATAGCACCATTCCTTACCTGAGTGGATAAGCATGTGTTGTTTTAAGTTCTGAATGCGAGTGAACCGGACCCCGCAGGTTGGACACTGAAAAGGTCTATCTGGACCATTTGGGCTGGGTCTCTCTGTGCTGCTGGTAGAAGGAGCAATGTAGAGTTGGTAGGGATACTGAACGTTCTCCAAACTACAAAGAAAAAATTCACTGATTTACAAGCAAGCTAGAGAAAAAAATTAGAAGCCATGTCTGTGGAAATCTGAACCTTGAGCATATTAGAAGGAAAAAAAGACTGGCCCTCTGCATTCCTGTCGAGATCTATATTTACATGGCAAACCTCTTCCTCTCTACAGCTGTGTCTCACCTGCATCCTGAATTTTATATTCACTGAACAGACAGAATAGTTTGTGTTTTTTCCTTTACACAACAGGTCTCAACACTAGCTGAATGCAATTTTCAGGCGTGGGCATTTTATCATGCAGATTGATGATTTACAACCAGTCAGAAGTCCCTGAGGAAGAATTTAAAGAACTGAGTAAATGGGAAAGAAAAGGTTTATTTTGCAGTTTCAGTGACATTTACAAAGGAAATTAAAGCCAATTCATTTCCATTTCAATTCACGTTCCATGAACAAACATTAGCATCTACAATTACAGAGTCCTAAATTTAAAATATTAATCTAATTCATCAATATTTTTTCTTATCTGATTCAATCAGCTCTATCAGAATACCTCAAGCATTGTGCTAAAAAAACCAGCATGCAGACTATAATAACAGAACAATTTAACTTCCAAAGTAATTCATTTAAGACTAATTGCTCCTACGCAGCCTCTAGCTGCAAACTGTTTAAGTGTTATAATCCAAGTCCTCTGGCAATGCAATTGCTTCACCAAAGGGCACAAAGAAATAAAAACATCTCTGCGGGTATAAACAGAATAACAATGGGAATTTGTACTTACCTGGGATTTCCCTTTCCTGAGCACTCAAGTCTACCTTTTTTTGGGGGGGGGGGGGGGGTCAAAATAGACATTTCAGCTTGCTCACAGCCTGAGGGCAGATCAGATGTCACTGGCAGCAGGAATCTGCTCTGACCCTGAATCTCACCTGCAAGTCACAATTACCACGGGCAGAGCAACGCAATTTTACTAAACCCTAATGTCTTAAATGCAAGGTGAAAGAAGGACAACAATGTCTCCTGCTGAAGACAGTCAGAAGGTCTCCCCAACTGCACAAATCCTTTGGCTGGGACATCCACCTCAAGCCCACTTTGTTGGTTTCTAGGTAGGGTTGTATTTCTGGACTTCCAACAGGAATTCCAAAAGGAATTTCACAAATACACAAAAAAAACGCAGACCAGATTAGCACAGGAGGATAAGCACTGGGATAACATCTTTGAAATCAACACCTTCACTGTATTTACTTTGGAAGTAAATGCCAACAGAACTTCAAGAACCAAGTATCTGCATTCTGGGTGCAAATTATGGGTCTCAGCAGCAAAAGTTCCAGATGAAATATTTATCTGGTGAGAGGGCATCAAGCACTGCTTGAGAGTCCACTGCAGAAGTTTAGCATCTATAGTCTATAAAATCAACAATTTCTGGCCTCATATGGAACTGGAATAATATTTGCCCTAAGAAAAGTTAACATTGGGATTTATACAAAAATTTATAGAATTTTCTTCCTGCATGCTGATAATATTATCCCAACAGGTTTCTCTCACCCATAATAATGGAAAAGCTGGTACCAGGCAGCACAAACCAGGTGCAGCAGCACAGCTCTGGCCACAGCCTGACCACGTGTTCACTTAGTGCTGAGCAGGCACCACAAATGGGCCAAAGTGGACCCAAAATGAGTCCTGGGGAGTCATCCAAACAGGCTTAAGCTGCCTATCTACAGCAGACTTCTGCTACGAAAACCCACTGCCCATCCTATTATTAGAAGCCTGCTGAGAGCTGTACCAATGTTTGGAAACTGGACAAGCAGTTTTACTGCCCTTTACTTCTTTTTATACATAATTGGGTCCTACAGAGCTGTGGAAAAGATAGATGCTGGCAAACTTGCTGACCTTTGCTAAGGGGAAAACTTTCACAAAGGAAGTTACCAGCTCATATCCTGCATCTGACAGAACGAGGCCTGCCACTTAGGGGTCCAAAAAAGATGCCTCACATGCACCTGCAACAGATGAAGTTATATTCAAACATAGGTTCTGATTTGCCTAACTAAATTTCTGCCATAAACTCTGGCACTCCTGCTTCCCTTTGTGAGCAGATCATTAGACAAAGAACCGAGTTTACTCAGATGGTATTTGAGAAATATCACAACGTTTGGCTAAGGGATAAATCCCTTCAGAAAAGGTTTCCTTGCCCTCAGCTAACTGGAGAATTCACAGTTAAAATGTAAGTTAATATGTGGCAACAGAAGTTACAGCTGTGATGCACAGAACTGCTGAAGGGACTCTGGATAGGCTAGAAGTTCCTGGCCTTAGATGTACATACAGATATATACATGTTAGAGTGTTCAAATAAGAATTACACTGCGTTATTTGCAGCAATATTTAAAATGCCTTACAGAGAACTTCATTTTCTGGTCGCACATTTCTCAGGTCCTTCCTCCCTCATTTCCTGCACTGTGGGCTTGTCAAGAGGCAAAGTACACTGTGCTCCTCATGCTTTCTAGGGAGACACTCAAACCAGGGCAGAAATTGGGAACCACAGCTCTCCTTTTGTTTCCAGCTTTCTCAGGCCAGCTCATCTTCAAAGCCTGTAATGGTGCCAGGTTCTCTGCGATTAAAACTGAAAGGAGATGTGCTATGGGACAATCTCCCTGGAAGAAATTTGAAATAAAGATTTGGTTTTCTACATTAAAAATTCATAATGAGAAAGGCTGGTCAGAGCAGATAACAGGCTCTGCAGCCACCAGTGACTGGCACGTCCAAGGCCATTCTAAAATTGTAAGCAGGCTGCAATATCTATTGGTGACATAACTGTCCACCTTAGCACAACAAAGAAATCACATTTTAACACAGTCATAATGTTCCTTCCCTGCTTCTTTTTCCTCATATACACTCAATTTCTCATGACTCCATATTTGTCACAAATGAAGCACTTATTAGTTGAGATTTTTCTAACATCTGAGAGAATTTCTCTCACAGATGTATACAAAGATAGACACAAAATGCTACTTGCAAGTTTTTCCCCTTTTCACCCACAGATTACACATACCTTCAATGATGTAGAACTAAACACTGGCAAATGTAAATGCCAGAATGCTTGGTGAGCCTAAAAATGTCCTCTGCTTGTAAACAACAAGTGTTTTAGACAAATGGAGGCTCTCATTATATTGGATGTTAGAGATCCTGTCTTTGCAACCTCTTTTTAAATGCAGCCATGAACGTGATACAGAGACTAACAGTTAAACCAGCCAAAGCTGTGCTACAAAGCTGTCAGAAAAGTGTGTCAGAATCCAAAGGTGAAATACCAGAGAAAGGTAACAGGAATCAGTGTGAAATGGTGATTTTCATACTTAACAGATCCCTGCATGCCTGTTAAACTGACCACGCTTACATGTGACCTGCTCATCAAGAATGCCTTCATTTTGTTGAGATCCTATTAATGAGTGCCTCATTTAATGCACCCCAACCTGTGCATCCCAATTGCTGCACAGTGACTGACAGCTGCATTCACTGCTGATGTGCTCATCCTGTGCTTGAAACAAGAATTCAAAAGTGCAGTGCTTGAATGGCTGTCACTGCTTATCAGAACGCACTGCCCAGCCCAACAGGCATTATACACACAAGCATGTGGAAGAAAATGTCTTATGACTTGAAAGCATCATTTTACTCATTTAACTGGACAGGAAACCTTAGTTCTGAGTCTAACATTTTCATAAATTCCCAGAAAAACCACCAATTTTTCTTTTTTTTAATAGAAGCAATGTGTAACGTGTTTATTTTTATGATGGTTCTGATATTCTGAGATCAGTTTGTTTCAAACTTGGCCATAATCTCTGGTAAGCACTCTTTCCTCGTCTGCATGAAAGCGTTGACAGAAATTCTCATTGTTAAAAGGATTTTATATATTTTCATTTTTTCCACTCAGTTTGCATGGAAGTTCTATAATTCGATGGGAAATTTCTAAAATAAGTCATTGCTGAAAACACGTCACTCGATTTTATAATTTAAAATCAGCCTAAAAAAACTGAGATTAGCTCTAATGAAGGCAACGTGTTCCCCCAATTCAAACCCCAGGCGTTGGGTATTTATTTACAGTGAGGTTTTCTAGCAGATCCATACAATCTTCTGTCGTACACAGAATCATTTCCAGGCAGTTATTTTCCCTTCAGATTTAATCCTACAATGAGACAGTTTGAGATGGAAATGGCAGGGAAGATTTTAGAGCTATGAAAACGCAGCTCTTCATAGTTATCTCCATGGAGTTTCACTTGACACAGCTTCTGGAACAACTCCCAGAGGTTGGCACTTCTCAGATCAACTTGTCTAACAAAACACTATGCAAAAGCTAGCTTGTCAATATTTTAAAACTTTTGCTTAGACATGGAGCAGCCATCTATGCACCACACCTGACACACACGACAAAAGCAAAGAAATAATGAGCACAGCCTTGCAAGTCAACTGCAGGTGCACCGCTTGGCTCCAGCAAGGCCACCATACATCTTCCGCTCAACAGACCTGTCTGAGTTCTGCCTTCTAAGCCAGCCTGCCCTTACAAGGGATTCCCACAGTAAATTACCTATCTCCACACAGCAAAATGTTGCTGAATATATAAAGCATCTTGGTAAAGAGCTACAGTGAAAGTTTGGGGAAAAAACGACAAGGTTGCCCTGCCTGCTTTGTGTTTTATGACAACAGAAAGGTCTGAGGCAGCCACAACCAGCTATTCCATTTTGTTGTTTGTGTGGCCTTACGTCAGCTTCAGCACACATGCAACAACCATATCTGCCTCACAAGAAAGATCTCTGTATTATTATTTATTAATATAGAGCAGCGATTAAGAAACAGCAAAAACATGAATATCTGTCTTCACCAGTGTAGCCTGGAAATAGACAGGAAATGAAAAGCAACAAGTAAACAAACTCTGACTTTCATCACCTACATTCTTCTAAAGCATCCGATCCTTCAGGCACTGATTGTACTTTGATCAACGCAGAGAAGCGTACGTACAGACAGCTGAACATTCTGGGATTAGGGCTGGGTAGGTTAATTACAACACAGCACTTGCTGCAGAACAGTTTGCACACTGCATTGCTACATACCGATCATCGTCATCCGCATGAGCGTTGGCGCCAGAGGTGCTCTGCAGTGTGGGTAATCCCTCCGTCACCCCCTCATCCATTGAGCCTAGGCAAAGAAAAAAGGGCGACTTAATGCAAATATGTGTTCAAAAAGGGCTGAGGGGGGAGGTAAATACACATACAGCTTGCTTCGCCAAATCTCTGAGAGTGAGTGCTTCCTGGGTGGTGAGATACTAAAATTATCTTGGGAAAATCACTTAGAAAACTGAGAAGCAACGTGTTCCAACTTCAACTTCTCCTCCGCACAGATTATCTAGTAAATGGACAACTCAATAAAGGGCAAATATTTGGCACACCTAGAAAACGAAAAGAATCTATGTTAAATGCAGCCAGAGTTTATAAAACACATCCAGTACTAACAGAGCGAAGTAGAAATGTTGCTTTCACCCATAGGGTAGATTTCAACTGCTCTCAAGAGTTCATGAGCAGTGGAGCTCAGTCCTGTTACTTTACAAGGCTTTTGCAACCCAAACCTTCTTGGGGCTACTGAAAGGAGGATGGGAGGAAACGTGCATCTCCAGCAGTTTCAAAATAACACTTGTACAATCAATTTCTTTTAATTTTCCTATGAGCTGACAAACAATATTTGGGAAATTCAGCAGCATGCAATCTATGCAGTTACAACAGTTAATTCCATTTTGATTTATCCTTCTTTCCCATGCTATGCTTAACTAAGTCAACTGAAGAATAATCCCAGTTCCTCATAGGTTTAATTTTATGCCTTCACCTCTCCAATGGAAACTGTGCTAATGAGTTATGAAAGTATCTTCTCAGGCATAGCTATTACTGTTGCTATAATGACTTATTTATCAAGGCCCCGCTTCACATCTTCTGTATTATAAAGTGCCTCCAAATACAACAAATTGCAAATGAGTAATTCTTGAAATTGCCCAAAGAGCAAAGAAGAGCTTTCTGCAATATCAGAAAGGCAAGAATACTTTCACAAATGCATTATAAAGCACTGAGATAAATATATGCAATTATACAAAGAGAATTCGTTGAGAAAGGAGAAAGCTGTACTTTACCATATCTTGCTGCCTCCATTTACTGTTCTTTATATTAGTGCATGAAGAAATACATCTTCAGGAGGTAAAAAGTGCTTTCTGAGCTACAAAGCACGCCTTATCATATATCTGATACATGCAAACTGTGACAGCGCTGCTTCTCTTGTAGGCAAATGTGAATAAAAACTGTTCTCAGGACAGTTAATAATATTATGCAAAGGCTGCTAAATATTAATCCAACCATTCAAAGACAAAGTAGAGACTTGTACATTGAAGATTTAGGGCTGGTTAGCATCCCATATCTCTACGTAGCCCTTTAAAGAAGAGCATGCTGTACTAATAACCCCAATAGCAGACATTTTAACCTTAAACATCATCATCACTAAGGCCTGAGATCCTCCACTCCATACTGTACAAACTGAGGTCAGCTACATGTACAGTGGCACAAACCCTAGGATAGGAAACAGAAAATGCAAGATTTCCATGAAACAATTGTGGCTTCAAATCAGACACCTTTTAAGATGGATATGTAAAGCTGTGTGTCAACTGAAATCATTTCAGAGATGAGAAAAATAGCTGAAGCAATTCTCAGCAAGAGCAAGGTACAGCAAGGTGCCTGGCTGTGTTTCACAGGATTTTTTGTAGTCAAGAAATTCTACCTTGTTTATTCTTTCAAGCTCCTGGATAAGATATTTCTAGTTAGTAAAATCCCCTCCTTTCACTCGATACACTATTTTTAACTTCACCTAATCATCATTTGTGCTTGTTCTATTTTGTCTGTCACAGTACAATTATGTTGATGCAATAATTTGCATCTCTGATCACTTGGGCCTGGTGAGGTCTATTCTGTGCTCCTCCTCCAGTGAGTGAACAGCTGAGTCAAACAAAATGTGTTTGTGAACGAAGATCACTTTTCCTGGAAACTATCCATTGAGCAAACTTTCTTTTAGATTTTAATCTATGCGTTATTTTGCCAGGCTACATACAAAGAATTAGCAATTCTAAGCTTAAATCTGCTCCTCAGAAAAGGTTAACAGCACTCACTGCAGTTAATAAAACACTCTGATTTGGAAAAAGCATTACTGACCTCAAACGTCAACACAAGAGCTACATAAACTGACGAGCAGAATCAAGATGAAGCCCTGAAGGATGGCACAAAGGGAGGATATTTTCATTTCTTTTTAGTCAGTATTACCTGAGCTACTTTAACAACACAGACAAGCCTAGAATGCTCAGCTCCACTTCCTGCAGAGAACGCACCGCAGCGCTGCGCTGCCCAAAGAAAAGAATTTATGCAGGCTACATTTATTTACTTTATTCTAGTTTATTTTAATTAACTGACATAGCCTTTCATGTAAACATTACTTGGATGAGGCAGACCAGCACATTCTGCACCCTTATGGTTTTCTAATAAAATAGGCTTTATTAAACATCAGTAAACAAACTCTACCAAACACAGGTCAAGCCACTTAACTGAAGGCAAAATAGCTGGCTTGGGCAGAATTTTGGCAATTAAACTGGTTATATTGCAAAATGCTTGCCTTCTGACCTACTAATAGCCATTCAATGCATGCTGTGCAAAGAGAAAAAAAAGATTATTACAGTAACTCAAGACTAGCTTCAAATTGTCCTTCATGGAAAAAGGTTTCTCACAGCAAATGGCTGTATTTGAAGAAGCAATTTGAGAACAGAATCCCAGAGAAATGGAAATATACTCAATATTATGACTGTGGTTTTGCCTTCGTCTGGGACATTGAGATGACAGTGTTTCACCACTTATTTTGCAAATCTTCTTACAAAGGCTCTCTGTCATGACTACACAAGATTTCAAGTCTGGTGCAAAGAACCATTCTGTCCCTCTGTGGCTATAAGCCATAAGCCTTTCAAACTTGGTGATACAATTTAACTGAGCTCATGCCTTGCGATACCACTGCAAACAAGATTTCTGTTTCTGCAGTCAAGCAACCAGAGGTAAAATGGGGTTATCAGTCTCTTCTGAATAATCAAGAGGTCTACCACCAGGCTTACCTCAGCTGTGTTTCACAATTATTTCCAGAGCTGTAAGTCCCATATTCCCACCATGGTTTATATGTAACATTAAATAGATAAAAAATACAGTAAAACTTGAACTTTAGCAGACTTCCCCCCATAACCTCACGATTATCACTATTATACGTGCACTATCTACCTGCACGTATATCTAACCCCAGCAATGGTTACATATATCCTCATACCTATAGAGGATGACTGTGGGCTGATCAGGAGATCCTCCTGAACTTGCTCGCTTCCTGGGACTGTCTGCTGGTCGCTCAGGGAGCTCTGGGATGCGCTTACAGGCTGTGACACTTCCTCATGAACTTCCTCATCACTTAACCTTTCCACTTTGACACGCACGTCTTCTTCGATCACGAGGGGCGAATTGGCTTTTGTGCTCTCACACGTCACGTAATCTGCAATTCTCCTGTTTGACTCCGAGGGCCCAGGCATGTCCAAAGTCCTAGAGTTCTCCACCTGCTTCACTTTCTCAGACTGAAGCCTTCGATCAATTCCAAAAGGAAAAGTCCACGGAAAAGCTAAGGAGGAATCTACGGGCTGATTTCTGGACTCTGGGTAAGAAGCCGAAGGATTCAGCACTTGGGGGGAACTTGTTTGTGTGTTGCACTTGACAGGGCTCTCAGGAGACATAACTATGTAGCTTTTGCGCTTTCTTCGCGACTCTCTGCAAACAGGAATGGCTCTTTCCACCACACTGCATTCAGACGAAACTGGAGAAAGGCTGCCATCTCGAGAAGTAAAATTGCAGTTTGCATTACTCTCCTGTCCTGCATCGAGCACTTTCTCTTGCTGGCTGTTGGGCGTATTCCATAAAATGCTCGACTTCATGAACTCTGAGCATGTGCTAGCAACACTGAACATTTGCATATAGCTGGCTGCTGCCAGCACATCAATGATGTTTTCTGTGTTAATGGACAACGTTGCTGTGTAAGCGTACTCCAGAAGAGGAATAAAACCAGTCACTGTCACGTGGTGCAGGTCCAGGACACTCTTGCTCTCGTCTTCTGCTTGGCCAACGAGTTTGGAACGGAAGAAGTCACTGCAGGCTGCCAACACCACCTTGTGAGCCCTGAAGATTTTGTCCTGGACACGAATGGTGATGTCACAGAAATGTCCATCGTTGCGAAGCATGTTTAGCTTTCCAAGCATCTCCTGACTGTGAGCAGGGGAATTATGAGTGAATGTTTTAACACCCATTTTTACACCTTTCTGCCAGCGTTCTTTCCACATATGAGAGATCACGGGTAGCCTAAAACAAAGAGAAGAACTGTCACTTTCATTTCTGGAAGCAGAAGTTCATAAGACTGCATGCAGAAAATTCACCAGCATACTCTAGGGTCGTGGTTTCTTTTAAGATCCAGACTGTATACTGGATTAACTCCACAGAAATGCAATTACTTACTTGCAATTTTCAAAAACGCAGACACAATTATTTGCAGTCTATCACTAATATCATCTTCCACGTTTCTGCTACTGTCCAGTCAAAACAAACTCTGAGCACAGCTGAGAGAAACAGCAGTACCCAGCACCAAAAAGAAAGCATCTTGGAAACCATCACCTGTGTTAAAAACCCCTATTTTTATTTTGTGGATTCAGGAAACCATTGCTCACAGCCTTTAAGCCTGGGAGAATTTGTCAAATCACTCTTTTAAGCAGAACAGACATTTTATTGGTCCACTTACAAGTGTGAAGGAGCGGGCAAACATCCCAGTGAAGGCATTTAATAGCAAAAGAGTTTTAGAGAAACTACAGCATGAATTTTCAGAGGGCAGAGTTCAAGCTAGTAAACATAAAATAATTGTTGCCAATAGCTCTGCTTTACTGCTGTACGGCAGGTACTGATTGCTTAATGCTGCCTTATGCATGTGAAAAATAAACAAGGAGAGCAACTTTCTTACCAAAAAAACCCAACAAACTGCCTTCTTAGGGACCAATTCTCTTCGATGTGTAGAAGCACATGCATGGGATTTGGGCAATGTCCTCAAGGACCAGAAGGGACCGTATGCCCCACTGTCTGGCAGGGTTTTAAGGCTGCATTGGTTTCCCAAACCACAGTGCCTCTTTGATGAAGCTGATCCACGACTTAGTCCCTCTGTGATACAGAAAAACACTGTGCCATGCTAGGTGCAGCATGCCTAGACATCTCCTGCCCCTGCATGGGAACAGCTGTGGCCACCAAAGCTGTCCCAGCTAGCAGAGAATAGAACATACACAAAAAAACCAAGTCCAACCTTAACTAAGTTCATATGTTCACTCAAACTGTTTCTGAATTATTCCACTGTAAAGGAAAAACAAGCTGTAATGTTATACCTTCTTAAGGCCCCCAAGCTTCCATGCAGTCTTCTGTGTTCTATGTGACTCACACAATTAACATGATACAGAAACATCATCTGGTAAAGTTGGTGGTTGAACATCAGTAACATAATTGGATCTGATTATTTCCTGGAGTCAGTCAGCTTACTCACATCATCTTTTGCTTTCCCCTTACACGTATACAAAGCTGCATCACTTTTGCAAACTGCTCGTGTGAAGCTTTTTAGATACAAAGAGCACTGCAAATTGGGAGCAACTTACCACAAATCTCAGCGCGTGTTTAAATGGCAGCTGTCAGAGCCAACCCTGTTCTACAGGGCTTCTTGTTTCTTTTGATACTGCAAACCCTCTCACATAGAGGAAAAATAGCTATTCTAGAGAATAGACCAGCACTTAATATATATAAAGCCTGAGTGAAACTATAGACGCCATTTGGATTTGAAATGAAATTTCACACTACTGCAAAAGAAGAAGTTAAGCACAAGCAAAACACTCCTCAGTCAAAGAAAACATATTGACCTCAAGAGGCATCTGAAGATCCAGACTGTTTGATCTCCAGCACGAACCAAATGAAAATCATATTTAATTGATCTCAGACCAAAACTCTGCAGTAAAATCTTGTAACAGCATATTCTAGAACGGCCTTAGGATACCATTCTTTCTGAATTCCTGAGTAGCTACAGCAACACGTTGGCACCTCAGAAGCCCAGAACCACCGTTCAGGAACCGGGTTTGAAAAGATGAACACGTGCACAAGGACAACCGACAGCAGATATGGCATTTGGAAATAGCACCAATACATAATGGCAAACCAGGAGAAAACCTTAAACAAGCGATTCTCTCACTTCTTAAATGCCTGGAAGACCAACCAGCATCTTCCTTCTCCATTCATCTGAATGAGTAATGCTCATCCCTCCCATCTGAGAGCTCTATTCTGCTCACCTCCTCCGGACTCCGCTCAAACCATTGCTCCTGCTTCCCCTTCCTGCCCGCCTCTCCCCTCTTCAGGCTTCCTTTCCCTTTCATCTTTTGCTTCCTTGACCTTGATCTGGTTACAGAATTTTAAACAAAATAGCGGAAGGCAGTGATGTGCAATAAATTCATCTGCATTTATTACAGGAGCAGGGTGCCTGCTGTGAACACGGGACAGTGCTCTGTTAAGTCTCTTCTGTAGCTGACTTTGCCCCTCGCTCCTCTGACACGCCACCATTCAAACAAGTGGCTCCTACACAGGCTGCAGTGCTGCCAAAGGATGCTATATGTATATGCATGTTATTTTCAGAACAATCAGAAGAGGTGGGCTGGGAAGGGGAAACAACATCAGTTATTTGGAGCTAAGAAGCTAGTGAAAACGTCAAATATTTTTAGAAGGTAATTTAAACAAGATGAAAGTATTTTTCACATGAAAAGATGGGCATGCTAAAGCCCAGACAGGCCATAGAGGGGTTCAATTCTCCTTTTTAATCTTTTAGTTGCAGAGAGCACTTTTATAACTGCAGTAAATCATAGTCATGAGAGTATGTCAAGCGAGTAAAGGGCTGAGACAACAACTTCACCTCAAGTCTGACATCTGTGGATTGCCATTTCAAAGTGACACTTTTTTTTGGTCATACTATCAATTATTAGATACACCTGACAGCAGCAGTTAGATCCTGAGGTGTGGGGTGCTACATTCGGAAGCTATTGAGAACCATAAACCAACCAAACACACAGTGCACTGGGAACCTTCAGGGCTGGAGATTAAGGCACGTAAATAAAGTGATACATGGGTTGCAGTTGAAAAGTCACCATCTGTCCTTGAGTCATACACCACTGGCAATTCCACCACCAGGGATGGACTCCTGGTGTCAAAGAAACAACAGCCTGCTTTTCCCTTGCAGCTGATGACAGCACAGCTCCTCCTCCCAGTCCCCATGCACACACATCTTGCCTTGCCCCACGCCACAGCAGAGCATTTCAAAGGTCAAGACAGACACAAAGAAATTTAAAGATACGTTTCAGAAGTAAAATATTCTCAGTGGGACACTTCAGTGTGCATCTGAGTTGTTTTTAACTCTGCTCAGACTCTCACAGTTGGAGAGAACGGCTGTTCCAGGGAGCATGCTCATAGTGGGAATTCACAAGTCTTGCCCAAGCACCGACCCCAAGACAAGGAGAGAATTCAAACAAGAGCGTTTCAGGACTTCCAAAGAGAAGGGAATGTTAGCCACTATGAGGCACAAGCAGTTTGAAGGCAAGTGCTGCAGTACCAAAGACTTTGTACAATTAGTTTGAATGTTAATTCAGACTTGATTTGCTTTTAATCCTACAAGCATTCATGTAGACCCTGCCTCTAAGCTGCTCAAAGTAACTCAGCTCATCTGTACTCAGTCATGGTCAGCACACAATAAGTTTTAGCACATTATCAATTCAAGCACACTATTTTGTGACAATGATTAAATGTGTGGCACGCTTCTGTGCTTAGGAACAGTAAAAGTGTAAGTATACACTGTGCTGCATAAAGGGAAAAGAAACTCTAACAGACTTCAAAAATCTTACGTGATCTGACTGCTTCCACGCAGCCAGAACATAGCTTCTTATTCACCTCCTGAGCAGTGCTACCACTTAAATCACTGTCTTTAAAACACTTACCAATAATGATCTTGTTCTTCCTTTGGAACAGTCAGTGTAGTGCACTCAAAGAGCTGTTCCATTCAATTTCTGACTTAGCTACATCACAACAGGCACGACATAAGTTTTGGTGCCCACCTTTAAACTTTATGTCCCAACATGCAGACTCTTACAGAACCACCACTTTCCTGGCTACTAAAACCAACAAACTTCAGAGATGTAGATGTCACGTTGGTTTTAGTGCCAAAATAACCGTAGGAAATTCCTGCCCTCCTGCTCCCTGATCCCTCAGGCACATTCACTCACCTCTGATATCATGCTGTAAAATGGGATCACTACAGTCACCTTTTGGGAGATTTGCTCTTTGCACAGTGCTTCTTGGACACTGCTGCAGCACCACCTCCTGCAGAGCAGCAGCAGCCCAGGGGTCTTCTGTGGGGATAAATGGCTGGACGAAGAACAAAGCCCAACTACACCTTTAGCTAAAGAAACAGTCTGTTAACCCAACTTTCACAGCACACCTCTTCTCTACTTCTTCTATGTCCCAGAGATAGTATCTGGCTAAGATACAGAGGCAAAATAAACATTACCAGTCAACATCCCACCCTGCTACACAGTACAGGCATCCCATTCACCCTCAGTGTCTAACTGGTTAGTACAATCATGGTTGTAATTGAAATTGAACAACTGCCCTAGTGTGTACTTAATTACAAGTTTGCTGTTCTTATTTGCGACTTGAAACACTCATGTATCTAAACACACATCTGTTTCTCCCAACAATGCCAGCTGGCCTATTGCAAGGTACTATCCCCATTACAAATCTTGCCTTGCTTGCTGGCTGCAGATCACAAACTGTTCTCACTTCCAAAGAATCAAGAGTGCTTTCTAAACTTTCAAACAGTATTTTAGGTCAGTAAACCTAGCTTGAACTCAGCCTCACACTGCCAAGTCTAACGGTACTTATGAAAAAAAAAAGAAGACAAACACAAGGTTTCTCTGCTCAAAATTACGTCAATGTGCAGCGTTCACTTTGGTGTGCTGGAATCTGCGGAATGCAAACCTGTAACCTTTAGCTGCAGCAGGCACACGGACCAGGCAAATGAACCATCCCGAGAAGCATGCAGTGGTTCAGAACTCCAATTTCCTCCAGGATACTTCAAACTGTATCTGCACAAAGGAGCTAGTGTTAATTTAGTTACCTCACGAGCACCGGTGATGTTAAACATGACATAAATGCTGAGCTACAATCTATAGACAGAGGCCAAAGGGATACTACATCCTGCAGCAAATATGCCAACATTCAGCACTGAGGCTGACCCGGTCCTTGGTTTCTTGGTGCTGGAAACAGATTTTTCCTTCCTCACTGCCCTAAGAAACTGAAATCTCCTCTCTCCTTTTCCTTACAGCTTCACAGAACATTGCTATTTTCAAGCACTGTCCTTCCTAAGGAGGATGCCAGGGGCTTTATGCTCAGACAGGGCTCTCCAGCTGCAGGTTTGATGCTCCTCCTGGAGCAGCACCACACGCACATCCCTTCTGTGGAGGAAAGAACTGCTGACAGCACGATAAGAAATTGCAGAACTTCACCTGGGAGCTTTAATCAGAGAGGAATTTCACAGAGTAACCTGAAGCTTAGAAACACTATAATCCATCCATTTACTATTAGCAGTAATATTCCTTTCCACAGTAGAACGCAGATGAAAGCGTGTTTTGCTTTCCATTCATTCCCCAGCAGCGCTGCATAGATAAAACCATTTGCAGTGCAAGAAAGTGGTTTTGGCACACCACTTTGAACAGCTTCGTATACCAAAGCTTTTGAGGCCATTGACTCCATCTACCATTAGCACTGCTTATAGAAAACATTTATTAGCCTGTTTATATTAACAGTAATGTTTGTACATACATTCTCCATGCTGTTTTCCATAAGAATCCTTTCCCAACATACCACAGCAGCCTCCTAAGCTGCCACCTCCTCCTCTAAAAACATCCTGACAGATACTTTCCAAAAGCAGACCTTCCCAAATCTCAGCTCCACACCCCCAGAAGTTGGTATCGAGGGTGGCAGAAAGTAGTTTGTAATCAGGATTCATAGAAGCGGCCTAAAATACTACAGCTGACAGTTGTGGTTAAAATGTGTAAGTCTGTAAATAGCCCACGTAATTTTCAGATGAAAGATCAACTCCATACACCCAGGCCCATTTAACAGCTGTGAAAACCACATTATGGCAACAAATGCCACAACCAACTCTAAATCCTGAACAAATTAGCAGGGATTCAGCTCAGTTCCCCACAAGTAGCAGTTGAGCTTTACAGAGCCCAAGTACAAAGGCACAAGGCATCCTCATCACAAGAATTTGCTGAAAAGATGAGCACATCTGGAAATCCTGAGCTGTGCTACAACCCATAACTTTACCTGCTTGGTACCAAGGCAAACCACGTGAATAAAGGATACAGAGAAGCAGGTGCAAAAGAGCACTTTATTCTTTCACTAGATGTTCTCTGACAGACTCAGAGCATCCATCAGCAAAGGACAAGGAGAAAAAGCATCCAATAGCTTCTCTTCCAAAATAATTACTTACGAAAGGGAAGCACCCACAAAAATATGTTTCATATTCCTAACACATCCCTTAAGTTTCCCCAAAATTAATAGAAAAGCCACAACTGTAGCATGCCCTGAGAACAGAGAAGAGGAGCAGAGGCATGGCAAAACCCTAATGGCAGTTACAGCAGTGACTAATATTTTTAATAGCAATGATAATGTAGATCTTTAATGTGGCTAGGAAAAGAACAACTTAGATGACAGGAAAGCAGATTTGCATGGCACAGATCTTGTAGGTGCACGTTACTCCACAGAGCTGGTGAAAGCACCGAGGCCAGTGGTGGGATGCCAAAAACAGCAATTCACTCTACAAAATGATTTTATTGTGAATTGAGATGGTAGGTCAGCTGCAACAGAAAAGTTTTGAGAGAATGAAAGCATTTACGTATCCATTTTGATGGAAAGCTGATGTAATCTTTGCAGTAACAACAGATGCCATTCCCCTCCACTGTGACAGCAGAGCACAGATCATCCTAGACAGGTTTGCATGACTGGAACTTCAGCTCTGAGCTGGACTGAGACTGTGCCAATATTCCTTCTCCTTAAGACGCCACAGCTCCAAGCCATTTATCATTTCTGCAGTTTATCACTCAAAACCCAGATACTGTTTTTGGCAACAGTGCTGTAATTGCTGTTGTTTTAATCCATACTCTAATCCACCCAATTAACTTTAAGGTCCATTCCCAAATTAGGAATGAGCAAAAATGCACCTGTTCACAATTTCAGCTTTATCTGCTGCTGTATTCATCACGGTTTAAGGTTTGACCAGAAACCAATGCTCTGCTGAATGCACTGAACTCAAGCCCTCCATCTCCTGGAACACGAGTTTTACTTTGTGCTGAGTAAAGTCATAAGCAGCACGGATGAAGCTAATGGAAGAGTTCACATTTCTGTGCAAATCCCTAAAATAATTACAATTCGCAGCTCTGTCCTCAGTTTTTGTCATGAGGAGCCCAGGACCCGCTCAGCAAAATTGTTTGTCATCCTTATTCATCATCTGGTAGTGGGTTCCAAAGTTCTGGCTGAGCAAAGCACTCTTTCAAAGCTCCAGCAGCCCGTCCCTTAAGTGCCACTGCTCTCCTGGCGCGCAGCGAGAGAAACATTTCCACTTCACATGGCTGCCTTGACTCAGGGCTGATCTGAACAGAAACAAGAGGCCTGTGAGCTACATCAAGCCATCCTGTTAGGGACCCTGATGATAACAACATACTACTACTAAATCTCTGCTGTGGGGCAGGGTGGGGAAAGGTACTGATTTTTGCAATCCACTCTGCACGCTGTTGTTGGTGTTGTTTGGTAAAAGATGCACAGGTTGCTCTTCTATTCATTCCTCAGTTTTGAGATTTTATTTTAAACCATGGATGTTGAACAGCTACACAGCACAATACCTGCTGTTACAGACCGAGAATAAATCAGATATTTACTTATCTGCAAACACTTCAGCTATACTGGTTCTATAAGATAACACTTGAAACAGAAAGTCTACAGATGCCAGAGTGAGAAGATCAAAGTCTTCTTCATGTTACAAGACTGCCTGTGTGCAAAAGCAGCACCATTTGCTGGATACATGAAAAAAGCAATGTTTACTGTAATGAAAAACAAGGGAATGTGTCTACTGCTTTAATCCTAAGTAATTCAGGAATATGAAAAACAGCACAGAACATATCACAGAGCTGCTGTGCCTGTAACATGAGATCATGAAGGCAGGCCATAAAGCCATTAGTTAAATCATTATTTTTCAGGAGCTGCTGTTTGTATACAATGTGAAGCATTTTCTTTTTTTCTTTCCTCCAAATTGGTCATTTGCATGGAAGTCAATGCATCAAACACAGAAAATCCAGTATTCCTTTCTGACAACATGGCAGAAGACATTAGATAAAAAGAGTTTGGGAGCTGGCTGATAGGAAGATACACTTCAGCCTGAGCAGCATCATACAGAAGCCAGCACTTGACAGAGAAGATGGAAATTCATGCAACAGAAGGGCCTCCATGCTTCCCAGTGATGACACTGAAGAAGATGAGGAACTTACCAATTTGGAGGACGTATCTTCCAGTATACCCTTAGCACAATGTCTGTTTGAAAGCTCCAAGCATGTTCTGGAAGTCAGGAAAGGAGCTCTTCCAAGCCCTGCATCTAGCAGAATTAAAGAAGTCATCTGCCTGAACACGACAGGCTACGGATGCCAAGGCCACATTCATTAAGTTTACCAGCAGACACACACTTGTAACAGACACTTGTGCAGCTCATCAATTCCACATGGAAGTGACACTTCTGGATTTACTTTTATCCCCTACCATCTTACATGTGGCCTCCATGGCTTTCTTCTGAACCTATCTTAAGTTGGCAAGAGAATTCAGTCTCATTGAAGACGTTTCTTCTTATTTCTGCTGCAGGAACCGTACTCTGCTGATGCCTCTGCAGCTGACAAACTTATGCCTGTCATGAGACAGGTTCACATCAGACAGCCACTTTACAGATAAATGGGAAATTATTAACTGTGGAAGGTGTCACAGCATTGGAATTCAGGTCACACACAGTGAAACGTAACCTGCTGAACGGTTTTGGTCCCATTGGCTTTGAGCAATGGAAATTAACCTGCACTGCACTGCAAATGGCCCCAGCCAACAGCAGACCCCTCTGACTGATGGGAGAAGCTGAAAGCCGACAGCAGTTTGTGACCAAAAAAGGTTGGGGACTACTGACAGGCAACTGAGAGCTCTGTAAGTGTGCACAGGGCACGCTAGATGACTACAGCCAGATTAAAGCATAGCTTCAAGTCCTAGCCTAGATAAAATTTGAAGATTAAAGCCCATGTTGTAGGTGTATAAAATGTTACCACTGCTTTCATTACAAGTCAACCTAAAAATGTTTCCATTAGACAGCGCTGCGATTACAAACATGCAAACTGATACTTTAATCCTCAAGAAAAGGTGTTAGTGTAGTGGGAGAAGAGGCACAACTGCTCCAAGATTGTCTCATTGTGCCGCACGCACCTGCCAGAAATGTTGGCAACATTAACACAGTGTTAATGTAATCCCTCAAATATTTAGTGCTGAAGCTCTGGTAATTTAAACATCCTAAGATGTTTCCGTCTCTCAAGGATCAGCAGTGATGTGTGATCAGGTGTTTGTATAAAGCTGCAGAAATCTGGCTGAATGAAAATAACCTGAAGGAAAGAAGAATGAGAAACCAGAGACAGCACCTGTGTTTACTGAGGCTAAGTATGTCATACCAACCTGATAATGTGTTTTTCAGAAAAAGGGGAACACCACGTATGATGTGAACTGCAAATGTTTGAATCATGTGACAAGCAGAGCTAAAAACGAGTGAAAACAAGGAGATGAACAGGCAAACTAAGTTACCTAAGGAGCCAGTTAAAAAAAGAATTAATCCATATACTTGGAATAGCAGGTCAGAGGATTTAACTGCAAAGTGTCACCAGGACTTGTCTTCAGCAATAATCTGAGTGTTTCTGAAGAGACACTCAAAAGAACACTGATGAAAAGCCTAAGATGTATCAGCACAAAGCATGAAAACGTATGACTGATAACTTGAGCTCTAGAACTAGAATGAAGTTCAGGGCCAATCCAGCAGTATGGAATTAAAACTTCATCATTAAACACATGGAACCTAGAAACAGATGAGCTATAATCTGGAAGCTAATTAGTTAACAGTGACATTAGAAAAAGTTCTCCATAGTATTTAACTAAACTGAACAGCTAACTGAAAGGCCCTCAAATAACCAGACTTAATATCTTTTGTCAGGTGTTTGTCGGGATTTATTTTAACTCCCAAAAGGTTCTCAGGAGGTTTTCCGGTGTCTTTCCTCTCTGCTCACCTGCTCCTTACCTTTGTCTGCAAGCAGAGCTGGGCGCAGGTCTTGACAGAGCACTTACCTCAACCAGGCAACATTTCAGACAGAACGTGCTCTAGGCAGAGCCAACAGGACATCCATTAAGTGCACTGATCAGCAAGACAGTTCTTAACCTCGGGATCTAATTAAAAGGGATTACGATAGTCAGGGCAGTACTGCAGTGCAGGCCACGCACGAGGTGTTGATCTGCTGACATTAAGTTCTTTTTTATGCAAGACTTAAAAGACACTCCTTAAAACATCCACAGATACATAAGGAAGATAGATGGCGCTTTCTTAAGCCACACTACCTTACAACATCACTGAAGCGTGCAGATCCCTGACGTGCAGCTGAACTCTGACAGACGGACCGGGTGAGAACGTACAGCAACTGCACACAGCCGAGCACCAAGGGCGAAGAGCTTCAGGAACACCATCAGTGCAACGTGCTGATGGCTGCTCCCAACTGCCACAAACACCACCCGCTTTCACAGCCTGCATCTTTGTATCTTTCCCTCTGGTCTTGTTTCCCCGAGCAGCAACAGTTCTCCAAGTTTTGGTGTGATCATTTCAAGTCACTTCTTTCAGAGAACAGAATGTTACCATTCACTACTTCAAAGGACCCCTATTTAACTTGTTGCCTTTTTGAAGCTGCAGTGCAAAGTATAAACTTTATGTGCCCAATATAGCTTTCACATGGTTGAATAAGCAAACTAGACAAATGCCACTTTCCCCGGCTTCCAGCACTTTGAACTTTTGGTTGTAAGAATCTCACATTAGTGTTCCATATAACACATAAAAGTGAATTTTCAGACGGTGGTTAAAACCGAGGCTCATTTAACAATACGAGCAGTAACTGCTAAGAGATCTTACAACATACGGAATTATATCTTCATAATAAAAATTAACGTGCAAATTTCACTAGATAGAACGTATTGTGATATTGCACAATAGATTCATTGTCCTGCCACCTTTTTTTTTTTAAACCAGTTCTCTGTAAAAGCACACAGCCAAGCTGTTAGATGGCAAGTTAACAGTGGCTCGTCCTGACAGCATGTGCCACAGACCGCCAGCACATGAGCAGATCTGTTCTTGTTGTTGTTGCTTTTGTTTCAGTAAACGAACCAAAACCAAACCAAAGTGAATCAGCAGTGCCCTCACACAGCACACCCCACAGAACGGAACGTGACACAGACTGCTCTGCTGAGACATCCATGAGGCACACGTTCAGAGCCGACCACTCTTCATAATGCACAACAAGGTGTAACTGTAACACGATGTCTACACCTCCTGCACAGTTTCCCTCTGTGCTAGTTCAGAGGAAGTTCCCCAGTCTCTCAGTGTAGACAATCCATCGCATGACCTCTTCCCTGCGTGCACAATAAAGAGCAGAGCATATGTTTCACAGCCTCAAAGAGCAGAACAGCCCAACACCACAACCCCCAGCTCACCCAGTGACCCCACAGCGCTGGTGTGGAAGCCCAGGGCCAGACAGCACAGCAGATCCAGACCCTGAGAAAGCACAGCAAGCCCACCAATGCTCTTCTAACACCAACCAGGCATCGGGGCAGCTCAGGAAGGGGAATCACTGCCCAAGACCAGCACACAGTTTGGTTCCCCACAAGCACCACTGAATGGCAGTCAGGACGCTGGAGGCTGCCTGCCCCACGCACCAGGTCCCACTCCTACACACCTTTGCTGCCAACTTTTCAGGCCCTTTTGAGCACACTGGGCAGGAAGTCCTGGTTTGAACAATTCTTTCAACCTGCAGGACTAATATGTGCAAACATAAAAAGACACGAGTTAAACATAACATTCTTTTTAAGTGCTGCAAACTGCCAAAAAATGTCCATAAAGCACTTTTATTTGTCACAAGGCAGCAACGTTCTAGTTTAATACCAGAAAGCTATTTTTTTTTTTTTTCTTGTTCTGCCATGGCTACCTATAGCACTTCAGTCTGCTTTCAGAAGCCTTGCAAGAATTATCAACAAAGTTCTGAAAAATACACATCAAAGGCTGCTCAGCCCGGCCTCCCTCCCAAATCACTAACAAAAGCAAAAGTCTCCAAGCCCTTTCTGGGGGAACCACATGAAAGAAACAGGAAGAAATATGGCCTGTTTGGCGTGTCTGCGTGCCAAAATATCCTAATACAGCTGAAGGTTTTCTTGGTAACCCTGCTGCATTAGATCCATGAAAGAGTCAAAAGGGAAAATACAGATCTGTGCTTCCTCACGCACATGTATGCCTATTCACCAGACCCAGCCAAGTCTGCCTGCGTGTGCTCAAAGAGAGACGAGGGCACAGGAGGCCTGCTTCCAGACAGAAGGGAGTCAACTGCACACACCACTGACCGATGCCACACGTGGAAAATAAACCACTTCTTTGTTTCTCCCAGGACAGAATGAGCCCAACTGGGCACCCTGTGCCCCCAGCGCTGCCAACAGCAACACAGCCTTGGCAGTGGAAGAGTTCCTCCTCCCCACCCCTGCTGCCACCCCAAGCAGCGTCTCCTACTTTGCTGTACGCAAGGCTTTAATTTTTGTCACTTGGAAGTGACGAACCTCCTTTTACAGAAACAAAAGACTGTAACTGTATATCACAATCATTAGGTTCGTGACAGCCAAATTTGGCTAAGTGCTAGTTGTTACTATCTGCACAAAGCTTAGCTGTCAGCCGAGCTGTTGTTTCGAGTATTCAGTTTTATTACAATAAATGACAGCTTTCCTTCTCTAGCTTTTATTTCAGATTAGCAAGGAAGCGTTACACCTTAATGAAATACACAGTAACTACAACAGATGAATTTATCTGAAGCACAGTGCAAGCCTCCAACCTCCCGGAAGCATTCTAGCCCCGTGAATGGCAGCAGTGCAAAGAGCTTGCACTGACAAGCAGCAGCAAGGAAAGCCTGTGTGAGGAGCAAAGGGGAGACACTGAGGTGAGGTCACACACGACATCCAACCCCACCACACCACACAGCATCTCAAGGCGTTATGGATGCAGACAGCAGGAGCACAGCCTGTCAGGTGCCCAGACACAGAAACAAACAGCCACCTTCCCACCAAAGTGCCTGTAAAGAATCCTGAGCAAGTTTAAGCAAGGCAGGAATGCGATTGTGTCATCGGCCTTTTAGCACCATGCATAGCCTTTATTTTCCTAATGACTCAATTATGCAGGTAAAATTAAATGCCTGAAAGGAGTTCTTCCTGGCCCCAAAAACTGAAAATCCTTGTGTTTATCCACAAGTCAGCTAATGCAGGAACAGCAACACCACAAGCTTTCTCTCTTTCTTACCTTGTATGGCCAAACCTGGACTGGGAGGATCAAATGCGTGGCTCAGGCTGTGAATAAAGACAATCTGGTGGTTTGTTTCAACTGCAGCATTCTAGTAGCATTTCACAAACTTCCTGGACTCATACTTATCATGGGTATTTAAGCACTACAGGAAAAGAAAACTGCAGGAACTGTTAGACCTGGAGAGCTGCAGCACTCTGTAATCACCAGCTCCCAGCATGGGATTAACACACCTGAGCCCACCAAACATCTCCTGGGCCTCTGCTGTATTTTTGACCATAAGAATACTGCATACAGTAGAACGTTATCATAGATGAGTGAGAAGGTGTCCCTCTATTAGGAAACATGTCTTGCTGCTCTGGAAGAAAAGGCCTTTATTCCATCTTCTTGGTGGTCATCTCGTGGTCAAATCACCTCTAAAGAACATAGCAGACCTCAAAAAAAAAAAAAAAGGCATTGCAGAACAGTCTGCAGACAGAGGTACAAAAGACCAGGACAATCCAGCTTGGAAAGGAAAAGAAAACAAAACCCAAAGAAAACAGAACCCACATCTATACAATTGCAAATGAAAAAGCTACTGGGAAAAAAAGATCCTTTATTCTTTCTCCTGCTACAAAAACTAGGAGGGGTTCAATGAAGTTACCATGCATTGAGGCTACAAAAAAATAAATCAACAGGAAATATTTTTGCCCAAGTTGTGGAATTCATTGCATAGCATAAGGTAGAAGCTAAAGGTATAAACTGCTCCAAAGGTTTAGGCAAAGCCACAGCTGACGAATGCACCAGGCATCATTACCCACAGCCTGCACAGCTCCTCTGGCTCAGGCCATCCCTGGCTGCTGGCAGACACCCGGAGCCAGCAGTCCCTCATCTGCCTGCTCTGCTTCTTTCCCCTTATGATTTACTTCTGGCCACTGTCACACACCACATGCCAAGCTCCACACACACTCCGCAGCCCTTATTATCCCATCGTTCACATGTTCTGATAATTATTTCACACAAACAGGTTTATTTCCCCAGCTCTACACTGTCACATATTAAAAACACACTATCTGCAAATTACGTATAGTTTAAGTCACTTCCTTAAGTTGATTAAATAGGAGAGAATTAAATGAAATTCCCAGCCTTTACGGTTCACCCCTTCCATCCGTACATCCAAATGCCATTTTACCAGGCTGCAGTTCATTCCCTCCCACCACCATTTCATTTGTGCACCTTCCACAGACATTTGTTTTCATCCCGTGAAACCATTAGAAGAATCAATTTGAACTCCAAAGCAAGCTGAGAGTAATGGACTCCTGTGTTTACGTAGCAGTAAGTACACAACTATTTAATTGGATCTATTTGCTAAAAACTGCATCTTCCAAAGCAACAGCAGCATCCACCACGGCAACAAGGAGCTGCCATACATTTCTTATGTAAACCAACATTCCCAGTGTTTGTTCTCCTCAGAACTGCCAAAATAGCAATCATTGACTACTGAAACAGTGCCACAGAAGGCACGTCTCCCATCTAGTTTTACTCCTGAAATCGAACACTTACTCAAAGGAAGTAATTAAGTTGCTGCCCCTTTTCAGCAAGACAATTCCAAGACTGATGTCATAATTCAAGCGACAGGCTGTGAACAGCTCTGCAACCATAGCATTTAATTTAGAAGTCAGCACTTGACACATTGAAGTATTTGGAATTCCTGAAGTCTGGCTGTCTGCACAGTTGCATAATTTGAACAGGAATAACCTACTTACAACCAGGCAAGATAGAAGTATGTCAACAGACAATCCCTTCTACGTCAAGGGACATCTCCTTCCTCTCACATACCAGCAGCAAGAGCATCACTCACCGATCTGTCACGGTTTGGTTTTCTTCCCCTTTAAGTTAGTGAACTACAATGCCTTTGAGAGCTGTTACATTTATCATCACATCTTCCTGTAGAAATATACTCAAATGTTCTCAAAGACCATCAAGAAATAAGTTTCCACGTGCAACAGACTCCACCAGCGAAACGCTGGATGTGCAGAAACCAACACCAGTGCCAAGGACCCAAGGCCTCCTCTCTGCCAGAGCCACGTGAGATCACACAAGCACCATCCATCTTACAGCAGGCATCACGCAGCCATTCAGGAGAAGGACACAAACATAAAAAGCCTCCAGAAATAACGTCTGGACACTTGTTCAGCTTCACACACACAAGGGAAGCTGTATTTTCTTTCGCCCCTCCTAGCAAACAGCCGACCAGACGCTCAGCACAGCAGACATTTGCTACAGACACCACAGAAAGAAATCACCCTTTTAAAAGTTGCCAGTTTATGATTAACCTCCTGTTACAAAAAACATGGCAAGGGTTCAATTTCACTTGCTAACTACTTCTCTTACGTGCTACAGAAGAAATACACGCAGACACTCCTCCCCCTAAACTTGACACTCACAAAAAGAGGAATTCTCTCACCCTGTTAAAAAACAAGAACAAAAAAAAACACCCAACAGTGCAAAACCTTCTGCGTGGGAAAGCAAACGTGATCCCTCCTCCTCACAGGTGAGCATCCACACAACCAGCATCCACCTGGGGAGACAAAAAGCAAGGGCTGGAAATTCCCTTCCCCTGGAAAAGGATGGCTTTGAGTGTTCACACCAATTAGAGTTTCAGATTAAAACCAGCTGTTTAAACAGAAGAAGTCCCCAGGGAGACACACTTACAGTATTATTACTAGTTTCTGGTATAAACAGCTTTACATCAATGGAAGTATTTATATTGGTAGAGCTATATGCAAGCTAGCAGGTTAACACTTGTTCAGCTCTATCTTAAATAGATTCACTCAGACCCAGGCAACCTCTCCAGGCACATCATGCCTTGGATCTGCGTTACACATGGATATCGAGATGCAACAGGAGAGCTCAATGGCAGAAGAGCAGCACATGGAAATGCCCCACGAGACTCCTGGACACCAGCCTGTGCCAGACAGCCATTCCCACCCAGTATCACCTTGCAGGGTTCCCAGAGCAGTCCCATGTCACTCCGTGTACAACAGCTTGCTGCTAGAAACCAGAGGTCAGCTCAGCAGGTGGGCTGGGTGACTGCCACCTGAAGAGAAGCCAGGAGAAAAGAACGGAGAGAACACAGGGGGCAAACATGTAAATGGGAGAGCTGAGAAATTTCCCTCATGATAATATGGCAAACCTAGGACTTTGTGTGAGGAAAAGAGCGAATGCTAGAGGCTTCTGGAAACATGTGAGAAAGGCTGAATGGGAACAAGAGGCAGACAAAAGTCAGGAGACTTCCAAATTACATGTATGACTAGAGAAAAGAAATGCAGTGCATTTTAGACCAGTGATGTCCAACTTGAGATCCGCAGATGCTTAGGGAATGCACACAGTATTCCCATGTAGAAAAGCAACCCAAATACAGCCACAAATTGCAGGGCACAGCTGGTTGACCCCTCTGGCACACACAGCAAGGAGTACCACACACGGGAGCAGGCACCCAGCAGTGCCACGAGGAGTCTATGGGAACAGATAGATGACAATAAAGGACAAACAACAGAAGCCTCCTCCTTGGGAATGTGCAGGAGAAGCATGCATCCCAAAGGCTGGGGGCAAAACACCAAGGTGTGCCAGCTCTTGGTCAATGGGATAACCAGCTCTTGTAGACAGTCAATGGGATAACCATTACAGAAAGCACAACAGGCTGCCCTCAGCAGCAGGTAACCCCACAGCGCAGGGAGATGGAGGAGCTGCCAGCAGGTCTGCAGGAAGATGTGTGGTCCTCTACTGGGGTGGAAGAACTCACAGAATGGGCAGGGTTGGAAAGGACCTCAAGGATCATGAAGTTCCAACTCTCCTGTCACAGGCAGGGCCACCAACCTCTACATTTGATACCAGCCTAGGCTGCCCAGGGCCCCATCCAACCTGGCCTTGAACACGTCGAGGGATGGACGGGGCATCCACAGCCTCTCTGGTAGCTGTTCCAGCACCTCACCGCTCTCAATAACTCAGAGATTTTTAAGGACATTACAAAGCCCCCCGGGACGGCTGTGCTCCACTTGCTGCACCGTCCCAACACACCCATGCAGCAAAAGCAGCACGGGGGGCTCCAGAAGCCAGCAAGACCTTCAGTTTGAGCGTTTCTACAGAAGAAACGACAGGCTCCGAGCAACCAAAAGCACCACCTCCCCCCTCCGCATCCCCATGTGCCAATGTTTACGTCGATACGTGCGGCGGATCGGGACGCGCATCGCGCACAGCTGAGCCCCGCACCCCCCGCGGGTCGCGGCCCCCGGCAGATGGGCGGCGGCGGGGGGGAGGGAGGCGGCGGCGGAAAGGGGGCACAACAAAAGGCCGCGGGCTGCACAGGGACGGCCCGAGGGCCCCGGCGGCAGAACAGAAGGGGTCGGGACAGGAGGGCGCCCGGCGCCGCCCCCACCCCCCCAAAACACGGACACACAGACACAGACACGCGCTCTCCCCTCAGGGCCGCCCCGAGCCCAGCCGTTCCACCCTTACCTGCGGTCGCTGGGCCCGGCGGGCGCTGGAGGCCGAGCCCCCTATCTCGGCGCTGGCCGGGCCATGGCGGAGGGAGGCGGAGGAGGAGCAGAGGCCGCCGCCGCCGCCACCACCGCCGCCGCCGCCGCCTCCCCCTCAGGCGCGGTGCTGGCGGGGCGCTGAGGCGGGGTGGGGGGAGGGGGGCAGCAGCCCCGCGTGCGCGGCCGTTGGCGGCGGGGCGGCGCGCTGCAGCTCGGCGGGAAGGGGAAGGGGAGGGGCGGGGGCCGCGGGAGGGATCCGACGGTCCGAGCTCCCGCGCGCCGCGCCGCCCGGCCGGGCACTTTGTTTGTGTCCCACAGTGCAGCGCGGCGCGGGGGGGGCGGGGCCGGGGGGAGGGGCGGGGCCGATGGGATCGCGCGTGCGCAGTGAGCGCGGTTGCGGGGGGTCGCGAAGGTGCGGGGAGCGCGGCGGGCGTCCGGCCGTGTGCGCGGGAGCGCCGCGGTTGTGCATCAGCGGGCACGTGGGGCGCCGCGGTGTATGTGTGCATGCACGGATCGGGAGCGTGAACCCTCAGGCAGCGAGCAGTCAGACGGTGCACGCGTGCATTCATCGGGAGCGTGCAAACAGAGCACCTCAGTGCATGCGTGAGGGGACCAAAAATGCGTGCATGCATGCACGAACCAGGATTGTGCATACACGCACATCCAGGCACCATGCGTGCACATTGCTGCATGAGTGCATGCAAATCATGCACGGTGCGCAGCATGCCATCGTCCCAGTGGGTGTGCTGCACACAAATTGCAGCACAGAATTTATTTGAAAAGCGTCTCCTGAAAAGTAGCACAGTGCTCCTAGCTCCCAACCTCCTCAATAGAACCCCTGGGGCCGTTTTTGACTGTTTCTTGCAAAACCAGAGGAAGAACGGAACCCCAGTGGGCTGCAAGATTGCACTCGCTGCTGCTTAAATTTCTCCTTTTGCTTCCCCTGGCTTTGCATTCACACGGAGCTGCATGGTAAGCGTGGTGCATTGCTCTATGCCGATTGCTTTGGTGAAAAACTGGAGTGAAATAGCATCAACTGAAGCAAATTGTGTGCGTGTGAGTGCGTGTGCAAAGGTTGCTCTCGCTTTTTTCAGCTGACAAATAAGAGGTTATTTGCAAGGCGAGGAAGAATGCTCACCCTCCAAATTCTGCTCCAAAAATCACACAGCCGGGGGTGTATCATGTTTGCAAATGGAGCGATGGAAAACGTTACAGCCTTAAAGCACTCTGCAAGAGCAGCTCCTGAAGAGCTCAGCCATCCGGCACGGCTTCCTCTGGGGCAGCGCTGCTCTTCCTGCTGCTGAAGCCTTTAGGATTGGGAACATCTGACTTTAGGAGCATGCAAGTCCAGCTCAGAGCGCACACACAGGAACCGTCCCACCAGGAAGCCACCAGCATGCTGATTGCTACCACTGCAAAATAAAAAAAAAAAAAAAAAAAAGTGCTGCTGGTGCAGCTTTGCTCGCTGCTTCCGCCTGTTTTGCCGCAGGAGGTCCCAGAGCACACTGCTGGGGGCCCTGGGCAGGATGCAGCAGTGCCCATGGGTGTGACACATCCCAGGGTGCTGTATTGCTGCCCACGCTTTAGCACCTTAAAAAGAAATTCACCCCTTGTTGAGCTGCTGGGAAGGGAACTAGAAAACAGCCTGAAAAAAATATTAATAAAAGCTGAGAGGCGATAGGCAGGAAACCCTTTATTGAAAAGGTAAAGGCAGAGTCACAACCAGAGTTGCCCTGGAACTCAAACACAAAGATAAAATCAGAAAATGGTACTTTTTTCCCCTTGCAACGGAAGTCCCGAGCTTGGTTCTGCTGGATGCGTTCTGCAGCTGATGGGATCTGTGCATCCCGAGGGTGACAGCAGGCACTGCCGGGCCATGCGAGGAGCGATGCTTTGGAGGAGGGACGTGGGAGCAGCATGGTCAAACACAGACAGTCTGTTTTTTTTTTCTTAGGGTACAGACAGCTACTGTACAAAACAAACCAGAAATCTGTAATAAATACACAAGAGGCTCAGTACATTGCTACAATCCTTCACTGAAGGGAAACATATATATACACATATATATCCTAATATATAACCTCTTTGATAGATCAGCATAAAGGCTACGTGTTGCTATGGGAAGGCAGGAGCAGACCCCGTGTCCCCAAGCAGGACCCACCAGCCCCCAGTAAAGCCCCAGAAGGCCCAAACTGAGCAGTATTTCTGCAAGGAGCCACCAGCCTGCCTTGGCCATGGGTGGGCGCCTGCAGCTGTGCTGCAGCATTCCTCCTTTGGCATCCCAGGGGCAAAACAAAGGGCACAGCATGGGGTCTGATGCAGCAGGGAGCTTTCTGCATAGGGGAAGCGCTGCAGAGCAAATGTGAAAAGCTGGAAAGGCCTTTACAGGCTGCAGAGCTCCTATACATGCAGACATTTTCCTTGGCACTGTCTCAGGCTGAAATATCTGCCCCATCCTAAATGGATGCTGCTTACACCGCTGGAGAGGAAACACATGCTTGCCTTTGAGTTAAAACCCTCTCAGCTGCAAAGCGGAAAAGAAAACAACCCAGCGAGGCTACATGACTTTAGCATCCAGCTATTTGTTAGAGCGAGAGGCCTTAAATTCCTGGAGATTAATTAGCAGACAGAGAACATTGCCCGAAGGTAGGTCTGAACTGCAGCCCAAGCAGCCCTGGATCCAGACTGCGCAGCTGTCTTTTGTTTTTGGCTTTTCTCAAAAAGAGCCCAGCCAAAACGTTCAGCCCCTGCACTCCTTGGTTCTGCAGCCCTTGGTGTCACCCACAGAGGGGTTCGTGTCCCTCCTAGGGGATGGATTTTACATCACAGCTTTGGCCAGGGCTCTCCTTCTGGCCCCGTCTCAGACCTGCACGGTGGGCACTGTAGTGGGGAAGAGTCCACGTGAATTTTGAAGTGACCTCCCTTGCTCCAAGCACACAGTCTGCATCCTCTCTCCTGAATCTATATCTCATTCCAAAATTCTGCATCTCCTCCAAAAATCTGCATCCTTCTCCAGAATCTCAATCCCTCTCCAAAATGTGCATCCTTTCCAAAATCAGCATCCCTCTCATCCTTGCAGCTGCCCAGATTCACATTTCCATGCAGTGAATGACAGCAGAGCCTCCTTGCAGACAAGGCAACCTCTCTGCTTGAAAAGCCTCCATCCTGCTGTAACAATGGGGACAAAAGCGATTCCCCCCAAGGCACGATTTGCAATATGGACCTGCTGTTCGGTCACCTCCATGCTGGCAAAACAATTGCATCATGCTCAGCCCTTCTTGCAAAAGCTCCCTCCCATGTGCAGGGCAGGATTGAGCAGCTCCTGCACCAAGAGCAGCTCCACGAGGCAGCTTCATTTTGCAAATGGGGAAAGTAAAATGTAGCAAAAATCCCCTAAAATCCACCCAGCATGCGATGTCAGTGACAAAACATTTGCAAATTCCAGTCCTGCTCCCAAGGCTCTGGCTGCTGCCAGCACACATCCAGCGAGAGGCGATTGCTTCAAAAGGGGAGAGGTCAGTGAGTGAGCAGCATCTGCAGCACGGCCAGAGCGTCTGGGCTGGGAGAGGAGCTGCAGCCCTGTGGGACTCCCTGTTGGAGCTTCCAGGCCCAGATGGAGCCAAATGCTAGGGCTGAGCATCCTTGGGTGTCCTGGGCTTGAGGGATTGGGGCTGAGCAGTGGTACCGGTTGGGTCTCATCTCCAAAATGAAAAGCACAGCTGGTAAAGTGAACGTGTGGCAGGCAGAGCCAAGAGGATGGGAGAGGGGATGTGGGCGCAGCCAAATGTTTGCTCTGCAGGGGAACAGGGACAGCAACAGGCATTTCGCAGCCAGAGCGCTGCAGAGCTTTAATTAATCCTTGGGGCAACCCTGCAAGTGGGAACAGGGGTGGGATCGTTTTATACTGGGGAAATGGAGGTGAGGAGATACGTGTTCCTGGTGGGGCTGCAGCTCAGGGAGGAACAGCGGCTGTGGGGGATGATTGGAGGCAGAGCTCTGGCACCTCCTGGGTTATAAATCCAGCAGAAGCCGCCACGACCGCCTATAGCCCAGCCCTCGGCTGATTCCCTTCCAGCCACACGAGCCACTTATCTCCAGCTGAAAAACCACAGCCGATAAAATGCTCAACACACCCACACTGCTGCGTGGCAGGGACAGCGACCTCAGCTGCACAACAACGCTTTTGCAAAGAAGCCCCAGTTTCACCACGTCCCACACCACCACCACCCACCCCAATCTCTCCTGAACCCGCAGCCCCAACCAACCAAAAAGGAAAAGGCACAAATAAGTGATTCCTCCCTATTTTGCTGCCCTTATTCCCCCTTCTGAGGTAGACGAACCGCCGGGCTACCAGCAGCTCTCGTCCTCAAGCAACCCTGCGGCACAGTGGCACTCGGTGGCCTGTGTCCCCAGCCCTGTGCCCCGCTGTCCCCACTCAGCACTGCCGCAGCAGGCAGGTGGCAGTGGCTGGTGGTGGCCCTGGGGAGCTGCATTTCTCCGGGGCGATGACGGTGCCGGTGTAGTGGATGCAGGAAGCATTGCGTGTCCGCACGCCCTCGCCACACGTCTGGGAGCACGGCGACCAAGGGCCCATGCGCCACAGAGGGCATGGGATGTCACCACAGGGTTTGATGTCCTCAGGCTTGAGGGCTCGGTCGCAAGTGGCTGAAGGTTGGCCTTCGACATCCCGGCACTCCACTGTCCGTCTCTGCCAGCCAGAGCCACAGGTCTTGGAGCACTCGGACCAGTCGCCCAGCACCCACTGCGAGGTGAGCATTGGGCGGATGACGTTGGCCGACTTCTTCTCTTTGTCCTTCTGCTTGCTGAAGGGGACGTCTTTAGGGATGAAGAAGGTGTACTTGACTTTGGGTGGGAAGACCTCGCTGGCAATAGTCAGCAGTTGGACGGTCAGGGGCTCTGGGAGCTGCCGGAAGCTCTGCAGCCTCTCCAAAGTCGTCATGGAGCCGCTGTACTTGAGGATGGTGCCCTTAATGAGGATGTCCTGCTCCATGGCCGAGATGGCAAAGTCACCGTTCAGCAGGTACCTGCCCTCCAGGGTCCTCAGGGCCAGGTAGTTCCCGTCGTGGCGCACCCCGCGGTGGCTGCGCTGCTTGATGTCAATGTTGGTTGCCCCAGCTGGGATGGTGACGATGTCATTGTAGCCATACCTGCATGGGGTGAGGGGACATGGTTATTTTCCTGGCCTTTCCAAGGGGGATCGTGGCTCTGAAGCCATCTCTCAGTACCCAAGAGCACTGCAGAACTGGAAACACTGCAGTTGTGCCAGATGTGCGCTAGGCTGGAAGGATTTACTAAATTAAACACAAAAATGAGCAACGCAATCAAACAAATTAGCACAATTATCAGCCTTGGTAGGAAACTATGTTTCCCCTGCTCCCCTTTGTTTGACACGGCTGCAGCATTTGGCATGAAAAGCCAAGGTGCCCCCATGGCTTTGTCAGTGCTGATAGCACAGGGGGACAGGCGAGCTGGGTGCTGCTGGCATCGCGTGCGTTGGCCAGATGTCCCTGCTCACATCCAATCAGGAGCCAAACAGTTAACAGCACAGCCACCTCCGATCTTGTTGGTGCCAACTGGAAAGCCTTTCCTAGAAAACAGCAAGAACTAGGGCAGCAAAAATACTGCTCACCGCAGGCAGGCATCGCTGCACCGGGCACCCCAGGCTCCTCTCAGAAGGGTTGGCAGCCCCATCCCGATGCCAAGAGCTCCATTTGAGGACACTGTGCTGGAGGAGTTTTTTCTGCTGAGCATGACCCTTGGGAACACTTTGCTTTTCTCTTGGCTCAGGGCTGCGTCCCTGCGTGCCCCCAGTGCTGCAATGCTGCCTGGTGACAGTGACAAAATGCCACCCTGGCACCCCATCCCCCCACATGAATCACGCCGTGGAGCTGGCAGGGGGCTCTCACACATTCCCCAGGTTGACGCTGCGGTCAGGAATTATGGTCAGAGTATTTTGGAACAAAGCCTCAGGGTCAAAGCCTGCTCTCAGTCGCCCTGGCCTCCATAACCCCGATCTTAATGGGATCTCTTCTTGGCTGTAGCTACTACGCTAATCTCTCTTTAGTCAACCACAAACAATTCATAGGAGAATGGAAGCTCCATTCATCTGGCTCCCTGGAAGGAAACCATTTAGGAAATCTAATTTGACTGAGTGAGTCACCTCGCCGCATGGAATTGGATGTGCTGGGCTTTGTTACTATCTGTTCAGCAAAAGCCTCTGCGGGACGCATTAACTCCAGCTCTGTGACAAAGCAGCAAAGATTTTGGGCAGCAGAAAGGGCTGCCCACATCCTGGGACCTTATGGAGCGGAGGATTTTTGATATTCCTAGTAAAGGGGAATGAGAGGGGGATGGTTTCCTGAGCATCACGCGGGTTTGCAGCAGAGAGAAGCAGGAACGAGTTTTGCTGCACGAGAGCAAAATGCACCACGTCAAACACGCAGCTCACCCTTGTGCATCACAACACCTTTCAGAGCTGCATGCTGAGCAGCACCGTGCAGACACAGCAGAGCAGAGCAGTGGGGACACGTGGGGTCGGTGCAGGGGAGCCCAGCTGTGGAAACGCTGCCTCTGCTCTTTGCTAAGCCCTGACTCGATCTCGTTTCCTTTGCGGCGAGCGTAGGAAGCGCTTACGCAGACATTGGGCTTTGTGAACATCTGCCCAGCACCCCTGGGCTGCCCGCCGGCACGGAGCAAGCAGAGCTCCCCGGCCAGATGTTGCCGGGTCAGGAGCTCTGCAGAGCCAAAGCAGCTTTTCCAATCACAGCCACAAGAGGAACAAATGTCTCTGTGCTCCTTTCCTACAGCCTGATGCTGCTTTTCCCCCCTGCCCATCTCCAGGGACTGCTCTCCCCTGTGCCTTACTTGGATCGGTTGAGCGAGCCGGTTATTTTCCTGCAGGTTGAGCCGTTGCCGCCGCACACCCCGCACTTGTCCAGTTTCTTGGAGGACCCAACAACGTGATCACAGCCGGCCTTGATGCACTGCCCATGCACACAGATGGACAGGGTCTCCGGACCACACAGCGTCCCATCTATCACCTGGGGAGAGCGAACAAGGAGCGTGGAATTTGCAGGAATTTGCTCTGAAATGGGTATAAAGATGGACATTGGGAACTGACGTCGTGAGATATCTTACTTTGGGCTCAAAGACTTTAAACTCGCTCCTTCCCCTGGCTCGGCAGAAGAGCTTGCAGCGGTCCCGGGGGGACACCCCTGCGTACTTGGGGACCCACTCCAGCCGGTTCCCCTCCAGATCTGTGAAGTTGTAGCTGTTGTATTTCTCACACTGCTGCTCCCGAAAGCTCTTGCCTAAAAGGAAAGGCAAAACAATGACCCAAAAGCCCTGTGCTGCGAGCAAGGAGCTCTCATCCTCCTCAGTGGAGATGTGGGAGAGATGCGAGAACGGTGGAAGCACACAGAAAGGAAGATGCTGCTTGTATCCAACGGACTGCAGGGCAACCACGGGGTGCAGGAAAAAAGCACAGGGAGCGGGTGAACGTGCCTTTGGGAACAGCAGGGAGCTTACCATCCTGCGGGCACTCGTCGGTGTGGCACGACTGGTAACGGGTGCGCTGGCCCTCGCAGTAGCGGCCGCCGTGCTGTGGCCGGGGATGATCGCAGTGGCGGTGGGAGAACTGCACGCCACCACCGCACGTCCGTGAGCACGAACCCCATGGGCTCCATGCACCCCAGCCACCATCAACCGCCGGCTGCAAGAGGCCACGAGAAGCTGCCAGGGTGGAAAAAGTGCAACCATCCCCCCCCTCCGCCCCCAGATCCTCTCCCCGTGCTGCGGACCGGGGCCCTGATCCAGCAAAGCACTTAAGCGCGTGCTTTGCGTGAAGCTATTGCTGGTGTGCACGGGTTCGTGTGCTGGAAGCCTGCAGTTTGCTGACTGGCTCAGGCATCGCTGCTAATTCCTCTGGTAAAGCAATGCAAATAAATCAGCTTAATCAGAGTTAATTGCAGAACTGCTTGCTGTGGTTAGGACTAGCCTGGTCCTATGATCCTCTATGAGCTCTCTCCTGGTTTTGGCTGGGAGGGAGTTAATTTTCTTCGCAGTGATTGGTATGATGCTGTGTTTTGGATTTAGCAGAAAAACAATGTGGATGTGCTGCACAGAGCCAAGGACCTTTCACTCCTTGTGCTGCCCTGCCAGCGAAGGGGCCGTGGGGAGACGAGGAGCTGGGAAGGACAGAACTAAGACAACTGACCCAAACCAGCCAAAGGAACGTCCCATACCATGCTGAGCAATAAAACTAGGGGGAGCTGGCTTGGGGGGTCACTGGTGCTTGGGGATCGGTCAGCAGGTGGTAAATACATACATATATAAAAATACACAAATACAGAGAGGTGCAACCCCACTCCTCCAGGCCCTGTCCTGCAGTACCTGGGGCTGCAGCGCATCCTGTGGCAGGCAGGCTCCATCCCAGCACAGCCCACCACCTGTGCAGGGGGTGCCATCAGCCCATGGCAGGCTGCCGTTCTTGGTGTGGCACAGCGGCTCCCCACTGCTGGTCCTACACCACAGCTGGGCACAGATGTCCTCCTCCGTGGTGTTGGGGCAGTGCTGGAAGTCTTTGCCAAAGATTTGCTGGCACTGCTGGTCCAGGCTGTACAGCGCTCCTCGGCCAGGCAGCTCCGAGGGCAGAGAGAGGGCTTGGGCTGGGGCATCAAGCAAGCAGTCACCTGCAAGCAGCAAGGAGGGGCATGGATCAGGATGGAGGTGCACTGGGGTTTGGTCCCATGGGTAACACCAAGAAGAGGACACTGAGATGGGACGAATGCCCCATCCCTGGAGATTTCCAAGGTCAGGTTGGACCAGGCACTGAGCACCTGATCGAGCTGTACGTATCTGGGAAGTTGGGCCAGGTTCCTTCAAACTCAAACAATTCTAAGATGATAAGGGGACAGAGCTCAGCCGGTGTTCTGACTGAGCCCTCTTCACCCTCTAGAGTTTGTAATGAGCCCAAGCAATCAAGAAAAATGCTTTAAATTCTGCTGAGCTGAGCCTTACCGTGCCCTCCATCCAGGAACTCAGTGAGGTACATGGCACTGCATGGGGACCAGGGCTGGCTCTTGTTCAGGTGGACAAAGAGTGGGGCCATCATATGGTGCTTGCCCAGAGGCCCAAAGAGCCGCTCACAGGTCTTGGAGTCGTCATGGGGCATGCTGAGCACGTGGCCTGCAGAGCAGAGGGCATCTCCTATGAGTTATCAGCCTTTTTCTGTTGCTGCAAATGCTTTTTGCTTCCAGAACAGAAGCAATCATAGAATCATAAAGGTTGGAATAGACCACTGAGATCAAAAAAAAGCACAAAAGCTCCACAAAGGCACACATTACCCAGCTCGTGAGCCAGCGTGTAGGCAGCCTGCAGCCCCTCATCCTCGATCACCGAGCAGCTTTTGTTGCGGTCACACATGGTGCCGATATCCGCCACCCCCAGCGTGTCACAGCCTTGATGCCCACAGAAATCCTGTTGGGAGGCAGCACCCGAGAAGGTTGAGCAAACCAAAATTCCACATCCTGAATGCACTAAACTCCCGAATCGGCTCGATTTGTGCCAACTGGAAGCTCCATCCCTTGTGATAGGAGCTCTCCCCTCTCTCTACGCTATCTCAAAACCTCGTCTCCCCCAGCATCCGCACCAAGGGACCCCCAGACCTGTCGGGTGAGCAGGATGGCTGTGTCATAGTGCTCAGGGTGCCGGTCGCTTGGTGGGTTGAACTGC
Source organism: Tetrao urogallus (assembly GCF_951394365.1). Lineage (NCBI taxonomy): Eukaryota > Metazoa > Chordata > Aves > Galliformes > Phasianidae > Tetrao > Tetrao urogallus. The sequence continues at coordinate 4,991,140 of NC_136835.1, read as the reverse complement.
TGCTGCCAGCTGCAGAAGTTGCGGAGGGTGAGGCCACCGTTGTCCGACACCTCCGGCCCTGCTGCCTCCTCATCCACCACCAGCACCTTCACCACCACCAGGTTGACGGCATTCTTCAGGCTGGGGTGCTTGTAGATGCGAGCTGCCATGGACATCAGGGTCAGGACGTGGTTCTGCAAGAGGGAGATAGCTGGGGTGAAATCTCTACACAGGGGTGTGGTGTACCTGCCACCTTCTCTTATTTTTGTACAATCGTAGAATCATTTGGGTTGGAAAAGACCTTTAAGGCCATCGAGTGTGACTGCTAGCCTACTTATCTTTACTAGGAAAGGAGAAACCAAACCCATTTATGGAGTCTACCACATCCAAACAGTCACAGATCCACTTAGGCTGATGGACTGGGTGTTGCCATTCCTATACACAATGCTGTGCACCCTGAGCCTGCAGAAGCCACGGGCACAGCAGCGTCACTTCATTTTCTGCCTTCACACCCAGCACCGCTGCTCTTTAAGGACAGTTCTGGGCCATGCAGAGCAGCCACAAGGCCAAGCCACGCGTTACCCCTCCCCACCACAGCCTGAGCTCCTGACTGGGGCTGTGGGGCTCCCACACCAAGTCTTTGCCCAGCAGCGTCCTCCACTCAGCAGCCCAACAGCCGGCGATGACTTCATACATCAAATGCGCCAGCACCGTCCTGGCTGATGTAAACATCTTATCAGAGCATCGAAATTCCTCTTCTGCTTGGCACGCATTCACAGACCCGGAGTCATGAGAAAAAAATGCACGATTACACAACAGCGAGTGTTGTGAAAGAGAAAGTGGCTTCTCTCGTCCCCAGACGGATTGCCCGCCCGTCTCGCTGCAGTACCAGCATCGCTCTGAGAGCTCCCAGATGGGATAGGGAGCACGTCCATGGAACCTTCCCATCAGCAGATGTCTTCCTTCAGCAATTGCAGCTGAAGCCTTCCTTGGGCTGGGATAAAACAGCGGCCCCAGCGAGGCTAGTGGGAGCACAGCAGACTTTATTTAGACTGGCCGCTGCTCCATGACATGGCTCACATCCCAGCCAAAACATGCAACAAGTGTCATGGAGAAGTCACCATGCGGATGAGGTCCCTGTGAGTGCAACCAATTAGAATCACACAGCCAGTAGGGTTGGAAAAGACCCCTGAGATCCTCAAGCCACCCCACTGTGCCCACTGCCCACATCCCTCGGTGCCACATCCCTATGTTATGGAACACCCCAAGGGATGGTGATCCCTCCCTGGGCAGCTGTGCAGTGCAGCACTGCTCTTTCAGAAGATAAATTTTTCCTTAAATCCAACCTGAAGCCATTTGCTGCAGGGGATGAGGGACTTGTTTACCCCATAGGGGAGACCAACCTACAAGCAGCATAAAGCATCCCCAAAATTGCCCCCTGGAGCTTCCATAGCCCCGGACATGACTCTGTAGGGTTATGCCAAGCCAAGGAATTATTCCAGCAGTGGGAATGGGGAGCTCAGAAAGCACCCACCTGCCTGCCCTTCATCTACAAAGCTCCAGAAAGAGCTGGAAGGATGGAAAGCGAACCGAACAAACAGCTATTTAGCACAGATTAAAAGGTCAGATTCACTTGTTCCACCATCTGGTGTCTATTTATACCCATCTTCAGAACAAGTGGGAGCCCGCTGGGTTTTGGGTGGCTGCTGCAGTGCTCCGGGGAGAGCAGCAGCACACCTGCATCTCCTTGCTGCAGCCAAGGGCTGGGAGCTGGAGCTGAACATGAGCCCTTTGGCCCCATGATTAGGCTCAGCAACGAAAAAATAAGACAGAGCATAGAGAACTGAAGCGATTGCTCACAACTTGTCAGCGTTGAAGGATTTCACTTTCCAATACAACCTCTTGCAAAATCCCTACTTATGTTCTTCTCCAAAGGAAGCACTAGGAAGTCTGCAGAGAGCCCCAGACTGGCTTTTGTTGTCCTCTTTTTCTTTAAAAATAGTGTTTCTGCAGGGGAGAAACCGTGCTTAGACACCATTACTGTGGTATGCACATGATGGTCCAACACCCATGCAGGAGGGCAGCAGGGTGCAGCTCCCTCCCAGCTCCCAGCAGGACCAACAACAGGAGAGCTGCTGCGTCCAGCTTGGAGTGGGGCTGTAGGTTTGTTTGTTTGTTCATAAGGTCACCTTCTTGTTTTCCCCTCCCTGGAAGCCAGCAGTTTTGCAAGGGGAAAAGAAACGCTGAGATTTCTGGAGCACAGACAGATGGAAGGAAGAAAACACAGGGCCAGATGAGAGGGCTGCCCGGCTATTGGAAACAATGCACACAGACATCCCAGCCTGCTTTCCCATCCCAAAACATCTGCTTGCAGCCCCCCCAGCTCAGATACCCTGCAAAATCAGGGCCTTTGCCTCCAGGCCACACAGGCAGCAGGTCTGAGCATCGCAGAGGTAGCAGCAGGACCCTGGCTGTGGTCAGCGATCCCACGTGCCAATCTTAGAGAGAAGGGATTGCAACAGCACTCCTAAAACCTCATAAATCTGCCTGCAAAAACCGCAGAAGTCAGGAGAGGAATCCCGGCTTAATCAGCCCGACCCAGTTCTGCTGCGCTCCCCCACGTGCCGGCCCTTTACAGCAGGGGTTGCAGATTCTTTGCTTGCAAGGAGAGCGGCTGGCAGCCACCCGTCTGCAGGGGGAGGCTCAGGGAACGTCTCATCTGCACCCAAGAGATGAAAGAAATCCCACCGCAGGAATCCGGCCCTGCTGCCAACTGGCTGGGGATGCTGCGGCCACTTCCGTAACCGTGCGCTGCTCTGGGTGTCCCGGAGCATCCCAAGCACTGCAGCATCGCTCTGCAGGTGCACAGCACGGAAACGGCCCCTGCAGCACCTCCTGCCTCTGCTCCCACTTCTCCCCAGCCCCATCTCCTGCGATCCTCAGCTCAGAGCAATGCCCAGATCCCACATTTCAGCCCTGGTTTTGCTGTCGCTCTGTAATTTCTTCCTGGTTTATGCGAGTATCAATTCTGCCTCCATCAAGCTCTTGTTATCTAAATTAGGTTAACAGCTGAGTTATAATGGCTCAATCCATGACACAGATTGATTAAAAATAAATCACTAATAGCATTTCCCTAATAACAGAATGGCATTGATTGTAATTTGCAATGCTTGAATGCATCTCATGGTGACTATCTTCTGCTTGATCTCTTACAGCTTATGCAAGAAACTAACAGGGAATGCAAACCATGCTTGTGACCTTTAGTAAATATGGTTACGGGAAGAGAAGTCACAGCAGAAATATGAAAGGGTGCTTTGGACTCAACATTCCTGCTGCCTGGGCATCTCCTTGTAACATCACCAACACTTGTTGGCTCCCCAGCCCCAGCTCCCAGCTTTAAGGAGCAGCAAGCAGCTGCTGGGTCTCTGGAGTTGGGAGTTTCTCCCTATGTTTGTGCTGCTGAGAAGATCTTAGGGGAGAAATCCATGCCGTAAGAGCTGCCACATGACTGGCAAGGTTTTCTCCCAAATTCTGAAATGTTAGCATTCTGATCATCCTGAGTGCTATCTCTGGAACTTTCCTTCCAATTGAGAAGCACTCAGCGATGCTGCAAAGATATTGCTTTCTGGGACAAAGGAGATGGGAAAAAGGGAGCTGGGCAGACTGGAAAATAATTAAGGTAATTAAGGAGGAAGCTGCTGTGCATCCGCCCTGTGGTATCGCCCACACCCTGGGGCACAGCACCAGTGCTCCCACCCCATGCAGCTCAGCAGCTCTGCACAGCGGGATTTTGCTTTTTCCCCAGCTGGGCATTCTTGCAATTCCCCCCAAAATGCTTTAGCTGTAGCAGAATGCAGACCCCTGTGTGCTGTGCAGCATCCACTGCTCCTCCATCCTCTGCAGTGAGGACTCTGAGCTCTCTGGAGCTCCAGAGCCCAGCCTGGGGTTACAAAAGCAAAAGTTGCAAAGTGCAAAACCTGAGTGCTGCTGAGCACCAGCAGAGCAGCTGAGATCAGCTGGAGCACCAGGGCTCCACATTCCTCAGGGTCAGGCACTGTCTGAGCAGGGCTTTAATGAAAGCTCTGCTTTAATAGGAATGGAGAAATGGAGGGAGACCTGGAGAGGAAAAAAAAACAACAACAAAAGAGGGACAAAGCAGCAAAGCCACAGTGCCAAAGTGCAGATGATGGTTTCAGGTGCTCCAGCTACAAGGACTGCTCCCCCAGCCCCGTACCCAACCAGTCCAGAGGATGAGCAACTTCAGTGCGTGGTCACCAGTGACAAAAACCCACAGATTTCAGCAACATTTGGACCTGAAGACCTAAACAAACCTTCATGCAAACACACAGCAGCACTTGGGGCACAGCACAGCACGGGGCTGCAGACAGCCTGCAGGCAAGAGATGGGGAAACTGAGACACGTGGAAGAGGTGACCTCTCTGAAATCAGGGACCGGAGCTGCTCACCATTGAGAGCCGCTTTGATCAGCCCTAGCACCCCTCGCAGCACTGCAGTCCCGCAGCCTCCGCTCGGCTGCAGCAGGTGGCTCGGGCGCAGGGCTGCGATGCTCACGGAGCTCAGCGCATCACCCGGCAGCGCGGCTCCGACCCGACGGAAGGAATGGCTTTAAGACCCTCTGTCCCTCCGCCGCGGGGACACGGCGTAGAAGGGGCATCGCCGTGCTCCTCGAGATGGATGCTGGGTTTGCAAAGGATGCCCCAAACACAGAACCTCTCCTCTTCCCGTTACGGGGTGGTAGACCCTCACCCGGAGCCGAGTGGGGGCACGGCGAGCTTGAGAGAGGGAACAGGAGAAAAAAAGAGGGAGGGGAAAACGAGGGAACAGATGGGGATGGAGGGACACAGGCAGGAGGTGACAGAGAGGCAGCGGAGACGGAGACAAGAGAGGACAAGAGGGGACAAACGCGGTGGGAACGGGGACGCGGGCAAGAAAGGACAGGAACGACAGGAATGGATGGGGGAGAAAATCGCCCCCGGAGGAACGGAGAGGATGGGAAAAGTAGGGAACGGAACGGCAGCGGGGACGGGAGGGACCACCGGCAGCCCTTACCTCCACGTCCTCCCCGTAGAAGCGCACCATGGACGCATCGGCCACCAGCAGCGTCTCCACGTAGCGCGCCTCGGAGACGAAGCGCCGGGCACGGCGGAGCGGCTGCCCGGGAGCGGCTTCGGGCCGGGGCTGCGATCGAGTCGGGGCCAGCGGGGCGGCGCGGCGCTGGAGGCGGTGCGGGCGGCGCCAGGGCGGGCCGGGAGCGGGCGGCCCGAGAGGCTGCAGCGCGTACGCCGCCCCGTCGAGCAGGAAGGCGGCGCGGAGCCCGGCACCGCAGCGGCTGAGCACGGCGGGAGCGTCGGGACGCCCTTCGACGGTCCCGGCGTAGAAGCAGCCCCGGCGAGGAGCGGCCCGACCCGGCGGCCGTCGGCCTCCCAAGCGCTGCAGGCGGAGGCGCGGGGCGAGGAAAGAGGCGTCGGGTCGGAGGCGAAGCACGACGGCGCGGCCGAAAGCGGCCAGGCGCAGCGCCAGCTGTCCCGGCGGAGCGGGCAGGCGGGCGGGCAGCAGCGGCTGCGCCTCTCGCGGCGGCGGAGGCAGCGCCCAGGCGTGGCACAGCAGCAGCAGGTGGAGCGGAGCCCGCCCGCCCAGCAGCGCCCGCCGCCCCATCCCGGCCCCGCCGGGCTCCCGGCCCTCGGCCCCGCGCTGCCTCCCCCGCAGCCTCCGCGCCGGCTGCGGAGCCCGCTGTATTTATACTTTCTCCCCCGGCTTTGACATAAGAGGTTTATTTTTGATCTCTCGCTGTTCTCCCCACTCCCCTCCCCTGCCAGCCAGAGGCCGGGGGAGGAGGAGAAGTGAAAGAAAAAAAAAAAGCAAAAAAAAAAAAAAAAAAAAGCAAGGGAAAGAAAAAAAAAAAAAAAAAAAAAAAAAAAAAGCACTTTTGGATGGGGTTTGAGGCCAATCAGGCGCCGGGAGCCCCGCCTGCCTCCAAGTGTCAACTTCAGCCTGTTACTCTCCCAGCATTAACCCCTTCAGGACAACCTCCGCCTGCCCGCTCGGGGTCCTGCCCCGGCTTGGGGTCCCGCCGCCGCTTTTCCCCCCACCACGAGAGGCATTGCCTCGGGGTGAGCCCACCCCACCTCCCCGGACGTCCCTCCCGTGCTCCTCGGGACACGGCTCCAAAGCACGAGGCCTTTGCCATCTGCAGAGCATCTCCGTGCAGCCTGCGGGGCAGGAGGTGCCTGGGGAGCGCCGGCCCTGCGGTTCCCACGTCCTTTGCTCTGCCAGGGATGGAGCTGCGGGCCCCGGGGGAGCTCCAGAAGTGACAAACACGGAGGTTTCAGTGCCCCAACAGCTGGGTCCACATGGGCTTTCCTCGGGCTGGGACAAAGCAATGGGCTCGAGTGGCTAAATCGGACTGGTGGAAAATGCTTGGGAGAATAAAGCAGTGCAGCCAGCTCCTGCTGTCTGCTTGGGGGAAGCGTGACTTCATTAAAAACCCGTATCTCCCCTTTTCAAAACTGGATTTTTTTTTATCTCCACATCCACGTGCAGTCATTGAGTATGAAGGTCTCAGACTGCACACCAGGCAGAACTGTCCCTTGTACAGAGGTGGCAAACGTTGGGAGATGGGCAGACGCACGCTGTCCCTGGCTGGGAACCTGCTTAGCACCAGGAACAACCCACTGTAATGGAGCAAGGGAAATTACTGCTTATGCAGATGACTCCTTTCCTCCTAAACTCTCCTTCCCCATTATTTCATGAGATTCCTGGCCTCCCCGTGCAGCACTGGGACGTCCCTGCTGCAGTCTGGGGGTGGCACGTCCTATTGTGCTCCATGTCCTCATTTGTGTTCGTGTTTCCTTTCTTTTGTTTTTTGGGTTTTTTTGTTTTTTTGTCCTCAGCTTAATCCTAAAAAGATCCAAATGGGTGAAGCAGCATCACAGCTTCCTGGGAATTCTGCTTTCCTGTGGCTGGGAAATTGCTCCTGGCCACTGCAGGCAGCGCTCCCTCTACACGAGGATGTATTTACATCTGTTCTGCTATTATTATCTCCACTTAAAAGCCACAGCCCTACCTATATAGTAAACAGAGGCTCCAAATAGCAGCACTCCCTGGGGCCAAGGCTCTGATTGCTTCTTGTCTTTTTAAAGTGTGGTTTTCTGCGGCTGGAGGAGGAGAAGGGAGGAAAGAAATACAACCTGTGGTGTGCTTCAGTCTGGGACATCTCTGAGAGGCCTCATATCAAACGTGCTTCCCCAACACCCGGCCTTGGCTGCTCTCTCCCAGCCGCCCGGCTGCAGCTGGAGGGGCTTTGTCATAGTTCAGATTTGCATTTGAAAATCAGCAGAAAAGCACAAATCAGGACCAGCAGCCAAAAGCGAGCCGTGCCTCTGTCTCCTCCAGCCCCAAAGCTGCTTTAGGAGCCTGCTGACAGCCGGGCTTTGCTGCAGGAAGGCAGAGGGGTGCCCCTGCGCTGAACTAGGCCAGGTAAGGCTGCAGGCGATGCAGGGCACGTCTCTCCAACAGGATGCAATTTATTCCCTGCTTTCCGCTCTCGGTGCCGCATCTTTGATCTCGGAGGACGTGGCTGCTTCTTTGCTCTGAGGCACCGCTGGTTTTCATTAGCAGCCCTCAGCACACGGTAGCTGGAATTCCCTGCGGCCGATACGAGCCTCATTGGGCTCGTTATGAGCTCGAAGGCAGCGACCCACACCTGGCTGTGACTCCTGCAGGCAGAACGGGGCACCCCAACACTTTCTGGGGTTTCACACCTCAGACCCTCGCAGCGTGGCCTGCTGGTGTCCTTCACCCCATAGACAAACGCTGGCTGTGGCTTTCATTTCTATAGGGCTGTCTGAGCATGTGAAAGCCATTAGTGTAGTCACTGGGATTTAAAGACCCTTTTGATCATGCATCTTGCAAACGTCTTCCCTTCTGCACAGCCATGCAGTGACTGTGCCCTTCTGTGTCTCCCTGGGCTCGTGCTGCCCAGCGCTCATCTCCAGGGGGTTTTTGGCCACGGGGATGAGGCCCATCGTACAACCGGGTTGTACCCTTTGGGGAATCTCTGCGGTGCTCTGCTGTGCCAGGCTGCTGGGTCTGTTCATCCCCTTTGCTTTGCCTTCAGCCCTCATCCCAGCGTGGGGCAGAGGATGGGGAGAAAGCAGTGCGAGGATCTCAGCCCTCCGCTGCAGAGCGTCGCCGCTGGGTGTCAGTGCCGCCCCGCAGCCCGGAGAGCTCGCAGGGCAGAAGGACGCACGCCCACAACCAATTCTATTCGTTTTGCTCTTAAAACAAGCAGGTTGGAAGAAATCTCGCTCGGAACATTCGTCTGAGCTTTAAATCGGGGTCCTGGGCTCGTGTTCTTCCAGTCCATCCCCAGGGAAATGCCTTCGCTGCAGAGGTTGGGAGCTGCGCTTGGGGATCTGGCTGCTGAGCTGGGTTTGCTGGAGAGCTGGTGTGAGAAGCGACTGAATGAAGGAGAGGAATAGATGATCTCAACATAAATGCATTCAGCACAGCCACGAGAGGGCTCCCGTGGCTCGCAAGTGCTGCTTCTTCAGCATCGAGTGCCTCAAACCCCTCATTCCACATACAAAGCTGTTTTACCCATCCCTCGGTGCAGCGCTGTAGTTCCCACAGGGCCCCTTAGAAGTGAGATAATTTGGTGATTCTATGGCTCTAAAAGCCGACTGCAGTGCTGGGACAGAGGGCTGCAGGGCTGCATCGGCCCCACGAAAGGCGGGTGCTGCGCTCACAGCAAAGCTGGGTGCCGAGAGCAAAAGCACGCGGGGATTTCACCCCAAAGGACGCAAACTCGGCTTCCTCAACCTGCCGGCACCCACGTCTTTATTGTCTATTTTGAACTGAATTTGGATTTTCAACGCAAGGCATCGCATCGCATCACTCGTAACACCAGCAGAGGGCTGCCTTGCCGCGGGCTCGGAGCTGCGCTTTGCCCCGATGGAGGCACTCCAGCCTCAGCACTGAAGTAATCCGGAGCCGTACCGAAAATCACTCCTCTAGGAAAAATAAACCAAAAACAAAAACAAAAACAAAACAAAACCCAAGCTCCAAACCAGGCACGAATCCCCTCTCGTCCCTGTTTCCCCGCTGATGTTAATGAGCTGATGGGAACGCAGAACTGGGGCAGTGGTTTGGATTTACACACATCTCTGCTCTTCTGCAGACCTGGTGTGTGCAGGCATGTTTGGTGGATGGATTTGTGCTGTGAGCATCACGTGAAGTTAATTAATTAAGCCATCAAGGGTGGAGCCTTCTTGGGAAGATGTGTATCATATAAGGGCTGTGTAGTCCCGGCTCATAAACCTTTGTGCTGGGCTGTCAGTGTGTGTGAATGATAACAGATGTGACATTGGCTTGGGGGAATACATGGGGCCATCTTCTATCTCCCCTAAATTTCCACTTCTGCTGCTTCAGAGCATCCTTGAAAAAACCTGTTGGACTCAATGATCCCCACGTGTGCTTCCAACTCTGGGTTTCTATTCCATGATCCTCTGAAAGCTGCTTTTCCCATGGCCATGTTCCTTTAAATGGGAGCAAGCCTTGAATACCAGGGGATGGAAAGAGGGGGATTTTGGATGCTTTCTAGATATATGAACCAGCAACACCTCAGGACCTGCAACACCAGCTGGAAATCGGGTAAAAACTTGTTAGGATGTTTTTCTATGCCTCTCAGCATTCCCTTACCAGGTGCCAGTGGTGCCATGTGGGCCACGTGGTCACCTCCACGTGCTCGGGTTCCTTGCTGCTCTCTCCCTCGATGACCCTATCCAGACACACTCAGCTTTTCTCCAGGCCTTTCTTTCCTGGAAAGCCTCTTAACAACATGCTTTGAGTCATCTTCAGCCCCTGGAGAGGATCCTCCTTCCTGCCCATGTGGTGGGGAGCAGGGAGAGCACAGCCTGAACTTTTGGGATGGAGCCCGGGCTGCAGGGCCGCAACGCCAGCTCTCCCCTGGCTGCAACCCTTCTTTTCTATCTTTGCTGTGCAGCTCTTGGCCCATCTATCTTTACTTATTTTGCGAGCAGGAATGTCCAGGGGAGGTGTGAGGTTTTTCGCTCACCTTTTATTTCGGACTTCTCACCCCTGGAATTGCATTGATGGATGAGGAAATAATAAGAGAAAAGGAGTCGTTGCTTCCCACAGTCACTTGAGAGGAAAGGAAGAGGTGGGAGAAGAAATCCTCAGATGCCAACCGCTCACATCAGCATTTCCTGGTCAGGGTGGGCTATGGGTGAGGCCTGGGTGAGAAGGGATTCACCTTAATGTGGGCTCTGGGCGAAAATCAAAGTAGGATCAGAATTTGAAGCATTTATATCTTGGTATCTGTGAGGTCAAAAGGCATCTCTCACCTCTCTTCATTCTTCTTTAGGTCATCTCTATCCCTTCCATTTCCATTCAGCTCGGGCAGCAGCCAGGTGCAGCCCTGCAGAACCTCACCAGGCCATGGCAGCCGTCCCACTGCTGGGGTGTCCCACACTGCCCTGCTCCTCCACACAGCAGCAAGCATCTTGCTGCCCCCACCAGCCCTGGCCCTCTCTGCTTTCTCTCATCTGCCCCTTTGCACTGGCAGGAGACACAACAGAGATGTTTCCCCTGTGAGTTCCCCTTCGTGCCTCAGAGCAGACAATGCAACCAGGGGGTTTGTCCACGTCTTGTCCTTGAGATAGGGGAAAAATGAAAAATAATGCCTTGCTTCTTGTCTGCAGTGCTCTGTGGGATGCCAGCAGCCCCAGGCTGCCTGCAGAAGAGGTGCCCTAAGGGCTGCCTGTAGGCAGTTTGTGATCCGTGGAATCCACAGCTTTCCCATGAACCACAGGCAGGAAAAGGAAGGCAGCAGAACCTGGCAAACAAAGCTCTGCGGGTAGTGATGCCCCAGGAAAGAGTGAGGGCAGGGCAGAGGGCTGAGCTGCATCACTTCCCTCTGACCCCAAAGACGCTGTACACAGCAACAGCCCAAAGCCATTCTCAGGGGATGGAGTGGGTCCCAGCTCAGCCAGATCCAAGCCACTCACATTTTCTGCCTGCTTTCCCCATCAGGATGCAGTCAGATGTTCTGCAGGCTGGAGATAAAGTCCTGCCAGTTCTCTTTGACTCATCCTCTGCCGCTGGAGAAAAACTACCAGACGCAATGATGAGTAACCCTGGGCTGTGGCACCTGGAGCCAGGGTGCTCTCGTGGGGATCCTTTTGCTCTTTTTTCCATCTGCTCCTCACTGCCAGCCCCGTGGGCCGAGACCCCCTGAGCTCCTGCCCCATGACAGCCATGTGCTGTGCCTTCTGCCCTTCTCCCTGGTCTCCAGGGGTAAACTCACCCCTTTGAAAGGTGTGGTGTTGCAGGATGTCCATGCACATGTCAGCACTTTTCCCCTTCACCCCTACTCACTGTTCTGCCAGTGTTATCTACCAGCATCCTGGGGCATGTTGCATTTTGTCCAGCAGACAAACTCCCTGATTCACTGAGTGCAATCTGGGACCCCACTTCAGCTGCAGGGATAAGGGACAACTGAGCACAGCCTGGTGAGAAAGCATTGCACAGGAAAGTGCTGGCACCAAAATGAGCTAGGCTGCCAGCTCTGTGTCTATGCCTTGGGTTGTATTTCATATACACACGCATTTTCAAGCTGTGCTTGCAGCCTTTGCTGAGGCTTGAAATCACATCAAAACCGGTGTCTCTGCAACAGGGCCTTAATTTGCCATTAAACAAACCCAGACTGCTGGAAAGGCTGTGAGGATGTGCACGCCTCGGGTGCCTGGGAGTGGAAAAGTCCATGCTTCCCTCTGGGCACAGAATCAGCCTGCATGGAAACAGAGCAGCAGATAGAGACCCACCTGGGCACCTTCCCATGCAGCCTGTCCCGGTGTCTGTGTGCTCATCACTGGCAGTAAATTTGGTCCTTGGCCTCAGACAAATGCTGAGGCCTCTTCATCATTCTCCCTTTAGCTGTCTTCCTCTACTGGATTCCATCCATGATGGGATGCTTCTTTCCCCTGATAGCATCAGCAGCCTCAGCCTCCTCGCAGCCCCAGGCCCTGCTCTGATGATCACAGTGCATTTAGTGGCTATGAGGAAACCCCTCTCTTCCTTTACACTCCTTACAGCGTGCCCTGGGCTCTCAGCAGACGCTTTGGATGCTAACACTCCCTGTGTGCACCCTGCGGTGGCCTTGGGGATGCAGGGAGGCTGCGCTCCTGCCGAGCAGCTGGAAGCACCACCTGGTTGAAGCCCTGTGATGGAGCTGGGGCAGGGCAGCGTGGGATGCGCTGGTCCTGGAGAGAGAGGAGCTCTGGGGTACCCTGGTGCGTAACACAAGACGTGGTGTTTCACAGCAGAAGCCCACCGATCTCCGTACTGAACTCCTGAAGGAGAACAAGAGCAAATCCCAGAGACCCCGACCAGCGCATCCTGCTGAACAGACCCACCTCAAAACCCTTCCAGCTCCCAGCCCGGCCCCCGCTCAGCTCCCCGAGTTGCAGCAGTCTCCTTCAGCCCCGCGGGTAGGTAAGGAACCCCCTCCAGTTCCGCAGCACGGAGCCGGGGTGCAAAGTCCGGCTTCCTCCGTCCCTTCCCGCAGGCGCCGGGGGAAGGCGGCAGCGATTCCCGGGCGGAGCGCTCCTCTCCCGGCCCCGCTCCTCTCCCGGCCCCGCTCCTCTCCCGGCCCCGCTCCGCTCCCGGCCCCCCGCACCGGAGTGGCTGCTGCGAGGCCAAGCCGCGCCCCGCTCCCCCCGGCCCCGCTGTATATAAAGGCGATGCGCCCCAGAAGGCAGGTAGCGGCGGGGCAGGCGGCTCGAGCGGCCGCTCCGCTCCCTCCAGCCGAGTTTTAGCAAAAAGAAGGAGGGACGGAGGAAGCAGCAGCAGCAGCAGCAGCAGCAGCAGCAGCAGGGACTGGCTCCTGCTTTCTCCCCCCATGTGAGCCGGGACGATGCTGCCGCTGCTGCTGCCGCTGCTGCTGGGCGCCCGCGCGCTGAGCGCACCCCCGGGGGACACGGCGGTGGTCACCCCGCTCCGCCTCGACCCCGACATCAACGGGCGGCCCTACTTCAGGCGCGGCCCCGCCGAGGCCGTGGTGTTCCAGCTGTCGGCTTTCGGGGAGGATTTCTACCTGCATCTCTCCCCCGACGCCGGATTCATCGCCCCCGCCTTCGCCGCGCACTACCTGGGCTCCGCGCCCGGTGCCTCCCGTCCCCATCACCTCCGCCACTGCTTCTACTCGGGGGATGTCAACGCCGACCGAGAGTCCTTCGCCGCTCTCAGCCTCTGCGGGGGGCTCCGGGGGGCTTTCGGCTACCGGGGAGCCGAGTACACCATCAGCCCGCTGCCGGGAGCGGAGCACGGCGGGGCTCATCGCCTGCAGCGCCGCAACGTCGCCCACCCGCTGGGTGCCTCCGCGTCGCGCTGCGCGGTGGGCTCCGGGCTCACCCCGGGGGTGCTGCAGGCTCTGGAGAAATACCGGGGCAGAGCGGCCGGGGGGAAGGCAGGAGGGAGAACCAAACGCTTTGCCTCCGTGCCCCGATACGTGGAGACCTTGGTGGTGGCCGATGAGTCCATGGTGAAGTTCCACGGGGATGACTTGCAGCACTACCTGCTCACCCTCATGGCCACGGCCGCCCGCCTCTACAAGCACCCCAGCATCCGCAACCCCATCCAGATCTCCGTCGTCAAGTTCCTCCTCATCGGGCAGGACGACAAAGGGCCCAAAGTCACCAGCAACGCTGCCCTCACCCTCCGCAACTTCTGTGCCTGGCAGAAGAAGTGGAACAAAGTCAGCGACAAGCACCCCGAGTACTGGGACACCGCCATCCTCTTCACCAAGCAGGTGGGTGCGGATCCTTGGGGAAGGGTGGACGACCCAGCAGGGCTGCCCTCCTCCCCTTCAGGTGTCCTGCACCCTGCCACCCCTCCTGTGTCCCTACCACCCTGCACCCCTCTCCCAAGGAGCTCGCTGTCTGGGTTGGATGGTTGGGAGGGAGCCAGCACCGCAGAAATCTGACAGGGGAGTGAGGCCAGGAGGTGCACAGAGGCAGGTTGCCCATGCACCCATGAAACTGCCACTCAGCCCCCCGTTGGCAGCCAGCTCTGCCACCCAAAATGCAGGGCCTGAGCAGGGCAGTGACACCTGCCAAGAAAAAGCCTCTCCCTGCTTCCTCTGAGTCATGCACGAGGTCCTCCTGAGAACCTGGAGCTCTCCTCTTTGCCCTGGCTGCTCCACGTGGACTGAATTCAGGGCTGGAAGGACAGCCAGCACTCAGCCCAGGGAACAGAGCCTGCTGCATCCCTGCTGGGCTGCCAGGAGGCTTTGCTGTGCTGCCCTTGTTTCTTGCTAGAAATGTCACCATGATAGGCAACCAGCAGCACCAGCCCCCAGTTGCTGTAGGGAGGGGAAGAGGATGCACCCCTTTCAAGGGGACACAGTCACATTTCACCCCAAACACAGCGGGTTTGGCCAGCAGCGGCAATTTGCATTTTCTCTTTCCCCTGTCCCTGCCCAGATGTCTTTGGATTAGGGACAGGTCAGGAACTCTGCTCAGCAATTCTGAGGCCATTCCCAAAACTTCTTTCCAAGTCAAGCACACGTGGGTGGGAAGGGCGTAGCTTCCAGCTCACTCAGCACGTGTTAGCAGCAGTGATGCTGTGTGGGACGTGAGACCCCGGCCCCAGCAGGGGCTGCATCCCCTGGCCGGGTGTAAATCTGCTGGAGCTGCTCCTGCCTGCACCAGCCAGCTGTGAAGGGGAGGAGGCAGCTCCGTGGCTGGTGGAAGCCTGGTGAGGTCAGCGGAGCTGCACGTGGGACAGAGCTGGTCCCAGAGATCTGACAGCCTCTCCATCCTGCAGCATGCAGCATGGCCGGGCTGCATTTTTTACACATTGCTAAGCCATCCATTTCTGAAATCCCAAGGCAAGCTCCATGCAAAGGCACACGATCAAGGAGACATCTGCCTTCCTTGAACGCATCCATCTGTGGTCCCCCGACACCCCAGAGCTTATCTCCCTGCCAAAAAGCTGTTACATAAGACCCCGACTTAAGTTTCACTTCGAGCTCGGTTGATCGGCAGTTTCCAGTTGTGTCAACACGTTGCTGATGGATGGGCTGTACTGCCTGCACTCCCTGCGCCAGACCTCGGATTCGCCTTTGGGGAGCTCAGTGCTGCTCGGCTGGGTGGTGTGGATGTGCCATGGGATTTCTGCCTTCCTACCTGAGCTGGTGCATGCTGGAAGGACTGCAGAGCACTCATCCTGCTGATGCCCCTTGGAAATGATGTTGCAAATCACAGAGAAACGTTTGACCGCAATTTTCATCATCCCCAACCTTGATGCCCACCAGCTGTAACAGCAAAGGCTTGCTGAGCCTGCCATCAGCTGAAGGGATATTGCACCAAAGGATGTCTCGCAGTAGCTTGGCATCACGGGGGAGTTTAGAAACCCAACAGTTTCAGCACTTTGAGGAGCTCACATTTTTGGGATTGCTTTGGACACATGCACACTGGGGAGCATCGACAGTTGGGAGAGCGCTTGTGTGATGGCCTTGGCCTCTGAGCATGGGAATGAAGGTAAAAGCTACAGGGATCCCCCTCAGATGACCTGCAGACCATCTCGAGAAGCTTGCAAGAAGAACAGCCTTTGGAAGGTGTCCAGGGATGAAGCTAGGGCTCCTGGTTTTATTTCTGGCCATCTGCACACAGAGGACGTGCCAGGTGTCAGTGCTTGGGTAGCCCTCTTCCCATCCTGGTGTTTGCCCAGGAGTTCCTTCCCTGCCCTCCTCCCATTCCCCTACTGCTGCTCCCATTCCACTCCCTCAGCCCCGGAGATACATTTGAGGGGTTTTAGGACCCCTTCATTAGAGCCCAGAGCTGCTTCCCCTGGGGCTGTGATTGGGTTCTGAGTCTGAGCAGGGGGGTGATGGAATGCCCCACAAAGAGCTGCTCCTTCCTGCAGCCCCACAGCCAGCAGGCGAGGCTGGCTGAGAATGAGAAGTGGGTCAGTGTGTCAGCGCAGGTGCTGGGCTGGGAGCCAACAGCTCTCTGTGCCAGCCAGGAAACAGGAACTCCTAAAAGAGCAATGAATAGGGAGTGGCTGCTCCTCCTCACCTCCCTGGGGCACCCCATGCACCCCACATCACCTCCAAACCCACAGCGCTGGCACTGTGGCATCCTTCTCACGGCCAGGTGTAGCTCTGGACCTCATGCTGGCTGGGATTTGCTGGTTCCCATCTGCGGGATGGGGATACTGTGCATGAGACAGGACCTGGGATTCAATGGGGTCCCAGTGGATGCGGAAAGACGTTGTGAAGCAGAGTTGAAGCTGTTTATAAGACAGGGTTTTCCACCAGCCACAGCAGCCAGGATGGATTCTGGGCTCAGCTGTTGGAGCCTCCTCACCACCTCACAGCACCTTGCCAGCCCCACACCCCATGCCTCGGCTGTTCCTCTCCCACGAGAGCGGTCCTGTCTGCTTTTTGCAGCCCTGCAGCTGCTGCTAAACCCATCTCAGCTCTGGCCGGGGCTTTCTGGCGTTCTTGGGGCCATTACCGATAGCTGAACCTGCCTGCATGGGAATGCCTTCAGCCTGGAAACCTTGCTGGAAATGTTGGCAGAGTGGCTCCTGTGAGGTTTCTAGCAACACAGGAACGTTGGCTGGCTGGGAGCTGAGCATGAATCACTCTTATTTATAGCATGGGAGCACCCGGACAGTCCCTTACGTTTTCTTTTCATGTGGAAAGCTGCAGCGGTTCTCCCTGCCCTGTGCACAGCTGCCACTACAGCTCCGTGGGATGAAATACCCCAGGGGTGAAGCTGCAGGGATCCATCCACCCTGCTGTGCTGCTTTGGGGTGTGCTGGCCAAAGGCAGTGATTGCAGATTGAGAAGAAATCACAGCACTGCCCATCCAGGAGAACACGGCAGTGGATGAGAGCAGGGTTTGGCTGAGCCCAGGATGGGCAGTGCTGCCTTTGGGGTTGGCACAATATCTTTTGGAGAGGAGTGGAGGGATGGGAGCATCTGAGGTTAACTGCTGGGCTGCGGCACGTCCTCCGCCAGCAGCTTTTGGTTTGCAGTAGCACCTGTGGATGCTGGAGGTGGCATCCTCCTGTGGTGCTGGGGTCTGGGCTGGTTCATTGCATCAGCTGGGCTTGCTTGCTCCTGGAGAAACATCAGTTGTCAGTGAGGACACAGGAGCAGTTCCCTTAGCATGCTGGGCCTGCTTTGGAAGCTTCTTATCACTAGGAAATGGAGAGATGGCTCAGCTGTCAGCCAGGGCCAGGTCTTTCCACTGGCCTGTCTGGGTCCAGACCTTGAGCTCACAGAAGGACGGAGCCAAGCTGGCTCCTCTGTGCCGAAATGGGCTCCACCCTGCCTGGAGGAAACGCTGACACCGAAGGCACAGGAGGATGCTGTGTGTAACAAAAGGGTCACATGCAAAAATGCCACTGAGTCACCGTCCCTGGAGGTGTTCCAGAACCACGGAGACGTGGCACTGAGGAACACTGTCAGTGGGCACGGTGAATGATTTTGTGATTCTGTGTTTCCTCCGCGCCCTGGGGCCGCGAGGTCCCCATTCTCTGCAACTGACACCTGCCCAGCAGATCTGGGGCCGGGTCCTCCGGAGGTAAAGGGGCTGCGGTGGGAATAGGACCAAGTACCAACCCCAAGATTAACCCCTTACTTCTCCACAGGACCTGTGCGGTGCCACCACCTGTGACACGCTGGGCATGGCCGACGTGGGCACCATGTGTGACCCCAAGCGCAGCTGCTCCGTCATTGAGGACGATGGGTTGCCCTCAGCTTTCACCACGGCCCACGAGCTGGGTAAGGCATGCCTGGGGGCTCTGCATGGGACGGGGTGCTCTGGGTCCCAGAACACTGGGGGGATGCAGTGCATCACAAGCCCTGCATTTTTAGAGAAATCGCATTTTTGGTCTGAGGGCTGTGCTTGCAATGGATGTGCTGCCCTGCCTCATGTCCTCAGTGTCACCAAGCCTCATCCTCCAGCCCTGCTTAGTAATCAGGAGCAGCAGCAAAGTTCAAAATAGCCCCAGTTCAGCCTACGGAAGGCCAGACAATGACAGGCATCCGGAGAGGGGAAACTCCACCTCAGCTGGGGGGAGGAAAGGGCTGAGAAAGTGAAAGGCATCACTGTTGTGATTGCTGGGTTTCCAGAATTTGAGAATCCTAAAATAGCAGAGAGGGATGCTGAGGGCGCACCGACTTCTGGAGACACTGGTGTGGTTCTGCAGGGTGAAGGAAGAGCTCTGATCTCCTTTTCTTTGAGGTTTCCTTTGACCTTCCTCAAATGATGGCCATCCATGATGCAGATGGGAAAGCATGTTGGAAAGGCTTGGGGGTGCTGCAGTCAGGATGGCTCACATGTGCCTGTCTTGCAGCTCCCAGCATCCATGTTCAGCTCAAGCCAGGGCTTTTGCAAGCTCTGTGCTTCCCCAGGCAGCTCCTCCTCCTCTTGAGCTGCCCACAGCCTTTGCAGTTGTTACAAGGAATACCATGCTCCTTGCCTCAGTTTCCCCCTCTACACAGAGCAATGCCAACTGGGGTTATTCACGTTCTCCCCCTTTCCATTTCCCAGGCCACGTCTTCAACATGCCCCACGACAACGTGAAGGCCTGTGAGGAGGTCTTTGGCCGGCTGAAGACCAACCACATGATGTCTCCCACCCTCATCCAGATTGACCGTGCCAACCCCTGGTCAGCCTGCAGTGCTGCCATCATCACCGACTTCCTTGACAGCGGCCACGGTGAGCTCTTCTTGTTCTCCTATCCTTGTCCCCATGCTGTCCTTATCCCTGCAATGGTGATGGGGACAGGCTGTTGGGGTAGGCAGCAAATTTCTCCTTGCTCTCCCAATCAATCGAGAAGGAAACAGAGAGCTGAGTGGTGGTGTTTCAGTGGGCTGAGCTGGGGCTGAATGCGAGGTAGCTCCAGTCCCATGAGGACCGGCTCAATGTTCCCCTCCCTGCTTCCTCAGGAGACTGCTTGCTGGACCAGCCCTCCAACCCCATCCCGCTGCCCGAGGACCTGCCGGGGACGAGCTACAGCCTGAACCAGCAGTGCGAGCTGGCCTTCGGTGTGGGCTCCAAGCCCTGCCCCTACATGCAGTACTGTGCCAAGCTCTGGTGCACCGGCAAAGCACGCGGGCAGATCGTGTGCCAGACACGGCACTTCCCCTGGGCTGATGGCACCGGCTGTGGGGAGGGACGCTTCTGCCTGAAAGGAGCCTGCGTGGAGAGGCACAACGTCAGCAAGTACAGGGTGAGTACCTGCGAGTCCAAGAATGCCCTGTGAACGATCACTTGGCACTTCTGCATGGGTGCTGGCTGAGCAGTCTCTATCAGGGTCCTACAAAGGGAAAATAATGGAGGAAGGTGAGGAGAGAGCAGGGATAGACAGCGCAAGCAGGCTGGATGCTGCTGTGCTGCTCTGCCCGTCCCATAGAAGATCTGGGATAGGCAAGCCCGCAGGTTTTGCTTGCAAATGCATCTAGCAAAAGGATAGCTTTGAGTCCAGAGAGGGGCAGAGATGGAAGCCATGAGGACAGCAGATGACGCTGTGCCACGTCCCTGCAGGTGGATGGCGGCTGGGCCAAGTGGGCGCCCTATGGCACGTGCTCGCGGACGTGCGGCGGTGGGGTGCAGCTGGCCAAGCGCGAATGCACCAACCCTGTGCCTGCCAACGGGGGCTCCTACTGCGAGGGTGTCCGCGTCAAGTACCGCTCCTGCAACCTGGAGCCCTGCTCAGCTGCAGGTAAGGGCAAAACTTGCCAAAATTCATGACCTGACATCAAAAGGCGCTGAGCCAAAGGGGAGCCTGGCTTCTTGCGTGTGTTGGTGCCTGTGAGCTGAGTGGGATGAGCTGATTGCAGCTGTGAATCCTCTGCTCAACCCACTGCAGAGGCACTGCTTGCATCTCCAGACCAGCTGAATTCCAGCAGAGTCGAGCCGCCAGCACACCAAAACCCCAGGCTTGCCACAGCTCCTTGGGTGGGGTGGAGGAGAGCCAATCTCCAAATGTCAAGTTCTTTGATTGTTTCAAAGCGCTTGGAAACACGGTGGAAACATGCCCCTAAATGTGCCCCCTGCAAATGTCAGAGGTGGCCTTGCCATTTGCAGTTCCCTGGCATCCTTGTGTCACTGCATTGTGCAAGGAGCAAAATGTTTCAGAGTTGCTGCGCTGAGGCTGCGGGCTTTGCACGGCCGCCCTTAACAAGCAGTAACACCTGCCCTAGGGCAGTGGTCTGTGCCCCGTCTGATGCACACTGTGTTCCTTTCAGTGCCAGGAAAGAGCTTCCGAGAAGAGCAGTGCGAGGCATTCAATGGCTACGGCCACAGCACCAACCGCCTCACTGCCTCCGTCTCCTGGGTTCCCAAGTACTCTGGCGTCTCACCCCGGGACAAATGCAAGCTCATCTGCCGGGCGAATGGCACGGGGTACTTCTATGTGCTGGCACCCAAGGTTGGTGAGGGCTGGGGGGGGCTGCAGGAGGACTCCAGTGCATGAAACAATTGTCTGTGCTTGGTGGACAGGTGGATTTTTGTGGGTTAGAAAAGATGGGAATCCATCAGGCTGGGTTGAATCAGCGCGTGTGCATCCACTTATTTTCTTCAGTGGTGGATTGGGTTCGTGGAGGGTCTTCCTCTGGGTTCATAGAACTGCCTGTAGGGTATGCCTATGGTCCTGCTGAGAGGCTGGAGCAGAGGATGATAATTATTGCACTGAGGAAGTGGTTCACCTCCTGGGCTGGAGCCCCGTTGCATTAGCGTAAAGACAGTGACGTAGCAGAAGCAGGAAGCAGTACTGCATGGCTCTTCTCAGAGACCCCAGAATGCCCAATTGCAAAGCAGAGAGTGAGCACGGTACATGCCAGCACCTCCTGAGGTCCTGCTGGGCTGATGCTGAGTGGCTGCAGTGGGACGACTGTGGGGTGATGCAGGGTACAGCTGTTGTCTTGCTCGCTCTCCTGCAGGTCGTGGATGGCACCCCGTGCTCCCCAGACTCCACCTCAGTCTGTGTCCAGGGCAAATGCATCAAAGCGGGCTGTGATGGGAAGCTGGGCTCCAAGAAGAAATTTGACAAGTGCAGTGTATGTGGAGGAGACAATAGGAGCTGCAAGAAGGTCTCGGGCTTATTCACCAAACCCATGTAAGTGCTGGGGGACCACATGTGAGTTCTTCTCTCCCGTAGGGTGGACGCAAGAAGGTGGTGGGGATGGTGACGATCAAATCCTCCAAAGTGCCTGCTCTGAAGTAGTAGTGCATGCTAACAAGCCCATGGCTTCTAGTGATGGAGCCAGCTCTGGCACAGCCACACTGCTGAGCTTCTCGTGTCTGGGTGAGCACAGCCTAGATAAAACTCAGCATGCAGAAATAAATCTCCATGGGATGGAGGAGATAAGCTTAGGGTTGGAACTGCTGCCATCGCAGTGGGTGGGAGATGGGGACACCTGCAGCTCCGTGCCTCATGGCTCATCCTGCCTGCTTCCTCCTTCCA
This sequence comes from Tetrao urogallus, assembly GCF_951394365.1. Lineage (NCBI taxonomy): Eukaryota > Metazoa > Chordata > Aves > Galliformes > Phasianidae > Tetrao > Tetrao urogallus. Next base: position 4,969,637 of record NC_136835.1, on the reverse strand, counting down.
GGCACGGCTACAACTTTGTGGTGGTGATCCCCGCCGGAGCTTCCAACATCGACATCCGCCAGCGGGGCTACAAAGGGCTGATCAGCGACGACAACTACCTGGCGCTGAAGAACGGGCAGGGCAAGTACCTGCTGAACGGGCACTTCATCGTCTCGGCCGTGGAGCGGGACCTGATGGTGAAGGGCAGCGTGCTGCGGTACAGCGGCACCGGCACCGCTGTTGAGAGCCTGCAAGCCTTCAAACCCATCCAGGAGCCCTTGACTTTGGAGGTGCTCTCCGTGGGGAAAATGACCCCTCCCCGGGTGCGCTACTCCTTCTACCTCCCCAAGGAGAGCAAGGATGACAAAACCTCCTACAAGAAGGAGGGCAAAGCTCCTCCGGATCTCAACAACAGCGTCCTCAGCTTGTCCAACCGCTTGGATGGGGGCAGGCCGACCTACAAGCGTCCCTCCTACAAGTGGGCAGCGGGCGGCTGGGAGGCGTGCTCTGTCACCTGTGGCAGTGGGCTGCAGAAGCGAGCGGTGGCTTGCCATGACTCCTATGGCCACCCAGCCTCCGAGTGCGAGGCTGCCCAAAGGCCGGTCGAGGTGCGGTCGTGCGGGGAGCCCTGCCCGGCCTGGGAAGCGGGACCGTGGGCTCCTTGCTCCAAGAGCTGTGGGAGAGGCTTCAAGAGGAGGATGCTGAAGTGCGTGGCCTCCGGTGGGAGACTGCTGCCCCGGGAGAGTTGCAGTTTTCGGAGGAAGCCGCAGGAGCTGGATTTCTGCACCTTGAGGCCATGCTGAGCTGTGCCAGTGAGGATGAACATGGTGTTTCTCGGGCAGCGGCCATGGGTTGGGAGAAGGGGAGATGTCCATAGCACATATCAAATGAGGGTAAAAAAGGGAAAACAAACAAACGGAAAATAAAGGGACCTGGGTGCGGGGAAGGGCGCACAACCAGGTGATGAGAGGGCTTTCACCGAGCAGGTTGCTCGGAGGTGAGCAGGAACCAACCTACCTCGAAGCTGCCGCACACACAGGGACCCACGGCTGGGAGCCGGAGGACAGACAGACGGAAATCACTGCCAGGATGGCCCCCAGGACACACAGAGGGGACACCCCCGCATGGCTCAGACAACGCCTGCCCTGTCTTCCCAGAGCCAAGCCTACCTCCCCCTTCCCCGATTTTCTGCGTGGGACCAAGCCAATTTACCTACACAATGATGGCAAGTTGTACTGCCCAACAGGGTGCTGGGTTTTGTAGGGACTGTTACCTTCAGGGCTTGCAAGCCTTTGCAGCTGTGTGCATGTCAACGGGGATCCCAAGTGCCAGGCTGGGAGGTGGTGGCTTGATTCTCATTTTCTCCTCATGTTTATGATCTGACCAGTGTATACTTTATGGTGCTTAACTCTGTGTTGTTTAACATGCTCCCTGTGCTGGATGCAAACCTGGCATGGAGGGAATAGCATTGCTTCCAGCAGAGCCCCTCCTGGGGCTAAGGTTTTCCTATGGTGCTCTGGGGAGGCTGAGACTGGCTCTTGGCTAAATGGGTGCCCAGAGCACAGCCTGACGCTCGTTTACACCCTGGTGCAGGGAAGGGTGTAAAGCTCTTTGGGACTAAAAGGGATCACAGTGGAGGTTCAATGTGAGCAGTAATTGCAGAAATAACCAACTGTACTGTAGCATCATAGTGCGGTGCGCTGGAGCATCCCTGCCTGTTGCTGGTGCTTGACTCTGCTCTGGAAATGCTGCTCACAGGGCCAGCATGCCATGCCCAGGCACTCTGCTGCCTGCCCCATTCCAAGCTTCAGGGTTATTTGGGGCTGTTCTGATCCTCCTGCTCCTGCAGAGCATCCACAACCAGCTGCATCCTCCTGGGTTTTGTGCTAGGGCTCATTCCATACCTCTGCAGCGTCTGCAGGCTGTCTTACCTCATCACAACCCTGCCACACACCTTCCACCATAAGCCTTCTGCTCAGATCAAACCATCAAGGATCATTTCACATTTTGCTTTCCCACTGATGAAGGTCCCTTGGAGGGAGCTTGCTATGGACCTCTTGACCGAGATATGTCACTATTGGGAAGAGCAGAAGGGTCGACCCCAACTTTTGGGTAGGCTGCTGTCTCAGCAGTGAGATGCTTGGAGTCTGCTCAGCACATGTGGAAGCTCTTCATGCTCCACCAAGCCTCCAGCAGTGGTCAGAAGGGTCCCAAGGAACAGCAGAAACGTTCTCGTGGAGACCTTTCCCACCAGCTTAGCACATTTCTTGTGATACTGTTTGCAGACCCACCCTCCTAGATTTGTGTAATTCTTTTTTGAGCACAATAATATTTCTGGTCTCCGCGATGCTTGATAGAGCCAGGAGCAGATGTTGTGGTTGCTTTGCACAGCGGGGACGGGATTTAATGTTCTAGGAAATCCCTTCCAGGTCTACATTCCCATGAACGCATCATCCATTTTCTGGACAGTTTTCCTGCGTAGCCGAGCCTGCAGTGCTTTCGTTTGGGGACAGAGCTCCAAGGAGCTGCCCTTTGCGTCTTGCCATCAAATCGATGGTTTCCAAGCCACCGAGGAACTGTCATCCTTGTCCGATGGGGGCGAAGGATGGGGTGGGAGGGACTTCTTGAGTGCAGTTCTTTTGCCAAGTGTGCAGCAAAAGGATGGAGATGCCTATTGTACTGGCTGCTTTGTGTATACCATGTATACTAAACATCGATCTCTGCTGTTTGTGCATCAATAGCAAACCTGAAATAAAACCGTATTTAAAGATCCACCTTGCTCCAGGGGGCTGTTTGTGCCCCCTTGTGTGTTTGCTTGGGCGGCGTTGGCAAAGTACATCCTGGCTTATTGCAGCCCCAGCTCATTAACTGGAGGAAAAAAATTGGAAGGTCCAAACACGTTATTCTGAATATTATGGCAATTTGTCTTGCTTCTGCTGTAGAATTTGTAGTTGGCAAAAAAAAAAAAACCCAAAACATCATGTTGGATGAATCCATGCGATGGCAGGACTTGCCTGCACCTGGGAGCGATTGCAGCAAGGCTGTGCCACGAGGCTGGTTTTGCTTTAGCCTGGGATCGGGATATTCTTCAGTCAGAATCACGGCAATATAGAACATAGAGTTAAATGGATGAATGCAAACTGGAACAGTGCTCTCACATCCTGGAACAACCGTGTCCGCGCATACCACGAGCTGGGAGAACCCATTCCCGACGTGCTCCTCTGGCGTCATTCATTCCGTCCACAGAGCAAAGCAGGAGCCTCTTTCCCACCACCTCCAGTGGGCCCAGGGAAGGCCGGGGGGTTGCTAGGTGCTTACAAAACACTCAGCAGCTCCCAGCCCTCCTCTGGGCCAGTGGTGAGATAAGGCACTGCCTGCTAATGGGCCACGTCTGCTAAGGGATGCCTGATGTCACTGCCTCAGCTTTTATTTCCCCCTGAACAATTGCAACTTTCTGTGCAGCTATGCTGTAACACTTTGGCAGTTTTATGAGGTTTTTTTTTTTTTTTTTTTGCATAAGGCAGAGCACATTTCCAATACCAAAGAAAAGCACAACAACCCTGACTGAACACCTTCCCCTCTGCAGCCCGGTGACAGACAGCTCTGCCTCACCCCACGAGAAGCTCAGTTTCAGCCCCAAGAAATCCCACACTGCAGCAGCTCCAACTGCACACAGCTTTATTAGCAACAGAGGGCTTGCACTTCCGGGGCTCAGCAATAGCCATATGTAACCTGAACAAATCACCCAGAGAGATAAAAACGTGCACAAAGGAAACATTTACCTGGGAGGGAAGGAAGAAGCCAAGCGCTGATGCCAGAACCCCAGTTCAAAGGGAAGGTCTGTGTTTAGCCAAGTTGTGGTCTGTTTGCTCAGGGCCCTGCTTTGCTGGGAAGGCTGCAATTACTTAACGGCTCAGGGATAAGGGCAGGCACCTGGAGTGGGGTGGGGACAAGGTGAGCTCCTGGGGAGGGAGGAGCAAAGCTGCAGCCATGTGGAAGTATGGGGGTGGCAGACATGGGGATGCAGGGCACGTTGCTTGTTCCAAACTGCTGGGACACTTGTGTTTGGTTTCCCCCCATTATTTTAGCCTCCCACCCCTTTCTTTGTTCCTGTATGCTTCTCCAGACATCAGCTTTTGCAGAAAGGTGCTGGGTTGGGCAAGATTCTGCTCTCACCCCCTGTACTTTTCCTTACAAACAGAAAGCAAAAAGCATGAGAATAGAATCCACCCTCGTGGCATAGCTGGTATTCACAATGAGACATTCAGAGCTTCAGCCTCTTATAGCAGCACCTATATTGCAAGTCATGCTCCTTACACGATGTCACACACTGGGGTCTTGCTGGGCAGGAGGGTCCCACGGTGCCAGATTGAGCGTTGTGCCCCAAAGCTGCCCCTCATTGAGCCCAGGCACTGAGGATCCCTTTGGAAGAGGGAACACCCCCTTTCTGTTATCATTGCCATTAATGTTGCTCTTTCTTTCTGCCTGGAGACAAAAGCACCACCAGACATATTGGGAACAAACAGTGCTAATGGGGAACACGTGGCCCAGCCAGCAGCAACGCTCACGTGAAAATACTGATGTGGAGCAGCGATGGGGCACAAAAATGCATTTCTATGCCAGGATAATTGATTCTCCCTTTGCCACCATAGGCTGCCGGTCACTTGCAGCAGACTAAACTTCCCCCCATCATCTTCCCCAGCCAGTAAACTGACACGTTCCCACAAGAATCCATGTGAGTTTTGTTTTTTTTCCCCTGTATTTTTTCTAATTATACAACTCAACCAGCGCCAAAATCTGTCTGGCCAACTCGAATCTGGCAGCGGAGCTCCTGCACACAGGGCCAAGAGAATCACCTCCTTGCTGAAGGGCAGCAGGTTGGGAATGTACTCAGACAGAGCTCTTTGCAAGGCTCCAAACGGAGATTTCTATGCATGCATACACCTCCAGAGGAAGGTTGGCATTGGCTGCTCATGTCAGCACTGTGCCTGGAGGTGAAGGCATGAGCTGAGCCCATCAGATGGCTGCTAATGACTGCAGCCCTTAGCTAGGGAAAGCACTTGGAAATGGCAGCATGGGGCAGTGGTGTGAGCCCCCAGCCCCTCCTGAGGACAGTGCTGTTGGGTTTGGTGTAATTAATATCGAGTTCAGCCTGGGGGACAGAAGGGCTCCCAAGGGCTTATTTAATGTGGCTTGATTATTTATTTTTTGAAGTGTTTTATTTTCCCCCTTGTAAATGAATTTAGCGCTGAGGAGAGGTGTTGGATTGGCTGCTCTGGAAATAAAAGCCCTGAGGGGCAGATGTTTTGGAGTCCTGCAAGTAACAGCACTGCATGCGATCCAGGCGTGAGGGCAATGACTCGCAGTCACTGCAAAAGCTGCTATGTGCTCTGCACTCATAGATACTGCTGTGAGAAAGCAGAGCACACTGCCCACAGCCACCAGGCACTTGGGTCTCTCAGAAGTGTCTCTCAGTGTCCCTGCACTGCTTTGGCCTGTCATGCAATGCCATATTGTTTGCACTGCATTCCAAGTGCAGTGTGCAGGCTCCAAATAGCAGAAATACGTGTTGGCAAGACCCTGGTCACTGCAGGGACCGAATCATAGAATCATAGAATCATAGAATCACCAAGGTTGGAAAAGACCTAAAAGCTCATCCAGTCCAACCGTTCACCTATTACCAACAGCTCCCACTAAACCACGTCCCTCAACACAACATCCAGCCTTTCCTTGAACACCCCCCAATTGACATGTGCTGTCCAGAAGCAGCCCCATGTGCTGTGTGGATGTAGTCAGGACATCTGGAGTGGGGATGGAGGGGAAAGTGCAGTGAGGTATGGTGATCTACGTGGGCATCTCGTACACCCAGGGAGTTTGGGAAAAGCCAGCATCCCCATGATGTGAAATTTCCTGCAGACACCCAGGGTCAGGGCTCTGAGCACCTCGTGGAGCTGTGGGTGTCCCTGTTCAGTGCAGAAGAGATGGGACCGGATGGCCTGGAAAGGTCCCTTCCAACACAAACCATTCTATGACTCTGGTTCTATGAAGGTAGGGTGTCCAAAGGCTTCATCTACCTTTGGGCTCCCTCAGGATTTAGGAGGAGGTGATGGGTTTTGGGGTATCACCATGGTGAAGCACTGCCTTGACTGGGGCAGTCCCAAGGTGCCCATTAACCCCTGCCTTCAGCACTTACTTTTGAGGTGAGGAAAAACAACCACAGAGGGAAACAGGGACTGAAAGACAAGGAGAACCTGGACGGTGCTGTTTTATCCCAAAGGCAGAGAAAAGGAAACAAGGCAAAGGAATGAAAACAAGGGAAACCTCGAGAGGGAGACGTGCTTGGCAGCCCCTGCTGCCTCGCTCTGCAAACATGGAGCAGCTGTTATCCCACCTGGACCTGGATGCTGGCTTCTCTGCATCCCTGGAGCATCACGGAGCAGTGGAGATGCTCCACGAGTGCTCAGGGCACAGGTAATGCACAGCCCTGAGAGGTGATGGGGAGAAAGGAAAACACTTTTATGTTGTTCAGAGTGAGCTCTTTCTTTCTCTATTTTAATTTTCGGTTGTATGAAGCTGTGGGGAATGTGCTCCCTTTTGAAAAGGAACTCTTTGGGTTGTTCCCTTTTTCTCTGTGAGCTGCATCACCAGTTTTGGGGTTTTTCAGGGCCAAACTGCATGTGCCATCACCCCTGTGCCCAGCAGAAATCGCCAACCCATCACCCCCAGTTCCCATTGCCCTCGCTGGCTCTGTATTTAATGCATTACATGGAAAAGCAGAGCTGGTCACTTGGCCCCAGTGGTGGCGTTGGGTTTTTCTTTGTGGTTTAAGGCCAAGCTAAAGGGCAAAGGGATTTGGGAAATGAGTGGTGCCTCGGGGTGGGCGCTGGCTCTGGGTAATCCCTAATCCCTCAGCATGTGGAGAAATCCTGGCTTTGGGACACCACAAACACCATCAATCCACGTCAGCGTAGCGGGGTGGAAACAAAATAGGGGGAATTTGCTTCATAGGAGGGGAAGAAGCACGAGGCAAGGTTTGAATCGCAGGGGCTGCGTGTGAAGGAGAACAGAGCTGGCAAAAATGAAGGGAAACACTCAAACGCCTCCATCCGTGGGAAAAGATGGGGTGGACGCAGCCCTTCTGGGGGACAACCTAAAATCTGGGGGCTGCCTGCAATGGAATGGTTCCTATTTGTCTGGGGAAAAGCGACGTCTGCTCCAATTAGCGCGTCGCGTGCGCGTGCGGGGGAGGAGATGTTTTTGTTTCCTTTTAGGAAGAAAGAAAAGAATTAATAACAACAACAACAACAACAACAACAACAAAGCACGAAACGAGCTCTGTTGCAAAGCCAGAGTGCTGTGTCAGAGAGACCGGGATCCAAACGGTTTCTCTGAACCCTCCAAGAGGAACGGAGCATCCAACGCGGCTGGAAAACGGAGCACTACCTCCTAAAGCTGCCCTGCGGGAGGCCTTCAGTTGTTGAGGATGATTTTACAACTCCCCACAGCTGGGAGTTCAGGAGCAGATGCCGACGGGGGCTCTGGAAGGGTTAAAACCATTCTGCCTGTTCGCACTGTTCCTTCTTAATATCGCCCTTGAATAAACAAACAGGCGAATCCCACCCTCTCCCCGGAGACTCTTACTTGGCTTGTTTCAGAGAACAAATGATAATTATTTGCCTTCATTTATTTATTTATTTAAAATTTCATTGTCTCCTTTCGGCAGCCATCGGGATTGAGGAAACCGAGTGACAAAATGAACAAGGGAAGCCATAAACTCGAATTAAACAAATCACTGATAAGCCCAGAGCAGAAAGGAGATAAAAACCCGATGACATTCCCCTCGTGGCACAGAGGCTGGAGATGTTGATAAAGCGCAGGGAGACGGATGGATGCAGCCAATGGATGCCAGTAGGTTAGGAGATGCGGGCGCAGCCGTGTCCTCCTTATTCTAGACATTAGGACTGGCTTTTTGGGGATAGGTCAGGAAAATATCAGATAGATCAGGACGTTTGCAAGAAATTCCATTGCTTTGCTGTAGCAGAGGCTGGCTGGCTGCAGGGGATGCGCAAAGCACTTCACATCCTCAGGATTCAGCCCTTTGTCTGCTCCTCTGCTTCTTTCCAAGGACCAGTTTCAGTTTCTGGGGAGGAGAGCAGTGCTGCATCACACAGCTGCCCAAGGGGGGTGGGGGGGTCACCATTCCTGGGGGTGTTGCAGAGCTGTGGGGATGAGGCACTGAGGGATGTGGGCAGTGGGCACACCGGGTTGGGCTGCGTGGGGATGAAACAAAAAGAGTAAAGGAGAGGTGGTGCTGCTGTGGATGTGATGGCATTCATGTGGTTGGAGCTGCACTGAGCATCCCCCAGGCATTCCCACACCTCAGCAAAGAGACTCCACATTTTCCTTCTTTGGGAATGGGATTCGTGTGCCTTTCCCCTCATCTCCCATCTGAGAGCCCCTCAGAGCCGATAATGAAAGACTTCCCCCTGCATCAGGATTGCTGCTTTGCGAGATTGAAAACTGCCCCTCAAGGAATCCCCCAGCCATAACAAAGCCATTTGCTAAGATAACATTAGTTCAGCATTGGGGCTGCTCAAGGCACGCTCAGAGGAAGCACTCAGATGGCTCCTGTGGCCCTGACCAAAACCAAATGCATCCACAGACCAAAGGGACCACCTGGCACGTCCCATGGATGCCTTAAGTCACTTACTGGGTTGAACTGGGAAAATCACTTCTAGACTTCTAGGAAGGAGAAAGCAGAGCTCAAGTTTGTGCCCTTTTGCACGTGATGGCAATGGGATGCTTTCACAGCAAGAGGGATTTGGGGACAGGATGGCGGGAAAAGCTGCTACTGTTGGATGGGGTTGCATCACTGCAGGGGAAGGGAGAAGGAAAACAGGAGTTTGGAATCAGGGTGAAATTCCTCCTGGCTCTCTGCTTTCTTCAGAAACAAAAATACCCCAAATAGCCTGAGAACGAGGCTGCTCAGCAGATGGTACTTTGCCCCTTTTGGGATGCTTTCTATCTTTGCAGCTGGGAATCCATTATGGGAATCTGATCCCAGGAGGCTGCAGAGCTGCAGGCCCAGGAGCTTGGGTAGCTTGGGAAATTTGCAGTTGTGCCCTGCCCTGAACCTTGGATGTGAGCCCAGCTCTGATCTCGCTCCATCCGAGTGCCACTGAGCCCCTTCCCCAGGCTGCAGCTCCCCAGCCAGCCAAGCTCTGCAAAGCCACCCCAGGTCCCACAGTCTCTTTCTGTCCCAAACCATGTCCCATCCCCAGCTTCTTTGGCGGACTGCTGCATCCAAGCACGCACCATATGTGCTCTCATCAAAGCATTTCCCAGTTTCCTTTCCCAGCACTGGTGGCTTCCTCCAACCTTTTCTTGGCTGTCCCTATTCCTGGGGACATCTTGTGCTCAGCACACTCTATGGATGAATTTTCCATGAATTTTTAGGAACACTTGGTGAGAAGTGCAGTGATTCCGAGACCAAAGCTGGGAGCAGATGTTGGAGAGATGCATTTTGGTGCTCACCAGTCACCTGCTCAGCATCTCCTGCACTGCATTTGGGAGCAGGAGCAACAGGGACGAGATGTTTTCAGAGCTATGAGACATTGTGGGAAAGCCAGCTGAGCTCTGAACAGCTTCTTCCTTTGGGTTTCCTTTGAAAGTAACTCCCAGTTTAGCGCCTGCTTTGCAGAGCTGTGCCTGCAATGGTGCCTGAGCCCAGAAATCAGGGTGTGATTTGGGGTTGTGCTGTAGGCTGCAAAGGATGGAGAGGAAGGCTGCATCCCTTGGGATGCTCTCAAGTGCTTAAATGGTTTGTGTTTACGAGAGCTAAAAATATTTCCTCGGGGAGGGAGAGGGGACAGAAGGTCTGTTTGCTCTGTTATCGCTTGTAGGCTCTGTTTTGGAATGAGGCTTAAATAGAAATAACATGGTATTAAAGGTTAAGTAAAACACAATCAAGCAGCATCCCTGTGTGGCACAGGGCAGCTGGGATGAGCAAAGCCCCTGCATGGCCCTGGGGACAGAATAGGGACGGGGATCCCAGCCCTCAGAGCTGCCACGCATCCCATGGCCATGCTGGTACCTTGCTCAGCAACGCCTGGGTTCCTGCCCTGCACTGCAAACTGCAGCTGGGCCAGGAGTTTCTTGATTGAGCTCTTCTTCCCCCCAGACTCAGCTGAAAAACAGGAATCTAGGGACACTGCCCATGGGAAGAGGTTCTGATGGATGCTCTGGGAGCAAGGGGCTGGGGTCTCCTCCAGATGGGTCACATCACCCACGGTGAGCTCAGGGTTTGCAGCAGGGTGAGAGGGGGGCAGCGCTGCTCAAGCTTTCTTTTTAAAGGGCATTCTGTTTCCAGTGTGAAAAGGGAATAAATCAATGACTCTCATCGTCCTGAGAAAGGCATGTCTGTGCCCCTGCACCATGAGACCCTTGTGTTGCCCCCTGTGACACTGTGTTGGTGATGCACCAACAGACACAGGCTGGGCATTGTGCAATGTGTTCCCAACAGCCCAGCAGTGCCCAGCCATGCTGCAGAGCATCAGCACGGCCCCCCCAGTGCCATGATCCCCTTGGGCAATCAATGGGACATTGTCTGGGGAGAGCACTGGGTGACATACAGCAGAGTGGAGCGGTGGCACAGAGGTCAGGAACGTGAGGACGGTCCAAGTGCCTTTCCCCTGCGCTCATTAATTCTATACATTTTGCATAAATTCCAGCACAACGAGGAATTTGGGAGTGCTACCAACCCATCTGCTTTGAACCGGCACTCTGGTTTGCAGGAAGGAATGTTACTGGGAACAACTCCGTGCCTAAAATTGGGTCTGATCCAAATCTTGCTGCTTCACCCTTCTTTCTGCCTTGAGCTGAGACCAAACCTGGGACTGAGAAGAAACTTGGGAAAGAGAAGAAAGTTGAGCAACCTGGGGCTGCATTCACATCTGCGCCTCCCAGCTTACCCCGATGCTTCCAGCCCCTTGCAGATGGATGGGCAGTGCTGGTGATGGAGGAGACAGAGCCAGATCCTGGCTGGGGAGCTTAGAGAAAGAACTTGTAAATGGAGAAAGTGATGAGCACACAGGGATGCCTTTCCAACAGCCAGGAGCAGAAGAAATAGGGAGCTGACACCCATCTTGGAGGGTTGTGTGTTCTCCTGATGGGCTGAAGGACCATCTGGTGAAAGGATGGGGTCTTTAGAAGATGCCCATGGCAGCAAGAAGGCAACACAGGGACGGAGTGGCTCTGCTTTCCAATTCCTGCTTTGTGCACAGGGTCTGACTTTCCCAGCTTGAATTCCTCGTGTCTATTCAGACCATGTCTGACTTCCATCCCAGGCACGTCTGTGCGGCTGCTTAGGGAAAACAAAGCTGGGAGGATGGAGATAACATTGCTGATGTTGGAAATCTGTGCATCCCTTGGTGCTGGGAGATACCTACAGCAAGTAGGGAACTTTCTATGAAAAATCACAGGTTTTGCTAAGGCTCTCAGGAAAACACTGCTCTCCTGCCAACCTCACATCGCATCAGCGCTTTGTAGACAAGATCTCCCTCTGTGCCCTGCACGGATGGATGTGTTTTTGCCTTGGCCCCACCAAACAGCCGTGAGTCAGCTAATCCAAACCAAACAGCACGGGGAGCGGGAGGTCAGCCCAGTGCACGGCTGTGAACTCAGAAACAGCACCTCGAGCAGAACCAGGGATAAAATCACAGCACCACGAGCAGGGCAGCGCTGGGTGTCAGCGAGGACTGGTGCCAGGTCAGGGAGCACCCGGTGTGACACTGGGAGATGGTGACTTTTCCCATCCCCTCTGCAACCTTTCTATGCAGATGCTTCCCACCAAGAAGCCTGTGCATTCACTTCACCACTGCCTTCTTGTTGCATCCCTCTTACTTTTGGGGTCATTTTCACCCCGGTTTTGCTGGCTCCCCTTTCTTTCTTACCCTTCTCTCCTCCAGAAGCATCCCTTGGACACGCTTGCACAGAGAAAAAAGTCCTTCCAGCCAGCTGCCAGCTCTGCCTTTGGCCTCTTGCTCCGGTTTCATGTTTGACTCTAATCCCACAATTTACACAGCGGAGCCCTGGGCCAAACCCAGCGTCTCAGGAACCTGCCAGAAACCTCAGCTTTTCCTAAGCTCTATAAACAGTTTCCTGCCTCCATCCCTGCACCTGCTGCCCATGCCATGCTGCCGGCCAGGGATGCTGGTGGCATCCTGAGGATGGTGGTACCCTGGGGATGGTGGTACTGTAGGGATGGTGGTACCCCCAGGAGGGACAGGATGCCCAGGGGTGCTGCTCTGCTGGATGGGATGCCCTGTGCTGCATCCCCTTCGCTCTGCTTGGCAATATCTGAGGGCTGTGAAACACTCACCCAAAGCCTGAGCAGTGAAAGAGTTCGATTCCTCAGAGCATCTCAGGGCAACCTGGGAGAAAGCAGACAAGGAGTTAGGGGAGGCAGGGACAAGGAGAGACGTGTAGGTGTCCCAGACACCAGCAATGGCTGCTGGTGTGCAATACAGTCTTTTGAAGTGGAGCTGCAATGTATTTCTTCATGTTAGTTTCCTTCCCCTATGTTTTCAGAACAACTAAAATCCCAGCGATGCAAACAAGCAGCAGGAGTGGGGCCTGGGGAAAGCACAGAGTGGGGAGATCTCTTCTTATTGTGCTTCTAAAACACAGTGAGGACACTGCAAATTACGGAGCACCATCTGCTGGCACCTTATTTATTGACTGCCTCTTTCCTTGTGATGCAGCACTGGGGCAGCACTGAAGCGGCTGGGGGCATTATACAAGGGTGAACCCAAAGCACGGTGAGATGAGAAAACCAGTGGGCAGAACGTGCTGGGTAAATGCACAGAGGCAAAATCCCACTCGCTCCATCGAGGGCAGGACTTCACCCATAAACCTCATCCTAATGGGGAGTTCAGAGCTTAAATTCATTAAACTGATGGTGTCCTTCCTGAGCGTGAGATTAAAACCAGGAGACTTTGCAGGTCTCTGCTGGCAGCATTCGGGGCTCCAGTCGAACGGGACATAAAGCCATTTCCTCCTGTATAAATCACCTGAATGCTTTTAGCTCACTCCGAGGCCCAAAACAATGCTTTCAGCTCAGGTTTGCTCCTTGGTAATGCGTGCTGGCAGCTGGCCCCATCAGTCTCCGGCACAGACATGTAACTCAAGCCTCTGACAAGTGCTGATTTAGAGCTTCAGCCAGTAAATCAGCATAAAATCATCGGAGTGCTTGCTCATATTTTTCCAAGTGGGGCTTTCTCACATGCAAGGCAAAAGGTCCTGGGACCCAGTGCTCACTATGGGACACCAACCGCAGGCTGCTGTGTCCTGGACCCTGCAAACTGCTGTCAAATCCACACAGTGTGCAGGATGGAGATGCTGGGAAAGCAGTGCAAGAGGACTTTCTGCTGTGGAAGCCGTTTGTGCATGCATGAAGCTGGCATTGCACAGCTTTGGAAGCCCTTTGCAGCGCAGGGAGCTGAGGGTGCACTAGTGGGCTGTGTCGTGCTATATGGGACGATGCTGGGCCACTGTAAATGAGCCAAAGGCTGTGTTTCCCAGCATGGATTTCTCTCCCGTGGGCTCTTCTGCTGGCACTAAGGGAATGGGAAATTTGCAGTACTTCAAAGCCCCTCTGCCGCTCTAGGCTGTGTGATCCAAGCCAAAGTGCAGCCCCAATCCATCATCCAAAGAGGGATGTTTGTGTATGTGTGTGAAATGACAGACTGGAGAGACCCGGAGCTGAAAGCCAGATGCTTTCCCCAGAAATAAAATGGGTTAAGGACTTCAAAATGCAGGAAGAGCCTGTGAAGGAAGCACCACTGCAGTCAGTGGCTGTGACAGCCCTGGCCCTGGGTCCCAGCATCCCAACAAGCATCGACTGCCATCCTCTGTGTGCTGAGGGGAGACAAAAGGACACGACCCAGACCTCTCAATCATTCCACATCAGTAAGTCCTTAATGGGGGCAGAGAACTGCAGAAGTCAGCATCCCCCATGGGTTACAGCTAACGCTTCTCCAAACAAACACCCATCAGATGCTGATAAAAAGTTGCTTTCCGTAAACACTCTGTTTATTGCACTATCCCACTGATTCCTCTGCTGTCAAAACAGAAAGGCAAACGAGAGCAGGGCTGAAACCCATCCCAAAGTCCTACCAAGCTGTGAAAGCATTTGGTGACTTTGTTCCTGGCTTGGATTTCTTTTTTTTTTTTTTTTTTTTTAAATTGTTTGGATTTGGTCACAAGCAGGAAAAGCTGATCTCATGACAGCTGAAAAAGCCCCGTGAGAGCCCGAGCTGTGAGATCTGATGTCACGCACGGGCAGTCCAGGAGGGAAGGAAACCTCTGTGTCAACCCAGAAAAGCAGGCAGCTCAGCTCGCCTTGCCTCCAGGCAGCTCTTGGTGGCACGTGGATGCCCGAGGCTTGTGCCTGAATGGTCAGCCCCAGGGAGGGGCTGGGGATCCCACCAACATCCCATCCAAAACCTGCCCGAGAGGTTGGCACGCAGGCTGAGTCAATGGAAATAGGGTGACAGAGCCGTTCAGGTTGGAACAGACCTCTAAGAACATCCCATCCAACTGCTGTCCCACCCCACTGCGCCCACTGCCCACCTCCCTCAGTGCCACATCCCCACGGCTCTGGAACACCCCCAGGGATGGGGACCCCACATTGGGGAGCCTGTAAACATCAGTGCCAGCTGCCACCCAGAAATGGGGGAACAGCAGTTGTCAGAGAGCTCAGAACCCCCTCAGCTGCCAGGTGCTGCGCTGTGCACACGTGAAGGTGTTTCAGTGCAGGGAAGCATTCAGGCTCAGGCTCTCGTTCCCAAAAGCCGATGCAAAGAATCCTGTTTCACTCTATACACTGCGATTAGCCACGTGTACAATGGGCTGACCACTGGTATGCGTGGCAATGCCAGAAGTAAATGAAACTCCTCCCTGGGGAGAGGGCTCCATTGCTTTTGGCTGCTGAATTTGTGAAGTTTTTTCACTATTTTTTTCTTTTTTTTCCCCCCAAAATGCCTCCTTGGAAAACGCCTCTGGATTTTGATGTGAAGAAAAAATAAACCCAACGCTTTTGGTTGTGCAAGGAAAGAAGGAGAAAAAAAAAAAAAATCATTGATATTTTTGAAAGCTGGACGATTTAACCAAACATGGGAGAAATTGAATAGCATCCACGGCCATTGGAAGTGCTTAAAAGAGCTCCGTGAGCCTCCTGACAGGAGAGCAGCCTGCTGACACCTTTCACATGCAATGAATGCAGCTCACTGCTGCAATAGGAATAAGCCATGGGGAAGGAGCCTGGGTGCTGGGAAGGCAAGGATACAGAGGGCTGTCCCGCCTCAAAGCACTCGTGTGCTGTGGGCTGCCTCTATTCTGTGCTCATACACTGCAAGAAAGGGATGGGGGCAAAAAGGGCATGAAAGAGAAATGGACAGGAAAGTGAGAAGTGGTGGTTTGCACTCTTTAATTTCCTTATCCAAGTGGAAGCTGCTCTGGTAATGTGTGCAAGGAGTGAATACCTCCAAATCTTCCCAGCAAATGAATAAAACCAATAATATTCACAGAGCGTGGATTCGACTGATTTCCCTCCGTGTGTTTGGACTGAGATCTGACAGCTCTGGATCCAAAGGGGAGATCTGTGTTCGACTTCCTTGGCTCTGGATCACACCTAAGGAGCTCGTGTTTGAGCAGCATCACCAAAGGCCCTACCAACACACCTCCACTGAACGTTGGGTCGCTTTTCCCTTCTGGTCCACAAATAAATTATCTGCCAATAAATGGAACCAGAAGTGGCTTGGCCAGATGTTCTGCTGGGGCCCCAGGGAGTCGTGGTGCAGAAAGGGTAAAATAGGGGGAAAGAGAAAAAAAAAAAAGAAGGCAAATAAAAGATAAAATATGAACATGGCAGCTCCATTGGCTGCTCAATGCCGGCGTGGGACCCCCGGCTGCAGCAGCTGTGCCCATTATGGGGTGAGGTGCAATGCCCCAGCTGGGAGGCCGTGCCAAAAGCAGGATATGGGAAAAGACC
Source organism: Tetrao urogallus (assembly GCF_951394365.1). NCBI lineage: Eukaryota > Metazoa > Chordata > Aves > Galliformes > Phasianidae > Tetrao > Tetrao urogallus. Next base: position 4,953,607 of record NC_136835.1, on the reverse strand, counting down.
ATTTTCAAACACAGATGGATTAAACCTTGATTCCTTTTTAAATGAGATTTTAATGCGCTGGCTGCACGCGGCCGATGGATATGGGAGACGCTGGCTGGACATGAGATGGGTTGGGGTTGAGTGTCCCCAGGGCACCTTGCTGACCCCATGGTCTCCCATGGGAGAGGCACACTTTGGTGTCCCTGTGCTCTCAGCCCTTGTGCTGAGCTGCAAACCCTGGAGCACAACGCTCTGCAACCCACCAGAACCTACAGACGGGAGATGGACAGCTGGAGCAGAAGGACCTTTGATTTTGTTGTGTTTTTCCAGCTGGAAAGAGAAAGAGAAAAGAGAACGTTCCCACAGAGGAAACACTATTTACTTTTTTTTTTTTTGCTTTTTTTTTTTTGCTTTTTTATTGTGGTTGAGCTGAACTGTAACAAGTCACTTTAGCTCTGTTGAACGCAGGATTTTCTCACTTTCCGGTAAACTGCAGTTACCATGGAGAGCTCTGAGACAAGCCAAAGGCAAAACATTGGAAACTACACCCAAACTCACCGCAGCCATATCAAACAGTTAATTAGAAAGGCCGTCCATGTGTTTCCCATTCCCTGGAATGGTTTGAATCAATTGCCCCGTGATTTATCACCTGTTTTCTGTGCGAACGGTTCAGCTCTGCTCTCGTGCATGTGTTGGAAGGGGGATCTGTGCTGTGCAGCAAAGGAGGGGAGGGAGATATTAAGGACTTACAAAAAAAACACCAAAAACCCAACAAAAAACAATCATCAAATAACCAATTCTGCTCCTTCCTCCAGTCTAAATCTCCCCCCGGAATGATATGCTCTGGATTCTGGTGGGATTTCTATCCCTTGGCAACTGAGAAAAAAGGAGAGACAGCATTTGATTTTGGAGCACGTAGGATTACAGCTCACCGGGGCATGGCAGGGCTGTGCTGTGCAGGGCCCAGATAGGATTCAGTCCCCGCTGCTTCTCTCCCCTTCCCTGTCCCCATCCCTGCATGAAGCAGAGCCCATCCGGATAGGTGGCTGCAGATCCTCATCCTTGGGTTGCATCTCCTTTCCAGGAACGCTTTTCCCCACTTATCTCATGCCTTAAAACCCACAGACCACGGGGTTCCCCCTTGGTGGCCCATGCATCCCGTTGCCACCCTGCTGGCAGGCATGCAGTGATGGCTGATGGGCAGTTGGTGAAGCCTTAATGCCCAGAGCTAAATTCCCAGTTGGGCTTCATCCCCGCTCCCCCTTCACAAGGCATGGGGAGAACACACCTTGGTCCTGCCTTGTGCCAAGAGCTTCAATGCAGAGTTGGTTTCTCCTAGCATCCAAAAGCAGCAATAGATGGTTTGGAGAAGATCCCTCTGACCTTCAGCTCTTTCCAAAGCACGCTGACCTGATTTTTCCACTGCCATCTGCATCGCTGCCCTTTGGGGTCGGGTGAGGTTGTGAGCCACTGCAGTCCCCTCCGGTGGCGTGGGTTCCTCCAGGAAAGTTTGTGGGGATGGCTGGGATGGACACGGTGTTATCAGCAGCCATTCCCCCACGCTATGCTCCAGTGAAGCGTTCTGACCGAGGTGTGTGGGGCTGATTGGAAACCCTGCACATTTATCTAACCCATCCCCCAAAGCAGCTGTTGGCCTGAAAGGTGGCTGCTCCTCTCGCGCTCCGCATTCCACCTTTCCTGCCAAGAGTGGGGGAGAGAGGGAATAAAAGCTGCTCTCCTATCATTAGCAGATGATTGAAAAACCTTTCAGCTCCCCGAGCCAAGCGTGGGAGATAGCAGTCCTGCAAGACAGGAGCCGAGAAGCCCACAGCAGCAGATGGTGGGAAGAGGCAGGGACTCCCCTCCATCTGCAGAGGTTCGATGTGGAGCTTGGGGTGAATCCTACACCTGCAGCAAGTGAGCAGAATGCAGCAGGAGCGTGGCAAAATTGCCATTTACCCACACACCTCTGTTCCCATAGTGAACATATGAATGCGTGCACTGCTTTAGCTTGAATTTATCTTTTCATTGCTCTGAGTTCCGCCAGCCTCACTCCTGTCCTGCTCCTGGCCACAGAAGGGAAACAAAGTCATTGCCTGGCACAGGGGTTACTTGCCCCATTTGTCTGCAGATCTCCTTTGCAAGAGGAGAATGTCAGACCCGAGCCTCAGTTTCCTCTCTCACTGCAAAGAGAAGAGCTGGTGGCAGGGGATGCACAGAGCTGCCTTGGAAAGATCTGCAGGGTTGGGCTGCTCTGGCTGTTTGCACTGCCTGGGACTCTGCAATCTGCGAGGAAGGAAACCGGCCTCAGGCAGCAGGAAAAAAGAGAAATCTCCCAGGACTTTCCAAAAGTTTTCCCACCCTTTGAAAAAAAAGGGCAGTGGTGCACATGTGCACTCATGCCATGGGACTGCTGCAACTCCTCATGCTGCCCCGACCTGCAGGAGGGAAGAAAATGGCAGGGAGATCTACAAGGCAGGAGGGAACGAGGCTTGCAGAGAGGAATGACCTCTGTGAAGTGCTCTGAGGAGCAGCAGTTTGGAAAGGAGGATCTCAGCTACAGATGTGTGCACGACGGATCCAAGAGCAGTCAGCTGCCATCCAGCTCGGATGGGCGGCTGTTATCGGCACTCACGCTCCGTTCCACGACAGCTCCTTTTCAGACACTCTGTTCTGACAGGCTGAATAAGAAATTCCTCTTGTCTTCATTTTCCAAATCCAGAGTCAACGCTTTGTCCTTTTTGTGGCTGTGAAGTATTTTGGCAATGCGGGGCTCCTTCTCCCACCTGGGAGTTTGCTTTGATTGCATTGACAGGGCAGTTGGACTAGATGGCCTTTAAGGGTCCTTTCCAACTCAAACGATGCTACGATTCTGTGACTTCCTTCAGCCCATTGCTGCAAGCAGGGCTCCAGGGGCTCTGCCAACACCACAAGAACTGAAGGAGGGAGGGAGAAGGGAGGAAGAGGAATCAGAGCTGCCCAAACTAGAACCCATGGACTCCAAAGGGTTGGCAGCAGGGTGTTTGTCATCACTGCAGATGTAGGGAGTATGTAGGAGCAGAGCCAGAATTTGCTTTGCATATGCTTTATACAAGAGTGAAAACTCAATCTGCTTAAAAACATGAAGAGCCAGAACTGCTGCTGATGTGAGCCCAGGCTGTGACACAGCTTTGGTTAAGGAAAATCGCCCAGGTGAGCACAGGGCACGCTGCCGTCCTGCTCAGGGTGCTAGAAGAAGGCTTGTGTGTTTGCATTCTAGGTTACACTCCCTTTCCATTTATCAGGGAGACACCGTGGTTTCTTGTGCTTTATTATATTTAATGGGGTATTATTTTTTTTCTTGCTGGCTGTTTGTTTGAGAAATTTCTCCCAGGGGAGCTCCTTTTTGATCGCTTGGTTGCCAGACAGAATGACATCAGACAGACGCTCGGAGGAATGATATAAAGGCAGAGCCTTATTTCTTAATAACAGGCTCTGGCAAAACACAGAGTGAAGTTAAACATGCTGGAGAGCACCAGGACCCAACGATGCATGGGCTGCAGGGCAGGGGGACTGGAGGGGCTGCTCTGCCCAGCCCATGCATGTCCACCCCTGTTTGTTTGTGGCCAGGGTGTCCTGGTCCCTTTGGGAGCAAAGGAGATGGGGTGGCAGAAGGCATTAAGGTGGGCTTGTGCTTGCAGACCAGCTGGTGCCAGTGTGTGGCTGTGTGCACGGGGCACTGCTTATCAGTTCACTCTTTGTGCCCTCTGTGCTCCTTGTGGTGTTCCATGGACTTTCTGCCTGTTCCCTCTTCCTCATTCCAGCAGCTGATAGCAAGAGCTGAACGAGATGGTCAGACCCTCCCACTGGAGATGGGCAGCAGCCCAGGCACCAGGCACCTAAGGTTCACAGCTGCCTCAATGCCCAGTTACAGATATTGGAGAAACCTCCTCAGTGAGAGCTCCTACACAGTCTGACACTGAGCTAAAAGCCATCTAATGTTACGGTTACATCTGGCTTTCAGTTTCTTCTTGCTTTTCTTCTTAAGTTGCTCATAAATTTTTTTTGGGGGGGGATAAAATTCCATTTGGCCTCACTTCCATCTTGGACTCCCACATCCAATTCGTACCCTACTTCTCAACAGCACCCAGAACTGCCATGAGAAAATGCTGCGAAACCCACTGTGCCCTGAGGGTTTGTGGCCAATTCAGGCTCTCTGCTCTGTCAAGTTGGCTGAGATGGTTTCACCTCCTCCCATCTTTTCAGCACGCCGCATTTTGGAGGAGCAGTACGGAAACCCAAGCAGCCAGCAGTGGGATCAAAGTGGGGGCTGTGTGGGGTGGGAGCAGTACGTGCCCAGGAGCCCGAGGACAACTCGCCTGGGAACAGAGCACTGTTGTCAGCCCCACAGAGGAGAGCATTCTCCATTCATGCCCACGCCATTGTCTGCCCCATGAGGAGCACCGCGCCGTGCTGCGGTGAGGATGGCCGTCTGCACACAAGAGATGCACTGTGGCGGCTGCTGGGCAGGCAGGGAGGGGATGCACGAGTTAATTGGGCACAGAAAGGGGTCTGTAGGGGTCTTGTGTTTCCCACTCCCATTTGGGTTGATACGTTGCTGGAGGGGGAATTCCCAGTTTCTACTTGAGTCGGCAGAACACAGACACCCTGGTTTGATGTGTGATACCTACAGGCAGAGTTTGGAGAGTCAAACCCACCAGATATGAGCCATGATGGGATTAAATCTGCAGTTTTTTCAGCAGTTCATATGGATTTCAAGAGCAGTGATTTGAACAAAGGCTTCTCCAATCAGCAGCTTTGGGAAGGGCCTTTGCGTGCTTTAGGCAGCTTTGGCTAAATTAGATGGCTTTGCCCAATTCACATGGCTTTGCCCCACCTGCAGAACCCTTAGATCTAAAAAGTCTGAATGCCAGCTGTCACCAGACCAAGCTCTCATTCTCTTGAGGCAGTTCTCTGTACTCAGTTCAGTGAAGGTCCCAGATGTGGGTCTTCTCCTCCTTGTCTCCTCCCAAACAACCCAACTCAGTGCAGGCATCATTTTACCATCCCGTGGAGCAGCTGCCACCTGTGAGCAGATGGTTTGATGCTGTGGGATTAGTAAACCTGGATCTGAGCAACAAAAACCAAGGGGGAAAAACATAAAATAGCAAGCCTCAATGGCCAGTATGGCATCAGTGCTCTGGGTGATAGCTTTCAGTGGGACAGATGGCACCGAGGCCTTGGAAGAGCAGTGAAGTAACAAGGGCTGGAGTGACACAATGGATTTCTTGGGGGGTGAGGAGGAGATGCTGTCACCTGATACGTGTGCACCCCCATGTCTGTGCCACAATGCTCATTTGGAGCACAGTGAGACAGCTCAGCTGGCAGCCAGGGGCTGAGCGAGCCGGGTGCTTGGAGGGCTGTGCTGATGCTGCTTGGCTGCTCCAGGGACAACACGGTGAGAGCACACAGAGCAAAGCCTGACGTGGGGCTGTGACAGCGGTGTGCACCGGGAACCAGCAGCGCTCTTTCTCCTGGTGGCACAGAATAAAGGCTGAGCAAAGTTCATGGAACACACAGCCGGTGTTGCACAATGCTGGCAAAAGGTCCATTCATGGAGAACACACTGAGAGCTTTGAGGATGGGGGAAGGAGGAGAGCGAGTGATCCCACACTGCTGGCACTGCCCGTGCAGCCAGATGCTGCTCCTGGTGGCACGGCAGTGACCCGGGGCTGATGGATGCCGGGGCTCTCTGCCCTGCAAGAATGCATCCCTGGCAGGGCAGGCAGGGAGGAGAGCAGCACACCCAGCGTGCAGAAATCAAGACATTCCTTTCTCCCCCTGCAGACACAGACACGAGGCTGGGATGTGCAAGACAGCTCCTTGTGCCCGCAGTTTCACCACGGCCAGATGAAATGTAGGAGATAGGCCAAGAAATAGGCTTTGATGTGCAACCACCACCCGGCTCCTCTCTGTTATTCCTTCCCCCCCCGTGCCAAACCGAAGTAATAGATGCTTCCCCTCTGCCCCCATGATCCAAAGGTCCTCGCATGGACGAATTCATCACTCAGATAACTTCCCGCAGCCATGAGATGGGAAGGCCAAGGTAAATACACACCCATCCATCAGCAGATATGTGATGAAGCTCTCCTTTCTTCAGGGAGTTCACTGCAGAGGTTTAACCACAAAGGGATGCTGCAGCAAGGCAGTGGGATGCACAGAGCCACTGAGGATGCTGTCAGCATCCCTGCCAACAGGATTCATCGTGGGGTGCACAGCCCTCATCCGAGGGGTTTGCCAGCAAAAATGATCCTTCCCTTCAAAAATGAAGAAGTGTTTTCAAGCTGTGTGTACTGGTGGCTTTTGCTAGAAGGCAAAGATGAGAGGTAATGGCCTCACGTTGCACCAGGGGAGGTTCAGGTTGGTTGTTAGGAAACATTTCTTCTCAGAAAGAGAGATGCTGCACTGCACAGCTGCCCAGGGAGTGGGGAGGTCACCATCCCTGGGGACGTTGCAGGGCTGTGGGGATGTGGCACTGAGGGATGTGGGCAGTGGGCACGGTGGGGTTGGGCTCAACGATCCGAGAGGTCTTTTCCAACCTGAATGACTGTGTGACTGTATGACTAAGGCAGCGGGGACAGGGCAGACGCCATTGGCACACAGCCTATAGACAAACAAAACTGAACTTTAGACCAGAAAAACCCGAATCTTTTCGAATCAAAATAGCCTCCAAAAGGCAAAAAGAAAAAACGAGCAGATTAGGAGAGTGAAACAGATTCCCATGAAGAGAGCAAAGCTCCAAGTGCATCCGCACCGTGTCTCCACATCTCGTCTTCCCACGGAGGGACCCTGGCTGATCTCCAGACCCCAGCTGGGCAAGCAGCAAAAATGTTCCGACGCGACAAACTGTCTGATCCCTGCAGCACAGGGAACTGTCTCTGGAGCAGTGGGGCACTGAGTAAGATGCTCTCACTGCAGGGAGCCCCAGGCCAGCTCCCACCCTTATTGCAAAGGAGCAGGAGTCAGATAAAAGCTCCTCTGATAAGGATGAACTGTGCTATGCCCTCCTCTGGGATCTGGAGGATTAACCCAACAGGAACATGATCTTGGGACTATAGTCTCTATGGGACGTGATGGGAGCTGCTGTGGACTCCAAGGAGTGCTGAGCAGACAAGTCCATATAGCAGCATGGCCATGGGAGCAATTGGCCAAAGTCAATGGCAATACTGGGAAAGGAGCTTGGTCACTGGCTGTGAGAACAAGGATCAGAGCATGATGGATCTGAGAATGTAATGTGTTTGCTTGGAGATGTCAAGAACAGAAATTTATTTGCTGTCAGGGTGGTGGCAAAGAAGAATAAAAGAGAGCAAAAGGGTGTAGCAGATATACTTCACTCCAGCTTTGTTGCACCCCACCCTTCAGCCCCAACCTTGGGTGGATTTGGATTTCTTTGGACTGAGGATGGTTCAAGAGAAGAAATCAGGAGTGAAGTCAGGATCAAAGCCTTAAAAAGTCTTCTGCACCAACACAGTATGAGAAATAGGCACATACCAGAACACCTCCCTGCCACTGGTGCCCGTTTTTCCCTTACCCTTTGCACATACCTTAGAGCTCTGCTCTGTGACTCTGCTGAGTTGGCTCCAACAATAGACATAATTTATATTCGGTGGGAGACCTGACTTCCCTCCCACCACCTCTGCAAGATACAAGTGCTCTGCCTGTAAATGCTGATACAGGGGAAACGAGCTGCTTGCTGCAAGCTCTCCGTGCCGTTCTCATTGGCATGTGATATATCACAACTAACAGTCTCTCCTTCATGATATTACCAGCCCCGACCCGTGATCTTGGGAAGAATTCAAAGTCCAGCTTATCAGCAAAAAAATAAGCTAGTTAAACTTAAAACAGCAAGACGCAGCTTGGGCTAGAGGATGATTTATTAAGAAACACGGACTTCGGAGACAGAGAGAGGGAAAGGAAGCCACAAACCCCACATACAGCCTGTAAAAGTTCCAGTTTATAATCTAACATGAGTGGCTGCACTGCTCTGGCTGAGAAATCATCTGGGATCCATCACAAGGTGGAGGCACGCAGCTGCAATGAATCCACGGGTGGGAGCATCACTCCCGTGTGCGCAGTGCAGAACGTGGATCTGAGGACACAGCCCTGCTCGGGCACCCCAAGCCCTGCATTTCCCAGGATGGGGCACCCAGGGGGCTGAGGCTCACCTCTGGGGGTGCTCCCCCTGTTTGGGCACAGCCTGGCTCCAGCGAGACTTCATGCATCCCCCCTTTCAGCTGCAAATAGCCGTGGTGCTCCACGTGGGCAGCGTGCCATTGGATGCTCCATCTGGGCAGCGAGCCGTTGCTCCCTGCTAACCAGGCACAAATATTTCCCTGTGGTATCTAATGACTTGTTAAAAGCAGGCAACTCTATTACAAATACGGATCTGAATATAAAATCGCACCTCAAACAAGGCAAAGGCAAATGATGTACAGTAATACTTTACACTCACATTTCTTTTTTTTTTTTTTTTTTACGAGAGCAGAGCAAAGCATTTGAAATGAAGTGAAAAGAAGATATCAGAAACCAGGTGTTGTTTTTGTGAGACCTTTTGATTTGGAAGAAACTCACTTTTTCCACTAGGAAGCTGTTACATCCCAAGCCTTTGGCTCACACTTCCAGAAAGCACTGCAGGCGTTATTAATGACCACCAAAACATGAGGACCAAAGCATCTGAGCTGACACCTCCCTTCCTGCTGAAGGATTACACTCATTCATAAAATCCAAAAGAAAAAAAAAAAAGCCAATCTGATAGCATGAGCTGGGATGAAAATCATTCAGGAAACAAAGCAGTGAGGCTGGATTTCATACCTTCAGCCACACCACTCTCAGTAGGGCCTGGGATTTTAATGCAGCCTTTGAAACAGGAGAGAAGCAGAGTATCTGGTGAGTGGGAAGGGCTAAAGGCAGTGAGGAGATCGGGTAAATCCCTGTCCTCCTCTCCCAGCCCCAGGGGTAACCCAGACCCACTGCTTCCCATGTGCACCCTCCTTGCTGGGACCCCTCTCCCCGTGTTTGTGCATTCTTGTTTTACAGGGAGGGAAACGCCAGCGAGAGCCAGCAAACATAAACTGAGTGAGCAGGGAAGCTAACGAGCTGCCCGTAAAAACAGAGCTGCAAGAGCCTGGGGCGAGGGGCTGGCAGTGGAGGGGCCGTGCATTGGGGCTACCATATTGCAGAGTGCTTCCACACCAAAAAGGGCCCCTGCAGGCCCATTTGGGTGTGGGCTGCCTGTGGTTCCCACTTGCATGTTTGGGTTTTGCTGGTGCAGGCACTGCCATGCGTCCATGCTGCAGCCAAGGCTGCCTGTGCCAGCATCCCTTGCAAATGAGTGCACGGGAAAGAGGAACAACAATGGGTGGCAGTCAGGAACTGAGGCTCAGCTCCCACCTCTGCCATGGCACAGCTGTCCCACTAAGCACCAACACCCCCCAAAATGTGATGCTTCACCAAATTTCCAGCCAGCTGTGCGCTGCTCTGACACACAGCACGCCCCCAGGCAGCCCCAGCCCTCTTCCCTTGAGTGCAGATGCTGCAATGCAGTTCTGCCACAGAAATATTTCCACCCCACTGTGACACACAGAGCACGTTTTGAAACGCTGCAAGGCATTGCAAAATGTCTCTGTGGTCGCCGTTTATCCTGCTGAGATGGAGAATGGGGTTCCTGGTCTGTGCTGCTGTGGATGTGGTTGGGGAAATGCCAGCACTCGTTGCACAAGTGATCAGTGCAATGGATGCTGTGGGAGGATGTGAGAACGCCATCATTTATGTGCAATGAGCTGTGCCTGTTCTCGGCTTCACCCACCTGGTTTTGGGAGTTTGCTTCCAACTGGAGCTGCTCACAGTGGCCAGGACCCTTTTGGGACATTTGGGCCAGAGCTGGGTTCTGTTCTGGGCCCTTTCAGTGCCATGGAAATAGACCCACATTGCTCTCATCCTGCCAGCACTCCAGTACAGACAAGCAAACACATGACCAAACTTGAGCAAACCTGCAGGGTGAGAGCCTAGTGAATGCAGCCTGAAAAACTCTCCTTTTTTGGTCCTTTCCTGTTTTACAGCTGGTCAGAGGACGTGGGCAAATGTTCTCAGCATGATCTAAGAGCCAGGTGACACTTTCTGGGACTTTCCTAAGAGGATGCAGAGAGCAGCATTCACTCCCTGCCACCACGCACTTGAACACAAGAGGTTTGCACAAGAAGTCATTGACACCTGAAGGAAAAACCCAACCGCTGGTCACAGAAGAGAACAGGATCATTAAGATTGGAAAAGACCACTGGGTCTCCAACCTCCAACCATTAACCCATCCCTGCCATGCCCACTGTCCACGTCTCTCAGTACCACATCCATCCTCTTATTGAACCCCTGCAGGGATGGGGACTCCACCACTGGATCTGACATAGCCTCACTTGAGGACATCAGTTCCTGCTCTTGGAAACACCCAGATCCAAAAAAAAACGAGAGCTGCAATTAGAAAACGCACCCTTCTAATCTGCACTGACATCTCCATTGATTTTTGGGTTCATTGGCTCTTGGAAGCTCGAGAAACCCAAGCTCAGCTTTGGTAAACTCTGAGACGAATGCTCCTGCATTTCCAGTTGGGGCTGAACAGGTCGTGGTTCCCCACGCCCCGCACGGGGCTGACATCAGTTCCTCTCGTTTTTATTGTCCCAGGCCCAGCTCTGGCCCTGATTTTTAATTGCCTCATAATTTCTGCAGCACTTAGAGCTTTTATAAGCCTCCTGCCTTCCCCGAGGTCAAGAATGAGTGCCCCCAGCTCCCCCATTTTCTTAATCACCGAATAGTTGTGAGCAGTAAAAGAGGAACGTGGATGCCATTTCCTCGCACTGAAGGGTGCACTGCAGTTTAACGAAGGCAAAGGGGGGAAAATGATTGAGGGATGAAGTAACTTTGTGGCCTTCCTTGGCCACCTCCATCTCTTGGTGTCAGGGAGCACCAGAAGGGTGGAGATGCCGGGGAAGGACAGATGTCCTTCATGCTTTTGGGGTGGTTTGTTGTCAGACTCTTTATAGGGGCCAGTAGCACTGAGGGTAGGTTTAACCCTGCCCAGTTTGCCAGAATTGGGCCTGGTGGACTGACTGCCTGTGGGTGGTAGGAAGCAGGCAGGGTTTGGCTTGCTTTCATTAGAACAGACTGAAGCTGTATGAGGCTCTGAAGGAGGTGTAAGGAGGAGTTGCAGCCAGGAGGGGTTTTCTAGGGAAGGTTTCCCATTCTGACAGCCCCCACGCAGCCAATCTGTGCCCAGCACTGATGGAGACAGCCCCATCCCAAAGCAGCCCAAGGCCTGGTTTGCAGGCAGCAGCACACGGAGTACAGAACCATAGAATCATAAAGGTTGGGAAAGGCCTCCAGCATCACTGAGTCCAACCCCAAGCCGCCCCACCATGCCCACATTCCTCAGTGCCACATCCCCACGGTTATGGAGCATCCCCAGTGACAGTGACCCCCCACTCCCTGGGCAGCTGTGCAGTGCAGCACTGCTCTTTTAGCAGAGATTTAACCTCAGTGAGAACTGAACAAAGCTGTTAAAGCAAATTCTGCACTCGGCAAAAAATGAACCTCCCCAGATGTCCCTAAATAGATGTACTGACTTACTCTGTTTGCACTCAGATTTCCCCCAGGAAAATACTAAGTTGGAGAGGCCAGAAGTGTCCTTGCTCCCCGCAGATACCAGGATGGACAGAAATAACACAGCATGGTCCTAGGATAACAATGACTTCGTGCTGTTGTGTTATAGCCCTAAACATAGCCAGCCCTACTGCAGTGCAGATAAGTTCATTGGGAGCTGACAGACACCAAATGCTTGCTTGATTTCATGTGCTGGGGCTGAAAAATTTCATTAGCATCAGAAGCGCTAAAGAAAAAAGCATTTTTCTAGCTCTCAGAGTCAGCAAAAAGCTCAAAGACGTCCAAGAGGAAATCAAAAGGCAGAAGAAACGGCAGCAACAGAAGCAAAATGAAATAGAGAGTTCTTGCTGAGCGCTGATGCTGGAGATGCAAATCGTGATTTGTGAACGCCTGGAGATGGAGAAGTGGAGGCCATCCGAAAAGGGAGCGAATAAATGAGACTTTGTAAGAGGTCCATAGAGATAACTCAAAGCGAGGGCGAGCCGGTGTTTTTCCAGCTGAATAGAGTTCTGCCAGACAGCATTTTGCAGGCAGGTTTTGATGTGATGAAAACATCTATTCAGGATTCTGAACGCATTGTGCTTGGGGAAGGTGAGCAGCAGCACCAAGTCGTGCCCCTGCCCTCTCACAGATCCTGCATTACTTTGAGCACTGAGGACTGCAAAGGGCTAAAAGTCACAGCTGTGATTTATTTTCCCCTTTCTTTCCACATTGAGCATCCTCGCTCACACAGCCTCCTGCATCCTGAGCTACACCACACTCCCAACCCACAGGGAATGATGCAAAAAAGATGCAGGGAATATTGCAGGGCTGGAAATGATGGCTCACAGAGAGATGGGCAGGGGGTGGCAGGTCCTCACAGCCCCCCCGGCTGACACCTTCAGGGGGAGGTCGGCACAGAAACAGCACAGCACAGCCAAAATACGCAGTGGTGCCGGCGGCCCAGGTAGGTGCTCGGGGAGGGATGTCCATAGGGTGGGCTGTGGAAAGCTGGCCGGCGGCTGCACAAAGCCTGCTGTGAGCCAAAGCAAACAGCTCCTGCTCCAAGTGCCTGCCTGGCTCAGCGCACGGAGAGGCACCGAGGCACAAGGTGAGGTGCTGGAAACGGAGCTGGGAGCACCGGGGGCCTTAACCTTCACTTCTTGGGCTGCTCCTGGGTTTGCAGGAGATGGGGGAGCCATTTATTTGTTGCATTTGTGCTGTCGGCAGTGAGCCAGCAGCTCAGAGCACCGTGCATCACACAGCACCGTGCATCACACAGCACTCTGCAGCCCCGCACCCCTCCTAGAAATGTGCAAACGAACCCATTCTGAGAAAGCACCTTAAGATCTCCATACCCCTCTCATCTGAGCCCTTCTGCTGCATGTGCTCCAGCGATGCGCTGTGAACACAGGGCCACCCCTGGCTGCTGCTGGCTGCTCCTGTCCCCTGCCACAGATGGCACAGGTCCCAGTGGATGGCATGGCCCAGCTGTGACCGAGGTGTGGAGGGCGGTGGGAGGCGATGGCTGGAAGCCAACCACCCTGCCATGAGATCCCCAACTGTTCTCCATGAAGAATGGCCCCTTGTCCTGCCCCAACCAAGAGACAGCCGGGCGGTGCTGGGGACAAAACATCGATTTGCAGAACCATCAACAAAGGAAGCACAACAGCCGAGGCAGACGGGGATACCTCAGCCCTTGGCATGGACCCAGCAGTGCCACAGACATCATTTCATGCTGGGATTCCTGCAAAGCAAAGGGCAGCCGCAAGCACTGTGGGACGTATGGGATGAGTGGTGTGATGGGGAGCATTTTCCAGCTAAAATAATGTCACAGAGTGACATTTATTGTTTTTTTTCACACACACAGCCTGCTTTCTCCCATAGCCTGCCCACCGTGGGGAACAGACACAAGGGAACTTGACCAAGTTATGTCATTCATAACCAACTGAGCGTATGGGGTTTGCTTGCTTCCTTCTGTCCACCAGAAAAGTCCCAAAATATGGGTTGGTCATAGAATTTACTCTTCCTGATGTCAGAACTGCATGCAGCTCTGCAGGGCAAAGGCAGCAGATGCACTGAGTGATGCCAAAGAACAACCAGGCAGCAGTAAAAGGAGTTGGGCTCGGTGATCCCTCCCAGTTGTGAAAAGGCACTCACCTGCCACAGCCTGCAGCAAATCCCTCTCCTGCTGGTGGTCCTCGTGCAGGAATGTGCAAGCATCAACCCAGAGCCTTGGGGTGGGAGGGTGAGGGTTGGGGTGAGCGTCCACAGGTGGGTTTGGGGGTATTTCCTGAGCAGCAGAAGTCAGTGAGCCTGTGGGAGAGAGCAACAGCTTGTCATTCTTGATATCAAAGCCACCAGCTATATGTTACATTTAATAGGACAGTTATCAAATGTTAAATACTGGCATGATTAAAAGCATATTTATAGAGGATTAACAGCTCTGTAATGGCTGCATGTCTGCTCCGAGGCCCTTAAATCTCCCTGAATATGTTTCTAATCATCTATACAATAACCATCTTAATAAATCAGAATTAAAGGCATGTTTGGGTGAGCGCGGATCCCAGCCTGCACCTGGCAGCCTTTTGTAGACGGGAAAAAAGAAAACTCCCAATTTCTGTACAAAAAATGCCATTCTACGGGGGGTGTTTCTCACTCTGCATCACTCCAGGCCTCCCGGGATGGGTCTGGGCTGTCCCAGGGCAGTGCGTGTCCTGCTGTCAGCAAAGCACTGCAGCACAGCAAAGGCATTCTGCAAAAATAAACGCCGGGGCAGAGTTGGAAATGTTTATTTTCCAAGAGCAGGCCATTCATCCAGCGACACCGCTCTGCTCCAGAGAGTCCCCCTCTGTTTATATGGGATGATTAATGAGACGCAGATTGTCTGTAGCCCTGACGGATGCTGCAGTCACCAAGTATGAACTTGGGAGTGATCCCACCTCTGCCTGGGCCATCCTGATTGGCCTGGAGAACGGATTTTCTTCCTGTTTTGTGCAATCAAATCCAAGATTTTATTGCTTTTTTTTTGATTTTATGGTCTCTCCATCCACCCTCTGCAATCAGTCCTCTTTAGGCTCTTTAGGCTGCGACCTCCACTAAGATGGGAGCGGGGCTCGGAGAGCTCCAGGCAAACAAAGGGGCCGAGCCAATCCTAAAGGAAGGAGCAAACCCAAGAGCCGAGGTGTGCTCATGACCATACACCACGATGTGCTCCAGCCCTGCAGCCTGAAAGCAGTGCCATGCCCATAAGACACAGGCTGTCCCTGTCCTCATCGCTCCACCATCACTCATGTTGGTTTTGTGCCATCTGCTCACCCCATGGGTGCATACCTGACTTCCCCATAGAGAGATTTAAGAAAAGCTCAGTTTTCACCCTTTGAGAAGCTGCCATAAATCACTCCCCACCGTTAACAGGCACAGCTGCACAGGGGGTGGTGGGTCACTGACCATGGGGGTGTTCCAGCACCGTGGGGATGTGGCACTGAGGGAGGTGGGCAGTGGGCATGGGGTGGGCTGGGGTTGGGTTTGGGGGTCTGAGAAGTCTTTTCCAAGCTGAGTGATTCTATGAGTTGTTTCTAATTGCAGATGGGAGGGACTGGGGAGCTGTGGCTGAGACCAACCTGTGTAAGTGGGCTCTAATTAGCCCCACTAATCAAACGCCACCGGGGGAATCACTCTGCACAGAGACAGAGGAGCTGAGGGAAAGTGCAGGACACAAATTAATGAGCCCAATTAATAATAATAATAGCAAAGACATTTTTGCAATGGCTAAAAGGGGTTGGATTGAAACCATCTTGAACTTGTCACCACAACAATGCTTTTGCACCCCTCCAAAATATGGCTCAGGGCAGCAGCAGTTGACACATTTCTCCAGCACTTGAAGCTCAAATTGAAAAACTGCCATTAACATTAAAAAGGAAAAAAAAAATAACTTTTAAAAACTCCATACGTTCCTATTTTTTTTCCTCCTTTCTGATTCACCCTTCCGATATTTTGCTTGGACTCCAGTCCTGATGCATTCGTCCTCCTTAGCACATTTTTGGGTTGCTTCCACCATTGTTCTTGGAAACGTCTTTTTTTAAAGGACATATATTTAGATATACAACCTGGTCTCCCATGTTAAAAATCCTGCTTGAAGCTGGAAGGGGAAAGCATGCAGGAAAGTGAGCCAAGCCCCGGGCCAAAGCTGCTGCCCCGGGCGCTCGTGGTGTGCATGGGGTGAGCATGCAGCACGGGTGTGTGTCTGTGTGTGCAAGGGGTGTGCATGCAGTTTGCACAAGCATGTCTGCAAGGGGTGTGCATGAAGCTGTGTGTGCATCTGCACGTGTGTGCAAAGGATTACATGGAGGTGGGTGTGCATGAATCTGTGCATGTGTGCGTGTGCAAGGGGCTTTTTGCACCGGGTCAGGAGAGAGTGCAGGTGGCTACGTGGTGCTGGGGGACCTCGAGGTGTCAGCACAGTTGATGGCACAGTGGGTGGGATGTTCTGTGTGTGGCACTGGAGGGCTCTGTCTCCAGCGCAGAGACATCTCCCAAAGCTCTGCCAGCACAAACAGCAGGGCTCACTGCTCCAGCCCTATAGTCCCCAGAGGGGCTGGAGCATGGCCCCACATCTCCCATCACACCTCTGCAGCCCAAGCTGGGTTCAGAGGGTCATGAGCATTTCCTTCAATCTTGCAGCATGCCCAAGTGTCTTTGCAGCAATGCTTTGGGCATGGTGAGGGGCTGCACAGGCTGCATGGGCAGCTGCACCCCGTGCATTGGGGCTGGGGCAGGCTGGATTTAATAACCCGCGAGCGCTCAGCCCGCACCCAAACATCTCATTTTGAAAAGCCAGCTCAGAGTCCAAGAAGCACTCGCAGGCTTTTCATAAACACACTTTAATAATCTTCATCAAGAATTTTAATACAGAGCGAGCAGCTTGCCAGGAAATGCATTTACACTGTCAGCTGCCGAGAGAAATGGCCCTGCACTGCTGCTCAATACCAGAAACACCCTCTCCCCCTCCCTCCAATGCTTCCTTTCCTTCCCTTTGTATGAATGTGATGGAGCTGGAGAGCAGGTGGGGTGCAGGCAAGCAGCACAGAGATGCTGCCCATCTCCCATTGGGATGCTGCCCATCTCCATTTGAGATACAGAGACTACACCTCTTTTTTTTTCTGATAGTTTGGGGGTTTTAAAGGCTGCAGGCAGCATCTTTCCCTCTCTTCTGCTAACCTGCAGTATTGGGGGGTAGCTACAGAAAGCTGGTTATTTAGATGATGGGACTAACCAGGCGGTTGCAAGCTATGGATATGGTTCCAACAGCCTTTCCTTCACAGCAAAGATTAATGGGATCACAAAAAATGTCCTGGCTGGCTGTGGCATTAAACAATTAAAGGTTGAGGGTTCACCATCTGCTGGCGCATCAGGTTTTGGTTGCTGCCAGAGGCAAAATACCCGATTTGATGTACCCCGGGCCCACAGGGCTGCTGATGGTGGGAACTGTGTTTTACAGCCTTTTTCCCAACAGCTGAAAACGCTCTGCTGTAACACTGCGTGTGCTGCTCTGAGCACTGTGCTGTGCCCTCCCCATGCGTGCAAAGAACATCACCACCCCGTGTCCCTGTACACTGGTGGGGAATGCCCTCTTCCTCCATCACCTCTGCAGCCCTATGACCCTAAAGCTGAGAGGAAAAGAAATGAGGCTCACCCCAGCAATGCCTCGAGCCAGGGGAACCCTAAAACCAAGCACAGGCAACGAGTGGGACAACGCAGGTGTCCCGAGGCAGGGCTGGAAGCAGAGCTGTTGTACCTTGTTTGTGTTTCTATGGTATTACCCCACTGCTGGCTCCCCTCCCGCAGCCCCCACCAGCTGCATCTCAGCGAGGTTAATTTCTAACATGAAAAACGGCCTCCCAGGAGCAGCCGTGGTTGATTTAAAATAATAAAAATGGAAATCTCAGATTTGATGACTAATCCCAGGAGAGGGGCTTAAATTAGCGGGAACCAATCGGCCGCAGAAGACCAGAGGAAAATTCCTGCTGGACTTTTCTCCTCGGTCCACTCCCTGGCTTCATTTTCCATCCCCAGATCCTTCCAGCCTGCAAACATATACAGTGTTGCCTCGGCAACCATGAGACGAGATATACGTACACGAAAAAATGAGACAATCTCTTTCCTCGGCGATTGCCTGGAAGGTGGAAAATGGAAACCTCTCATAGCAAGGCCAGCCCATCCCCGACACCCCAACCTGCCCCGAAATGCACCAGCTCCCATGGGAATGCTCATAGCATCCTTCACCCACGCTGGTCTCTGACATGCACCGTTCCCTCAGCCCATGGGAGGATGCTTGGGATACGCTGGTCCTCTAAAACAGCAGGAATGCTGCACGTGCCTGGTGGTGAAAGCACAAACATCCTCCTACAAATAAGCAGAAGGCTGAAAACCAGGGGAAACAGCTGGGTGAAGCGGGCCACTCACATGTCTTGTGGCTGTGACAGAGCAGTAAGGAAAAGCTGCCTTTAGTACCCCGTTACAACTGATAATATTGGGTTGGGTTGGGATGATGTTGGGCTGGGTTGGAGGCTCCTGTGGAGCAGTTCCTTCAGCTCAGCCACCGTGTGCTCTGCTTGGGATGTCAGAAAAAGCTTCAAGTGAAATTCTGGCATCCTCAGAATCGGTGTGGATTTTGCCTCAAGTCTCATCTGAGCCAACAAATCACTCCTTGCTTCCAGCCCCACAATTGTCTTCATCAATGAAGTTCCTCATCTAAGATTTGCCCCATCAAACAAGGGATGTGCCTGGGATTAAACGTGCCAGGGCCATAACCAGATTTGTTCCTTGGATGCTCCACTGTACTGCCATGCAGTTCTGAGCAGCCCCTTCTCACATCACAATTGCTGTTTGCAGCGTTAGCGCTGAGATGGGCAGGAAAAGTCCTCCAGGGACAGCATGAAATGCAAAGCTGTGATAGCAGAGAACATCATTACTCAGAAAGTCAAGGAGAAAGGTGTGAAAAATATTTATATCTGAACACACAGTTTCTCTCCAATTTGCAATTCCCTGTGCACTTGGGAACCTGAGCCCTATTTGCGGGAGCGGTTGCTAAGGTAAGCTGCTCTCTGCCATCAGCGTGCCAGTTCTGGGGCGCAGAGAAGATGAAGTGAAAAAAAGGGTGGGAATGTGTGATTTGATCTGCTTTTTAAGCAATAACAGCTCCACTGCAAAGCTGTAATCCGTGGGGTGGAGCAGGACCAAGATCATAACTCCCAGAGAAGAAAAATGATGCCCTTTCACATGCTGGTAGCGTGTTATCTTTAAAGTCAGAGGAAGATAAAATAACTGTCTGCAACTATCACCACCTTTCATCTGGAGGGATTCTTGCTCTGTGCACATCACTTTTCCTACGGCCGCAGTGGGGCCACCTCTAGGCTGGAATGCAGCAGTGGCTGCACAGAGCAGGCAGGGCTGCAGGATGGGAGGGGATATTTACTGCAAAACGAGGATGAGGGTTGTTGATGGCACTCTCCCTAGAAGAGACACCAAACGCTGTGCAGAACTGCAGGTGAGGGCTGATGCAGGGGCAGCACATCATTAGAAAGCTGAAGTTGGAGCAGGGATGCTGGACCAGACGTGTGCTGGACCCCACTATCCCTTTGCTCCCTGTGTTTCTGAATATGAAGCATCACAGCTTTTCACCACAGGACCCATCCCACCTCTGAAGAACTCTTTTCCCTTTAAAGATAAAGGCTTGGGGTCAGAACCATAATTCCTATCCCAAAGTGAGGGGTTTGCTTTCCTGCAGGGGGATGAACTCCAGACCCCGAGCTGAACTGGGTGCACTGAGACAGCTCTTCTGCTTGGTAGCACTGATGCTGTACAGAGGTACCCAATACTTCAGACCCATGGATGGCAGGGACCAGAGGCCTGGTACCTGAGTCCAATTGCAGGTGGAATTTTAGGTAGTCGGGATGTGTTTCCTCAAACTGGAATTTGGGCTGCAGTCCAAGACTAACACCCCCGGTTCCCCTCCCGCAAACAGAGCCGAGGGCTCTTTAATGACCACGAGTGGTCTAGGCCTGTTAATGTCTTATCCATAAGCTATTCAGTATTTCCTTTTAAAGACAAAATAGTTGGAATACCTCTCTTTTTCTCTTCAAATTGCAGTCGTGGCGGCTGAAAACGCAGCCTCTGCACTATTTCCATATGTGGCACCGATGCTGAGAAGCCTCCGTTCCATGGGAGTCCCACCTCTTGGATTTTTATGGGAAACTCCAGCATTATCAGGTTTATAGCAGTGCTAATACCCCGAGATAAGGGCAGCTCCTCTCAGTGCTCAGCGTGGCTGGGAACTGAGCGCCCTGCAGCCGCTGCTCACATCCCTGTGCATCCCAGGAAGGGCTTTAGGGTGGTCACATCCCCTGTGCCGCATCCCAGACTTGAACACCTTGGAAGAACAGCAAAAGCCAACACCACAAAGATCCCCAATCCAACCCCAATCCACCACACCGTGCCCACTGCCCACATCCCTCAGTGCCACATCCCTACAGTTCTGCAACACCCCCAGGGACAGTGATCCCCCACTGCCTGAGCAGCTGTGCCAATAATATCTCCAGTCTGCTCTGGAAAGTACAACTTTTTCCCGTGGCAATATCTATCACTTTTCCCATATTGTTTTTCATATACGTACATATATATTGTTGTTGTTGTTGAAAAGCTGAGTGCAAAAACACAAAAGCATTTTTCTGGGAGGTTAATTCCTATGCCATCGATCTCAGTCCTGGGAAGACGCAGCTTTGCACCGTCCCTCCTGGTGCACAGCAGATGAGCTTTGGCCATGATGCTCACAGAGGGAATCCTTTGTTAAGATTGGAGGACACAGCTGAAAACTGCGGCTCTTTTTGGCCCCTGAAGGGTACCATGTTCCCAAGTTGCCAAAGAACCTTTAATGCTAGTGGGATTTAGGGCTTAGTTTCTTAAGCAATTTGGAATCATGTTCCGGGAATGATTCTCTCATGTCACTGCAAGGGTCAGTGGATGAACTGGCATGAGTTTAGTGAAGAAAGATCTCCTCCTTCCTTGCAAGAATTATTTCACATGGATGCTTACAGGTAATAGGGATTAGGTTGTTGCTTAGATGGTCCCAGTGCTGTGGGGCCCCTGGTCTGATATGAGCTGCTAATTGCTACTGCAACATTACCAGCACGGCTAACAAAGCGCTGGGAAGCCAACTGCTGGGAGAAGCTTTCCATCCATCCAGAGCACAGACATCATCAGCATTTTTGGAATAACACAAGCAATTGGGACCCCAGAGATAAATGGTTGGGAAGGGAGACAAGTGACATGGCCTGATGACCTGCCTTGTGCTCAGTGCTATACATGTATATATAGCTTATGTTTCAAACAGCCCAGGGATGGGGTGTAAGCACCAAATCAGCTCTTCTAAGCCTTCACGCCAAAACCACGCACAAGGAGGCATTTTCCCTGCCCTGTTTTCATGTTTCTTGACAGCAGTGGCAGCAGCTGCAGTGAAAATGGAAAGGGAAGGCCTGGCCCAGAATTCTTTGATATGTTTGCAAGCTCTCCTGAATGCCCGTTTGCATTTGGATTGATGATCTGGGTCACTTTGTGGCCTGTCAAGAAATATATTTTGTTTTTATGAAAAATGTCAGTGAAAAGAAGTGATTCCTTTGATATTTCTCTTTAAAAGGTTTCAGGCTTCCTTTGAAAAGAATATGCCTGAGCCTTGCGAGAGGAGAAACATCCAGCTTAGGCATTTCTAACAGAAAACTTATTTGAAAATATTTGTTTTTCCTAGGACCCCTCTTGTCTCCCCCCTCCTTTTACTTGAACTGCAGATTGTTTCCATTCCCAGTTCAGCAAATCCTCAGCTCCATTCCTGCCAGGTGCTGATTCCATGTGCCTGCAGAAGCTGAAGATCCCACAGGTCATCCCACTGGGACACATCCCTGCTCGAACCCCATTGCAAACGGGTGACGGCACATCCTGGGATAGAGCTGGGATCTGAGTGTTGGGATGTGCCACTGATGACCCCGAGGATGCTCTGGGTGGGACCCTTCTGGCTGTTCAGCTCCGCTTGGTGCAAACAAACATTCTTTTGGTCCCAATGGAGCACACATCCACATCCCAGCTTTTCCACCTTCGGTGGCTGAGAATGCAGAGAAACATCAGGAGAGGCACCGTGCCGGCTTTAGCAGGCCTTTACAGCAGTCCCTCCCTGCTTTGACAAGGGATTGCCAAGGGCAGCTGCTCCTCGCCCATGTCACCTCCTCACGCACTGAGGATCCCGTCCCCATGAAGGGCCGTGGGCTCCCAATGAATGGCACTATTGAGGTGCCCGCTCCCAAACATATCTGTGGCTCCAAATCACTGCAAAAATGATTTTTTTTGGATGCCTTGAGCCACCGGTAAAAGTTTCCCTTGTTTTCATCTTCCTGGTAGCTCCCAGCCACAGCAGCAGAGTGCTCTTCTCCTGCCAGCCTTGCCAGAAAAACAGGAAGGGACAGAAAAAGTAGAAAAATCACCTGAAAAAGGCTCTGTGCAGGGCAGCACTGAGTAATTGCCCTCCACTGGCATGCAATGGGCTCTCAGCATGGCCCTATGGAGGGGAAATAAGGGGGAAAACACCACCTGGCCACCTCAGGTACATCTGCCTACAGGTTTCTTTTACCCAGGACATTGTCAGGGATGTGCAAATAGCAAAATGCACGAGCTCACACTGGCCTTGCAAATTGTTCCAAAAGGAAACGGGATGATCCTGAGGGAGTAAAAATAGTCCTTTCTGGACATGTGTGGGTGAGCCATCCCTGCGCTGGTTCCTCCCATGCCTATGATTTTCTGATTCAAATAGATTGCCACTTCCCAATTTCCATCTTTTAAATTCAGTTTGAATCAGAATGGGAAAAAGAAAAAATAAAAATTCCCCACCGTCTGAAGCAAGATAAGAAACCCTTCAGACTTTTCACTAGCTGAGAAAAACCAACAAAACTCATTTGGATTGAACCACAAGCACTTTCTTCATTATAAGGCTTTGAGGAGCTGCCAATAAACCACAGCAAAAGTCCTTCCCGCGGGCTGGGCTGCACAAAGCTGGCCCTGGGATGCTGGGGGGACACAGAGCTCGAGGCTCCCTGAGATCTGTGCCCATCTGAGGCGCTCAAGTGGTCCTCACAGTTACTTGCACAAAGCCTACAGAGCTGCCAAAGCCCCAGAGGGGTTTGGTCCGGGATTCCCTTGGAGCAGAGCTCTGTGTTTTATAGGACCACAGTCTATTAGCTCATTTATAAGGCAATGTTAAGCTGTTTTCAGGCAGTTGGAGCAACGGGAAGACCAGATGGCTTTGGGACTGAGGGTCCTTTGCCATGCGGGATGTGGGTGCCAGCTCCAACCCCTCTGCTCCCAAGGTGCTCGCAGTCTCACCCCACCCTGGGGTGTGGGAACTGGCTGGGAGGGAAATTGGGGTGGGATTATGCTTAAAAGGTGCATGGGATGGGCAGGCTGACATCACCACCACTTACATGGGCTGCGGATGATTTAAAGCAGGCGTGGGGCTGGGTGGGTCTGGGTGCAAATTCGGTGGGGCCTGGAGGGAGCCTGGTGCCAAAGCACAGCTCCAAAATGATCCTCCTGGAGCCAGCAGGGAGCTACGGAGCGAGGGCTGCTCTAAGACACTCAGCAAGCATCCAGTGCTCCAATGAGGCAGCACCAGTAGGGATGGATCATTATGAATGCTGTATTTTTGTTTTTCAAACCATTACTTGTCCTCAGAATGGGTTTCGCCAAGCAGGAAAGGAGCTGAAGCGTGGAGGTGAGAGCAAGCTGGCTTCCCCTAGGGAAACAAGAGAGCAAAGGCAGAGCGTGTGTGGATAATTTGAGGGCAGAACAAAATGGGTTTGTGGCCATGGTGGTGAGAATAGCAGCAGGAAGGGAAGCAAAGCAAGAGGAGCACTCAGTGTGGGTCACAAACAGCACAGAGTTTTCAAGAAAAAAACCAATACATCTAAACAGAATGCTTTGGGTCATGGCAATGTTTTCTCCAGTTTAACACTGCGTTCCACTTTGTTTCGTTCTGCTAATTGGTTTACCCTTTTGGTTAAGCAGGACATTGTATTCCTCAAGTCGCTGTCAATTTTTGAACATTCCCAATCCAGAATGAAGGGTCAAAAAGGTTTATTTTGAAAAATGTCTAAGCAAAACATTTCTACATTAAAAAAAAAAGGTCCTTCTCTGGCCCAAACGTACTTGCCAAATTAGCCTGGTATTTGTGACTCATTTCTCTGCCACATTTCTTAGTGAATTTACTATTTGTCAAAAAGAGAAGGGGGGGGGGGGGAAAGGTTAACCTTACTGTTAGGAAAACACACATACATTGGGTTTACATAAACAGACTGGGTGAAGAAAAGGCATTGGAATATTGGTATTTCCTTTGCGTTTGTTTCAGCATCTGTCTCTGTGCAGATTGGATGCAGAGCAGCAGTGTTCCCCTTCCCTTCCACGTGTGTTTCCCCATCAGGAACCACAAGGCAGGCCGGCAGAGCAGCGTGGGTAACATATTTCAGCAGATATGCTTTTAAGTTTATTTAAACTTCAAAGCAGGGCATGGTGGATGTGATTGTGGAGGAAGGAAAACACGGGTGGTGCTGGAATCCCTTTCAAAGCCAGACACTCAGCCCTTAGCGGGATCTGAGCACACATTTTTCTTCCCCTCCTGCACATTGCCCCCAAAAGCCCTTCTACTTTACTCCTCCTTCATATTTTCAAGACACAGAGTTAAGTGAACTGACTGCCTGCATTAGGAGGAGCAGTGAGACTTCATGTGGGAGTTGGCAGTGCTGGGCATTGGTCCCTGGGCTGGAGTGAAAACAGGTTTTGAAGTCCTTACTGACAAAGGAAGAAGTAACGGTGAAAAACAGCGAGGATTCACCCAACAGCATGGAAAACCAAGCACCTCCCACCTCCAAACGCCATCAAATGCAAGTCTGCACACACTGGTCCAGGGGAAACGGGCATAAAGCTGCACTGGATGCTCATGGTATGGCCTCCAGCTCTCCAGGCCAGGAACTAACCCAGGCACAAGGTGACCTTTACACGTCCCTTCCAACTCCACCATTCTATGACTTACAACTCCTAATAAGCCCAGAAGAAACAATGTTGGGACAATTTAACCCCATGAAGACAGCAGTTTGTCCCAAGGGAGACACAACCGCCTGGAGGGATGCCTCTCTGATGGGGCACACGTCTTGGGGAAGGAACAGAAAAAGCATCATTCCATCCATTCCCCTTGGTTCCATCCATTCCTCTTGGTTCCATCCATTCCCCTTGGTGCCAGCTCTTGGCACTCTCCGAATTTCATTTGCAGAGCTGTAATTACCATCTCTGTTACAGCTTGGCTGTTCTGCATTCCCCAAGCTCTGTTTTGCTCCATGTTTCTTCCACAAGGCTTCCTCCCTGCAGGAGGAACTATTCCCACTAAAATCCCTGCTCGCACAGCCTGAGAAATGTCCATTAAATCATTTTTCCAATGGAAGATTGTGCTTTCAATTAAGCAAAAGAAAAAAAAAAAAAAGCTCACAGAAAGCATCCGATTTCCTCGAAAGTGCTTAAGCTGTTTTATTGGAAAATAAAACGACCAGAACTTGAATGCTGAGAAATTCCACTTTGAGCAGAGAATGATCAAGTTTTGGTCACTAATCCCGTATTTCTCTTCCAGCAAAAGTCAACCTTTTCTTTTTTTTTTTTCTTCCTGACACATCACAAATTCAATTTTCCCTGGGCAGGCAGCACGTGGACCTTGAGTTTGCAGTCAGATCTCTAAATCAGCCTGGAGACACGGGTCTCAGTTGCCTGGATGAGGATCTAAAGCAGCAACACCCGAACGTGGCCTCAGTTGTGGGACCACCAGAGAGCATCACGAGGGCAGAGCTTTGCACCATCGTGAGGAACCTTTGTTGAACAGGGATGCTGCAGACACGAGCAGACCCTGTGCTGCTTTCCCATACCTTTGCAACTACCACACACCAATATGAAGATGTGTTTTTCCACTAATTCCTTGCTTGCACTCTCTTATTATAGGACAGAAGGCTACCTTCACTGTCATTAATGAAAACCACCACACTTGCAGGGCTAATGGCATAAAAAGCTTTAGATTCAGCTGTTCAGAAAACAAATCTCCATCTCCACCACCCCCAAAGCTCCTCAGCTCAACCAGCACTTCAGTTCCCCTGAATAATTCACGTCCTTTCTCACAAAGGCAGCCTATGCATACACCTGCTTGTTCTTGATTGTTAATGAATAATCCTGAATTAGCCACGAAATGCTAAATGGCACCGTGATCTCATCAGGCACTAACCAGCCATGAGACAAGCTTAGCAACCATCCAAACACACGGCCCAACCTGGGGAATGCTTCACACCCAGAGGGTCTTTCTCAAGAAGCAAGAAGGCTGAACCTGGCAGGAAACAAACCTCTTGATGATAAGGCCATCAGCACTGAGACAGATGAAGAGGGCTGGGATCGGAGTGGGGCTGCATGCATTGCACTTGGGATCTCACTCTGCAGATGGGAAAACTGAAAGACACGGAGGTTTGGGCCTGAGGCTGCGAGCCCAGGAGTTCCTGGTGCCCTCATCTGGCCTCAGACCAACGGAACACCTTGTCTTGGGTTTCCTCACCCAGCGGAGCGTCCTGCCTTAGGTTTCCTCACCCAATGGAGCATGTTTTGTCTTGAGTTTCCTGCCCCCAGGCATGAGCTCCTGATGCTCCCAAATGGGCACCCCACTTCCAGCAGTGCATCTCTTTCAAACTGCACTTCCACCAACATATCACAGCAAAGGGTCAGCACTGGGGAAACTGAAGCACAGGGGAGTCAGAGCTGCCCAAGACCAGAAGCAAACCCTGCAGCAGGGGTGGACACTTCAGCTGAAATAATCCAATTTAATCACAAAACCATTTCTCCCTCTGCCCTAGGAGCCTGGCGTGCTTCATTCCCTTTCCCAACAAAGCCAGCACGAGCTGTAAAATCAGGATGGTTTACAGTTATCTAATCATCAGCTTTTCAGTCCCTAGACATGCTGGAGCCAAAGATTTGAGTTCTACCAGGGCTCAGCACAATGATGTTTGGCTTCAGGAGGTTCCCTTCTGCTGAGAGCTGTAAACACCAGCTCTGCTCCACAGTGGGGAGATGTTTTTTAAAGGGGTCACACAGGTAAAGGAACTGCAGCCCTATGCTCTCTCTGCGCTGTTTTGAGGCTATGAGGTTTACAAACTTCATTCGCTGCTCAACTGATGTCCTTACACTCCCGGTCCAGCAGAGCACTTAGGCACGTCCACATGTACTTTCAGACAGAGCCTTCAGCAGGGAACAGGCTGCTAATTTCATATTTAAATCGACCCCAGGCCTGATATCCCATGCCCTGAGCGCTGACCCAATGGCTTGCACAACACTGTTCTATATCTGGAGGAAACGCAGCGATTAATGCTAAGCCAAACACTTTGGCAAGCTGTTGTGAGAAAATGACCGTGTGAGGCAGAGAGCTGAGAAGTTTTGAAGTTTTTAGCTTGGCCATTCTCAAGTCAACTGCACTCCACCAGCAAGTCCTTGAGCACAGCCTGCTCCTTCTGTGCTAACCATTAATTCGTGGCTGAGGGCTCCCACTGATCAGGAACGCAATCAGAGGGAAAAGCCAACAGCCATCAGGATGCTCTGCTTCACAGAGCATCTCCTTGCATTTCAAGGCAGCTCAGAAGCTAAGGTTGTATCTGCTTAGCAAAACTTATGCTTGCTGTTTAGGGATGCCATTCCACACTCAGACATTTCTGCTGGAGCCAAGCATTTATCATGCCTAAAGTAACCAGCTTGCAAAATGCAGAGGTGGGAAGTTCGGTTTGCTTGTTGAAAAAGCTTTGAAGCAATGTGACTTTTGTTTGCATCATATGTAGAAGTCTAGAGCTCTACAGGAGGTAAGCTGTGCTGGTGGCTACAGCAGGACCTGAAGCCATCTGTGCATTAGCTGGCACTGACGTGGCAAACACAAAGACCCAACGCACCTCAGATGAACACAAGAAAAATTAGCTCAGTTTCCAGTGATGGAATTCGTGCAATTAAACCCTGCCTCACCACATCCTCAGTCCAGAAGAGCAATTCAAAGAGCATTTTTGCTTTCGGGCCCCCCAAAAAATCAGCTTTTTTTTTTTTTTTTTTTTCCTTTTAATGCTGAAATATTCTGCAGAAACATCTCACATTTTCCAGTTAAAACAGAGCAAAGCATGGTGCTAAAACATACACAACCCATTTCATCCTAAGAATATTCAGCCAGCTCTGCAGCTAAACCCAAATTGCTGGATCCCTCGTGAGGAGCCGATGCATTTGGGGAAGAATCTGGTTTATTTTGTCCAGAGCAAAGCAGGGATGTCACAGGGCACAGAGCAGCTGCTATCTTGCAGCATCACTGCCCTGATTGCAGTGCCCTCTGAACCAGCACCAGGGAAAAGAAATCAGATTCAGATCTGTTCCAACACACACTTGTGCAACACATGTTGGACTGACTCAGCTCAAAGCATTTCTTAGGAATTATGTCCCTAGGTACAAGCTGTCTTTAAAATGCTAGGGAAAGAATCATTCCCTTCACGAGGGGCAGAAAGGAGAGCTGAAAATGATGCTAATTCTCAAAAGTCAATTGAAAAATAAAACAAAAAACAGTTGGAGAGTCAGTGAAGCAACAAGATCCTGGTCAGCCCAGATGGTAAGGGAAGCAGATCAGGGCACAGCTGGGCTCGGAGGATTGCAGGGCTGAGGCAGTGGAGCACAGGGAGTTCAAGGGTCTGGGTCACAGGGACACACTAAGTGGATTTAAGGGAATAGGGCTGATGCAAGTCCCATGCTTTGGGTTTGGAGGAAGGGCTGATTCACATCGAGTCACGTTGCAGGTCAGCTCTGGGGCTTGGAGAGCCAGCTGGGGAGGAGCAGGAGAGGACCTGCATGGAGCAGCTCCAAAGCCAGCTCCAAAGCAAACACTGCTGCAGTGCTGCCCAGCCAGGTGCAACCCTCTGCATTTCAGGGCAGGGTATGCCCAGGAAGGATGGAAGCTGATGGATATGGGCTTGAAAACCAGCCTACAAGAGAAAGCTGTTTCAGGAAGACAGCACAAATGGGGAACAAACCTGCTTAAGGAAGCGAAATACAGAGCTCAGCAGTCCCTGTGTGGCCAGGAGGATGCAGGGGTGGTGAAACAGGCAGATGGGATACGGGAATGGCTTAGCAATGGCTTGGGGTTCTGTTGTAGGCTGTCCTGAGATTCTTCCAGCCAAACCCTCATGCTTAATGTATTTCAGATATTTGTGCCCAGGTGTTATTGTTATTTTGCTATGGTTTTATCATCATTTGATAAAGAGTGGGATTCCTCCTTGGCTCCCTTCGCTCCTGCCTGCTCACCTTGGTCCCACAGCAAGGCACAGCTGCTGGCTTGCTTTCCACCCACAGTGCTTGCTAAACTCAAGGACAGCTGAAGGGTGTCAAAACCAAACTGCAGCCCAACCCCACGAAGTCCCAGCTCCAGGCACCCTCCCGCAGTCAGGGGTTAAGCAGCAGCCATCTCTGAGAGCCTTTATCTGCCTACACTGGGAGCTCAGCCCCCACAATGAATGAGAGCAGCAGGGAGAAGGCTGGCTGTGAACAGTGCCCACCCAGGGAGACAAAGCTCAGGGTGAGAGCTCAGAGCCCTGGAGCAATACCTATACACAATACAGACCCTTAGTAGGGTGCCCAGCCTGGTTTAGGCTCTGTGTAGACAGCCACAAGCTGATCTCCAAGCAGGACCAGGCCATCAGGGAATGCATCCTTTCCCCATGCTGGCTTACAACTACTGGCTTGAAAGAAGCTTCAAAATAAAATAATAAAAAGCTGAATTCCAGTACATTCCATTACACCATACAGTCTCAGATTAAGGCCCTCAAATATGCCTTTAATTTAAGCTTAATAAAGCTGTTATTGTCCAGTCATTAATGACTGCTTATTAAAAACATATTTATTGCATATGGTGTTGAGAGATCTCACAGAGAACGCCCGGGGCAGCAATCCCTACCTCCACCCCGTAGCGTTTAATGAGAGATACATGTGTATGGGGCTGTTAATTCTCAGCAAGCATGTTTCCAATAAGCACTTGTTTCTCAGCTGAGGTAGCATGCAGGCATACCTGCGTGTGCACAGACACGCCGTGGGATGTAAATGAAATGCAGACATACAGACCTTCTTTTGACAGCACTACTGGCTGCAGAGGGACAGGATGAGAGCACAAGTGTTACCAATAGCAGAAGTCAGCTTCTGCTCTGCTTTAGTAACAAGTTCAAAGATGCTCAGTGCGGGTGATGGCTGGGGCACCATGCTAAGGATCCACAGCCCCTTGCACCCTCAGTTACAGACAAGAGGATGGCATTGTTGGGCTGTCCTCAACAGGAACTTTATCCAAAGAAGTCAACAGACCCACTGAGAGCCAAAGCATCAATAAGAAAGGAAGGGTGTCTGTGCAAACACCACCTCTTCTGCTTTGCAAGGACAAATGACATGAAAAAAATGCTGATTTTACTCATTGGAAAGCTGGCTTCGCTCAATTTTATAAATAGATCTGCAGAAAGCAAAAAGCCTTTTGCAACCCCAAGTCTGAATTGTTCTGTTCCCTGCCCTCCCACCAGACAGCCCCAGCCTGCAAGGGCCTATAAAAACCACTGACTGCTCATGTTGGTACTCTGATGCCAACTATTTTCGTAGCAAGCCGTACTGAGGATAAGAAAAGGACAGGAGGAAGAAGAGGGAGGTGAGGAATGTCATCTCACAGCAGCTGCTTGCACTGTGGGGACATTCATCCCTCCTGGGGCCCACTCACCCAACTAAATGACACAGGATGCACACACCGACCCCATCTGCCACGCTTTGCCCACGCTGAGGTTTGTTTCGCCTCTCAGTTAGGGGGAAATAAAAGGGTGGGAGAGCTGATTTTTGGAACACTCCCTGCCTCCTTCCTTTCTGTTTTCCTTCGAAGCAGCTCAGCCAGAGGCTGGGGGAGAGGAGGGGAAACACTGCCAGAACAGCTCGAACAGCCCTCTTTGGAGACCAGGTTTACACGCTCAGCTGTCCCTTGTAAACTAAGCCCTGTGTGAGAATTTTCCCAACCCTTTCCATCTCCCCTCCTCGCCCCCTTCCCTCCTGCTTTGCTCACGCTGCAAGAATGCAGAAAGAAATACTTTGGGACAAGGACATCCTTCAGTGCTGCAGGAGAGGGGGGGGGGGCACGAGGATCAAATAAAACAGCCCCAACTGCAAAAGGGCAGCGAGGAAATGACAGAGTTGCCTCGATCGTCCTTCCTGAAGGCTCTCAAGCACCTTGCTGGAAGGAGGCAGCCCCTCTGCCAGACACAGGTTCCCCAGACAGTAGCCCCAGCCAAAAACCTGTTTGCTCACCGCTGCGGCGATGTCACCGCCAAGACCTGTAAGTGGAAGTGACAGCACAGGGGGTTCTGCTCGGATCGCTTTCCTGCAGCCTGTGTGTCTGAATGCTCAAGGTCAGGTTTGCAAATGGGGAGATCCTTGGTTGAGCACTACTGAGCTGAGATGGAGCAGGGATGCTCCCTGGGTGGTAATTGAGCAGGATGGGTTTGGCTGTAGGTGAAACGCATTCTGCTCACTCTGTAACAAGGCACATGGGGAGGAGGAAAGAGACCATCCCTGCAGGACCTGATGTGGCCTGAACCCTTTGGAAAATCTCATTTAAAATGCTGAGCACTTTCTGACTTGGAGCAGGATAAAAAGGAACAATTTGCTCTGTTGTGGCCAGAGTGGATGTGTCAGCACTACGAATCTGCAGGGCGAGGGATTCCTGGGACTGGCTCCTGGTGCAGAAAAGAGGATCTGGGGAATGTGTGTCCCTGCTGGCCAGATGTGCAGTCTCCATACAGCTGAGCTCACTGAAATGCCCTGGGAGCCGTGGTTGTCTTCTTGCTATGCCTGCTCTGGGCAAGAGGATGCACAGGCGAGGCTGCTGGCAATGAGCATCACTCAGAGCCAATTTAACACAGCCCTTTGTCCCTATGACAAACTCAAAACAAGCCCAGGCTGGGTGATGCTGCCCCAGGAGCCCTTATGAAGCAGGCGCAGGCCTCCATGCTGGGGTCTCACCATCTTCCCAGCTGCTCTCTGACGGCCAATGGTCTACGAGCACCATTACTGCAGCCACACCACCTCCCCAGCACAGCCCAGACCTGAGCCCAAGAGTTTCACTCCTTGAGTCGAAGGAAATATTCCCTACACAGAGCTGGCCCCATCCCAGAGACACTCCTGGTGCACGGAGGGAGCAGCAAACACCTGACATTGGGCAGGCAGGATGACACCTGCACATCTCCTGCACCCCACAGAGGCTTCCCAACACAGC
Source organism: Tetrao urogallus (assembly GCF_951394365.1). Taxonomy (NCBI): domain Eukaryota; kingdom Metazoa; phylum Chordata; class Aves; order Galliformes; family Phasianidae; genus Tetrao; species Tetrao urogallus. The sequence continues at coordinate 4,921,542 of NC_136835.1, read as the reverse complement.
TGGACAAGGAGGAAGGATGGGTTCAGTCATCACTTCAAGCAAGAAAGCTGCAGCACTCATCCTGCTCAGGTTGCCCTGCATCATCAGCGAGATAAGACCCCACCAGCCCAAGCTTCATGCAATGCAACAAGCCAAAACCAGACTGGTTTCTGCCACCCCTGAGGACTGCCCGGTGTCTGTGGCTGTTCTCACCCACGTGTTGGTCTTCCATCCCCATCACTGAGGCCAAAATCGAGGAGGGCCTTCTTTTTACTAAAATGCTTTACATCTTTTCTAACCTCTCTGCCAGCTGGACGGCCACGCTTCCAGTGCAATTACATGCATCATCTAAACATCATCTGAAACGAAGGGACTTCATTTAATTAGGTTATTTAAATAACACGTTTGATGGAAAAAGCCAAGAGGGCTTAGCAAAATGTTTAACGATCACGTTAGCTTACATGCATACAGAGCATTGTCTGAAAGCCTCAGAAATCAATGGCAAGACTTCTGTTGGCTCTGGAGGCTGCGGACCAGATGTGGGCAGAGGGCGACAAGAGAAGCAGCCACTGAAGCTGGGCTGGGAGCATGGGCACCGTCCTGTGGGCTCCTACCACAATTCTGTGGCTTTCCTCCCCCTTTAGGAACAGCACTTCTGCAATTTTCGCCTATTTGTGTTATTATTTTTCCCTCCTGCTATTCCCTCTGTGCAGAAAACAAGTCCAAAAGAGGCTTTTAAAAGGGGAAATTCCTTCCCTTCAGCAAAACTAAACCTGAAAGCATGTCTGCTGTTAAAAAATAAGAAATCTGGTATTTCGTACCAAAACAAACAGCAATTTAGTTCAATTCTTTCAACTCCTTCCTTACAAACCCAAAAAGCCCAAACCAAGGGGCACGTTTTTCTAACAACTTATTTTCAAAGTGTGACAGAAAATATTTCCTGTTTCCTCAGCCCCTAAGAAGCTCTGCAGGTACAAAAGGCAGAACATGTCCAACTGGGCATCTGCTGATGGAAGGCACAACCCAAGGAGTCACAACTGATGAACACAGCATTAAAAATAGCTCTGCCCAGACAAGCTGCATGTAACCTTGTCAGATGCTATGCAATAAAGTTCTGGAACACAGCTAGCCTAAACAATTTCTCTTTCTGCATACGCAAACGCAATCAGTGCTGAGAGTCGAGAGCCAATTCTTATATGCCATATTCAATAGCATCCCACTGAAACACAGAACAGCAACAGAGAAACCAAGAGAGGAGAACATGCAGAGAACTGTCATGTATGACAACTTGAGAAAGATACGAAAGACATCTGTAATACTTGAAAGGGAAACCGTTGGATGATTTTCAGACTTCATGAGTATTTTAGCTTTTTTTTTTTTTTTTTTCTTTCCTCCTCCTGGTGGATTCTGCTGCTAACAATTCCCAGTTTCTGGGACAAACCAACCTCCTGGATGCAACCCAGAGCGATGGCTGTTGGTAAGGCAGCACCAGCAGGCACAGCGCTGGACCAAGACCCTCATTGCGGGCAGAAGGGTGGGACAGCCCCGTGATGGGCAGAAGGGCACGGATGCCCCCAGGATTGCCCTTTCCTTGGGCAAGGAGGAGCTCCTTCGCTTCTCCCCCAGCCTCATCCGCTCAGCAGGGCAGCCAAAGAGTGTCAGCAAGTGAGTCACCACAATGGAAAGAGTTGTGCCGAGCCCAACTCCTGGCCCTGGCTCCTGCAAGTGACACAAGCACTTTGGCACTTGGCCCTTGCTCTCTTTAATCTATAGATCTGTAGCCCCCACCGCTTCCCTTTGGAGGTTCCTGCTCTCCCCACAGAATGCTCCATGGAGCCGAAGGAAAACAGAGGTGGCCCTTGAAGCTGCAGGAGTTGGTCTTAAATCCTGACACCTCCCAGGGTATGAAAAGCTCAGTGGGGAGGGAGAGACCAGAGCGTAGGAACGCAGTAAGTGTTGGCAGCCTGCTGGGAGGGCAGCAGGGAGCAGAATGCCAGCTTTGTACCATTAAAATAGGAACAAATATGGGGTGCTGGAGGCAACTGAGAGCAAACGCACTGGGAACCCTTGCACGCATCATTGGTTGGTAACCTGTGAGGGCAGGAAGGGGAGCTCACTGGGTGCCGTGCTATGTCTGAGGGTGCAAATGCCCAGGGCTGAACTACAGGATCCATCAGGTCCCTTCCAAACCATCCTGTGATCCCAGGGCTTTCCTTTAAGCAAAAGGGAAAAGAGCTGCAAGGAGAGCCGAAGGTCCCAGCCCCAACCCAGCAGAGCCATGGGGAAACCCATCCGTGCTCAGCTCCCGCTGCACAGAGCAGCACATGGGGAGGTCTGCAGAGGGAAACAGCTCTGGAAAAAAAGTCTCAGAAATTTACGGAGCTTGGCCTGGTACACAGCCGTGCATCACAGCGGGTAAATGAAGATTGCAGGAAGAGCTCAGTTCGGCTCGAGCCAAACCAAACTTTTTCCAAAAAACAAATAAAGAAACCGAAAACCAGATCCACAAATAGGCTCAGTCTCTTCCCTGCTGTTTCCAAAACTGCACTTCTTTTGGTGAATTAACTTTCTGGACCTCCTACAATGAAGCAGCCACTGCAGAATACGAGCAGAAGAACCCAGAGACCGTTCAAATAAACACTTCCCTTGTGTATATTTGAATCTTTCATCATGTCCTAAATATCTGTGTAGGACTTCTATTTGTATTTGTAAACTCGGAGATAAAGGTACTCAGAGAGTTTACTTCTTTGTAACATCACACATGTAAATAAGCAGGGAGCACAAACCCGGCACAGACCTGTTTACCTTTTCCCCATATTCCTCTTACTTCCATATCCTCCTTCCCAAAAACAACAACAAAAGAGCAAGCTAAGGAAGCTGAACACAAACAGCGCTGCAAGCTCAGTGCTGGGCTGCAAGGAGTTCAGGGATTCCAGCTGCAATTGCAGCCACAACGCTCCAAGAATTACTGTGGGGTTGGTGACAGCAAGAGATTAATCACGTTTAATGACACATCACCTCCACCCAAATTAATTTAGGTCTTTACGAGCCATTTGGTTTCAAAACGGGTGAAGAAAACTGGCAGCAGCGATACACCACAGAAAAGGACCTGCTGGGTTCTGTGACTGCGGGATGCTGGATTGCCATTTCCACGCGTGGTGAGGATTGCACGGACCAGCACGCAACACAGGTGTGGAGTTATTCCATGTGCTTCTCAGCACAGAGAGAAGTGGTTCCTGCCTTCACAGCCTGCCCAGGCTCCCAGCAGTCGGCTTAGGGGAAAGCTGTGGGGGACACCAGATGCACAGAGCCCTCAAGCAAAGGGGAAAGGTAAATCTCCTCCCGCCATCAACTCCCGTTCTGTTTAGCATAGGACAAGCAAAACAAATGCAGGGAAAATAATAACTGCATTCCTTCAAAAAACTCCTCAAAGAGATGCCTTATGAATTATATGCACAGAAAATCGTTTGTGTGGGCTCTCATTTTATCAAAACCATCCCACTTCCTATGTCAATAAAGGGCCATTACCGGTTACATGATATTTCTGGCTCGTAACTTGATGTCTTGCCCATATTTCTTTGCACTGCAGTCAAAAACGTCTTGTCTGCAAAGCACAGGTCAGATAATCTGGGCTCTACAGCTGTTGGCAGCTCCGGGGTTGTTTTTCCTTCCCCTTCACAATTGCCTGCTTTCTTACAGCAATCCACATCGCTGTCCTTGGTTATCCATTCTCTGCAGCCAAGCGACCACCACCATTTTGCTTCTCCTTCTCCCCTTCTCCACAATGCAGCAATGCTTTGCTCCAGGCTGATGGAGCTGCACCAGCATGAGACAAAACGAGTGGGGAATAAATGCCCTGCTCAGGGATTCACTGCCCCCGTTTCACTCTGGCTTCATGCACTGCTGCTGCTCCCCAGGTGTCTGCTCTGCAATTAGCAGGGTTTGCTGGCATGCAGCAAAAATTGGGCTTTGTCAGGTTTTATTAATTGCACTGAATAACCACCTCCGCATGGATGTTTCGTTCTAGAGATTTCTTGGTCCCTGGTGGCTTCAGGAGCTGCTGATATTGCATCTCCAGGGCTATTTGATAGCACAGTATATCTGATCCTCCTGCGTGCCTCGCTGGCCTTACCCTGCTGATTGCAGTTCCTCCCCTTGCCTTTGTAATTCTTCACCTCTGTGCATCAGCAGCACAGAGCCTTTCTCCAGCTTTCAACCCAATCCAGAGCTGCCCTGGTCCAGCTGGGTCTCCCATTCATCTCATTACAGCATCTCATCCACTTCGCCGCTGCATTCCCCTCCTCAGCATCACAGCCTGGCCTGGCTCATACCTTTCTTTGAATTTTTTCTGGAGGAAAAAACGCAGGCTAACCAGGATCCTCGCTGTGGTGCCTCAGTTTATGGTTTAAAGGAGAAAAAAGGGCCCTTGTGTTTATTCCACAGCTCTCTGGAGGCCCTTACGTTAAGTAGAGACAGATGAGCTGAGCACACTAAGCTCAGTGTTTCTCTGGGACAACATCTCCATACCTCATACTTCTCTGGGACACCTCTCCATACTTCATGCAACCTTGAAGGAACATCTGATTCCCTTGAAGGTGAGGTTATTCCTAATGAGCCTCTCCAGGGGAGCAAGAAAAGGGAGGTGGATTTTTTTGCACACGTAACCGAAAATCCTGGAAATGGCTGTTGGCTGAGTTGCACTAATAAATAAAGACTAATTTTTGCGTGCATAACTCATGCTGGTGGGAGATAAGAAAGGAATGCAAGTTCCCTCCGAGACCAGTCGAGGAGAGAGTTATCCTCTGAGATCAGAGCAGAGCTCATCGAGCCAGCAGCGCAGGCCAGTCCCCATAATAAATCCCCGCTCGGCACAGCAGACCCCGCAGCGAGGCACCGGCTCGCCCAGCAGGGAAGCAGGAGGCATGCCAAGCCTGTCCCAGAGCAAGAGTTTGGGGTTTGCAACACAAGCTCCATTTGAGCAGCAGGCTGTTTATCACTGTTATGAAGTAAATGCATTCCTCAAAGGTGAGGCAATGGGCTCTGCGGATGGGAGATGGTGCTCGCCCTCCCAGAAGGCTTCGGGTGGCACTCCTGCCTGGGGAATGGGCTCCACGTGGTTGAAGGCTGGAGAGGCTGCCAAGGAGCCCGGTGCTTCCCTGCTGCCAGAAGAGGAGGGAGCTTGCTGGTTCGCCCCGCTCTTGCAGGTTGTCTGCTCTGCCTGCTTGTCGACCTCGTGAACAAAGTGATGGAGGCTCAACCGGCACCTTTTGTGCACCACTGCTTCGAGACCCTCACGTATCCCTCCCAAAAAGCTGGATTTTCCTTCATTCTCTACTTCTTTCTAGTTTTCCTAGTTGAGCTTTTGGAATGATTCAAACTCCTGTCCGCCTTAAAAACACCAGGGTCTCCTCATGCTAGACACAGTCAGAAACCTGGCAATACAGAACGGCACAGAACTCCTGGGTGTAACAAAAATCCCTCTTGCAGGATGTTTCACATTCCCTGCTCTTTTCCACAGAACCCCTGCTCCTGTCTCCAGTGGGAGATGCACATCTCCCTCTCCTCACCCATTGCAGCATGTTTTTGGCAGCCAAGCCTGTGCTGCTGAAGGAGAAGTCAGACAGAGCTCCCAGCACTGCCCACCTTTTTAAGTGCACCCTGGTTACACTCTCACTGTTCTGTGCCTCCTGGTGTCACCACAGCCAGGTGCCATCACAGCTGGGATGAGGGAACACCCCTCCCTGCTGGCTGGGCAGGATACAGGAGCAGGGAAATGCCTACTACACAGATAAGTGACAACTGCCCTATGCAGAGCAGTCCTGCTGCTGGCAGCACTATGAATCACATCTGCCTTTGCCTGATGGTTACACCCAGCCTCACGTACACCAGTTTGGTTCAGGATCACAATGAGAGCTGGGTTTTGCCTGTTGTTGTTCCTGTCGAGTGCAACACGGTGCAAAGCAGCTGCTTGGCAGAGCTGGAGGAGCCATGGCTCTGCGTGGGGCCTCTGCTGCTCCTAGGATCCTGCCTGACATCCAGTGATGCATGCTGACAGCAAAGCCATCTCCTTCTGGGAAGGAGGAGCCATCAGCCGTGGATCGGACCGCAGTCCCAAAGAGCTCACTGTACCTGCTCTGTATTTATACTACAATAGTAGGAAAAAGTCAAGGCAGTGGGGCTGTGGAGAAAACGGGGTGGGAAAATCCAATCTCAGCTATGCAACACTGCATTTTTCTACCAACAGATTAAGCAAAACCTTCCATATTAAACCAAAGCTACATTGTTTAAATCCTAAGGGGCTAATCCAACTTCCTACCCGAGCCTGCATCTCTCCAGAGTGTTTCTTCCAGCAGGCTCCCATAGAGATATGCTCTAAAGAAAAGATGTGAAAAAAATTCACAGCAATCTTTCAGCCAGTATCTTAAGTGATGGAGTTGGTGCTTTCAGACGCACCTCCTACTGTGTGATCCATGCCTCTCAATGAGAGGAGGAATAACCTCACGCAAAGACAGATGGAGAATTTCTAGGGACACACAGCCTTCCACATTGTCAATCCCAGCGAGGCCATGCCAGCAGCACTGAGGACACAGCTCACCCATTACCCTGATCCTAAAGCTTCCTAAGTCACTTTTTCCAAGGCCTATTTTCCCCATTCATCACCCCACTATTAAAAAAAAAAAAAAAAAAAGCAAACACCCAACATTAAAAACCTGCTGGGAGCGCAGTGGGGTTTGTAGCAGCAAACCCCAGCCAACGTGACAGAGACATCACCTAATAGCTATGCAAAGAGCTCTATTTTTAAACCTTTGCCTTGGCTACCTATTAACTCCTTTCCTCCTGGGACAAGGCGTGGAGATCCCTGGGTTAGCAGCGAGCACCAGACCCGATTCCTGCCTTTCAACCTTTACGATTTGTTTTCATCTCCAGGAGGGAGAGCTGCACCCCCTGGCTGCATCGCACGCCCGGCTGTGTTGGTTTTGGAGCAGCACAGGGCTGCTTCATACTTGGCACTGGCAGAGCTGCGTTACACCAGCTGCTCAACAACAACACACCTGGATGCGGGCTGAGGCTGCAGGGAGCCGAGCAGAGCTCTTCATTACGGCAGGGTGACACGGCGATGCCAGCATGACCTCATGGTTTACTTTAGCTGCACGGTGATGTGATGAAGAGCACGTGTTTGCTCAGCTGCCCACGGCCCCTCCAGCAGAGCCGTGTGGGATGGACACCTGTCTGCAGGGCTGGAGCTGTCACCCAGCCCCATCCAAGCTTCTTCTCTGCCCCGCCGACGTAGAATCGATTTTCCTCTTGGCAAGATTCATTAAAAGTGGTTTCGGGTTTGGTTTGGCTCTCCGGACTGATGAAAAGATTTAAATTCTCTCTTTTTGAAAACCGTACCTTACTCCGGCTGCCCAGAACAGGACAGGAAGCTGCAAACCCGATGGCATCCACATAAAGGCTGGGAAAACATCTCTGCAGCAAGCTGAAGGCTTGTGCAGGAAAATATGAGACATTCATGTCATAATTATAACTCACACTCGCACAGAACCTTTCAGCAGGGGATTAAAAAGCACTTTGTGAACATTATCGACCGCAGCTCCTTGACGAGGTAGGTGGGAGAGGCTGAGAGGTGCTGCTCCAGCCCATCTCTTCAGCAGCCAGCGTGTGCATCTGGGGGGCCACGGTGCCTGGATCCTAAAAATGACACTGAAAAGGGCATCAGAAGCCAAAGCTGGTTCCCTACCAACAGCACCATGCTACTTCAGGACTCTGGATACAACACAGCAGCACAACTGAGATTCTATAACAAAACACCTCAACTTGCCATGAGATGGAGCACGCTGTTCCTAACCCAATGCACAGCACAGGACCGAGGGCTGGACCTACAGCAGTGCCAGCATAAGGCTGGGGACACTTTGCAAAGGTGCATCAGCAGCGTGCTGGCTGACAGCATCCCGCTGTAGGGTTACAACTGAGTAGACGAGAGATCCTCAGCTCCAGACACACGAGGTTATCCATTGCTAACATGCATCTAAAGCATCTGCCTCTCACACTTCGGATAGTTTTGTCTCACAGTGCCAGGAACTACAACATCCCAGAAAACTTTGGAAAGCTTAGAGAAAAGGAAATTGTTTCAACAAAACCTCGGGACTTGCAGGACTCGACCAAACCAGCCCTGGCCAGCCACGAGCACATCCCCCTGCACTGCTGGAAGCAGCTCCTGAACCACAGCAGCATCAGCACCGCAGTGCTTTGTCACAGCTCAGGTCAGCTATTCCTTATCTGCTGGAAGACGGAAGCACCCCTAAACCCTGCACAAATGCCCCACAGAATTCTCACCTTCCCACTGCAAGCAAAGAGCCCCAAAGGCCACCTCCAAGCCACGACAAGGCAGTTTGCAGGCTGAAAAAAGATCACAGTGACAACTCAGCGAGGTTATTCCAACCTACACCTCCTCACGTTGACCATTCCTATTTTAGACCCCTCTCCACTTGCCACAGAGCCGTAAGGGCACCCAGAGCCACCCAGCAGCACGCACTGTGCCAGCATGGGGCTCCATTGGGCCAGAAGGGCACGCAGGGCACAAGCTCTGATTAGGAAAAGCTGTTTCACAACACAGCGCAGTTATGGGATGAGCAGTGGACTCTGCCAGGAAGAGATTTTTGTTGTTGTTGTTGCTCAAAACTGAACTAAACCAGAAAAAGCTGTGATTTTTATTGTTGGTGAAAGGTGCTGGATTTGCACTCACTCAGGAAGCACGGGATTGTGAAACGAGCTGAGGAGAGCTGATTTTCCTATCCCATGAAGGTTTTAAACTATCCAGAATTTCTTCATGTCCACATCATGATCAAGAACACAGAGTTACTATTACATTAAACAAGGATTTTATACCAGTTTTGTTATCAAATTCACCAGCTTCAAACCAGAATATCATGAGATTTGGCAAATAAAGCATTCGTATTTCTCCTGACTTTTTCACTAAAAAGATCATTGTTCCAAGAGGAATTATCAAGGATTCCTTAGAGAAAGATTTGGCCAAAATTCCTCTGGAGGAGGCCAGCTTGGCTAGGGCACAAACCCAGCATTCCATCTGCAACTGGGCACTGCACTCCTCCTGGCACACCTGAGCTGATGGGATGGCTGTGTTATCTGCCTATGGACTTCAGATAGTGGGTTTGAACAGCCACCAGCCGACCAGTGAAAGGGCATCAGCTAATTGCTTTGGGGAAGTAGGGAAAAGGAAACAAACTTCTGCAGTGAGAGCAGTAGAGAAGGTGATGACTGATGGGAGGTGAGTGAAGACATCTCTGGACCCTGCTCCCCTTCAGCTGGAGCATCACTGAGCCTGCAACAGCAGCTTCAGCTGACAGCTCCAACAAATGAGGGTACTCACTTGTATTTAGCTCGCTCTTCCAGAGCACGTAAGCAGAAAGGAATCCTGTTCTATAAGAAAAAAGCTCTGGTGGGTTTCAGACAACTGCTGCAAGGCAAGGCAGGCAGCATCCCCACCGCAGGGCTCTCCAGCATCCGGTGTGTTTGTCAGTACAAGAGCGCAGACCAAGCGCTGGGATCTATGGTTTCAAAGCAAAAACACAAAGCTGGGGCTGCTTCCCTCTGTACCAATGTTCTCTCTGTAATTTATCTTGGCCGGTGAAGAACTTGTGCTTTTGGTTAATTTTGATTAGGGAAGCAGCAGTGAATTCCAGCCCAACTCTGATGGGACGTGGGGATGAAAACCGGCGTCACGGAGCCCGCAAGCACTGAACCCCTCCCGCAGCAAAAGCCATTGCACCAAGGCTGCAGCATCACCCCAAAGCAAAGCTGTGCTGCAGGGATGGGGCTGAGAAGGAGTCTGGGTGGTGCCAGGATGCAATCGTTCCAAAGAACTCAGAAACCACAACATAACTTCCCCCGTCATGTACAAAAACAATCTGCATGGAAGAGGGGCCAGTGAGTACATACACTCATTTACACTCTGTTGTTATTATCATACATGTTATTCTCCATCAGTGATGAAATCCATATGTCTGCTTTTCCCTTCGTTCCTTCTGCATTACCATCTGAGGCTCTGATTTAATTCCTGGCTTTCTCTATCGATAATTCGGAGCCATATAGGAGGGAAAACATGGAATGGGAGACCTGGAGACAAAGCCGTAAGCAAAAACAAAGGGCAAAAAGGCAACTGCGGGGCCAAGCACCACATCTGTTGTCTCAGTCAACAGAGGTTGGGGAGAGCATGGAGCTGATCTCCAAAATGAAACAGACAGCGATTTACTGCGGTGAACCAAAAGCATTGAGCAAGGGTTAAGAAACCAAGGACCTGAGCTTATAAACACTGCAGCACATACTTAACTCAGTTCCAACATCAAAGATGCCTCACGTGAGCAGAGTTATTGAGCATGTGTTTGCAGGGCACGAGGGGTTAGCACCGCAGTCAGAAAAGCTGGAAAAGGCGGGGACAGAAAGCACAAATAAACAAGGATTAAAAATAACCAAAATAGAGAAAACTGGCAGGGAAAAGTTGGCAGTGAGATAATAATAGGAAAAAAATTAAAAATTGTTAGCATATATGTGAGGCATCCTCAACCTGCTTGTTTGCCAGAGTGAGCAATGAAACAGTCTTGCTGCTGGAGCCTTTGTTCCCTATTACCCTTCTTGCTCTATTAACAGAGCCTCATCCATGAGAAAACAGCTTCATTGGCTTAAAAATTCTCACCCAGGTATGACAGCCTGCAGAGTAGGATGGTAAATTCCTTCCCAGCAGGATCTTATCTTTGCACACAGATGGACTGATGGGTTGCTCAAGCTTAGGACAACTCACCCAACCAGCAAAAACCAAGCAGAACAGCAGTGCCATTGTTTTTGCTTCCCATCACTCATGATGGCCACACATCAGCCCACCCCCAGTAACCTCATGCATTTGCAGCAATGGCAGCTCAGAGCAGGTGTAAGCAATGGGAAACAGTCCTGCAGGTTCCTTCCTGGGACTCTCACAGTGCTGCGTGCAGCCAGGTGGGATGCAAACATCCACTCCTCGCTGCCACTGCCCAGCTTCCACCAGCTCAGAGCAACAGCAACGCTTAGGAACACCAAACTCGAGCTGGAAAAAGTGAGAAGCAGTGAGAAAGTGAGGAAAAACCCACCTACCCACAGAGCTCACACATTTCCTGTGGGAAAATCTGCATTTTTTTTTTTTGGTGGAAGGCTGTCAAAAAAGGGATTTTTCCCATAGCTAACTTTCTTCCAGGGGAAATGCTGGAGTTACAGCCAGCTCTATTCTGAAGCTCTTAGGTTTCCAGTACTAGGCTGGGAATATAATAAAAATAAGCTTCTTCTGGAAGAGCACTGGTATTTCTAGCTCCGAAAAGAGCTGATTCGAGGAGCAGCATGCACAGCCATTAGTAGTGTTAGAAATCTGTCAATGGGAGATACAACAGCGCAGATGAAAAATGTCAGGAGGAGCTTTAGAGAACATTTTAGCTCCCGTTTCCCTCTCCAAGTTATTTCCTCTGCCGTATTTCTCGCTGGTGTAAGACGACGAGTTATGAAGCATTCTTGTAGGCATGAGAAAGCTTTCACAGGTGCCTGGCATTCACTGAGAGCCCGACCTGCCTGGCTTTGGTGGAGCAGCTCAGCTAGGAGCACCCAACCCACCCCATCACAGTGCATCCAAACCCCAACCCCAACCCACGCATCCCCTCCCCAGGGAAGCACTCAGCACTGTCCACACGCTGGCTGCCAGCAGCAATCCCTAAATCATCCCCTGCTCCTTTTCCCCTTCCAGTTTTGCTGGGGAAGGTCTGCAGCCGTTCCCTTTCAAGAAGGGTTACTGTGCCTCAGCGATTGCAGTTTCTGGATATTGCTCCTTGACCTTACGCCTTCACGAGGCTGAAAGTCTCATTTTAAGTGCTGAAGGCACCTAAGGGATGGTGTGCCACTAAGATGAGCAGGATGCTAGCAGAGCGGGCAACTTGCATTTCCTGAAGTTCAACAAGAGTCGCATCGCTTTGCTAGGAATGAAAGCAAATGCTTTTTTGAGGTTCCTCCTCTATTCTCCTTACCAGGAAATGCTATCAGACACCAGCAGGAGAAAACAAAGTTGGCTGCAAGAAGCAATTATTGAATCACAGAACTCTTTGAGTTGGAAGGCACCTTTCATAAGCTCATCTAGTCCAAGTCCCCTGCAATGAACAGCGACATCTGCAGTCAGGGCTTTGCTGAAGTCAAAGCTTTCCTTTTTTCAGTAGCTCAAATGACAGTTCCATAGCACTGTACTCCAGGCACGTTTCCTTGGCAGCTGGTCTCAGACAGTCCATATCTCATGCCTAGATCAGCTCCATGCAACAAGGAATGTGGTGCACCTTTATCCCACCTTCTTCCAGCGACCATCAGCTTCCTTCCTCCACCCCTCAGCTGTCTGGTTTTCAGCACTTGGTACCATATTCCTCGCTCTGAGTTGGCAGGAGGATGAAAGAAGCCTGCAGCTCTCCTCTTCATGAAACATAGCAAAGGGATCGTGTCATGGCTAATCCCTCCCCCACCACCTATCAGTTATTATTACAAGAAAACTAAATCGCCTTGGAAGCAGGAAAACCATTTTTTTCTCATCTCAAGATTGTCTCCATTTACAATCAACGGCGTAATGCTAAACCAGCAATGTCTGAGCTGACCGTGAGGAGCCGTCCCCAAGGTGCAGCCGTGCCTGCAGACAAACAGGATCCAGACTTGGGCTCCATGGGACTCCAAGACTACCTTGCCCTGTGATAAGACCCAGCAGAAGGAAGCAAGCCTTGGGGATTCACATGAGGCAGTGAAGGCTTGCAGCTGGACGGCAGCAAGCTCTGTGCTTGGAGCTGGAGAGAGATCACAGGAGAACCCATCGCTTCCCCTTAGAGATACCAGCTGGGCCAGCAAGCAGTAACCTGAGAGGGGCTGTGGTAAGGAGCTACGCTAGCTAACACCCTCTTATTGTCCACCAAGGCCCAGGCCAACCCTTCCCCAGTCATTTTCCCAGAAGTTTAACCTTTTATCTTTTCCAGGCATTGCTTTATTTTTCTGCAGCAGGGTTCACTCACCGCTGCCCAGCAGGTATTTGTGGCAACGCATCTCGGAGGCTGATGGCCACATCCCTGCAGCATTCCTTTGCTTCCCTAAGCACTCTACCTTCAAGCTTTAGGTGACTCTGAGGTTTACCAGCACCAAAGGGAGAACCATGACCAGACACAAGGTTGGGGTAAGCAGAGAAGCTGTTTTTCTCCCCGTTGCACGGCAGGTTGGTGGCTCACAGGGCCCCCCAGCCCCACGCTCTGCCCAGCTTGGGAACACCAGGCATTCTGCCTGCTCCGTGTCTCCTTGCCACAAATAAAAGCGGTCGTGCTTCGGGGCTGCTCTCTCTTCCCACAGATTAGCTGCCTTTGCACATTCCCAAACAAAGCATTACACTATGTGAAAAGAAGGCGCAAGCCCTGCAAAGCCCATCCCGCTGCTGGGACAGGAAATATCTCCCATCATCTCAGCTAATCCTCCACCAATACAATGAGAAATGATGTCCAACGGCCGCCAAAAGATTATTAAGTGAAGAACAAAAATACTGCACCGCCCATTGCAATGGAGCCAAAGGCAATAAAGGGGAAATACAAGCTGCAGCCAATGGCTGGAAGGAGGAGGGGGTGAGGAGCAACAGAGCTGTAGGCAATTCCTTCTGCAAACCCCAGTGCTGCAGTACAGGTGCTTTGAGGACAGCAGCTTAACCCCAGCTCCTCAGGAGGCCACCTCAGCCTTTTTGCTGCACCAGCAGATGCATTTTGCTGGCAAACAGGCAGGCACACAGGAGAGGACCAAAGGCCAATGCACTGATGTGAGTGGGAGCAGAACGGAGCACACAGAGCTGCCAGCTATGAGCCAAGCACCAGCAAGGCCTCCTAAGATGCAAACTAGGGTAACACCGCAGCAGTGCTCCAGCTTGACATTGCCTTCTCTGGATGTTCACCAGCTTCTCTCCTTAGGCTGGCTGTAGACCACAGAGACAACGGACCAAGTTTATGATGCGCCTCGAGACCTGCCTGCAGGTAACAGAGCTGCTGCACCAAGGCATTACTAGCAGGGTCCTACCTGTACATCCTACCTCTTTTGCAGTACATTAACAGTTTGGCTTTAGCTACAAGAGATCCAGCTAGCACAGCCATTCTGCAGCCACCCCCAGCAAGCTGCTACTGCTTACACACTTCAGCACCGCACCATAGAGAGCTCTGGGTTACCTGGGGTGATCCTGCACAGCCCAGCATCAGCCACACCGGCTCCTTCTAGGAGAACGACATGCAAACACTCAGAACAAAAATCTCACATCTCCTTCCTGTTCTTCTCTTCAGTGCTTGAAAAGGGCTGTGAAATTAAACGAGGCACCTGGACGGACAGCACTGAGCAAAACTTGGCACCCGCTTCAATAGCAGCCTCCAAAAAGCATTTCCCAGTTTGAACAGCTTGTTTTTAAAGGCAGTATGGGCTTGAGACTTTTGTTTAGATTTCTAACAAGTGCATTTAAGGCAAAGAGAATTAGCTCCTGCGGAAGCAGCACAGGTGCTGCTCCTTCTCTGTGCTCCCTGCGAGAGCTGTTCCACCATCAGTGGCTTTGCTGAGCTCCTCCAGCCCATGCACAGCCCCACTGTGCTGCTGCTATGGGAAAAATCAGGCAAAATTCACTCCACCAAGAAGGTGGAACGTGATTTTCCTGTCCATGTGATAAGAGTACACAGCCAGTTCTAATTCAGAATTAAAAGTGGTGTTTAAGTTTCATGCTCTATCTCAGCAGAGAACACACACACATTTCAAAGCCCACCTTCACCATTCTGATCTCACGTTTGATCTTCTCAACACACCAAAGCATCCCCCCATCACAGGGCTCAAACCCTACCCACACCCCAAGGAGATGCTTTGCTGGATACGGTGCTCCAGCCCTGATTGCCCACACAGCATAACTTCAATCCAAACACCCCAGTTGGCTCTCAGCCCACAAACACCCCCAGTTCCCCTGCACACCTATTCTTCCACAGCTCCTTCTGCATCCAAACCCATTTCCCTTATCCTCCTTCAGGCAGCAGGTCTCCAGTCCCAGGGAGAACTGTGCTTTGTGATAGCAGAGCTGCTTGCCAATCGACAGCTGAAGCCAGACTTAATCCCCCGAACAGACAAAGGCTTGGGGAACAAACTCAATTTGTTTTAATTTGTTGTTTGCTTACATTTTTGATAATGAACATAGAGATCTTGGCACCCTGCGGAGCACAATCTCTCCTAGGTGAGCTTTTAATTCCTCCTCCTCATTGCCATGCAGTGACATTAACTGTTCCTCTCACTTCAGGGAAGCATTTCTGTTGTGCGCTTTGGAGAGCTCGCCGACTCATTTCCTGCTCTGCAGCACTGCTGGGCACTCGTGTCCTTCCAAAGCACTTGGGAACACCTATGGATAAGCTGCATGCAGGGCAAGATAGCCCCAAGCAATTAAAATTGAGGGAATTTGCACAGAGCTCACACAACACAATACCTGGATTGCTGCTGATTCCCCAGGCACCCCACATCCTGCCCTCCAGACTGAGGACAAACAGACACATCCCCTTAATGTCTGTGCTCGGATGCTCACAGAAGCACTTGGGAAGATGCAGGGACCAGCTGTCTCTGAGCACAGTAAGTGCCTGTGTCTCATTTTTATTGATGCTGGGTAGAGTCACACATTACTGAACATTGGGCTGCTTTCCTTGCAGTTCAGCAGAACACACGAATATGTGCAAAGCCTGGGTCTGGGGCCCCTTTGCAGCATCGCAATTATGCTAATAATGATAATAAAAAGAGGTTGTTCCCTCCTAGAAGCTGAGTTTGAACAAACAGCCAGACAGGACCAGAGCAAAGGATTATCCTTATCACCACTTTCTGTGACTCATCTCAGCATCCCCAGGGGTCGCCACTGCTGGGAATGGTCATCACCCAACTTCCCACAGCCCTCCTGTGGTGCTGCCCTGCTGCATCCCTTTGCCCCACACCTTCCCACTAGAGGAACCCTCCAGTTCTGTGAATAAAGCAAACTTTAACAAAGGAGAGTCCTGTTGCTATTAAAGCAATTAAATCCTCCAAACAGTTTCACGAATACCTGAGACAAAAACTGGGTTCTGACTGCCAGCTCAGACATCCATTCATTTCTGCAAGTCGTTCTACAACACATCATTGAGATCTTAGGGGAGCACTAAAATGATTGCACCAAAATGGGGAGATCTAATGCCTTCCAGGAAATCTTAAAGGTGTTTTCCTTAGGCACACTCAGTCGATCTTTTGCAATAGTGACCCAATCTGTGATGTTCGGGTATTATATTCCCACTATGGATCCACTGCCAGATTTTCCATATGGAAGTAAAGCTGAAAGGTGGCACAGAGGGAACGCACACCTCATCTCTCACCAGGCTCAACATCTGACAGAGGCTTTGAACTGGCAGAGCTGTTGGAAGTCAGCTGCCCTCCAGCAAGGTGCAGAGCCAAGCGAGGCACACCTCAGCCCTGCTGCTTTGGGTGCTGCTGGGTACGCTCATTGCATGGGTCTGATCCCAGCTCCAATCCCTCCTATCTGTATCTTCCCCTTGAAGTTGCTGTTAAGCAGAACCATTTCCTCCTGGTGGCCTTACTTAGAGGGTGGTTGCTAGCAGAGATTGCTCCCTATTAAACTGTCACAGAGCTGCTCCAGGGTTTGAAGCAGTGACATCAGGACTGGGGGTGGCTTTCACCCCAAAGACTGCTGACAAGGTTCCCCATGCAGAAACTTCACCAGCCCAAAGCTCCCGATGGACAGAGGCAAAGAAAGTGCCACTGTGCAGCAGAGAGCTCCACTGCCCTCTGCCAGCCCCTGACCACGTGTGGAAGTCTGCAGAGAGCCTGAGATGTACGTGCTCCTGATTTTGACACCATAGAAGTGTGTGCACACAGAACGTACAGAATCTCCCCTTCCCCTCACCTGGTGCTGCCAGCACCCACAGCTGACAGCTGGCAGCGTGCTGAGCAATTGCAAGAGTCCTGTTGGTAAATCCTGTCCTGCTTGTCTTTTATATGCAGTAACAGATTGCATGCAGCCAGCCTAAGCCAACCCCAAACCCTCCCAGGCGGAGCTGCGAGCTGCCCAGTCATCCTTCCTTCTCTATTTATGCACCTGGTGATTTACGTGCAAGCCTCACCCACAACAAATCCTGCTCCCCAGCCAGCAGGGAGGGTGTTCCACCACACTGGCTTCCAACCCAGCTCATCCTCCAGCAGGCTCCCAGCACCTCCCTGCCTGGCAGTGCTACACACGTGCTTGTTCCCTCCTCCATTATCCAGAACCTCTGGGATTATGAAACACTTTGGGTTTGAGTAGTTTTTTGGGTTTTTTTTTTTTTTCAGGCCTGGCAAAATCTCACTCCATAAAGCTTTCTGTTCTGGCAGCGAACCGTTAACAACCATTCCACGTCTGTTTTTCTCCTGCTTACATTGAGCAGCAGCCTATAGACCATCCTTACCCACTTAAAGAAAGGTCCATGATGCAGCGTCAACAACCTCCAAGTCAAAGTCACAAATTTATTCTTCCTTATCCTCATATCCTATTACTCAATCAGAAAGGCAATTAAATTAACCGGTTGGGAATAAATCATGAGCAATAGCCTTTATTCCTTGACATTTGCTTGTTCTCTTCTATGTCACAGCAAATAGTTATATAAGTAAATATTGGGGAAACAACCACATAATTCAAGCAAGGAACGTCACAGGGTTTCTGGAGTCATCGTAAGCAGCATAGGTCATGGGGCAGCCTGCACGCCTGTGCTGCCACGTGCTTATTTGCAAGATGGTCACACAGAGGGTTTTATCTCCATTGGACTGTGTGCAACCTCCCCCGGATCTCCAGCTTTGCACCTGTGAAACCCACAGGTACATGGAGCATGGAGGCTCAGGCTTTATCTTATCCCCAGGCTCACACAGTCACCTGCTGCACTATGATCATGCCTCCAGGTCCACTAGCAATAGCACACAAGCAGCTGGCACTGAGGCTATTTTAAACAGAGAACCATCATCAGGGGAGCCTGGAAGCCATGCCAAGCTCTTCTTGAGCTCCTTCTATGCAGCTGCTTTCTGCCTACCAGAAAAAGGTTTGCCACATAGGATCCAACGCTCCAGTGTGACTCAGAACCCAAATAAATCAAAGCACAAGCAGCAGCCACAGAAGTGATCCAGATGTTTCTATACTTTCCCAAGATGATGCTTGCCTATAAGCAGTCACCTAACAAACGTACGGAGGTCTCAACCTGCTCACCAGTTCAGCCAGGCAGGCACTGTCAGAACTGCTGCACATCCCACCTTGCATTCCATTCAGGATTCACAGGTTTTACCATCACAAGAGAGCCAACTGCCCACACTGCACCACTGTGTCATTCATTCCCACTCCCTTCTATGGCTGATGATGTTCTGCACTTCACTTTGACAAGTCCTCCCAGCACATTTCAAGCTTTTAATCAGAGGCGAGATGCCAGATCTTCCACCAGTCACCCAAAGCCCTTCACAGCCACGTGGCTGTGGCTAAAAGATGACTTCTACCCACCTCCATTCTGCTGTTGATGACTTACTGCTAAGCCTCTGCTCCTTCATTCCCCTTCTCACCCTCATGCGTTAGGGAGCATCCCTCCAAGGACCGTCTCCCTCCCATGGCTTGACCCACAGAGGTATCACTGCCTTTGGGATGGACACGTGGAGCAGATCAAAACCTCCCAACAGCAGCTCTGGCTCAGTGAAATGAGTCCAACTGGGACCAGGTGAGCAGAAGTGGGGTTACCCATAGGTGTTGTAACAATACTCACAGCCATCCAGTGTCCGAGGGAAAGCCATGCGATTGATTTGCACCACGTGATGATGGAACAGCTTCTGATTCAACAGTAACTACAGGGGATGTTAGGCCACAGCTAGTAAATGAGGTATTTGGAAATCAGCAAGCCCAGAGAACTTGTAGCTGAGATTTAAAAGAGGCCTGGCCAAGGAGTGCTCTGGATCGTTAATGTTGACTTTTAATAAGTCTTTGGAACACTGAGGATTGAAAGAAAGCTTATGTTGTGCCAGAGTTTTAAGAGGATAGAAACAGGATGACCCGCATAATTATCCACCTGTGACCCCAATTCTTATCCCAGGTGAAATAATGGAACAGCTGTAAAAGAACTTCATTAATAAAGCATTAAAGGAGGGTAACAGCAAATGCCAACAGCTTGGGTTTATAGGAAGCAGATTTGTCACTACATTGAGAAATTTTTTTGGAGTTGAATATGTTCCTTAAGCTCGCAGCCTGAACATAAAAGGAGTAACAAAGTTTGTACAGTTTAAAGCCATCAGAGGCCTTACAAAAATCTCTGCCTTCCTCTCCCCACAGAAGGACTACCAGAAGAGTTGCAGGAACCACCATACAAAGCCAGGAAACAGCGAGGCAAGGTGGGGAAGCCATCCTTGAGTCACTGTGTTCTTTGGAAAGCCACAATCAATGAGCAAAGGGAAAGGAGCAGCAATCACTGGAATTTCCCAGGTGTTAAGTGCAGAACATTGTCACTCCCTGCTATGGATTTCCTTGGTTCAATGTTTCCACAGCTGAGGAGTGCACTGGCTTCTAATTAGTTGCATTCAGTGCAAGATCTACATGGCATTTACAAAGCCTTCGCTTTGCTGAGGCCAAATCTGTAATCTTAAGCACAGATACCAGCAATGCTTCCAGGTATGCGCCAAGGGATGTACCTCTGAGTCAGAAACGGCAGAGAGAGCCAGAGCTAAGCAACATCCTGCTGGTAAGGGACCACTAAATGCACCATGCATTGTGAAGTCCTTGGGCCCTCGTCCAAGGGCAAGGAGGGAAATGTGGGGAAACATACTGAAGCAGCTGGAAGTTGCTGTCCGTGTCATCTTCCGGGATGAAGAAATGGGGGATGAAGAGCCAAACTGCATCATGCTTTTGGGTTCAGTATTACACAGAGGATGCACTTCATCACCAGCAGCACTGCCGCCCTGCCTGAGGTCAGCCCTGGTGTGATCTCCACAAAAATGCCAGGTCTTCAACACCGCAGCCAAAAACCTTCAGTCCCTGTCATCTTCCTTTTGATTTATGCCTGCATCCAAGCCCCTGCCAGCTCCAGGTGCACCGGTGGGGAGGGAAGACATTCTTCACCCTGAACCCATCAGCACACAGCAATGCACATCGGGGGACATCGCTGCTCTGCCAAACAGCTGGGCTGCCCTGGGCATCACAGGGATGGACGGACAGAGGGGCTGTGAACCATTTCAAAAATCCCCTCGACAGTCATTGTCAAGCCTCTATGACTTCATCTTTGTTACTGTTATGTTTTTGAGAGTCAAGAATAACACCGACTTTCCATATCTTGTGGTTTTTGGAGGGTGTGAATAAATTCTCTTGCTGTGAGTTATTTAGGTATCAGTAAACCCAACCATTGAGCAATGTGCAGAGCCCACGGTGGAGATGTGGCAGGCAAAGATTCACCATCATGACACATCCTGAGCTTCTAAATGTCAAGTCAAAACTGCCAAGACGTGCAGATGTCTCTCACATTCATTACAGGTCTGCTCAGCCACATCAGCTTGAACTTGAAAATGGTGGCACATGGCTTGTCCTTCTCCTACATTCACACCTTACACACCTGATTGAATACAAAGATCAAAGCTGAGTCCATCTCAGAAGTACTTGGAGGTCGCCTCCCTCTGCTGGTGTTACTCACGTTATCCAGTTGAGAGCAGCAAACAGGATACATTAGGCCATGTCAACCAGAGGACTACAAAACACTCTGGAGAGCCAAATCAGGGCTGGTTTTGGTCTCAGGATTCATTCAGTGAGTCCCTGTGCTCGCTTCACTCCTTTAAAGTTCTCAAGGCTGGAAAGAACAGCAGCGAGGGGGCAATGAATGAGGCACCCCAAAGTCACAGTGCTCCCTAAAGGCAGCCTTATACCACCATGGCTGCTTCCTCCCTCGTCTCTTGATTTTTCCCTTCGTTCTTTACTCCCGAAGACCCTTTGTATTTTTGCTTTCCCTTTGCAGTGCTCCTCAGCTGACCTAAAGCCCACGAACACACACAGCAAACCTTCATCTTACTCCATGGCTTCCAACTCCAGCTCAAGAGGAAGAAACCTCCTACGTGAACAAGTGCATTAAGAACAGGAGGAGAGGGAGAGACCTCATTTAAGACCATACAAGGGGAAATTGCAAAAAATTACCTAAACCTTTAGGAACATATTTATATTTTGATTTCATGTAATATTACTTCCTGGTTTCCAGCACATATTCCCTGGGCGTCCCCTATCAAATATCAGGCAGTATTAAATCACTGATCCCTGATCCCCGTAGCTCTCAGAAAAACATCTGTACTAATTTGTTGGTTTTCCTTAACACGAGGGCCAGATGAACTCCTCCAGGGCTCAGCCAAGTGAGATCGCTGACAGATGCAGAATAAAAGTGCAAAGATTTTTCCTTTATTAAAAATAAGGTTCCACACTCCAAGCCCCGAGCTTGTCATTTGCCAGAGTGATGAAATGACACGCGGCAACCTTGATCCAGCACTGTTGTGGATACAAAAACAGGGTTCTTACCTAATGCAAGCAAATGGTTTCTGACAGCACATCCAAATTGGCACGGGCCAACGAGGTGAGGGGTCCGGAGTCTGGATGCGGTGCCTTTTTGCTAGGGGTCTCTGAAATGACTCAGTTGTTGAAGTTCACTGATCTGTGAATGCAGCAGTTCTGGCACCCGGCTCTCTGCTGTCAGGGCTCTGCCTGCAGCGCTGCCAAACCTGGCTGCAGCACTTCGACACGGAGCCGCATTCTTAGCGGGGACAGCGGTGTGAAAGCAAGCCAGCTCTTTGTCCTTGTTCACAGCAAGGTACAACAGCCCGAAGCAGCAGCAGCGACTGCTGCCAGAACAAACTGCACAGCCAGCACCGCCTTTGGGGGGCACCTTCTGACCTCCCTTCCCTCTGAGTCACACTGAGACCAAAGCTGTACCACGCTGTTTGTGGAAGCAAGAAGGCAAGAACTAAGAGGGCAACCTTCAGTTTGCTGAATCACCTCAGCCACGTTCCACAGCAACAGCCTCACACATCCCAGCAAGGTGCATGGGCATCTGGCCATTGCGTGGCCGTGGGTACGTTTTGTAGATGAAGCTGTGATGCTCTTTGTCCTGCCTTAGGAAAGGCACTGCACACCAATAACAGTCAATTGCAACTCTGACAAAGAACCACCATTCCCCAGAAAGGGCATAATTTTCATAGTAGAAGCTCTCTTCCAAGTTCAGAAGAGCCCCAGGAGATGCTGGGCACAAGTCACAGCCCTGCTGCAGGCCTATGAAGCTCCCACTAGTCACAAAAGAACCTCAGCTGTCTCCAAGAAGCACGGCTCAAGTCAGGGCCACTCATCTCAGGAACCAGTGGCATCTTCCCAGTTGCCACAGGAACCTGGCAGAGCTGGGCTGCTACCAGAGCAGACTCAGTATTCTCTTCCCTCCCTTTTCTACAATGGGACAATTCAAGAACTAACACAGCACGGTTCTTCCCTGGGGACATTTACATTGGAACAGGACAGGCTGGGTAGGGGATTGAGATGGCATTTTGCTGTGGCTACATGCTCAGAAGCTCACTGTGAGGTCTCAGCACACCACTGACTGCTTTCATGTCCTAAGGAAGCGCGAGGGCTTAAACTTCCTCACGTCATCCAGGATGCTGAAGCAGTGCTGGAGGCCAGCCTTGCACTGACAGGGATATTAATAAGGGGAAGACACAGCTGTCAGTACAACTCAGCCCCACAAGAGCCACCCCAAACCTCATCATCCCACACCCCACTGCATCCAGTGACACAGCTGCATTCGTGCTGGTGGCTCATGGTGGGCATTCCCCCTCCAGCCCCTTCTCAAGCAGCAGTGACACAGTGCAGGAAACCACAGAAACCAGCATCCCTCCACCAGCAGCCCGCAGAGCAGCCCAGCCCGGGCACTGGTCAGCCCATTGACAGCTGTATCTGTTTTCAATAAACTTTTATAGCCTGTCAATGCGCTGAATCCTACGCAATAAAATCTGTCATAAAAAAAGGCCTTGCAGTGCCAGTGTCTTTTCTTTTTCCCTTTTAATTTGAGGACAGCTGGGAGGGACCAATTCAAGGGCCAAGTCCATAAGATGTTTTTTTGAGAGGGGAAAAAAAAAAACAACAAACAACACTTAATTACAATGGGAATTTTCAGAGCCTCCTTCTGGGGAGAGCAGCCATCTTCAGAAGTGACTTCATTTCCAGAGCTGGCTTCCCTCCCAGTATTTGAACAAGCAAGGAAAGAAAAGTTCAGAAAGGAGATAGGTTTCAAGTTTGGCTTCAATGGCCATAAACTGGCCTTTAAAGCTGCAGGCAGGCTGTGGGATGGTTTGCTGGAGTCCCAAACTCCAGGCCATAGACCTTCAGGATCAGACTTAATGCCTGGCACAGATAAGGAACCTGAAAATCCTCCATTGGCCAACCTGTAGATTTAACCCTGCCTGGCTTCTCCATCTCCTCTTATGAAGAGCCAGGGTCTGAAATCCCTGGTTTGTATTCCCTTCCCAACATCAGAACTTTTGGGATCGCCACTACAGCCATGTTGAGCCAGCTCCAATCCCCTGCACATAGCCAAGTGAAGGGAGAAGGGCATTTAAGAGCAGTTATGAGATCCCAGTGGAGCACAGCAGGAGACACAGAGCACATGGAGACTAAGAGCCAACAGCCTCTTTATTCTCTACCTTTAAGATGGAGATAACCTTGTCTCAATGAGCATCTTAGGAAGATAAACGTGGTGCCAGCGATCACAAACTCCATCTCTCTCAGGATATCCCAATTCCCAGGCCTGCAGACAGCTGCTGAGGGCAGCTCTCACCGCAGCTGATGGCTGTTTGGTTATCAGGCTGAGCTCTCACTGCAAGGAGCAGGGCTTTGACAAAGCTCCTGCAGCCCCACGGACAAAAGCTATGAGTAAGCAGGAGGAATTTTCCCTGCTTGCATTGTTTGGACTGTCAGTCACTCCAAGTAGTACATGAGCCTGAGAGTGAGCTGCAAATACTGTGTCCCAGCATGTGGCCCAGGGAGGGGATGCACGCAGGCACGGTGCAAACAGCTGGAGCTATGGACAGCTGCTCTCCACCACAGCACACTGACTGATGCAGCCTCTCACAGAGATGTCAGCTTTCACTTGTGTTTTAGGAAAGATAAGTCACTAATGACCACTGCTTAAATGATTCTTGGCAGGAAGAAAAACACAGAGGTCCTTTATGAAGGGTTGCTCTTTATCTGTCAGAATAGCAGCGCCAGTTCATTTCTTGGTTTCATGCTGAATGCTGTCTCTGGAGCGGGCTGGGGGATGCACACAGGGGAAGAGCTGCTTTCCCAGTCCTCCAGACAAGATGCTGATGTCTGAGAGTGATTGACCGCCCGCTGGAGTCCCACAGCTCCATCCACCAATAGCAGCTCCTCAATTTAAGCTTCTCTTTTCTTCCTGATGAAAAGTGGGCAACTGACAGCAGTCAGTTGGAACAGCCAGGGAAGAGGAAAGCTCCTGTGCCCCCACCTGGGGACCAGCTTGGACATCACAGCCAGGTGATAGAGCCCAGGAGGGTGATGACTTACACCCATGGGCAGCCCTTGGGATCACTTGTTCTATCCAGCAGCCTAAGCGGCAGCTCTCTACAAAGGTCTGCCAGCACTCTGGCACAATCAATGCCAATTCTCCGAATGATATCACAAGAAAATCCAAGGCAACAAGCCATCCCCAGACAGCAGGAGGCTTCCTCCAAACTTGCATGGCTTCAGAAGCCACTTGCTTTCCCATCTACCCTGTATGTTTTCTAAGTCTCTGCTCCCCATCCTTCTCAACGCACAAACTCCTGCATGGCAGCAAAGCCCAGCTGCACACCTCTTGGCACAGAGCAGGCACAGTGAGGGCTGTGTTCGCCAGATCCATTACAAGGAGCAGGAGACTCCCTTCTGCCAGGGGTCCTCAGGGGTCACTTTTCCTCCCCATCTGCCCAGAGATGGATGGCCAGACTGCCCGACCAACTGGTGAGAGTTAACCGGTGCCTCAAAGCATGCTGAGAGGCTTCCATGACAGGTACTACATCGCTGAGAGCTCTGTTATGTCATTCCACCAACCCCTTGGCCAAAAATCTGCCTTTACAGAAAAGATCCAGACACCAAATAGGTTATTAAGTGAGGATGTCTGACAGTAGTTCAGCTACAGAGAGATGTTAAATAGGAACAATGAAACGATACTCACATTTGAGGATGCTGTACATCTTCAAAGCACTTCACCAAAACATTAACTGATTATACCCAAAAAATAAATTGCTCACAGCTGTTACTGAGATCCATGAGGTATTCAGAAGAAATGGATGGGACATCATCCATCCTGGAACATACAACATGTGCTGCAGTGTAATCAAGAGCTCAAAGGAAATAACTCGCAGGGAGCTCAGCTTTTAGCACCCCTTCGCCGCACACCTCAAAGCAGGGCTTGTTGTTAGGGAAAGGAGCCCAAGCTACCTCCTCTCAGCTGCAGATGAAAGCTGTGACGGAGCCTGTTCAAAGTGTGACCCTGTTCAAAGTTCAATGTCACAGTTACAACTCCTATTCCTATTTTACCTTAGCAGGAATGATGTGCACTTCTGTGCATGCCAGACAACTGAAGACATTTACAGTGTTTACAGCTGCAACCAAGAAGAGAACATACATCTGGCCCTGCTTTAGTAAACACTGCAGGCACATCCAGCAACTCCATTTGCACCCATCTGCATCAACTTAAGCACAGCCCTCACCACCACTCCACTGCATGATGTTGAAGAATTCAGACTATCAGTGCACACCCATAACAGCATCCCACCCCCAGAGCAGGGAGCAGCAAACAGGTGCAGCACAAAGCCTCGTGGCTGGAGCTGCTTTTGGTAGCACAGTCAGAAGAGCACCAGGGCACTGGCATCTCAACAATCCCAGGAGAAGTACTTGCACACAACTATTGGCAAGCTCTCCAGCACTGGAGCTGGTTCCTGGCCTGCTCCCCACCACAGCACAGCATTTGCCCCAAGCAGATGCCTGGAAGGACACGAGCAGGGATCTGGCATCTGCAATAACTATTAAGATATAAAAGGTTGTTTGTTAGCAGGGCAGCACGTGGCTGATTGCTGCCATGGCTCTGTGTCTGCCACTGACCCACTTTGCTGTTTGCTTGCGTTCCCAAAGGATGGAGCAGCCCTGAAAAAACGCCTGGAGCAGCCCAAACCCAACCACTTCCACACCCAGTACCAATGCATCAGGCCTGGCCCTTACAGCCAGTGCCCTCCCCAAAGCAAGGCTGCCATGCACAGGGCAAAGCTGGGAGCTTTCCAGATGCCAACGGAGAAGGCGGCAGCAGACCAGGCAAACTCATGTCTGCAGAGGACTACGGTGTTACAAATAGCTTGTACGAGGGAGCAGAGAAACCAAGGCTTGCTAGGAAAACAGCAGAGATGTATGGAAGACACGCTGACGCAGCCCACATCTAGAGGAAAGAATAACAGCCCCTCATTTTCACGAGCATTAGAGCTCACAGCATGCTCAGTCTCACAGGAGTTCTGGTTTCAGCCCATTCTACCATTCACACACTGTGTGCTGGAGATCATCCTGCAACACATCATCAACATCTCCAAAGAATCCCAAGGTGACTGCGTTTAAAATGAAACTTGCAGTACCCTCCAGGAAAGCCTTGGAGCTGACGTGCCCAGGGTAACAGACAGCAACCTATTTCAGGATGAGTCGTTGCAAAGCAGCAGCCTGTGGTGCTGTGCCAGACTCTGCACCTGGGGAGAATCCACCACCTTTCTGTGGCTTGCCCTCAGTTCACACCACACCAGCTCCAAAGTAGCAGCCTGGTGGGTTTCATTTTGCAAACCCCATTTTGGTGGGTGTTTCCATGCTTGCAGAATACCAGGAATACACTATCATGCTTTTTAGGCTCTGCAAGGCAGGAATTGTGTCCTTATTACAGTGTCAAAACTTGCCTCAATCTGTATTACTTGAAGCCAACTGTGAACACACACCCTGCAAACCGTTTCAGCTTGAGGGATTTGTCCAAGGACAGCAGCGTGGCATGGGGGCTGAACACCTCACCCCCATCCTGTTCATGGCAGAAAAATATCCTCATAATACTACAAAGCACTCAGCTTGAGATGTTATAAAAGCTGATACCAAGGGACAGAGAAGAGGAGGATGCTCCAAGAGGTGCTATGGATATCAGTCAAGAGAAACACCTCCAGATGCAGCTCTTATTTAGGATCTGCAGCATGAGATACAAGGCAGACTGTCAGCAGGTTGTAGCTCAGAACTGGGGGTCTGGAAATAATGCTTAAAAACCTCAGTGTGGGGCATCAGAGGAGAAAGAACCAAGAGCTGCCACAGCTCAGCACTGCAGTGCATTGAAAGAACTGCATGCAAGTTCCAGGGGTGGGCACAAGCTGTGCCCAGAGCTGAGCAATGGGGTGACACAAGGCAGATGCTCGGAGCTGCCTATGACTGCAGGAGGGTCTGTGCATCCACACAGCCAAGGGAGAACTGTGGATGGGCAAAGCACACACAGCACCTGCTCGTGCTGTGCCTGGATCCAGTCAGCACTGTCAGCCTCTCACTTAAAAAAAAAACCCCAACAAATAGAGTTTTCTCCCATCCAAACCTCTCTCCTTCCCCCTCTGAGCTCATTCATGGCTCAGGCTCCGGGACAGCTGCCTGGCTGCCAAGTCCCCCCAGCTCACTCCTCGCCTCAGCACAGAGCAACATGAGCAGGATGATAGCAGGGCCAGCTGTGAGAAATCACTGCACCACTCAAAACAACTGCAGCAGAGAGCGAGCAGGGGAAAAAAAACATAAAACTGCAGCAAGCCCCTCAACTCCGTCCCCTCTGCCTGCCCACTGTGGTCTCATTGTTACAGCGATCCTCAAGTCACCAAGCCAGCCCTGGCCAAAATGACAGCTCATTAGGAACAGTTAAAAAACTACAGTGGGTGGGGAGTGCAGAGCCCAGGGAGCAGGCAGTGGATTTTTTCACACCTAGGTGATTGTTTAGAACGCAGCTCAGGTCGATGGAAGTGACCTGGATCCCGGCTGGGCGCGGGGCCAGCAGGCTGCAGTGCGAAGCCCTCAGATGCTGCAGAGCCCTGCTGACACCCCAGTGCTGCTCGGTGTGAGCTGGGAGCCTGCAGGGCCTTGTAAGCATTTACATTTTATGCAGTCTCTGCTTCCAAGAGTTGCCAAGCTCTTAACCTGCAAGCTCAAATCAAACCCAGAGCCTTCTCTATGGATAACAGACAAAAAACCCTGTTTGGCTACAGCCACTTACTGCCCCCTGAAACTCCACAGGAACCATTTTTGTTTAAATGAGAGCACAAAGAAGGCAATGATGCCCATGCTTATGTTTGTGGAAACATATTGTTTCCCCATGGTGACTTGCAGAGTGGGCTCCTAGCCGTCCTCAAGTGACACCAAGCATCAGCACAGGGATGCTGAGGGGATGGAGCTGCTCACCAAACACAGACATCAGGAACAGCACAATCTCAATAGCTTGGCAAGACAGACGGGATTTGAAAAGGCAAATATGCCCAGGAACCCCACTGATAGCAGCTTTGGCAGTCAAACCAACTGTGGCTTGCTGTCCCCAGGAGGACAGCAGTGCTGGGGACACAGCTGACCCCAGCAAGGCAGGAGCAGAGCTCTGTCTCTGCACATGGGACTGAGATGGGGCTCAGAATGCCATGGCAGCTGCTGCTGGTGACAGGACTGCGTGGGAAGCTGAGAAAGAGCAGCAGCACTCAGGCAGTTAAGAACAATTTTTTCTCAGTGTATCACCTTACTGCTGCTCCACAGCCCTCAAGGCAGGCCCTGCAGCCCCTCTGTGGCAGGGCAGCATGGGGCCCTGCAGCCCATTTCAATTTGAAGCCACTCCCAGGCAATCATGCTATTGTCCCACTTTCCCTGTTTGCTGGCTGGCACAGCATCTGGGAGGCACAGCATGGTTGCTCCCCCTCTGCACCTCCTGCTCACGTGGGATACCAGCCACGGCACAGAGCTCTGGGAATTTCCCTCAAGGTTTTAGGTGAGTCTCTGCCTCTGGGATGCTCAGATGCACCCTAAAAATCAGCACCCCTACAACATGCCTCCACACCTCCTCTGTGCTGCACTAGCTCCAGAGAAACAGCAGAGCCCTGATCTGTCAGCTCTATTTAGCTTTGCTGCAGGCACATCTGATGAAGCAGAGCTAGAGGTTATGCTCCCTGTTACAAAGCTGGAAATAAGGTTGCAAGAAAAAAATGAACCAACCAAGATAACAGTTCTAGGATGTGCCTGTCACCAAGATGCCTCTGGAGCTGCATGCACCTTCATCTCCCTAAAACACATTGGTGTTTCTGTACTGAGTTCCTCCAGCACAAACCCTCCCCAGCCTTACTCCCTGCAGGGCAGTGCCCCCACCCTGTTGTGCAGCCATCCCCAGAATTCTGCCTCTCCTGGATGTGGGCTAAGCACAAGGGAAAGGAACAGGGCTTCACCTCTGCTGTGCAGGGGACTCTTGACTCTTCAGAAGCAGCACTGATTGCACATGTTTCAGCAAGCCCACGGGCTCCCACATCCTCTCAGCACATGAAGGAACAGCTGACTGTTAGCTAGTCAGGACTCTGGTCCAGATGAACTCCTCCCTTCCTGTCCTCTGCCTTCCAGAAAGCCGCTCTCTCCCTTTGGACAAGTTGATCTCTCACCTACAGCAAAGGCTCTGCCCTCAATAGCGAGAGCAGGAGCTTCTCCAACCTCTTCTGAGATTGCTGTTCCTTGCCAAGTCTCCAGCAGAAGCATCCTGACAGCCTGCTGCCCTCGTTTCCCTGTACCACCTCTTCCCACAGAACAAGCTTGCTGCCACCAGGTGGGATAGCACAAGCCTATCTCTGCCCAAACACTGCTTTTGGGCAACCAGTTTCTTTTTCTTCCATTCCTTCATCCTCGGAGGCTTTGATGTGTGCACAGAAGGGAGGACACATGGACAGGCTGTGCCCTGTGGGACAGCGATTGCAGGATGAGGTAAAGCAGAAGGAAGTGGGTGCTGTAGGCTGAAGGACAGCTGTAGCTGTTCCCAGGATCTGGAGCAAGCTAATTGATAAATAGCAGAGTCAGAGCTAGAGGAAAGCTGGGCATTCACAGCCAAGAAAGCCTAACTGCTTTGGAAGACATTCTGGCCTTTGTTACACAATTTCCATGCAAAGCACTCACTGTACTCAGAGAGCGAGAGGTGAACAGGGGATAGATAATGCACAGCCCTCACTCATTGCACAGCCCAACGCACAGCTCAGCACCATCCTCCAGCTTCCCACCTAGCAAAGAGCACAGCCTGCAGCAGCCAGCACTGCAGCTCGTCCTGGCAACTGCCACTGGAGGAAGCAGAGTAAGGAGCAGCAAGGTTTCAGCCTCAGAGCAGCAGCTCCTGTTGCTTTCGCAGTGCCTAGGGCCCCTTGGAGCCTCAGATGACGATAAGCCAAAGTCTTCCAAAAGGAAGACTTAAAAACAGCCAACCGAGAGGTAAATAAAAGCCAATTGGAAGCACCACAATTCACAATTCAGTAAGCCAGCCTAGTGCTGGCCTGGACAACAGCTACGTTAACAGAGACCCAGGTCTATTCCCACCAATCAACAAGTTCAACCAAGCCTTACCTTACCCAAGCAAACAGCATCCGAGGTCCAGCCAGCACTGCTGCCCGATGCTCAAGATGATCTGGCCACTACAGAAGGAACCTGGGAACAGAAGGAAAAAAGCTGTAAGCCTTCCAAAAGACTCAGGCATAACATGCTCACCACCTCCCTACTGCTCCTCAAGGCTTTGCCTTCCTTTGTCACCCCCAACCCTCCCACCAATACCAAACATACCCAGAGCACTGCCTTGCCCAACCACTCCACCAAAAAGCAGCCAGCCTCAGCTCAGCCTGACTTATATCAGCTCCCCAGCCCTCACAGCCCTGTGAGGACAGATGATTACTCTTGTCCAGGTGGGACAGGTTACTCTATGAGCCCCACAGGTGTCCTGGGGAGTTCTTCTAGATGCAATTTGAGCCACTGCTTCTGCAAGACTCGGCAAGCTTTGTATTTCTATGCTTCCCAGCCACAGCAGCAGGACGTGGGCAAAGCTTGTGTGTGCGTGCACCAAACACACGTGCACACCATCGTGTGCAAATTATCTGTCTTCCATTTGTGTTTGGTTTGGCTGCACAGCCTGCTCTCTGCAGGCTCAGCCAGTGGATATCCCGGCTCAGATAAACAGCAGACAGCTGCTGGGAGTCAGAGATATTCTGGTGATTAACAGCTGTGTGGGTCTATGCAGCAGAGCCCCCCGACCCCTGAGATCCCTCCTGAACAGGCTGTTTCTTTTCAGATTTCTGTTTGTCAGGAGAAGGCTGGGAGTGATCAGAGGAGATTCTCTGTGAAAGTCGCAGGTGAAACCCAGTCAGAAGAAGCTGCAGCCCCAAATCCTGTCCCTTCCTCGCCACAGCAACGTTTGAGCTTTGCCAATGGCTCTTGCGCAGCACTGCAGTGCCAACAGCAAAAATGAGACTGCTCAGTCTGAATTCCCTAAGATGGAATTCAGAGGTGATCATTTCCAAAGATCTGAGGACATTCCAGGATGATGCTCTGGCTGGAAGGAGGGCTTCTTTCTGTTAGAGAAGGGAGCAGAAAGGGATGGAAATCTATCCCTGGTGTGGGACGCCTTACTTACAAGCCAAAGACTTTTTGATGGATGAAGGGGGTGAGAAGTAGGAAGTTGCTCACAATGCGACTATAAAAACAAAGTCAAGAGATTAGTTAATAATGTGTGGTCTGAGAAAACAAACACGTCTTTCCATAAAGACCCTAGTTCAAATAAACCGGCGCTGTTGTCGTTAAGCCCTGCCATCTGCAGGCCTCTTCTCCACTGGGTCCAGTGTGAAATTTAAAGGGACCACTGAGTGGAGGAAGAGTCCCCAAACATCATCCTGTGGGGCACTTCAAATCCAGATGTGGCTGAAAGGCACTGTGATATGAACTCCTCCCTGGGTAACGTGTATTGAAATGGGATGTCTACAGTTGAATGTCCAAAGGCAGGAAGCCTACGGTGAAAAGGCTGAGTTCATAGAAGGATTTGAGTTGGAAGAGACCTTAAAGGCCACCTGGTCCAACTCCCTGCGATGCACAGGGATACACACAGCTCCATCAGGAGCTTAGAGCCTCATCCCCTGACTGGGTGCCTGCAGGGATGGGGCATCACCAGTTACAGGACGGTCTCTTCAAAAGGCTGAAGCCTGACAAAGTCAGCAAGCATAGGTGCACGGAAAGGGGGCAGGGTGTGCCCATGGGGCTCGTGTCCTCCTTTGGCTCTCAGCTGCCACCATTTGGTGGAGAGCAGAGACCTCCCTGGCTCTGCCCTGGTCATGCTTTCATGCTTGATTGCAGCTCATCAAGGCCCAAAGTCTAATAATGCAACAACTGAGGCTGGGAGCTCCCTCTGACAGTTTAACTGATGGTTGTAATTAGGAACTAGCCCACACAGCTTTTCATTAGTGTGCTGCACCGCGTAAGACTTATTATGACTGTTGAGGAGAGGCTGTGCTTGACGTCCAGGAAAAAGGCACGAAGGCCTCCAGGGAACCGAGGGCAGCAAGGCCTGGTGTGAACAGGGAGCACACGCATTTTCCAGGTGGCAGGTAGAGTCCTCTGGGCTCCCTGCTTTCTTCCTGCCTTCTCCCTTCGCAAGCAGAACCTGCTTCTCTCACCTGCCCCCTGAAAACCCCCTAAGCACCCCCTAAACAGGGTTTTGTTTGTGTCAGTTCCATCCTGCAGCCTCAGTTCTTCTGACTCCTGGGCAACGTCTGCTCTGCTCGTAGCTGTTTGATAGAAGAACTTGTGATTGTAAATGGCACAGGGAAGGAAAGGGAAATAAACTGGTTATCGTGCCAGAATCACTCCTGGCACTCCTCCCATTCCTATTTTCTCTTACTTTATAAAGCTGAAATAAATCAGAACGATTTTCCCTGGAGTGAGCAGCACACCGATGTGCTGATGGAAGGGGAGCAGAATCAGCACCTCAGGCCTTGCATTGCTGTCCTGAGCTGCAAGTGGTGGGGAAGGGGAATAGAGTCTGAGTGTTTATTAGCAGTCATAACCTTAATCAAATAACACTCAAGGATATGTAAAGAAATCTGTTCCAACTGCAGCCTCCCAAGCCAAATAAAGGAGTAAATGGGACTTCTATCAAAAATCTCTTTTAAAACGCACGCATGTTGGGTCCTGAAAAATATCCCCACTTCTTGTGGAGGAGCCAAAGCTCCAAAGGAGCCACCCCAGAGCGAACCACGGCCCTTCGTGCCACACACCAACCCAACACGCTGCGGGATGGCGATGCTCTCCCTGCAGACACCAAAGCAGCCCTGAGGCATCTCCCAGCTCAGGGATGTTGGACCTTGCATTGCAGGAGCCTCATTCACTCTCTTCCCCCCACCTATGGGACCGTTTACGCATTACGCAGAACGATGTGGGAAAAAAAGAAAGAAAAGAAAAGAAACAGGCTCTGTGTAATAGAGGTGCACGTAAATAATCACTGGCCTAATCCCCTTTGACAATGAAAGATATCCAACCAGAAAATGTTCAAGCCTGTAACTCAACCTGAAATTTAAGTGCAAGGAAGTTGTGTCAAAAGGGGACTTGGGTTCCCATAAAAGCCTCTCTGCTTTCAGACCCTGGGCCCCCAAGCCAAAAAAACAGAGCCAACTTCCAGACATAACATCTGAGAAGTGCAGGCCTCGCAGAGGGACTCGCAAACTGCTGCACAGAGACAGCCACTGAGAAGGCATGGGGTGAGGGTCCTGGGCGCCTGGTGGGCGGCCTGCTGTGCCAGGGAGGGATGCTCTCTACCACAGGACCTGAGGGATGAGCTGTGTTGTCCTACGAGGTCACTGACAGCTCTCTCCAAAGGGTCATCTTAAAGCCAGCTGGGCAAAGTCCTGCAGAAGCTCCTGTGCAACCCTCCTGAAGCTGATGTGTGACCGTAGCATTTCGCTCGGTGCAGGAAGAGGAGCCCCTGGGCAGAGAGATGCGGATTAAATAACCTTAATTGTGGTTTCAAGCCTCCTGCTTGACTGCTTCTATTCCACTGAGGATAACAAGTGTGTGAGGTCCAGCGCAGAGAGGGGAAGTGCTTGTCCCTCTCATCCCACTCCTTGCAGCCTCATTAACTCCACTGGAGTGGATATGTCCCTCTGTGAGGACCTGAGGTTAATCAGTGGCCGTAAGAAAGACAAGAAGCAACATGAGCTAAATGCTGGGTTCTCACATCACCTTGTTCCTCTCCTAGCTCATGCCCCATCCAAGGCAAGGCAAGCCACCGGGGCTTCAGTTTGCACACCCATTACATCCACACCCCTAACAGGTCCATCTGCCGTGCCTCTGCTCTGCATGCACACTGCACCCTCTGCCTGCACACAGAGCACCAGCATCCTGGTGACAGAAATACCAGGAGAGAAGTCCTGGGAAAGCAGGCACAGAGCAAAGCCAGTGCAGCTCCGTTGCAGGACTTTGTGGTTTCCGTGCTTTATCTGGCTTTACCCGGAGCCTCTAAACACACGACCCTGCTGGTGTTATGTTTCTTCCCCCGACAGCATCCCTCCTGATACGCTGGGGAGTTTCTCTTTGCTCGTTGGGAATTTTCCTATGAGCTGGTTTCTCATCGGAAAATGCCGATACACTGAAATCAAAGCTCTTGGTGGGAACGCAGCAGTGTCAGGGGATCTTCCATGGGAAAGTTTTCTCCAAACGCAGGCTGGAGCTTTCTGTGTGAGCCAGCCCTTCCCTGCCACCTGGCACAGCAGTGTCCCCCTGGGATGGGGACACCCCCACCCACTTTCCTCTCCCTGAGGATATCCACCATGAGTTAGCGCGACTTGGGTTGGAAGGGACCTGAAGCAGGGCTGGAAATGGGTTCGGATTTGGGAGAGGCACCACATCGTGAGAGCTGAGTCCTACCCCACACCCGGCTGCAGCTCGGTGGGGTCTCCTCGTCCCCTATCCCACAGGCTGTGCCCCCTCAGCCCTTGGAGGTTCTGCCATGGCTGAGACAACAGCACCACCGTGCGCCTCTGCAGCGCCGGGGGAGATGCAGGCAAAGCCCGCAGCTCCCTCTTGCGGCTCCGGAGATGAGGATGGGGATGCAGGGTAAGCGCAACCCTGCCTGAATCTCGGCTGCGTTCTGGGGGAGCCGCTCCTGAGCATGGCAGGAGCCCAGCAGGCGCTCACACCTGGTTTCACTAATTTCCAAAAACCATCGCAAAGGTTGTGGTCCTTCTGCATTCTGCTGCTGCAGTGCTGGAGCCCTTAAGCACTAATCTTGCAGAGCTGAGGGCAATTTGTTTCTGTTTGTCTGGTTTTTTTCCCCACAAACAATCTTTCTCCTGCAACCGCTTTCTAAATTCACACTGATGACACGGGGTCCTTCTGAGGTTTTTCCCGACAACAATCCGGAGGGCTGAGAGATTGCAAAACGTCTCAGTGCTGTCTTATCTGCCAGGGTTTGAGCCACACTCCAGGCTAAACACAGCTGCTGCCAAGCAGAAAAGTTGAACAGTTGCTTAAGGACAACACCATCCATAGAACAAGTGCAGCAAACTTGTTGCCCAAGGAAGGCAACATAGGCAGCCCTGCTCAGCCACGCTCGTCTCATGCCTGGATGCTGCGTCCCCAGTCTCCCTACAATCCCAGTTCTTCGCTCCCAGCCAAGCACCCTCCATCTCCCACAAGCACAGCATGTTTAGGGGTACTTGGCCGAGGCCACCAGGAGGATCTCAGAGTCCTTGGACCGGCTCACACCGAGCTGTTTGCCCCCAGCAGCCCTCGCGGTGCTGAGCTTCCCAGGGAACATCGCGCCTGACGGCGTGCCAGCCTTGTTGTTGGCTGCCGATAACGTCTCTTAAATCTGGATCTGTGACACGAGGGCGTTCATCCCCGTTTTGCCTGTGGCTGAGTTCCAATTTCAGGACAAAAATGACCAGGAGAAATATGAGAGGTTAGTGACATTCTTGGCTTGGAAATCATCGGCCTGTCGCGGAAAGGAATGCGATTGAAAAGAGGTATCGCTGGTGTTTGTTTTCAAGCCCTTGATGTGAGATGCACTTGAATACACAGTGTTCTAATGCAGCTTTTGGGCTTCAGGTGAACCTCACTGAAAGGGGTGGGACAGCTTATTTTTGACAGAGGAACATTTTGGGCCAGGAACTGCCCTTAAAAAAGATCCCAACGCATGGTGCCTATTTATACCCAGGATGCTGCTTTCTTGGGGACAGGAGAGCCAAGTGATGGGCAGCCCTGCATCCTGCTTGCCCATCCATCCTGTTGCCCATGCAGCACCGCTGCCCAGCTCCTATTGCTTGCCTAAAGGCACTGGGGGGGTTCACAGAGCCCACTGGGGCTGCTTTCAACACGCACATGCATCTGGGAGAAAACTCTAAACATGCAAGGGTGTGTATGTGCTTTGTGCTGGAAACAACAGCCATGTGCTAGTTTATTAGAATTCACTTGCACGGACAAAAGCAAAACAAAAGCTTAACACAGCTTGACGGAGCCCAGAGCAGAGCGGGTTCATTAAGGGCACACTGCCTTTTGATGCAGTGATGAAGGGCAGTGCTGGGAAGGCTCTTTACCAATCAATCACGATGGGAAGGCTCGGGTCGCTTGGTCTTCATCACTTGTTACAAAGGAAGCAACGAGAAGCGACCTCCATCCCGCCAGAACCACTCTGAACAACCCTTTTCCATGAGGGGCAGCTTCCCCTGGGGCAGAGAGGTGAGCCGGGTGAGAAACGCCATGCACAGTGTGCAACACGTGTTCTGGAGAAGAGGGAGCATTCCAGCAATTTTTGTTGGTGCAATCACACAAAAATGTTGATGGGTGCAGGAGCACGCGCTCTTTGCGCAAAGAATCCTGCGTGCAGAAGATAGCATCAGAGCTGAGAGCACGGAGTGCTAATGCTTCAAAAGGACTCGGCTCCCTTAGTGGATGTAAAACGTGAGCAAAACACAGGATACAGAATCATAGAATCATTAAAGCTGGAAAAGGCCTCTCAGATCTCTGCTCCCACCCCACCATGTTCCTCAGTGCCACATCGCCATGGCTCTGGAACACCCCCAGGGATGGTGACCCCCCCACTCACTGTGCAGCTGGGCAGTGCAGCATTGCTGTTTTAGAGCAGAAACTTCTCCTAACACCCAACACGCTGGACCATCCAGCAGCATGCCCAGTGCCTGTGCTTGCCATGAACAAGTTGCATCCATCAGGAGGAGGACACGGCCCAGGCAATGGCTCCCATTTGGGAAGAAGCCCTGCTTGGTTCACGGTGCTGGTAACATCCCATGCCAACCAGATATGG
This sequence comes from Tetrao urogallus, assembly GCF_951394365.1. Classification (NCBI taxonomy): domain Eukaryota; kingdom Metazoa; phylum Chordata; class Aves; order Galliformes; family Phasianidae; genus Tetrao; species Tetrao urogallus. The sequence continues at coordinate 4,884,073 of NC_136835.1, read as the reverse complement.
AAAAGATGAGCCACCAGGCCCATAGTTTGATGTTAAGAGACACAAGCTCAGCTCTTGTGCCTTTCTCTCCATCCCATGTCATGTTCCCTTGGGCCCATCACCGCCTCACAGTCAGTGAGCAAAGCTATTAAATATCCACTGCTTCCCACGAGCTGACATCTCTAATCCCCCCACTGCCATCCCATTTCACACACCAGCAGCTGAGGCCTTTCCCCACTGCGAGGGGCTTTCTGCCCCCCATTTCTCTGGTCTTATTGCTCCCTCCTACTCGCAGCTGAGAATTAAAAGACATAATAAAGAGCCCTTGAGCCAGAGATGGGGAGGGGGGGAGGGAAAGCAGGTCCTTGTTAGAGCCTGAGATTCATCTGCCTCTCCCTGTGGAGATGAAGAGGCCCTTTCACCCCAGCAACCAGAAGGTTGGAGCTGGATATGTGCTTACGAGCCCGGCCATGGCTGGGATCTGCCATCCTGGGGCCGGATCCCGGTGAGGTTTCCAACCCAGATTAGACGGCACGGTGCAAAACGCATTAGAGCCCCGGCCGGGAGCGTTGCTGGGAGATCTCCCCTTCATAAGGCTGCACGCTTGGGAGAGAGCTGCTGTAGCTATGAAACCGTGCACACCGCGGCTCTGGCCCCTTTCTGCAGATTAAGGTTAATAAGCAGCTCCTGGCCCCCGTGCCCACCCCATGGCCGGAGGTGGGAGCCCAGCACTTCTTGCCTCTGCTTTTGTTCTCTGCTTCTGGCGAGCGATTTTCATTACAAATATCCTCTTACGGGGTGCATGGGGGGGAAGGGGGAAAACAGGGGGGGTGGCCCACACAAAGAGAAAAGCAGTAATTACAGGGCAGGGGCTCCTGGAGGAGAGATTGGTGTGGATTCGACATGGCAGCGGTTCACACGTAGGGCCCCTCCAGGGGCAGCTCCAGCTTCCATTTCATTAGGGCACGCTGCGCTGCTGGGGGAACTTCTGCCCCGAAACCCGTTCCCAAAAAGGGGAGAGTTGCACTTCTTTTATTCTCACTCAGAAAGCAATTTTGCTGCCTGCCCCAGGAGCCCCCATACGCAATGGGAAGCGCAGATGCTGTGTGCTCTGTCTGCTTTAGCAAAGCCAGGAGGTGCTGAATCAGCCCCTTCAACACCTTCCAGCCTTGGGCACAAAGGCTGAGCCCTCAAGTTGCTTACTAAGAGAAACAAACTGATCTCCCTTTTGAAAGGGATGTGAAATAACCCACAGACACAGATGCAAGTAAAGCCCTGCAGGACTGAAAGCTGTTCTTTTGTCCTCTCTTGCTTAGATAGCACAAGAGATCCGAGAGAAAGAGCCATCAGCCCACCTTCTCCATTCCGTGTATAAGAACAGATCCTTCTCCTAACACAGAATCACTCGGGTTGGAAGAACCTCCCAGATCCCCACCCCGCCGTGCCCACATCCCTCAGTGCCACAGCCCCACGGTTCTGTAACAGCCCCAGGGCTGATGAGCTGCATCCCTCCTGAAACAACTGACAAGTACTACACAATCCCTGCCCCTGAAAGCTCACACACTGAACACCAAGCAGGTGCTCAGTGCCCTTGCAGGTGCCAGCAGCCATTATTCCAACACAAGGCGTGCAGTGGGACTGCACCTCAGGTTTCGGGTAACCCCACTGTTGCTAAAAGCAGCCTCAAGCTCATGGTTTGCCTCTCTGTGACAACATGGCCAACTGCACAACTCAGACCCAAGCTCTGCAACCTGTTTCCAAACATGCTGAATTCTGCTTCAGTTCTGTTTCTTAATTCCCATCGTTTTCTCTTTCTCTCCTTATTTACTCATTAATTTCCAGGGTTTTCATTTCCCACAGCCTGAGCCCTGCTGAGACCACTCTGCAGACACGGGATTGCACGCCACAGCCCTTCCTTCTGGAGGGAAAGGTCAGGGATGGAGGTTTAGAGCACTGAGAAGAAAGGCAGCAGCAGACAGACAGAATGCTCATAAAGACCTGGCTGTGAGCTGCGCTGAGAAAATGTCAGGCTGGGGAGGCTGTAATAGCTTTAATCTGCAGTACAAGGGGATTAAAAGACTCGTTCTCACAGGACGAAAAAGAAAGGAGCAGAGCGGAAGGAGCCGAACAAGAGGAGAATGGAGGCTGCAAGGGGAGGAAAGGAGAAAGTTAAAGAGCTCAGCTATAAAGAGCATCGCGACTCAAAGAGCTCCATCTTCCAGCGCAATAAAAGTGAAGTGGCCTGCATGGAAAAAAGGCTTCAGCCCATGGCTTCCCTTGTGCTTTTTCACACTAAGCACACACACACTTCACCCTCCTTCAATCAAGGCAACTTGTTATGTTTGGCTTTGTTGATTTTCAGGGGCAAAGGAGTAGGAGGGGGAAACAGAAGGTTAATGAGGCTCTGCCAGATGCAGCACTCCAGAGGAGCTGGGGGTGTTATATATTTTAAACAGTGGTTTGTGGTCTTTGATCCTCACCCCTGCTGCCCCTCAGCCAGGATGGCCCTCGAGCCCCCCTTGTCTCCAGGGCCGTGGAGGAGCCCTGGGAACAGGAAGGAAGCAGGAGCATTGGGGGATGCTCTCCTCAAGTAACCTTTCAGCAACGCTGCAGCAACCTTTTCAGCCACTCAGGAAGGCCAGGAGTGGGAGAAAGCCTCTGTGGAAGGGGGAGGAAAAAGGGCAGCTTTAAACACTTAGTGAAGGGGAAAACAAAATCCAACCTGAATGCATCATTTCAGGGAGATATAAAGGCAAAGGAGCACTAACAGGGAGAAGAGCAAGCAGAGCAAGCTGCACTCAAGAGGGAAATGAGGCACTTGAAACCAGCTTGCAGTACTGCTCAGGAAGCAGGGCTGCTCTGGGCTGGATACAGAGCACAGATCAAGGCAAGACAGCAGGAAACTCAGGGCACATCCCCATTAGCACGCTGCCAGCACTGCCCTTCATGGCAGGAGGTCTCTTCCCCACCTATACATACATAAGGACACACTCCAGACTGCACAACTCCAAAGACCTGTCAGCACAGGATGCTAGAAGAACCATGAAGGAGTTCTGGCTTCCCCCCATTGTCACCTGCACCACCCCCAGGACTCCAAGCAAAAAACAGTGAGTTTGTAGCAGCTTTCTGCTGTTAAACAGGAGAGGAACCATTTCTGCCATCCAGCTTCCCAGCTCAGCAGGCTCACATGTTAGGGGAGAGGCTCTGGAACAGCACCAGGCAATGCCAAATGTCCAAAGCTGCTTCTCTCAACTATTCCACTATTTGAGCAGCTCAGGCTGCCTAGCCCTCTGTGCACAAAGACAAAAACCAAAACACAATGAGCACGCTCCAGACAGGAATTAGAGTACAGCATATCTGGTGGAGACAGGGGCTGGAGTGGCATTAAGGTAGGAAGAATATAATTACCTGAAGTGGATGGCAGCCAGGAAAATGGTATTAATTTATTTCAAGAAAGCCAGAAGCACCCAAACCTGAATTTTACATTTAAATCTAGAAGATGGCAAATCACAGCATCCAGATTCCCTTCTTCCAGGGTCTGGCTGGAAGGGAAGGTCTCCAGATGGGTTCTGACTCCCACTGTCTGTGGCCACAATGCACCCCACCTCCATCTAGGAAGCCAGGTGCCATCCCAGCACAAAGCTCTGCTGTGAGGCACACAGCAGCAAGGCAAGGCCTGCACCACACAGCACAGGAAAACCCATGTCCCATTGCATACAGCTCACCTGCAGGCAATAAAGCCACGCTAGGTCACAAATAGTCACAGGAATGTTCTCTAGAGCACAGCCACTATTTGGTCTGCTAATAATTATCCACTGTTCTGCAGAGATAAATGCTTAATCCTCTGGTTGTTGACACTGGAAATGGACCAGTTGGGCCTGGGGTGGATGTCATACAGGGGAACTTGGCTCCAGCTCCGATCCCTGCATCATGTGCTGTACAAATGTTCACTGGCTTATAGGTAATGGATTTCATAGGGTGTACGGGATCTTTCTATGGCAGAGCTAATCTAAAATAATACATGACCCAAGCATTCATTGTATCAAGTTTTCCTTCCTTTTCTGTGTTTTTTTTCTTAGATTAACATTTCAATTTTCTCTTTCAGTCATTCCTCCTTTCCTTATAGCTTACCAGCTTTCTCCTCTAGGACTGGTATCAGAGAGAGCTTCCCAAGCAGCAGTGCCCAAAGGACATTGAGATGAGCCTGCATGACCCCTACTCAGGGAGAAAGGAGCAGAGCTGATGATACCTGAGAGGGGAAAATTGTGCACACTGTTGTACACAAGCAGCCTCTGCCACAGGATGCTTTTTCATTTATTTCTGCTGGCCTTGTTTGCTTTACGAAAGCAATATTTCCAACCCAATGGAAATAAACTTCCAGCCCACATGAGTACAGAAGTTTGCCATTGTTGTGCTCAATTTAATTTGAAAGTGATAGGGAGATGAAGAAGCGGCATTAGAAAAAGAGCTGAGCTTCCTATTGGATTTTGTATTGCTCAACAAGACACAGAGAGGGGCTACTTGTTCTTCCATTGTTCCTGGGCAGCCTCATCTCGACTGTGAGCACAGACTAATATCTACAGAGAATGGGAGCTTGAAGCCCAGCCTGTAAGAGCTGGAGAAAGGGCTCCAGCAATCCTGGGTTCTGCTTTCCTTGCTAAGAAAAAAGAAAAAAAAGAGTTCTGGAGATTAAATCTGAGATCTCACAATCCAAACTCCTGAGGTCTGCTCCTGACCCTGCTGCTGATTTGCAGTGCATGCAAGTAAACTTAATTCATCTCTCTGCCCCAAGCATTCCCATGCAGAATTACAGAATGGGTCAGAAGGCCCTTTTAGAAATCTCCTGGTCCAACACCCCTGCAGTGACCAGGGAACACAGAGGAGATACTACTACTGCACCTTGTGAGCAAGTGCACAAGACGCAGGCTTTGCATAAAGGATGCAGAGCACACACACACACTCCCCAAGCAGTTACCTGGTATAACCACAAATCACTGTCACAGCACTCCAGCCAAGTGCCAGTTCTCAAGCTACAGCCCTCTGAGCCCACCAGCAAAAATCACAGATTATTTTCATCAGAAGGAATGAATACTGAGCTGCTTGCCTAGTGCCAGAGGTCAGGGCATATTAGAGCAAAGACAAATCTCATCCTTCCAAGGACAAACCCAGTGTTTGTAAGCACTGTGCTAGCCTCTGCCCCCGGGTGGAGCTGGTAGCATGCAGTCTGCAGTCCACCTCTGACTTCTCCTTCTCAGCAGACACTTAATGATATCCCTTATCAGTGGCAGAATGCAGTCTTGGTGCTCCAAACCCAGTAAGTTTAAGAGAAAGCAATAGCAAGCAAGCACACCACGAGCACCTGGGAAACCACCAAGCACCACAGGGTATGTACATCACACCAGCCCTGGCTGACAGCTCCTTGTTCTGCTGCCTTCGCCCACTCCTCAAGGTAGGCGATGCAATAAGTGGAAGCTGTAGGGAAAAAAAAGGGAATCAGAAGCCTGGCAGTGAAGGAAAAGGTGAAAAGGGTACTCCAAGTAGACTGTGTCTAAAGGTATGAGTGCTGCTTCCCAACCTGCTGCTTGGCCATTTGTGATCATCCCATACAGAACATTCTCTAGCACACTGTCTGGTCTGCTCTTATGCTCTCTAGCACACGTGCTCCCTCCTGTTCCAAATAAATGGTCAACTTTACCACCTCAAAAGTGTCATTGCTGAGAATCTGCTCCAATAAACTGTGCAAAACTGCATCGATTCATTACACTGTGCTTTGCCTTGGGATGTTCTGGGGCTTCCTAACAATATACTTCCAGGCAGCAAGCTACTCCTTCCCAGTATTTATTGCACAACACAGGCAGGCAAACACACACCAGAAGCATGAAGAAACACAGCCATGTGTCCATCATTAAGCAGCTGTCTCTGGGAAGGGCAGAGGCTCTGCTGTCAGTAGTGTACATGTTCACATTATGTGATCTCAGCGCTCCAAGAAACTGCATGAAAAGCACCACTTGGTACAGTAACACGGGAATTAGCTGAGATCTTGCATGCTTTCCTCTTGCAATGCCTCCTCTTTCCAGTGCTTTAATCTGTTGAGAACACCAGGAGCAGCAACTCCTTGATTTGCAAAGTCCTGCACTGATCAGTTCAGTGATCCACATCCTGGCAGAAATACAGACAGGTCTGCTTGCATGCACTTTCCAGGTCCATCTGCCTTGTCATTGGTCTGGCAGAGGTAAGGTGCTGCTCTGAAGGCCATTTAACAGCTGACACCCCCTGGCACACATTCAGCATTCCTTCTGGCCTCAGAGGTGTTCACTCCTCTCTCAGAGCTCGCTGTGAGGAGCACTGTGCAGGAGACAGTTTATGTGCTGCGTGCCACACAGAGGTCAGCTCCTTCTCTCCTGTGCCCTCCAAGTGAATGTCTGTGGGACTGAACTGCGACCCATCAGGCAAAATACACAGTCATCCTGAAGTCCAATTAAGTTACCAGTCCTCTTCAGGCAAGGGAACAGTTCTCTCTCCTAGGATCAGTCTACCCAACTTGCCTCTTGATATTCAGTCAGCAAAAGATGCCAGAACAAGACTGTGTCAGCGTGGCAGCAAGGAGACAGCTTGTCTTCCAGCTTCCCAATCACGTGGGATGCAGGGATGAGTTCCTGGCTGACTCCATGGCTGATGTCATCACACTCCATCCACTCCCCATCTTCCTTCTGGTAAAACAGATGGCACGGGGCAGGCTGCTTAGAGAGAGCAGGGACAGCATTTGGCCTTCCCATCACCTGTCAGCTAGATACCATCACACCACGTCTCTGCATGCCAGTGCCAGGTGGAGCTTGAAGTCACAGAAGCAAAGCTTGTGTGCCATCTGCCTTTATACATTAGGACTGGTCAGGCACATAGGCAGGACATGACATTCCAGCAGCATCTGTGGGCAGCCTGCACATCCTTCTCAGACCATCCAGCTGCACAGAAGTCAGAAAGCTTCAGCCCAGGCTCTCCACCAGATCAGCAATGGAACAGGTTCTACATGGCAGAAAGAGCTCATCAGCCAGCGACACTGGGTCTAATCCATCACCCAGACAAAACAGAGAAGCCTGGAAGCAGCCTCATTTAGTTACAGCTGGAAGAATTCTTAACAAGAAGCTCCCAGACATGTTCAGTAAGCAACAAAAATTAAATCAGCCCATGCCTGTGGCTTCTCTCCTTCACTGCTGGCTACACCAGCCCTTGTTAATGTGCTGCACCACCTGCTTTCTCCAGACCACTAGAGTCAGATGGCACGACAGTTGCAGTCTCCAGCTCATCACTGGAGCCTTTCAGAACCAAGAACTCCAGCAGAATGTCCAAGAGGCAGAAAACCAGGTGCCTGAAATGGAAAGAAGACAAAGCTTAGCCAGTGGAGCTGGAAGATCAGCTCCAGACACACAGGAGCCAAAGAAAGGCAAGGCAGAAACACTGACTGTCTTCAGGAGATGAAAGATCTCAAGCCCTACAAGAAATGTTTCAAGGGATGGTTCAGTACCCCACACCCAATCCAGGGAGTGTTTGAAAGCTGATGAGCAGTGCAGAAAGCACAAAAGCATCTCCTGGAGCAAGATAGCATGTGCATTTCAGTGCAGTTAATCACTTGAGTATTGCTTCCCAAATGCACAGCAACAGGCATGTAGAAAGACACTACATACAAATACATGCAGCTCCCAGAGCTCTTCTACAACCAACAAACTAAACCAGGGTTTGTTTTATTTCCTTCCATGACATCTACAAACTAAGAAAGCACAACACCATAGTTAATGACTGGCTCAACAGCCTCCAGCCACACAGAGGTCCTAAAACACTTTCATAATCATCACGCCAGGTTCCTTGATAGCATATGAAGTCTGTATGTGAAGCATATGAAGATCAGCCAGATAGATTCTACATCAAGCAGCTCACGTCAGAGCACAAAGCACAGCTTACAGGCCCCACAGCAAGGTAAGGAGACCATAACCAAAGTACCTGTTTATAACAGGATGGCCCAAGGACTCCAGCACCAGGCTCCAGCTCATGCGACATTTATCGGTTCCAAGGATTTCTTGGACCACATCTGTCAACACCAGAGGCAAAGCTTTAGGAACAGCACATTTTCACTGCAGGAAAACAGGCTCAGTCTTCTCCTGGTGGGTGCCAAATCAAAGTTTGTGATGGTGCTTCTGAGTGAGAGGCATCTTGTGCCCAACATTACCGTGAGAAAAAATATCTAAGGGCAGGCTGATTGCCAGGGAAAGTGTTTCTGCCTGGAACAGAATGTAGTGGTAGAACTTTTTCATTCCCAAAGGGCACTAAAGGCTCCTTACACTCACAATTCCATTCAATGGAAAAGTCACTTTATCACTTTTAGAGCAAGAAGCCAAGTGCATGGCTTCACGACTTCAGCAGTGGCACCTCTAACAGCAGGCACAAGCACAACATGGCACAGGCCACATTTTGTTGGAGTGGCTCATAACAGCTGTGCTGCAAGCTCCAAGAAGGGGCACATGGCAGCCTGCACCTGAGAATCACTGTGCCCTCTGTCAAGTTGTGCTGCTCTCTAAATGCAAGCTGCCCAGAACTGGGAAACTATTGCTTTTGCATGCAGGAAGCTATTAAAATCCCATAGGTTATGAATGTCTCCCAGTATGCTGACACATGCAGGCTCCATCTCTGTAGCTGTATATCTAGAGATGACAACGCACTGGAGAGTTCCCCAGTCTCACCCTCAATGGCAGATGACATCTTTGGGACACACTTACTAGGCAAGATCCCCATCAGGCTCTGCAGGGCCTGCTCTGCAGCTGCTTTCTTCTGTTCCTCTGTCCTGGCTGGTTTGGGCACTTCTGGCAGAACTCCTCCAGGCCAGATGGACTCCTGCAGCAGCTGGAGGTACTGCACCCAGCGCTGGGTGCAGGTCAGGTTGACCACCTGGACTTCCAGCCACCTGTGGAGAAAGAAAGGTCAAGAGACATCAGGCTTGAAGCAACCCCAGAGCTTTCTGGAAGGAAAATCAGCTTTCTGGGTAAGTTAACACAGCTTTCAAGTATAGATGTCAAACATTTTCCCGAGTCACTCCCCACCAGGGCTCAGAGGTGCCTGCAGCCAGCATGGAGGAGACATATCACCACCATCCAAGCTGGCCAGGGCATGTTTCTAAATGAATGGCTCAAGGTTTTACGTCACTTCCCTGCACAACAGTGAAAGCCACAGCCATCGACCAGAGCGCAACACCAACTGAAGTCCTTCTTCCCCAGAACAAGGAGCAGCCATAAGGCAAATCCTCGATGCCACCGAGGCCAGCAGGAGAGTCCCCAGTGACTGAGAACCAGGGTCTGGAGAAGGCTCACGATTTCACCAGGACTTCGAGAACCACAGAGGAGCCGGCAGGCAGGGCCAGAGACCCATTCCTCTTGGCAGCTGGCGTTCATGCTTGCAATTCCGTCACCACTACGCCCCGGCAGCTCACAGTACATCCAAGAGCACAGGCCCTGCCAAGGCAAACTTTATTTAACCTGCACTCTGCCAGACTGTCTGCATTCTTCTCCGGCAAGGCATGTAGGCCAAGGGCATCTTTCCCTGTGCAGCAGGGACAATGCGAGCGGAGCATCAGGAATAGCAACACCAAAGGTAAGAGGGCTGAAGAGCAGGTAGGCCATGAGGGTGCTCCAGAGCCATGGGGATGCGGGCAGTGGGCAAAGCGGGGTGGGATTGAACTTGGGCATCTGAGAGGTCTTCACTAACCTGAATGATTGTGATACTTGTGTGCTGTGCAAGCCCAGAAACTGCAGTGGAGGAGGAGCCTGTGTGCTCAGCTGGGGACCACAAGTTCCTATGTTGCTACATGATAGCACAGCTTCCACCAGGGTAACAGGACAAGATGTCATAGCAGTGTCTTGTGTTTCAAACATGCCTTTTCCCAAACAATCCTTTGAAAGAGTTTTTATCTCCAGCGATCAGTAGCTGAACGCCTTGGATCATGGTAAACCTTCCAGCCATCCCCAACCAAATTAAAGTGCTAAGCTGTGGCTCCTCTAGGGAGAAAAGCTTTCATTAACATGTTTTCAAATACAATCTGCTTCTCTAATTGAGAAAGCACTTGACAGGCAACAGAAGCTCAGAGACTTGGGGACAGAGCTGCAAACAGTACAACTCTGCATCTGGGGACACCAGATCCAATGTTGACTTGAAGTTCACCTCAGCAACAGTCATCCACCACCCTCTAAAAGGTCGCAAAAAGCAAAGAAGAAACATTCTTTTTCTTAAGAATGCTCTTAAAATAGCAAAAACTCAAGCAAATAGCACACAGAGTGAAAGCTGAACTCTGAGAAGGCAGCACACATTTCCAGACAGCTTGAGAACGGGCTGAGAAGTGACGGATGCTGGAAGGCCTGGTACAGACAGCCTCCCATTCCTAGCTCTTTTCTGTCTATAAAATCAGCACAACCAGGCAACAGGACCTCCAAGTAACACCTATAAATCTTATCGCATGTGCACGCATTTTGATCACGCAAGAGCTTGCAGGTCTTGGTTCCCACAGTTACAAAACATAGCAGATGGATTTTTTTTTTTCCCCTGGTCTGGCAGTTCCTTGCCTTTCCATCTGGGAAGAGAAGGGCTGGATCCCAGGGCAGAAAGGGAGAAAGAGAGACCCAAAATGACAGAATATGCATGAAAAAAGAAGAGATCAGACAAGAACAGGGCTGAGAAGGAAGAGAAACCAAAGCTAGGTGCAAATGGAAGACTACGAACAGGGAATCATAGAATGCCTTGAGCTGGGACCCTTAAAAGGCCACCTGGTCCCACAGCTCCATCAGTGCTCAGAGCCCCATCCCCTGATCCTGTGTCTGCAAGCACAGGGCACCACCACCTCTGTGCCATCTGTGACAGTGCTCTGCTAAAAACCATTCTAAACTTCCCCTCCTATAGTTTGAAACCATTTCCCCTTTGCCTATCACAACACATGCTGTGGGTTCATTCCCTTCTGTCAGTCTATCAGCATGTGTTGACCCATCCCAAAAGCCCTGGGAAGACAGCAGTCTTCAGACTGGTGCCACAGCATCCTCGAGTTCTGCAACTCATGGAGAGTCACGTCAAGCTCTACTGAGAAACCCACCTGAGCAAGACCTAGATTTCTAAGGCAATTGACCTTTTCACCAGGCAGACTTGCTGCATCAGCACCAGATCAGGTTTAGCAGCTCAGACTTCTCACACAGGAACTCCAAACATGCGTGGGTCCAAAGTTGCCCCTCACCAGCTGATCCCAAATGATTTTTCTTGTACTATTAAAGTATTAAGCAACAGATCCGTGTGCCACATCACAAACACACATCCTTGCTTCCAGGTAGAAATAAGTGTGGTAAGAAGCAGAAATAGAGCTATCCTTTCCAAGTTACTATTTCCATTCTGGTATTTAATGAAGAAATAACCTTAATAAGAAAAATAAACCCATCACCAAACCATCTCCTTAGACTTTGGCAGAGACCACAAATAGAGAGAAAGTGACCTGCAGGGCTCAGACATTCAAATGCTTCAATAATGCCCAATGTAAGACGACAGGCTGCCAAGGCTACGAGCTCCTGGACATTCGTCTGGGGGTGCATAACTTGCCCATGTTGTAAGGGTCCTCTGTCTGAAATAGCTGCTGATGGAGGAATTAAATGGCTGCTAAAAAAGAGCTGTTTTAATGCCATGGCTTAAATTGGAACTCCAAGGTCAGCTGAAGGGACCCATTAAGACAAGAACTGCAAAAGTGCTCTGGGAACGATGAACAAGGCCCATGTAGCACAGACCTTGGTCCTCTGCCCCCTGAAAGAAACAGGGCTGCTGATAGAGAGCAGCCTGGTCAGGCAGGGTCAGGAACAAAGCACTGCTTATGAACCAGAGCTTACCTGAAAAGAGGAAGCATCACTTAAGTGCTCTATCCATAGCGTTCACCTGCTGGAGAGGGCTCAACTCCCTGAGTAAAGGGATTGCTTCTTCTGGAAAAGAAGGATGGACCACGACTGGCGCAACAAACCAGAAGATACAGTACTATCCATACTTACAAACAACTCTAGAAGCTGAGAAACCTCTGCTCTCCTCCACCAAGGTAAGGCTGAGAACTGCCAAGTTCATTTGAGCAAAGGAATGGCTGGGTTGAACAGGCAGGAAAACCTTTTTTTTTTTTTTTTTAGCACCAGTCGCGATTACAACTGAACATACAACAATTGTGAACCCACCCCAGACCAGGGACTGCAAGGATATAGACCATATAGACCACATAGAGACTGCGTTAGGGAGGGAAAGATGGGAAAGTTTTTCCTTGTCTGCTTTAGCTATATAAACACAAATAGCTCTGTAAGTACATATGATCTGTGCAGAACAGTAGCAGTAGTGCAGGTCAGGCTCTACTAACTCAGCCCAGTACAAAGCTTCTGATTCCCTGAAGTCACTTAACACAGCACAGCTAACCAGAAGCTCAAACAGGGCCTGTGAGACCCAGGTAGGGATTTAAGGAAAAGGCAACATCTGGAAATGCACAAGGCAGTCAAACACTTGACTCCTATGAAATCAGAGAAGGCTGATGCTTAGATCACCAGACCATCCTTCCTTCCAAGTCCTCGTCCCCCAAATTCTTCCTCAAATGGTGCCTGAAACAACAAAAAAGGCTCAGAAAGGCTCAGAAAGAGGGACACCTGAATGCTGCAAACCATTTCTGAACAGAGCTTATAAACCCAAAAGAAACAGCTGGAAGTGGGCACAGGGAGAAGGATGGAAAAGCACACAGGAGAGCTGTGCCCCAGGCTCAGCACCTGCTGCTAGAGCCCATGCTCACCTCCCAGGGCCACGCGCCAGCAGCAGCACGTGTAGCTCAGAGCTCACACACTCAGCCCCACCACCTTCAGAGCAGACCCACACTCACCCAGCCATCAGTCAGCTCTTAGCAGAGGAAGGAAGCAGGAAAGAAAAACAAAAAGAAAGTCCTCCATAAATCAAAGAACACGAAGCATCACAAGTCCTTTTAAACTTCTGGCCAAAGACACGCATGCAAAAAGTAAACTATCCTTCTCACCTTACTGGAAACGCTCCTCTCCCGCTGCTCTATAAAAAGTTTACAATTGTATATGCTGTGAACAACGCGTCCTGTACCCCTGCCTGAGCACACATGATGAAGTGTTTGACCAGCGAGGCAGCAGCCCCACGGCCAAGTGCCTTCCCCTCGAACAGAGTGTCTTGCCAGCCTCCCAAACACAGCTGTGCCAAGGGCAGCTGCTCTGGGGGAAGGAAGGAAGGAACACACGAAGCTGCAGGGAGCTCACACAGGTAGCAGAGGCAGCGTGCTTGGTAGTCCTGCCTGCACCAGCACTTTGCTGATGTGGTGCGCTGAGATTGGAGCTGGAAAAGCACTGGGAGATGAAGGGCACAGCATGCACAGCATTTCCCTGGGGGCAGAACGCATCAGCCTTGCTGCTGGGAGGCACAGAGCTTTACCTGCGGGTTCACATTTGCTGCTGCCGCGTTACTGGCTGCTCTCTCCAACACATCTGCTGCAAAAAGAAAGCTCAGGAACACGTGGCTCCAGCTCTAACATCTTCCCGCAGTAAACCAACATAGCTGCTTTGCTGGGTTCTTACTTTTTTCAAGTTAGATCTCCCTGCAACACCGTGGGGCTCAGGAAAGGGGGAAAAGCTCAGCAATGAAAAACATCATCCCCCAAATCCCCTGATTTTGAACAAAGCATCCCAGCTTTTTGATAATATCTTCATCAAGTATTTATTGAGCCAATTAAGCTCTCAGCAGTGCCCCAGGGAGAGGCCAGGCTGTCTCAGCCAGGTCCTGCTCAAAGCAGATTGCTTCATTAGCCCACTTTAGAAAAAAAATACTTAATAACAGAATTAACCCCTCATGAGCTGGAGAAAAACTACAGCCCACAAGGAGAAATTACATCCCTTCAATCTTTTCCTGCTTATTCTTCTCTGTTGGAAATTTTCTTTCTTCTTAATTTGGAAAAAAGAAAGTTGGCAAGTCTCTAATTGCTGAAACAGAGTCAAAAGAAAACGAGATGCAGTTAAAATAATGTTGCAATTGTTATCAAAGTAGAGAGCACTCGCCTCATTCTAGTGGCTGTTTTTGGAAGAATGCTGCCTCTAAATGAGGGGAAAAGAATTGTTTGGGACAAAGATTCAAAGCCGGATCCAAAATTTCCAGGTGCTTGGAGACAACTGAATCAAGGCTCGTTTCCAAGCGGCCTTTTATTTACTTTACACACACACGAAGACACACACAGTCCTAAAGATTGCTTTTGCTGCCGCACCCCAAGCTTGCAAGCCCTGTTGCTGCTTGCAGCTACGATGGCCAAAGCCAGAGGTGAGGAGGAGGATGCCATAAGGCTGCTTGCCCTGCATCCAAACTACTGCTGCCGTGCAGGCAGGGGCATGGGCTTGCAGCAAAAGAGCAATGAAATCTCTGCAGCCCTCACTGCAGAGCCAAAGGGATGCTGGCTAACCGTGCCCACAGCAGGGAACAAGGCAGAGGAACAAATGGACTGAAGCACTCCACCTGCAGCAAAACATGGGACATGTGGTGAGCTACCTGCCAGCAACAGGGCTAAAGGTAACCGAGTGCTGGGAACAGCTTTAGCACCAGCCTTCCTGGCTTCCCCTGGCACCAGAAAGCACAGGCTGGCTCTCCTCTGTAATAATGGCTTTTTCAGAGATAACGCAGAGAGAGAACAGATCTCTGCAGTGAACACCTGCCCAAGCACAACCACATCCTGCTCTGGGTGCAGAGTGGTTTTGCACCATGCTTAGCACCAGGTCTTACTGCTGCTTTGGATGCAGACACAGCTTGTGCAGAGCTGACAGCTCTGGGCAGCCAGGACAAGGTGCTGGCCATGGGCAGCACATCCCCAGCATGCTCACGCTGCAGGTGCAGGCAGGCTGATTCATGGGCATTGAAGGGGATCAGGCAACACTACGTGCTGGTGGCTCTTGAGGTTGAGAGGATCAAGGGGGCTGCCATGGGGCTTTGTTTTTGCCAGTTCTGCTGGCACAGAGATAAAGGAAGATAAAGCAGAAAAAAACCCAGCAAGAAACACAGAAGAGCTGTGATCTCTGACTCATACCAGAAGTGCCCCAACACCTGGCCTGACACCACCAGGCTCCAACACAGAGCCCTGAATCCAAGAGGGCAGCAAAAAGGAAACCCAGGGTAGCAGAGCCCACCCGAGCCATCCTGCATGATGGCTGCAGCACCAGGATGTGCCCTCACACAAGGAGCAAGGGGCAGAGAACTTTATGAGATGAAACTGGACCTGTGCTGTCACCCAGATTGCTGCAGGGACCCCAGGGTTGGCTGCAAGGACTGCCTGCTGCTCTGCTGACAGCCTGTCAATCCCAGGACGCTGATCTGAGATGCTCACCTGGTGGTACTGTAGTTCCCAACTATTGGTTGCCCTGCCTTCAGAAAGTAACATGGTCCTGGGAGAACCCCAGCAGAAGCCAAAAGGAGTTGGCAGACCCCGACCCAGTGACCAGCATGCCAGTGAGGACAGATCGAGGGCAGGGTGCAGGGTCACAGCACAGCATTCTTTACATGCCCACCATTTATTTTTACTGCTGCTTTGACTCACGGGCTCCAAAAAGGACGTGGATTCTCTAAATGCTTTTTATCTCTTTCCCTGAAAAGCCCAGAATAGCCCCATCTACTCTCAGCAAACAGGTTCCTGGTGAGAGTTCATCATTCCCAGCCCGTGGGAGGGAGGTCAGACAGATGGGCAGGGAGCAGGGCTCAGTTACAGGGACCTGAAACATGCAGGGGCTGCTGGAAGCTCCCCTCCACCCAGCTCTCCTTTCAGCTCCAAAAAAGGATCACTCCCTGTTACATAATGGGATGAGCACCGCTCAGATGCACGCTTGCACACACAGCTCCCTTTTACTTAACAATACCTTTTTCGGGCATACTCTGCACTGCCATCAAGCTGACAGTTAGCAGAGACAGATGGTGCCTGGCTCCAGTGACTGCAGCTACAGAGGAGGGGGAAAAGGGACCAGAGAGGAGCAGAGTGGGATAGGGAGGGCTCAGCCATCAGCAGCACGAAGGTAATGCTGGTGCTCCACAGCAATGCTGTAGAGACTAAAGCAAAGGAGGAGAGGAAGCTCCCTGCAGAAGTCTGACTTCATAGATGATGCTGCTGCTTTGATTTTTCTACTCTCACACGGGGCACATGGAGCTCACAGCAACAGCCGTGTCCATAGAGGTGGCTGCAGGAACAACATGCTTCTCATGGAGCCCAAGATGAGAGAGAAGCCTGCAGTGACAAGCCCCTTCTACTTTCTGACAAGGACAAGCAGAATTCAGCACAGACACATCCCATCCCAGGGACACGTGGTACCTGCACTCTGCAGGAGGTGCTGACCGTAGCACTAAGAAGCCACAGGACTTTGCACCATCACCTCCAGCCCAAGGTTTGCATGCAACACATTCAGGTTCACCCAGACCCATTGAAGCTGAGCTGCTACAAACACATCTGTCCTCACGCTGCTCTGCCAGCACAGACAGAGCTCCTCCAGTTTCCAGAGCCAGGCATGTGCTTTGTATATGACAGCTTCTCTAGTGGAAAATACCAATGCCACGTGTCAGTGCTGCAGGCTCCCTGGGTGACTGGGACACAGCTTATTAGGAGGCTATGACATGCATGCTCAAGCTCTCATAACTCTGTGCTTACATGCAAGGATTGGGTTCCAGCTCATTCCCCAAGACACCAGAACCCATTTTGGAGAAACTGGACTAACACCCACCTCCTCCCACCCGAGGAAACCAACTCAAGTGTGACAGCCAGCAGGCTCTGACCTCAAAACACTTCAGCAACCTCTGCTGAGGGCAGCTCAAGTTACCACCCAGGTTATAATGTGCTGTGCTGCACATTCTGGCACTGTCTTTGAATGCCTGCTACAGAAGAGAGGGTGCAGGAGTGGGAAAAGCATTGCCCTGAGGCTCCCCTAGCCCAAGTACTTCTGGAAAGGCTTATCTTTTACACTACAGACCATGTCCTCAGCTGGTGATAGTCTCTGACCTGCACAAAAAAAAAAACCAGAAATGCTCTGTTTGTGTGTCTTGGCCTGGTGCCTTACCACACAGAGGCACAGGCCTCAGAAAGGCTTGGCAAGCACATACCAACTGGAAAGGAAGTCTTTCCCTAATACATCCGTGGGTCAGTGCCCAAGGCACAGGCACTACTGGCCCACCACAGATTGGAAGGAGATGCATCAGTGAGAGCAAAGGCCCTGGGAGCTGTTACTTGACAAGTCCCTGTTCCCCATGCCTGTTTATTCTCCTTTTGCTGAGAACATAAGCTGAGGCCCTGAGCAGCAGGAGTGCAGCAGAAGCCAAACTCTCCCTGGAGAGCTGAGGAGTTGGGCATATTCACTCCTTCTCTAAGGAGCAAATTCACATAGCTTTCCACTGTATCAAAAGCCAGAAGGTTGGCTCCTGGCATTATACTGCTGCTCACAGGGAAAGCAAACCTCCAAGATATTTACTTCACAGAGCTGCATTTTAGAGTGACTCCAAAGGCAGTGCCACCATGCAGCTGGGAGGATGGTCACTGAGGTCTTACCTTTGAATGAGGGTCCCAAAGAGCAGGTGGAAGACCTTCTGGATATTCTCTATGCACAGCCAGCTCCAGTGATCCATCAGCAGCAAACGCAGCAAATCCAGGGCCAGGTCAGCCAAAGCAGTCTCAGAGTCTGCCAGGAGGAAGAGGAGGATCAGATAAGTCAGCTCAGAGCCTAAGCAAACAATGGTGAAAAG
Organism: Tetrao urogallus; assembly: GCF_951394365.1. Classification (NCBI taxonomy): domain Eukaryota; kingdom Metazoa; phylum Chordata; class Aves; order Galliformes; family Phasianidae; genus Tetrao; species Tetrao urogallus. Next base: position 4,866,295 of record NC_136835.1, on the reverse strand, counting down.
CAGATGAACTCCACTCTTTTCCCCAACAGTCTGAGCAATGCTTTGCTCCCCAGCTTAACACCTGGTGCAATATGCAGGTAGTCAGCCTGTCAATCCTGCCCTCATCATCCTCATTTCCACTTCCACTCAAGCAGCACGGCCCTGCAGCCATCAGAACACAGCAAGGGCAGTTTTGTTCAGTCCCTGCTAACTTATCAACTCCTAGACTACGCATGAAGATGGCAGTGCGACCAAAACTGGTGAGAAGGAAGACTGCCAGGAGCAAGGAACACTGCTGAGGACCATCCTCCCCTGTTTTCCTGAACGTTCCCCTAACGCATGCAGTTCTCCAGGCACAGAGCTCTGCTTGGTGTCTGTGGGCTGCCATCGTGTGGCAGGTCTGAGTCTCAGCAGGACGATGGATGGAACATCTGGTTAATCCAGATGCATCAGTTCTGACAGTAACACTCCTACATCCAGACAGAAACACCTGCTGGCACGGATCAGGTACAGCAAAACTTCTCTCGTCCTCAGATGGATGAGAAAGATGAGAAAGCCTAGAGTAAAAACAAAATTCAGAGTAAAAATAAAATTCAGCTTGCTAGAGAAACAACTCTATGCTGCCTGGATGCAGAGCATCGTAGAGATGCAGAACAAAGCTGTCAAAGCACAGCAAATCTGCCTGAGATAACCACTCCTAGGCCAGCATCTCAAGCCAAGGCTGGTGCACCTGTAGAACTACTAAGCCACTTTCCAAGAACTCATCTTTCAACCTCTCTTCCCCTATAGAGAATTGATGGAGGTGAAGGGGAGAGTTTCCAAACCCCATCATGCCTCTTTCCCTCCTTGCTACTCATGAATAACTTGAGGCCATTTATTCAGAGGAATTCAGGCGTTTGAGTGCACTCAGCCTCTTGCTCTGGGCCACACACAAGTTAATCCTATAGCTGTGCCCTTGGAGCTGACTTCCCCATGCAAGAACCAGAGCAGACTGCTTGCTTCACTGCAACTCCATAGGTCAAAAAAAAGTGCTGTCAGTGAGCTGTTTGTTCCCATTTGCATCCAAGCCTCCTTCCTTCCCGAGCTGCTGGCCACTCTCCTCCACCCAGCAAGCAAATAGGGATGCTGCTTGCCTTTAGCCCAGACATACATTCCTTTTGTCCAGCCAGACCAGTCTGCCCTGTCTCAGCCCACAAGCATTTGACATCATTTATGTACAGGCTTCCTCAAGGGTGAAGCTAACTTGGCCTGTCTCTATCTCCTGTTCTCTGTACAGTGCTGACCTCCCATTCCAGTCCTGTTCCACAGCAGCTCCAAAACAACTGCAGGCATGTGTTCAAAGCTTACAGGCAGAGCTGGTAGCACAGGCTGTTTCAGAACCCCAGGCCCATCCTGTCACAAGCACGTGCTTCCAGTCAGAGCTTGTCAGACTTTCAAACCACTGGAACAAAATTTCTGGAACGTTCCAGCTGATACAGTTCAGCTATTCCAAGATTAGAGAACGTTTTTGCTCACGCTCAGGGTAAGCTTGTAGTTGCTCTGAGAGGACAAAGACCTCTGTGATTCAGAGGAGGGATCTATAATCAGAAACTGAACATTGTTCCTTTAGCTGAGGTTATGCATTTGCTATCTGCAATGAATTCATCCCAACCTGAAAGACTCTCAAATAGCCTTGATTTGTCCATGCACTGTGAAAGGATAACTTGAGACTACCAAGAAACCATAATCTGGCATTTAATTCACGTAAAAAAAGCTTGATTTGACAACATTAGCAGTTTAGGTAGCACATCCTAAAGAAATGTACTTCAGCAGTAACTGTAGTGAGCACACTAACATGAAAATCCACAGCAGCACAAATGAGCCAAGACTCGAGTTGCCTCCAACAGCAATAAGGAGGAGAGCAACTTCCCAAAAGCACCACAAAGGACTCAGCTTGCTGCCTCATCAATCAAGGAGCAACAGGCAGGGGACCAGATGCTCAGCAGGCAGCTGGTGCAGGACCTGGGGAAAAAGGCTGGAGCAATGGGGCTGAGCTCACCCGTGTCCGTGTCCAGATGTGCTCCCTGCTCCAACGTGTTCAGCCCATCTGTATCCTCCTGCACAGATTTTTCCTTGGCTTCTTCGCTCCCCTCGCCCTCAGGAGCTTTGCTGGGGACTGCTTCCAGCAGCTTCTCCTGCTTCTGGATGAAGGACTCCATAGCAGCCAGTGACAGCGTGCCAGAGACCTACAAAAGCACTGCTGTATCAGTACCAGCCTGTACTGCCCAGACAGCCCCCAGCACCCAATACAGCACCTAGGGGTGCTCAGAGCCTTTCTGCAAAGGCCTGACATGCAGGTACAAGGCTGCAGCAGCCACAATTGTGCATGTGGATAATTCCAAGCCAGCACCCCAACAGGGCAACGATCAGGATCATGAAAGCATCATAAGAGGGAACTGAACTTACAGCACTGCCCTCCCTCACGGAGTACACAATCCTGTCATGTGCTTCACTCACACTCAGCACTGGAGTGATTTTGCTGGATGGGAACCTCAGCCTGGACCTGGAGGAGGACACAGGACACAGTCAGGATTTTCCCCACAAGCTGCAAGCAATGTTTCCCAGTTTCAGCCAAGAGCTTGTACCAGCTGTTTGTTAAAACTAAGTCTGATAGGAGCTAAAGTGGTTCCAAGCAGCACCTGCCCCACCAAGGGCAACAAAAGCTAGCTGCAAAACCATGCAATGAAAGCTTTAGTATTACTTGTCTTCAATAACAATGTTTTTAAATACTGGCATCACCACAGCTTTCCAATATCCACCACAACACCTTCCTGGACAGGTGTTTTAGATAAGAGTCTGCATGCAGATGCACACGATGCTGCTCAGCAAGGTATGAGCACATCAGCACATCCAGGAGAGCGTTCAGACAAGATCTGAGTTGACACAGACCCAGCAGCATTGTGAAATTTAATTATGAACACATAGACGTAAAGGAGGATATGAGAGGGCATTTCAGACTTGGGACACATTGTAAAATAGTCTGTTTATCATGAAGGAATGTTCTTTCCAGCCAAGATGCTTTAGAAGTTGAACTTTTTTTCCTTCTTTTTGTTCTCACACAATTTTTGTTAAAAAAATTTATCCAATGCTTTTCCTAGCAAAACATCTTTTTTTTTTTCCCCCTGGAACAGCAACAACAAGAGCTATATTCATGCTGTGGAAGTCTGATCATTCCTGGAAAAATCTTTAATCCAAACAAGGGCTCAAATGCCCTTCTCAGCATGCACGAGAGAAAGAAACTCAACTGCAATTGACAGCTGAAGGAGCCCTTACTTGTTTGCCTTCTTCCCATCTGGCTGGTATTTCCCATCCACTTCAGACTCACTCAGATCCTCTGTGGGGCTCTGGGGCTCTGACCTGGGGAATGCTGTCTTCAGGGTGTCCACAATGGCATTTACAACAATCTGCAGCGAGAGCCAGGAATACCATCAACCACTGACAGACTTTTCTTGAATAGGAATCAAAGCGTTTTAAGACTTGCAGTGTCCCTGTTTTCCATGTGGAAAAAAAAAGCCACAACACAGGCTCCGAGAGGGGCTCTCACCCTTTGTGGCTTCCTGGGCAAGCTCAATGCATCTACACAGAGTTTGACTTTTCTAGCTGCTGCTGCAGCAGCCATGCAGACACGTGCAAAGAGCATTTGGTGCACTCAAAGGAGGTTCACTCTGCCCATTTCCCACCACCTACCTTGTCTATCCTGGAGACAACAAAGGGCTTCTTGACAAATGCAATCCTGGCATCCGTGTTCAGAGCAAGGAACTCCTGCACCTCCTCACTGTTTGCAATCTCAGGGACTGCACACAATTGCTGTAAGGGGAGAGGGTTTTAGCTCTTCTCAGAGTGAGCATCCCAGCTTTCTCACGTGAAGTGCAAGCAGAAAACACCTGAGGTGCTCCAGTGCATCAACAGACAACTGTCCTGAGCCACTGCTTCATGCCAGTAAAATAAAATATTTAGGAGCCAGCACGAGAGCCCAGCTCCCAGGTATCGCATCAGCAGTGAGCTGATTGCTGCACCAAAGGAAGGGGAAGAGTGAAAACCATCCCAGCAGCCACAGGAAGCAGTGGATACAGGCACCAAGTACCTCACCTTCAAGAAAGATTCCAGCAGACTTTTTCTGGCTTCCACTTTATCGCTGTCCATATTTCCAAATGGGAGATCAGGGAACAGTTTCTTTGGTCCTTTGATATCTGGAAATAAAATGCACATTTGTGAGCTCTAGAGAACTGCAAGAGCTGTATTAAAATCTTAATGCTCTTTTACTTAAAATGATCACTACTGTGCCTCAGCCCAATACACACCCCAGATCAGGCTGAGTCAGACCTTAAATCCATCTGTGTAGAAATGAGGTAAATCCAATTCTTTATTTATGATATAGCTCATACACAACACTTGCTCACACAAGCAAGATGCTTGCAGATTGCTAACGTTTTAGTGTTGCTGTTCATTGCCAAGGTGCAAAACTGCAAAAAGCTGTTTGGAATGTAATGCAATAATGGGATGGAAAGTACAGTGATAATAGCAGGGTGACAGCCTTTTGCTGTAACAAACGAGAATGAGCCATGCAGCAGCTGTGGATGCAGAAATGAAGGAAAAGAGCTGCTCACCTTTAGAAAACCTCAGTTATGCAGGGATCTCCAGCAAGAGATGCCTTCACCTCAGCTGCCAAGCCTTAAATGAGGTCTGGGAAGGGGTAGAACCTGACTCCACCCCTTCCAATCACTCAGGTATACTGTATGCACCTGAGCTCCCCTGCATGGCCCTGCCTTCCCACCAGGTGCCCCATCACTGTTTCAGGCCATGTCTCAGCATTTCCACTACAGGGAACAAGGATGATTTCTTCAACACTATAATTTGCAAGCTAAAGAAATCCCACTTCCCATCAGCTCTGCGTAGAGGACACAGGCACCTCAAACAGCCCAGCACCCAGACGGGCTCAGACAGGGCTGCATGTGCTCAGAGCAGGAAGGGGGCACACTGTGGTCACAGAGGGGTGGTCACAGGAAGCTGATGCAGCACTGACTTTTCAGGAACTTGCGGAGCTCCGGTTTCTCCTCCAGCCTGGTCTGCAGGTTGAGGAACTCCCGGTAGCGGCGGTTCACAGTGTGGTAGGCCATCTGCTGAAGGCTGCCTGCAACCTCACCCTCCAGGGCTGTCTCATACTGAGGAGGAAAGCAATGCTCGTTAACCCTTACAGACCTCCAAGCAATACCGCGTTGCCACACTTCCCACCCAACAACTCCCCAGCTCTCTCCCCACACAGCACACACGTTCCTCACAATGAAGGGATGGGTGACATGGGGCTACAACTCACCTTGATGGTGTACAAGGTGTAGGGGTGGAAGCCAGTCCCGCTGTGCTCACGGGCAGTGATGGTGCCGGTTATGCGCAGGTTCTGGATGACGACCGGTCCATCAGGGCTGCTGAGGGGCTCAAAGCTGAAGGTGCTGATGGGAGCAGTCGGGGAGGATGAGAGCAGGGGAAGAGGCTGAACAGGGTCTGACGGGCTTTGGGGCAGGGCCTCTGGTGTTCCCAATTCTTTCCCCAAGCTGCAGGGCCGCTCCACAGAGCACTTCTTGGGACTGTCCTCCTCTGTCTCCATCACTGGATCAATCTGGATGTCAGGGCAGGAGCCCAGAACATAAGCAGACGGGAGCAGCAGTCCAGCATCACTGCTGGTGGTATGGCCATCCTCCAGATCCCCCATCCCATCCTCTGAAGTGTCTGCTCCCTCCAACGGAGCGGGAACATCAGGGAGATGCTCATCAAGAAACTCCCCAGCAGGTGATGGTGCCAGCAGCTCCACATCCTGGCCTGGAGAATCCAGCTCCAAACCCTCATAAGGGAACAGCAAGCCCAGGCCTCGTGGCCTCAAGACAACCCCCTCACTGCAGGGTAGCTCACACGGCACATCCACACCATCCTCACCACCAGCCCCTGCTTCTCGCCCAGGTGATGGGGATAGAAGCGGTACTGCTGGGGCAGCACCCAGCTGAACTGTGAGAGGCAGAGAGTCTGGCACTGGAACTGCAGGGCTGGGCTCCTCGCCCTGTGCCTTCCTGGGGAAGGCCCCAACCAGCAGCAGGTTGATCCAGTCGGGGTCAGCCATCTTCCTGATGGCGGGCAGCAGCACGTTGCAGGCCACCAGCTCCACCACCACGAAGCGACCCGTCCGCGTCTCCAGGTGGGGCTCAGGCACCAAAGCCCGCAGCAGCAGCTCCACAGAGGCGCGGGCATAGCTCACCTCAGCCGCCGGGCTGCAGAGGGCTGGATGCAGGCCCGTGACCCGGCAGTACTCCTCCCACAGCAGCCCGTGGCCCCGTAGGGCCTGCAGGTAGCTCTGCAGGTGACGGCCACACAGCAGGAGCAGCCGGCGGGCCAGGGCCTGGCGGTCAACCCGCGCCATCCGCCGCCTCAGCTCAGCTGCCAGCCCCATCATGGCCTTCTCCACCTCAGCCTCAAAGGCGTGCTCACTGCTGACGGTGCGGTACCAGGAGGAGACGAAGTCCCTCACCACTTTCCTGACGGTGCTGCTGATCTCCTGCTCCAGCAGCTCCTCCGCCTCAGGGCTGTGTGCCGCCGGCCGCAGGGATCCAGCGAAGCGCTCTAAGCGCAGCCTCCAGCCCGGCCTGCTCAGAGCTCGGGGTCCCAGCCACCCACCCAGCACTGCTGCGGTCCCACACAGCAGCGCCAGCACCTGCAGGTCCAGCAGCAGCACCAGCAGCCAGCCCAGCACGGCCACCAGGGCCAGCATCTCACGGCGGCACGGCATGGTGCAGCAGCGGTGGGGTTCAGCGGTCAGGCTCTGCGATCTGGATTTGGTATCGGGGCTGCAAACACCGGGCCTCAGCCGAACCACCTCTGGGCCAGCAGGCTGCGAGGAGCGGGCAGCAAGGGCTGCAGCCAGTAGGCTGCTCAGAACTAACAGCCGCTGGGGCTCTGGGCACTCGGGCTAGGAGAAGCAAGCACGCAGCTGGGCATTAGGGCCGGCCGAGGACTCAGTTAATAGAGCTGCTACCTACTGGGCTCCCAACCGAACATTACGGTGCAGCCCCCTCGCACAGCACCGCTCAATGACCCCCCGCGGCTCCAAGCCCCGGGGCTGCACGCAGCACGGCTTCACCGACCACACCGCCCCCTCCGCGTCCCTCCCTGACCCCTCACCGAGCACCAAAACCGCAACCGGCAAACACCAGAGCACCGACACAGCAACTCCGCGGCTCCAGTCTCAGCCACCCGACATTGGCCCAGGCCCCGGAGCTCCGCGCTAGCGGCTGCGCCCCGCAACGGCACGACCGCACCGGGATCCGGGCGGTGCGGGATCCGCCTCTTTTCCCTCCTTTTCCGGCCCCGCCCCACGCGGCTCCGCGCGCACTGCAGCGCCCTCTGGCGGCGGGCGTGCGGCACTGCAGCCGTTAGGCGCGCGCTGGAGGTTCCCGCACGCGCGCTGGGCTTCTTTTGCACGCGCTGTGAAAATGGCGGCGTTCGCCTTCGCGGTTCTCGTCGTGCGTTGAGAACAACAGCAAAAAAAGTCCGTGCTCTCATATTGACGTTCCAGCGTGAGCTTTGTTGTGATGGGGACGTGTGTCAAATGGTGCAGTTTTGCACTTGGGCCGGAGGAATCCCAGGCATCCATACTGGAAGGAACGATCCTTGAGAGCAGCCCTGCAGAGGAGGACCTGGGGGTCTCGATAGATGAAAAGCTTGACGTGAGCCAGCAGTGTGCTGCTGCGGCTCGGAAAGCAAATGGGATCCTGGGCTCCGTCAGCTGAGGGGCGGCCAGCAGGGACGGGGAGGTGATCGTCCCCCTCTGCTCTGCTCTTGTGAGGCCCCATCTGCAGCACTGCGTCCAGGTGTGGAGGCCCCAAGAAAGACAGGGAGCTGTTGGAGAGGGTCCAGAGGAGGCCACAAAGATGATCAGGGGACTGGAGCACCTCCCTCATGAAGACAGGCTGAGGGAGCTGGGCTTGTTGAGCATGGAGAAAGGAAGGCGGCGGGGTGACCTCAGTGCAGCCTTCAGTACCTGAAGGGAGCCTGCAGGCAGGAGGGGAGTCAACTCTTTGAAAGGGTAGGTAACAGCAGGACGAGGGGAAATGGTTTGAAGTTGAGGGAGGGGAGATTGAGGTTGGATATCAGTGGGAAGTGCTTTGATATGAGAGCGGTGAGGTGCTGGAACAGCTGCCCAGAGAGGCTGTGATGCCCCGTCCATCCCTGGAGGTGTTCAAGGCCTGGTTGGATGGGGCCCTGGGCAGCCTGGGCTGGTATGAAATGAGGAGATTGGTGGCCCTGCTTGTGGCAGGGGGTTGGAGATCCGTGATCCTTGAGGTCCTTTCCAACCCAACCATTCTGTGATTCTGTGAAAACACAGTGGCTCGGAGCTGAGGGATTCTGGAGGCTGTAAAGCCGCAGTGCTGCTGTGGGGAGGTGGCTGCAGAGGTCTGAGCCCCATGTGGGGCATCAATCACAGTGCGAGTCTGGCACAGAGAAGCGTGGTGCGGTGCCTTCGCCTCGGGGCTCGTTTCCTTCTCCCCTCCCCAAGTAGTGACAGGAGCTGCTTGGATGGATGGAGAAGGCAGCTCCCATCAATCCTATCCTCAGTCATTCCCTATGGTGGAATTGTGGCTTTTGTTGCAGTGCTTTTTTGGAAGATGAGCACAGTGTGAGCTGTGGCACAACGGTGTGCTGAGGTGTGGGGGTGTGAGGTGCTGAGCCCTTGGCTGGGGTGGGCAGAAGGCAGCGTGAGGCTGCTGCAGTGCTTTGGGTCTGACTTTGTGTTAAAGCACTGAGGCTGTGGATGAGCACTGTTACTATAGGATGGTGAGATTCAGATGCCCTGCTCAAACATGGGTGATGCAGGCACTCCTGACGCATCACTCAGCAGGCGCTGGTGGGACTCCCTCTCCCCCCCACGCTTTGCTTTTAAATTATTTAATGAGCTCCTTAAGCTGTTTAGCATGGAATTTGTCAAGGCTCCATCAGCCATATACAGCACAATGTGACAGCCATACTTCTATTACAAACAGCGTATTAATCTTGGAATAGCGCTATTTGTTTTCCTCCTTTGCTTTTATGGTGCTTAAAAGCATGTATCTTCTCCTGAAAATCAATAACTAAAGCTATGAATAATAAAAAAACACTGCGGCGAATGGCTCGTGGAGATCCTATGGCTGCAAGTTGCAGCAGTAATGACTCTGTTTGCTAGCCATTAAGTATGTGATCTCAGAAGAATTATGCAGATTATAATAGCTGTATCAACATAAGTATGTTTTGCTGATAGACTTTCCTGATTGGATCCGCAGGACGTAAGCCTGCTAATCCCCTGCATCGAGGACCTGATTATATGAGAGCGCTCTGTGGATCTGCAGATAGAAAGTTAAGAAACAATTAAAAGAAATGCTGGCCCATGTGCGGCGTTTCTCCGGAGCTCTGCTGTTGTTGCTGTTTTTGTGTTTCTCTGTAAGATTTTTCTCTTTCCCTGTGGCTTGGCTGGAGGCCAACGGACCCAGCTCGGAGCCCTGCTGCAAACACACGCTTTGTGCTTTGCTCATTGATGTGCAGGCAGTGTGATGTGGCCCGTTGGACCTGGGTGTCTGCATGACCTTCCCTTCTCCACTCCTCAGCCTCCCAGAGATCTGCTGGCTGGAGCTAATAATGGTGCTGCAATGAAAAGACCCCCTGTAATTAAAAAATCTGCTCGCTGTGCACTTGACAGTCTTCAAAGTTGTACAATTTTGCATGTAGGAATTTGCATGTAAGATCTGCTTATTAACATCACCTTGCTAATATCAGCTGTCACTGCAGGAGGTTGCAGTCAGCTCTACAAACTCTGCTCTTGCTTAATGATGCTTCAGATGTCTTGTAGTTGGTTCTGGTGTTGCTCTGCACCTCAGTTTCCCCTTCCTGTTCATCCTCCAAAGCTGTGCCACTCCCCTGATGTGATGCTGTGTGATTGCCTGGGAAACATCCATGGGATGCACAGGAAGGTTGGTGCATTGGAATTCCCCATCCTCCCTGGTTGTACCTTTCCCTGTGCTGCTGTGGGCTCTGGCTGTGAGTTTGTGGTGCCTGACGGACACCTTGGCTCCCCTCTGCCTCTTGCATTGATGCTTGGAGAGGTTCTGGCAGCTCCTGAAAGGAGTAGAAAGGAGGTCGTTGTGCATCAGGGCTTGTCAGGAAAAGATTCCCCCGGTCAGCAGAGATGCATGCAGAATTCTGAAATGTGCTATTTATTTTTAGTTTAATTTTTGAGCAAAAAATAAAAGCACCTTTCCACCAGGATCTCTTCCAGCAGTTCTGCTCTATGCTGAGTGGGGCAGCAGGGAGGAGCTGGCGTCTCCATGCCCATCTCAGATCTTTTTGCAATAGATTTGTAGCCAGGCTCCTTTGACTGGTGGTGAAGGTGGGACTGGGAGCTGTGGAGAGGCTGGGCATTTTGTCCTGTGCTCCCAGTCCAAAAAAAAACAACCCAAGAGATAAATCAGGCTGCCACAGGAAACATAGGATGAACAGGTCTTAATTATGGCTTAAATCCCAACTGGGGATGCGTGTATACTGTTAGTGATGGTTTCCAGGCTGCTGGGGGTGCTGTGTTGGAATAGCAGTGCTGTACTCACTGCACAAGGACCGGGGGGTCACCATCCCTGGGGGTGTCCCATTACTGGGGATGTGGGCAGTGGGCACGGTGGGATGAGGTGGGGTTGGGGAGCTGAGAGGTCCTGTCCAACCCGGATGATTCTATTCTGTGAAGGGTGCTGCATGAGAGCATCAGCTCTAGGGTTGGCTTCCACTTTCCCATATAGGCTAAGGGAAGGGTATGGGTTGGGTTGGGTTGGCAGGAGGGATTTGTCTGGGAGCAGAGGAGGTGGAGGCAGGATGCCATCTCCCACCCGCTGCCGTCCAACCTAGGAAGCCATTGCTGCTGCAGCTCACCCTATGCTGTCTGGCATCCCATTAGCAAATAAATTCGTTATGTTCAGGACAACGCAGTCACTTAATGTGATGTGCACATCACCAAACCCCAAACGTGCTGCGTGCGGAATCGGGCGAGTTGCGGTGATGAATGTCATGCAAAACTCCAAGGCACTAATTGAAGGTGGTTTCAACAGAATATTCAATTAATGCTCTCTGCGTCGCAGACAGTCTGGAAAAGGCGCTGTTTTCTCCCGAGGATCTGTGTTACTGTGCAACAAACAGATGAAAATGAACCGTTTTACGGCCTTCTAATTGAAAGTCGATGCACCAGTTTTATTAAAATTTTCATGGTGGGGGGAACTGGATGCCTGAGGGGTTTGGTAATGGGATGAGCGAGCTGCCTCGCATCCAGCCGCAGGCAGGAGCAGCTGGGAGCAAAGGGCTGAGCCGTCCCTGGTGGCACGTGTGGTGGTGGCAGGTGGCCCTGCAATGGAGCAGGGTCTGCGTGGAGCAAAGTGAGGGACTGCTGTGTCTGTCAATAAACCCCTCCTGCCTCCTTTTGGGATGCGCTGTCCTTTCAGATGGGAGCCAAAAAAATGAACTGCGACTTCACAGAAATCAGCCTGTTTGCTGCCTGATGCATTGAAGCTGTTGGCTTGGGGCCTTCCCTTGCATTGGTGTATGAGTACTAATTTATGCTCCTGCATCTGATGATGATTTAGCTGTTCGAAAGTGTTATTTACGATGCGTTCCTGTACCCATTTCGCCATGATGATAGTGTTTTGATAATGGGAATTTACAGTCCTCTCTGACAAGAGGCTGTAAACCAACCGGCTGGATGTGTTTTTGTATTCCTACAGGCCTAATTTGTAACATAAAGCACTTAATAATTGTTATTAATGAACCTGCTGTGGTCAGTCTATGGACCCAGCTGGAAATCACATCTGCTGTTGGATTTGCAGTGAATTCCTGCAGGTGGAAGGAGCACGGCTGGAGCAGGCCGGGTTTGGGGAGTGTATGGGAACTGCTGCATGGCCTGAGCCTCGGATTGAGGACCTGAGGCGAGCAAGGAGTCAACCTGGGAGCACAGGTGAAGGCAGTTCTGTGCTGTGGAGGGGTGGAGCCTGGCTGCACCTCTCCTGGACCCCATTTAAGAGCTGACTGCCAGTAGGGAAGGTTTTCTTTCTGGAGATCCTCTGGAGTTTTGTAGTGGGCCCAGGACAAGGTGAGCGCTCTATCTATCCTCTTTTTGGTGTGATAACTTGTGTAGCCAAACTTTCTTGTTTATCTCATAATTATGATATCTGTGCATTCATTGTTTAGGCAGGGAGGTTTGTGGCTGTGTGGGGTTCTGTCACCCCATGCTGTGAGGGGTGAATTGGTGTGGGGAGGTTGATCTGCATGGCTGTGAGATAAAATGTGCGATTTGTCCATCTGGGTGCCTTTAGTTTTTGTCAGTGTGATGGAGGGGAAGTCATCCTTTACTACAATATAGGAAAGAGGCCTATGGTTTCATAGAGGCAGCAGGAGCTGTCAGGAAAACATCTCTGGGGACATCTGTGCCCATCTCTCACTGGAACGGGGGCAGTTGAGGCTTTCACAGCCTTCTGGGTATTTCTGATAGGTTCCAGCTTGGACAGCCAGCCTGGAATGAAGGGGTAAAGGATGCTTCTGATTGCCTCCAGTGGGCTGTGTGACCTTGAGGAAGGCGTGTACTCCCTTTCTAGTTGAAGTAGGGCAGTGCTGGTATCCTTTGGGTCGCATCTGATATGGTGCTAATGTCTTTTATCCAACCTCGCTGACCTCCCAATAGACCCCTATTCATTTTGGTTTTGGTGCTCTCACCAGCTTGGGATAATGTAGCCTGATGTGAGTGGGAGCCTCTTCAGATGCAGCAGTAACAAATCAGAATACCTTTTTTGGACGGCATGCCCGTGCTTTTAAGTGCTCATGTCAGTAATTGAATGGCTTTGGAGGGGTTCAGTTGATGGCTTGAGCATCCCTTGGCAAAGCCCTCACCCCCTGTTCACAGCCCAACATGCTGTCTGCTGCTGTTGAAATGAGGTAATGCTTTGAAGTATCACCAGATCTCTGCAAGAGGAATATTTTGCATAATTGGTTTCTGACAAGGCCTAAAATACTATTTAGAGTCGCATGGCTGAGTGTTAATTTATGCCTGTACTCCTAAGCGTAACTTTGTTATACAGCAGCGTTATTTATGGTGCGAGCTCGGATCTATTGTGTGTTGGTGATAATGGAGATATATAGCTGGCTGTGGCAAGAAGCTATAAAAGAAATGGGGAGATGTTTCTCTGCAGTTATGGACTTAATTTTTTAATGTGAGATATGGTAGCGATTGCGAGTGATGTGATCTGATAGTCAATAGGATGGCGCAGGGCTGGGGATGGCTTGGGGGAATAGGTTCCTTTTGGAGGATGCTTTTCAGCTCCTGCTGAGCCTGATTGCTTCTTGCAGTGTTTTTAGTGACTTGAAATCAAAATGGTGGCAGTTGACTTGTTGCTGCTCTTTGGTTCTATTAAATATAATTATCACATTTAATTAAAACTTCAATCATAAAAGTGTATTGAAGATGACAAATCTTAGATTAGTGGGGATGGAAAAAGTGGCATTTTGCTGTAACATTTTGGAGACCCTCCACTGTTTTGGGCAATTTGGCTTTGTGTGGAGGGTGATCTGCTGTCCTCACCCATTGCACCAATGGGTTCTGAAGTGTTGGGCAGTTCCTTGCCTTTCCACCAGAGATCTGCCTTCAACCACAGATTTTGGGCATCGTGGCTTTGTTTTGAATGGGATTGAAATACTGTTTTGCAACTGCATCAGACATTACAGGCAGGAACATGTCTTGTTTTGCATTAGCTTGTTTATGTTGTACTTGACAAAACACAACAGGAAATAATTGGGGAAAGCAAGTCTGAAGTTCAAGTTGTTTCAAAACAAGGAATGCAAATGTGAGATTTTGAGAAGTATCAAAGCAGGATGATTCAAAGTCGTTGGATGTTATTTTTTCCCTCTCCCATGAAATGAAATTTCTGCAGGGAAAAGAGCTGACTCTGCAGAGTGCCTCACTTCCAACAAATCTCATTTTATTCTGATGGAAAACCATTCCACCCCAGCTCTTTCCAGCCAGGTCTGCTGCTTTCCTTTCTGGGCCAGATTTATTCCTTTCCTCTGTGTGTTTCCCTGTCATCAAGACTGCCCCAAAGCTCTGGGAAAGGCATCAAAACAGCTGTGGGTACTTCAAAGCGTGGCAGTCCTGTTAGATGTCCTGCAGCCACTGAGCCAGCGTGGGACGTGACCCCTCCCAGGTGTCCCCCTCTTCCAAAGACCTTGAAAGGAGCCCTGATAGACTGAACTCCACTTCTGCAGCAATCGCCTGCCTGCGAGACTTTCCCTGTGAAAATGCAGGGGATTGGGGAATGTGAAAGGAGCGCGAGTGAGATGAAATGAGAAACGAGGGGGAAGCTGATGAACGGGCGAGGTGTTAGCGAGATGGAAAGAGGAGAGGCTTTCCCAAAGCAAGCTGTAAAAGCCAAGACGGTGCTGTCACACTGAGCATAAAGCTGATGATTTGCCAGTGGCTCAGCTGCTGCAAATCCCTGCTGGGTGGGGAGGAAGGGGTTTGCCAGAGCAAAAGGGAACCAAAGTGGTGGTCCTCCCTGTGCAAGGGGCTGTGGGCCCTTAGCATGAGTGTGAGCGTACATGAGGCTGCTCCCTGTGGGTTCTGCATGAGGCAGAGCTGCATTTCATAGGGAACTGTATGGGAACTGCTGAACTGTGGCCTGAGCCTCTGATTGATCACCTGAGGTGAGCAATGAGCCCTGGGGGCACAGGTGAAGGCAATTCACCTGTGCTGCTGCAAGGGGAGGAGCCTGGCTGCAGCTCTCCTACAGCCATTGAAGAGCTGACTGCACGTGGGGAAGGATCTCTTTTGGAGATCCCTCCTCTGGAGTTCTGCAGTGAGCCCAGGACATGAGTAAGCATTCCATCTATTCTCCTGGTGTAATAACTTGCTTAGCCAAACTCTCTAGTATGTTCCGTAATTATAACATCTGTACATTCATTATTATCCAGGAACACAAGGAAATGGTCGTTCGTGGCTTTCCTGTGGGCTTTCCTGCATATTCATTGCTTTTTGGGAATAAAGCACTCTTAATATTATTTCAGAGTACTGAAGGTTAAGGCGATGCCCATAAGAAATGGAAGAACCCATTGTTGAGTTGTAAGCTCATCCTTAGGTGATGCAGAGGATGCTTGTTTGTGTTCTGTCTCAAGGCTGCTCGGGCTGATTCTTCACTTCTTACATCACATCTTAAAGTTTTCTTTAAACTGTTATCACTTAAAAAAAATCTCCTTAGCAATTATGGTTGTTTAAGAAAAAAACTTAAAATCCCCAAGGTCAAAGCAGTCTCATCTTTATATGGATTGCAATAAATTACTTCCTGCCTATTCATAGGGTAGGGAAGACCTTTTTATGTAGAAAGGATCATTATAGAGTTGCCAGGTCGTTAATTACATTGGGCTCTTCTCGCTGTGCGACTCATCTCCATGAAGCAGCAAAGATCGTGGTGAGAGATAATGCAGTAAAAAGTGCATTAAAATGCTTCAAATGTCCTTTGCTCCTATCTGTACATCAGTCAGAACTACAACTGATTCCAAAAGGGCACTGCCAATTGGAATCAATAAACTTTTACAGGTTGGGCTGAGGCCTGTATAGATACTTGGAGTCAAGGCAGGGGCTGGTAGCACATTCTGTGCTGATGCTCAGGAGTATTAAAGTTTAATATACTCTGTTCTGGCTGTCTGTCACCTTGGTGCAAATCCAGAGTTGCTCCATTGCAGCTGATGGAGGAATGCAGGTGCACGAGCAGAATCTGGCCCTGGGTGTCTTATTTACTGCTCAAACCACCTGCTTCAGGAGATAAAGCAGCTGCTATCTCTGTAGCCTTAAATGTGACATTCAGGCAGTGATGTGCCTGGTCCCCCCGTCGCTTTAGATGCTTGTTGATTTTTCTTAAATGTCAGAAGAGTTTTTAAACTTGATTTGGATGCAGCAGCACAGCTCTCCCGTGGGGTCTGTCTGTCTGTCCTGCTCTGGGGCTGTCTGGTTGATGTGTGCCGGGGGCATCAGCCCTCTCATTTGTTAACAAGGGGAGATTTTGGCCCGCTCCTTTATTAATGAGAGACTTTTGCTGTGATTTTGCTCCCTTTAAGAATACAGTCCCTTTCTGTAGGCATCACTCCATGCCTGTGGATAGGCTGTGTTCACACTGCTTTTCTCCCATCTCTTGGTGGGCCAGAGGGGCCTGGTAGTGCCGTGCAGTTTGGCTCTTCTGGTGGTGCTTGTTCTTAAAATTCTTATCAGAATGCATCTCAGCACTGTGGCTTGCCCTTGGGGGGAAGCAATGTATGCCCCATCTCTGTGGCACCATGGCAGAGTGGTCCCATCCATCTCCCCTTTGGCTCTGGGAGGTTCCAAAAGGAGGCAGAACTCAGCACAGTGAAATGTTTGTGTGTTTTTTTTTTTTTTCCCTGCTAATTTGCTGTTTTCCTTGTCTGGTAATGCTGGCCCAGCTACAAACCCAAGCTCATTGGTTCAGCAGGCTGTGTGCTACCAGTGTAGTGCCCAGTGATACCTTTGGGCTCAATGTGATGGCTGCTGTTTGGAAAGCACAGCCTTGCTCGGGGTCATTGCAGCATCAGGAAGTGGGGCTCATCTAAAGGAAGATGGTTTGCAAGGTGTCCTCAGTGGTTTCTCATAGACAATGGGTCTGTGGAGGGGGTCAGGTGCAGTTCTCATCTCTGTGCCTCCCATTTCTTGCTGCAGGCTCAGCCCCTGCTCTGAAGGTAAAGCTGGGAGAAGCTTTGTGGATTGTAAGGAGAAGAATGCAGCATCCAGGCACTGCTCATCCACAGTGGTGTTTGCAGCACTGGAGTGCATAAGCAGAGTTCTGTGCTCCAGAGTGGGGCAGGGTGGCCGTGGGGCAGGCACAAATGCGCCGTGTCTAATCGCGAGCTCAAAGCCTTCGCTATCAAACCTTCAGCTCTTCACAGCCTAATTACAACTTGCCTGGTGCATTGGTTACGATGAGCAATGAAGATATAATCGCTGCTGTTATTTGTCCTTCCTGGCTCCAGCTGTTAAAACAATTCCTCCTTCATAGCCCAGCCAATTTCATGGCTCTGATGCGTCCCTGCCGCTGCCAGCCCGTCCCTGCATCCCGCGTGCTGGGCGCAATGCTCCACAATCTCCATGAAAGCAGCCTATTTCCTGCATGAAGCCCGTGAAATTGGGAAGATAATATTTTCAGAGCTGCTGGTACCCTGATTGCATGTTTGTTTGAAATGACAGTTTATGTTGTCTCTCTCTTTCATTAGGGAGGTTCAGCGATCGCGATGTTATTAACTAACAACAGCACTCACTGCATATAAACATGATTCCGCAGAGACACTCCAAGGAGCACTTGAAGGCAGAGGGGAGGGAGATTGAGAAGGGAGAGAGATGCTCTGTTCCTTGCCTTTTTTTCCCCCTCTCCTTCCAGTGCAGGGGAGAGAATTTGAGCTAGATTAAAGTCCAGAAGAGTTCTGTTTGTACTGTAATCCCTTGGAGGGGGAGGGATGAGAATCTTCCTATTCCCTTTCCAATCAAAACCATGGTGCAGAGAGATGCTGTGTGCTCTGCCCAGTGTCTGCAGCATCTCCCAAAGCCATCCCGCCTCCTCCCATTGCCTGCTGCAGTTCCACCTCTGCCCCAGTCAAATACTGTTAAATTGAGGCAGTGTGACTGCATCCCAGGCAGGGATGGGCTGCAGCCTGAGTGCCAGCCCTGTGGAATCCCTTCACAAGCATAGGCTGTGGCTGTGGGCTTGTCTTCTAATGCAGCTTGGTGGTGGGCTTTGGTGTGGGCTAACAAAACTACTGCTGGGATGAAAATGGGGGAAGGAGTGTGGATTTCTCAGATTTTATAAGTTAAGGATTGTAAGCTTGCATGCTGAGGTTTCTGGAGTTGTCATTGATGTAAGCTGCTGGCCCTAATGCATCACCAAATGTGGGAGCTGGAGCCATCAGGGTGCTGCTGTGAGCTGGGCTGCAGGAGCAGCATTTTCCCCAGGCAGATGGGAAGTGATTGATGCTGAGTGCATGGTGTGGGTTTGGGATGGAGGCTGTC
Organism: Tetrao urogallus; assembly: GCF_951394365.1. Lineage (NCBI taxonomy): Eukaryota > Metazoa > Chordata > Aves > Galliformes > Phasianidae > Tetrao > Tetrao urogallus. The sequence goes on along the minus strand of NC_136835.1, from coordinate 4,848,180 downwards.
GTGGCAGTGTGGCTGGGTGGGCAGACAAATCCGGAGGGGTTCTTGGTGGCAGAACTCAGCCTAGGAAGTAGAGGAGATGCTGACATCCTCAGGGCTGGGGCTTGTCTGTCTCCTGTCTGTGGTGGAAGAACAAGAGGAATGGTTTGGTGTGACCATCAGCGCCTGCCCTGCATGGCGGCTGTGCTGCTGATTTCCCATGCTGCAGGTGCTGCCTCTTATTAAATGTAAATGGCTGTGAAATGGGCTGCGGGGGAGTTCTCTGTCCTGAGGTGTGGAGCTTGTTTTAAACAGAGCCAGCAAAGTTGCTTGTAGCCATGGCTGCCCATTAGAAGATCCTGTTTCCAGTGAGTTAACTCTCTGCCAGGAGATAATTGTTCAGGCTAAAAATTTCCATGCTGTAAGTCTGCCTTGGGCTATTTGAAACCGGGGAAAGGGAGTCTTTATAAAAATCTAGTGAAGGAAAAAATGAAGTGAGGTGGCAGCGGAGCTGAAGAGATCGTGTCTCTCCATGAGATGGAGGCAGAGACTTGGAGTTGGGCAGGGGGACGCGGGTGCTGTGCAGGGCTGAGACGCAGCGGTGGGCACGGGCAGAGAGCAGAGCTGTGCCTGAGAGGGAGAACTGTCCGTTTTCATTACCACCGACTCATAAACGGGAGGCTCTGCTGCGGCTCTAATAGCTGCTGCCTTGTTCATCCCCACATGGGCTGCTTGGTTAATGTGGTTCTCCTGGCTAGATAGCAAAAACGCTCACGACAGGTTGTTAAAGGAGCTTGATTAAAGGTATAGCAATTTAGGAAATAGCAGAAGGCTTCTCATTCAGCCTTAATTTGGCCATTTGCATGGATTTGTTCACTGTGATTGTTTTGAATGATATAATTGGGTGTTATTTTCTCGATGGGAGTGCTTTATCTATTCCAAAGAAGTGCTAGCTACAGTGCAAACATCTCTCTGTGGGTTCTGCTTTGTCTCTGTCCTGTCTTCAACAATAACCATCAACAACAAGCAGAAGGCAGGGGCTGCTGGGGTCCTTAAGCCCCTGCATTCTGCAGCCTATGGCCTGGGGACTTGCTGAGCCAGGCGTGAGCTCAGCCCCTGCTCTCCACCATTTTGATCCTTCTGACCTTGCCCACGCTTTTGCCTTTCACAACACCTTGCTGCAACAAGTTTGACAAGGTAATTAGATGTGTGCGTGTGCAGAAAAAAGCACTTCTTTAGGTTTTGCACTCAAGTCTGCAAAAAAAAACCAAACATCCAAAAAACCCAGAGCCTGAACTTGAGATCTGCCAGCATCCCCACCCTCAGTACTGGTGGAGGAGTGGGGGCTGCACCCCTCCCTGTGCCCCAGAGGGCTGCTGGGTGTGGTGGTACCCAGGGGGGGCTGTGCTGATGCTTCCCTGCTTGTGCAGCTGATTAGAAAGCAGAAGAATGGAAAGAGAAAATGGAAATGGGAAGGAGCTTGACAGCCCATGGAGAGGTATTTCAGAGGTATTTCAGCTGCAACACAAAACATTTGGTGGTAATTATAGAATAACCTTCATTTAAATGCAAATAAGCTTGTAATTAAGATAAGGGCTCTGTCATTTGCCAGCATTTCTTCCTCCTTCCCTCCCTTGCCAGCCATGGGTTGTGAGATGTTCCCCATCTTGCCAGAGCTGCTGCTTGCTGGAGGGCTTCTATGGCAGGGTGCTGTGCTCGGGTGCTGCTGAGATGCAGATCCCATCCCCAGGCTGTGCTGCAGCCTGCTCCAGGTGTGGGATGCTCTGCAGGGGCTGTGGGAGCAGAGCTCCTCTGCTGTGCCCTGCTCTGCATGGCGTGTGAGCTTGGAACCGAGTTCCAGAAATGGCCCATGGCTGCTTCCCACCCCCAGCGGGGAGGTGGAGAGCAAGCAGCATTGCATAGGGATCTTCCAGCATTGATTGTGCCTGGGGCTTTATGAGACTAATCTCTATGGGGAGAAAACAGAGGAGAATAGGGATGCTACTTCTGGCCTTAGCCAGGATGCTGGGAGCTGGGCAAAGGTGAGTTGGTGGGTTGGGCTGAATTGAATTGCACACCTACTCCTGGACACAGGCTAATAATGTCATGATAACGTTTTGACACTCCTTGCTGGAATTATCTGTCACCAGCCTGCAGGTAGCACCTTGTAATGCGGGAGGGATCGGTGTGTGGGGCTCCTGCATCCCTGCAGGGATGGGCACCGGAGCACAGCGCGGCTCCAGGAACAGCCGCTGCTGGAAAGGTTAGCCAGCAACCTTTGCTTAAACTGTCTCAATCTGTGTGAAATGTTATCTCTCCGCCTGACTAAAGATATGTGAGCCGAGGGAGCGGAGATGCTCCCAGATTGTATTTATCTAGCCCTTTGAAAGGGCGTCTGAGAAATTAACTCGGCAGCTTAGGAGAACTTTAATGTTTTGATAAGTGGTTGGTGTTGCTGCTCTGCTTAACAACTGCTGTGGAGCAGCCCCATCCCAGGCTGGGGAATGGCACTGCCAGCTGAGCAGGAGCTGCCAACCCCCTGTGTGCTGCTGCTGCTGCCCTTTCCTGGGCTGTGCCTGCTGGGAGTGCATCCTTCTGTCTGCATCCATCCCTCACAGCTGGGCATGGGTGATGCTCGAGCCCTCAGGCCATCTGTGTTGCAGATCCCATGGAAGTGATGCCTGCTTTATTCATTTACTCTTCCTTTCTTCCTTTTCTATAGGCTTCTGCAGGTGTCAGGGGAGGAGGGAAGGGCTGGGAAGCTCAGGCCCTGTGTGGCAGGAGTGGAGGTGACTCCAGGGATGTGGATGGTGGGATTTGAGATCAGAGAGGAGGCTGCAGCAGCAAGAGTTTCAGTGGGGTTGGAGGCAAAGAATTTGTAGGCAGCCTGGAACAGCTGGTGTTATTAGATGCTTTCCTCTGGACTTCTCATGTAAAGCATCCAAGGGAGGAGCAGACCTGCTCGTCCCTAGGGTGAAATACAGAAGCTTCTCATTGCTGGCAGAGAGCTTTGTTTTCTGCTGAGAAAACTGGAAGAGGCTGCAGGGTGGATTTTCTTTGCTGGAGAGGAGCAGGGTAGGAATGTGTGCTGCCCTGGGTGGTTTTGTGCTGCCAGTTGAGGTCCAACCAAAGGGTGAGTGTGAGTGAGTGCCTCAATGCTGTTAAACAGCAAGACATATCAGGAGGGCCTGGGCTGCTCAGAAAGCTGCCTGGAGGAGAGAGAAACTTACTGGTGGGAATGTTCCTGAATATACAAAGAATTTGTCAATATAGCTCAGTTTTTAATACTTGATTCTGAGGTATGAATAATTGACCTCAACATGCAGCAGCTTGGTGACCTCTGAAGTGATGCTGAGTGCACTGAGGGGAGCAGAGAAAGTGTGGATTTGGGATGAAAGCTTGAGGGGGTGAATAGGACAAAAGCCCCGGGGCAGTCTGTGGGGGAGAGCCCTGAGCTCTCTCACCACTGCCCACGAGATGGCAGCCAGTGCCCGTGCAGCACCCAGCGCTGCACCTCGGTACTGTGGTCACAGAATCATTAGGTTGGAAAAGGCGTCTCGGATCACATCGTGACCCTCCACTGTCAGCTTCTTGGCTGCAGGGTGGAGCTCAGGCTGCTTCCTGTGTGTGGGCAGGTGGATGGTAGCACCTGGCAAGGAGCCCTTATGTTGGTGATGGATGCTCCCTGGGGAGGCATTGCAGCAGCACTGGAGGGTTTGCATTGTCAGCTGTTCATCTGCACCCCTTTGCTGAGCACAAAGCTCAGTGTTGGGCTCCCTTACCCCACCATGACCAGCAAAGGAGCTGCAGCACAGCAGAGGGCAGCAAGCCCCAGCTCAGCCCTCTGCCTCCTCTCCTGTACACTGGCCCTATTGCTGCAATAGTTCATTTGCTACAAACAGCCCCAATTACAGTATTGATCTTCTGCATGCTGGGAGCTGATGGTAGGTCCCTCCCCAGCTGGCCTGGCAAACAGAACTCTCCATCAGCTGGCACTTCATTGAATGTCACGCAGCAACTTCCTCATCATCTCCCCATGGCCATCATGGGCAGCTTTCAGTAAGGAGGAGGTGAACCATTTGTGAATAAACGGGGTCTCCTCTTCCCCTGCCTCTGTGTTTTATGTGGTTCTAAAACTGGGTTTGGGAGAGTGGTGCAGTTATGAAGGGGATGCAAACTTGCAAGCAGCGGATGAGCAGTGATGTCCCAGTGATGCTACAGGTTGGTTCCTGTCAGTGGTGCTTCGTGGTGCTCCCCATTTTCTGTGGGTTACTTCAGTGTGCTATTTTGTGTTGCTAAAAACAATTCAGTTTGTATGCCAGCCTTCATTGCTCTCCTCGTTAGGCTGAAATACTCCACAGCTTCCAGAGCCCTGGTTATGGGTCACGTCCTTGAGAGTGTGGAGCTGAACATCCTTCCTAGAGGACCTGATGTGTAGCATTGCATGGCCAAATGTGTGGCATAAGGGTGAATAAGACCTACTTTTTATGGTGGTGTTTTTTTGCTGGCTTCTGTGTACGATATAAGCATCTTTACAGTGCAGAAATCCCCTCTGGGGAAAGGTGTGATTGGTTTTCTCCCTTAACCAATCTGCTTGTCCCATTCTAGTGGTGAAATAAGTTGTTTCTGTTGTTTTCTTGCATGGAGAGTTTACTTGCAGAAGTCCTGCAGGAATGCTGCCTCCCTGCTCTGTCCCCTTCAAGGAACACTGTGCAGAATGAACAGAGGCTTCAGAGGTAGCATCCAAGCTCCAGCAAAGCCCGTTGCATTGACTACGGATCATAGCTGACGAAAGCAACGTCCATTGAAAAATGGAGTTCAGAGCCTTGTTTCCACTGCCTCCAATTAGCAATATTGTGAGAGGGCCTGGAGGTATCCTGCTGTCCTCGGGGCGGGATGTGTGAGGAATGCAGAGCAGGGCTGTGCTGCCCCGTGCCTGCTGGTTGGAGCAATCTTCTGCAATTCAATTCCGCCTCGTGTCCCTGGGCTGTTAATTTCCATTATCTGAGTGTCTGTGCACAAGGTGATGAGGACAAATGGGGACTGGGACAGGAGGGCCCTTCCTTGTGCCTTGCAGGGATGCTCTGCAGCCGCTACATTAAGTGGTCCCCCTGCTTGGGCATGGCAGTCTCATGTGGAAGGGCTTTGGTTGACCTCAGCTTGACTCCTGCCGTGTGTCTGGCTTCAGTTACTGCTAATTGACTGGCTTAGGAAGTGTGAAATGAAGGGCTGGTATTGGTGTCTGCTTAGGGATGAGGTTCTTGTTCCTTTTTGGCAGGAGGGTGCTGCTGGCAGTGCTCAAGGTGCATCATTTCCATGATGTGCAGAACTCTCTGCTCTGGCTTTGCAGGCTCCTTGAGTAGCATCAGTAAGAGCAGGCCAATGGGACTGCTGTTTTGGAGGGGGGGACCTAGCAGCAAGGTTAGCATGCAAGCAGGATGTAAAGCCCTGCTTGTATCTTGTATTCCTCCAGCATTGCAATTTGCAGCCAAAAATCATGAGAGCTGGATGCTGAGAGAAATCCGTAGTTGCCATAACGACCAACAAACTGTAATTAGTCAGAGTTGAGAAGAGGGGTCCGAAGAACAAATGGAACAAGGAGCTGCTCTTGGAGGGGTTCTGATAGAGATCAGAGAGCCTGGTCACAAGCGTGCTGCAGGAGAACTAATCTCTCTTGGCGCAGCTCAGTCATGAGGCTCCCAGTGGAGCTGATTTGAAGCCACATAAACTCCAGATTTTCTGATGTTTTCCCTTGTGGAGGATGCAGGAATCAGGAACGCCCCATGTGCTGGGGCTGCTGCCTTGAGGTGCAATGAGGTTGTGCTGGTGGGGGATCTGGAGGTGTTTGTTGGTGCAGAGAGCTGTGGGTGGAACAAAACAGAGCTGCTTCAGGTTTCCCCTGAGCCAAAAAGAGGCAGCGACTGCTCTGCTCCAGGCACTGGGAAACCATCTATGGTGATGTGAGTCAGGGGCAGCAGTGCAGCCCTCGCTGTGGCAATGGGGCAGAAGTCCTGGCTGTGTTTTTGTCTCAGCTCCTTGTTGCAGCGTGGCCTGGCACGAGCTGCTCTGCTTCTCAGTGCTCCAGTTCTGCAAAAGGGACGCTGGCAATAAAGCCCTGCATAGTTTGGGGGAAGCTAATTAGTTCCATTAGGGCCCCGGGCAGTGCTGACTGAGCTCTGCCCTTGTACCCATCTCTGTGAGGTGGTGCTCCCCTGCTTTAGGGGGCGAGAGGCAGGCGGCTTCCACGTGGGAAGAAGTCATGCTAGCATGAAAAACTACCCCTGGAACACCTCACAGACAATATAGAACAAAAACCATATATTATAATACGTCTGGAATACAATAGAAGCAAAATCTCCTGGCAGCAAACATTCATGCACTTGACTGCCAAGAAAAAAAGGACCGTACAGAAGATGAGACATGAAAGGGATCCCTGCACAAAGACTAAAAGTCGGAACACAATAGTATATATTTCAGGCGTATGAAAAGGAAGTGCGACAGTAATACTAAGGAGACAAGATACTCCAACAGAACTGGAGCTGAGGAGAGAGGAAACTCAATCAGCAGTGACACAGGCAGCACGGAGGAGGCAGCGCTTTGAATGGATCGCAGTCCTTTTTTTTTATTATTATTTTTTTTTAAATCCTGCTTATTTATTTTATTTCTCGAGGAATTAATCTTGCTCCATTTTTCTGGGCTTGTACAAGAACAAGGGAGCACATGAATAATACATTGCTGAGACCAGAGAGATACAAGGGGCTGCGTGCAAGGGAATGTCGATACAGATGCCGTGCTGTATGAGGACGGTGCTGCTGGAGAGGGGCTGCAGGAGAGCTGAGGGCTTTGTTGGCATCTGGCGCTGTGTGCACGGCTCCTTGCCTGGCTCAGCAGCAGCTCTCTGTGTATGTTTAACAGAAGAGATAATTTCTAATTTATCTCCTTGTCCCTCTCGTGTGCTTTGAGCTGTGCTCTGAGGGGAAGAGCTGGCAGTGCTGGGGCTGTGCTGGCCAAGGGAGTGGGGCTGGAGAGGTGCAAGAGCTGTTGGTTTTTTGTGTCTGTGTTAACTTTTCTGCATCAGATATTCAAATGCAGCTGGTGGGCTGAAGCCTGGACTTTTTTCTTCAATTTTCCTGCAAAAGCCAGGCCTTTCCAACTGTTTGATGGCTCTATTCAAGAGGCTATGTTCCTTTTTAAATAGGTTATTCTCTCTCTGCAAGATCAGAGAGCTTGCCTTTCCCCACCCACCCCTGGCAAGGCCCTGCTGTCTGCAGTTCAAGCACATCCATTAGCTTTAATGATGTCCTGTAACAAGAAGCCTCCTGCCATCACCCGGCTTAGATGCAGAGCCTCAAATGATGGCTTTAGAAAATGGGGATTGCACTGCAGGAGCACCTTGGGCAGAAACAAAGGGCTCAGCTGGATGTTTGCATGTGATGGCAGCGCCAGTCCTGCCGGGGGGCTGCAGCCCTGATGCTATACCTGTGTTGGTTTGATTGTCCTGCTAGAGCATCATTCTGGAATGCAGAAGGGAGCTGGGAAGGCGTTAGGTCCAACAGCATGAGGCTGTTCGACCTTGGAAACCAAATGCTCAGGTCAGGGTCACCCTTGCTTTGTTACCCTTGTTTGTTTTGCAAGGAGTGAGCCTTCAGAAAGTAAACCCTTGAGTTGAGTGTGCAAGGGGACGGCAGGGGATGCAGCCTCGTGGCATGAGAGGGAGGATGGAGCCTGGCAAAGGCAGTGGGGCTTGTGCAGACATCCCATCCCCAGGGATGTCCCCATCTGGAGAGCACGTCCTATGTGGAGCCATCACAGGGATTGGGAGGACAAGACTTGGCTGGTCCGCCCGCCTTTACCTGTCCTAATGCTTTTTATGGGGCTGCTATGAACAGATGACACTTATCAGCCAATGTTGGTCTTTTTTTTTCCTCATTAATGTTGATGCACCAAAAGCTTAATCAATCTTCTGTGACAAACGACCCTGCTCTCAAGGGAGTACAGAGCTGTAGAACGAATCAGCCATGCAGATTGGAGGCAGAGCTTGCAGATGTGGCAGCCAGGTACCAGCCCATGCTGTGTTCTGCAGCATCCTTCTGCTCAGAGCACCAGAGCTGACTGCAGGATGCTCCATCCCATCCCACTGTGCTCCTCAGGGCTTACTGCCCTGCTGGCTGCTTTGGCACCAGCTGCAGTGGGTTGGTAATGACTTTTCTTCTCCCTCCAGGGCTGGATGTGAATGGCTGGGCTGGAGGTGAAAGGCCCTGGTTCCCATTACTGATCCAATTTCCCGGACTTTTACCGGGTAGATGGGAATTGCCAGAGCGGAACAGCCTGATGGGCCATTGAGCCCAGTGTCTCCTCTCTGACAGCAGCTACTGTTTGGCGTGTAATTAAAAGCCTTTGTGTTATTTGACTTGTAATGTAATATCGCCCTGCTGTGTCCATATCTCATTCAGGAAAGAATAGGCCCTGACATTTGCCAAGATGGAAACAAGTCCCCTTGCGTGCTGTGGCCATGGGGTTGGCTCTGAGCCTATGCCATGCATTGCTCCCTGCATGTGGGCAGTGCCTGCACCCTGAGCGTGCATTTTGCACATGGGTGGAAGGTCTGCAGAGAGCTGAGCTTGCAGGGAACAGCAGTGTGGGAGAGCTTTGTGATTTATTAGGTTCTGCTGCAAACACTGAGATTAAGGCAAGTGCCTTAAATGGTCCTTAAAAGCTGCCTTTGGTTGAAGAGATGAGCCTGTATGATATTCTCTTCCTGCTGCTGTGTGGGCTTGCTCCAGCCCCTCTGCGCTGACACCGCTGCCTGACTTTGTGCTGCAGCAGATAAGCAGTGTGCAGCCCCATCCGTCAGCCCTGCTGGGAGGATGCAGCATGGTGAGCTGTGGGCTCTGCTGGCAGGTGCGTGCCTGTTCCTGGACTGTGAGCAGAGGCTGTGCATTGCACTGCCTTGCGGAGATAACAGCCCTGTAGATTGCAATCTGCTGTCCTTGTTTGCTGTGTGCTGGCCCGGGTTGGAGCTGTGCTGTGAGCAGCATGTGGTGCTGCTGCTCTGTATGCACCTGCTCTGCCCTTTGCTGCCTGTTGGCCACCCAGAGGGGCTGACCCTGCAGGGTTGATGTTCAGCAGTGCGTGGGGCTGAGGTGATGCTGCCAAACCCCTGTGCTCTCTCCAGAGACCCTCTCCACAGGGGGGCTGTATTTAAGGCTGATTAATTTGCCCACCTGCCTGCTGTTCCCTCTAATTGACTGAACCTACAAGAAAACAAACCTGTGCTGATCAATAGAGAAATAATTTCACAAATTGTGGGCATAAATCATTCCTGATCGGCGTGTGCTTGCGTTTGTTAATGAATAAAGCAAACAAAATCAATTTTCTTTATTAAAATGCAATTGTTCCATCTATTATTACTTGATGAGGAAGAGGATGGCAGCTGCTCTGTAACCCCATGGGCTGCAGTGGACACAGGTGGGCTGTGTGCCATGCTGCCCAGTGCTGAGGTGTATTAATTAGCATCGTTACTGTGGTATTGCTGTCTGCAGGCAGGAGATAAAGGAGCCAGGTCCCATGTCCACATCGATGCTCTGTGTTGCAGCCATTGCCACCAAGTGCTTGCGTTGCAGCTGCTCAGAGTGGGAGATGGGGATTTGTGTGTGATAACTGCCTTAGAGCTGCATGGATGCCTAAGGGGTCTGCCTGGGGAGCCCCATCCTTCTTATGCTTTTAGTTTTTGAATAGTACAAATGACAGTGCAGCCATAAAAGCAGGGATAAATAACCTCGTGCTTGGCATGCTCGGCCAGATGGGACTGTGTGGAATGCGGTGCCCGAAGAAGGTCAAGTTTTTAAATCTAAGCTGGAGCTAAGTAAAATATTGGCTAACTAACTGGATTCCAAAGCTCATAAAACGTTGATAGTGCTGAACGTCAGCTCGAATATATCTCCTCATCTTTTAGACAGGGAGCTGGTGCTTGCTTTCCTCTTCCCTCCCTGGGGAGATGCAGCAGGCGGCCGGGAGCAGCAGAAGGGAGCCCGTCAAGTGCCTTGTTTTCCTCTGTGTTGGCAGGGCAGAGCCGGAAAGGTCGCGGGGGTTAAGAGCAGCAGCGAGAGCTGAGCTCCAAGCAGTGCTTCCAGGCACCGTGCTTTGATTTCTTAAGCTGAGCTGCAGGCTGGGAGCGCTGAGAGAGGGACTGAGTGCTCTGAGCCTGGGCTGGCCTGCCTGTGTCCTCTGTAGGGGTGGGGGGCTGCCTGTGGCTGCAGGAGGGACCCCTGCACTTAATGTGCTGCACTCCTAAGAGGTGACCGAGGGCTTGTTTGCTGTGAGGATGGGTGCTGTTCCAGGCAGGGATGCCTTCTGCTATAACAGCAGAATAAGTCTCAGGGTTCGTGTTGGTGAACCCCATGTGAAATGCCCCTTCAGGTTGGGTAGCAGGAAACACTGCTCCAAAAGGTGATGCTGCACTGCACCGCTGCCCGGGGAGGTCAGCATCCCTGGGGGTGTTCAGAGCTGTGGGATGTGGCGCTGCAGGATGTCACTGGGCATGGTGGGGAGGGCTGGGGTTGCATGTGGGGATCTCGGAGGTCTTTTCCAACCTAAATGATTCTATGATTGTGTGCAACACTTTGAAAATGCCTTTGAAGTTGTGATTGGGTTCTTTGCTTTGCTTCTCTCTCCTCTTTTTTTCCCTTCTGTGCTCTGCAAGGAGCATGGCTCAGTGCTGTGGCAGCATCAAGGTCTGCTGACCTCGTGCTCCCCAGGAGGATTGTGTTCTCCCTCGCTGGCTTCACTTCAAGGCAGCGTGGCCCATTGGTATGCTTGGTGTGCTGCTTGCTCTTGTACATACTGCATTTTTATTCAAATAATGGTATTGATCGTTGAAAATGTAATGGAGAAAGTAAATGAAAACAAATAAACACAGACGAGTTGTACTAAACTTTTCTCAAGGTTTGGCTCTGAAAGTCACGGAACTGTTTGCCCTGAGCAGGGTGATGGAGCTGCTCCCTGCTGTTAGCATTTGCAACCAAAGGGATCTATGAGCTGATGGCTGGACAAGATCCTGCTTGCACGTCCCTGCCACAGCTGTCTGTCTGGTTACAAAGATCTGTGATAGCACTGAAAGATTCAGGTTTGTGTTTTGGGTCGTGGTCTGTCCTCCATCGCTTACAGTCTGGTGAAAGTTCTGCTTGTGTCGGGTGTCAGCAATGCATGGGAAGCATCACAGCCACCACACAGCGCTGCAGAACTGCAGCTTGCTCTCCCTCCTGCCCATCACAGGCATCTCGCTGATGTTTCCTGCTCCTCTCAGGGTTTAGCAGTGGGATGGGACTCAGACTGCACTGGAAATATTTCCAGGTCTTGTGGTTGATATGAAGGCTATTGTCTGAAGTGCTTTGAAAGGCTGTAATTGATTGGTTTTCCCAAAGAGGAGAACTTCCTTTCTTGTTTCCATCAAACTAAATGCTTTTAGATTAAAGAGCAACCAAAGAGCAAATCTGTGCTTGAGAGCCCCTGCTGGGTTTAGGGTCACCCTTTTGGAGCTGGATGCGGGGTTGCAGGGCTGGGGTGACACAGCCAGTGAGGAGCAAATGCCCCTCTCCCCATGGCTGCTGGGGGGCTGTTCTGTCCCAAACTGATCATGGTCCAGGAGGGTATTTAGGCTGGGTCCTGTGGGGTTCACGGAGCAGCGATTGATGGAGTGCAGCGGGGAGCAGCCAGTTCCAGCAGACAAGATAATGAACTGCCAAACACAGCACGCGAGAAAGGGAAATCCATGATAAATCCACCTCTCATGTGCTGTGGAGGAGACAGATAAACTCCCTCTCCCCTCCTGACAGTGGGATTTTTCTCTCGTGAGCCCACGGCAAGGATGCTGCTGTCCTTTGGCACTGCTGGGCAGAGGTGATTAGTTTGGGGGATGTCAGGGTTGTGCTTTCCTCCTCTGGGGTGGTGGGGTCAGCATCTGTGCCCACTCACTGCTCCTCTGCCTTTGCCTGGTGCTTCGGAAGGGGTCGGTCCCTTATCTGCAGTGCTGTGCTCTCCCAACTCCTCTCCATGTCTGATTAATAAATCATGAAGTTTGCCCAAGACTTCCCTCTGTCCCCACCCAAATACAAACATTCCCCGTCACTGCCACCTTGCAAGCAGCAAAGCTGCTCTCTCTGACAATCAATTACCCTCCGGAGATGAAATTATTGTTTAATGGCTTTTGGAACAGGCTCCTGCTCTGACATTCATCACAATCAATAATGCATCAGCGGGGACAAAAGAAATTACCTGCCTCCTGCTAAGTGAAAGGGTCCATTTGTATTCTGTGCAGCCCCTTTGCACCCCTGGGCTGCGGCTGGGCAGGGGAACTCTGGTGAAGTTGGCTCCAACCTGGGGCTCCTGTTTGCCAAACTGGGTGTGCGAGGCAGTGGGAGGGGATATGGGGGATGCTGGAGGTTTGGGGGATGCCAGGGGAGCAAGGCCTGCTGCATGGAGAGGTGTCCCCAGATGATGCTCAGCCTGGCACAGGTTTCCCTTCAGCATCCTTTGCTTCTTGCTACAGCTGCAGTTCGGTCCTTATCTCAAACAAGGCAGGAAGCAGCTTTGCTCCTCATTCAAAGCAAAGAGGGCACAGTGTCCTCAGCGAGCGAGCTCTGATCTATCCAGTGCATCTCCTGAGATGGGGTATGATATCAGTGTGTCCCTGCAAGGGGATCGGCGTGATCGATGTGTCTGCAATGCGAGCAGTGCTGCTTAGTGTCTGCTGCTGGGTTGTCTCAGGTCCTGTGCCAAGGTGTGCCAGCCCCCAGCATAGGTTATGGTGGCACTGGGGAGCGGGTCAACCAGTCCTTCCTGGCAGCAGCAGTTTTGCTTTTTTGGTAGCTGAATCTCTGTACAAAAAGTCCAAAGAGTAAAGAAACAGGGGTTGCTCCTGTGCTGCTGTCCTAAATGGACTTGTGACCCAGGTCTCTGGCAGCATCGACCTCCCCATGTATGCCATTAGGGTTGGGTCCTCACCCTGTGCCCTGCAGCATCTCATAGTGATTAGGGAGCATTACTACTTAAGTGGCCACCATAATTAGTGATGAAGTGGCAAGTTTCATCAGCTCAGCACCTGCATTAAAACCACTTGATTGCAATTGTTTGTTTTTACCTTCTCAGCTGCTGCTTTGCCATATTCTAAATACAGCAGCAGGAGCCCAGCATGAGGCGTGTGTGCCAGGTCCCCATTTTGACACTGTGTGCGGGGTGAATCCAGTGGAGCTGAAGAGGAGCATTTGTGATATTTATCTCCTCTAAATCAGCTCCTTGCTGCAGAGTGGCTCAGCTCTGAAAGCGTTGCTTCAGGAGCCTCGTGGGTTTGGGAGCACAGTGCTTGCTTTGCAGTTCCCAGGCAGCAAAGATGAGGTGCAGTGAAGGAATGCTGAGCCTGGAGCAGGGGAGGGAAACAGCATTCACACCAACACGGTGTTTAGCTGTAATCTAACATGACTTTCCCCTCTGTTGGCGAAGGGGAGCACATGATGTTAACATCCATTATCATGTCATATTCGATGGACTGCCACAACGCATTACGCTCTCTCCCACAGCACGTAGGGTCCTGACAAAACCCATTCTCTCCTCGTGCTGAAGGCTGCTCTGGGGGGCGTGCAGGAATACCACTGCCTGCAGGCGGGGAGGGGATGCAGCTGCAAGGTTCCTGGGCTCAGCAATCAGAGATCAGAGCATCCTTATGGCTGAAGACCTCCCCACCCCACTGTGCAGCCCTCTGAATTCAGCCCCATCACTGCTGTGCTGCAACTTCACCAACTTTGCCCAAACTCCCCATTGATCGAGGTGGTGATTAAGCTGTTGAATCACCACTGCTGTATCTGTAGTGTCCAACTGTCATTTTTTTTTTCCCCCCAGATCTTAAAAGGATTTCTAACTGTCAGGTGTACGCAGCATATTTGCTCCTAATAATCAATATTGATTTTCCTGTAATACTGTCTGTCTGGATGCCATGCCTTATTTGTTGTAAGATTAGAATCTCGATAAGCTTGTAAAATAAATCAAATTTTTTCTCGTGTGTGCGTGTGCACATATGCAGAAATATCTTGTTAAGATAATTATCTTGCTCTGTTGGTGGAAAAAGAAAAAACGGAGCTGTGCCCTGCAGCTCCAAAAACAGGACTGAGCTCTGGGTGCCTTACTTGTGATTTAAAATGTGAATGTGGGGAGATGGACCCTGGGTGCTGCAGTCTGTAGATAGGGAGCAGGGCAGGGTGCAAATCCTGGCTGCAGAATTATCCTCTCTGACACTGAAGCCTATTGGAAGTTTGCATTCCAAAGCATTTTTCCTTATTTTTATCTTTTAGTGGGCAATGATGTGCTGTTAGAAGCCGTGAAAGTGGGTCTGCTGGTTGCCTTTAATGCTGCAGTGCCTTGGGGCCAACCTGCGAGCGAGCTGTTCTGCTAGGCAACAAGTACAAGGCACTTACACCCTCCTAAGCGTGAGCCTCGTATGTTCTGCATGGCGTTACCTGCATCAGCAGTAAATGCTCTTGCTGTGTTCTGCCTTCAGCATGCATGGCCAAAGCGTGCTGTAGGGTTTGACTCAAGACAAGCTTCCACTGCCTGAGGACCCATGGTAGGGAGAACGCTGAAACAAAAGTTAATTGAATATAACTAAAATGTGTCTAAGGAAATAGAAACGCTTTGCCCGAACTGTTGGGAGGAAAAGTCAATTTTCCCCTTTTTGACAGAGGATGCCAGATAAGATGCTTCAAATCGGCTTATTGAATTATAAAAACGCCGACATTTCCAGGCACGGCGCTTTGCTTTGAAGTGAAACGCTGAGGTTTTTCATTCTGACATTTCCCAGTTGATGTTTTTGGTGACTTTCCACGTACCTGGTTAAAAGTGAGATGTGGGGAGGGCAGAAATGCATGGCATTAAAATGACCAAATTGCTGAATGAGATAAAATAACAAGTAAAGGTAATTCTCATGGAAGTCAACCATTCAGTTTCTGCTTCACCTCCCCACTGCTGTTCTAATTGTGACCCAAAACACCTCACAGCTTGATTATTTTTTTTTTTTTTCCTTCTTAAATTATTTACTACTTGTACTCAACGTGCCAAAAGTCCCATTGAGTTCTGTGACTCCAAGCCATTGCAGGGGCTTGTTGGGAACGTGAAGGTTTTCTTGTTTCCTCTTTGAAAATTGCTGTTTGTTGCAATCCACTTGCAAGGGGAAAAAATGAAAATCTCCTCTGCTATAGTTTCCTATTCTGTTTTTTGGCTGCAATAGGAATGTTGTGTCCTCCTGGGTTTGCTGTGAAGGGGATTTCTTGGAGAGAAGTTGATAAACATTCTCAGTTCCACACAATTCAGTTTGGGGTTGAGCAGGATAGTGAAGTAGCTGCTGCTCTCACCAGAAACAGTTGGTGGAGGTGGGGTGCAGTTGAATTGCTTTGGTTTATTTTGGGTTTCTCTATTCCCTGGGCATTCCTCTAGGAAGTGAACTGGAATGCGTATGGGAAAGGAAATGTGTCTGGGGAGGGATCACCACCTCCAGCTGGTGCATCGTGTTGCCTTCAACACCTGCTCTGTCAGAGGAGAAGCAGTGGTTCAGTGTTCTTGGAGGTGTTTTCTGACCTTAGGGATTCAGTGAGTGGGAATGGTGGTGGTGAGCTGATGGCTGGACTTGGAGAAGACCTCCAAGATCATCAACTGTAATGATTCCATGAGTGGGTGCACTGTGGATGGGTTGGGCTTGGACTAGATGATTCTAGAGGTCTTTTCCAACCTTAATGATTGTGTGACTCTGTGATTTGGGCTTGGGGTCTCCTTGGAGCTTGCTGTTGGTTGTCCCCTTGGGTCCTGGTAGCACCGTGGGGCAGGAATGGTGCCACCACCTCCTGAAGTGGGGCTGTGGGTGGGTGCTGTCTGCAGCAGTGCGGAGAGATGGGCGTGCAGAGAGAAGGCTGGAGGGCAGCGAAATGCACCAAAAAAGTGCTGTTAAAAAAAAAAAAAAAATAGGGGAGAATAAATAAAACTAAGGAGAGAAGAAAAATTAAACATCAAAAGAACTGAAAAGGCAGCGAAAGACAAAGTGAAGTTCTGCTTCTCAAGCGTCTTTTGTGGCTTTCTGCACATCCCATTTGGATTCCCTCTGTTTCAGGGGGGCAGAGAGATGTGTGAGCAAGCTGAGCTGAGCCAAGGATGCTCAGTATGGAAATAACCCCTCCCCAGAGTCCCAAGCTGCACATGAAAGCCCTGCCCCTGGCTCTGCTGATTATTCAGCCTCTAATTGTCTCCCATGCCTGCTTGCAACGTAAATACTGGAGAAGGGAGAAACCTGGATGCTTTGTGGCCGAGCCTGGTGTGCTCCCAGTGTTTGGGAAGGGAGAGGCATGCAGCATGGGCTGAGCATCCCTAATGCCTGCGGGTGGAGCTGAGCTCGGGGTGCCTGTGGGAGTGGGAGATGTGGTGCCTGTGGGCAGCAGACACGTGTTGGGGTTGGCTTGGGGGAAAGCTTCAGCTTATTGAGCACGTGCAGCTAAAGCTTTTAGTTCAATACCTCTTAGTGCTAAGCCTCAGTGTATTAACTCAAGACTTCCCCCGACTGGGGCATAAACATACATGAGTACTTACTGCAGAAAAAGCATTTGATGCTTGCCACAGAGAGAGATTTTCTCCTGTGCTGTGTAATGCCAGAGGGCTGGAGCTGCCCATTGGCTCTATGGGGCCTTCTATGGCCCCAGGGGGGTGGCACAGTGTGGGGATGATGGGAGCAGCACTGGGGTGTCTGCTTCTGCAGCTCACGTTGTCCACTTACAAGCACCTGGCCAGCTGCTCAGCTCTGCATCACAAACAGTTCAGGCAAGCATTGCTCTCATCTTGTGTGCATTTGCAAAGGAGCAATTTATCAGAGCGATTTTTATCCTCGTTAAGGCAAATTAAGCCCACAAAGCTGGCAACAGAGGGGAGAAGGGAAAAAAAAAAAATAGAAGTCTGTGTTCATGAAATATGTATTAAAAACAGCCATTGTAATAAATATTTGAAACCTGGTTATTAACGTTGAATCATATCAATGTCAAGCGCTTGTTTCACGTCGCCTGTTCCGCTAATTGGGTGCAGGGGTCGGCAGACCTCGTGTGTCAGGGCTGTGTTGGACCCAGTGCTGCTGTGCTTGTGGAGCGTGAGGCCAAAAAATGCAGTGCAAGATTGGAGGGGACAAAGGAAAAATGGGGAGAGCTTGCTTTGAGGGTTTGTGCAAGCGTTGTGGTTGCAATAGAAGCGCCTGCATGTGGAGCTGGGGGGTGATGGCTGCTTTCCAGTGTGGTGCAAACATCTGTGTTCCCTATCAAGGCAGGTGATTGTCCCAGGGAGCCTTGTGCTGTAAAGCAATGCATCCGTGCTTGGCAAAACAGGAATAAATCTCCATGCTTGGACAGTAACGGGGGCAGTAAAATCAGTGCTGGTTATTAAAGAGGGGGCAGTGAAACTCTGTGAACCTACAGTTTAAGGCATGGGTCTCCCCATGCTGTTGGTGTCTCACACACACAAAAAACACTATGAAAAACCACAGTGTCAGTGACAGAAGTGGTCCTTCTGTGGCTTTGCTGGCCTTTTGTTTGAAGCACCCTTTATTAGGAAACCTGAAAAGCAACAGGAGCTTGGATTGGAAGCAGAGCACTTGCTTAAGCCCAAACCTTTCTCCCTTCCTTTCCCCTAGATTGCTTCCAGCCCCATTCCTCTATTTGCAGGGCTCTAACTGCTATTTCCCAGGAGGGCAATGATGATTATTAGCTCTATGGCTCTATTTAGCAGCCCTCCAGAATGGTGCCAAGTCCGGGGGAGGTTTGCACAGGAGGGCTGTGGATTTCCCTAGAAGATGACGTGCTTTGCAGGGCCAGCAACGCACACTGTTTTCCCCATTCTCTGCTGCTTTGCCCTGTTGCTGTTCGTATGGTTGTGGGTAGGGTAGAGCCTTGTGAGTCCTCATTTCTATATTGTTTTATTTGCAAACCTACTGCTGCCTTACTCTGGTGCATCATGCCTGTCCTGCCTTAGTTTCCCTGCCTTGGAGGAAACTTTTTAGTGCCTAATTGCCTGGGGCTGGAGGTTCCCGTGTTACCACATGGCCACTTGGCAGCTCTTTGTCCCTGCTGCCCTTACAGAACCCATTCCATCAACGCCACGTGCCAGCCCTCCACTGAGCAGTTGCTGTGGGTATGTGGGTTCTTTTTTTCATATTTGAAGCAAGCAAATAAATAAATGGTAATTTAGTCGTGGACCCAACCCAGCCGCCCATAAAGGCTGATGTAAACCAGATTTACAGCACCATGCTGAGATGCTTTTATGCGAGACAGAGCTTCAGAGGGGAAGCCATCTATCAGGCGAGGAGCTGGAGTGAATGAGATTTAAAAGGCAGCTTCCCTTTGTTCCCTAATAGGTTGGAAACTTCGGTGTGGAAGTCGGGGAGGAGGGAAGGGGGAAATCAGAAGGTGTTAGGGATGGCATTGTAGTGTGACATCGCACACCTATTTGGGTAATAGGCTTTAAATGTCTGAGAAGGAGAATCCTCTGGTTTCCCGTGTTTTTCTCCATCACTGTAAACTTATTGGTTGGGGCTGAGCGCTGTGAGGGACCCAGAGTGGGGGTCCTCTGCTGGAGGTGTCTGCAGGCTGTGGTGTGCTGGGCTCGTGCTGGGGCTGTTTGCTGGCTGTGCTCTGCTGGACAGAGGTTGAAGGGGAAAGGAGTGGGAAATGGGGATCCTGGGGTTGGGGTTGGGGCTTAGTGGCTCTTGCTGCTGGGGTTTTGTGCTCCTGCTGGGAGCAGTGCTGTGAGCACCTTGCTTTGCTGCCTGCATTTAGGACAGTCCCAGCAGAGCATCTGCCCTGTGCCTTGCTTGCACCAAAAAACAAAAGCAGATCTTGATTAAATGCAGGATTAAAGCAGGAAGGTGAGAAATCCAATGCTGCTGTGCTCTGGGTTGGAGCTGACAGGTGCTGGAGGGACACCTCTAAGGCAAAAAGGGGCAAGATGTGCTGGGAAAAGTTAAGTTATCCTTACACTGCATCATTCAGGTGATTCAGATGGGCACAAATCAGCTCCTCTGTGTGAGAAACGAGTTACTGCAGAGTCAAAACGCTCCGACATCTTTTCAGACTTGAAATGACCCCGCAGTGCTCAGTGCCTCTGTGCTGCCTGGTGCACAAAGCAAGGAAACCCAAAGGTGCTGGGAGCGCGATGTCTGGGGGTGATCAGAGGCAGCTCCCTGCTGCCCGTTGGTTTATCCTTACCAGCTTTTGGTACCCAGGCCAGCAGTTGTCCTTCATGGGATGTCCATGCTGGGCCCTTGTGTGCAGCACAGGCACGATTCCCCATTCAGCTCAGGGGCTGCTCCGTCTGTCCGCGCGTTCAGCGGCGATGATTTCAGCCATTATTATAACTATCCTGTATCGCATCGTCTAATAAAGACATCAGTTTAAACCCCTTACAAGTGGCAATTACCTAATAAAATGCAGGAAGGATCTTCCAAGTTGGCAGTAAAATTAGCATTACCGGGGTTTAATTAATAGCCCAAGCCTGAATGGCTCTTCTATGCCCGACGTAGGAGGAATGGCTGCATGCTTGTGCATGCAGACGGGCTGAGATGAGGAAAAAGTCAGCGTGTCCTGAAAGGGCTCCGTGCCTGTGAGCCAGATGGGTGCTGGGGTTGGGATCCAACACTGGTGGGGATGCTGGGTTATGGAAGTATGGAATTCTTTGAGTTGGAAGGGACCTGTGAAGGTCAGCTAGTCCAACCGTCCTGCAGTGGATGTGGAGTCATGGGATGGCTTAGTTTGGAATAGACCTTGAAGGTAAATCCAGCTCTAATCCTTATCCAGTTTGAGCTACCTACAGCTAGATCACAGTGCTCAGAGCCTGCTCCAGCCTGACCTTGAGCTTCTCCATGGAAATGGCGTTCACCTCCTCTCTGTCTCTATGGGTTATTTGTTCCTTGTGTCATTTTTCTGGATTTGCTGAGTACTGGGCAGCTCTGTGCTGGGTGTGAGCTCCCTCCCTGCTGCACCTGAGCTCAGCCTCGCTGTGCAGCAGCACGCAGACACACACACACACAGTTTGATCCAGTGTAAAACGAGCTGCTACAAAGTCAGCCTGTCAAAAAGGAGAGAGGGGGAAAAAGTAAAAAAAAAAAAAAAAGAAAAAAACTGAACAAATCTGAAATGGCAGGGTGACTTTATACCTAGCCAGCACTTTGCATCGCGTAGCCACGGTGTTTCTGATGTGGTACAAGCAGCCCTAGAGCCAGGCTGATTTGTGCTGTCAAAGCTTGGTCCTGCTGTCTTTTTTCCTCAGCCCCCCCATCCTGTCTCCCTCTGTGTCCATAGCAGAAGTGAATGGATGTGGTGCTGTGCTGGTAGAGGGAGGGACCCCCAGCGCGGTGCTGAGGAGGGTACCTCCATCAAGCACAGAAACTGCAACAAGATTGTTTTGCTGGGGGTGCAGGGGGAGCACAATCTGCCTGCAGATGTGCATGGAGGGGGGAAAGCAAAGCTCTGTGTTTAGCAAAGCCAATTTCCTCCTGTGTTGGGAACGGGAAGTGATGGTTTGGAGAATGGTGTTTCCCAAGCTAACTGTGTTGACAATGTAATGAAAGTATTTGTATGCACTTGTTCTTGTTGTATATAAACTATGGCAAATGGAAATCTACAGGATTTTTTTTTTCTCGTCTTGCTATTCTCAGGCAATTTGTAGCTGGGAAATGATGGGAATTCAGTGCACCAGCAGGAGGCTGCATCTCCTTCCTCTTGCGCTCTGCACAGGCGTTGGCAGGAGGATGGCTTCTGCTCCTTTCTGTGGCTGGTTTGGGGCTGTGCATCACTTGCAATGCTAATTCAGCAATGCAGAGTCCAGGTGTGCGGTTGGGAGGTGCTTTTGGGGAAAAGAAGCAATGTGCTCTGGAAAAGCCTTGCAGCATTTTGAGCAGTGGAGTCTCCGTGTCTCTGCTTTATGGATGGAGGGTTGAGGAGGAGTTGGGTTTCATGCGCTCCCTGTCTGTGAGCACCTTTTTGGGCTGTTTCTGCCAATTCTCAGCTCCATTGCCTTCTGCCAGCACCCTGCGTTGCTGCTGTGCTTCCTGCTGTGCTTCCCTGGGGCAGCGCAGGGACCGCCAACTTTGGAGGCGGTTGTGGAGAGCCAGAATCCCGTCATCGAGTGTCACTGATGTGGAAATACGGGATCAAATGAGTAGCAATTCGTGTGTCACCGCATGACAGAACAAAACCCTCTACCGAGGAATTAAAGCCATAAATATCCTACAGGGCCCCTTCCTGCTAACATGCTCCTGACATCTGGAGTGGCAGCCCGCTGGAACCTATCTGCTGTCAGAGAGCGGTTGCAATTAAGTCCTGAATGCAGAGGGGAGAAGGGGGAAAACAATTTTTTAAATGACTTGGCAGGTGATGGAAAACCAAAATACCCCATTCCATTAACGCGAGCAAATTTACCTTAAAAAGACTGGGTTAGAGACTAAGTGAGTTAATTGCCAGAGTCAGTCACTCAGTTCTTGGTCTCTGTGGGGCCGGTGCGGGAGTGATGGAGGGTCCATGGTTGGGTTCCCACCTAGGTCTGTGCCGCTGCAGTATTTAACACTTGGACTGCAGCGCGGTGTAACTCCTGACTCGCCGTTCTCCTCCAGTTTGGCAGCGCTTTCCCCTCCGGCCAACCTGTGGGAGCCCAGCAGTCCCTTGCAGATGGCCTCCCCCTGCATTGCTGATGGCTCAGCCAGGCAGAACCGCAGCATCCCTACGCGACGGATGCCAGCAGGGCACGAGGCTTCGCGTCCGTCTGTCCTACCCGTGGGCAGCCGTAGCAGCGATGGCCCCGCAGAGCCTCATTGGCATTCTGCAGGATGCTCCTCGCTGAGGTGGTGCTGCTCTCGCTGCAATTTGCATTTGTGGAGCTTACAGGAGGTGTCG
Source organism: Tetrao urogallus (assembly GCF_951394365.1). NCBI lineage: Eukaryota > Metazoa > Chordata > Aves > Galliformes > Phasianidae > Tetrao > Tetrao urogallus. Next base: position 4,826,248 of record NC_136835.1, on the reverse strand, counting down.
CTGAGCAGATATACTGGCAAGCTGCGTCTCGCGGAGAATTTATTTTGTCGGGGTTTCGCTCCCTCCTTTGCAATCTGGCTGCCTCGATTCCCATTAAAGCATCGAGCTGCTCCGCTAGATTATAAGGCACAAAACCCGCAGCAGGCTCTGTGCTGGGTTTGGTTTTCCTCTCCCTTGCCCCATTGCTTGGCTCCTCTCCAAACACACAGCCATTGTGAGACCGCCGCGTGCGTCTGCTCCGTGTCGGTGTCCCTCCCCGACCATCCGAAATCAGGGAGCAAAATGTGCCCTGAGCAACTTTGGAGCTGAGCCTGGGAGGAATGAAGGGCAGTGGTGTGGTCGCCGTCCCTGGAGGTGTTCCAGAGCCGTGGGAAAGGATGTGGGCATGGTGGGGTTGGGGTTGAACTGGGGGATCTTGGAGGTCTTTTCCAACTGGAATGGTTCAACGATTCTGAGTTTGCTTCGGCCCTCACCCTGCAGATCTGCTCTTGAGCCCTGCCCACGTTGCCCAGATTCTGCAGCTGTCCTGTTGTGTTTTTTGGAGTAAATATCACCAAGTCCTGACTCTGCACAGCCTCAGCACCCGAGTGCTGGTTTCAGGCAGCTCGCAGTGCGTGGGGCTTTGCTCTCCAATTTGGCTTGCAGCAGTGCTGGGCAAATTGCTGGCAGTGAGGAGTTTTTTCGCCCCGAACGCAGCTTTGTGCTGACCGCAGCGATCTGCTCAGCGTGTGTTGTCAGCCAGGAAAAAAAAAAAGAAATTAAAAAAAAAAAAAAAGCAAATAGTTTTCAAATGGTGCATGCTTTCTATCAAGTCAGCTACATGGAAATTTTATTTTATTTTTTAAGGGATGATGAAAGGGGAGAAAAGACTCATCCGGAAGCAGTGCATTTCATCTAGTTCAATCGCTGTGGTTGTGTTTTCAGTGCTAGAAACGCTCATACGTGTTTTTAATTGGCCTGTGAAGTTGGTTGATTGCTCTTTTGAGTTTTAGTGTGAGGCCAAACGCTGCTGCGCGTCTTTGCTGCAGGGAAAACTGGGGGAAAAGCACAAGAGAAACAGGAATGGCTCTCTTAGCACGGGCAATCAGAGTGCCCTGCAGGCTGGTTTTGGTTTGGAGCTGTGTGGACCTTCTGTCTGAGATGGGTAAAATGCTGCAACAACGGTGCGTGAGTGCGAAAGGAGAGCGCTGGTGATGGTTTTGTCTTATTTACTGCTGACATCTGGAGGTCAACGCGCTCATCTCCAAGGAGAGCACAGCCCCGTTAGTCAAACACAGAGATCTCCAGCTTTGTAGCTTTGCTGCATGATTTATAAGCCGTGGGGGTATAAAGAAGCTTTCCTCTGAAAATACGAGGGGATATTTTGATCCCTTCGTTCCCGTGTTCCCCTGTACATTTTAACTTTGGTTTTCTGATGCCAGAGCACCGGAGCTCAGCTCTGCTGTGGGGGTTCACAGGATCGGGCTGTGAGCTCGCACCCATCCAGCATCCCTTTGGGTTCCTTTAAATGAGCGCCTCCTGGTCCGAGTGGATGGGATTCTGTGCCATGTGACAAGGCACTACATCTGTTATTAGCATCTTAGCATCTCTGAGGTGCTGGGCAGGGGCTGAGCTGAGTCAATGAGCAGGGCAGGATGGCTGCAATCTGGTCTCCAATCCAGCATATGGGGACAGAGGGTTGCTTTATGGTGTAGGGCAGTGTCAGGTTCCCTTCCCCTCCCCGTGCTCATAAATGCATGCTTAATGGAATAGGTGGCAATCGCTGCTCTCGACTGCTCCTGCATCCCAGTTTGGAGACCAAATGGCACCGTGTGAGCAGCTGATGAGGTCAGGAAGGAGAACTGCCTTTCAGTAAGATTTCAAAGTCAGGAGGCCTTGGTTTGTTCTGCATTTGCAACTCTAATGTATTCTTCCCCTGCACTCCCACCCACTCCTCACGCTCAGCCCCAGACTTCCTACTCACATGGCTATCAGTGTCACATCTGAAACATGTCTTTCCTTGAAGATCCAGCTTTTCATCAATTAAACATTTCTGACGGCTTTTCTGAAACAAATCCTATATTTAAAAAAAAAAAAAGATCACAATACTTCTTGCTTTCTAGCAAAGTTTTCCTTTTGCCTTAAGTCTCTGACACCTCCTCTCCTTCCATTGGAATCAGGTTTAATTTTCATGCCCAGTGGTGCTCTGAAGCCCCTAATGAGCAGCAGGTCCATCCCTTGGTGCAGCTATCCAGTATCAGTGTTGTAGCCATACAGATGCTGAAGCAATAAGATAGAACTGACAGGACTTGATGGCTTTGGGATGACTTGCAGCCTTCTTTAATTAAGGTGAACACATTTAGCTGGCAAAATACGCAGAGTCCATGAAAGTTTGCTAAGCATGTTGATTTAATTGGCAGTGACTGAATTTAAAGTAAGCATCCAAGTGTGTAGCCGGCCCCCTTGTAGACCAAGGCCCCTCTGAGGGGCACCAAGGGGATGAGGGCAGGGAAGGACTCAACATCTCTCCCTATGGAATGCATCACTGCTTGGCTTGGAGCAGCTTTCCAAACATAATCTTCCCTTGTAACTTGATGTTAGAGGCTGATATTTTTGCCTTCCCCCTTTTTCCCCATTTCCAGTGGTTGGAACAAGCATCAAGCTGGTGCCAGGCTCGCATCCACCACCCGCCCCACATGGTCTCCTGCCAGCATTGCTCTGGGCCTGTCTGCAATAGGCACAAGCCAGCACCCTCAGCCTTCATTTCCTTTATTAGCAATGGGTGCAGGACTCTAATTACACTCATTAGGGATGGTTATGTTTCATTCTATTTGAAGCATCCACAGTGCTGGGTAGGTTTGGAGGGACTGTGGGAGCTGTGCAGGGAGCACCAGCCAAGGACTGCAGAGCTCAGGGCCACCGGCCAGAAAGCACTGTTTGGGTTTTGTGTTTGATGATGGCCATTTTCATTCTAAAAAGCCAAGGGACTAATTTGTGAATTTTTTGCAATTTTCCCACTCTGAGCTCCTGTTTCTTCTCTCTGGAAAGCAAACTCTTCAGTAGGGAGATTTTAGAAACCCCAGTGCTGTAATGCCAAACCCTTTATTTACTGCAAAGGATCACTTCAATTACAGTTTTGTAGCAGTGAAGCGTGCGCCTTGCAGCCGTGCATCCCAAACAGGTGCCTCCCCCAGCACTGCACGCCAGAGGAAGCCTTCAGCAGGTGTTATTGTTCCTCCCGGGATGGAACGGAGGCACAGCTAAAGCTCCTGATTGCTGTAGCATGATTTTTGCACGGCACTCGTGCACCCATGCAAACCCCAGCCTGTGCTGGGATGCACCGCTGTGCTGCAGGAGAGCAGAGCGCTGGGGGTGGCGGTGGGGAGCAGCAGGAGCCTCTTCTTACAGCAAGTGAAAAATCAATCCTTGACCTTTAAAGGAGTTTATGAATTCCTGGCTTAGGGATCGATGCACATTGATTTCTGTGTGTCTGCGTGGGCTCGCCGTGTGCGCTATCAGGTGATGAAAGCTGAGTTTTGCTGAGTCCGGAGTGGGCAGAGGCAGGTGCTGTCTCCACTGAGCTGCCAGCAGTGAAAACATGATTTATTTATTTATTTTTTTTCCTCTCCCTGCTCCCCACCTTTTGCTCTGTGATAACTGAGGGGCCGTGGGGCCGAGGTCACCGGGAGGTGCCGTGTTTGGTGTTCTGGTGAGGGATGCTGGAGTCTCAGGTGGAGCAGAAGGATGGCTGCTGTTTTCTGCGAGCCGCCGTGCTGGAAAACAGAACATGGCGTCTGCTCTGGTCCCTTTTTTCCTATGGTATTACCAAAAGGCACAGCTGAGATGGAACTGGCATGCACTGGGGCTTGGCTCCAATAGGCTGAAGAGCTCTTTCCCCACCTCATGACAAGTTAAGGCATGGTGACGAGGGTTGCTCTCCATGGGTAGACTGAGGTGTGGGACTAAGAGTAACCCAGGGGGTGTCCAGCAGAGCCAGGAAGCAAATCCAAGCTCATCCTGCAGCATTTTTCACAGGATCCATTCTTTGCATTAGCTCTTTTGTAGTATTTGCCCAACCTTTTACCTACATCCAGTGTTCTCAGCTCTGTCACTGCAAAATCAGTCTATTAAATGGTGGAATATGTCCTGAAATTTGCTCCCCAGCCTCACCCTTGGTGAGCACCCTGCACACGAGGCAGATGCTCTCTGGTCTCCTGCTGCTTTTTGCACTGCTTTGCACTCAAAGATCCTAATGCAAGACTTGCTGCAGGCAATGCTGTGCCACACCTGGGTCTGGGTTGGAAATACTTTGTGCTTCTCTTACTACAATTGCAAACTAATGATAACAGTGATAATAATGGTTTTCCCAAACCTTTTTGCTGCCAGAGCCGATGTGGGGGCAGGAGAGGAAACACCCCGCCGGGTCGGCGCTTCTTTATTTAATCCAACAATTCCCCCAGCCTCTCCTACTGTCTTTTCTAATGTATTCCTATTTGTTTGATCTCCTACAAACTTCCCCTCTCTGATCTTCTGATGAAATAATAAATCCGGGGCCCTTGAAGACGCTTCTCGGCAGGAGAGTCTAAACGAAAACCCTTTTAAGCATTTAGAGTTTTTTAATGTGACAATCCCCTCCTGCAAGGGTACCGTATATACTGTGAAACACGGGGCCACAGAACCTTGTTATTTCCCAGGCTGGATCCACTTCCCTGTCTGGGGGTGCACAAGGATGTGGAAACTCAGCTTCTCCTTCAAGCTCGGCCTGAGAATGGCCATCCTTTGGTTTAATATTAATATTCTGGAGCCTGGCACCATGCTGTTTGCAGCCCTCTCCTTACAGCAGCTCTGAGAAGTGAACCAGCCATCCTTTTTCCCCTATTTCAAAGGGAAACGCTGCATTGTGTCTTGCACGGCGCTGCTGCAGAACCCAACAAAATGAGAGGGAAACGCAGTGCCATCGTGTGGCTCTGCTGCACGGCAGGGACAGCCCTGGCAGCCATGCAGGTCTGCGGAGCCAGCACTGGGATGCATTCCCCCCTCTCTTGTTCCTTGACAAGGCGTAATCACGTTTGCTCCATTCAGGGTTTTGGCAGCTGCTGCTGTTTGTTGCATCGCATCCCTCAGTCTGCAGCGCTGATGGCATCAGCGTCCTGCTGCACGCTCACGATGTTTGGTGGTGTGTTGCTTCCATCCCGAGGAGGAATGGTGGGTTTGGGGGAGCCAGCAGCAAAAGGGCTGCTGTAGTGGCTGGGAAGGAGCCAGCTCAGGGATGGCACAGCTCAGGGGTGCGTGGAAAGGGCAGATCCTTTGTTTCTGGTGGAGGGTGGATACCTCTAACCTGGTGGCATGGGGTGGAGATGATAATTGCTAATGGATGTCACTAAGTGCTTTGCAAAAGCATGCGTGGCTGCAGAAGTGCTGTCATTATTTGCATCCCATTGCGAAGCTCCGGTCAGTGCTTTGTGCTGGATTTCATACATAGAGAAGAAGGGGGGGGGCAATAGAAGTGGAGAAAGCACCATTACCAAGGTCACTGAAGGAGAGAACAGCCCAGGTATTTCATTCCAGGACCAACAGCTTTTCCTTCTGCTCCTTTTTGTTATCGCAGTTCCCATTTCTCCCCTTCCCAGAGCTGGCACTTGCTGTTTCGATCCCATCCGTCGTGAGCGTTTGGGCAGTCAGGCACCCAGCTTGGCCAAGCAGCCTTAAGTGAGTTTAAAGCGAGGGGAGAAACGCGAGCTGGGAAGAAAATAATGAAGTTTGTGGCTCTGAATCTTAAGCAGCAGCTTTGGTTGGTGCTGCACGGCGGATAGGGATGAACTCGCCCCTTCCCAACGCTTGCCAGCCAATTGGCGGCTCCCTCCAGCCAAGCTGCTTTATAATTAAGTGATAATTGTTTTTGCTGGGGAGCACACAAGAAAGATAAACAGCTTGAGGAATCAATAAGCATCAAGGTCATAGGCTGAGTTATTTACTTGAATCATCTGCAATTTATCTCCCAACTTTGCTGTGCAAAAGGGAACGGTGACTGTTTCATGGAGGATTTAGGGAGTCCGGGGTGAACGTTGTTACTTAAAAATCGTAATGAGAGAGGCTGAAAAATTGGTATCTTTATATGAAAAATATTCAGAATTAACCGAAGATTTAGGAGTGTGCAGCCAAGATGCAATGGAGTTATCCACAGGCATGCACGTCCCCATCCACACACGCACTTCCTCTCTTACATCGGTTTAACCAAATCAATGCAAAGCACAGTCTGGACACTTACTTCTCATTAGCTTAAATTTGTCCCTAATTGATGCAGACCAAATCGCAGTGAAGTCAGGGGGGAGCAGAGCTGGGAGCAGCACGCATAGCAGGTTGGGGCTGTGGAGCTGCACCCTGACCTGGTGTTGGGTGGTGGGAACAGGCAGAGATGCAGCCATCAGAGGCAATTGGTCCTCTTTAAATCCTTTTTATTAATTATTATTATTATTATTATTATTAGCCAGTGGTAGCTGAAATCTGTTGCCCCCACACAAGGGCTGTGGGGTGGTCCCAGCTTCTCTTTGTGCTCGTGTCGGTTGCAAGTGGGTAAAGCAGAGGGCAGGACATTGCTCTGTGTGTGATGGGTTTCCTGTCTGATGGAGGCAGTGCTGGAGATGCTCTGTGTGTTCTCCAGTCCCTAAAATAGCAATTACAGAGTGCTTTTCACTGGGGGGTCTCAAAGCCATTTGTTATCCTTATTTGGCTTTGGAACAAGCAGAGAGCATGTGTGGGGAATTGGGGTAACTGGGGCAGGGGGTGACATGGTCTCAGCACAGGACATTACCCACCAGGCAGCACTGCCCCTTGCTCTGTGTGGCAAAGGAAACGTTCCATTGATGTGGAAGAGTTCTAGCCCAGGCTGCTCCTGTTGGGGCTGCAGGGTGTGCAGGTCTGGGCTCCCTGGCAGTGCCTTTGGTGTCCATCTATGCTGCCAGGCCCTCTAATTCCAGAGGCTTGTAGCTCTTCTCCTGCCAGCCCTCCTAGCTCTTGCCCTCTACACAAGCATCCCTCCCCATCCACCCGCCCTGCCCATGCCCTCACGCCCTCCATCTCTTCACTCCCCTCCAGCTCTCAGTGCCCATTGCTCTCCCTTTTACCAGAGCATTCTCCCTTCTCTGCCCTGTTTCTCCTGGGCAGGTACTGGGAGCCCGCTGTGCTGTTTTCCCTGAGGCATCAGAGCTGAACTTAACCAAAAGCTGGAGCAGGCCCACTGTTAGCACAGTGCGCTCCCTGGTCCCCAGTGCGTGCAGATGGAAACGACAGGAGCAGGAGTGATTGTGCAGATTTTGCAGCCCGTGGCTGTGCCTGCTTCCTGTCCAGCCCTCTGCAGCGAGGCACATCTCTAGCATCACCATTATCAGGCTCTGCTAGCTGCCTCGTGCATGGCTGGTAGCATTTCAGCTGAGGACTCGGGGGAACAGTGTTTCATTTTTCCCATCGTTGGTGTTTTGCGGCGCTTCCCGTGCTGAGGAGTTCACGGGTTCAAGGATCCATCAGGGAGGCATGACGTGGCTATTTCTGATAGCGAGGAGTGGGGATGCTTGACCCAGGAGGTCCCCGCCAGCCCTCCACACAGCTCCTTTCTGTTCAGCTCTTTGCTCTCATGCAGACCCAGCGAGCTGTGCCACAACCCCCTTTCCTGTGCATCTGCGTTCCGTGCCACCAGATGCTGTCTGAGCGCTGCGCTGTTATCTCGGGTTCCTTTATCTAATGAATTTATCATATCAAGGCAGCAATTCACACACCTCCTTCGCTCTCAGCAAAGGCTGGAGTGCATTACCCGTCATGCTAGTGTCCGAAATTACAACTCGGCGTCGATCAATCCCGGCTTTTGAAATCCATTTAAATGGATGTAGCGATCTCCAGCGAGCGCGGTGCGAGAGAAGAGATGCTGTGTTAATCTGTAATGAAACAAGAAGTAACCCTGAAGGGAAAGACAAGCGAGGGTGAATGGGGCTCTTGTTGCAATGAGCATTTCCAGCGATGTTCTCATTCTCTTTCCATTTCTGCTACACACCCTCTATTTTTCTCTATCCTTTCTTTCAGTGCATCGCCTCTTTTCCTTTGGAAATGCTCTCTCTAATGATCCAGTCGCCTGAGTTTTCCCAAAGAGAAACGAGCTCTTTTATTTCATTTGCTCACGACCCCAAGAAATTTCAAATGGAGATGGTGCTAGCAAAGCTGTGTGCGTGGAGATGACAACCTTATATTATATTTATAGAATCTGCCTTTAGATGAGTTTGAATATACTTTTTGTACCTTGGGAAAGAAACTTTTGAAATTATTCACCCACGTTATGATTAATTTAATTTCTTATAGTTGAAGTGTTTGCAAAGTCAAAAAGTGTTTCCATTCCCTGTATCTGCGTGTCATAAACTTCTCTCCTTTACAACACAAATTAAGTTGTTTTGAAGCTCGAGACTGAAATTTTCAGAACTGCCTTAAGCGCTTTGATTAGAGCTGCCTGCAAAACTTTCTAATGAAAGTTTCCAAAATGAAAACACGGGTTCACCGAAATCAAATCATTCTGTGGGACCATCACCGTTTTCTCATTTCCAATTTCATCGTTGCTTTATTTCAGTGCCGCCAAATCCCTTCGGTTCTGTCGGTCGCTTTGCATGTATGGCTACATTGCAATTTGGGGTAGGGAATGGTGTTATAAAAGGGAAACAAAGCCTTCTGAACTCATTGCAGTAGTGCCAAAATGAATGTGATTTTTTTTTTTGTCAATTGTTTTGAAGCAATGGGAATTTTTTGGGGGGGGGGGTAATGAAGAAAATGATGCAAGTTGGATTTTTCCAGTGACGAGAGGTGATGTTGGCTCCAGCTGAGGTCTGGGTGCCCATTTCTGCTGGGGTTTTTCCCAGCCTTGGTCTCATCCCTCCAGCTCTCTCCATCTCCCATGCCAGAGGAGCTAGCTGTCACAGCAACTCATAAATCACAACTTTGTAGCATGGCTGGGGCGAGATTGCTTTGAAGATTAATTCCTTTGAAAGATTTAGGGCAGAGGGCAAGATGGGGACCTTTCTCACCCCTTGAAATGGCAGCAGTGATGTGAAATGTCTCGGGTCTGTGGGGATTGGCAGCACTGGGTGCTGTGGACGTGGTGGTGTTTGGGGAGGACGTGGAGGCTGGGATTGTGTGCTGGGTCACCATCAGCCGAGCATCTCCTGCATCACAGCCTCCTCCTCTCCTTGGGGATGAACTCAGCTTGGGAATCTGGGGGTTGCATCCAGGAGGCTGTGCTTCCCCCAGACCCTGCCCCATGTTGAGCCACAGACACTGGCTCTCCTCAGTGAGTGAGGCCATCAGCTGTGCCAGCCTGTATGTAGCACTGATCTCTAATTCTCTTAATGTGGAAATGTAGAATGTCTTGTGGATGTGGCCTGTGTGATAGGATTCCATCAGAGCTTGAACCTTCCTGTGCTAGTGCTGGAGAGATGGAGTAAAATCCAAGAAATGATTAATTTCTGGGGAAGTTTCTTGCCTAGTGGGTGACCAAGGTATGGGGGAAGGCATTGCAACCCTACATCACACACAGCAGCACACTGGTTCAGAGAGAAGCCCCCCATGATACCCAAAACACCCAAGCCCTTTCCCCCATCTTTTGAGAGCTCAGCCTTGGTGCCAAGATCCCAATTTTTACCAACCCATTTTTGGTCCATCCCTCATACCCACCCGTGTGTTGGTTTAGGTTCCCTGTGTCTGTGTGATGAGGGCTGGCAGTGTTGGGTTGAGAACCCCGCCACTGAGGTCGTCTCCCAGTGCTGCTTCAGCTGCCTCTGCCTGGCCAAGAGGTTTTTCAATCTCCCTGTGCTGGCAGGTACAGCACCATGGTTAGGATTTAGGGCTTGGCCTGGCCATTTCTCCTTCCTGCTTGGCAATTAATCCCCTGCTGAGTAAATACATTCCTTGCGCTTCATCATCCTGCAAAGAGTCCTAAAGACAAACAGAAAAGCGAGAAGGAAACAAAACAAGCCATGCACCAATAAATTAAACGCACTGAGGAAAACACAGAAAAGACGAGCAAACCTCAAGCAGCCCCTTCCTCCAAGTTAATTAATTGGAGCCTTGTTTGAGGACAAGCACCCTCTTAAATCCTCCATTGCCAAATGCAATTTTCTTGGTGCAGTCACTCTGTCCCTGACGGACGGGAGGCCAATCTCTTCTTGACAGAAGGTGAGTGCTGCAGCACTGCTGAAGTGCAAGTAATAGGTTTTTAACACTCCCATAGGGGTTGTGATCACCCTGTGAGCATCCCCCTGCTCAGCACCCCACGGGGAGGCACTGATAGGAGATGTTGGGCTGGAAGGAGATGGTCACAAAGTGGGGGTTGGCCTCTTCTCCCAGTGACGGGATGGGAAGTGATGGCCTTAAGTTGTGCCAGAAGGCGTTCAGGTTGGGTATTAGGAAATATTAGTTCTCCAAAGGAGCGGTGATGCTCTGCACAGCTGCTCAGGCAGCGTGGGGTCACCATCCCTGGGGGTGTTCCATTACTGTGGCAATGTGGAACTGAGGGATGTGGGCTGGGGTTGGACTGGGGATCTAAGAGGTCTTTGCCAAGCCTAATGACCCGATGAAGAGAAGGAGGGTTGGGTGCAAATTGTGTATGTGTCACTGAATGACTGGAGTGCATCTCCAGGTGCACCTTGCTTTGCTCCCAGTGCCTTTTCCCTCCTGAATTGCTGATGGCCTCCTTGGCTGTGATGCAGCTCTGCAGGCTCGGTGGCTGTGCAGGGTCAGCGCTGCGCAGTGCCTCATTTGTGGGCACAGGGCTCGTGACTTCACTGTGTTTATAATATCAGTGAGAACCCGTGTCAAATCCATTGTTGCATGATGTGACCAAATCCATTACTGCACACATGGAAATCAATTACTGCACATTAGGGAACATTTAACACTTGGGCCTTTTCCGCCGCGTTGTTTGCACGGTGTGGCGGAGGGAATCTTTATCTGCTGCTCTGGGAATGGATTGCTTTCTTTGTAGATCTGTAACAGATGCACGCAGGGATGGGGTGAAACATCTGTGTGATGGTGCTTGGTTCGTGCAGCGGTGGGGCAATGGGGGGAGCTCACCCCAAAGCAGTGCGAGTCGGTGTTTTCCTCCACCACGTCCACCATCCTCCTCTGTTGCCTCTCTCAGAGCCACACCACCCCCACGTTGGCCCACACTGATGCATTTCTCTCCTCTTTGCCACGTATCAAAAGACAGCACCAAAACAGCCACCCACAAAATCCTCAGGTGAGAAAGGAGCATCCCACTCCCGCTCTTTCCCACCCCTTTGCATCCCCATTCTGCAGCCCACTGTGGGATTTTTGCCCGTCCTGCTTCCCCCTCACATCTGTGCAGGGATGAGGGAAATGGATGAAGGTTAATTTTTTCGATCCCTCTCATAATGATTCATCCATAACGATTTCTATTGGTTATATTTCCTCGTGTGACAGAAACAATTTACTGCATTCCTGCAAAGCCTATTTTCTCTGCATGATCTGCTTGTGTGGAGGTTTGGGGAAGTAATTTACAGATATTTTGCCTTAAAATAGCTTACAAAGACAAAAGAGTCCTGTTGACACCAAGGTGCACTCCTTGGGAGTGAGGAAAACGGGGATAAAACAGCTTAAAAATAAAAACACTTTATTATAGTCACTCAAAGTCAAATTCTACATCGCACACCGCTGCCTAAAGCTGCTTTTGCTGGAGGGGACTCAGGGATGTGTGGGGCTTTGCTGAGCATCGCGTTCTGCTTGGGTTGGAGGATGCGTGGGGATGTGCATCAGTGGGGTTTTGGGGTGCTGTGCTCCACGGGCAGCAAACCCTGCAGTGATGGCTGTTTGGGTTATTGGCTCGGGCAGCGGTGCAGCTCACGCTGCTCAGTAATGGCTTGCTCCATCATTTCTTGGTTGGCTCGACCTGTCTGTGTCTCCCCAGGGGCTCAGCACCGCCTGTGTGTGACATGCTGGGCCAGGCAGGAGCATTGCACAACTCAAACACACCTTGTATCAGGGCAGGACGAGCGCTGGCTGTGTGTGTGCATGCCACATACCAAAGTTTGCCTCCGGCTCACAGCTCCCCTGCCTTTGCACGGGCTTTTGGTGCCTCACGAAGGAACAGAGGAAGGGACGTGGGTGCAGCCACTGCTCTCTATGCACGCATCAGTTTGGTGCACAGCATCTCCTGCTCCCTCCCAGGGCGGCAGCGCGGCGATGCTCGAGCAGTGGGAGGGGGTGGAAGGCAGGCGTTCATCCTGGATCAGCCGGTGACGCAGGCAGCAGCAAACACTGCCTCTTTATCCGCCTGCTGCCCTGCTGAACATAAGGCCCGTTGTTGCTGAGCCGTGTGCTCGCAGCAGCGCCCGGGGAGTCGGCTTGGGGGCTGCTGGGGGCAAAGGCTATCGGGGAGCGAGCCCTCAATGAGCCCTTTGTGGGGAGGCAGGAGGCTCCTCTTGGCCAAATAGGATGCGGGCTCATGTCAGTGCAGTCGCAGGCTCTGGAGGGATGTGCTTGCAGCTGGTTGGGCTCAGTGCTGTACAAGAGGCAGCATCCTCAGCTTCACCAGGTCCTTTTACCCCATCTTATTGCCCTGTGAGCGCTGGTGGCTTTGCTCCACTGCATAACCCCATCCTTTGAAGGCAGGGAGGTTTTGTGCTGGGGACGCACCTGTCCTGTGGTGACAAGTGTCCCCAAGCGGTGGCAGCAGTTTTTATCAGCTCTGTGCTGAATATGGGGCTGGCGGGGGCTCTAAGATTGCTACATCTGGTGTCTGTGCCGCTTTACTCCTTTTTTTGGGGAATGTATTGAGGTGCTGCGTGTTGTCCCAGCCCAATTAAAACTGTTGTAGGTAATTAGAGCGAATAATTGGCTGGTTGGATTTGGGAGGCATCACGCCATGCGTTGTCTTCCCAGCAGCGGACAGGGAGGCGTTGGGATGCTGCTCGTGGGTTTGGTGAACAGGAGCTGGGAAATGCTATTTCTGAGCTAATAAGTGTGGATTTGGTATTGTGTTGAATCCGCACCTCAAAAAAGTCGTACATTTATTGTGGTTACTTTGGTCTTTTCTTGAAAAATAGTTGGGAGCGGCTTGCTAGAATTAGGCTGATTCTGAAGTTTCAGGCCATCCATTCTGCACTGATGTGATGTTCTCCCCCGACGTTTTATTAACTGAAAACTCCCTTTTAGTAGAAATGAAGCCTGGACGGTGAATAGGTTTGTGGCAAATGGGCTTTGGGCACGGTTTGAAGATGCTCCAACCTTCCCCACCCACTGTGAATGTTCAGCTCCATCCCAACCACCCCTGACTCCACACAGAGTGATGTTGTCGTGCCCCCTGGCTGCTTACATCCATTCAAATCAGAATTATAGCATATCCCAAGTTGAAAGTGACCCATAGGGATCATTGAGCCCAACTCCTGGCTCCATTCAGGAGTGTCCAGCAATTGTGCCATATGTCTGATTTAAGCCATGTCCTCATGTTTTGTGGATTTGTTGGCAAAGGGATGAAATTATTCCGAATTCCAGAAGCTGTAACTGTCTGTAAGGGGCTGCACTGACGCTCCTTTCTTTCCCTACCTGATGCAATAGGAGCAGGGACCTTGCATAAGCCAGCCCCAGCAGAGCAGCAGGACGATGAGGTTTTGTTCTGTGCTAATTTGAAATGAGGTGAGTGATGGCAAATTGAGTTTCAAGGGCAGCAGAGACAACTTGTCAATTTAGCCTGTGCTCCACGACGTCGGTGCAATCCTTAGTAGCTGGATCTGAAGCTTGTTTACGGCAGTGGGTATAATAGCTGCAATCCCCCAGGTAGATTAAGCAATTTCTTCATTTAGGACTCTCAAAACTCTATGACATTTTGAGGGATTTTTCTTGACCTTGCAAAGGGTGAATGCTGGTTTCTGATGCCAGCATTGTGGCTTTCCTAACGACTCCAGGGGGGAGCAGAGATGGAAGGAGGGGTTGGGTTTGTTGGGGTGGTGTGGATCTGATCCTCCATGGGGCTGGGGTGCATCCTTGGCTGTGAATGCCGTGGGCAGGCCAACTCAAAGGGATGGATCCCCGTGGGCAAGGCTGTTGGTGGGGAAATGGGCAAGAGCAGAAAAGAAGCAAACGGAGCTTCTTAAATTAATATATATACATATCTGTGCAAAGCAGCAACCCGAAAGCAGTGGAGGCAGGGGGTGACGGGTGACATCCCTGCCCACCTCCCCGCTCTGATGCGCCGTCTGATTGCGCGGATGTTCATGGCTGCGTGTAGGACATGGGAGGCACCTAATGACTGCTGGAGCTGGCGTGATTCCTAAGCAGGGATGGCATGTGGCTGCTCTGCAAAGGGCTTCGGGACTGACAGGCTGTGAAAAGTGATAGGGCGGAGAAACGCCGGCGTGGGGAATTAAACACATGCACAGATTAAATGAACTCCATGGTGACAAAGCGGGGATGCTCCAGCACTGCTTGGGTTTGTGGGGCCGGGAGGTGTTTTGGTGGGGTGCACGTGGGCAAAGGAGCTCAGAGCAGAGGTGAAGTGCAAGGGCAGCACTGGGGCTGTCCCACCTGCACCTTTTGCTGCTGCTTTCTGGAGCTCTCTGACCATAGAATCGTTAAGGTTGGAGACCTCTAAGATCATTGAGTCCAACCATCAACCTACCCCCCCCCCCCCCCATGCCCACTGGCTGTGTCTCCTAGTGCCATGCCTGCCCTGGTGCAGGTGCCTTTCTGTGCCTTTCAAGCCAGTATTTGGGATGGAAAGGTGCAGGATCCCTTTGGCCCAGAGGCTCTCCTCCCCATTTACCATAGGAGTCGTGTCTCCTAAGTCACCTTCCCTGCCAGTCTCCTCCTTCGCTCATCCTCTCCCCAGGTTTTCATTATGTTAATGAGGGAATTAAAATCATTTTCAATATTTTTAAACCAAATTATGAACTCACGGGCTGCTTTTGCTCCTGCCATATTGTTAAGTGTCTTAATAGGACTTTTTCCTATTTAAATATACTTCATATGTCATTGCTCAGATGGTCAATGTGCAACAGCCTCTGTCAGCATGGCTGTGTAGGCAGTGGGAGTGAGTGACCAGTTTGTGGAAGCCCCATAAAGGAAATTATTTGCTTTTTGGAGTGGAAACAAACTCCTGGCAAGGGCTGCAGAACCTGGCATGGCTTTGATTTTGGGGCAGGAGTCTGTTGGGTGTGGGGAGGTTTCTTCCATCCCTTCTTCTGGGGTTGGTGGGGCTGTGATGGAGCAAATGAAGTTAATGCAGCAGGGGAGGAAAAGAAAAACACAGACCCCAAAAGAAGTCAAAAGCATCACAATAAAGCATAAAGTGTTGGAATAAATATTATTAGAGCATCTTCAGCAGCAATAAAAAGATTAATTTGCGATTGCACGAAAGAAAAAAAAAAACCACAACAATGCACTTATGCTAAAAATTGCTGCCAAGAATTGCTTTCCATCTATTGCATTCTGCTTTATTGGCTTTTCCCTTCTTGCCCTCCCTTTATTCCCCCATCTCCCTGAGCCGGCTCTATTGCTGTGGGTATTGCGGAGGTCTGATCTATCGGTGGGACATCCCTCACACATCTCCCCAGGGCTCTCAGGTTCAGGATTTTACCTTTCTTTCTATTTTTTTCTCTCTCTCTATATGTTTTTAACGCAGTGAAACTGATTTGCCACCGGCTGCTCTAAGAGTGTTATGCATACTAGACTGGCAACATCTGATGTATGGCCACATTTGGAGCCACAAACTACACCAGCCTTAATAACATTCTTCTTTACAAAGTGCTTACTGTTAAATATTTATGAGACGATGCATGAACAACTGCTGCCACGTCCATGAGCACATGAGCATCCCTCCTCTGTCATGGGCTGTGGGAGGCAGGTGGGCAGCCGGGCTGCTTATTGCTTGTGTAACACTCCTGAGCCTTGACTTGCCCTCTCTTAACTGTGTTTTCAACAGATGAATATTGGCCATCACAGATTTGGGGTGGTGTGGATCCAGAGGGCTGTGTTCCCAAGACTGCTCCAGATTGGCTGGGTTCCATAGAATGAGCTTTTCTGGATGTGTGGGAGTTCCTGGCTGCAAAATGGGATGAGTTTGAGCCGTGTTAGGTTCTATTACAGGATGCTTTTTGGTTGCTTTTTGGAGCTCTTACATCTTCTGAACCCCTTGAAGGGAGAAAAACGGGACCCAAATCTGTACGTTCTTAGTTTTTAGAGTCAAGCTCCTGCCTTCACCTCAGCCCCCACCCCACTGCTGGGGGGTCTCTGAGCCCGTTAGCTCCTGCAGTTCATCCATGTGGGATAGAGGTGGGGATATGCTGCCTCTGCTGTGTGGGTTATCCTGGCTCTGTGCCACGGCTGGCAGCTTCATCCTTACCGACACACAGCATCATTAGAGCACATCCTGTATTCCAAGGAGAGATGATCTCTCACCGCTCACAATTGTTTTTGAGTTATCTGATTTTATCCCAGTGATAGCGATCTACAAATTGCACCGAAGCGTTTGGAGGGCTGGTGCCAGCCCAGCTCCTGTTGACTCCTTTAAACATCACCTTTTCCATCCCAACCCCAGGAATGGGCTTTGGTTGGGTGCCAGCCTGAGTTCCACTTGTAATGCTTTTACTTTTGTTTATTTTTTTCTCATTATCTGATCGCTTAGAGATGTTTGTAGCCTACAATTCAGAGCGCAGCGATAACACCGCGCTGCTGCAATACTCTTTACTTAGGGAGCTTCTACTCAACAGTAGAGAAGGAGCTGCAAACCTGTCTGCAGTGGCAGAGCCCTGTGCTGTAACCTGAGGTCCTTTAATGAAGAAATGAGGTTTTGGAGGCTTTCTGCAAAGACACATTGGGGCATTTCTCTGCCTTGCTGCTTGTTGGCTCCACACCCCAGCCATGGGAAGTGGTGGATGGAGGGATGCGCGGCCCTGCTGCCACCCATCATCATCCCTCCCTTGCAGCCCCAGCACTGCTGTGTGCAAAATCATAGCTTTGCTCCTCCAGGAGTGAGTTTTTAACCTTTATAAGAGGGAATAAAGCGATTGGTATCAAGGGCCAACGAGTGAGGGCCGCGCGTTGATGTACTCCTGTGGTCTTTATGGTTACCTGGAGAGTTTGGGGCGCGGACGATTTAGTGTGTATGCATTTCTTTATTTCCTTGGCCATCTGTATGGCTGGCACGTAGGGGCGACGTGTTTGCTGCCGTGGAGCTGGAAGCTCCATCTCCCAGTGCGTGCATTGCTGTGCCCGAGGGGCACTGGGGGCATCGGGGTGGGTGCAGGACCAGGATCTGTGCTGTGGTGATGTGGCAGGACGACGGCATTGGAAATGTCACCTGGCTCAGCAGTCGTGGCCGTGCACTCAAAACCACCCCGACCGTGGGGTTTCTTGCAGCTGCTGATGAGCCCCCAGGATGTGCACGTTGAGCTGTAAATGGTACACATAATATTAGTAATAATTTCACAGACAGCTCTGTTCGTTTCTGAAGTGAGAGGAGACACTTGTGCTATTCCGCCCGGCTCTCTTTATGGTATAATCTCCCATTGAGATTCAGGGCACAGCTCCACTAATTAAAATGATGAATGCCGGAGGAAGGCTTTGGGTTTGGGTTCAGAGGTTTTTTTTTTTTTCCTTCTGCTGGGTCTGGTATCTGCACATACAGAGACTGCTTCAGGCAGAGGATATTTGCTCACTGAACGAGTACCTAGGACAGATAGAAACGCTCACATACCCCTGCACAAACACTGGCTGAGAGATACACAAGCCCCGCTGCAGTCTGCCTGGGCTGTGTGGCTCTCTGGGCTTTGTGCTGGTGCACACATCTGGAACCGTGCAAAGCCAGAGCTGAGATACTTGCTTTGCACCGACAGTCCTACCCAAGTGGGAGCTCTGCGAGGTGGCTGCACGGCTTGGGCTTTCCTGCTGTGGGATGTAGAGAGGTTTTGGGCTGAGTTGGAGTTCCTGCTGCTGTCTGTCCTGTGCCTGCGTGCCCTGGGTCGGTGTTGCAGATGAAGGTGCAGCTGGGAGCTGCCTGGTAGCCCTGGGAGCTTGGCTGGTTTGTACATCCTCACCTTCACACAGCACTGCCTGGGGCTGGGATCTCAGCTGCCCACCAGCACCTTTCTGCTTGAAACAGCTTGTGTTGATGAACAAAAAGCAGTGATAAATGAAGAGATCTGGTGGGCTTTCTTGCAGTTAAAGCCTTTTTTTGGAGGCTTTTGAGCAGGGCTGCAGCAGGTGTGCACCCCAGTGGCAAGGGACACTTTGCCTGGGGAACTGCAACGTCTGCACCTTAAAGCAGGGCTTTAAGCAGGAGCTCTCCATGAGGTTCTTGCGTTGCTGCATGCTGACAGCAGCTCCTGCATGGGGCAGGGAGGCTGTTTGGGCAGCTCAGGTCTGGTCTCCATCCCTTTATTCCTTCCTCTGGGCCAAAGAGCTGTGCTGGTGGGGATATGGGAAGGCATGGAAATCTTCAGGCAGCTGCTCTAACTCAAACTACTCTTTAATTCTGATGATTTAAATGGAAATCATGAGAGCCTACATAGGGACGAGCCCAGCTGCTCCGCAGCAGTTGAGCATCGTGTGTTCTAGGATCCGTGCTTTTGCAGGACTGGATTGGTTTGTTTTCATTTCTCCTCTTGCCTGCTGATCATCCAACTGTCTCAGTGTTTGGGTGAGCTGCAAAATACCAGAAATACCAATAATAATTAAAGATAACAGGCGATGGAACCCAAACTGCAGCCTGCCGCTTGGCTAGCAGCCCTTGGAATCAGTTCAGTCCTTAGGACCTGCACGAAAGCCCTGTGTGCCTGGTGCTTAGGTGGGCAGCAGCCCCCGACCCCTTTCCTACCACTCCTTGGAACGTGAGTTTGAAGGCTGAGTTTATTTCCTGCCCAAATTGAGTCGTTTGGCTCCAAGGTCCCACCCTCCAGATCCATCTGGCTTTCTGCCCACGAGATTATGTTATATAAACCACCCCTAAACGCAGCGTCTGGGAAAGTGCCTTTATGTTTTAATTTCCAAATAAGCAGGCAAAATTGAGTGCTCTGATTGGCATCTGCAATCAGAGCCCCATTCAGCAGGAGCTGTGAAGGGAGCTGATTGCAGCAGGCGCTGCTCTGACCTTCTGGGGCTCCGCTGCTGCCTCGGCTTCATTAGCAGGATAAATATTTTTCCAGAAACAACATTTCTGAGCTGCCAGAAGTCGTGACAGGGATGGGGACTGCTCTGCATGTAGGCAGTGCGCTCATGCATCCTGTGGCTTGGGGTCTGGGTGCTAAACGTGTGCTTAGGGGAGGTTGGTGACGATGCTTGGGACACGTTTGGGACACCTGGAATTATCCTCCCTCTCTCTGTGGTTCTCTTTTCTTAGCAGCTCTCCTCCCACCGAGCGTGGGGGACGTGATGTGTATTGCAGTGCTTTGTGCTAAGGGAAATGTCCCGTGTCCAAGTGCTTGTGGCAGTGATGGGAGAGCAGAGAGCAGCTGGGGGCTGTCCCAGGACTGCTCCTGGGGGCCACATCAGGGACATGTCTGTAGCTGAGAGCTCTGTGCCTACAAGCAGCATCCAAGCTGCTGCTGCTGGGACAACAGCATCTGTGGCATCAGCTGAGCCCCTCGACTGAGTTACAGCCCGCTCTCTGCTCCAGGGGCCTCTTAGCATCCTGCAGCCGGTAATAGATGTTTTTAATTCTCATGGAATTATTGAACAAACATCAGGGAAATATGTTTTACAGTCCAGAGCCAGCCCTGAGCATCGTTAACATTGTTATTGGAGACGAGGTGGATGATTTAAGCAGGGACCTCTGACAAAGACACACACCTGTCCATGAATAAAAGGCTGCAATTTAATACCTGCGCTCTTAATTAAGAAGAGGATGAGGGTTGAGTGCAGTGCCCGCTGCTGATGTCTCCTGAGCCCAGCAGGCGAGGTGATGCACTAATGCTTCCTCCCTGCTCCTTGGCATGGCTCTGAGGCACGGTCTGTGGGCACGTGGGTGCCAGAGCCCATGTGTCACCATGGGGTGATGGCATCACATCATCAGTGTGGCGATGGAAATGAGCAGGTGCTGCCAGCTCCAAGAGCTAAGTGCATCCTGCTGCTGTCACAGCCAGGCAGGCTGCTCTCCTGGCCACACTGCTGGCAGCATCTACAGCTCACCAGCACTGGGAGAAGAGGATTTGGGTTTGCCCCACTGAGGGCTTTGTGCAGCCAACTCAAGCAGCTGTGTCCCTGAGCTGTTACCTCCCTGTGGGCAGCACAGTGCTGCACACAGCTGCCCAGCCCTGCTGCAGTGTGGCCATTGAGGGGCTCCTGCTTAATGTGTGGCATTGCATGGCTGCACAGTCACTGCTCTCCACTGTGCACCCAACTGGGGTTTTGTCTGGGGGAAGGCTCTGCTCCCACTTTCTCCATTCCCCTAGGGCTGCTGAGTTTCCTCCTATTGCACTGGGACTCAGCAGGGCTGTGGGAACCCTCTGCATGGCCATAGCAGGATGCAGTTGGTGTATGCACGTCCTGGCCTTGCTTGTTTCTGCTCTGCTCTGGTCTCCCCTTTGCAGAGTCTGACAAAAAGCCAGTGCTAGAGGCATTGTAATCCTAGTAGGGCCTCCGAAACAGAAATCTTGTATTTTGGGCTGCAGCGAGCTCTGGAAATATTGGTAAACACTGATTTTCTTCATTTGGATGCAGCAACGAGCTGATGGGAGGCTCTGGAGGAGCAAGGCTTGTTTGCATGCGTGTTCAGCACACAGGCACAGCCGTACACGTGTTGGCTCGCAGCGCGGTTCACTTCACCCGCGTCCTGTGCAGGCAGCCATGCAAGGAAATTACTTCTGCATCCGTTGTGCCGCTCCATTACAATAAAGGACGAGCAGCTGGTGGGCTCCTGCTCCTCGTCTGCATCCCCATGGTCCAGACAGCACCTCCTCTTCAGTGCAGCTCATCTCAGATTGTTCTGGTGTCCTTTGCAGCTTCCCTGCTGCCTGCGGCGCTGAAGAGGGATGCAAAGAATAGAATCACAGAATCGTTCAGCTTAGAAAAGACTTCTCAGATCCTCAGGTCCAACCCTTCCCACTGCACCTGCTGACTGTGTCCCTCAGGGCCACCACATCCTTGCAGCTCTGGAGCACCTCCCCGGGCAACCTGTGCCAGTGCATCACCACACTTTGCAAAGAGTTTGAGTGTGATAAGGACAGCAAGCAGCAGCTCAGATTGGGCTTTGCAGTGTGATTTTTGGGAGCGTGTCTCACGATGCTTTGTTGTGCCCAAAGGGGCAGAAGCCCCCAGTGACAGCAGTGGTGGGAGGAGAGGTGGCAGCGTGGGTTGGTCCCCCTGGTGAGGGGGGAAAACTGAGATCAGTGCGTGCACCTCATCAGGCATCTGAGAATTGAGCTGTGAGACACCAATCCATGGGCAGGCGAGCTTCATTAGTTCTGCTGCTTGTGGGACTGCCTGTTTAAAAGAGCCCGTAGATTGGGCAAAATGGTCTTTTGTTTTTAATTATTTTTTAGGAGGACGTGGTTTTGTCAGAGCGAGCCCAAAGTTTTTGACCATTATTAGTGTCAGTTTGCTCTGCCCAAGGCTGTGTTCTGGAGGATCTGTGGGCTGTGCTCCTGGTGCACACCTGATGTTTCATTGCAGAAACTGAATCCTGACCTGTGCAGAGCTGATGCTTTGATTCCTTAGTGTTTCCCGATGCAACTCTTTCAGAACAAACAAGCAGGCAGACCCAGCAGGCCTGCTCTGGGGCATAGGAGCAGCTTTCTGTGCAGGAAATCTGAGAACTCTGAGCTGGTTTGGCTACGAGGGCAGGATTTGCTCTGGTTTCAGCTGAGCACGGTGCGGGTGTTTCCACGCTCGGCTTTTCCCTGCCCACGGCCTTGGGGATGCAGCCCCTGAGCATCCCTTGCAAAGCGAGGGCAGCCCCAGCTCTGTGCCGGCTGCAAAGCTCCGCGATTGAAAAGCGCCGAGGAAAGATGAATGCGGCTCTGAAAAGGTTGATTTGCACCATTCTCCTGCTCAGCTGTGCGTTAGGAAAGGAAGTGGCAGAGCACAGAAGCCCCACGTGCTACAGACAGACCCCACAGCTGAGGGGAAGGAATTAGTCGCTCGCACACCGCGTTCCAGTCGAGATCACAGCTCGGCGAGAAAATAGAAGCAGGAGAGGCAGACCTGCTATCGCCTCCAACCCCTCTGATATGAAAACGGAGGAGAAAAGCCAAGTGCAGAGCAGATGAGAGAGACATTTGCCTCCTCGTGTGCAGGCTGACAGGAGCGGGGCCGGCATTGTCAACCCCAACCTTGGGAAAGCCACGATGAGAGCAGGAAAGTCTTTGCAAGACAGGATCCCCCACTTGCAACGAGCACGAAGCTTTAATTTCCAGCCCCAGCTGGTTGTGAGATATTGAGCATTAAAATCACATTATTCTGATTACTGTCTTACTACGTTTTCCACTTTTATTCCTCACTTGGACTCCAGCTCGATTTTAGTGCGTACTCCCTCCAGATCCGCCGGTGCCAGGAGTCAGTGCTGTATACCATTGGAACGCTCAGCCTCCCGGCTTTCAGATGGTATAATTAAAGCATTAATCTCTTACTCCAGCAGTCTGTAAGACAGCAGCTGCTAAAATAACATGGAAGGAACCGCTACAGAAAGGCTCTTTGGTTCCTGGATGGCAGCAATGATTCTGTAGGGTCGGCACACATCGCGTCCTGGTAGGGTGGGTCTGGGGTGAGAACAGAAACTGCTGCTGGGTTTCAAGTCTGTTCCTCCTTAGGAGTTGAAACCTCTGATATGGTTAAGGACACTGACATCTCTGTGCTGTGTTGAGGTTTGGGACCTTCACTCATTCCAGTGTGGGACTCGTATAGGTATGGAAAGTGGAGGAACTGGGGAGCGGTGATGCTTGTGGGCATCCAGAGAGTGGGGGGACCCCCAGCCCTGGGGCTGTTCAGAGCTATGGGGATGTGGCACTGAGGCACACGGTCAGTGGGCAGAGTGGAGTGGGCTGGGGTTGGATTTAGGGATTTTAGAGGTCTTTGCCAGCCTGAATGATTCTGTGATTCTATGCCGGGCTCATTTACAGGCTGGGAGAGCAGCAAAGCCTTCATTTATCCCCACATGCATGCAGTGAGCTCTGGTGGTGGGAGAACAGCTCCTCCCCAGGTGCCTCTGAACACAAGCTGGGTTCTCCTCATCAAGATGTGAGCTGCCAATGATTTTCATAGCTTGATTAACGCTCTTCAGACCAATTTCCTTTGGCTGCTGTGGAGGAGCTGAAGGAGATGGATGTTTTCCATTACTTGATGTAATGACTGCAAGGCAGCTTAATGAAACCTATGCAGGCAAAGTTTACAAAAAGGCCACCAACAGGCATCGACGGCAGGGCTGGGGCTCAGCGTTGGGTCACTGGGTGCTGATGAAGCAGGATGGAGGAGCAGCGATGTCTTGGCTGTGAGATGGGATGGGGGTGGAAGAGAGGAGAGAGATGGAAGATTGTGTTGCCCCCACAGCAGATGCCTGCTTTGTTCAGCTCTCTGATGCAATGTCAGTGCCTGCTGGACATTGACCTAGATCTGCACTGAGAGGATCTCTGCATGCATGGCTGCAAGGTGATGCTAGGAGCTGGCTTTATGGACCTGCACTTCATTACGCTGAGAACAGGAAAGCTGTATTCCTGCTGGGGAGAGGTTAGCCTGTAATTTTCAACTGAGCGAGCAGGTCAGGCAGGGTCCATGAGACAGGAGGCTGCAGGAAGCAGCTCCTTTGGCTCTCCTCTTCCCCTTTTGCAGGTAGGGCTCCCACCTGCAGGGCTGCAGCACGGAGGGCAGAGATGCTGCAATGTGAGCAGCACCACGTGCAGGCAGGGATGGCGTCCACTTGCTGGCATGTGGTTGAGCAGCAGATTTCATTGTACCTCTGGAACAGCTGCAGTTAACAAAAGATGAGCGGCCTAAGGGCCAGTTTCATCTTATGGAGGCTGTGGGAGACGGCTTGAAATGTGCCCACGAGCACTGAATGGGGTCTGAGCCTAATTAGCCCCTGAGAGGCACCTGGTTGGTGTGTGAGATGGATGTTGCACGGGCTCCAGGCTGCTCTGTCCTGCACAGAAGGGCTGGATGCGAGCCTTGCACTGCTGTGATCCTGCAGAGAGAGCACAAAGGGCACACGGGCTGTGCAGAATGATGCTATTGCCGTGCCAGCTGCTGCTGAAAGGCAGTGAGAAAGCCATGTCCAGCCCCACGGTGCCTGTGGGGTGGGCAGGGGATGACTGAGATCCTTCCTCCAAGCAGAGCACATACCTCCAGACCTTGGGCACTTGCTTGCCACCCGCCAGGTCTGTGAATCCAGATGTGGCACTGCTGCATGCAGTCCTCATTCTCCTGGAAAGAGATGCTGATAGCAAACAGAGCCCTGGGGCTGCACCCAGCATGGAGGTTGAGGTACATATGAATATATATATAGGTATATTTCACAGGCAGAGCAGCAGCTTACGGTTCCCTGTGCTTTATTCATGACTCAGCCATTTCCTCATCTACCAAATGAGGATAATGATGCGTTTTTGTGTCCCAGGTGTGTTCAGAACACTGGCAACAATCGAAGTGAACGTTCCCATTTTTTTGGGCTCCAAGAGGAAGTTCTAAGTGAGGATAATTCTTATTTCATATCTAATGCTGTGGGAGGTGTGGCAGAGTAAGAAGTCCCATCCAAAGTAGGAGAAGTGAAGGGGAAAAAACAGTGTGTGGGTCCACACAGGGCTGGATGTGCTGAGAAAGCACCCGTAAATGAAGGCAGCCAAAATTAAAGGCCTTGATAATGGGTTGGATTAATCTGCTCTGACTTCTGCGTCTAAAAGTTCGATGTCAGTGCTGGGGTTGGTTGCCTCGGGCTCCCTCCTGGTCCATGGACAGAAATAGGCATCTCCAGAGGCCGTTTATTTCCTACCAGAAAGACGGGTGAGATGAATTGCCCTCCGGAGGTGCTGGCCTCTCTCCATTGGCAATGGGAGCTCTGGGTATTTGGTTGGTTTTTTGTTTGTTTTTTTTTTTAACATTTATTTTAGAAATACATGTGGGGAGGTGAAGGCAAACCCTTAAATCCCACCAGGACTGAAAGGAGAGCTCTGCACGGGATGGGATCTTTGGGTGTAGGGATGCAGCATCTCACCTCACTGCTGGGGGTGCCCCCTTCTCTTGCCAGGCAGTTGTACTCCCAACTGATGGGGTTTTGTATCCATGCACTCTTTTCATTTGATATGGAAAAGCAGAGGGATGCCCTGCAAGCCCATGCTGCGCTGCTGCATGTAGGAGAGCCAACCTCTGTGAATGGCAGCAAGCAAACAGCACAGCTCAGCTGGCATTTGCATGTGGACACTGGAGCGATGGGCCACATTATAACATCATAAAGCAAAGGGAATGGAAACAGCGAGCTCCTAACTACCAAACCCTGAGTTCTGTGCTTTAAAACCTATTCGAGAGGGCTCAGAAACAAACTGTGCACTTCCACGGTCTCCTGTGTCCTCCTTCTGTATTTCAAATGAATAATAGATAAAGGAATCATTTTATTTAAAGAGAATGAGAGAGTTGAATAGAGTTTGCCTTCAAAAAAAACCAACACACCAACACAAAGAGCGCTGCAGCGCTCGGCCCTGATTGCTGCTCTAAAAGAAAAGTTGGCTTTCCATTTATTATGGAAATAAATTAAGTTGATTGTTGGAAAGTTGTATGCAGGGTAAGAACGGTGCCATTGTGAGCTGCAGAGAGATGGATGCATTTAATTTACCCCATTGGTACGTTCAGTGCATCCTCACCGCTGGGTTTTGCAAGGGACTTTTTGGGGATGCAAATCTGCATCTGGGGCAGTGGAGATGGGGTGGAAAATTCCTTGGAGGGGAAAGATGTGAGTTTGAACTGTTGAGTTTTGCTGCAAAACAGCGCAGGGAGATGTGTGCGGGAGAGCAAACGAAGGGCAACGTCTTGAGGTGGAAAGGGAGCTGCAAAATGTCTGCTGATGTTTATGGGCAGCAAAGTTGAGAAGCAGCTCTGCATGGCTGTGCTCCCTGTTTGCAGCATGCTCCAGCCTGGTGCCTGCAGGCCATCTCTCCCTTTGCACAAAGCTGCCATCCCCACGGTGGCATTTACACTGCTCTGGAGTGTTTTCCTTTCTGTTACTGCTTGTTGTAGCTGAGGAGCGGGGCGACCTGTCTGTGTGGCTCAGCACCTGTGGGCAAACAGCAAAGCAGGGACGTGGGGCAGCATTTGGGCTCTGTTCATTCCTTGTTTGGCTTTGCAGGCTTTGACTGGGCAGAGCTTCTCAAGAATCATCTCTCCAGCTGCTCTTTGGATTGTCCTTCTGACTCTCACATCCCTCACTGCCATGTGCCCACACTGCTGGGACACCCCCAGGGATGCTGGTGACCCCCCAGCAGCTGTGCAGTGCAGCGCTGCTCTTTTGGAGAAGAAATTTTGGGCCGTGCAGGATTTCTGCTTCCCGTGATCAATTCAGGATCAGCTGCAGCAGCGCAATGAATTTAGGGCCAGAGGGGACTTTTAGATCACATAACCAGGCCCCAGAAAGTCATTAGATGGCTCTTTCCTGAGCCTCAGATTTCGTGTTTGTAGAACATACATCTTCCAAAAAGGTGCTGGGGGTTGATTTATGGATCTCAGGAGATGCTGCATGCAGGACTGCCATTGGTGGTTTGTTTTAAAGGTTAATCACCCTCGCTGCTAAACATTTGTGCTTCATTTAATTTGTCTGCCTTTACCTTTCAGGTGTTGCCTGTTGCTGTGTCTAACACCTGGCTTTGTCTCTGACCCACCCCACACCTCTCTCCCTTCTCTCCCCCAAACCAAAGAGTTTCTCAGCATCCTTTATCTCAGTTAGTTTTTAATCAAGCCATTTGTTCTTGGAGCCTTTTTCCACTTCCAGTTCCTCTTTTGCTTCCCTCGTTCGGTTGTTATTTCAAATACAAACAGGAAAGACATGAAAACCAAAAAGTGCTCTGCAGGGCTGAGTTAGAGGGGTGGGATGAGGCCACGTGTGTCCCACTGCCCCATCACACCGAGCTCAGGGCTGCTGCTGGGCTGGGGCCAAAGAAGGGGGAAGCTTTTGGGCTTTAAGGAGTGCAATGGATTTTAAGTTGTGTTTCCTTTAATGAATGAGTCACCCAATTACTGCAGCCTGAACACCTGGGCCCAAGGTCTCATATCTCCAGGGAGGCTTTCACTTTTTCCACACAGTGTTTGTGGTGCTCCTGCATTTGCTGGGAGTGGAGGGTCCTCCCCACGTGCTCCAGTGCTGCTGCGTGTGCACAGAGGCAGGAATTTCCAAGGAAATTCCAGCAGGAATTTTCTCCTGCTGTCCCATTGCATTGTGCTCTTGTTCTATGGAAGCCTGCTGGGGTAGAAGCACCGTCCAGCCTTGGTCCATTTGGGATACCTTGCCCCAGCTCAGGTGTTTGATGGCTGAGCTGCAGGCTCTGCAGGCATCCCAGTGGGGAGGGGGCCATTCAGCTGCCTCCTGCAGAGACCCAGCTCTTTTTTTGGGGTTTTCAAGTTGGAGTACCTGGAGGAGAAATGGCATGGAGCCACATACCATCTAGTGCCCGTGAGGCTGCAGAGTCACTGGGGAAGGGAGCTGCAAGAACCCATATCTGCAGTGTGATGGAATAGAAACTGGGAGGAAAGAGGGACTTGCTTGCTCTGCTGTTAGCTGCTGCTCCGGCCCCTTAGCTTGGTTCAGCTGTTCTGGATGATCACAAACCAGGTGTTCCTGATTGGGCTTGTTGGGTGGCAATGGCTGTGGGGCTGTGCTTCGTCCTCCAACCTGGTAGAGGCTGGGGGGGGGGGATCAGCTCTGCCCAGATAAAAGGAGAGCAGGAGGGGATCTGCCCAGACATGGAGCTCTGTACCAGGAGCTGGGGGTTGTCTGGGAGGAAAATTGAGTTTTTTCTTGGCGTTGAAGTCATGTGAGGAGCTGCTTCAGTGGGGTGAGTTGGTTTCTCCTGTTGCAAGATGGAGGCCTGGTTCTTACAAAATGGGAGAGGATTTGGGGTAGTAATCCCCCACCCCATGGCAGCTTGCTTGCACAGCTTAGCTAGGGCTGTGGTGTTTGCAGTGAGCACTGCAGCACTTAGCAGGGGCACAGGGTAAAGCCAGGAAGGAAGGGTTGGATCGGTGGGTGAGGTCTGATGTAGGGAAAATGCTTTTAGTTCTCTTTCTTCTGCTACATTTGGGGTATTTGCATGGCTGTGCTGCTTCTAGGGGTGGTCCTGCAGAGCTCTGCCCTGAGCCCGAGGGGGTTGAGCTGATGTATTTACGTACCTTCCCTGCTCTGTGTTTAAAAAGCACCTTGGAAAATGCAGTAAAAGAAGCCACAACTCTTCTCGGTGTGCTCTAGGGGTTTTAATTTATTTTTATTGTTTTGGATGCTTGCTTTGTTGTGTTGTTTTCCTAATGCTGGAAGTTAGCCTTACTGCAGAGGTGGCGCAAAGGAAAAGCATTGCACTGGTTTAGAATTGTGTGGGCTTGATAAGGTAGGACGGAGGGATGTGGCATAGATGTCAATAAGCTGCAGAATTACTTCAGATTCCGGCAGAATAGCAAGTCTGTGTTTTTTCCTGTAGTTCTTGCAATAATGTAACTGGTGATGCATCAACACAGCTGCCCAGGGAGCGGTGGGGTCACCATCCCTGAGGTGTTCCGGAGCCGTGGGGATGTGGCACTGAGGGATGTGGGCACGGTGGGGTGGTTTGGGGTTGAACTGGGGGATCTGAGAGGTCTTTTCCAACCGTAATAATTCTGTGAATATCAGGAGTCAGAAGGGACCTAGCAGGCTCACAGAGTCCAACTCCCATTTGTTGCATTTTCCATCTCAGGGCTGGAGTGTGCAGCGGTCAAGGGGGGAGGGTTCTGTGCATATAATAACTTAATATACAAAAATTGTTTGAAATGGCTTGACTTGCTGCCCCAGTAACTACATCAGAAAGCAACAGTCCAAGTCTATATGAGTGAGCATCCTCTCCCTGTTGCAGGCTGGACCAGGCTGGCTGACAGATGCTCCTGGCTACGCAGGATTGCTGCGAAGAGAAGACATCCCCAAGGTAGGGCAGACTTGTTTCTGATTACAAGATTATATGTGTCTGGAGGGCATCAATCTGTTTTCCCGGTTTTCAAGGCAGTTTTTATTGTGTTTGTGTGGTAGTGCTGCCTGTGATGGCTTGTTGGGAGTGCAGTTTTATCTGGCTGGCATTGGGTAACCTTGCTCAATCCAGAACGGGAAGCTTCCGAAAGTGATTTTGCAAACCTGGAGATGTTTCAGGCTTATGAGGCTTTTGACCTGCCTTATTTCTGCTCGTCTCCTGTATTTCGAAGGGAGAAGCTTAGCAATGTGAATCATGTGAAATACAGTGTGAAATCTTTTGAGTTATCTAAGCCATGCGCATACACAGAGGCGCTCCTACCTCCCTTAAAACTTCATCTCTCTTTCCTCTGCTGATCCATGTCGGATTGCTTCGTGCCATGCTGGGAGGGTGGATGGGGGCAGGTGGGGATGTGCTGCCCTGCTCTGCTTTCTGCCTTCTCTTTGCACTGCTCCATGTGCCACGTGCTCGTTACACCTCAGCTTGGCGGCGGTGGGGATGGAGGGCTGACCTCCCTCAGGCTGGGACTGTGTGTTCCTAAACCTCGTGCATTCTTTGATCCTTTTTTATTTTTTTCTTCTTCTTTCCCTGCCCTATTTTACTCAGTACTGTGGCAAAAAAAAATGTCCACGAGGCTGAAAAAAGTGGTATTCCTTCCTAAATGTAGAGTCCACCTGCTTCTCATATATGGGTTGTGTGCCCTTCCTGCTGCTTTCCCAGCCAGCCCTTTGCTGCTGCAAGGCTCGTGCTTGTTGGTAGTGCTCAGTCTCTCTGCTGTTCTTTCCTTTTGCTGAGCAGTAATTTTATGTGGCTTCTGCTCTTGTCAAAGGCAGAAGAAAGCTTAGCCCACGCCAGGCAGCGTTTGAGGCTGTGGGGCGCTGGCTGGGCTGCGTGTCGTCTTTGCAAGGGTATCAGTGCAAAAAGGAGGGGAAGAAACCCCAAGGAAAGGCGTAAAGATGGGCAGGAATGGAGGGGATGGGCAGAAATGGAGGGGATGGGCAATGCGGCTTGAATGATCTAAATGATCCCAGGCTTTCCCAATCATTCAGTGCCGCTGTGTATTTGCCACCTAATTTCTTCCCAACAGCCCTAAACCGAAAATAAAGTGCTGTTTAATAAACACCACTCGGCATTTCATTTCCCTGAATGTTCTGGTAGCAACTGCTAATTATTCCAATGATTTCCCCCCTCTGTAATTATTCAGAACCAGCTATTCACGGATCCCTCCGTTGACTTGGATATCCATACACTCTCATGCTGAAATATGTATATATTTTGGTGTCCTATTGAAAATTCAATAGGATCCAATTTCAGTCGCTACTGCCTTCCCCCTGTGTCTCCCCTCTCCAATTTGCTGATGCTCCAGCTGCACGGTGGAGAAGAAAGGATGCAGCGTCTCACGCAGACGTAAACAACGCCGTCCAACTGCAACGGGGCGAGAAAAATTACTTCCTTGTACTCCTGTGCTCCTGACAAGAGCTGCTTCTATTTCTTTTTATTTTTTTCCTTCCCTTTTTTCTACTACGTTTGATTTTTCCAGCAGTGCTGGGTGGTGGGGAGGGGGAGTATGCAGGGAGTGCTGTTTTTTTTTTTGGGGTGTCTGGACATGCTCAAATTGCAAATATGGATTTCTGAAGGCGGTGGGTTTGTTGGCAAAATGGGTGCTGCTCCTCGTGGGGCTGCCTTGCCTGCATTTCCCCTATTGGGGGTGGGATGGGCTCGGCCCATTGCAGCTCTTCAGGTGTCGGGACACGAAGGTGATTGCGGGCTCCTCTGTTTCCCTGCGTGCTCAGCAGATCCTGAGTCTGTGCTCTCTGGAGCAAAATGAGGAAAAAAGACCAAGTTACACAGAGATGTGTTTATGTTTGGGTCACCCTCAAGAACGGATGCGTTCGCACTGTAGCAAACCCCCTCTATCTCCTCGAGCCATCTGTTTGCAGAGCTTTGGCCCATGCAGCCGTGCCTCTTCCCTGGGTGGCCTGCTTGTAATCTGTGGGTAAACAGCCTTCTGAGCTGTGATAAGAGACGTGTGGGAAAACCATCACTGTAAATGCTGGGGATAAGGAATGTTGGTTTGTCTGGGGGAAGGAGCAGATTAAGAGGTGAGCAGATTCTTGCTGACTTGCCGGGTCAAACCCCGTTGTTTCACTTGTGTTGCATCTCGCTTGGAACTGGGAGAGCTTTGTTCTCCATATCATGCAGCTGAGTGGTCCTTAGGTGTGTGGTGTGTGCATCCCTGTGATGCTCAGGGACTGACACCAGGGCAGGGCAGACTGTTGGGTCTGTCAGCAGCCATCCCATGTCTGCGTGCACACCTCGACCCAGCCCTTTCTCCATCCATTTGCCCTTTCTTTTTGCTTCTCCTACCATGAAGATCACGTTGTCCCTCAGCACGTAGTTCAAATTTAAAGCAATGTGCCCTGAACGAGCAGCCCCAGCTGGAGGCTGTTCTGGGCACTGGGGCGGGGTGGTGGCCCACTGCCCTGTTAGCACATGGCATTACTGTGTTTAATGTACTCAGTGCTAATCTTTCTCCAAACAGAAACGATCTTGCTGAGTTCAGCACTGAAGGAGCAATAACCAATGAAGGAGATGAGATTAAGAAAACTCACAAGAATCAAATGTGCTGGAAAGGGCTGGGGAAGAGCCAGGGGCACTGCAGTAAATGACCTCCCAGGGAATTAGGACAAATAAAACCGTGCTCTGTCTCTTCTCCGAGGCACCGTATGGCAGTGCCTCTGCTCTCCCCTCTCTGCTGTGACCACGGATGATGCTGTCAGGGTTATTTCTGCACCAGAGCACAGCAAACGCTGTGTGGTGAGCAGTGCAACAGGGCTGCAATGAGAGATCTGCGTCGCTGCGTTCAGCAAAACCAACCTCTCGAGCTGGAGGATTGCTGCTTCGGTTGGTGGTAGCGTGAGGAGCTTTATTCTGCCTGGAACAGCCTCGAGAGGGCAAACAAACCTCTGTGCTGTGGCTCTCGTTGCAGAGGCTCTGTGCAGCTGGTGATCGTGGTGTTCTGTAAGCCAGGAGTGGGGCTGTCCTGCTGTGCTCGCTCTGCAGTGTGCTTTGCTCGTTGCTGTGTCTAAATTCCACCGGGCTGTGATGCAGCAACCCAAGCAAATCATGGCAGTGCAGAATTGGAAGGGAAACACGGGGGTCATTGAGCTCAACTCCACGTCTCTACATAGGACCTAAAAAAAACCCAACTCCAACCATATTTCTGGTAGCAATCCAGCACAGTTCCCCACTGAGCTCTGCTGGGCTGCATGGAGCTGCAGGGAAACCCTTGGGTTCCGCTGCTGTGTTCCCAATTCTAGATGGGGGCTGCAAGGCTTCAGTCCACAGTGGAATGGAGGAGGTTGGGCCCATTGGCTTTGCTTTGCAGCGGTGTGGAGGTGTGCACCCCGTGCTGTGGGGCTGCTGGGGGCTCACCCCGTGGCCGTGCTGCCAGAGGCAGGATGTCCTTCACAGAGCCCGGCCATCCCCACGCACCCCGCTGCCTTCGATCCCGACCCAGCGCCGTGCGGGCTGCAGGGATGGCTTGGCAGTGATGTATTTACTACAATCACCATCTCTCTTCCCAGAGGAGGAAAAAATAGATGAATAATATGTTTTGAAGGTGTCATGGAGTGAAAGCAAGAGAGGAGCTTGAGCCTGAACTTATGAATAACTTATAGGCTTCCTCCCTCCGTGCAGTCACTCCATTTGGGCTTATCTTTCCTGCCCGTAGGAGGTGTAATTAAAGGAGTGAAGCCGGGCACAGCGCTCGTCTGTCTGGCTCCGTGTGTGCGAGGTGCCACAGAGCCTCAGTGGGGCTGGGAGGGCTGTGTGACTTTCTGCCACCCTTCAGCAGGGAAACTGGTGTTGTTGCATTACTCGTGGTGTCCGAGCTGTGCCGTGCTCTGGTGTGGGAGCATCCCCCTAAGGCACCCTTGGCACTGATGGCACCTGTGGCAGGGCAGTGGTGGGAACCCCATGTGTGGCAACGGGAAGAGCTTCAGCCCTGGCACCAGTGGGGATTCCCTTCCTGACCTCAGGTGATGACTTCGCCTTTCCCAGCTTTGCTTTCTTTCCCTCCATAAAATGAGTAATTTGCTCTTGTCTCAACACTTCTCTCCGCTTTCTCTATTTTGACTCCAGCAGCTGAAGGGAGGGGATTGCATTTGAGCGGTGTGCACGCAGCGCCGCGCGCAACGGAGCTGGGATCTTATCAGCAGCTTGTGAATGCTATTGTAATGCATATCGTAATTATAGGTATGCATATAGAGGGATGATGGAAAAAAGAAAAACAGAACGAAACGGGGCATTTCCCTCTGGAAAAAATGGGAGTGAAATAAAGCCACACCTGGGACTGTGTCAGTTCCAGCAAGAAATGTCTATTAAAAATTATGCAGTGCTGCTCAGCAAGGTCACTGCGCT
Source organism: Tetrao urogallus (assembly GCF_951394365.1). NCBI lineage: Eukaryota > Metazoa > Chordata > Aves > Galliformes > Phasianidae > Tetrao > Tetrao urogallus. Next base: position 4,792,694 of record NC_136835.1, on the reverse strand, counting down.
CCTGTTGGAGCCACTTGGAGGTTTCCTTCCAAAACTGCAGGGGGGGGGAAAAAATAAGGCATGCAGACTTTTAGGTGATGTGCTGTAATTTCGCCCTTCAGATTGGGGATAAAAAATAAATTTGTGCAGAAACTTTGCCCAAACGATTCCTCTCTCCCCTCTCTCTGTGCAGCATCCCTCCTTAACCCCACATCCATGTGCGATTTCCAATGAATAACTCCTTCCCCGTCCCCTATCTCGGGAGCACAGCCCTGCTATCTGTGCTTTCCTATCACTGCACACAGATATGGACGAGGTGATGGATATTAGGCGTTTATTGCAGGGCATTGTGTTGAACATCACCTGCTGTTTGACACGAGGAGCTGGTGTTGTGCAGAGCCACGAGCCCAGGGCTCCTTAGGAGCTGTTCGGTGTGTCGGGTAAATAGACGTGCCATGAACAAGTGCTGTGTGACTTAGTAATGCAGGGAGCAAATCTGGGAAGAGCACTGCAGCACAGGGGCTGCTCTCTGCTTGGGCAGACAGATGGGAAGTTTGGGTTTTAGAGGGGAACGTGTCGATAATCAAGCAAACGGGGTGGTTCTCTGGGTGCTGTAATAGCTGGGGTTGTGTTGTGTTGTGCTGGCCCTTGGTGTGACTGTTGGCTGGCTGTTGTGCTGCTGGGACAGAGACTGCAGAGCTGCCCCATAGGAGCTCCCCGGGCTGCAGCCATGCAGGAGGAGCAGAGCTGGATGTGCAGAGGTTCCTGGCCAGATCTTCTGGATTGCAAAGCAAACAGCTCAGACTTGGGAATCTCTGAGGAGGAGTCGGTGTAAAAAGCCAAGATATTCTTTTTTCTTTGTCGCTTTTCTGCCTATAATGTTGTTTTATGTTGCTGTGAGTCATCTCAAGCAACAGAATGTGCCACTAATGAAATGCTGAATATTTAACACAGCGTTATTTATTTGGCCGGCATGAAGGAGGGATCTCCAGGTTCGGTGCTTCCAGTTTTCTCTGTGTTGGACAAATGCTGGATGGGGTCAATGTATGGTGTTGGTCTCCGGGCCCACGCTGGTGCTGTGCTCTCAGTATTGTGTTGCATGTGGGCAGATGTGTTGGTTTTGGACCTTTTAGGGTCAGAGGAAGGGCCGCCTCGGGGAATGGGCTCCAGATAGAGAATCGCAGAACCATTGAGGCCAGAAAAGACCTCTCAGATCCCCACCCCGCAGTGCCACATTTCCATGGCTCTGAACACCTCTGGGGTGGTGACTGCTCTGCTCCCCGGGCAGCTGTGCCAATAGCACTTGCTGGTTCGCTGTAGGTGCCCCCGTTCAGGTCATTTCCACCTCTAACCATTCTGGCACCTAGCAAGCAGTTCGTTGGGGCGCAGGACCTACACGAGCAGCATTGGATCAGCTGTTAGGAATGGGGCGAGCGCAGTTACAACACGGAGCCCGTTCTTATACGCGCACGGCTTTGTCTGGAATAAAAGTAGATCGATGCCACGAGTTAAATTAAATCTAATAGAGGAGAGGTGAAGGGGGGAGGGGGGCCGATCTGCCCCTGGGGTCGGGAGCCGAGCCGGGCCGTGAGGGCAGCGCGGAGCGGCCCCGCGGCGGCGCTGCCGGAGCGGTGCGGTGGGAGCGGAGCGGAGCGGGGCGGCTCCGGAGGCGGCGCGGAGCCAATGAGCGGCGCGGGGCGGGAGCGGTGCGCGGCCGGCGGCGTGTGCAGCCCGGGCGGCGTGTGCGGGCCGGAGCGGCGGGCACGCAGCGCCTGTCCGTCGCACCTTGCCGCCCCTTCCGACCCCCCCTTCCCCCCTCCCCCCCTTTTTTTTTTTTATTTTTCATTTATTTTTTTCCCTCCCCCATCCTGCGGTGGTTTTTTTTTTTCTTTTTTCTTTTTCTTTATTTTTTTTTTTCCTTCCCTATTATTTATTTTTCCCTGTGGGGATTTTTTTTTTCCTTTTTTTTTTTTTTTTTTTTTTTTTTTCTTCTTCTTTTACCTCGCCTATTTTTTCGCGCTTCGCTTCGGGAAACGCTGGATTTTAAACCTCTCCCCGGCAGCAGGCAGTGAGTGGGGAAAGGAGGGGGAGGCACGCAGCTCCGAATATGGCCCAGGCGAAAATGCAGCACCCCGTCTCATGGGTGATCTTCGCCGGGATGGCCGCACTCCTCCTCTTCCAAGGTAGGGGGGTACGAGCGTGCGTGATCCTATACCGACATCCTGGGGGCGAGGAGCCCCCAACAGGGAGTGGGGGGGGGGGGGGGGGGGGGAGCGAGAGGCTGCTGGGGTCCCCCGAGTTGTGGGGGATGCAGCACGGTGACATCTCCCTTCCTCCCTTCCTGCCCCCCCCCCCCCTACTTTGCGCTATGGAGGAACTTCTTGATTTTTGGGGAGAGGGGATGCTGGGCGGTGCCAAGCGGCTCTGCCATCTCCAGCAGCACAACTTGGCTCCTGGAGGAGCCGTACATCCAACAGGCGGTGGGCACGGGGAGGTTCGTGGCCCTTCTGCGCTGCTTTTCTGCTTCCCCCCCGCCTCCCCGGCTTGGTTTGGTTTTCTTTTGCTGGATCCGCCTGCAAGGTCGTCCCAAAAACTCGGTGCAACCCGAGGGCTGAGGAGTTGGGGAATTTGTGGTCTGATGTGTTCTGGTGGTGAGCAATTTGCACACACCCTGCAGCCCCTGGGGAGGGGATTTGCAAAATAAATAAATAAATGTGTGCACTTTATATATAAAAACAGAGAAACGGTGTAGGGGGGAGGAAGGGGGAGGCGGCAGCCGGTCCCAGCTGGCCGGCAGCACCGGGCTGTCAGTCTGCGTTAGGCTCCTTACAGCCATCTGGAGGGGCTGTGGGAGCGGGGTTTCCTCCGGGGGGTCGCATCCTGCACCGGCTGCCCGGCCATCTCGGGCTGCAGAAAAGGGGGATGCGGGTGGGGGTGCCCCCCGAGCCCCATCGTGGATGTATGATCCTGAGGGCTCCGGTTGCCCTCGGGGGTTTTTTGGGGTGCAGGCAGCCCCGGAGATGAGGTTGCGTTTGCATAGGGGATGGTATTGCAGTGGGAATGCTGCAGCTGTCCTGGTGCCTGCTGTGGGCAGCTGTTGCCCTGAGCATCCCTGCTTGGTTCATTCTCCGTGCAGCAGGACCTTGTGTGAGGCTGGGGGCTCGTGAGCGGGGGCTGGGGGCTTGTAAGCAGGGGCTGTGCCCCAGCAAAGCAGGGGGAGATGGGCAGCGCTCAAACTTCTCTCTGCTGGGCCCGCTGTTGCAGGGAGAGCTGCTGGGATGGAGCGGCGCGGGCTGCTTAGCATGCACAGCACACAGCGAGGCATCGCTCCTCTTCGCCTTCCTCCCATTGCCCTCCTCAAGCTCCCGCTGCCTGTGATGCTGCTGGGAATGCTGGCGCTCTGCATCTCGTTCCCCTTGGGGCTCCCGGGGTGCCGCCTCCATGGGGAGCCCAGGCTGGGCGGTGGGCAGTCATCCTTCTCCTTGCTTCCCTGATGCAGAATCTGTGCCTCTTTTAGTGCTTTCTTCTGTCTCCTTGCAGCCCTGTTCCCTGCTCATCTCTCATGCTTCCCTTCATTCTCCCATCAAAGCCTGCAGATCAAAAAGTTGATTTTTTTTTTTTCTTTTTTTTTTTCCCCTCTGCAGCACAGCAGTGGGGAGGGGTGGGCTGCCTCCTCCTGACTGAAATCCTTTGCACACACACCCCCAGCCCCCCCCTGCACTCAGCCCTGCGTGCAGTGTTGGTTCCACAAGGCCCTGAGTCACTGCTGGGTGGGAACAGCTGGAGCTGCAGCACAGCGTGGGCTGGGGGGGGGCAGAGCCATAGGATGGGGGGAGAGGGTGGCATAGGGCAGGAAAAGTTTGGACCTTTTTTGGAAGCTGGGAGGTGCTGGATCATCAGTGCTGCATGGGAGAGGGTCCCCCTGGGAGGCTGCGTTGCATAATCGTGTTTCAAGGAGTCATTTCAAGGAAATAAACTTGGGAGCAGAAGTCATTTTGGCTTTTAGCAAAAACTTTCGAAGTGGATTTTGAGCAATTGGGCTTCCATTCAGCCCCAGAGGGAGCGTGTGCGTTTACATATGTGTGTGCATTGGCAGATATGCAGCAGCCCCCTGCTGCTGTAGTGATCTTTTCCGCTATTCACAGTATTTCTTTGAATTTTAACTTTCCTTACCTGATGGTGGAACTGGTTTGTGGCTGAAAGCATGAAAATTGTTGTCATGCAGGAAAGAACTGTTTTGCACATCGCTACTCCAAACAGCTCAAGAGATCTGTGCTGCCCTCTGCGGCAGTTTGTCAATACTCCGGGTCATTTACCTATTTGCAGCCAAACAAACAATAAGGAGAGTGGCTTGTGAGTGTGCTTGAATGTGGAGAGGAGCATGAAGTGGGGTAATTCAGGAGTGCTTGGGCGCCTGTATTTATGCAAGCATCCATTGGTTTGTAGCTTTTGTTGTTGGTTCTCTTTCCCTTTCCCCTGGTGCTGGGCACACAGGGAAGCAGGGGCTCCGGCCCCGGTGCTGGGGGATGAGTGCTGCTTGCAATGCAGCATCCCCCACAGCTCTTCGGCACCATGTGGAATAGTGGCAGTGGGGGTGTGGAGCAGCTTGGAGGCTGTGTTCTCTCTTCCCAAAGCAGAGGGATGCTCGTGGCCATGCCCTTATTGCCACCCAGCCATGCTTCCCAAAGATGGGTGTGAGAATCACAGTCCAGGAGAGGAGGGGAAGAAACTCCTCACTCAGCCACTCATGAAGGGATTAATCAGGGTAAAAGGTCAGCAAAGATTTAGCTGGGCCTTTAGCATCAGTGAGCCAAGAATTATGGGAATTTGATTTACAAATTAGCATAAAGACCTTATTCTAATGAGCGTGCTGCATAGGTATGTAAAATAATAGCAGATGTCAACATCGTACGCCGAGCAATCCTCACTCGGAAGAATTATTTGCCCCCTCAATGTGGTTGGGTTGCAGATGGCACCTGAACGGGGCTGAAACATCACAGAGACATTGGGGTGCTGCCATTGGGAAGGGCAGGGTTGGGGAACGTTGCCTGGAATGGGGCTGCAGCCTCAGGAGGGCTGGAGGGAAACCCAGCAGCTCCTGCATGGAGGTAATTGCACTAATGAATGCGTATCAGAAAAATTATGTGTATCGATGTCTTCTGGTGAGCACCCGGATTTATTGCTCCCCTGGGGAAACGCTGGATGTGGCTTCCGTGGTGGTTAATGGTTACCACGCAGGTCAATAAAATGTGATATTCACCCCAACGACAGAAAATAGCTATTTAATAGGTAATAACAGTAATAATCAATACCGACATGATTAGATAACCTAGTTAGGTGCAGTACATAAAAGAGGGGGGTGCGGTGTGGGTACTTGATAGCCTGATTTGGAGCACTGCTGAACATCTGTCACTCTTGTTGATTCTAACTGGAGCTGCAAGCAGGGATCCGGCACCTCTGGAAACAAGGCTGCTGGCTGGGATTAATTGGCACATTTTTAAGACTCAGCAGAGTCAACAGGAGCCCCAGCAGGCCTTTGTCATGGGAAGGATGCGCTGCGGATGAACGGGACGGCGCTGAAGATGTTGGGTTGGCACGTGGTGGGGCTGAGCTGGGCTGCGTGCAGTGCTGCACGTGGGGTTGTGCGTGGGCTCCTTGCTGCTTCCATGCATGGGCGCAGCTCCGGGGGTGCTGTGCACAGTGCTCCTCCTCTCAGGTACAGATGAATTCGTGATGTATCAGAGGGAACCTTCCTGCCAATGGTTGGGTGCTCTGGGGACTGCCACCAGTTTTGGGGTGTCCCAGTGCTCAGTGAAAACCATTTTTTTTTCCTCTTCTCATTTGGATCATCGTAGTAACCTTGGCTGATGGTTATTCCATCTGCCTGTTGTACGTGAGATGAGTGCATCTGATATTCCAAGTGTCTGCTTCGTTTATTTCTCTTGCTGTTTTTGCTTAAAAACATCCATATTTGTGATTTCCTTCCCCCCATTTTATTTTTTCTCTATGAAAAAAAGAATTGATCAGTTGACAGATCTGGGTCAAGGCAGCAAGCAAGGCTGGCTGTGATAAGCCAGGGTGGAAGTGGAGAGGATGGCTGCAGCCAAAGCATCATAAGGGGATGTCCTTATGGCCACGGGGCCAGAAAAAAACCTTTTGGTATCTCTTCCCAAACTTCTGAAGGGCCAGGAGAGGGTAAATTTTCTTTGCCTGTTCCCCAGCCCAGTGGATGCCTTTACTAGAGCAAAGCCCTAAGGAGGGTAAATGCGATGATGTTTTTGGGTTGTTGGTTGTGCTCCTTTGATGCATGGTGGCAAATCTGCTCTTGCTCAGTGGGACCAAGCCGTGATCCCTCTCAGATGTTGATGGCAAAGGCTTACAGCTGCCTTGGAGCTGTGACTTGGGATGGAGTTCTTGGTTTCAACCAGAGGCCAAGAGGAGCAAGATGCCAACTTTTGGGATTCAGAAACCCAATCCTGCACCTCTGCGTGTGCATCCTCTCATTGCTTCAAGTAGCCAAGAGCACAGAGGATGAGCTCTCCATCACTGCATCCCCGGGGCACCCTGATCCCAGGTGCTGGAGCCCTTTTGCGTGGAGCACGCTGTGCTACTGGCACATTCAGGGCTGCATCCACCTCCTTCTGCCTTCCCGATGCGCACGCCTCGCTCCTGGTTAATAATAAATCAGAGGTGCTGCCTTCAGTGTGCTCTTATCTCCTGCCAAGAAGGATAGCATGGATTTTTGATGCGCTTACAGTTAATATGTCCAATGCTGAAAGCTGTTGTAAATTAATTGACCCTTTGACCCGCCTTGTCCCGCTGGCTGTTCCCTCTAAAGGCAGTGCTCCTTTCTTGGCATCCTCCCCCCTCTGCTTTTTCCTTCCTCCACCTCCTGCATGCTTTGCTTGCTGAGCAGGGCTGGGTGCTGGGCAGTGTGGCTCTGAGTATTTCCCTTAAAACACTGGGGAGGTGCTGATGGAGCTGGTGGTGCCTCATCCCTGCAGGTACCCAGGGTCAGGCTGGACGGGGCTCTGAGCAGCTGGTGGAGCTTTGGGTGTCTCTGTTCATTGCAGGGAATGGGACTAGATGGCCTTTAAGGTCCTTCCAGCTCGAACCATTCAGTGGGAGCTTGGTTCTGCCTGAATCCTGCAGTGAGTTGGCGTTGTTGTGTGCTCCATCCTCACCTTGCCATAGGGACAACGCTCTTCCCTCTCTTCTCGCAGCTCTATCTAGCTTGTATTCCCTTTGCAGCTGGGGTCTTTGCCCCACGATGCAGTTTTGCACCACAGAGCACGAAGAAAGCTCTTTCCCCAGCTAAGCCAAGCTTGCAGTAACCCAGGCCCTCAGGTGTGCCCTGCTGTGACTCAGTGGAGCAGCAGCAGCCAAGGAGTGGGAAACCCCGCAGGAAATTGTGTAATGTTGGAAACAGAGGGAGTTTTTCCATTCAAAGGCACGGATTCCCAACGATAGAAAAACGTGGGGGAAACAGGGATTGATTTCAAGTATTTCTTGCTCCAGATCCGAGCTTGCTTGTGTACAAAGTTGTGAAGTTATTTCAAACAAAATAGCAATCCGAGGGCGGCGTTCCAGCAGCACAGCAGAGCCCGCAGTCTCGCGCCTCGTTCCATTTCTTTTTTTATTTTTTTTATTATTACTTCTTCAAAACAGACCCTCTGCTAATGTTTTGATTTTGTCAGAAGCAGCATTCTTGATTTAAAGACCTGCTTTGAAAGCCAAATCCAACCCGCCTCATTGGAAGCGCGACAAGCACTTGAAGTGCGAAGCAAGGTTCATTAATACTGCAGCGCTATCTGGCCCTTTGAGCGTGGCTGCATGTATTGTTTTCCCCTCTTTGGGAGGCTGTCTGGTGGATAACGCTGAGTTGCTGGGTTTGTTTGGTTGCTTTCAGGCTTTATTCCCGTTCTGCAGGACAGATGGTGTGAGGAGATGAGAGGGTGCCTACAAGAGACTTTTTGCTCGGTCGATTCCCGAAGCCGGCACTGGGGTTTTGATGGCAGTCCAAGGAGCGACAGGGCTGGTTTTGGCTTTGGCATGAGTGACATCTCTCTTAATGAGGCTCTTTTTGGAACAGTGCTGCGGGCAGCGGGAGCCGCTGGACAGCCAAGCTGTCATTGAATGCAACACTGAAAAAATGGTATTATTTATTGTTGATGCTTTCCGCTGCTTTGCTACCCGTCAACACTTCCCGTTGTAGGTTCTCAGCTTCAAAACCTGACATCACATTAGCAGCCGGCTCCAAAGCCCCCAAATAATGCATAAACTATGATTATTCCTTCTGATCCACTTGTGTTTATGTAAATGGCTGGAAAAGCGGTTTTTGGCTTATTTCAGAAGCTTAAGGGATTCATAGCAAGCCTATTATTGAAAAATCAGAAAGTGAAAAGCAACTTCTGAGACGAGGAATTAGCAGCTCAATGGCTGCGTGCGTCGCGCTGCCTGCGCTGCTCCGGCGGTGGCACAGCTGGGAATTCCCTCTGGGATTCACAGCCACCCACACAGCAACAGGTTGTGCAGGGAGCTGGGATGCTCTGCGGGTTGTACAGGCCGGGATGGGGGATGCTCGTGCAGGATGTATGCAAGGGATGCCTGCGAGGATGGGAGTCGTGTTCAAGGGATGACCGTGAGGGATGCGGGATGCCCACAGAGGATGCTGGGTGTGCACAAGGGAGGTGGGGTGCCGGATGGGGTGTCGCTATGGGATGCTGGATCTGCTGCACCTCGCTCTCTGTGACCATGTTGGGTGTTTCCTGCATTTGGGTTGGAAGTGCCTTCTTCGAGCTGGGTGACTGGGACAGCACCTGGTGCAAACCTGCTGCTGTGCAGAGTTGGCTGTAACCTGCCAGTGCATATGGTGACCAAATGGAGCTTGGAAGAAGCCAGGAGCTCCACAGAAAAAGATTCAGCATAGAGTCTGGAAGAAAAACCCACTGAAGAATCTGAGAGCGGTGACAGGAGTGAACCCGTACACCAATATAATGCAGTGCAGTGCCATTCTGCTCTGTGCTCAGAATCACAAACTCAAGGAGGAGAAGAGGGCTGAGGTCTCAGCTAAGGTCCAGGCAGAGCCAGAACTGCAGCTGAGGGTTAGCTGAAACAGCAGCACTGGGCAGCATTCAGCCACCTGAGTTCAGAAACCTGTAGTGTGGATGTACAGCTAGTAAATTATATTGGAGCAGTGATAGGGGGGAAAAGAAGTGGCATGGTTGTTGTTGTTGTCCTGCTGAAGGGACCCCAGCCCTTCCTCTGGAGCAGTGTGTGTGGGTTGGTGATCAGGAAATGTTTCTTCTTTGAAGGACTGGTGATGCGCTGGCCCAGGGGGTGGTGGAGTCACCATCGGGGGGTGATCCAGGATTGCGGCACTGAGGGATGTGGTCAGTGGGAGTGGTAGGAAGGGTTGGACTGGGGATCTGAGAGATCTCTTCCAGCCCTGATTCTATGCCCAGGAGGGATGCAGGATGCATACAAGGGATGCCCGTGAGAGGTGCAGGGTGTGTACATACTGGTGGTGCTGGGGAACACCTGTGGGCCCCGTGTGGGTCTCCATCCTCATCCCTCTGCATGATCCTCATCCCTCTGCCCCAGTGAGGATGCAGATATTGGGCACATCCTCCTCAGACCTCTCTGGCCGCCCCGCTGCCTCATCCCTCCACTCCTGCTGCTTTTCTTTCCCTGCTTCGGTCCCTTTCCCCCTTCCTTATGTTAATTTCCCACCTGAGCACCAAGTACTTTATAAATAGCAAATCTGAAATGAATTTCCTAGCAGCAATCATTATCTCCCTCGACAGCCATTAAACATTCACACAAGCAGAGCAAAATGACAAAGGGGATTGATTTTTACAGTATGTTGGGGGGGGGGGAGGCAGGAGAAAGGAGATATGTTGACAAGGCTCTTTTTCTCCCCAATTCTCTCCCCCCTTCCCCCGATCCTCGATCTCGAGGAATTTAAAATCACCCAGCAACTCCTTGCTGGGGGAGAGGGCAAAGCAGGGGATAAAAATACAGAAATTAATGTAAGAAAAGCTCTCTCCCAGCCTTGCTGTACTCTGCCAGCTGGTAAACATGCAGTGGGTGCTGCAGAGATGGAGGGGTGGGCTGGGGGGGGCTCCGTCCCTGCAGAACAAATGTGTTGATGCTGAAGTCGGGAGCGGGCGAGCTGCTGCCGTATGAAGCACTGTAGCTGAAAATTTAACTTTGATTTCAATTTTCATATTTGTCAGCAATAATTAGATTCAAGAAATGTTTTTGCCGCTGTTCTAAAATACTAATAAGTAGGAGCCTTTGTAGTAGGGCTAATGGAGCCTTTTTTTTCCTAGTGGGCTAGAAAAATTCCATTAAAGGGGAAAGTCATACTATATTACCGTGCTTCAACATGCATTGGCTTCGCCACCGCCGTAATATCTGTGCTGGGAGACAGCAGCTGTGGGAATGGGGCTGGCAATAGGGCTGGCATTGCAGCTGGGGCTCTTTGGGGGCTGTTCTGGGGCAGCTGAGGGCTCTCAGAGCGCTCATGGGATGATATTGTGCTCATCCCCTGGCTGGTTCCTGCTGCCTTGCTTTGGCACTTGTTCTCGGCGTTTCAAATCCATGTGGGATTTTTGAAGATGGTTTATGGGATTCCCCTTGCTGGCTCTGCTGTGCTCCTCCAGAAGGGAAATGAAAGGCCTCTTCTGCTTCAGCCCTGACTACTGTGTGTGTGGATGTCCTTGGTGCCACGTCTGAGCCCCGAGCGATGCCCTAAAATAAAGAGAGATTAAATTTGCTGCCGATGTGCGCAGCAAATGGGGGAAGCTGTGAGTTGCGTCGTTCTCGAGTTACTTCAGCCTATTAAGCAAACAAAAGCACTTGTGGAGTGAGAAATGGAAAGGGCCAGCGCGGCCCGATTAATCCTGGCTGTACAATTCCATTAATAAGCCAGCTTTTAATAGGTGGCTCTTTCCAGGAGCTGCTGGGACGAAGAATTGATGCATACGCTGTAATTGTGTTGCGACTAATAGGATATGAAGAAAATTGTATGGAGAACCTGTTCTTTTGCCACCGTTTTCCAATCAGCTGAAATAATGCCTTCCTCTGGAGGAGCCCACAGGGCAATGGTACTTAAATCTCAGTAGGAGCAGCAGTGTTTTCAGTTCTGTCACAGGTGATGCTGGGTGGTTGGGGATGCAGGGAGTGATGGATGGAAGTGCTGGGATCCCTATGGAGGGGGGTTGTGGCACGGGGACACCCCTGGCATCCCCCCCAGCCCCTGCATTGTCAGCACGAGGGCCCTTTGCCCTCTGCGGTCCCTGTGCTTCCTTGGGAGTGCAACCCAGGATGTCATATGTGGAGGAGCACAGTTGGAGAGAAGGAAACACAAAGCTGAGGGCTGCGGAATGCTGACAGCCTCTGGTTCCTGCAGCCTCTGCACTGGGCAATCTGGAGAAGTTTATGGCTGCTGCAGAGCTGATTGGGGGCTGTTTTTGTTTTTCCCTCTTCCTCCCCATTTGTATGCACGCTCTGACCCTTGGCTGGGAGCAGGCTGCACAGTAAGTACAGAAGCAGGGGGAGCCCAGGCATGGTTCAGCTGAAATCCCCGGGGAGACAGATGTGATTGCCTTACAGAAATGGCTCCAATAAGGCCAGAAAGGGATATTGCTTTTATAGCTTTTGGGATATAAAACATTTAGGAAATGTGATTGACTGGCAGAGCCTAATTCATCATGTGCCTGTTTCTCTCTCTCTCTCCACCCCAACACAGCAGCACGCTCAGATGGGCACGGCTGTGCCTCTCCCTTTCCACCTCTCTTGTGCACGTAAGGGTGTGCAAACCAGCACTGTTGCTGTGTGCACGTGCACACCCTGCACACGTTCCCTCTGCTCCTGACTCCTTGTCCCTCCGCCCGTGTCATGGATTTATCATCATTCTGCTAAGCGCTAGAACTCCTGTGGCTATTTATAATTAATGCTCAGAAACCTGCCAATCCATTTAATGACACTAGGAGGTCACGGCCTCCCTTATAGCTTCCCATTAATCATCATTAGAACAGTTCTGGGTTTTTTACATTCTTTTTAAATGTTAATTCACCTTTATAATGCTCCTTTCAGCTATGACTGTAAAGGGAGACTCTGTGGTGACTCCAGACTGTCTTGCGAGTGTGTGCAGGTGAAAGGCACAGTGGGACAATTGCACTTGATAAAGTCTCTTTGGATGGCTCCCGCTGGAATGAATCACGCTCACAAACTCTGTGAGATGGGATTTCTTCACTGCCCTCTGCTGCCTGCTGCTCGCAGTGCTGCTCTGCATCCCTCGTGCCTCCATCCCTCGGGTACCGCCGAGCCGGCGCTGATTGCTCCCTACAAAGACCCACACTGCTGGGATCTGAGCAGCAAGGAGGTCCCGGAGGGGTCTGCCAGCTCAGTGATGTTGCTGCACTGTGCTGGAGTCGGTGGGTTGGCACAGAGTTTGCTCAGACTCCACGGGCTGTGTTAGTGCAGCTCCTTGCTGGGGCGTCTTTGGATTTCGCCCATCCGTAGGTTGGTTGTGGTTGCTGCGCCACTTAGCATCTTGTGGTGTGACACTTTGCCATCCTGGAGGTCAAAAAAAACACAGCAGGAGATGCAGGGCTGTTAAAGGAGGGAGTCCGTCTCCTTGTCTGCTGCCTCCCTGCAGTCAGGCAGCCCCAAGCCTGTCCCCTGTGTCCCAGAGCACTGGGAGGCAGTACAGCAGTGCAGCAGAGCGGACTCACAGAGATGTCACGTCGCTGTCTGGAGGAATGAAAGCTCTGAGTGCAATCTGGTTGCTTTTGGCAAAAAACAATCCTTCCTATGTAGCCCTCCCTTGGCTTGCTGTCATCCCCTGCCTGGAGTCAATCTGTGCTTGCCATTAACGGGAACGGGTCTGAAGTGATGCTCAGCTCATCCCAATTCTGGCTTTGGTGCTCTCAGGACGGTCCGTGCTGTCGTAGGGCACAGCTTTGCAGCAGGGGTTGCTCCAGATGCAGTCATGCATGGAGCCATAGGATCCTCTTCCCGTGGCCCCACACAGGTTTGGGAGGAGGAAGGTCCACGTTGGAGGGTCTGGTGGGGCATGGGGACTCGTCCCTTGGCCCTGACGGGAGCCCAGCCCAGCTTCTCTGAGTAAATACGCCAGCAGCATTTGGCTTAATGAACTGTGGCTTTTAATAAATGGCTCTTATCTTGCTGAAGTGCTGCTAAATTGTCAGGATTTAAAATTAGCCTAATAGATTTGCGGGCGATGTTTTATTCACTGGTTAGTTGGGAGGAGGCAGGGAGAGGGGGGATGAGATGGCTCCACCCCATCCTCCCTGAATTATACAAGAGTTATTTATTTGTTTGGGCCGAAGGGGAAATGTTCTGGATTAATGTGTGATGCCTCAGCACCTGACTTAATGGGAATTTAGAGACCTATCCCAAACTGATAGTCTCCAGTTAATCACTCGGTGGCCCCTCTGCTGGGCTGTCCCTGGAATATATTTTTCACGTTGGTGTTGGGTTGTGGCACCCGCTGCTGCCTGCCAGGGGATGGAGATGGGCCCTTCCCTTTGGCTGTGAGCTTTTTGGGTGCTGTGCACCACTTCTAGCAGGTTCACCCTGTGCCAGTACTGAAGAAGAGCCCGTATCTCCTTGTGTATGTGTGTGCAACTTGAGCAAAGCTGAGCTCAGCTTCTGCTGCATCCCATGAAGTTGCTTTGTGCCTTTTGAAAATGCAGAGCCATTTACCATCCTGTTGACAGTTCAGAGACATATGGAGGATTGGGACAGAAGAATGTTTTATAATAGACTAATATCAGATCTGGTTGGGATGGAAGATGCCAGGGAAATGTCAATCACCGGCATTATCCGAACAAACTGCTGTACCTGCCGAGATAATATTTAGCAATTATGTAGCACCCAACTAGCTTAAGCAGCACAGACGGTAGCTAATTAAATCTCCCAGGACTTCCTTTGGGTGGGTGTTTTCCTAAAAGCACGGCCCTGTCTCCTCACAGGGTGTTTTGTGTGAAGCTGGGTGCACTTCTCACCCACCTCCTGGGTAGGGAGAAAGGGGCAGAGGAAGGAGCTGGTCCTGCTGCTCAGTGAGGGTGGGCAATGCGTTCTGCTGAGTGACCCAGATAGCCCAAGGTGCTTGGCTGCTGAAGGCTTGGTGTGCTGGCCAGGTGCCTCTCGTCCTTTCTGAAACTGGGAAGTTTGGGTGCAAATCCAACCAGCATCCCTCTGTGGTACAGTTTGCAGGGCTGGATGGGGAGTGTTGCACTTTGTCCTTAGTGCTTCTGTTTTCCCTTAGTTGTCTTTCTGCTATCCAACCTTCATCCCTCTTTCCAGCACAGCATCCTTAGAAAGCCTCATGTTGGGCAGTGCATCTCCATGGACGTCCCAGCTTGGGCAGGGGCAGCTGAGATCACAGCAGCTGGGAGGAAAGCTTTCAGCTCATCCCAACCTGTGCCCTCCTCACCTTGCCCTTTGCACAGAGCATCCTGCCGGGTGAGGCAGCGCTCTGCCCGTGACTTTGTGAAGGTCAGCATTTGTGTCTGAAGTGGGGCTGGTCGTAGTGATGCGTGATGCACGGTGTCAGCCGTAAAGGAAATATTGTATATAAAAGATAAGTTTTTCCCTTTCTTGTGGCGGAGGAACAAGGCGCTGGGTTCATTTAGCATTCATAAAGTCTTGCTTTGGAAACGCCTTTAAGTACTGCTGAGGGAGACTTGAAGGAGCGTGTTTGAGAGTCAAATGCATATCTCCTTGGGCTCTCCTTTCATCTGCTTTAAAAAACACAATCTCTTTTTTTTAATCTTTTTTTTCCCCCTCTGTAAAAATACTAATCTTCTCCAACAGCAGCAGACACCCAGGGTGCAGGCGCTCAGCAATTAGCTCAGTGAACAGAATAAGCGTGGAGCGGAGGGAAGGGGAGCCTCAGCCAAGCGCTGGGAGGACGACAAAATGCAGCCCGCTAATTAGGGGGCAGCACGGGGGAAAGCTGGCTGCTTAATTCAGTGCTAAGCTGCTAAGTCACCACGTGTTATCCGCCCCGGCAGCCCAGGCTTTGGGGATGCTGGGCTGACATTGGGCAGAGAGGAGAATGGAGCAGGAACTTGGACTCTTGGAGTGGGTTGGAAAGCAGGCGGCCCAAGCACTTGGTGAGGATGAGGATGGAGCACGCAGCAGGGTGAGGTTTGTCGCCTTGCAGTTGTAGAGACATAGAATTATTCAGGTTGGAAAAAACCTCTGAGATCCCCAGCCTGCGTCCCTCAGTGCCACGTCCCCAGGGCTCTGCAGCACCCCCAGCGATGACCCTGCGCTCGCTGTGCCGATGCATCACAGCTCCTTTGGAGTAAAAAATGCTTCCTTATATCCCACCGGAGTCCCACCTCTGTTGGGCTCCACATGGAGCCTTTTATTTGAGTGCTCCCAAGGTGGGGAGGGGAGCATCCAGCCCCCACCACACCACCTCCATTCTGCCGAGCCAGCCTCGGTGTTGCATGGGCTGAGGTTCAGCTCAGTCTTTCCCTTTGGCTGAAACTTTTCACTGTCCTTGAAGTCTCTTCTCCTCCACTCTTCACTTGAGGGAAGGGAATTTATTGCAATGAAATATGTTGTCTTGTGGCTTTTTATGAAAACAGCACATGTCACTGCCCCTGTTTCCTGGAGCCAAAGGATGTGGCTGGATTTCAAAAAGAAAAGGGCTGGATGATTTCATTATTGCTAACAACTGTTCCCACAAAGATAAGGACAGTTTAATCACATTTCCCGTGCAGAAGTATCGAGGGAACCAAGAGGGAACGTTTCCATTTGATTTTCTGTGTTGCCTGCTGCGGTTTGGTCGCCTTTGGTGCATCGCGGTGCCAGCCGGGCCTGGGGGGAGCATCATGGCCATCAGGGCACCACGTCCCAGGGGTGATGCTCCAGTCTGGCCTGTGGGTTTGTTTTGCTGCTGCAAAATCAGTGCAGGCAAAGGAGATGAAGTCGCCATGTCTTCCTCCTGTTGTTTGCATGCTCACGGCACATCAGTGCGCCGTAGAGGAGCTCAGTGGTCTGTGCACCTGGCAGTGAGCACAGGGTCACCGCGTTGGATCCCAGCAGTGACCACCCAAAGAGAAAAGCTGGCTTGTAATTACAGTCATAATTGGAAATGATTAATGGTAGCAAAAGAACTTCAAGCGATTTCTTGTAATTAAATACTAATTTTAATTCCTTTGCAGTGCCGAGCACCATGTTTGCTTTACTGGTGATATTTATGCCTGTGCCTTACATGTATTTTTAAGATATTAAAAGCGATTAACATTTTTTGTAACCGGGTAAACAAGTAAATATCAATTAATTTGTTTACTTTGTGTCTGAATATAGCAATTACTGTTTCATGGTTTCAAAGATCTCTGTTCTTGAGGATCTGTGGCTTTCAGTGTGTGTAACAAAGAACGCTCTGATACGAAGTTGGGGATATCGTAGCCTCATTAAGACTGGAATCATAGAATCACAGAATGGATTAGGTTGCAGGGGTCCTTAGAAATCATCCAGTTCCAATGCCCTGCCCTGGGCAGGATTGCCATCCAGTAGATCAGGCTGCCCAGGATCCCGTCCAGCCTGGCAAAGACCCTCCGATCCCCCATCCAACCCCAGCCCACTGCCTGCACGGCCCACATCCCTCAGTGCCAAGTCCTGAGCTCTGCTCCAGGCAAGTACTGGTGGGTGCTCCTTGATTGCTGCTTGGCCAAATGCATTTCCAGACCTTTAGGAGTATACGTGTCAGGTCTTCAATGTTTTTTCCTTACCTTACTGCCCTCATATTTAGTTGGCTTTGAATTTTGACCCCATAGCTTGGGATTGGGGGTTTGGTGTGGGCACGAAAGTGAGACCCACAGAGCCACGGGGACTCCCATTCCAGGGAGAGGCCTGCAGTGCTCCAGGGAGCTGCAGAGAGCTGCACTGGCTCCAAACATCACCCAGCATGGGGCTGTGCATCCCTCGCACCCTCTGTACCAATGCTTCCAAGTGCTGCTGTGTGAGCATCGCTCGGCTCGATGCGCTCACGTCCTTCCCATGCCTTGACAGAGCTGTGTTCAGCAGAGCCAGGCTGGGAAGCAGTTTGCTGAAAAGTTGGTGCTGCTTCTCATAGCAACACACCAGGCAGAAAACACTTGATGGAAATCGTGTCTTTTCCTCACCAGTTCCTTGGTTCCTTGCTAATGCTTTTCATTCCCTCTTGCTGCTTGAAAGAACTGATCGTCTGATTAAATTAAGACAGACACAAAAGCAGCTGGCCTGCCAAAGCCTTGGATTTTATTAAAAATAATATTGTTTACAGAGTTCTCTCCTTTTATGGTGCATATAAAACAGCGTGTTCCACCCGAGCAGCCAGCAGGCTTGCTGCAATTTACCCAGGAAGAAAAAAGAGATGGAGAGGCATTAAACCTTGTTGTGATGGGGAGTGAGGAGGAGAGGGGAAGGAGATGGGGAAACAGCCACAAAGGGAAGGGAAGGGAAGGAAATTGGAAGAAAAGAGCAGAGGAGAGATGGGCTGCGTCCTGGGTTGCGGATGCCCCGCTGCAGGAGTGCCCTTCCCATGCTTGGCTTTCTCTTCTCTTTCTGTGTCTTCTGTTTGTTTGTTTGTTTGATTTGGTTCCAAATAATTAATGGTAAAAACCCGTGGCTAATGGTTTGAATGAAGGATGGATGGGTACTTTAATTAACTCGTGAAAGGATTATACACTTCTGCTTCCAGTCTGGCTGACCCCAGTGAGGTAGCGAGGCTGGAATGTCCCATGTGGAGGGGAGCTGGTGCTGGGGATGTCACTGTCAGTCAGTGCGGTTGGGAGGATGCTCAGCCTGCTGATCTCAGGGCACCAAAATCCCTGGCACGGGAGCTGGGGGGCTGCTGCAGGGTCATAAGATGGAAGGCAGGGCTCAGTGGTGGCCCTGGGCTGCTCCTCACCGGCTCTGCAGCATAGAAATTAATTTCTACTCACGGCTCATCCGTGCCACGTTTCGGATCAAAAGCCGTTTTGACTCTGAACGAGGCCTTTTTGGCCTTCCTTCTGTAGTGGTATCTGCCCCTGGAATCCTCCTCACTTATCAGCCCCTCGGCAAGCTGCTCCGTTTGATTGCTGATCTGCCTTATTATGTTTTTAAATGCACTTTAATATTTTAGTTTTAGCGACTTTTTCTTTTTTTTAAAGGCTAAATTTCAGCTTCTGAAGTGCAGTACCTCTCTTTCACTTCAATGGGAGCCTCTCACATTTATCCCAAGGCATAACATGGTCCTTGCAGCGTGTGAAATTAGAGGCACTGATTAGAGCATCTCAGCCACCGCCGCTGTGCACCTCAAAGGACGTTCAGGAGAGTCTGGTTCTGGAGCTGGGAGTGGCTGTGTGCTCAGCATGGGGTTTGATGGGATGTCCTGCCCCTTGGAGCTCTCTGCAGATGACCTGGAGATAGAGGGCTGCTTGGAGGGTCATGAAACACCTGGGTGGTGGGATTGATGGCTTTGGTGGAGGTCTGTAATGGGTTGTGCCTGTGGGACATGCAGGATGAGCCAGAGCAGAGAGGTGAACACACAAGGTCAGTGTGAGTGCTTGCTTTTGCCTTGCTCCTTTTTTCTTTATATTTTTCCTTCTAGCTAGAACAGCACAACAGGACGTTGGTAAAAATCGTTGCACCTGATATTCTAGTTTGAGAGTGCCTCCAGCCAGATATTTAGTGCTTTCAGTCCTCGGTGGAGCCAGCAGCAACCTACACTCTGCTGTGTGGCCTCGAAGGCGCTCAGCACCCATTGCTGTGGGGTGCATGCATTGCTCTGTGCTGCCTGGCAGGGTGGGCTGTGGCTGCCCTTGGGATGGCTCCTGGGGGTACGTGCCCATGGTGGGACCAGAGTTATGTGTTTTGTTATGGGAATTCATTGATTTGTTTTGAGGGTGGTTTTTTTTTCTCAAACCTTGGTGTGGTTTTGGGATATTGTACGTGCTGGAGGGAGTGGGGCGGATGCTTCAGATGTGGGCTTGTGCTGCTGATGTGATGCAGGACCTGGGCAGGGCTCAGCAGCAACCCGTGCTCTTTGAGATGCCCTTCCTCACCTAAATGATTTCTCACAAAGGGTGAGATTTCGGGATGTCAGTGCTTGAGATGGGGAGACTGAGTCCCGTGGGGCAGGAGGATGTGTCTCACAGAGCCTTCAAACCCTTCAGCCTTCAAACCTTTTGGGAAATGGATAAAAGTCCGTCTGCCTTCTGAAGCAAAGCCTTGAAACGAGGGTGATTAATACCCTGGGGTGTAGGTGGCTGTGGGGTGTGCTGGGCATCTCTGGGGTTACAGCAGAGCTCTGGTGCTGAGCCCTTGCTGTCTCTGAAGTGGTTCAGTGGTTTCAGCTCACAAAGATGGTCAGAAAGCCTGGTGTGGTGGGGTGGCCATGGGAGGTCTGCGGTGCTTCTGTCACTCAGTGTCTGTGCCATAGCTGTTGCTTTTGGCTGAGGCTTTCCATCCTCTCCCTGCCAGGACCAGCAGTGTGAGGGAGGGACAGATGGTTACAGGCTGGTTATCCTGGTTCTGCTTGGAGCAGTGGTAGCACCATCCCCAGATCCCCTGCTGAGGGCATCAGGCTTGGGGCAGGTAGGGAGGAGAGGTGATGGTCACTCTCCAGCAAAGCAGGTTGTCCCTGGAAATAGAACATGAATAAGTAATCCGGATAAATAATGGAGCTGCCTGAACTGGAACAATAAAGAATAAAAGTGCTGAGTGTGGCTTGCTGTGATTTGTGGGGTCATGCTGGCTGGTCCGCTCTCTCTGGTGAGTGGGTGCTCACCCAGCAGCCACAGCATGGTGACGTGGAGATGACTGGTGTGGTGATGGCTTGCTTTGTGGTCTCCTCCTTTGTCATGCTGCTCTGATGTGTTGTCACTGCTGCAGAATAACCCCTGCAAAACTTGGGGGCTCGGTGGGGTCAGCCCTGGGGCACCCCTTGTGGGCAGCTGCCTGGTGCTTGGTGCTGGAGGTGATGCAGACTCCTGCAGACATCCTGCAAGGCTTTCATGAGCCAGAATGGAAGTTGCACCAAGTAGCAAGTCGGAATCTCTGCAGCAAATTAGGCTTTTCTCTTCTGCCTCCTCCAAGGGATGTGGCAAATAATTATTCACCACTACCTTCATATGATATTTATGTATGGGAAGAGTGCTGTCATGTCTTACTCAATCTTTTCTTCTCGAGACAAAGCAAACCCCAGCGCCTTTCATCTTCCTTTGGAGCTGTCTGTGCCTCTCACCCGTTTCATTGCTATTCCATGGACTCAGCCCCACTTGTCCGTGGCTCCGACGTGCGATCAATCGCATCCCATCAGCCCGAGGTGTGCGCCTACCCCTGCGTGTGCACTGTGCTGAGCTCAGCCCGGATTGATCTGAAGGGAAGGGGACCCTCCAGCAGCAGCTCTGCGCAGACAGATGTGTGCTTAGCAGGGGCAGCTGCTCGGTGGCCGTGCTAAGCCACAGCGCCTTAACCTTTGGCTCTGTGCAAGCGTGACGGCCAGATCGGGATGGATATTGCAGCTGAGGCCTGAATTAAAGCAAGTGGAGCAAAATAATTCTCCTTTGTCCTTCTTACGCTGCTTGTGTTAACAAAGCCTGTAATACGATTTGCCATCTTGTGTAGCCTGCTCGGTTCCTCTGCAGTCTGTGGTGCTCCAGTCCCTGCACGCCGCTCCCTGACCGCTTCTCCTCGTTTCCATCCGTGCGTTTGATTTCTCCTCCCGAAGTGCATCACCTGGCTCCTGTCCATATTGAATTTCCTATTGCTCGCTCCGGAGGTGATTTGAAATTCTGGTCCAACCCTCCGAGCTCTTCCAGTCCCTCTCCTCCTCGCTTGGCATCGTCTGCAAATTTTAATAAGCGTGCTTCTGGCTCCATCGTGTAAGTTGTTAATGCAAATGCTGAGCAGAGTGGGGCTCAGGACAGAGCTCGGCACGATCCCACGTCGGGTTGCCCTCCTGGCTTGTGCGTAAATAATAGATAAGGGCTCTTTGAGAGCGCTTTGTCAACAGCCTGTTAGCCTCCCCTCCGCCCCCATTACATCCAGACCACGCGTTGCTCGCAGGGTGCCGTGTGGGACAGCTTCAGACGCCTTATTAAAGTCAAGGTATATCATGTCTACAGCTTTCCTCTTATCCACCAAGCCTAGTTATCCTGTCAAGGCAGAAATTAGGTTGGTTTGACATGATCTGTTCTTGACAAACTCGTGGTGGTGGTGGTGGTGCGGGGCTTTTTTCTCGCTTTATTAAATTCCCGGGCCTTACAAGCTGTGATAGTTTCATCGTTTGTTTTAGTATCTTCGCCGTGATTGAAGCTGAGCTGATTGCCTGCAGCTCCTGGCTTTTTTTTCCCTTGAAGATAAGGGAGGCTCCGTGCCCTTTCTGCCGCCCTCCTCGAGCTCTCCAGGAGCAGTGCTGGCTGATTTCCCCCATTTGTGAGCACGCTCAGGACGGCTCCATCAGCCCCCGATGACTTTCGATGACTTTTTAGTTTTTGTTTTAACCCTTCCTGCACCAGCATGAATGCCTGCCTCCCTTCTAACATGGAATTGGGAGCGATGTGCTCATGTTGTACCTTCCCTGACAGGCAGACAATCCGACACGCAGTGGAGATCCCAGCCTCATGCTTGGCCATGGACCCAACCTTCCCTTTCCTCTTCCTTTGAACAAGAGCTGTGTTGTTCCTGCCTTGTGTCCCTCACTGATAAGAACTTGGTTTGCACATTGGCGCTGCTGAATTTCTCCCTGGTTGCTGTTGCCCTTCTGTTTCCCCCATCCCTAGTTATGAGCCTTTGTTTCTGTATTTTTTTGGTAGGGTTCCTCCTTTGCTTCCAGGCCATGGAATGGCTCCTGATGAGCCATGCAGCCTCTTCCTCAGCTCTCCATCTTCCCTTTGCATGGGGATAGCCCGCTGTTTATGCATGTAATACAGTCCCTTTCAGTACTGCCAGCTCTTCTCTCCTTTGTCCCATAGACTGTTGTCCCAGGAGACAATAATGCACCAGCTTCCTCAGTTTGTTGAAACCTGCCTTTTGGAGTCCATTGCCCATACTCTACACCTTGCTTCCCACTGACCTGTGAATCATGTTGTTTCATCAGTGTTCTCACCCAGATTGCCTCCCCTCATATAGCAGCAGGCTTGGCTACAGTGCATCCCTGTTCTCCCCAGCATGGAGCTCCATGGAACCCTCAGCAGGGGCTGGATGGAGCACATCTTGCCTCGTGCTGCAAGTGCTGTGCAGCAGCTCTTGGTGTGGCACAGGTCACCCGGGATGGCTCTCATCCTCCCCATGGATTTGTGTCGCCAGAATTGCCCCTAAGAAGAAAAAGGTAGCTTGGGCTCGACTCAGCTTGCAGGCAGCAGGGTTGGGTGAGAGTAATCCTGTCCTCTGTAACAAAGATGTGTGGGGGCCGGATTGACAGAGACCTTTAAATGTCGATAAAGCAATTCTGCATGGCCTACAAATCTTCACGGGGAGCTGATAGGGAGGGTCTGCAGGGCTGGGCAGGAGAATTGTCCCATTGCACAGCACCGGCTGTCCATCTCAGAGCAGCCCCAGGCTATGATGAAACTCATTCTGTAGATGGTGCTGCAAACCAGGGGGGCCCAGCAGGGTGTGTGAGATAATAAAGGGCTTTATATAGGATTTGCCCACCCAGCAGTGCCCTCAAACGACCCCCAACCAGCTCAGCTTTGCAGTAGCAGAATGCCCCCCCCCATGGCTGCACTGGGCGTAAAATATGGGATTTCAGGGCACCCCCTGCCAGCCGCCTTCTGCCCAGCTCAGCCTGCGATGCTCACGCCCCATTAGCAGCATGTGAGGGATGCAGTCTGGCATCTGTCCTCAGCGGTGTCCCAGCCGTGGTGTGACAGACACGTCCCCAAAACAGGCTGTTCTGTCCCCAGCAGGCGCACAGGGACTGTCACCGGCGTGCGAGCTGACAGCTGGATGTGCAGTACGTCCCCTGTGTGCATGTGCATGGGTGCTGGAAACCAGCATGGGCTCAGAGAGATGTGCTGCTTCCCAGTTGCCCATAAGGATATTAAATTTCATGTGTTGATGTCCAGAAATTATCATATTTGGGAAACAGTCATTAATCTCTGTCTCCTCCCTGGGCCCTCCTCCTGCTCTCAGTTCATGCCTTGCTCCTGCTGCCCAAGTTTTGCCTCCTGCCCTTCTCCCCTCCTGCCGCACTTCTGTGTCCTGGATCCCACCAGCTGCAAGCTGGAAGCCAGGAACAGGGCATTGAAAATAGTTTTGTATTTTATTTATGGCTGTTTTAATTGCTTCATAAGGCTGCAAGAGCTGGCTGGTGGCATGTTGGGCTGCTCACTGGCTTTGACGTGGGGATGCTCTTGTGCCCCAACAGCGATGGCTCCTCAGCATGCAGCACGCACGCGGTCCTGCAGAAGTATCTCCCCTCCTCCCTTCTGTCCAGGCTCTGAATGGGGTTTGTTACTGTCCCATTGCCGTGCTGTCTGGGCAGCGTGGTGACAGCATGGCATCCAGCTTGCTTTTGCACAAAGAGCCGGAGCTGGGCACATCCCTTGCCTGGAAGTTTGCTGGCTGCTAAGCGTGTTGCTCTGTGGAAGCTGAGCAAAATAGGCTTCTTAACTTAACGAGTAAACTAATTTGTCAGGCGGGCGCTGTTCTGTTTCCCTCTGCAGTGCAGCTCCTCTCTGCCAGCACTGCACATCCTGACACGCTGGATCTGCACGGCTGGGAGCAGCTCAGCCCGGCAGCAGGGTGGTGATTTGGCACAGGAACTCTTTCCACACAAAGATTTTTTGTTTTGTTTAATAAAGCATAAGACCGAACTGTTTGCTCTCGCTTGTAGGTTCTGAAATATGCATTTAATTTAGGCTTAATGAGGGAATTCTTGTATATAAAATGAAACGCCTTGCGATGGCTCTCCAGGATGGGGATGGGAGCTGCTGTGACAAGTTGAGCTTGGAAGATCGTGCAGTCATTAAGGTTGGAAAAGGCCACTAAGATCAACTAGCTCAACTGTCAACTCTTCACCACTATGCCTGCTAAGCCATGACCCAAAGATGTTGGGGATGCTGAGGAGTGGGGCTGGCTGGTGAGGATGACAGGAAGGGATGGCTCAGCACAGCAGATCTCAGCTGCAGCTCGTGTCTGTAAAGAGATCTGCATTATTTGAGGTATTTAGGTATTTATTTTGATAATTCAGCAAATACAGGCACTTGTGCAGGGTTGTAAGGAAAGACTGGCTAGCTGAGAATAGCTTTTGATGAAAGGACCTAAAGATGCAAGCTCCATCCATCCCCTGCAGTTACGTGGATAGAGCAGTGGGGACGAGTTCAAAGCCACTGCACAAATAAACTCTAATAGCTTTCCTCTTGCATTTACGTTATTAGGGGGTTCATTTGACTGGCATTATGGTGATAAATGAAAAATGCTTTGCACCATTACGTTGGGCGCTAATGCGTAGTGGGAAGAATCTTGGCTCATTTAAAAGGAGCAAAAAGTGACAATGGAGGGAATGTGCTGGGTTTGTGCAGCTGTCTGCAAGCACAGGGGCTGCAGGGATAGTGGGATGGGGGCAGAGCTCACAGCTCTGGTCTCGCAGCGTTGGGGTGAGGGCGATGGATGATAAGGGGCTGTTGCATGCAAGCAGTGCTCAGAAGGGTTGCTACCACACTGCAGTGGATAAGCATGTGGATTCACACCTGGTATTGCTCAGCCTTGTTGGCTGTGCTGCCTTTTGGTGTGGTGTCCCACTGATGGAGAGACAAGGAGTTGAACTCGATCATTAGGGGTGCTTTCCTACTCGGGGTAATTGATGAGTTTGTACCTGCCTCCATCCCCGGTTGTGACCCAGGGGCAGGAGGGTGAGGCTCACACCAAAGCTCACACCAGAGCCTGCGGGCAGCCCTAGAGCCCCGGGAGAGGATGCTGCTGGTCCACAGCCTTCCCTTCGTTTGAAGCCGTGGAGCAAATTGAGTTCAGAGGGTCAGTGTTACTCCCAGCTGCTGCGACAGAAATCCCTAATGCACCGTATGCCAGCTTTCTCCAAAGCTCCGGCTTCTTTTTTATGAGCCTCTGTCACTCTATTATCTGTCTCTGAGTTGGTCTTTAGCTCTTTAACCTCATGAGAAGGGAGGGAAAAGGAACCTTGAAAGGGGGGAAAGAAAAGCAAAAAAAAAAAAAAAAGAAAAGCAAACAAGATGCTCTTGAGAGAGGCTTTTCATCCTTGGCCATGGAGCTGTAATTGGGTGCTTGGCGAGAGCCTGGCTGGAAAGGGGCAGGTTTGAAAGACTCATGGGATGGGGGCTGAGGATCTGCAACGCCTTTTTGGGGGAGGCGTTGTGATGCACTGAGCATCCTTCTGTCCCAGCCCCAGCTGTGGAGGCAGCCTCTTGGTTATGCCAGTCCCTTCTGTCCCCATCCCTGCATTGGGATGGGGGGAGCAATGATGGGGTTACAAATTTGGTGTGGCCCCGCTCCTTGCAGGCAGTGTTTGGCTGCTCGCTGGCCCTGTGCACCGTGGCACAGACAGGGCTTCAGCTCAACTCCATCTCCTGCATGCTAAGCACGCCGTCTCCCTGCAGGATCCTGCAGCCTTCTGCACTGCTCTGCTGCAAAGGGGGTGGGGAGGTGGATTTTGTCTTCAGCACAGCAGTGGGGAGGTGGGAAGCGGCGGGACGAAGCCCCCCTTCCTTGCATGTATTCCTATGGGTCCGGTCTCACCCAGACCCACGCCAGTTGGGGTGCAACCAGTGCCAGCCCCAGGCTGCTGTGTGCCCGTGTGCTGCTGCAGTGCATTAATAACATCTGCTTTCCCTGCAGGGATTTGCAACCCCAGGGGTCGTGTTGTTGCAGGAAGGGCTCTGCTGGTGCCGTTCTGCAGGTGGCAATGGGGAGGCAGCTCTGTGCTGCAGAGCACCGAGTTTAGTTCATCCTTAGCAGCCTTCTGCAAGTCTTTGCAGGGTAGAAGGGTGTGGGCAGTGGGGGTGAGAGGGGCCTTGGGGTGGCACGTGGGCCCTGCTTTGGGGTCAGGTGTGCACATCCCAGTTTACTCCTGCGCCTCATCCGGTGCCTCTCTCTGTTCAGGTTACTGACAGCATTGCAGAGTTTGTGGTGGTCAGAAGCTCATGCATGGCATGGCCAAGTGCTGCGTATTTTTAAGCAAGACCCAGAAAATGCCTAATTGCCTTTCTTTTTCTCTTCCTTTCTAATAATTCCTCCTTTTCAGTGCTAAAAATAAGGCACCGAGAGGGAGAATGCACCAAAAATGAGGAGAAAAATTGTAAAGTTCCTATTCGTGCCTAACAAAGAGCCCCCCGTGGAAACGTGTCTTTTTCTGGGGAGGAAAAAAAGCCATTTTGAATGGGGTGTGGGTAGAGGAGGAAAGAGAGATCACTTTAAAAACTTCCACTCGCTCCAATAATGAGATTAAGGGAGCTGCCAGATGAAACCATCTGCCTAATCTTTTACCCAGAGCAGCTCTGTTCCCAGCTCCCATCCAAGGATGGCACCGGGGCCGCCTTCTGCCATGGACTGGCCTGGGGGATGATGCCCTGTGCCTGCATCCCTGATGTGGAGGAGATGCTCACTGCAGCCCTGCTCCGTGGTGCCAACACGCGCCGGGTGCCCGCGGATGGGAGGAGGAAAAAGAAAGGGGAGGGGGGGGAAGGGGGCGAAAGGCACTCATAAAAAAGACAGTTTGACATTTTCTTGACTGTTTTGAAATTTTCCTAGCACAACAAGCTGTTTATCCGCCACTCCAGCTCTTATTGAATTAAAGTGTGGAGGGGGTGTTAGGAAGAAATCAATTCGTGCTCCATATGCTGCTCTGTTGGGGAACGTGGCTCTCTGCACACTATGGAATATGTAGGGAAGGGTGGGGGAAGGAGAGATAAATCCATCAGCTAACAAGATAAGTGCCTTGTTCCTCCATCTGTTACTGCTGTGTCCTTATCTGGGATTGCAGCGTGGCAGCAGCGATACATCTTGTGTCAGGTATTATATTCCAAATTCATATGAATGAATTTTCATGCTCGCAACAATCCATGATCCGGCAGCCACAGCCTCCTCCAGCTCTGCGTGCTGCCACGTGGCATCTGCAGGCATCTCCCTCTGCTCCTGGAGGATGGGCAGATCCTGGTGCTGGGGCACGTAGCCACGTTCTGGGGGGCAGGAATTGACTTCAGTGAATCCCTGCGCTGCTGAGCAACTTGGCAGTCGGTGGAGAGCTGCGCGTGTCTCATCTCTGTCCTGCTGCAGACCGACTCTCAGCACATCCATTTGTACCTGTTGGTGTCTGAAGGGGCTGTAAGGAAGAGGGGATGGGCTCTTCAGTCTGGTCTGCTGGGATAGGATGAGGGAAAATGGTTTCAGGCTAAAAGGGGGGAGATGTAGATAAGGAAAAAGTTTTTAAGGATGAAAGGTAGTGAGGCACCGGGTGCCCAAAGAGGTGCTGGGTGCAGACAGCCAGGGTCAGGCTGGATGGGGCTCTGAGCACCTGATGGAGCTGTGGGTGTCCCTGTGCATTGCAGATGGCCTTTAAGGTCCCTTCCACCTCACACGATCCTATGAGCTGGCTGTGAAAGCAACACGTTTCTGGATGTTGCCCGTGTTCAGCATCAGATCAGCTCTGGACTGAGCTGAGCACACGCAGTAGGTAGAGGTACTCAGTGCAGCACTGCCAGGAGTTTCTCTGGAGGTTCAGTCTTGAAATCTGAAGTTGTCCTCGCCCCATACTGGAATCATGCAACTATTCAGGTTGGAAAAGACCTCTGAGATCCCCAGCCCATCGCGTTGTGCCCACTGTCCACAGCCTTCAGAGCCGCATCCCCCTCCAGAGGACAGCTGCTGTGCCAGTAACTGAGTGCGCAGGCAGAAGCTCCTGAGGAGTTTTATGGGCAGTCTTCAAATCCCTGTCCTCTGTGTAATCAGCTCACCCAAAAACCTCAGTTGTCACAGCGACTGCAAAGCCTTCTGCATCGTGAGGGGATGCGTCAGAGCCTGGCCAGGATGCACGGAGCCTTGTAAAACCCACAGCATTATCACAGGGCCGTGCGTAGGGCTGAAAAGCCGTGTTGCTGTTTGCTGTTCTGAAGGACTTTGCTGTTGTTCTGAGCGCTGCTGGAGAGGACAGCACTGAAAGTCTGTGCTGGGACTGGGAGCGTTGATGTGGGCCAACGGGTTTTGTGCCCGCTGTCGGTGTGAGGCATGGAGCAGCAGTTGGATCTGAAAATGAAGAAGGTTGGCTGGGCTGGGGCTGGGAGCCAGGTGTGCTGGAGCTGCTGAGCAGCGTTATGGCTGCCCACCTTCTTCCCCGTTCCCGAATAAAGATGCTATTTTTATTTTCCCTTCTGTTTAGCCCCGATGGGCTTAACCCATCTCTGCGGAGGCACAGAAATCCCAGCTCTAATTTCAATTAAGAGCGCTCCTTTTGATTGCAGCCCGGGCTGGGGTTTGGGATCCATTCCTAATCCCTATATTAGCACTGATTCATCTCTTCCATGAGCATTATCATCAGTGGCCCTTAGGGGGAAAGGAGGGGAGGGATCTTTCGGGAGGATAAATACCATTTGTTTGTGTTTGTATTAGCTTCCACGCCGCATCCTGATTACATCCCGCTTTTTGACACAACAATTATTATTAATTTCCCGGCGTCTGCGTTTGGATTCTCGCCGACACAAAGGGAAGATGACGGATAATGTCAGGCTTGGTAATTGGGTGGGGGAGGGGGAAAGAAGGGGGGGGGTGCAGATGGGATATTATTAGATTGTAATTCTTGGTGTGGAACGGGAAGGTATTTCTCAGCAGATGTCGGCGCGAGCTCTTTATCCACACGTTAGGGAGCGATCGTCTCGGCTGCGCTCTGCTCCATCACCCCTGCCCCGCTCTGCCCCTTCTGCACAGAAATCCCATCAGCTCCTCCTGGTGGGAATTGGCTTTGCAGGGCTCGCCTTCTGCTGCCGGCTTTGCAATTAACTTTGCAAAGCGATCCCTGGCTGCAGCCATGGAAAAGCGAGGCTTGCTGCTGCGGGACGCTCCGAGCACTGCGTGCGTGCCTGCAAAGCGCTGGGTGATTCCTCCCCTGCTCTCTCTGTGTGTGTTGAGGGTTGAGTTCAAGCTGGGAAAATAATAAATAAACCAGAGGAACTAACTGTGTTTCAGTGAGCATTGATTTCTGAGGCTGCTCGTGAACCATGGAGAGCTGTTTGTGCATGGAGCGGGGTTAGAGGAGAGCGGGAATGGGTGGGACTTTGGATCTTTGGAGAACTTTCTTAATTGTAAATCGATGCCGGGCAAGCGAGATGTCGGAATATCTTTTGCTTGTTATCACAGAGACCAGAGGTGGTGATGGAGTTGCTGTGATGGCTTGTGCCTGGTGCTGGCAGGGAGGAAGAACTAAGAGAGAACCTGTAACTCATAAAGGCTTCCAGCAGAGGTGTCTTGTGTTCTGCTCTCTGGCACTGGAGCTTGGGGTGCTCTTGGAGTCCCCACTCACTCTTGGGTTGTCCTACAGAAGTAAGCTGTCATCTCTGCTCAGCTGGAACCAGCGTAGAGTCATTCAGGTTGGAAAAGACCTCTTGAGATCACCAACCCCACCCCACCGTGCCCATTGCCCACGTCCCTCAGTGCCACATTCCCACAGCTCTGGGACACCCCCAGGGATGATGACCCCCCACCCCTGGTAGCTGTGCAGTGCAGCACTGCTCTTTCAGGGAATTTCTTGCTAATTCCCAACTTGACTCCTCTCACCACTGCAGCATGAGGGCAGGCATGAGGCTCTTGTCCTTGGATCCCTGGATCTTTTCGCTGGCTGTGTTCTTCTGATGGTGCCAAATCCTTTGTTTGTAGGGTCCTGCTATGTGTCCCAGGCTGAGCCCAGCTCACCTGCGTCTCTACTGTGTGGCCAGCAGCCATATGGGTTTTCCCTGTGTGGCAGAATGAGATGTGTTTTGGGTTTCACCCCTCAGGGCAGGTTGCTGTGTGAGTGGGAGAGGCTGGAAGCATCTCATGTGCGTGGCAGTGAAATGGTGGTGGGCTGGAGGGGGCACTGCCAGCTGCCAGCTGCAGGCATCTATTGGTGCTTTGCAATGAAGCGGGGCCAGACTGCATCTCAAGGATCAGCTGCTGAAGTGGAGGGACTGTTCAGTGTGGTTTGGCCTTTGTGAGGCACTCTAGAAGGGCAGGGAAGGTCAAGGTGAGCAATGGGATGATGCACCATCTCAGACAGGCTCCGTTCCCATTGGGACCTGGAGGTGAGGAGAGTCCCAGTGCTGCAGGATCCCAGCCAGCTCCTGCTCCTTTATTTTCTCTCTCCAACTTTGATCTTTTCAGCCTTTAAGCACTCCTCGCCATGGATCTGTGTGTTCAGCATCCAGCACAATTCCTGCGGGTCGGCATAACGGCAACAGTAATGCAGAGAATTATCAGAGATGTTATCAGCCAAACTTTGCAGCTTTTCCAATCCTCCCCTCCAGCCTCACCCCTCCTCCTGCAGCCTGACCTGTAGGTGCTGCAGCCAGGCCACCGGGTCATCTCATTTAATGGCAAACCCTGTGTCCTTAGAACAATGAATCTGACGCTTCGTTCCTCTTCTTGCATCTTTTTTATATCCATTTGCACATTGAAATCTCTTTAGCTGACTCCTGCCAGTCTTTACAAAAAGCTTTTACAGCTTCAGATGTTTCAAAGATTGAGGGTTGCCCATCAACCAGAGAGTTCTCCTTGTAAGCAGCTCAAGCTCTGCAGAAGACAGTGGGAGGGAAGCGAACGTATTTTGGAAGAAATGGGAAAAGGAGGCAAAGAGAAGAAGGGGTTTTGTACTCTTTTTCTCTTGGGGGAAGCGTTTTTATCTCTAAATCTGTGCAATTGATGCCCAGATACTCTGGTGATGAGTGCCTTAGAAATGCATCTGCAGTAATAATCTAATATCCGTTTGTTAGGACTCCAAGGAGCTCTAATAATACTGATGCTTTGCCTAATAGAGCTCCTTTCATCCCAGGATAAAATGCGAGGAGTTTGAGATGGAAAAGACCGATTTTAGGTCGCGCAGTTCATCTCCCTTCCAATGCAAGTCTCAAGGTATTTTGCAGGCATTAAATAATTAAGGAGCAGTTATGGTCAGGGAAGCAACGAGGTGAGGGAGGCGGCAGCTGGTGAGCGCGTGGGGAGCAGAGCTGCGAGCTGCAGTCACTCAGCATGGAGTTGTTATTTTCAGGGAAGGAAAATGTGTAAAGGTTTGGGTTTGTGTTTTGAAGTGCCCACCTCAGTGCTGCTCTTCTGCTTCACCCCGCAGTGGTTGGAGCCAGGCCAGACCCACGCTGGGGTCTCTGCATTGCTGGACCCACATGGGGTTCCCTGGGCTTGCTGGCAGCAAACGGTTCTGGTCGCTGTCAGCTTGAGCACGTGGTGTCTGCACGATCCCTGGGACAGGGGTGACAGGAGGGTGGGATTTGGGGATTTGCAGAATTAATGACGTCTGCAGTGAGCTGTTGGCCCACAGAGCCAGCGAGGAGGGGAGAGCACCTGCGAGCAGATCTGACCTCCTGTAAATAATGGTGGATGGAAATGTCAAGCCCAGAGCTCTTAAGGAAAGGCTAAAGGAGGGGATGAGCTGAGGGAAACGCGGGCCTGGGTGTGGGAGGGTGAGAGATGGAGGGGTGTGATGGAGGGAGGTGGTGTGTGACGAGATGGAGCCCTGGGCAGGGCGGACGCTGGAGCTGAGGTGGCCCCACAAGACCCCTATGGTGCCCTTTGGCTTGGGCTGCTCTGCCCAGGTCTGTGTGCCATCCTTCCAGGCCAGAGCTGAGAGCCTCAGGGAGGGGGTTTCAGTAATTGTCCTTCCACTGCATGAGGGAGCGCACAGCAGAGGGTGGCTGCTCCTCTTCCCCAGGCCAAGGCTTTGCCACCTCCTCTGAAAAGATGCTCTCCTCCCAGTCCTTTGCTTCTCGGTTGAGAGTGCTAATTAGAGGGCCAATTAGTAGTGCTCAAGGTCAATTTGATTTACACACTCACTCTGCCAGGAATTGGAAGGGGCCTGTCTAGCGACGGGGGGTCACCACTGAGCAGGGCTGATGTGGAGCAGAGGACCAGGAGGTGAAGTGGCTGCTCCCCCTGCAGTGCTGCCCGGATGTCAGTGCAGCCCGGCGATGTGCCATGCACACCTGGGCAGCTGCTGTGCACATCTGGGTGGTGCTGGGTGAAGGCATGCAGTGAGGGGCCGGGCTGTGCTGCTGGAGAGTGAAGCCCGGAAGCACTTCACTAAGAAAAAGAATTGAAGCATGCAGCAAAGAGTCACGGAAACTCCTTTATCTGCTTCTCCCTTGGCCTTAAGATCTGCATCTGGGCTCAGCAGTGGGTGCCAGAAGGTGCGTGGGTCACCAGTGTTAGTGCATGGAAAATATTTTGTGCCATTGTGGAAGTCACCCCTCTGCCCATGCAGCTCACCACCAGGATTTTAGGGCACAACTCTGTGCCCAGCTATCTGCCCTATTCCCGTGTCCCCAAGCCCCCCCAGTCCCTCACCGTGCCCCACCAGGTGCTGGCACATCCACCATCCTGCAGTCTGAGCTGCCTGTGTGCAATCCATGCCGGGGGCAGCGGCTTGCTGGCAGCTCCAGCCCAAAGCCGATGAGAAATGCACAGAGCAGCAGTGCTGGACTGCATACTAATGGGGCGAGAGCTCGGAGGGAGCGGGGAAGAGAAGGGGAAGGAGCCAGACTGCAGCTCCTGGCTACCAGCGATTGATTTATTACCAGGTTTGCTGATGAATGTGTGAGAAATGCTATTGGTGATAAAGCAGAAAGGCCGTAATTAAAGTAACAGCTTTCAGTTTTTAAGCACTGCCTGTGCATTTCTCCTCTCTGGCAGATCGTGCGGTGCTGCTCTGTGCCCCCCCGGGTCCAAAAGCCCCGTCATGGAGCTGCCCTGGGGACACGTGGGGAGGCTGCAGCACAAAGGGGGCTCAGGAGTGGGTTTGGAGAGGGAGTATTGGGTTTGAGAGGCTCGTGCCCACTGCTCTGTGCACCGCCAAAATGCCCTCCTGCCATTGCATGCTGCTGCTGCAGAGCACTGCAGAGAGCTTGGCAGGATCCAGGGTGGCACAGGGCGCTCGTACTGCTGGGTTGTGGATTGGATTTTGTGTTAAATCTTTTCTTCAGCCAGGTGAGAGTGCTGCTCCCAGCAGTGTAACCCATGCAGTCCCCCCTCCTGATGCACCAGGGTGGGGGGAATGGGGGTCCTGCTGCTCAATAGGGTCTGGATTGGTGATAGATGGCAAAGTGTTGGGTGCCCTCATGTAGTAAATGGGGCAGAGCAGATTGTGATGGATGGGCTGGAGGGTGGGAGGGTACGTGAGTGAGGGATGAAGGGTGGAAGAAGCAAAGAGGAGAGTGCTGCTGATGACAGGTGGACAGGTGTGTGCGTATCTACATGTACATGTATATATGTGGGAAGGGAGAGGGTCTCTGATGAGAGATAGATTGGGAGAGATGGATGGATGGGATATTTATAGTGATGGCTGGGTAGATAGAGCTGGATGTGTGTTGATGAATAGGGGGATGATGGATAGAGGGCAGGGATTGTGAGAGCCGGGGAGCTAAAGGGTATATACGGTGCTAGATAGATTAGATAGAAGGATATATGTGATGATAGAGAGATAGTGCACACAGCAGCCTCTGAGTGCCCAGCAGCGCCGCTGCTTTTAGCTACTGTGAGCTTGGGTGTAATCTCGTTTTGCCCCGGTAAATTCCTTATCAAGGCAGCTTTTTTAAATGAAATCCCCTTAAAAGAAATGAAAAAAAATGAACAGAGCACAGGCAGCAGCGCTCCTCCTCCGCCAGCACTGACCCGGGCTGCCCGTTTCCATGATGACAAATTAACCACTGCCAACTTCCACTGCAGACGGATCCGTCCCTGGGCGACCGCCACCTCAGGGACCATTTCTGTCCCAATGCACCCTCGGCTCTGAGCATCCCCAAAAGCTCAGCGTTGGCACACGGCGCCGCCAGCACCTCGCCTTGTGGCAAATCCCATCGCCATTGCCAGCCTTGGCCAAGAGGAAGGCTGGGAGATGAGTGCTGACTGCTTGCCCTCCCTACCTCTCCCCCTGCAA
This sequence comes from Tetrao urogallus, assembly GCF_951394365.1. Taxonomy (NCBI): domain Eukaryota; kingdom Metazoa; phylum Chordata; class Aves; order Galliformes; family Phasianidae; genus Tetrao; species Tetrao urogallus. Next base: position 4,758,592 of record NC_136835.1, on the reverse strand, counting down.
ACAGCTGAGGGTCCTGGGGGGGCAGATTGCTTGCAGAGCCCCAGCCTGCAGCCTGTGAGGTTGGGGCTGCATGGCTGTGGGTTTCCACTCTCCCCAGCAGACAGACAGACAGACTCAGCAGACGTATGGAACTCTGTTGCTGTGCCCATAGCAATTAAGGTGTGCTGATGAGCCCCAAGGAAATGGGGATGTTGGGATGAGCCTTCAGGAAGCTTTCACTTACCTGCAAACAATTCAGGTGGGGGGAAAGGGGAGAGTTCCTCAGGAAATGTTAGGATAAATGGAGCCAGTCGTTGTTTTTAAGGGATTTGGTGGAAAATAAGGATTTGATGGCAAATAAATTTCAGATCTGTCTCGCCTTGCTGATGAGGGAGAGGGTGATGAGGTCTCTTGGTGTCACCTGGAGCTTGTGGTGTCAGCTGGTGATGCTCAGCACTCGCAGGAGTCCTGGCAAGTGCTGCAGGATGTGAGCACTGATGCTCAGAAGAAAATGGCTGTAATTGACCTTTTTTTGGCTGTGGTTGCCACTGCTGTATGTCAGCTCTGTGTTGCCACTGTTTTCAGCCCGGAATGTCCTTGTGTCCCCTTTTATGCTTGGTTACCTTCAGGCTTTCCCTATGGAGGTGGGGAGCCAGCAAAGCACCTCTGCTGCGAGTGAGTCATATCCCACCTCTCCACTGAACACCCTGAGCAAACACCAAGCCTGCACACCCTCGCTTTACTTTATGAGGCTGGGGGAATGCTGAGCAGAGCTGAAGTGCTCACACTGGGATTCCTTCTATTCCTCTGAACTCACAGCGTTACCAGCAGCACCTGCTTGCCCATGTGCGTGGGATTTGGAGCAGCGTGGCTGCGTGCTGGAGCACTGCACTGTGTTTTGTGGCTGCAGGATGGAGGGGTCAGCTCTCCAGCACCTGCAGCACCAAAGGGATGCCCCTGCAGTGCCACTCTCAGCATTTCCAACCAGAGCAGCTGCACAAGGGCTCCCAGTCCCTTTTGGGACCCTCCGTGGCACAAAGGTGCTCGCCCCAATCTGGCCCCTGTCGCATCATTACACAGTAATGGTGCTTGAATGGGTGATGCTGAAAGGTGGGCTTGGTTGGGAGTGTGGGCTAAGAGCCTTCTTTGGGTGCACCCATGGGCTGGAAACACCAGGAGATGCTCAAAGAGCTCTTACCAGGTGGAAAAGGCATCAGGTGTGCTTGGGGGGGGTGGAGGGGGGTGACTTCTAGTGCCGCTGGGCCTCCTTTGTGCTAGATCTGAAGCCCTGCCAGCACTTAGCGAGCCGTGTTGGTACTTTTACACACTTATCGCATGCTTCAGCAGCCTGAAACAAAGCTTTAGGAGGCCAAGTGGGGAATATTTGCTGGCTGTCGGTTCTTTTTCCCCACGTGGGGCTGTGTGGGGCTGCGCTCCTGGTGTGGCAGAGCAGCACCGCACTGCTGCAGTGCATCTCCGGCCCCTGGCTTTGATTGATTGATCGGCGTGGCAGGCTAATAAGCGATAACAGCACATATGACAAAGCAAACAACCATCTAATGAATTGATTGACATCCGAAGGATTTGACTTGATGCACAACCCCAGTCGCAGATAAGGTTAATGAGGGAGAAATTAAAATGTAGCTCGATGGGTAATGAATACAGCATGTGCCTTGTTGTAACACATGCCAGATCCATCACTCTGAATCAAGCGATGGTAGCAATTTCTAAATTATTTATTGCACCCCTCATCCTCCCGTCTCGAGGGAAGAGTCGCTCGGGCTGGCTTTTGTATTTCTTTTATATATAGACAGAGCGGGGTCTGCCCGTCTGTGCATGGTGAGGGGCCGTAGCCAAAGAAAACTGCTCTGAATTTTGCAATTTTCACGTTGGTTTTTTTTTCAAACTCAATAGCAAAAAAAAAAATAAAATACAACAATCCGGAACCTGTCACGCCATTGAATCATAATAGCTACAAATTCACTCCTCTGAATAAACGGAGAGGCTTATTTATCAAATATATACAAGATGTCTGGTTGTTAACACTGAGTAGGCAGAGGAAATGGGGAAAGTTTGCATATTTGCTGCCGTCTCCGGGGCCCCTTCTTTTCCTCCCACTTCCATTCCCTGTCCCCTCCCCCGGCACATCCCCAACTTGTTTCGGCTTGCTCTGTTTCTTTTTTTTTTCTTTGTAAATGCGTCTGGCTGACAAAACTTGGGCTGTCACAAATGATCAGGAGACGGAGCTGCCAAGGAAGGGAGATTTGCATGGAGCCCGCGTCTGGCCGTGCGCGGATGGCGGTCGGTGTGCTGGCCGGGTGCTCAGCCTGCTCTGTGCTCCTCAGTCATTCATTTCCGCTCTGTGAACGGGGGTTCGCTCCCTGAGGGTGAGTCTGCGATTTATCCAAAGCCAGACTGATCCACGTGGATGCAGAGCGAGGAAGCGCATCGGCTTGGCTCCGTGTGTTGCTGCGAGGGGGAGAAGGGGAAGGCGAGGAGCAGGCAGGGCTGGGGTGGGCAGCGTGGAGGGGATGCGGGCAGCCTGCTTTGGGCTCTGACGGAGCGCCGTGCTGCTGGGCTGGGGGCACCTGGGCTGGATGCTGTGCAGTGAGCGCTGCCAGGCTCCAGGCCGCGTGTGCCAGGTGTCGGCGTTTCAATTAAGCAGTGAGACAGGCAGCACTGCAGCACCTGTACGTTTCTCTCCCCAGCAGCCGGGATGCGTTGTATGATAAATAACAATAAGAAGGCCCAGTCAAAGGCTGTAATTGAATCTCTTCATTTTGCTGACGCTGTGAAACGGCGCCGTTGAGTGAATTACGCCGCGTGGGGATCACAGAATCACAGAATTGTAGGGGCTGGAAGGGACCTCCAGAGATCATCGAGTCCAACCCCCACAGGGATGCGGTCGGAGCGATGCTCACATGGCAGTGCTGGGGGAGAGAGCCCAGCACGGTGCCTTCCCCCTTTGCTGTTTCCTTTTACCTCCAGCCTGCTGTTGTTCGCTCATCCTCCGCTTCCATGCAGAAGTCTCCCGACGGCCGGTGCGTTCTTCAGCCCAAATTTTGCCCTGACAGAATATATTGCATCTGCATTGAGGCAGAATGGAATGGGAAGAGGAGCTTGGGGGTTAAATGGCTGCAGCCGGTGCTGCTCCTCCCAAACATCTCACCCTGTTCCCGTTTCAGGTTTTCTTGGAGGTTTGCATTGAAAACAAGCTCTGCCTTTTTATTTTTTGAATCCACTTTGTGCACCGCTTTCTTTTTTCTTTTTATTATCTTAACCATCCATTATTTAGGAACTGCTGGAGCCTAGAAACCAATTTCCATGCTTATTTCAAAGAGTTTGCAGTGTTTTGTGTCCGGGCTGCATGGGAGCAGAGAAGACCACAGGGAATGGGGTTGGTTACTGTGGGGAGGGGATTGCAGCTGGTGGCACCGGCGGTCTCCATGCGTAGCACTTTGTCCTTTATTGTTCTGGACTTTGCAGGGCTTGGTGTGTAATGCTGTGAGTCCCTGAGGATGCTGAAAGCCGCTCAGGGAGCAGGCAGAGGGTTATGAGCAATCCCAATGCGGCATCGGGGCAGCTTGCAGCCAGGAAAAGGGGGTGGTGGGACCCCGTGGTCGCAGCATCACGGCTTTGGGGTGGGCTTTTGAGGGAGCCCCATCTGCAGGAGGAGCGAACCCGTGAACCCTGCTGATGCTGTATAGGATTGAGGTGGTGGTGGGAGGGAAATGCGGGATTGGCGGATTGAGTTCATCCCTGCTATAAGCCCTCAAAGTCAGCAGAGTTGCAGCATGAGCAGTGCTGGCTGGGGGCACTCGTGGACTAAGAGGTGCTAATTAGAGATCCCTAAGTGCTCTTGACTCGACATAACCCTGCGCTGAGCTGCCCGGCGTCACATCCTGTGTGGGACCCTGACCTGAGGCCGTGCAGGGCTGTGGGATTCACTGCTGTGAGGATGTGCACGTCAAGGGAGAGCTGTCCCAGTGGGATACGGTCCTTTTTCCCTGTGCTAAGCCTCAGGTGTTTCATCTGGAGATTTCAAAAGGGCTGGAAAAGATCAGTCGGTGCCATTATCTCTGGAAATGGAGATAGCAGAAGTGTGAGCAGCACTCTGGTTCCCACCTCTGTCAGAACTTCCCCAGCGCTGTGCACGCAGGGTACCTCTCCCCTGTCAGTATGCACACTATCCATGGTACAAAACTGAGATGCGATGATTGAATTCACGAGCAAATCTGTGTGCTGGCAGTGCACCATCTCCTCTTCCTCCCCTGCTGGTGGCAGTTCTCCCTGCGGGGTGTTGGGTGCTGGGATGGGCCGACAGAGCAAAATCTGGAGGTTTCCCAAGCAGCCGCATCCATCCACACTACAGGGAAGCCCCTCGAGCTGCAGCAAGCACGGCGATCAACCCATATCACAGACAGCAGCAGCGAGGCCTCACAGAGCTTCTGCACTCATCGGTTTGGGGTGGACAGCAGCCAGCATCCTCACAAAGCCAAGTTAAAGCTGAAATTGGAGCCGTGTTTTGGCACTGCCCACGTTCCCCCGGTGCTCCAGCATCTTCCTCGGGCCGTGCCAACCCGCAGGAAGGGGTGAGCTGTGGGTTGCAGCGTGGCATTGCTGGGGGTGATGCTGTGCTGCTGCAGGGAGGGATGCAGGCGGCCGCCGCGTTGGAATTTTCTCCGCGTCGCTGCGAGTTAATTCATTCCAGTAAATCATCCAAAATAATTTGCGGCGAATATCAATTTTCTGTGTGAACTTCTCGCTGGCTGCACAGAAGTATCTCTGCCGACACGGCTCCCTAATTCTGCTGATCTGAGACAACAAAGCAGCTGGGGAATAAACAGGAGGCGAGCTGGAGTCCCCAGGGCTGCCTGCGCCAGGGAGGTGCTGGAGCTTACAGAGCTCACAGATAAAACCCAGCAAACGAAGGCGATGATTAAAGGCTAATTTGCTGTCTGTGTAGTGTTAAGTGCCCCCTTTCCTAATGAGCAGCAGGCACTGCCAACCGCATTCGCCTTTGCCGCCTTGCTTTTATTTACCTTTTCAATTATTTGGATGCCTTTCAATAACGGACGCGGGGGCTGTGAGCCCACCTCTGTGCCGTGGTGTGGGGGATGTGCTGTCTGTGCTGGGAAAGGCTCTGGGGCAGGGAATGTCTCCCACACTGCCTGTCCTGCTCCAAGTGTCTGGCGATGGATCTCAGCCTGCGCTGGAAGGGGTTCGGCTGTCACTTGCTCGACCTCTCTCCCCACCAGCTGGTAGAGCAGGGCTGTCTCACAGCCGGAGGGAGGGCTGTGCTGAGGCCATGGGAGAAAAAAAAAAGAGCTGAGGAAAAGGTTTTGGGGTTGGTTTGGTTCTTTGCAGAGTGGCGTTTTGTTAAATGCCATTCCAGGGGGCAGGGATGGCATGGAGAGAGCTGAGCGACGTCGGGTGCAGGGGGTGCATGCACAGGGTGACCACAGGGTGCTAAAGGACGTTACCTGAGGGACACGAGTCCTGCTGATGCACCCTAATGCCAGCACTTCTAAGCAGTTACTTCTACAGCATCCCTGTGCAGCGTGTGCTTGTGTCTGGTGCCACTGTTCATAGAGGTGTGAACCTGCAAAAGGGTGCGATTCTCATTTAATTGAGGACCTCACATTAGCAGCAGACGTTGCACTTTGTGCTTGCATCCTTTTTCACAAAGCACAGACAGCGGGCAGCTAGAGCAAATAACTGTGCTTTGCTCAGGAGGTGGGATTCGGTGGGCAATGGCAATGCATCAGTGGTCTCTTGCATCCTTTGGCGAGCAGTGGCAATACAGAGGGTTTCCTGCATCCTTCTCCTGTGCCCTTCCTGCACTCATGAAGCAAGCAGGGCTTCATTTTTCACGTTGCTCCATAATGACAGGGCCCATTTGTTGTCTGAAGTGGGAGCCAATTTCCATGCTGTGTCCACATGCCGACACCTCCATCGTGGTTGCAGATGTCTGAGAAGGGGAATCCTGGGGCACTGTGTGTCGCTCAGCAGACTCATCCCGTGGCTGGGATGGATGGATGTCCTGGGTTATGCAGTGACAGCGTTCACACTGGGGACTGGGAAACCCATGATTGGCGTTTTGGCTTTTGTTGGGAGCAGGTTGAGATGGGATGCTGGGACGCAGGGGTTGCATCCTCCCATCTGCTTATCGTGGAGATGATCTGCCAGATGGGCCTTTGCCAAAAGGTGACGTGAAGGCAAGGAAAGAGGGGTGGTTTCCCCACCTACAGGGTCTGCTACGTCTTACTGCCATGTCAGTCCATGTGGCTTGGTGTCCCTCTGCTGAGGATACGAGGCAGCCCCACGAAGATCTGGGGCACCCATTTGCAGCCGGTGCCGGCACCGTGCATCGCCTCCCAGAGCGGGGAGCAGCCCTGATTAAAAGAACTATTTATAAAGAACCTGGATGCAGGAGAGGGAGGAGCGATAATGAGCTGTGAGCAGGGTGGGGAGAGGGGGCAGCTCTGTGCATCGCTCCAAATTAATATTAGTATTTTATTATCGCCGCTTTATTTGGGCTGTGCTGCAGGTTCCCATTGGTGGGGTGGTTGGAAACTGTGCAGTGCAGAGGCTCCATCAGAGGTTGTTTGGGCAATGTTTTCCACCAAGAAAGGCTTTATTTATTTGTTTCTTTGCCTCCTATACGGTTGTGAGACAGAATGAATTTTTCATGGAGAAAAATTCAACGGTGTTTTATTGCTTGAAAAATTGGCTTTAAGTGCACGCGAGGTGCGTATAGGAAAAAATGCAGAGCTTTTCAACCGCCTCCGTGTATTTATTTGTTTGTTTGATGCACGGCACAGATTTATTTAACTGATGGCAGCACCTCGAGTGCATCAGGCACTTCCTAAGCACTCCCTGAGGCCGGTGTGAGGTTGGTTGCAGCCTGAGGACTGGCGGAGGTCGGCAGAAGGGGAAGAGCTGAAGTCGGTAGATGTGTGAGCTCCTTCTCTTCCTGTGCGCGGCCTCGTGGGGCTGGGTTAGCTCCTGCCACCTCCCCTCGGCCAGTTTGTAGATAGATAGGAGTGTCTTTCCGTTCCGTTTAGCTGGGATCAAAATTGCTGAGTCAAAGATTCATTTTCCTGCGGAGCCCCGTGGAAGGCAGATAAAGGGGGCTGCAACGAAAGGCATCAATAATGCATAGGGCATGGGAGCAGCACTGTGCCAGCAAGTAGATCTCTCAGTAAGACACTACCCTGCTTACTGTCCCCTCTATGGGCACGTATGGGCTGGGCTGGATGGGGCCCCTGGCAGCCAGGTCTGGTGGGGAGCAGGGTGAGCTCACACTGGGTATTAGGAAGCATTTCTTCTTAGAAAGAGCGATGCTGCGCTGCACAGCTGCCCAGGGAGGGGAGGTCGCTGCCCCTGGGGTGTTCCAGAAGTGTGGGGATGTGGCACTGAGGGATGTGGGCATTGGGCACGGTGGGGTTGGGAAAGGCTGTGGCTGCCCCGCGGAGTGCTAGGGGTTAGTGCTGGAGTTCTGTAGGCTGAGGACTGAGCTTGCTGAGATGCTCTGCAAAGGCAATGAAGGTGTTCTTGAGCTCATGGGGGCTTTTTCATGCAGTCCCAAGCTGCGGGGGGCTTCAAAGTGCTTCCCTTTGAGCTGCTGCTTCAAACGTGCTGCTGCCCTCAAAGCGGAACACTGAGCAAAACCCCATCAGATTTTATCCTGTTCCCATCGAGTCTTGATGCAGAGCCATTTATCAGCCCCAGTTTGGCACGGGGGCTCCAGGTGGGTAACTGGGGCTGCTGGAGTCCTATGTGCCAGCATACGGACAGGGGATGCTGCTGAGTGCAGCTGAAAAGCAGCAAATGTCCAAGCGATGGAAGCCAAGCTTTCTGCTCCCTTTTATTTCCCCTGCAAAGCGTGTCCTCACTCCTGGAGTTTCTCATCCTTCCTTCCCCGTGTTGGGCCTCGTGGATGAGCAGAACATGGCTCCAGGGGGCTGGGGAGGAGGGGGCATCCTATATCCCCCATGGTAACCTGGGGGAGTCTGGGAGGCTGTGAATCACCCCTTGGTGAGGAGGGTCAGCAAGGAGCTCTGCTCTGGGAAGGGTGGCCCATGAGTGCCATCTTCAGGTCTGTTCTTACCTTGAAGTTGCAGCTTGGTTGCCTCCAACGTGCTATAAATCCCAACGGTCTGTGTTGTACCCCATTTTACCCCACAGCTCCTCCCCAGTGCCTGCATGCCATGGGTGCTGCCCCTTGGGCACCTGTTCAGGGATGTTGTTGCACTGTGCTCCTCAGTTCAACGTTTTCAAGGGTGTTTGAAGGAAACGTGAATGGTTCATTGAGTGGTGTTTGAAGGAAGAGGAGAATTTAATTAAAAAACATGAGGGAAAATGAGTAGTAAAGGAGGCTGATTGCAGGGCTTGGCATAGGGAAGGCTTGGGCAGGGCAGTGGGGCTGGGGCAAGCTGCAGAGCCAGGCTCTGTGCTCCATCCCTGTGCCCGACTGGAGAAAGTAACAAGGGGAAGAAGAGCAAAAACTGACAGTTCTTTTATTGTTGTTTGCCATTTTTTTTACATAAATCTTGCAGATTGCACAGTCTGTTTTTTTTCTTTTTTCCTCCGTCTGCTCTGTTTAATGCAAACGGCACCTTCCTGCTGATTGCAATCACACTCTGATTGAGAGATACTCGCGTGGGGCTGGGAGGGAAGCAGCAAGCTTAACCCTTTCTCTCTCCTCCCTTGTCCCCTCTTGCTGCCTCGCTCCTTCCTCCCTTTCCCTTGCTCTGTGACTCCAGAAGGGCTCCTGCTTTACATGCACCACAGTCTCCGCTGCTCCAGCAGTGAGTTTGTTTCAATAAGCAAAGGCTTTCAGTTAGCTACCAACCTGCCTGCTGCAGGGCACAGGCCCAGCTCTAGCTAATGGGATTAGGAAGGAACTTTTCTTGCAGAGAAACCATCACCTGTCTGTCTGCAGCAGAGCTGTGCTCCAGGAGCAGTGATGGGAACGATGCCTTTGCTTGGTTCATCTTTGTGTGCCCTGTCCTGTTCCTTGTATCACAGCTCCTTCTGTGGTGCATGGAACGACACATGGCTCCTTGCTCGTCCCCATGCCTTGCAGGTGGACATATGTGGATGTGCTGCAGCAAGCTGCTCTGCTGCTAATGTGCGTGCACTGTGTTGGTGTGTGTGCAGCTCTGCTGTGCTGGGAGATGCAGGTTCCAGGGCTGCAGGAACCAGATGATGAGAGTCCCTTATGCTGCTGTAATCTTTTCTGCAACAGACACAGGTTGTTTTCATGGTGGGCTTTGCTGGATACAGCTGTTGGTCAGTAGTTCTTACATCTCAACATGGGGTTTGCATCGTGATGCACAGAGGCCAGCTGTGTGCTCTGTGCACTCAATTTCCAAACCCCCCCTGGCGATGGGACAGCAGTGTTTGCTTCTGTTTTGCTGCAGCTTGTACCAAGGCCACGCCACGTGCTTCTGAAGGGTTACCAGCATCACAGCAAAAGGCTTTCGCTGGTTATGTGCACGGTGGGAAGGCAGCACGTGTGAGCAGAGCAGTCCTGCAGGCGCTGGCAGCTCAGCCAGGTGTTGCATGCAGGTCTGCTCGGTGCAGCAGAGCTACCCAAAGCAGCACAGAGCACTTTGCAGCCACAGCAGTGCCAGTGCTGAGGTCAGGAGCAGACGTGGCCTACATTACCTGCAAAGGCAACGGCTTGGGGGATTGGATTGCATTGCCCAACTCAGTTACGTCTCGATAACATCACGGTTTAAGACATCGATCATCTCCAAGGAACCTGCAGAGGGATTTTAATGCCTCACAAATTGCTTTTCCTTCTATTCAATTTACATTCGCGATTGCACGGAGCATATTTAGGAGCTTTCCAAACCGCCACAAACAATGACAAATCTCCCCTGAAACGTTCTCCAGCTGCAGTAAATCCAACCTGACAAAAGTGAGGGAGAAACTTCAGCCTTCTCATGCCGTGCACGTGAGGACCTGGCCAGGGTTACGGCAGGCACCCGGTGTGTTTGCCAATGTGTCCTCATGCAGGTTCTTCCTGGCCTGTCGGGGCTCCTCAGCCCACCCCTCTCAGCTTCTGCAATTAGTTTCCCAATTGGAAATCTGAAGATATCAAGGAGCCAGCTGAGCTCTTGGTTGTCACAGCCAAGATATCTGAGCGAAGCTTCTCACTGCGTCCGTCTCCTCTGGTCCTGCACCTGGCATCTGCCAGAGCATCACTGCTGGGCAGAGCCAGATTGCAGCTGGAGAACGTCAGCTGGCCCTCAGCGGATGGAGATTTGGCATCGTTCCTGGCACCTTTTTATCTCTTCCTTCCACGAAGCTCTGATCCCAAGAATGACCATGCCCGAGGGGAGAGAAGCAATCAAACGCAGCAAGGAGAGCTGCTGCAGCAGAGCAAAGCCCGCTGCCGAGGCCCCAGGTGTGGGCAGGCGTCCTCAGCCTTCTCATTCAGCAGTGCTTCCGTTTGGGGGTGGTGTGTTGGGCTTTAATCGTGTTTTCCTGTGCTCTGGGGCTGTGAGATAGGGCCTCGACTGCTGCTTGTGTGTCCCAGGAGCATGGGGGGGTTGGAGGCTGTGAGCACCAGGCTGTGGTCGTATGTTAAGCTTCAATTCATGGTGGTTCTTCTGAAGTACTGGGATGGATGGAGGAGTGTGGACAGGAGCCCATCTCCAGCAGTGCATGTGGCCTTGCTCCCGAGCGGTGCTTAATCAGCCTGACCTCCAAAACTCACCTTTCCCAGCTGATTGGGATGTACATGAAGAAATGCAATGAGTGCTGCAGTGAGGCTGGGAGGTGAATTGGAGGCACTGCAGTGTGGAATAACAGGGACTGTGGGCACAGAGCCCCTTACCTTAGGGTAAAAGCCCTAAAAGCACAGAGAGGAACCTCTGATTTTCCAGTCTTTGCTGCCCTGGTTGCTGCCTCATCCACCCAAATCCAAGCTGGCATAGTGAAAAATATTGTAATGATATTCCTTTCCCCTGCCTTGCCCCTTCAAAGCCAGCCCTCTCATTGAATTAGTGGATGCACCAAGGCTGATCATTAATCTTCCGCAGCCCTCGAGCACTGCTGGTAAATCTGCTCTGGTAAAGGCACCGAGTCCTCTGCACCAAGGGCTCTGTCCATCTCTCCAGCTCGGGGCTGGAGATGTGCTGGCTGCAGTTGGGGTCCCCAGGCTGTCCCCAGTGCAGGGCACAGCACTGCAGGGCTGGAAACAGCACTGGGATCTGTGCTCCTCTCCTGCTGCCTGGAGCTCACCAGTTTGCATCGCATCGGAGGAAATGGGAAAGTCATAAATCAATCTTGAGTGTTTCTCTTCTCTTTAGGGGAAAAATAATAACCCCAAACAAAAACAAGCTTGCAGTCGGGAGAAAGGAATTCCTAATGACAAACTTACTTCAGCTAGGACACCAGGGGCTTCAGCTATATGAGATTAAACCTGCTGTGCTGAGACTCTATTACTCCATATATTACTGTGTGCTGCTGGACTGATGGTTCTCACAGGCGGAAATATAACCCTTTGAAATGTCAAGGCACATAATAAAGAGACCTGGCAGGGGAGGCTGGATGGCTCCGGGGATTGATAAAGCCTTTACAGTGCTGGCTGTGCTGCGAGCAGGGGTGGATGCCTGGTGGAGCTCACACGCTTTGCTGGCCCTTTTGTTAGATGGCTTTCAGGGAGAGGCGGCATGGGAGAAATTCTCCTGCAACAACCCTGTCTGACTGAGTTTGCTTTGGAAATAAAGAACGGATCTCAGAATGAAAGCTTGGATGGAAACTTGACTTGTTCCGCAGTCGTCGGCCACAAATGTTTGTCTCTTGGGTGGCACTTGCAGGATGAGGAGCAAAGCTCTTAATGCCTCCCGTTCCTTCACTGCGCTGCAAATCTGACATGGACGGACCCATGTGCTGGGGAGGTGCTGGGAGCCCCTGACCCTGTGAAAGACCCCGCTGTAAACCTCCTGAGAAGGGTTGTCCTAATGGCTGGTCGACACAACCACTGCAGGATGAAGGCAGGCAGCAGATGGGAGCAGCATTAAGGACCTCGTAGCAAATCCTTAAGGGTCAGGAGAAGTATTTGCTCGTTGGCTGATGGATTTTCTGCTTCACAGACTGGGTTGATCCCAGCTGGTGGTGGGCAGGATCTGCTGGAGGAACCAGGATTGCTGGTGCTGTGGGTCTGTGCTGCTTTCTGCATGACATTCCCATTCCTCCCCAAAAACGCGGGCTGGCAGCTGTGAGCTGGGAACCTGCCCATCTCCTCATGGCTGCTGTGGGCTCGTTAAGGCGAGAAGAGAGGAATAAATCTGCTAGAACTCATGAACTATTTACAGCCGTGCTGAGCAAGCAGTCCACGATTATTTATTTATTCTCCCCAGCCAGACCATGCTCGGAGCCCTGGAGAGGCCGAGCTGCTCATGCCCACCCCGTGCTGCCTCCTCTGCACTGCGGGGGCACAGGGCTGGACATGTCCCTCCAGGCCTCGGGATGCACGCGCTGTGTGCTGTGTCGGCTCCTGTTCATGTCACGGGGAGATGAAACCTTTGTGCTTTGCTCTGGGTGGGTATCTGTGCGCCCGAGGCCACAAAAAGGAGGAAAATCATGTTGGAGAAGTGATGGCGGGCATGGGAGGCAGCGCCAGGGCTTGTCCTGTTGTCCCCCCTGCCGTGTCACCGTGGTCCTGCACTGCCCATGGGTCTTCTCCCCCAAAATTTGGGCCGAACCACCAGGCTGGATGAGAAGTGGTCTCTTTTGCTGATGTCTGCCTTCCAAGACTAGCGTTGCCTTCAGAGGTTTTTTTTGGTTGTAGGGCTTATGGGCCAAGGACACTTCTCGCCTGCAGCTTTATATCTGTCAGTTTGATCAGCAAATGGGGGAGAGGGCCATAAAACTACAGAGGCTGAGTCCTCATCCCTTTAATCCCGCCAGGAGGGCCTGCGTTATTTCTCCACCGAGAGCGCTAATAGGATTCTAATACGCCGGCAAATGGGATTTTTTACAACTGCCATTCTGCAGTTACTGAGACGGTGTGTCACCAGGACAGCCCCGTAAATCCTCCTGGAGGTGGAGGGGGACGGTGGTTCTGCTGCAGCCCCCGTGGATGCTTTCCCTGCTGTCAGGGCATTGCTGCAGCTCAGTCAGATGCCATCTGGTCGGGAGGTGGGGCTGGCGGAGTGCTTCGCTTTGGCTGTCACTTATAGGGTCCATATATGGCCCTTGGGACTTCCCTCCTGGCTCTCTCCATGCCGTCCTTGCACTCGTGTGGCAGCACTGAGCATCCCTGTGGTTGCTCTTAGCAGCTTGGTTCCCAATCCCCTCGGAGGAGCCTTCCTGTTCTTTCCTCCCCTCCATGGTCCCATCTCCTGTTGCTGTGCTCTGCATTGCTGCTAGCAGCAGTGGGACCAATGGGTCTGGGCTTCCAGCCTCACTCCTTTGCTCATGGAGTTACAGGGCTCATTCCATGGGTTGAGAGTGTGCATTCAGCCTTGGCTGTAGGGAGTGAGGGCAAGCGAATCCAACTCAATTGGAGCTCATCTTGGGGACCCGCAGGACATGTGTAGCACTGCTCTCCATCCCCTCCTTCCACTCAAGCAGCAGAGCCATATATATTGCATTACTCCATCCAATCTCAGCTCCCAATTGATTTTTTTCCAGCCCTGATCTCGGTAAGCCAGGAAGATGGGATTTTTTCCAGGGCAATCACGGGTTGATGGGTCCTTGCAGCTGCTTCCACACTTGAACATCCGCAAATAAGCAGCTCCCCACACTGCTCTCTGAGCAGCACCTAATTCCCTGGGACGTCTGCTGGGGTTTTGTTGTACTTAGCTGCAAATTGGCACAGCAGCGTGGGCTGCTCCCTCTTCTCTTACAGCAGTACAGGCATGTATGCTTTATCTCATCTATTATCACCTATGCCTGGTAGCTAACAAGCTCCCACCTACCATGCTTGCAACTCCTGTTCATTGCATTTGTACCACTGCCCTCCAGCCCCAGGCTGACAGCAGGCATCCTGGTGCGAGGTGCTGCACGAGCAGATTGCCACCACAGCCCTGCCCTGTAGACAGAGCACCAGCCCTCCCCATTCCCACCCTGCAGACAGCTGAGCTGAGGGGAAACACGCCGTCCAAGTTAATAAAAGCACACAGCAAAAAAATCCCTCTTGATTTATCCAAGGTGATAAAGGAAAGCTGAGGTTTGGAAACAGATCTCAAGAGCGCTAAACAGAAATTTGCCTATCCGTAAACAGCTCGCTCTAGGGTTTGTAAATTGCCATTTTAGGAATGCAACAAAAGTAGCAGAGTTTCTTCCCCAATTAAACCAAAAATTGAGGAGAAAATTTCCGCATGTAAATCGGCACCGGAGAATGAGATCGTGTTGTGCAATAAATGGGTGAAGGCAGGAAAATGTCACATTTTATTGAGGTGAGGTTTGTGATGCGAGAACATCTCTTAGAGCTAACGGATGCGTGGAAGGGACGATGAGCTGGTGCCGGGTGGCTTCGGCACGGGGTCAGAGCAATGGGAGGAGGTGGGGAGGGGTGTCCTGGGGACGTGACACCAAGGACGCGCCAACGCTGCGGGAGCAGCTCTGGAGCTGCCACCATTTCCAGCAGGGAGTTAATGCCAAATTGGCACCATCTGCTGCGCATTCGGGTTTGCTTCCCGTGCTGTTCAGCCCTGCCTGGCGCACATCTGTGCGGGCTGCTGGGGACATCGACCCAAGCACTGACGAGGCATTGTTTTAGTGCTGCTGCTCCAAATTCTGCCAAATGATGCAAATCCCAAACTTGCCCTCTGTGCTCAGCTCGGTGGCTGCACCTCTGCAGTGCCCGGAGTGCTGGAGCTGGGCTCGGCCCCGATGCGCGGTGCTGCGTAGGAATGGGGCTGGATCGAGGCCACCAGCCGTGTGCTGCAGTGTGATTAAGACCCAGCCCCAGCTGCTCCCCTCGAGGCCTGGCTGTGGTTTCCATATGGATGAGGTGTTGAGATGGAAAGGTGTCCAGAGCTGAAGCCGAGAGTTTGAGAAATCCAACTCGGTTCCACTGGGGCTCCTCAAAGCCGCCCTGCTGAGCTGCTCTCCAGTCAACCCCACTGGTGCTGCGTTGCTCGTACAAATGTAGCCCATCCCGTTGCTTTTTGGTTTAACTTTCAGAATGGTTTCTAGTAAATCGCCTGATACCCCGCTTCTCAGTTTTCCTGGTTCTCAACAGCTAAATAACACCTTTTCCCACGGTGCAGCATTAAAGCAAGAAGAAATCAGCATCTGAGCAGCTCAGTGCAAACCACGCAGCACCTGCAGCACTGGCAGTGGAGAGGAGCAGTGCTGGCGTTTCCAGCATCCCAGGCTGGGGGCACTGGGGGCTGTGTGCCCCATGCACCCCAAATTGGGTGTGAGGTGTGCGTGCCTGGGTGTTGTTAGGAGCTCCAAGCCTGGCTCTTGGATTGGAGATGGAGAATAGGAGGAAAAGATCAATTTTCATTGCTGCAAAAGCTTAACAGCACACAGTCTCAAATTTCCTCGGGGGTCTCGTGTTGTTTAACTTATTTCTTAATGGTCTGAAGCAAGGGGTGAGCGGGGCTGTGGCCTTCAGCTACTGGAGAAATATCAAATTGCCCTAATAAGGGAGTTTGGGGAGTTATGAAAAGGAAGTGGATAAATCAGACTGTATTCCTTGTGGCAGAGGCCATGTCCTTCAGAGAGGTAAATATCATTATTAAATAAGAGGAAAGGAGAAAAGCAGGGCAGACCTGCTCTGCGTGCTGGAGAATTTGTGCTAGGGAGAGAAGCACTGGGGTGGGGATTGCTCTGCGTGTGTGTCCCTGCAGGAGCAGAGCGGTGGCACTGACACTTCCCATCATTTCCAGGGCAATAATAATAAGAAACCATAACAAATGAACACGCAACGTTGTGACAAGAACCTCAAACTGAAATTAAGCACAGAATCATGGGCCAAAAGGTGACTTTTTCCTCCCCACAAGCGCTTCATGAAGCCAGCAGAGCCTCTGGGATGTTTGCACCTGGCCCTGCCCAGTCCCAGTGCTGACATGGGCTCATGTTGCTGCTTTCAGTCCATACTGTGCTTCTTGGTTGGCTCCATGGCAAGAGCTGCGGGGTTTTGCAGTGATCTGCATCCCTGCAGTGTGCATCCTCCTGGCCTGAGCAACCTGTGATGTTCCACCTCTCACTTCAGTGACCAGAACTGTTCCACTTGGGCAGAGCAAACTTCCATCAATGATGCAGAGAAAAAAAAAAAAGAAAAATAAATTACCCCCAAGCCCCAGAATGTTCGTGTTTCTCTTCCTGTGTCTGCAGCTTGTTGAATAGTCTCCCTCCTTGTTGGGAAGTGGGAATAGAGTTCATGGCATTGGGAACATAACCGAGCAAATGGCCTTTGCGCTTATCAAGTGCCTCTGCTCTGCTTGGGCATTTAATCACCCGCAGAAGCCATTTATTGCCTCGTATACTCCTCTTCTATGAACATTAGGCCTTAAATACCTGGCATAATTAGAGGTGAAACTGCAGCGCTGCGCCGCACCTCCTGCCCGTGGAAGGGTAACAGATGAGGTAGGAGTTCTGCTGGAGTTCAAGGTGAGAGCCGTAAAGCCGATTTTCTGCATGTGTCAGGGACATTATTTTAGGAATGTATAATTCTGCTCGCGAAAATTGAGGCTGGCTCAAATAATAATTCACACTTAATGAACTTAGAGTTATAGCCCTGGCTCTGAGATCCCCTCTGTGCCTCGCATGGTCGATTTGCCTTGTCAGATGTTTAAAAGATGGTGAGGAAACGACAAAAAGGATTTGGTGGAATTATGCGGAATTCCCCCCAAAACCTCTTTCTTTATGTTTCGATTCCTTTCTAGGAGAAAAGGAGAAATTCTCTGCAGCTTTGCCTGTAATCCAGTCTGCTCCTTGACTGGGACTTGCCATGTTTTTAACCTTGCGCGTTCTTCTTGCAGCGCTGCACAAGCCTCGTGGCCTTTCTGTGTATTAGGGAGAATAAATGCCAGCTGTGAATGTAGGTGCCGTGCGTGTGTAGCAAATGCAAGAACCCATCACAGCCCCGACGTGTTCCCTGCTACCCAGCAATCAGATATTCAGAGTCTCCATCATTAATGCAGTTATCCTTGAAACACCCCTTTGATAGTAAATTAATGGGCTGTGCTGTGTAGAACATCACACCATCGCTAGTGCTGGTTTTATACACTATCAAGCTGTATCACAGGGAAATGCTCACCCTTTGATGAGTAAAGCCATGGGGATATGGTTTGGTGATGGAACTCAGTAGGTCAGGCTGGTGGTTGAAGATCTTGAAGGTCTTTTCCAGCCTGGGTGATGCTGCAGTTCTGCTGCTGTGTGCCCATCTGTTGTCTCTTGGCGGTGAGGCCTCGGTGCTGAGCAGGCTGGAGACCTCAGCAAGATGCAGAAGCAGCAAGGCCAGGGCTGGTGTGCGTTGGGTGTCACCATCACCTCGTGTGTTGGAAGCTCTGCCTTGGGGACCCGTGCCAGCCTCACAGCCCCATCACCCACCCGTCCCAGCCATGGGCTCAGCCCACGTCTGGTGCTTCGTGGTGCTTCCTGGAGCCCTGCAGCACTTCCTCGAAAGATGGGGATTTTTTTTGCTGCTGGGAACGCTTGGCATCTGTATAAACAATTGTGTTAAGCCTCTGTTGTAGCAATTTTGTTTGTACAGTGAAGCAAGAAGGCTCGCTTTACCCCTCTGCTGTCTGGAAATGATTCCTCCAGGTTATGTGCGGAGCATTTTTCAGTGTACTGATTTCATTCAGGGAAAAAAAAACCAAACCAACACGATGCTATTACAATGACATATTCTTCCCCAATGGTAACTTTATCCCCGCTTCTGGCTCATTGCAGAATCATAATTCATTTTGTCACACGGATAGCAAATAAATAATAAGAATAAATTGAGCAGATTATCTCATCTTTGAGCCCTGCCCAGCGTTCATCAAATCCATGCCAAGAAGCAAGACGTGGCTGCGGCCGGATTGATCCTACAAGAGCGCCTACCTTCAGCTCCATTAGCGCCCCTGGGAGCTGCTCGCCCATCTCCCCAGGTCCTCTCTTGCCTCAAATGAGCAGTCATTAAAGTGACACGCGTTCCCAAAGCGCCTTTCTTATGAAGGGTCTAGTGAAAATGTATGTGTTGCTGTTTCTCTCCATTGATTTTTACTGGAAGGACCGAAAGTACAAAGGCGAAACGCG
Organism: Tetrao urogallus; assembly: GCF_951394365.1. Classification (NCBI taxonomy): domain Eukaryota; kingdom Metazoa; phylum Chordata; class Aves; order Galliformes; family Phasianidae; genus Tetrao; species Tetrao urogallus. Next base: position 4,740,388 of record NC_136835.1, on the reverse strand, counting down.
GCTCGGCGGAGCTTTGCTGCTCTGCATTCCTCGCGCCGCACATGCAAACCATCCATTTCTTCTCTCACTTCAAGGAAGTTCTAATAACAGATGCTGCAGGGAGTTTCTGTAGGACTAAGGTCTCATTACTTTTACAGGAGATGCTACTGTACATTTACTGGTGTACTGCAAAGCGTTATAAATAATTAACGGAACTGCACTGAATAAACCTACTGCAATCCCACTAATTGGTAAACAGACTCGGAGCGTATGAGCAGTATTACCACTTTCAGTGGGATGATGATGCACTTGTATAAATTCAAGCTTATGAATAATGGCTTAAAGGGCCGAGGCTGGCTTTTATTTATTCCACAGCGCTCGAAAAATGGAAGGTGCGTCATAAGGCGTGAATGAAGGTGAGGTGTGCTGCCCCAGAAAATATTCGCTCCAAAGTCTCATCTGCGCTAAGGCTGGAACTGAAGGAAGTAACTCGTTAGCAAGTAACAATTACTGCGGTGGAAGCTAAATTGAAATAATGCTCACTGAACCTACGCTGAGTCCCCACTTGAAGTTATCGCCGTGCAGCACGTGTGGAATGCAGAGCAGGGCTGTTAATTTGCAGCCGTGCACCGAGGTGCCGTCATGAAGGTCTTGCTGCCACAACAAGCCTTGTCTTCCCGCACGCTCTAATATGAATTTAACCTGATGCATTTAAGCTGCAGAGCATGCAGGGGTGAATCCCGTGCTTCGGCTCGAGTTGAGGGGGAACGTATTTAAGCGTAAGCTGGACCCTTCTTAAACTGAAATGCATTCTGTTCATGGAAGTGTGTGCCCCCATTTAGGGGTTTTGGTTTGGGGATGGACTCGAGTCATCTGGCTGCTGCTCAGCCGCACGCCACTGTATTGCAGATTGCAGTTGTGTTGTGCAAACGGGATGTGGCACCACTGCGGGTCAGAGAAGAGCAGTGCTGGCCTTGGTTTTGTGTGGCAGGAGGGAAGAGTGGAGCGAGAGCTGGCATGGCAGCCAGTCCTTAGCAGGATGTGCCTACAGAGCGCTGGGTGTTGGAGCGCAGAGTTACGCTGCGACTCAAAAAGGCGAACTGCCAGCATGGTGGCACAAAACATTTCAAGACTATATATAAATATCTGACCTATTTCTTATGGATAGCACAATAAGGACTCGATCAAAACCCCATTGAATTCCGCAGGAGCCTTTCCATTGACTTCAATGGCTTTTGGATTGGCCTCTATAAATGGCTCGTGAGGAGCGGGTGGTGGTGCATTTGCCTGCCTATTTTTGTGATGTGTTTGATCACTCACTCGGCGATTTTTCAAGCTTGAGCCATTCGCAATGGGGAGCTGTTGCAAATCACAATGTCGGATGTCCAAAGAAACGTCTCTTGAAATTGAACTGAGACTCATAAAACAGATAAATGTGTTGGCATCCCGTGGCCCGTCGAAATGAAAGGAGAGCATTAACACTCATTAAAAGGGACAAGGCAGTGCCACACTCCTGCTGACCCTGTCATGGGGACGCTGGGATTTTGTCACTTCAGCTTTCAGTTCTGCCAGGGGTGCAGCAGCTCCTCCACTGCCCTTTCTGCAATGCAGGAATTGAGAAAAGGAGCAAGAAGTCTCCCAACCCAAGGCTAGGAGTGCCCTGGGGCTGGAGGGCTGGCTTTGTTCTGCAGCAGAGCCCTGCAGGTTCTCCTTGCTCCTCTTCATCCTCCATCTCTACGCTTCTCTTTATGTGCTTCCATGTGGAAGCGGGTATCTCATACCTTAGTGCTGCTGGTTGAATGCCATGGAGGGGCTGCCACTTCTTGGCATCCAGTAAGGTCACTTTCACTGCAGGTTTTGAAGAGCATTGCCTATTGGTGTCATTCCTGGAGCTGCAAAATTAGGTTCCAGCCTTGTTTTTTTTTTTTGTCTTATTTTATATAGTAATAAAAAACAAAATAGAGTCAGAATGAAAGCTTTCCGTCAGGTTAAAAGACTATTCCTGGGAATACTCTGTGATGTGAGGAAAATTCACTGCTTCAGAATTTTGCCCTGGGTGAAATTCAACCCAGATTTCAAAGTCTCTGCATTTCCTATAGAAGAGAATTTCCACGTTTTGACTTTTTTTTTTTCCCAGAGAATAAAGGTATCTGCTTTTTTCTCCTGTTGTATCATGCTCATGTAGATAGCAATATTCAATCTTTTTTGATTGTCAATCCTAGACATTTCTGAGTGGAGACAGAGAGCGTTTGAGAAATACGATGTGTGCAGATTGCCTTATTCTATAATAACAGTGTTGTTTTTTGTCAAAAGCCTTTTGTGGATGTCTTGGAAGCAGTCAGAGGATTAGGGATAGAAAATCACCATGTGCGAGGTGATGCCTCAGCCAAATTGCAAGGCTTTGCGAGGACGCCGCTCGCTCTGCTGTTGCTCTTAGCATTTGGTCTGCCTGTTGGCTTCGAGGAAGATACGCTGATGTTTTGTTGATGCTGCTGCATCAGTCACCTTCCCAATGTCACCGCCTGTCCCGGCGCTTGTCAGTCCTTTCATGCCTTCCTGCTCCCATCCTGCCCATGATGAAGGCTGGGGCCGCCCTCTCCGCGGTGCCCGCAGTGGCGAGATGGAAGTCGAGGCATTCATTTCCTTTCTCCTCCACGTCCTCACGCTCTAATTGCTCCCCAGCAGACCTTTGGCATGCTTCCCTCTGTTATTGCACAGGGATCGGCTCTGGCTGCGGCTCTTGCTTTGCTCTTGTCCGACCTTACCCAACAGGACCTCCTCAAGGTAGAGCTCTCATCCTTTCCCTTCCAATGATGCTGCTTTTCCTGGGTCACGGTGTGCTGCTCTGCTGTTTACCAAACTGTAAGGTTATTTGATTTCTCAGCAAATGCAGTCTTTGTACTGCATAAGACAAACGCAGACGACTTCTCCAGCAGCCCTGCATCAGTTTGTCTCCTAAACGACTCCCTGAGGTGGGTCCAGACAGCAGCGTGTGACCCAGCATGGAGCTCTGCTTCGAACTCAGGTGTTCTTAAGTTGGTTTAGAGCAACACCTCCCAATTTAGTGACAAACCAGGAGAAATTTAGCCGTGATTCAGTCTAGCTGAATTTTGCCACTTGATGCTGGGAAGAGTTGTTAGGGCGGATTGGCCAAAGACTTCTGAACAAAGCAGCAACTGAAGAACCAAATCTCATGAGTTTTGTGCTGTGGTAATTAAGAGTAACGCGCCGAGGGTCCGTCAGGGAGAAAGCTTTCTGCAAGGCTCAGTATGGGCAGAAGGAAGCTCTGTTCTCTGAATGAGTTGTAGGACGTGGAGAGCCAAATCCACGGGTCGTAATTGCGTTCAGTAGACCAACAGCAATTTGCTGCCATCGAAGATCTGCTCTGTACAGTAGAATGGGGAGTTAAAGGGTTTTTACCCTTTCTAAAGGCAAGGCAGTCATTTTCTATGCTAAACTGGTGAGTCCCCATGACCTCCTGGTGTGCAGGACCATGAATTTCTGCAGGATGGATCCATCCATCAGCACCATCCTGCAGGGCCACAAGCAGTGCCAGCTCTTACGTCCCCATGCGTCCCCTGGTCCCTTTGAAGCAGATCCTCCTCCGTCAGCCACAGCAGGATTCCCTCCTGATTGCGATGCCTTTTTTTTTTTGCCTAAAGCAGAACTGAAAATTAAGTGAACAGATCTGTTTAAACCTTTATAAATACATGTTTAATATCCGCTTAATGCGAGATGGAATTTATGAGCCGTTAAGTGATGCTAGATCGTTTTTGTAAGAATAGAGAAGTCTAGTGGGAAAACTTCCTCCTGGGACATAATCTCATATTATTATTTTTTTAAGAGCGAGAGATTTAATATGTTATAGTTGACGTTTCCAGTGACATTGGAATATTTCCTATGCAGGAGCTTTCGCGAGCGCTTTATAAATCTTTCAGGGATTGATCTAATGAAGTCCTTACGTGGGGGTTGGGTGTGGGTGTGCTGTGGGTCTGGGGCACCAATTGGGGTGGGCAGAAGTGGGGACGCCAGCCTTGCGTTGGGTTTACCGAGGATGAGAAGCGTTGTGCTTCTTGCTTCCCCATTGAGCGCCTTGTGGCGTGGCTTTGCCCAAAGGAATTCCCCATCTTGCCATCCGGGGCAAGCAGAGAACATCTGTTGGTCCCTTTCTTTCCCATTTTTGTCCCTTTTCATCTTCTTAGTGTGTGTCTGAGAGGAGCACTGATGTCTGCTCCCATCTCCCACTCCCTTTGGAGGCTCCTGGTGGGGATGTGACAGCAATTGGAGGCTCGGTGGCTCCGTGGTGGCACCGCAGCTTTGGGGAAAGGAGATCATTGTGCTTCCTGCAGGCACTGCTGAAATGGGTTTTTTTTTATCCTCTGTTAGAAACGCCGATGAAATCCCTCTGTTCCTGTTGCAGTTTGTTTCAAACATTTTGAGTATTTCCGGAAAAATCCCCAACCAGTTTTGATATGAAACTTTAATATTTTCTCTTCTTTTCTCCGCCTGCCAGATCACACATTTGGAGGAGAATACAGATTGACAAAAAGGGGTGGGTGGGGGGAATGCAGCCGATCCCATCTCATCAGATACCTCCTTCCCATCAGAAAAACTCGGATTCGGCTTATTTCAGCATTGTCTGCACTGCTCTCTCCCATTCCCAGCAGCATTACCTGAGCAGCACTGCGTTGGGGTCCCTTTTGAGGGATGTCCCCAAGCCAAAGGGCTGGAGCCATACCCTCCACATCAGCCCATTCACAGGGAGCTGCTGCAGCCCCACTGTGAATTTTGCCCCGTGCTGGGGATGGCAGCATCCTGTGGGGTGCTCACAGCAGCCCCTGTCCCAGGGGGGAATTTCCAGTAACCCCCTGCCCCATCGTGGGCTGTTGGTGACTGATTGTTGGGTTTCTTGTGAATAATTAGAAGGGGGGAAAAAAAAAATAAAAAGAGACTGAGGCAGAGAACGGAAGAAATAATCTTTTTACATTTTAATCTTGAGCAGTTTTCAAGCAGTTTGATAAGGCGGGTTGTAGAAATGTCAGCTTCCCCTTATCTCTAATTGACTTAAAGTAGAAGCAGGCTTTAATCCTTGCATGCAGAGGAGCTTCTGATGGGGAGATGAGGGCAATTGATTTCTGCCTTTTTAATTAACACTCTGTCTGCCTTAAAAACAATGGAGAAGGGGAGGGGAAAAGCACATGGTGGCATTTAAAGCTGGGAGGTGGCTCATGTGACGATGCCCCTAAGCCTTGTCTTGGAGCTGCTGGCAGAGAGCAGTGATGCTGCTGGTCCTGCAAGACCCTTTTTTTTTTTGCTGGGGATGGAGCCAGTTGGTCCCTTGGATGCCCTTCTTCTTCTCTTGCTCCCAACCTTGCTGTGCTGACCCCCAGCCAAGCGCAGGCACTTTGAATCACAGAATCATTAAGGTTAAGACCAGTGAGATCACGTAGTGCAGCCGTCAGCCCATTTGAACCATGATGCATCCAAGGAGCTGAGCTGATGTCCAGCACAAAGGCAGGAGCTCAAGGGAGCTCCAGCCAAGCCAGGAGCATGGCAGCCCAGTAACGTCCAGAGGAGGAACAGAGGGTATCCCAAGGATATCTCCATGTCCCTGCTGTCCCATGAGGGAGTGATGCTCCACGCCAGATGGGGCGGAGCAGGGGGCGCAGCACTAAAGTTGCTTTCAAGTCATTGGCAGCATGGAAAAAAATGATGTGGAATGGCACACAATTAATTGTCATATAAGGAGATAGGGAGTTTTCTTCCTGTATGGGCAGCTGGGGAAATGGAGTTTTGGCTAACCAGTGTTGGGCTTAGAGCATCATGCGGGTGAGCTCAGCGGAATCAATGCAACCCCCCCCCCTCCCCAGATTTATGGGGCTGCAGGGCAAAGCCCTTCCTTGACAGGTGCCATGAGCAGGGTGGAGGCAGCAGCTGGGAGCAGGGGATTTTCTGCTGCTTGGGCTTGGGCAGGATGCACCGCCGTGCTGGCGTTAATGGCTTTCTCAGTGGGGGCAGTCGGCTGCTGTGTGTGTTACGGCTCCGTTTGCCGTCCTGCTGCAGCACGCTTACACTTACACGCCAAAGTGTCAGCATCACAGCAGAGAGGGTTGTTTATGCAGCACTTAGTAACATCTACGGGGTAATGGGCTGTGCAGAAGGCTCTGGGATAATTGGGGAAATGTCTGGAAGTGGATTAGCCGTGTGTCTGGGTGGCTGATGCTTGGAAATACATACATACATTCGATCTTTAAATACATATTAGGCGAAAGCCCTGCTTCTCCCTGGGACTGTGGAGGTGGGGTTAATGTGGCGTGGAGGAAGCGAGTTAACATCCCATTGCTACGGGCAGGGCCGAGGCGCAGGGGGGCTGCGTGCCTTTGTGGGGTGCATCGCTGCGTCCCCCCAGGGTGGCTCCCAGGGGTAAAGAGCTGCTGAGATGAGGGACGTGTGGGATGGGAGGACACCCTGCCAGCTGTCCTGCCCAGGGATGCTCTGCACCACGCAGGATGGGATCTGGCCAATTCCAAAAGTGGGTTTTTGGCTTGAGGTTGGCTGGCCACATCTGCACGCTGCATCTAGCAGAAGGGAACTGTGAGGCGGAGCGTAAAATAGGGCTTAAAAACCCAGGCATGGAAATTGAGGGGGGTGCTTTCGTGGGCTTGGTGGCACGGTGGTGATGGGCTGGTGGTGATGGGCTAGATGCTCTTAGAGGACTTTGCCAACCTTAGTGATTCTGTGCTTCTAACGCCAGCCCTGTTCTTGCTGGACTGCTCAGTGCAGGCAGTGCTGAGATGCCGTGTTGCACACATGCTGTGCAAGAGCAGTGCACATCCCACAGGGTTGTGCCAGCAGTGTGTTTTCTGTGTTGTTTACAGGTATCCATTTCTCCACGTTTAAAGCTGCCCAATAATTCTTATTTTCTTAATGCTGTGCATGGTCCCCCTCCTTCTGACAAATCGGTTTGTTAAGGGTTGCATCCGCTGCTGCTCAGCAGTAGGGAGGAGAGGAAGGAGTGGTGTTTTTGCTCTGCTTTTCCCCATTCCCTTTCACATCCTAAGGGTTATCAAGTCAGCCACCAGAATGCCACAGCCTGCCGTGATGGGCATTTAGAAAAGAAAGAGAAAACACAAAGTAATCCAGTAGCCCAACCTCCAAAACCTATCTGAAAAGATGGAGTGAGTCCTGCCTCCCGTGTACAGATGTAATAGAAAAGCATTATCTGTGTGTGAGTCCTGATGGAAGGAGCCCACAATTCAATTTATATCGTGTGGGTCCGAATAAATATGAAAACGCTGACAAATCTGCCCGGATAAATCTTTGCAGGCAATGAGGAATCTGTGAGGAGCAGTGAATGGGGGACAGATGTAAGGGCAAAGGTGCAGACACTGAGGGCACAGCAGTAATGGGGCAGAGGCTTCAGAAGAGATTCGGAGGACCGCAGTGTTTAATTAGAAGCGAGCAGGGCTGAAGTCTCCCAGCTGCTGAATGCGTTGGGAAAATGGGAATTAGGCCTTTAAAATCACTTTGGTCCTGTGGGAAGTGGTGTCCGTGCAGAGCTGTGGGTAGCAGGTGGCTCCTGTACCTGAAATTGGGGGTGAGGAGGGGTCTGCATCCTCAGTGCACCGATGTTGCTGCTGCAGCTCAGTGGCTTCATTGATTTCCCATCAGCTCCGGATCCGGCCGGAGGGGTTTTCTGCAGCCAGTCTGAAATTTTGCAGCTTTGCATTTCTCTATAATTAACATCTGGGAGGAATTAAAGGGGTCTTGGGGGAGAGAAGTGAGATCTGAAGTTTAAATAACAATTTGGTTCCAGCACAATTAAAAATAAGCTGCGATGCCATTACTGGGGAGTGGGGGATCAGCAGGATCACCATCCCTGAGGCTGTTGCAGGGCTGTGGGGATGTGGCACTGATGGCTGTGGGCAGTGGGGTTGGAGTAGGGGTGGGCTGGGGATCTGGGAGGTGTTTTCAGCCTGGATTCTAGCAGGGTGGCTGCGTAAACAGTTGGAGGTGGTTGTGGTCCACCTGGTGTGGATGGGAGCGCTGGCAGGAGGAGGAGGTGGAGGGGGACAGGGACGAGGCAGGATGTGGGGGGGAGCGGAGTTGGTCCTTGGTGCTTGCTGGGAGTAAACATGGGTGGCAGGAATGTGAGAAAGCATTTTTGTACGTGTGTGCACACAAATGCGAGCGCTTGGTGCTTTGGGTGCACGTAGAGCATCGCTGTCCTTGTGTGCAAAGCTGGTCAGATCTGAGCTGCAGCTCCACGCTTGGATGGGAAAAAAAAAAAACAACCACTGTCGAAATGAAATATTGCGCAGGTTGGGTGCCAAGACCCTCTTGAAGCTGATTGGTATCAGTGGCCGTTTCGATTCCCCTGAGATTTATTTAATTGCTTTATTTGCACTCATCTGATTGCATCTCATAGTGCGGCATTGGGAGGAAGTGGAAATGGATGCAAACAGAAACGCTTCAGTGTGCGGAGCAAACTTCACATTGCCTTTGCGCTGACTGGACTCAGAGCAATGCCATTCTGCTGCTGCATTGAGGAACAGGAAAGGCTTTTTTGGCACAGTGCTGGCGTTCGTGGGGGTATTGCAAAGAAACAAATGGGTCGGGGATGGGGAGGAGCGTGTGTGGGACGTGGGGGAGCAGTGAACAAACGCGCTCCGTGCCGTGCGGAGCCGCTGCGTGCGCGGCTTTACGGATTTCCATATTTATTACTTGTTTTGTGCCGCAGGGGGGACAGAGCTCTTCATGATTGGAAATTTAAGCAGAGGACTTCTTTTTTTTCCCTTCTTTTTTGTGTGTCTGTGTGTGTGTGTGTTTCTTTTTGTGTGTGTTTCTCCCGCATCGTTAAGGTGGTGGCGGTGCTGTTTGTTGCTGGGTAATTAAATAGGATCTGTTACGGTGTGGAAGGAATCCTCAGGCACAAATCTGCATTTGGTTTTGTTTTTTTTTTTTGAGGGAGGGGGGAATGAGCACATGGGAATAGAGTGGTTTGGTAGCTTTGAAGTTCTGTGCTTGTGAAGGGTGAATGGTAAGCGGGCACCAAGAAAGGCAGCAGAGCAGCCAGACTTCTGTAGCAGCATTCCCAGAAGTTCTCACAAGTATAACCCAGGATTTCCAGGGCTGCTAGGCTCTGTGCAGCAGCTCCATGGCACGCTCACTGCCACTGCTGCTTCCGTCCCTGTATGGATGGCTGCGTGGCATGGCAGGAAGGCAGTGGATTCTTGGAAAGCTCAGAAATGGCAGCCTTAAAGACCAGAAGGCAAGTGGAAGACAAGGCAGGAATCATAGAATTGTTAAGGCTGGAAAAGACCTCAGAGCCCCAACCCCAGCCCACCGTGCCCCCTGCCCACGTCCATCAGTGCCACATCCCCACGGCTCTGGAGCACCCCCAGGGATGGTGTCCCCCACTCCCTGGGCAGCTGTGCAGTGCAGCACTGCTCTATCTGAAAACATTTTCCCAATATCCAACTTTGGAGAGATCCTCAAAAGACTAAAAAACCTGAAATCTGACATCCCCCTTGTTTTTCTTTCCCCCCTCCAAGAGCCCCTACCCTCCTACGACCCTCCTCCAGCATCCATTCCATCTGGGAGCCAGCATCCCATCTGTCATTCCATTTTTCAGCAGCTGTGGGTTTGCTCCTGGACTCATTGCAGCCGTCATTTCCAGACCAGTCAGTACCACTTCTATACAATGTACTTGGTGGTTTGTCTTGCCACAGTTTGGCGGTGGATTTGTTCTTTGTGCAGAGTTTAGTTTGCAGAGCCGAGGTTGAATCTTCTGGGTATTTCAGTTGCCCAAATAATAAATAGTAGCAGCAGAAGCCAAGAATACTGGGTAATTGGTCAGTGACATACGTTGTGTTTGAAATTCTCCTGCTCCTGCAATAAACTTGTTCCTCTCTTTTATTGACTCTTGATTAAATTTTTGTAACAATTACCGACCGATAATAAGCAGGTATTGATTGCTCTGGAGGTGAGCACTGAGATTTACCGACACGAGGGCGGGAGCTATTGACTGCGAGGAGAAAAATGGCTCACACTGAGGGGGGGGGATGCTCCTGGAGGTCCATTTATTTGCATGGTTGTGCAGTTGTGATGTCTCCCCAGCTTGGGACTGACCCATGGGAACCCAATGCTGTGATCCTGCCCGATGGCAGCTGCTGTTTCCTCAGTGCCACCAAATGTGTTTTGAAACTGGAGAGCTGATATCTGTGCTGTTCGGCAGAAATTAAGCCTTCTGTTGGCAAAATCCAGCCTTGATGAGTACCCGGATTGGTGGAGAAGTCCTGGCCTTGCAAAATCCTCAGAATTTGTCGTTTTGATGTTTTCCACTCTTCCATTGATTTCAACTCTTCTGTTTCAGGAAGTGATTTGCGCCTTTTTTTTTTCCCGAGATCTTTCACTTTCCATCGCGTTTGGGAGGAAAAAGTGCTTGTCTGCTTGCTTTTCATCTCAGAAACTCTTGTCAGCTCCCACTCTTGTGCTTATCACCTTTTCAAATGGAGGCTGCGCGTGTCATCGCGGGCTCTTGAAATTAAAAGGCACTTTGAAATGCCGCCTTGAACTGCATCCCAAGGATAACAGGCAACTTGAAGCCCGCAGCTTCGTCTCCCCAGTGACACAAACCCACTGCTTGAACTGCTGATCTGTATCTGGGGATGCAGTGATCTCCTCCATAGCACGTGCTGCTGTGCCAATAGGTGGCAATCTCTGCTCGCACACGGCTGTGACATGTGTCACCTCGCCTGCTGCACGTGATCCCTGCTTTGCCAGGCATCTTGCAACGGGAGCATGAGCTAAGGGGGTATATTGTGTGCCTGGATGTGCTTGGCCTCGTGTGTGGGGAAAGGGCAGCAACCAAAGGGCCTTGTGCCCTTTGGAGCTGTTTTAGGACTTCTCCTAATGTTTTGTGGCTCTGTTGGCAGTGAGGGATGGAGAAGGGCCACAGACCCCGTTCCCTGTCCCTTTAAGAGCTTTCGCTGGCATAATAGGATCCTTGATCTTGCAACTGCATAAATCACAGGCAGCCAGCTCGAGTCAATTCATATTTTTGCAGTTCGTTAGCAGCTCGGGAGGAAATTGCATTTATTATAATTGCCTCTAATTGCACCAGATTAGTGATTACAATTATTGATGGTGGCTGATTATTCATTAGGCTTCAAATCAATTCCCTTGCTTCATCATTACCCAAAACAGTAACTCTGATGAGGAGAGAGGGCTGGAAGAGCCCGCGTCCACACTGCTGCCAGGAGCCTGCCTGCCTCCAAAGTCATCTGAAATCAGCTCTTGGCACTGATTAGTGAGATAGGAGAGGTCATTAGCCAGGGCTTGGGGTGCCTTTGGAGCCTGGGAGCTGAACGGAGTCACTCAGGTGTTTTCTTTGGTGGGGCTTTTTGCACCACACTGAGGTTTGTGGGAAGAGTCGCAGTAGCTCACACTGCTTGGTCTCAGAGCAACTTGCAGCCCTCTCACCGCCTCTGAAGCAGGTGGGGAATGGAGGCAAAGGGAACAGTAACCCTAAAGCTGCCCATTGGGGTGCAGAGCAGCCCCATTGTGGCACATGCAGCCTTGCAAATCTGCCCAGAGTGCTGCTTGCAGCCCAGGTGCAGGCAGCCAGGCACCTGCACTGTGATGTCTAATTGTTACGAGCACTGCCTGACTTGCATAATAACTTGGGTTTGGGGCTGGGAGCGCCCTCAGCCTGCTCAGATGCTCAGCTGAGGTGCTGCGGGGTGAAGAAACCTGGGTGCACTGCAACTCTCAAGGAGATCCCAGCTATGCAGATGCAGTAGTCGTTCCTCCAGTAGAGCTCTGCTGCCCTCCCACCCAGAAAGCATTCCTGCAAAGAAGCCCAATGAGTCAAGATAAGACCAAGGAGCTGGAAGTTGTGTGTGTTTGGTTTTTTTTGGCTGGCGTCTGTGTTGTTGGCTCTGCTAGGAGATGCTGCTGCCCAAATGGTGTCAGTCTGACCCATCAGCCTGGAGCTGCGGGATGCCCCCAGCCCCCCAGCCCAGCAGTGATGGCAGCTGCCCGCTGTGCACTGCTCTGCTCTGTTCCAGCTGTGTTGGGTGGGATGGTGCAGGATATGGTCAGACTCTCATCCAGAAGCAGTGGATGACCCACAGCCCTCCCCGTGCTGCAGTCAGTGCTGCAGAGCTGAACTCCTTCATCTCATGCTGATGAGGATGAGGAGCAATCTGGGTTCTTTGAGCACTGCCCATCCTTGGCCTCTCTCTGACGATAGAAACGTTCTGGGTATTTATCCCCAAGCGTTTGTCCTTGGTTTTCCTTCTGATTCACCTGAGCATATGCTGAGGAATGATTTATTTTGCCGATTGTTCACAGCAGAGTGTTCTTCTTTTGTCGTCCCATTTCAGATAGCTGTGAGTGTCTGAAATCCCCAGTTACTGTGCAGTTTACATTCAGCAGATCCCAAACGTGTGGGTTTGGTTTTTTTATCACAACGAAACTCAGACGTCCTGCTTCTTCTCTCACTGCCTTCGTGGGCGCTTCATTTGGAATCATCTGGGAGGTTTTGGTGGAGCTGTGGAGGGATGTCCTCCTCCACCGAGGTGAGAACCTGCTCAAAGGCACAGCCCCAGTGCTTGCTTTAAGGTTCAGAAGGGTTTTTTGGGTTCAGAAAGGTGCAGGTGGAAAGAAAAGGTGCCCCGGGGTGCTCTGAATCTCCCAGTTCTGAAGACAGGATTGCTGCTGAAGGCTGGGGACCAACAGTGCCGTGATGTGCCGGTGGGAGTTGGCTGCCATTGCTACAGCTTTACAGACAGCAAAGTTTTAAGCGTACGTGTTTGAAAACTTTAAATGAAAAGCATTAAAGAAGAGATGAGGTACCAATGGGGAATAAAACCGGCATCATCAGAGCCTTTCTGATAGAGCAACACAGCTTGAATTTGACTAATGAGCCTAAGAGTTTAAAAATAGGTTTATCTGTGTAACATCGCCTTTGTGGCTGCGAAGCATTGGCAGTTGGATGCCTTCAGGTTTGGATTGTTGCACGCACGCTGTTTGGCCGTGACGTTTGGTGGCTGCCCGTTGTCCCCAAGGTGAGAATCCAAAAAGAGAACCTTCATTTCGCCTGCCAGGATTCTCATTTCGAAGGCTGTGATTCTCATGTTGAGGAACTTCTTTAGATAACCATGATGCTCGTCAAGGAACCAAGATTCTGGTCCTCAAAATGAGAATCCTGGTCCCTGAAATGAGAAACTTTTCCCCAGAATGAGACTCTAAATGGAGAATCTTCATTTTGTGTACCAGGAGTCTCGTTTTGAAGGCTTAAGATTCTCATTTTGGGGACCAAGACACTTTATCTGGAAACCAGAATTATCACTTTGGGGTCCAAGATTCTCTTTTTGCATACCAGGATTCTCATTCTGAAGACTTAAGATTCTCCTTTTGGGGACCAGGGTTCTCAGTTTGAGGAAAAGGTTCTCATTTTGGGGATCAGAATTCTCACTTTGTGGACTATGATTCTCATTTTGGGGACCAAGGTTCTCAATTTGCGGTCCAAGATTCCTGTTTTTGGGATCCTGATTCTCGTTTTGGGGGCTAGGATTCTCGTTTTGGTGTTGAAGCTCAGGTGATGCCCTAAGCCCAGATTCCTTCTATCCCAAACACAAGAGAAATATCTGAAATAGCAGATTCTTTTTTTTTAAATAAGTGAATAATCTTGCCATGGCAGCATCCATATCGGAGCGCATCTGAGACAGAGATGCTGTGTTTTGGCTCGTGTTGCAGGAGGGAAAATGAAACGAAGTGCTTGGAGTTTATTGAGGAGATAAGAATTGATGGTTGTACATTTTTGTGATGCCGTCACTCAGGTTTTGGGAACCACCAGATGTGTGCAATAGCATCAGTGCTTTCCATGCTTGCGTGGGCTTTGCTTGGCGATGCGCATCAGCATTTGGAGGCGATGACGATGCTCCTAAAGCACCCATCAGCAGATGAGATCCCATGAGCTGTGCTGGGGATGCTGAAGCAGCAGTGTGTGGATGCAGGGTGATGAATAAGGAGGGTCTGTGGATGCTTGTCCCTGCTTTTGGTCTCACGGAACGACGCGTGTGCTCCGTGCCTCAGTTTCCCCTTTTGAATGTGACATTTCCAGGGAGCAGCCGAATTGCTCAGGATGTGACAGGGCACAGCCCAGCAGGGAGGGGGGGAGGAGCACTTTGGAAATGACTTCTGCTCAGTGCCCAAATCCCTGATACAATCGAAAGCACTTCAGAAAGGTCCCAGCTGCTCGCAGGGAGGCAGATGCTCAGCCAAGCAGGACCGAGAGGCGCGTGATACAGCGCTGCAGCACCGGAGAACGACAGCCCTGTCATGCTGACTTATGATGGATGAGGAAAAAGCCTATTTCTCATCCGCTGTGGGAAGACATGAAGTGTAAAGAAGGATGCTCCAGGAGTCTCTGGACGATTCATCTTGTGTCGGGCACGCTCCCGGAGCTGGTGGAGTTGAGAGCGAGCAAAGCCAGAAGGCCCCCCCCCCAAAAAAATAGGAGGGGCTGGGGAAAATTCATTACGCTCAAGCTAATCTCCCAGGGAAATAGCAAAATGTCAGCAGCACCCGCATAGGGGTAGGGGAGGGAAATTAACGGGTGGCATTTGTCAGGTGCTAAACCAGGCGTGGAGCGGAGCGGGATGCAGCCGGGTGCCCACGCCTCCTGCAAGCCGTGCCACAAAGTGCAGCTCTGAGCTTTGGCACTAAGGGGAGGAATTAAATCCCTGCACCCCGCTTCTGTGAGAGCTGCTTGCCCCACTCCCCAAAGGGGGTTTGCCGCAAATCTCAGCTCGCTTTTTTGCACATTGCACCTTTATGGCCACGGAGATGGGGCTGGAGGCACACTGCTCCCATCACTGCCCCAGGGTGTGCAGAGGGAATAGCGGGTGGCCGGATCCGTGCTGTTATTTGCCCACCTGGAAATGGCCTGGCTTCAGTTCCCAGTGCCTTGTTTTCCATTTGGGAGATCTTAAAGCACTTTTTGCTTCGAGACATCTCCCGAGTCCGGTGGCAGCAGTAAATAGCTGGGCGTTTAGGGATGATTGAGCCATTATTTCCAAGTGCCACCAAGGCTGCGCCCCAGCAGTGCGTCTGGCAGCACTCAGCATAGAGCACAGAGGGGACGTTTAATAGCTGCAGTCCCAGGGTACGGTATTTGGTGTAATAGTTGGGGCTTGACACCAAATAAAAATCCCCTATTAAAGAAATCAGGTTAATTTCGTGTGTGAAATGAACCAACCTAAACTGCTCCCAAATAGACAATATATTGTAGTTTTTCAGTGGAAGCAAAGAAGTACGTGGAGGCTGTGCTGCAGCAGCCTGGTGTGATCCTCAGCCCCCTGCAGGGTCCCATGGGGCAGAGACCCTCTGCTCAGCTGCAGGACGGGGATGTGGGGGCTGGAGAGGTTCAGTGCCACTCTTCTCTCCATTCAGCAAGACTTTTCTTGCCAGATCCTGGAAGGAGAAGACCGTCTCCTCCTCCACCACCAGAGACCCTTTCTCCTTCCCGCCCCAGGAAGCCGTGATACAACTTGAAACCGATTAATAATACACAAGGGATGAGGTGGCTGGGCAAAGAGCGGCCGTTTCCTTGGCTGGCTTGTGTTGTGCTTTTATTAGGCTGCGATCTAAAGCGAAGGAGAGGGAGTGATTTTATAGCCTGCAGCGTCTTGTTTGCAGATGATTTTCCAAAGATGCTCGGTAGAATATCAATTGCCTGCCATGAGAGATGCTGGCAGGCACTGCCTGGAGTGGGAGAGGCACTGTGGTCCCTCCTGGAGTCGAAGCACCAGGGACACTGTTGGGTCCCACGTGCAACACAGGGTGGGATGGATCAGGGATGCTGGGTGGGCACAGGGCAGTGGGCTCTGGTGCAGAATCATGGAATGGCTTTGGTTGAAAGGAGCCTCGGAGGTGCTCCAATTCCAACCCCTGTGCCTCCTGCTGTGCAGTTCCCCACAGCCTGCAGACCAGACACCCAGGTTTTGCCCAGAGATGTGTGTGGAGGGCAGCTGTGCTGTGCTTTGTGGCTGCTGAGCCCCTGAATTACAGCGTGCCATAGCTAGCAGGAAAAAAAGAGATGAAGGGAAGCG
Organism: Tetrao urogallus; assembly: GCF_951394365.1. NCBI lineage: Eukaryota > Metazoa > Chordata > Aves > Galliformes > Phasianidae > Tetrao > Tetrao urogallus. Next base: position 4,724,288 of record NC_136835.1, on the reverse strand, counting down.
AGGCAGGGGTTCTGCTTGAAGAAAATAATACTTTCTGGTTCTTTGCAATGCTCTGAACCCTTGAGCCCTCTCAGATGCCGGATGATCAAGGGTGCGGAGCTCCTGCCATCAAGCAGAAGCTACAAAGCCCAATCAGCAGGAGAGGAGCAATTGCTGCGCTCACGGTATCAGAGCTCTTCTGCTGATGAAGAAGAGCAGAGTCCGGGCAAATTGGGAATGAGAAATCAGCATCCAAGCAGAGCTCCGAGTGACCTGGCTGGGAAGGAGGCAGGAAGAGTTGGCATCAGCAGCGATGGTGTTTGTTCAGAGCATCTTTAATCACATCCCACGTCATCTCCATCAGCAGGAAGGTGGCAATCAGGGGATGGGGCTGCTCTGTGCCATCGAGGCTGTGCTGCTCTGGAGCACAGAGGGCTGTGATTTGGGAGCGTTTGGTTTTCTGTGGGCAGCGAGGGGTCGGCTCACACCGTGCTGTGGATTGGGATTGAGATGCTCTTGCAGAGGGAGCTAACGAAAGACAAATGCAATGTACCCTCTTATTTGTATTTTTTTCTCTACCTTCTTTCTTTGTAGTGGTAAAATGATAGAATTTCATGCAGTCAATTGAGGCTATTGAGTTGTTTTGCCACTAAAGTGCTGGAGCATTGACTGCATAGATCCACTGCGTCCCCTTGGAATCACATCCCTTTTAACAATGCGCCGCTGTGGGAGGACCAGGACGGCTTTAAAAGGTTTTCTAGGGTTGTATTTCTGCCTCTCACTCTCCCACTCCATCCACTGAAATCAGACCTGAGGCTGTATCAGGGGAAAGGGGAGCTTATGGGGTGGTCAGACCCCACGTGTTCTAACCCAGCATCCCCCTGCCAGCCCATAATACCCAGCTCCTGCATCCTTGCTGCATCACCTGCTGCTGTTAGTGCCTGTGATATTTATGAGATCCAGCTCTCCAACATCCAGCCCATTCTACCCCTCCGTCCTCTCTTTCCTGGCTCTTCGGTGTGCGCTCTTTTAATAACTGTAACCCATCTGATAATGTTGTTATAAATTAATGATCTGTTTACAACCTTAACTCTGTTTTAATGAACATTTTTTGTTGTTGTTGAGGAAAATAAAAGCTGCTGTAATTATACCTTGTAACTGCGGGGTTTTATAGCCGGTGAACTCATCCAACAAGCAATTTCTATTAGTTTATCCAGGCAAATATTCTGGTGTTGATTTCATATATATAAAAAAATACACAGCGACTCCTGTGAGCGGCAGAAATCATTTCTCCTGGATTCCTCTGTGTCTGCATCTCGAGAGCAAAGTGCTGCAGGATTTTGTGATGTCTGAGGGAAGCTGAAATCACCATTGTGCCTTTCAGGCAGGGTGTTAAAGGTGTCTTTCCTTGGACCAGCTTTGTATTTTCCCCAGGCTTGTGTCTCAGAAGGCATCTCACCTTATAACAGTCTAAGGGGGAGCAATCCTCATAGCTCAGAGAAGCTGTGGGTACCTCATCCCTGGAGGTGCTCAAGGCTGATTCAGACCTGCCTCATCTCTGCTTTTTTGCTCACGTTACGTTTGCAAGTTTAAAAGCAGCACTTGGGCATGAAAGCTGATGCGGGCTCTGTGCTGGGGACGCGTTGTCACAGTGCTGGGAGCAGCAGGAGGAGCAGGGCTGGGGCTGTGGGGCTGCTGTCCGAGCCCTGGGGAAGGGATCAGGAGCATCGCAGGAGATCGGGGCCTTAATTTTCTCTCTTATTTTCCCTCCATCCCCCCGCAGATCTGCATAAAGCAGCTCCTCTCTATCATTTATCCATTCACGATCCAGCACAAAAGGCTCTGCCTTGGAGTGGAGACATCATCTGCAACAGTGTGAGGTCCTGGGAGAGGAGCACCCCCTGCTCAATTGCAAACCCTTTCTAACCATTTACCTTGTGTGTATACAGAGCAATGCACTCAGATTAATCCCCGGTCTCCTCCATCCAATATCTCCTTTTCTTACATCTCCAAGGCAGAAGAGTGCAGACCCGGAGCATTGCAGCTGTGAGATGGTTCATCTCTGCTGCAATCCAGGAGCTGTGCTGCTGGGGCATCCCCTCCACAACCCATCCTTTGTATTTACTGTACATCCCCCTGCTTTTATGGCCCATCCCCTCTGGGCCACCCCATTACCCTCTTCTGTCCCCAAACTTTGCGCTTTGTTCCCAGCATCTGTCCCGAAAACCACCTGAGGCTGAGCCAACTGCATCACAGAGCTGCTCTGACAGCAGGGGAATTATTAATAACCCGACGCCTAATTATGTGTGTCTTAAGCCTGCACTGACATCTTTTCCAGAGGACGGAGGAGGGGTTTTGGGGAGACACCTCGCTGTTTAATAAATAAAAGAAGAGATTCATAAAGTGTCTGGCAAGCACATTCCTCACATGGAAACGTTACGGAATAACGCAGGATGAATAATAGAAAAGGTTATTGAAAAATTCATAATTTCCAAGCGCCGGTGGAGGCGAGGCTTCCGTGCCGTTTATTTGCCTGTAGAAAAGTGATTAAAATACATGTTATTGTCCCATCTATAGGAAAATGTTTGATGAAGTGGATACCGGCACGACATTTGGAAAATCCATTTTGTTGCATTTAGTGGTGGGGGGGGGGGGGGGGGGGGGGGGCTGTGAGCTGCATCATCAGGGCTCCAGAGAAACATTAACATAGGAAAATTGGAAAAAAAATGTAATATCCTCGGGGGGTGGGGGCTATTGAGGATGCCCTGCCTCTCAGCAGTGTCGTTTGACTTCATTTCCATGCCTTTAGCATTGAAGTTGGAGTGAGATTCCTTTGGCTTATTTACTGCTTTAATTGCCGAGATGGGGCACAGAGGCTTTCTGCATGGACGGGAGAATTTCTGCAAAGTTTGCTATTGGGGAAGTGCTGAGGTGGACACAGTGGGTGTTTTTGGATGCTTTCTGGAGTTTCTTGTAAATCTCACTGGGCATCAAGTCGATTTCATATGGGACTCGGGCATCAATTCGACATCAGATGGGATGTGGGCATCTGGTCAGCCTCAAATGGGAGCTGATCATCAAATCAACCTCAGGTGCAATTTGGGAATCTGGTCAACCTCACAGGCGTGTAAGTGGATGGGACTTGGCTGTGTGTGAGATGTGCAGGTTGACCAGCTGGGACTGGTGGAATTCAGGTTGCTGGGTGCTTTGGAATGACTCCATGAGCAGCGTGTCTGGGCCCTGCATTGTGCCCTCAGCTTTGGCGTGGAAACTTGGAGGATTTGGGATTCTGGGGATGCTGAATGCATGTCTCCACTATAGCATCTGGGTGGCCAGGCAGTGCATGCAGTGATCTCTGGACAAACACTTGGGTCAGAGCAGTGTGGAAAGGTGCAATCACCCATGGGATCTATGGAAATCCTCGGGAAAACCATTTTTGCAACATGGATGGTGTGAGTGATTCTCCAAGGTGGACCCCTGAGATAGCCACACTGGACAGGAGGGTTGTGCCGTGCCAACCCCCACTTTATACATTTTATATATAGCCCACAGGCACTGAATTTACCTGTGGATTAAAAGGGAAGAGCCAGACCCCGTGCTCTGTTAATGTTGTCGGGAATGCGTCATTCACATTAGCCTGGATCTGTCCCCAGGAAGAGGTGACAGCTTTTCATCCCCCCCTGCTCGTGTCTCAGATCTCGAGCAGGGTCTATATTTGCTGCGTTAATGACTCGGAGCCTATCTGCAGCTCCTCTTTGGTTTTATTCATAGATCCCATCTGGGATTGTCAGAAATAGAAAGGCAAAACCTGCAGAGGAGCCATGTGGCAAGAGAGGACATGAGGCAAATCACTGATTCCAAAAAGAAAACAAGGAATTGATTAAAACTATTTATCAATCAATCTGGGAGGAGTGGCCACATATTTTCAATTAAAAAAAATCTAAAAGCCATTCCCCCCCCCCTCCCCTTTTTTTTTTTGTGTGTGTTTAGAAATGGAATACTTTCATTTTGAGGGAGTGTTTGTATTGGACAAGTTCACACATCCCAAACTTAGCCGGTCGCCCCATAATTCAGCAAAGCAGCGCACAAAGCGTTGATGTCAATGGCCTCCATCCATCCGTCCTGGTGCAGAGAGCCTGGACCCTGTCCCTGCATGAGATACCTGGCAGTACCTGCAGGTGGGCGCTGCTCCTGTGTGTCTGAAATGGAGCTGTGCTCTCTCCCACAACCCAGAGCTGAGCCAGCCCCAGCTTCCAGCTCCCCCTCCCCGTCCCCTGTACCCATCTTGGATGATCTAAATTAAAATCTGTTATCATTTCCCGGATAATCCCCTTTGATGCCCTGAATGCAGCAGAATCTGTCCTGCTTCAACCTTGCATGTAAGTGCTGATAGCTTTTGAACAGCTAAATGGCTTTGTATATCTCATACAAATGTCTGCCTCATCCCCGAGCTGGCAAGCGCGGCGCGGGCGGCAGGGGAAGCTTTATGAGTTACAAGTGGAATTACTTCGGAGAGCTGCTAAGAGGGCCAAACCTTTCAGTGCACGTTCCCTTGGCATCTTCTGGCTGGCAGGGCTGGGGCTTGCATTGTTTCAACCTCTGTGAGCAGCTAATTGTCATCACGGTGCTGAGGCGGCGGCTGCCGTGCGATTTGTCACTCGGGCTTTGCTGAGGGCCAGCCCCAGCTGCTGACCTCTGGGAGCTCTGCACTGAGTTTGCACATCTCTCCTGGTGCTTAGCCCCGGTGCAGCTCCGTCATGAAACGTGCCACTCTTGGGCTGCCTTCCCTGCGGGAGAGGTGGAGATGTGCAGAGGGATGGGGATGCAGAGAAGTGTGGGACAGCACTGCAAACTGCAGAGGGAGAGGCAGTGCCCTGTGGGTGTCAGTCCCTTGCCGTGTCTGCACGCATGTGCACATGCCATCGTGCATTGCAACGTTCCCACATGCAGCCAGGGCTGTGCTTTCCTGAGGAGGAGGGATGGAGGCTCAGTGGCTGTGGCTGCTGGCCCAGCTGCAGTCATTCCTCAGAGCTGCCTGCTGTGTGAGCTCATCTGCCAGGCTGGCCAGAGAGTAGTTAAGTGGACTTAACCTTCCACCTTTGCTTTTGCTTCCTCGGCAAAAAAAAACACAAACAAACACACAACAAACACGCTGACGTTGCTGAGCAGGGGCTTTATGTGAGCAAAGGTCTTGGGGAAGGCAGCCAGCTGCAATCTTGGCTCAGCTGGGGCAGCCCTGGGTTCCCGTGCATATCTGAGCATGCATGGTCCCCCCAGCTCCCCTAGGGCTTCCTTTTCCTTTGGGACAGATGTCTGCAGATGGGGACAGCAGCTGGTGCCTGCGGGATGAGCACGGCTGAGTGCATCCCATCCTGCAGCGTCTCTCTGCAGGGCGATGGCATAGCAGAGCTGTGAGCACGGTGCATTGCTGTCCTTGCAGATGGGGGCTGTGCTCCGCTGGTGGCTTCTGGTGCTCTGGGTGCCCAGGCTGTGCTTTGTTTTAGCACAGAATCACAGCGTGGTTGGGTTGGAAGGGAACTTAAAGCTCATCCAGCTTCTGTCCTGGTGGAGGGATCAGCAAACTGATCCTGCCCCCTCCAGGAAGGTTCTTTGTAGACATTGTCTTTGATGCAGGTGGTAATTGAAGGTCGCCTTTGTTCACGGGGTTCCTTTCTCATGAGCTTCCTGCTGGGATTTTGTGCAGATATTTGCAAATCCCTAGGAGCTTTGCTAATTTTGCCACAGCTGTGCTGGTGCACTGCTTGCAGGAGTGCAGGAGGTGCAGGGAGTTTTCCATTTCCCCGTCAATACCACTTCCAACATCCTTCCCAGCAAGGTCTGCTTATGGGAAATGCCACAGGAGGGCTGGGGCTGCTTTGATGTCAGCAGTGCTGAGATCAGGGCGTTGAGACACTGCTTGCTTACTGTGCAGTGCAGGACGTGGGGAGCAGGGTGGGCTCATGCATTGCACTCAGGCTTTGCACCCAGAGAGGGACTCTCCTCCCTCGAGAGCGAGCGCAATTAAGCGCATCCTAACGATGTGCCAGGCAGCAGTGTGGTAGCATTTCCCTGCAGAGCCTGGCTTGTAGAGTACGATGAATAATCATGCCTGTCCTGCTCTCCCCACGTGGAAATACTGCGATAAATAAATAAAACAAGATGCATTTTTCATTTCATTAAGTTTTTCCTCCTCTCTCTCTCTTTAATTTTCCTTTTTTCCCCTCTGCTTTCCATCAGCGCTCTCCCTCTGGTGAGCAATTTCCATCCACGTGGCACTGAGCAGCTCAGAGGAGAGGCTCTGTGTGGCTGACACATCTCTCCCTGTTCCATTTCTGGGGGTGAAGATGATGGGAAGTTTCCTCCCTGCACTGCCCTGGGGCTGCTGTGAGCTCCCTGTGCTGGTATGAATGCCCCAGAAAGCCAGGAGTGCCCCTATGGAGCATCAGTGGGGCTGAGCAGCTTGGTGAGGCTCAGCTTCTGCCTGCCCCTATGAGCAGTGCTGTTTGCAGGGGTGGAGTTAGCAACTGAGCCTCTCCCTGCTGTTTCCTCCCTTTCCTGCTGGGATGTGCAAAGTGCTGCAGGCACCGCAAGGTGTGCAAGCCAGGCACCAGCATTGTGCATTGAGGTACCACTGTGTGCTGGGACTTCCCTGCTGTCAATGTCCCTGGGAGCAGGATTGATGGATCCAGCATCCTTCAAGCAAACTGTATCTCCAGCCACGTTCTGGAGTTAAATGACACAAGACGGGGGATAATATATGGGGTAAATTGCAAGAAAAGAGCGGCATAAAGCTGTGGCAGGAGGGATAAATTAAAGCCTTCTGTCACAAAGCCAATAACGGGGAGAGGGGGAGTGGAGAGGTGGAAACAAGAAGGAGAGGATATTTATTTCCAGATGAGGTATGAAAGCAGTGGAGAATCAATGAGTGGAACACAGGGCATCTCATGCGTGTCACTGGTGTGTACACAGCCTGTGCTGCTGGCTGGGACCTGGCGGAGCTGAGGGCACCCAATTTCTGCAGCCACAGTTAGAAGTGATGCAGCCTGCTCCTGGCTCACAGCACCACGCTGCTTTGGTTACTTCCAGAGTTGCTCAGGGATCTTGCAGCAGGTCTCAGGTGCCTGAAGCCAAGTCCGTCCTGTTGGTTGGTGCTCCAAACCCCATTCGGCTTGGCATCATCCAGCTGGCGCTGGGACCATCATGAGGAAAATTGGATTCATTCTTCTATCTTCCAAAGTCTGAAGAACCAAAGTCTGAACTTTGGGTGAAGCCCAGAGTTGGGATTCTGTGTCCGGACTCCCTATGGGTCTCTGCCTACTTGGGCTGGGATCTGTGAAAGTATCCTGCATTGGGCTGCTGTGGGCTTGCGAAGGGTGTATTGTTACACTGAGATGCATTGAAATTTTGGAGGCTGAATTGCTTGGGAAAGCAAAGCACCAGCACCCTGCTTCCTGCAAGGATGCCAGCCTTGCAGTTGATGCAGTTCATCCAAGGCCATGCAATGCAGTGCATTGCAAGTAGCAAGTAGCATCCTTTCCAAGCAGGCCGTGTGCTGGACAAGTTTGCAAGCTGGGTGTAGGCACGCAGGTGTCCTCGTGGCTGCGGCGGTGCTGGGAGATGTGCTGCTGCTGCTCAGCTCCCCGCTCACCCCTCTGATAAGGTAATGAGATGCAAGACTTTGGTGTTTGACAAGCTGCTGTCCTACAGCGAGCGAGCTGAGAGTGCTCAGAGGCTGGGAGAGGAGATTAATTAATGCTAAAAGACACAGTTTGATGTGGCAATGAAATTTCGATTATAATAATCTCTAATTATCTTGTAGCACAAGTGCCTCAGCTCTCCCAGGTGTCTTCCCCACTCTGAAATTGTTATTTGTTGGCATCAAAGGCAGAGAGGAGCCCGGGTAGGGGCTGCACATGGAAGGGAGCACATTGCAGGGTGGGGATGTCTGCCTGTCCCCATTGGGGGGCACCCAGGTCCTCCACTCCAGGTCACCTTTATCTCCTTAGTGTTACGCTAGGGAGGTGAAGCAACTTGCTTTTGGAGGCGCTGCCCTTGCTGTGGGATGGCTGTGCACTCCAGAGGTTTGCACGATGCTTCTTGGTGAGCAGGAGGCAAAAAAGCAACAGCCCACATTCCCTTTGCGGGCTGTTTGCAGTCGCAGCGTTGTTTGCAGATGAGCTCGGGGCCTTGCTGGGTAAAAAGGGGACGCTTGGTGAATCCTATTTCACTTCACCAATGAGCTGAGAAACTATTGGATAATGGGTTATGAGTTGTAGATCTGTTTGATTGCATTGTTGCAAAGTGGGAATTGTTTTGCAACATAGATTCTTAATCACTGAGGCATCTATGATTGAATGCGTCGAAAATTGGTTGAAATTGAAAGTTAACTATACTGCAGACGGCTTATTCTTGTGTATAATTGAAAATAAATTCTAATAACTCTTCTCGAAAAGGGCTGCCAGGAGGAAATTTCCAACCTTGCCTTCTCCTCAGCCCCCTCCTCCGAACCAAAATCCCCTCCTCTTCCCCTCATTGCCTCTTTGCGGAGCTGGGAGACCAAACCTGATCTCAGCATCTCTCCTTGCAGCCATCAGCTTGCAAATGGGTGTCGTCGTGATGCGTGGGGATGGGATGCTGAAAGGGACAGAGCTGGTGGTTGTGCATGACTGCAGCGTCAGATTTGCTGCTGCTCAGAGTTTTGTTTGCCAGGTATGTCAGCATTTTGTAGTGTTTGTGGGATGGTGAACAGCAGAGAGGTCAGCTGCAAGTCCTGCTGGTCTGTTGCAACTCGAGATCCAAGGGATGTCCTACAGAATTAGGAATTGTCAAAATTAAGCCTGATAGAAGAGAATTTTATATCCCTAATGAAATTTTAGTGGCAACACGATTGCCCTGTGAGACCTCCTGCCACAAGTTGTTCTGGAGGCTGAAAGTGGAGCAGGAAATGACTGCTCCAGAGAATAACATCAGTGATGTCAAAGTAGATGATCTCTAAGGGCTTTTCCAGCTCAAGTCGTTCTGTGACTCTGTGCTATGCTGCTGTAGGGCGTGGGGATGAGCCTTTAGGAGTTAGTTTGAGGATAGATAGGAGCTGTGCTGTGCAGGCTCAATGCTCATTCTTGAGTTTGAGCTCCACGTGCAGCGTTGTGATGCAGAAGAGCTAAGCTGTGCCTCAGTTTGTAAGCCATACAGTGGTGTGTGCCCCTCTGCTTTATTCTGGGCACTCAGAGGGGAGATTCATGCTTCCTGCAGGGCACAGCAATGGGCAAGTCAGGTCTTGGTGCATTATATCAACTTTTGGGATGTCTTCCTACATGCAGCAGAGCTCTGTTGCCCCACACCTCAATGCCTGCAATGATTCCCTCCCCAGATTCACGCTCCTTGCCCTTGGGGCTTCTTGCTCCATGCATCCCTTCTGGCTGTGCTCCCTGTGCTCCAGCAATTTTCTGCTCTGAGAGCAGAGGCTGCACACCCAGGTCCTGCCTCGCCGTTTTATGCAGACCACAGAGGTGAAAATCAAATGGTAGCCTGCTTTTAGCAAGCTTATGGCACTCTGCTGAGGGGTTATTCTTCATGGGACGAGAGGTCAGTTTTGTTTGACAAAAAGTAGGGGCTTTCATACGTTTTCTTGCTGTGCTCGAGCTATTTTTGTCCCTTTCTCCACCCTCGTGATGGGATGAGGCAGTCCATAAGGTGCTTTCATGGCCTCATTTCAGAGAGGGCTTTGCAGAAGTTGCAGGGATGGGTTATTATTAAGTACTTGCAATGCTAAAGATGCTTTGAAGCCACACCTGGGCTCGTTTGAGATCTGAGCCAGACCACCAGAGAAGAGAGGGGCAGAACAGTGCCCAGGGATGGGGAACAAAAGGCTTTTGTGCACTGACTCTCCTTTGCTGCTTGGGAAAAGCAGGTTGGGCTCTTCTGTGCCACCCAGAAAACTTTGGGCAACGCTGCCTCCTTTTGGAAGAGCTCCACGAGTTATATGGGGAATAATAGCTATTTAAAGCTGGGTTAACTGTGGAGATCTTCCCCAGTTCTGTATCATCGTTACTTACAGTTATCATCCAAATTTGACATTCGACATCTTTTGGGAGAGCTCCAGCAATGAAACAAAGCGTGAGCTGGTCTGCAGTCCAGACTGAGCTTAGCGATGTCTGAGCTTGTATTAGAAAAGTTGCACAAAATCAAGTAAATTGATTTTAAATCAATTTATTTAAAATAGTGCAAACTCGTAATACAGACAGAACTAGTTTAACCTTTGCTTAAATTGATTTTGCTTGCAACAGTAAATTACAGAGTGAGACGGAAGTGATTTAATGGAGGGTTAAGCCTGCTTGAGTGTGTCCTTCTGGGGGACTTGCATTGGTTTGCAGGGCAGTGATGGCGTGGTTGTTGTGAGCACCTTTGGCAATTTGGAGAACTGAGTTTTCTCCCTTGCTCTGCCACTGCTGTCGGCAGATCCCCATCTCTGGACCTCAGTTTCCTATGTGTGAATGGAGGAATTTGCTGGTTTTGTAGGAACCTGGGATCTGAACCCAGCCATGCACTGCAGCATCCGCCTCCCCCTGGCAGCTCCTCATTTCCCCCATTGGATTTCCAAAGAGATGGGCTCAGGATTTTGGAGGCAAACGTGGTTTCCCCAGTGCTGGAGCAGCACAGATCTGGGGCTGGGAGCTGAGGAGCCTCAGTCCAACCCAGCCAATGTTTTGCAGTGGGCAGTAAATTGGCCGTGTTGCTTGTCTGGAGCTGGTGTGATTTGAATTAATCAAATGCTGCTCAACTACAGGAGGGGAAAAAATAGGGTCTAGATTGACAGAAGAAATGGAGTGGTGATAACTGTGTTTTAATCCAGTAGCTTAGGGCTTAGAGCAGTCGCCTGGTAATCAATCCTGCTTTTTGCCTGGGGAATGTGAACCCGCAGCTCCTGGGAGCTGCTGAAGGACGTTCACGGATGGGAGATGCTCAGCTGCCCTCCTGCTGGCACGCTCTGCTTTGTATACAAATAGGTATTTATTAATTAGGAATCTGAGTGGCTCCTTCGTTCCGAGGTTAGGCTGCTCGCCGGGGAAGCTCTGGTCCCTATTCTCATTAAGCTTTAATTATACAAAGTAAAATACCATCAATAGGAGGGAGTGAGCCCCCTGAATGCTGGATGAGGGGCATTGGCTGGGAGGTGGCCACAGCATCCAGCCCTGGGATGAGGGGCTGAGATGGCGCTGAGGGCTGAGGCTTTGCTTTGGGGCTTTTCCACATCTCCACAGCCTCTCAGAGCTGCTGCCATCCGTGGATGTCTCTCAGCACCCTTTGCACAGTGGGGTTTTCTCCAGCCAAGCCAGGTACTGCTGCACAGCTGAGGCTGCTGCTGACTTCCATACCCATCTGTGTGCATCCCAGGAGCCTTTACATTTAGAGGGATAATTAGTAGCTGCCACAAAGGAAGCAGAGGGGCACTAAGCACTTCTGCTCAAATTTTAGAACATCCCCTCCCCGGGAGGAAGGGATCTCCAGGTTTTCCACCAAGGCATCTCCATCCCCATTTTCACAATGCCATCAGTAAGGCAAGGAGCGAGATGGGAGTTTTCTGGCTGAGATGCAGCCACATGGCTCCATGTCTTGCTGCTGTGCTCGGCAATTTGCTTCCAGCTGGGGATTAGGAACAGTTTCCTCTCTGGAAAGCAGTGCTGCACTGCACAGCTGCCCGGAGAGTGGGGGGTCACCATTCCTAGGGGTGTTCTGGAGCTGTGGGGATGTGGCACTGAGGGACGTGGATAGTGGGCACAGTAGGATGAGATGGGGATGGATTTGGGGATCTTGGAGGTCTTTCTAACCTGAATGATTCTGTGATTCTTCAGTTTCCACTGTATCCCTTCCAGCCCTTGTGTTCTGGAGCTGGGGTCGGAGCGCAGCTGGGCAGGAGTGGGGCAGTCAGTCTGTCTGCTTCCATCTGTCTGTCTGCGGGCTCAGCCTCACCAGAGGGAAGGGAGCTTTAATGAGTTCACGTTTTGGAAGTGCTCTCAACTCTTCAGGTGAAAGTTGCTCTCCGGGAGAAGTGCAAAGAGCACTGATTTGCATTCTTATTGCCAGCAATATCCATAGGGAGAGAATGTCAGAACAGCTGTTATGTCAAATTACCTTCCTTCAGGAACAGGGGATTTTATCTGTCATCTCATGGAGGGCAGAGGCACTTGCACCCCTTGGGGGAAGCCTGCTTTTGCATAGTTTTGGCATCCAGCGCTCGGTGGAATGGCTCAGCCTCAACCAGCACGGTGCCAAAGGAGCACAGAAATGGGACAGGGATGGGGACGGATGCTCCTCTCCCATCACCCAGCTTCCATCCCACCACCCAGCTCCCATCTCATCACCCAAGTCCTTCCCACCCTGGGCTATGGCAGCAGCTCGGTCCATCCTGCGCCATGCAGCCTTCATTGCAGGCTTTCACTGTAATCACTTCTTAATTAACTCAAGCGACGGCTTTATTTCTCGGAGCCCATTTCCAAGGGCTTAATTTTATTTCTACACAAAATTAATATTTTACGTTTTCTGCTCGGAAGGAAGGCAGCATCCACGGGAGCAGAGGAAGCGGGGCCGCGTGCGATGCCGTCTGTATTTTCCCAAGCAGCAGTCAATTGCCAGGGAGGAAAAAAATGGAAATAAAACCAGGCATGAATCAAGATCATTAAAAGGCTCCATCTGGACCGAATTAAGGATGGGTTATGTCAGCAGACGTTGGCCTTTCCTGGACTGTGCTGTGCCCATCGCAGCGGGGCCACGGAGCCTGGCCGTTGTGATCTCCATCTTTATATCTAGTTTTTGGGGCCTGAGTTTCATGCTCATACAGTGCTGTGATGCAGGGCTGGGCTGCTTCAGTAGCAAATGTGCCATCATTTCTGGTTTTGCAGCTGGAGACCCCAGGCTGGAGCAGAGCCTTGGTCCCACTGCAGCAGTGTGCCTCAGTTTCCCTTCCCATGAAGCCACGCTGTCCCCTTTTGGGAACTGCTTTGATGCACACTGGGGCCATTAGGGGAGCAAGGAACCACTCTGCTGTCCATGTATGGGGCTGTAGACATTAACCCTCTGTCTCCAGGAACAGCCTGGAGCGTGTCTAAATGAACTTGCATCTGAGAGGAATCTCTGCCTTCCCCTCCTGCTAATCCTGTGCATGTGGCTCAACCCTAAGCTGCTCAGTGGCATTAAGTTTCTAAATAAGCTCCGGATGGGACGAGGCCACAAATAGAGCTGGGTGCCTTCAGCCAGGTGACCCAGAGGGCTCCAGAACAGCCCATGGGTGGATGGGCTGGATGCCCACAGCCCAGCAGCTCCATCTTGAAGCATTCTTTTAATGCAAGAACCTGATTTTTCTCCAAAAATAAAACCTGTCTTGAGTGGGCTGGCAGCAGGGTTGTGGTGCAAAATGTGGGAGAAGCATTGGCATCACCTGCATCACTGCTGGTGGGACCCAGAGATGATGACACCCAGGGCAAGGGTGTGTTAATATAGCGTGTTATTAATTGTAATTACACATGTAAGCATTGATGCTTAACTCCTTGCTCAGAGTTGCCCGTGCTCCAGGCATAAAGAGTAGAGAGGCAATGCCAGCCCGGAGTGGAGTGTTGGAAGAGAGGCAGAGGAACGCTGGGAGATATTAAATCTCTGCAGTCATTCAGCAGCTCCATAATTCATAATCCTGAAACGCACAGGCTGATAATTGCCCTAATCACTGGAGAAACATGGCCAAAATGTACTGAAATAAGCCATAAAACTCATTACAAGATAACAAGATTCTATCTATTCTCAGAGGTCGCGTTAAAGCTCGGCGGGTCAGGGAGTTAATCACCTCCTCCAGTGGATGCAATACCGATCAGCACAGCTCGCTGCAGCGCTGCTGTTGGGCACTGCATCCCAGCCCATGGGAAGGGGCTTTCGGTTCAAACAGATCCGTGGGGCGCATCTGTTTTTTGGGAGGTTGGCAGCTCATTTGCTTTGCATCCATCCATCTCTTTTGGGTTGGATCAGCTTTGCCCCAGCCCGTGTCCCGGCTGCGTTGTGCCTATGGAGGACTGCAAGCATCGTTGCTTAGAGGGCCAAAAAACTCAGCCTCTGTTTGAGCAATGGCCCTGGAAGGTTTCCCTGATCCAGAGGGGGGGTTCTGCTTCCCCATAGGGTTCGTGTGATGGATATTGTGCCTGCAGCTAATCCGTAATCCTTGGTAAATGCCGCTGATGAGTCAGTGCTCATTTAACATGAAATAGCCCTCCTGTGAAATCCATCTCCATGGATTTAGCAGAGCTGCTTGTTGACTAAATATTAATTGGTTATTAGAGGTACGGGTGAGGAGGGGGAGATGAGCTTTCCTGGGGCTGTGGCTCATTCTGCCTCCTTTGCTCGTGCCCTTCTGTCCCCGTCCTGCTGTTTGGGGGTGCTCAATTCGGTGCCTGAGCTCCCATTGCTCAGCTTGCAGTCCTGCACAGCTTTACCCTGCTCAGCCTTCTTACTTCCTGTTCATGAACTTAACATATATTACACAGTTTAGTTTTGTCCCTCTGCTCTGGGGGAGATGTGCAAGCCACAGACCAAAGTGTCACCTCTGCTAATGCCGAGTGCTGAGAGTGGACCCAGCGCAGCATCCCAGGGTGATCGTCAGTAGTTTCTTTAATGCAGCATTTTTCCAACAAGAAAGAAGTCAAATGAATGTTCTCAGCCTTCTTTTGCCTGTATGGTTGCATGGGCTGAGTCCCGCTGGGTGACAGGAGCAACAGTTCAAAGCTGCCATGCATTTTTCTGTCCCCTAATCCTCCCCCCTGCATCAGGAGGGATGGCAGGCAGCCCTGTGGCTCTGCAAATGAAGCTCCCCACAGGTGCAGGATGTGTTGCTTTGCCCAGCGTGAAAAATCGATAAATAGGCTTCCTGCAAAAAAAGAAATGAGTACAATGCATAGGAAACCCTGCTACAAAGCATGGAGAATGAGAGCATCTTGCCTGGCCGCAGGGCTCTGTCCCCACCTAGCGATGCTGCAGCACGCAGCTGCTGTGTGTGCAGGATGTGCTGCTGGTGCAGTGCTGCGTTCTCAGCCGGTGTGATCCTGCTTTTTTGGGGCTCCCATGCAATGGGAACGCAGCACCCAGCCCTGCTGCAAGGAGGGAGAAGAGTTAAACCAGTCGCATTTACTTCTTGCAAAGCAAAAGAGAGACCTCGTGAGTTGAAACTGGGGAGCAGCAGCTCCTGGTTTTATGGTTTTACGGCACTGCTTTGAGGAGCAGACAGCAATTCGTTAAGGCTGGGCTGCACAGCAAGGAGGGCCCCCTCCAAGAAAGCACTACCTGTTACAAATGGGCAGCACTGACCTGTTCCAGTCTGGTGCTTTGCAGTAGAACCCCACCGATGGCCACGAGCTCACAAGTGCAGCAAATTGAGCCCATCTCAATCAGGACTTTTTTTTTCCTTGCATATGCCCTCGGTAGATGGCTGCAAGCTGCAGACTGATGCTCTGCAGAGGGATGAGAAGAAATTTCTCAACCCCTCCTTGCAACAGCTGAGGTTGTATGGCGTGATTCCACCCCTGTCTGGTTTATGACACACAGCTCGTGTGCTTTGGAAAGGTGGGCAGGGAGACGGATGGATGCAATAATAACCATCCCCCCTGGTGCTGAGGATTTCCCAGCATCATCACCTGGGTGGTGGGGTGCATTGAGATGAGCTCCTCCCTGCTGCCTCCCCATCCACATCGATCCCCCATCAGCTGTTGTTGGGCTTCATGGCAGGTCCTGATGTCCTCCTTGAGGTCCCCCCCTGTACTCCCCAACTCCTTCTTTCGTAAAGGGGCAGCAGCTGTGTGTGTGTGTGTGTGTGTGTGTGTGTGCACATGGATGTGCCTGCCGTGCCAGGTGGAGCTGAGCATTGGCACACAGTGGGGCAAAAAACCACAATGAAAAGTGGACTCGTGGAGATGTTTGAAAGTAGGAAGTCCTTTAAAAGGAGGGGGAAGGCAAAGAGAGGAGTGGGAGGAAAATATCGTTCAGTCTTTGCCATTTCAAAGCTTTGAGCTGACCTGATTTCAAAGAATGCCTGTGTAATACTTCCCTTTTTCTCCTGTTTTTTTTTTTTCTCTCTGTTCAATAGGTAAGTGGCATTTCGTTCTACTCATCCTTAAGGCAAAGTGAGACTGTTTCTCTCACACGGGTTCTGAGCTGCGCGGCGGTGGACCAGCAGCACAGGTAGGGCCAGCAGCCCCAGGGCCAACACACAGCCCTCCTTGTGCCCAATTTGGGGACAGCCTCTGGGAGAGCATCAGTGCTGTGGCAGCAGAGGGAGATGCTGGTGGGTGGGAGATGGAGCTGTGGGTGTCACCGTGCGTTGGGTTCTGTGGTGTCTGTGCAGGAATGGCCTCGCTGGCAGCTGCTGGTAGGAGTGAGCTCATTGCTCAGGGCCCTTCCAGTTGTGCTTTCAGTGAGTGTGCTGACTTAGTCCAAAGATTTGGCCTGGAGTGGCAAACCTGAATTACAGCAGCGAATGCTCTGGGCAGCATCCAGGAACGGGAAGGAAAGAATTATTGTCTCCTGCCCTATTTTGCTCTGCAGTGAGATATCTTCATAATGTGAGCAGAGCAGGGGATTGCTGGGCTGCAGGGAGTCTGGCAAGAGAGAAAAAAATAACTGTAAACAACAGGAAAAGCACCAAAATGAGGAGCAATGCGTCCTTTCCCTGCTGGCTTCCCCCCCTGCACACGCTTGTATTTGCAGAGTAGAATGGAAAGCAGTAAATGGCAGAAACACTTTGCTGCAAGCAGACAGTGTTCCCTTTGCTTTGGGGGTGGCTGAGGCTCTGCTTCGCTGTCCCAGTGAGTGCCATGCATGGTGGTGACAGCAGTGCCCTGGGGGACCTTGGGTGGATGGGAACAGAGTGCAGCACCCCGAGGGGAGCTGAGCCGAGAAGCAAAACAGCGTGCATCCGAGGCAAATATTTGGACAGTCTCAAGGCTGTGTTGAAATGAAGCGTCAGCTGCTAATGGTTGATCCTGCAGGGAGCAGCGGGTCTTCCTGCCGTGCTCAGATTGGAGAGCGATGCTGGGGCTGCGCTGCCGTGGGCACAGGGAGCGCTCAGCTCTGGGCAATGGGCTCAGAGCACTGCTTGGAAAAGCAGCCAGGTGAGCTGTTGGCTCCCTGCATCGCCGCCTGGCGACCCTTTGCTGTGGCCCTTGGCTGTGCTGTGGTGTCGGGAAGGTGCCGCGCGTTTGGGCAGGGGCTGCAGGGGTGGGTTTGGGTGGTGCTGGGTGGAGGCGTTCTGGTTTTAATGAATGAGATGGGGTGTGTAGGTGGGCTGGGGATCCTGGCAGTGCTGGAGCCCTCTTGGTGGCATCACAGCAGTTAGGAGATCCCTCTGATCTCACTTGGCCTCCTGCCTCTTCCCTTCACACCCCTTTCTGATCTGCCTTGCAGAATTGCGGCGTTTATATCCCACGATTATTGTAATTACCTGTAGAAAACGTGGCCAAACCCTGTGTAAATCAGAGGGCATTTAACCCCTTGGGTGCCTCTCCTGAGTCTGCTCCCACCAACCTGTCTTTGTTGCACTCCCTGTGCTGAACACCAGCACTGAGGTGTTAATCTCCCCTTTTCCAGCCCCAGCTGTGTCAGCATCTCCTCTGCAACAGGTCGTGCTCCTCCCTTCCCTTTCACCCCCTGGTTCTGGACAAACACCGACCCAGAAGGGAGAGAAAAGGAATTAAATTAACGAACACAATTTCTCCCTGTCATTGAACTCTGACTAATGAGTCTATTTCTGGGTAATAAGAAGGAGCAGGAAGTGACAAGACACTGTAATGAATTAGTGGCCCAGAACCTCGTTAGTCAGAATAATCTTTCCATGAAAGATAAACGATGCAAACATTAATTATGGAGCTGCTGCGGAAATGCATTCTGTTATTTGGCATCCCGAGACATCTCTCCAAGTTATTGCTGGAGCGGGGTGAGGTAGAGAAAAAGAAGAAGGATTATAAAAAGAAGCAGTGATGATGCATAGCTGCACTGCAAGCATGTTTGATCACTGTGATGTGACGCAGATCTGAGCAGTGGTGATTTCCTGGGGACACCCGGATGGATGGGCGCTCCTCCCTGCTTGCGTGGCACAGTGCTGCCCATAAGGACACCCCATGGATGTGAAGAAATGCACCCTCCAGGGGTTAAAAAAACAGCTGGGAGCACTGGGTGGATGATTCCCCTTTTGACACAGAGGTTTGGATGCTGAGATGAATGCTCTGTGCCCATAGCCTGGACACTGCTGCTTTCTGCAGGCGGTGGCTTAGGAGTGGGGCAGGTTCATGCCAGCGAGCCACAGCTGGGCCTCAGTTTCCCACAGCAGCAGCTGAACCTGGGATGGGTTTCTCTGGGGAGGAAGGAAGGAGGACCACCTTAATCTCTATCTCATTAGAAGACAGGGAAAATCAATCCGCCCCCACTCCACTTCCCATCTTCTGGCTGCTCCCACCTCCACCGTGTTAGCGCAGCTTGTCCCAATTTTCCTCTTTGTTGTTTTTATTACTGATGTATTCAGGCAGCTGCTTGCACATTTCAAAGAGGCAGTGCAGGGAGGTGGCTCCCAGCGCCAGCTCTGCCTTCCAGGTGCAATTACTTTGCAACACAACTTTATTTTGCGTAGCATCTCTCTTAGCAGGCAGCCTGGGAAGGACCTGATGGGCTCTGGTTGTGGGGGAATCGGAGGGGGACTTCTGTACCAACAGTGTGTGCATAAGCTTTTAATTCTGCAGTCGCAGCAGTGGCACCTTGGAACCCAAATAATGGGCTGCAGACACACCATGCAGCGCCGTGCTTTAGTTCTGGTGCTCAGGATGGGTTTATTCCAGCAACAGATCCTCACCCACATCTCAGTGAGCGTTGCTGTGTCAGTGTTCCTTGCAAACCTTTCTTTTGGCCTCCCTGGATGGGGAATCACTGCTAGCAGGAGGGCAGAGCAATGTGTTGCATTTCCAGGGGGCTGTGAGGGTACAGCATCTGCAATGAGAAGGTGCTCAGAAATTGCCACGCTGGAGCATTGCAAACACTTCACCATGCTGCAGGTGCATTGCTTTGCTGTCTGCCTGCTTAGAGCCATCTGGCTCTCACAGCCTGTTCTGCAGGTGGGGGGCTGCCCCTGCCCTCCCTGTGCAACTCCTTGCCCTGGAGGGGCTTCAGGCAAAGGCAAGAAGGCATTGAGGAGTGATCCTGGCTCTTCCCGACTGGTTTTGCTGAGCTCAATCACAGTGTGAAATGGTGTTATGCTCCGTGTAATCATCGCCATCATCACAGCTATTGTCTCAAGAAGGGGAGAGAGAAAAGAATGAACCCACATCTCATCATCTTAAACGTTTTATTATTGTTTTCTGCTAGTTCTTAGCTGGTCCCCAAGGTAAGGGAAGGGAGAAACAAGCTCAGCTGTGCTCACATGCATCACAGAGCTGTGGGACCTGGGGCCAGGAGAAGAAAAGTGCCCCAGCAGCTCTCCGTGTGCCAGGTTGTTGTGTTTCTTGTGTCTCAAGTGCTCTTCTGCGTGTTCAGAGTGCATGAGAATGGATCAAACAGGCTGTGCTCCTTTCTGCCGGGGCGTGCAAACCAGGCTGGCTGAAAGCAGCTGCTGGGGAGTGAGAGGAGATGGTTCCAAAGCTCAGCAAAGGAGGTGGGAAGTGGGAGGAAGGGCAGCAGAGACCCTGCCAGCATGACATGGGGACCCCTGTGCCCAGCCATTGGGGTTCACAGAGCACTGGACCAAAAAATGTGGAGGTTTCGAGGGGCACGAAGGTTTCAGTTGTGCCTGATTTTGTAGAGGGGCTTGAATACTGCGTTTTGCAAAATGTCTTCTGGAGGTGGCTGTCCTCGTGTGGTCTGACACCCCCAGCAGGGCATCTCCTGCTGTCCATCCCCAGATTTCTGTCCCCTCAAGCATGGCTGACGCACCGCAGCCCCCTGCAGATAACTGACTTGGGAAGCGCTAGGCGTAGGCGATTTGGGAAGAAAACCCACCCAGAAAAGCCCCCAAAGATGTGATTTTACAGCCTTGACGCTCCTGACCTCGTTGGCTGTAACAACGCACGGCTCAGGCTGTGGAACCACGACGTGGCAGCTCGGCGGGGCTGTGCTGTCCTCACACGGCTCTGCTGGGTAACTGCACTGCTGTGTGCAGAGCAGGGCTGCGTGCTGCAGGGCTGTGCTAAGGCAGCAGGGCTGCACGCTTCTTTCTCCCCATTCTTATCCCACGTTGCATCTCCAGGCTGAGCATCCTGAAAGGGGCGATGCTGTCAGTGGGACCCCCGCTCCTGCAGCCCCCCAGTGCCTCAGGGCACCTTGGCTGCATCCTCCTGTCCCAGGTCCCTCTTTGCCATCTGTGCCAGGGTCGTTAAAAATGTGAATTAGTGCTTGTAGTGCAGTGCTACTTAAAGGTAATGAAGTTTACTTGGCTGGGTAAATTACCAGCTCTCTTTAAATGGCCCTTTTTTTCCCTTCATTGCTATGCAGATGTATGCTAATGCGATGGTCTCCAAACGCAACTTTGATGACCTTCTAATTTTTATTTATTTATTTACTTGACGAAGCAGTTTGGGTTGTAAGTGTAATTTAATTAGCAGCCCCATTTCAGAGGCTTTCCTGACAGCCAGCCCAGGGGCAGGGGAGGGGAATGGGGCTGTGGGGGTGTCCCAGGTGGGTCTAGCAGCCCCGGGCTGCGTTTGGGTAAACTTCTGGGGCTTAACAGTGCAATGCTTTGATGAGGATGAGCTGTGCATTGTGCAGGAGGGCACTGTGTTGAATATGGGGAAGTTTGCATGTAGGCTGAGCTTGGCTCTACGGAACACGCAGAGCATCTCCTGCAGGCTGGGAGCACTGAGGCCCTTGGCTGTTCCTCTGAATTGGTTACTTGGGTGTGCAGAGTGCTTTGGGACCAGGGGAGGCAGTGGAGGCTGCAGCCCCTCCTCTTACAGGCTGTTGGCCTCTCTGCAATGAATCACAGCTCAGCAGCATCGCCTGTGACGCCTCTGCTGATTGATCTGGAATTTCTTCCCTGCAAGGAAACGTGTGGCACAGGAGAAATTGGGCTGGCCTGGGAACCGAATGCCCATGGGTTTGAGATTCACACCCCCAAATCCCGCATTCCCTTACGGTTTGCCCCACGCTGCTTTGCCCCTTTGCATTCCCAAGCCCCTCAGGCAGCGTGCCTTGACAAGGCAGCTCCAGCTGCTGCTGTTGAGGTTTGCATCTGTTTGTGGCAGAGACACCCCTGAGGTTCCCCTGCTCATCCACAGATGGGTGAGGAAACCCTCGAAAAGCATTTGTCAGCAAAACATACCCAGCTTTGTCGTCTGTGTGGTGCTTGGGTCCCAGAGCAGGGCTGGCTGCCCCCAGACCCACCAAAAGTGTGATTTGCTCACCTCACAGATGTCCCAGCATGGGGAGAGTAAGAGCAAAACCAACTGGGGGTCCTTGGAAGAAGCCAGGAGGAGCCCTCAGCTGGCAGGCTGATGCCCAGGTGCCCAATGGAGGTGGGACACGCCACCACAGCCCCTTGTCCCTTTAGCCTAGGGCCGTAGGATCAGTCCATCAGCATCTCCATGGACAAAGCAGCTCAGAAGCCCCAAAGCAGCTGAGCAACTCAAGCAGCAATCTGCACAATGCGTGCAGGGAGCCCTGCAGGCTGTGCCTCTCCAGCCCCTCTCCTCCCTCAGGGGCTGGGAAGCGTGAAGTCATCTTGGTGCCCATCTGCTCCGCTCCAGATCAGGGCTGCTGGCATCAAGAAGGCAGCTCCAACTTTTATTGGCGCCTTCATGTCCTCCGATTGACTGATAAACGGGCTCCTCGTTATGTTTTTGTGTTTTACTCGGCTTTTTAATTAGCCTAAGGGCCTCATTAGCGGCAGCGGCGGTGGCGGCTCTGTGATCAGCCTTGCCTGGCATCCAGCCTGCGTTGTGTCACAGGGGCTGGGCTCTGTGGGGTCACCTGCACCTCCCTGCCAGGAGCTGTTCCTGCTCCTAGAGTCACCCCCAGGGCTCCCTGCCCCCTGATGTCACTTCTGGCCCCTTGCTCTGCCCTCCTCCCATTGAGTCCCACCAGTCCCCTGCCCTGTGCTGAAACCCTTCCTCTCCTGATGTAGGTGATGAGGGTCTCTCTGCCAAGCGGGGTCCCTCTGCCAGGGCTCCGTTGTGCAGGGAAGTGCTGCCAGGTGTCACTGTCCCTAAGGCTTGGGGACCCTGATGGGAGCACCCAGCTTTGCCGTGTTCACAGCCACACGAGGCACTGCTCCAGCTGGTGCCCCCTTGCTCTTCCTGTGCCATCAGGCAGCCAATTAGCAAGAAATTAATATTGTGATTAGCAAATATTATGATTTTCTATCTGAATCTGTAATAAGCTGATTATTCACTTGGAGCCGGTAGATGCCTCTGCCTTTTCCATGTTTGGTGCTGGTGGAGGAGCATCAGCATCACTGCCTGGATGTGGTCCTGGCTGGGGGCTGGTGCCCAGTCCTGTGGGGGTGCCACCACTGCATCCCCACCTCCCTGCCCAGGAACCTCTTCCCTAGGGGCACCTTGGTGGCAGCGCATCCCCCCAGCCCTGATGCTCCATGTAGCTCCATCCCTGCAGCTGGCTTTGGGATGCCCCTCTCCCATCCCACCGCAGGGATTTGGGGATGCTCCCCCGTCCCCAGTGGGTTTTGCAGGGTGGAAGCAGGAAGGGCTTGCTGCAGGGCTGCAGCTTGTCAGCAGATGGCAATCCCTTCCTGCAGCACGGCACAGCAGCTCAGTGGCACTTGGGGGACTTTTGCACTCTACCACAGCCCGCCCTCCCCATGCAGCCCTGCAGCCCGCAGGCATCCTGCAGGGCTCAGCTCTGCTCCATCACTTTCTGCCTTCCGTGGTTCCTGCTGCAGCTCGTTGTGGAGCTGGGACTGGTTTTCCTGCTTGCTTTTTATTCTGACTAGCTCTCTTTTCTCATATTGATTGCAATGCTTTGTGATTTTAATGTTGGCCAGTGTCCGGGCATGCTGGGGGTGTCAAACTGTTCCCTGAAGGGTTGCTTTTCTTTTGCACAGTCTATTGGAGAGTAGTGTGCATCCTGAGCATCGTGCACGCAGGCATTTCAGCCTTTAAGAAGGCACCGGTAACTTTCATCCTGAAGGTTCCCAGCATACTGATGATGGATGAAATAGATGATTTTCTCTGCATTTTTAAGAAGAGACATTTCCTGCCCTTTTTTTGGCTGGGGAAACTGAGGTGCCTGCAGGGTTTTCCTATGGTCGTGTGGACATGGAGAGCAGGAGCAGTGTGGGGAGCTTTGGGGGCACAGCTTGCCTCCCCATACCCTGCACTGATGCTGTGCCTGCTCAGCCCCATCTGGGACCATTCATTGCCATTCTCAGTCGACGAGCAAAAAGTTTTCCTTAGAAATGGCTCAAATATGAGGGTTTATGGCTGATGTTAAGTGCTCATAAAGAGGACAGCATGTAGGTCTCAGTCATTTTGGGGCTGCGTGGGCAAGCCAGCATCCCATCCCTGTTCTATCCATGGGAGGTCGCCCCTATTTCGGGCCGTTTCTGGGTGGAACTGGGTGCTGGGTGAGCGCGGATGGTTTTCTGGTGGAGAGCTGAGCGCTAGATGGCGAAAACGAGCCGTGGAGCCGCTCTCAGCCCTGCTGCTCTCAGCCCATCGTCCGTGCTGAAGACTTTGGGGAGAAAGAAAAAAAAAAAAAAGGGAAAAGGAAAGGAGACAGGAGCTCACCTCCCTCCCTCCCGCCCCCAAAAAATGAAAAGGAAAGAAGTTAGGGTAACAGGACTTGTGTGAGCGTGGTGCGATGCAGAGCTGCATCCCTGACCTACAGCATCCTCCCTCCAGAGCATCCCACTGCTCTGCAGTGCCAGCTCCAGCACGTGAGCATCCCTGTAGCTGTGTCTGGGTGCTGTCTGCTCCTCTCCCCTCTCCTCCTGGCTCTCTCTGGGCTCCTGCACGGTGCGGGCAGAGCAGACTCCTGCTGCCTGGCCATTTGTTTGCTTTGCTGTCGGAGCTGAAATCACTCCTTATTCCAGCAGCTTCGCCACATGGGTGTTTATGACCCGTGCCTGAGGCAGATTCCCTCCTGCTGAGAGTTGGCTGAGGCTCTTGCAGCTGCTTTTCCTCCCAGTGCCAAGTCTGGAAGGAGTTTATTGCATGCTAACGCATTGCGATGCAGCCCGGTGGGGATGTCGGTCTGTCTGTCCTCCATCCGCCTTCACAATCTCTTCCTCCTCCTAAGCCCATCCCAGAGCACAGCAGGGCAGTGATGGCTGCTGGAGCAATGCGGGGTGGCTGAGGGAGCACAGTGGGGCCATGAGGGCTGATATCTGGGCAGAGTCAGAGACACCAGCTCTGTAATCACTGACAAAAAGGGGATTAAAAAGGGGCTTCGTGGAGGGCTTACACATTGCTGGAGGGAGTTGAGCGGATTGATGCCACGAGGCTCTTTGAGCTGGTGTCAGATTAGAGGAACGAGTGGGCATCAATTTAAGCCAGGATGCTGCAAAGCAGGACACTGAAGGAATTTGGGTGAATATACATTTGTTTAAAATATTTTCCTACGTGCTGATTAGTTAATCTCCGTCATTGACTACCCAAGGCAGCAGTCGGAGTAATCAGTGCAAATGACTTCAAAATGAAGCCAAGCTGGTAATTAGGGATAACAAATGTCACGTCATGAAAGCGGTGGTTTGGCTCAGCGGTGGAGGAGCTCTGCAGAGGTGTTCCCTCAGCACCCATGGAGGAGATGGGGCCGTTTGGTGGCCCTGCGACAGATGGCACAAAGGGTTTTGGTGTGTTAGCCAGCTCTGCGTGGCTGCTGTCTTGGAGCTCGTGCTCTCTGACTGCCTTTTTTGGGTTGCTTGAAGGGTGCTGAGGTACTTTTATTGGAGAGGAAGCTGGCCGTAACCCAAGGCAAGGTAGCAGAATGCGATGATGACTTGTTGCTTGCCATCAGTATGCTTCAGAGTTAACATCCTCAGGTGTGAATGAGCAATAAGTTGACGGCAGTGCTCAGCCCTGACCTGTGCAGACTGTGCTGCAACACAGAGCCAGTGCTGGCTGCTTTGGAGGGCCGGGCTGGTTTTGCATGTTCGTGAAGTGCACAGCAGGGCCCTGATTTCAGCCATTATCTTTAGGGCTCACTGCAGCAGTAATGACATCTGAAAGCTTGGGGTTTTGGAGTGACTGTTTTTACAAAGTCTCTTCCGGTGGTGTTTGAATTATGATTTATTTTTTTTTTTGAAGTTGCTCTGTGAGTAATAGCATCAACTCAGGCCATGAAATTACAAAAAAAACAAAGCCAGCCCAACAGCCGGACCCCTGCAAAGTGTCACCTTCACAGCGATGCAGAGCGTGGCACTGACACAGTCGCCCGTCAGGGTGACACGCTGGCAGATGGCAACGTCTGCTGGGACAGAGCAAGTGAGAAAGCAGAGATCCTGCATCCCGCAGCCACGCACACAGCACTCAGGGCTGTGGCTCTGCCTGCTGGGACCAGTGCTGGCAAATGGGGCTGAGCCCAGGGCTGCCCAGCATCCTCCTTGAGTCTGTGCAGAGCCCAACCGCTCCCCCAGCACAAAGCTGGAAGGAGCCTGGCAGTGTTTTTCTTCCTTTCCTTCCCCTTCTTTCATTATTATTTTTTTTTTTCCTTCCTCCTTCCTGCCTGTGACTCCAGCAGACATCTGTCTAATGAATGTGAAGGCATTTATACTGGCCAAAGTGAAATGTATGAGGCTGATCGCCTTCATCTTATTACCGCTAATGGGAGCCCGCGTAGATAAATCCTCATGGATCCTGATGGAAACTTACCTTTAAATATCTCGCGTTCCGAGTGAAATATGGTAATGCCAAGTCCAGGGGAGGGGTGAGACCAGTGCCTGCTGCAAAGCACGGGGCTTAATTTGCTCCTCTGGGGATTTTAGGAGTGAAGGAGGAGGGCTGGCAGCTGGGGGTTGGTTTTGGGGACGTGGGTTTGGCGCTGGTTGCACCGTGGATTGAGGCTGCGGTCCCTGATGCTGTCACAGCCACGTCCCTGCTGGGGGAAATTATAAATAAATGCCAATAAGCCCTGAATTCACTGGGTAATTAAATAGCTAGTGGCTATTAAGCACATGCCTAGGACTAAGGCTTAATAAGGCAATAATAGGTACTGTGCATTTTTACACGTGTACCCAGCCATAGGTGGTAAACCTCAACCCAGGTGCGCTTTAAATAATCAATTGTTATTTATTAAACACGGAGCAGCTATCTGGTTGCATTTAAATTAAGGGCCTGGCTGGGAGATGAGCCTGGATTTAAAGCATTAAGGGGTCGGCAGTCTCACACAGCGTGCTCTGAAATCTTCAGTTCTCTTATCCTACCCGATGCCGACAGCGTTGTGCGTCAGAGCCCCGGCTGTGCTGTGAGCATCACCACACGTGTGATGTTGGGATTGCAGGAGGAACAGGGGCACCTCCCCAGCTGGGACAGCGGAAGGTGTCCGTGGGGTGGATTGGATGATCCTTATGGGTCCCTTTTTGGGTGTTCTGTGGGTCTGTAGCACACTCAGTGGCACACGTGTTGGTGTGAAGTTAATGCACTTTGAGCTACACTTACTGTGTGATATCTCCATCACAGGTTCATCGCCTTGAGGGTCTCAGTTGTCTTTTTCTTTCCCTCTCTGAGGAGGGATGGGGTGGCTGTGCCCTGCTGGCATTAGAACCCCATGTTTTCATGGGCTGGCAATGTCCCCGTGGAGCCCTGCTCCTCTGCAACCCTCGGCTAGAGCTTAGCAGTTCTCCCTGCATGTCAGTGATGGGTTCAGCATTCCTCCAGGAAAAAACAAGCAAGAAACAACAACAACAACAACAAAAAACCCAACGCCATAACTGCTGCTGTTTATCCCTCTTATTTTCGGTTCATTTTATGCAGCTTCAACGCAGCTGACACTCGCCCAGGTCCATTAATGGAAAATAAAGGTCACGGCTGGAGGCACCGAGCGGTGCCTTCCTGCACAGTGTGTGCTCTGAGCTTTTCAATTTTCTTTCTGATCCGGTGCAAGCAACCTGGGCAGGATTGGCCCCACTGCACCCAGCTGGCCAGCAGTGCTCAGCTGCACAGCGCTCACAGCTGTATTGGGGCAGCAGCATCGCCCTTGGGCTGGGCGCTCTCTCAGCCCTGAGCCTCCTGTTGGTATTTCCAGCCTCAATGGGATTTTTGCCACAGTTTTTTGCTAGAGGGAAAGTTTTCCCTGGCTGCGTTTGCAAGATGAAGTGTTTTTTTTTCCCCCCTCCGCTTCATCCTGATCCCTTTGTAACAGGATCAGCTAAATGAGCAGATCTGTTGCGCCAGTCCGCCGGCCCCTGGAGGTGAAAAGCCACGGCAGATTAAAGTGGTTTTTGTGATCTCCGAAGCAGCTGTATTTTACATGCTGACCTTGTTCTGCTGATCCTATTAATGGGTTTCACAAAACACAGAACCCCACGGCTGTGTGTGCTTGGCTCTGGGACCTCAGAAGGCATTCCTGCATCCACCCGATGCGCCGGGGACCTTTTGGGTCCTGGTTTGGGGATGGAAACCTGTGGGCAGGGCTGGGGGACGTGCCTTTACCCTTTGCCGTCTTGGTGGAGGCAATGGCAGCCCCCATTCCTGCAAGGACGTGGTGCCTTTTTTAGCCCCTGCTCATCCCTTTCCATACTTTGTCCCAGGCCATGTATGCCTACTGCTTGCTTGGTTGTGGACAGACTTAGGTTTATTTCTTTGCATCTTGTAAGCTTTATATATGCATGTTGGTGTCCCACAGCCAGCAATGACGGGCGTTATATTTTGAGACAGTGTGGAGGGAGAATATAAAACCTAATGGGTGGAAACCCCCATCTTTGGGCAAGGAGGTTCAGCACAGCCCTCCTGCTGGCACCAGTCCGTGAGCAGCGCCCGGTGTGAGCCTTGTGCCATAGGGCTGGGGTGCAGCCCCTGGGCCCCTTTCCAACCAAATGGGGGAAAACAGCGCCTGTGGAGCTGCTGGCAGGAGGAGAAGGTAAAGGAGATGAGGATTTAAGGGCCTCAGCTCTTCCCGTCGCTCACTGGGGCTGTGACTTGTGATAATGCCCCCAGGCACTGACTGTAATGCACGTAATAAATTAAAACCAAAAATGTGATTACTTTGTCGCTCGGAAGACAAATGCATGTGCCTAGGGAGTAACAAAGCATGTTTGATTTGTTGTTGTTTTTACTATGTTTACTATTATTATAACTTATTCCAAATTATTCTGGTCTGAAATGGAGAGGAGGCTGCGGCTCAGAAAAGTGGGGTTAGGGAAGGGACCTGGAGGAGGCAAATCCTATAAGAGGTGAATCTTATAGGAGGCAAATCCTTTAAGAGGCAAATCCTGTAGGAAGCAAATCCTACAAGAGGCAAATCCTATGGAGATGGAATCGTTCTTGATCTTGAATGCTATTGGGGCAGCCGGTGGTGCCTTGGTGCTGCCCAGGAGGGCACTGAGGAGGATCTGCTCCTATTTTCCCCTATAGGAGCAGAAATCTTTTAAGAAAGCTCCATCTCTTGTCATTCCTGGCTAGGGAAAAGAAGAGCAGAGCTTCTAATACCCAACTCTGCAGGAATCTCTAATGCTAAAGAGCTTAGAGGGAGTGCTCTTGACTTTGAGAAGAGTAAAAGCCTCCCTTGTCCCCTAAGCGGTGTCCGGCTCAGTGAGCCAACGCGCTCTGATACCACAGCAGATGGGTATTTCTAGCATTTGTTTTGATGATGAAAGTGTACATTGTGCTCAAAGATGCCCCCAGGACACATTGTTCTCTGGATAAAGCGATGGAAATTAAAACTAAGTTTCCTAGGTCAAAAGGACGCTCGTTAAAGCGTTCAGGCCTAAGAGGAAAAAAGAAGGAGAAAAAAAAAGAAACAAAACCCAACAAAACCCAGTTATTTCCTTACAGAAAAAGTGACTCTGGGGGTGGGGATGCGCCATGAGGTGTTTGAAAAGGTGTTGGGTTGTGGGGCCTCTGCCTTGGGATGTGCCATCAGTGGAGCCGATGGCTAAAAATGGGGCAACAGGAGGAAAAAAAAGGGGGTTGGGTGGGTTTTTGTCCTGTGGTGGTGTACGTAGTTTTGCAGGGCCCTGTAAAATGGGGTGGGTGATGTTGCAGTGTTCAGATGGCTGGACTAGATGATCCTGGGGGTCTTTTTCAATGGTAATGACTCTGTGGTTCTGTGATTCTAAGGGAATGCCATTGGTGGCCATGCACACACGCTCCCTGCTGCTGATAGCAGGGTTTTGTCCCCGTGCTCCATCACTCCTTGCTCCTCAAGAGCGATCCCAATACTTACTGTGCTGCGTGTCAATTCTGTACGCCATACAAGCTGCGTAGCATCATTCTGACTTGCTTTCCCCCTTATTTACGGTTTGATTTTCCCTCCAGAGATCAGCACAGAGCGTGAAACGTCAGTTTCGTTCTACCCTGCAGATCAAGGGAGGAGATTAATAGGTGGGAGCATGCGTTGGGTCCGCGCGCGCATCGCTCTCTCCTGCAGCGCTTTCTGTTCTCAATCACATTTGGACTCTGGCGCAGCGCTGAGCACAAACTTCCTCCTCTCTCCCTCTAAAAACCCATCAGAAATATTAATCCCCTCGTTGCCACGGAGCGCCCGGAGGCCGCGGGGTTTTTCATCCTTCTCTCCATCCTCCACCAACCCCGTTTATTTTCTGTCATTAAGCGATTTCCTTTTGACTGGGACATGAATTCCCAGGCAGCCAAGGGTCCCTCGTGGGGCTGCTGCCCTGCTGCGGCCATGGGCCACAGCAACAGGCGTTGTGGGGGGTAAATATACGTGTATGTATCTGTAAAGATATGCCAATGCATTACGTGTATATAGGAATATATACCTGCATACAGAGTCGTGGCTGTGCCTCAGTTTCCCTTCCTGCCTTCCCCATACGGAAGGAGTGCAGCCCGTATGGAGGGCAATGCCAGCAGGCACGGAGATGGGAGATGCACAGAATGCAGGTCCTGAAAGGTGCTTAAAAAATCCTTTCCACTTCACTTTAAAGTGCATTTATTTGTAATTCGCTCTCCATGTATGTACAATTAAGGATTGGGGCTCTCAGACATATTGCTTTTTCTAAGGGGTGAAAGGCACTCAGGTTCACCTTTAAGGATTTATTATTGTTTCTCCAGAGCAGGTATTTGCCAGGGGTATTTCTTGCAGGAAATCACTGCAGATTATAAAAAAGTAAAATAAAATAAAATAAAATTAAATTAAATTAAAATAAATTAGAATAAAATAAAATAAAATAAAATAAAATAAAATAAAATAAAATAAAATAAAATGAAACCCCCTCTCCCAAAGCCAGTAACCTTGTGGAGTGATGGATTGTCTCAATGCAAGCAGGGTATGGAGAAATGGAGGAGGAGAGGAAGAAATGTAGATACCAGAGTATACTCCAGGGGGTCAGGAAAGGAATATGAATTATTAAGTAAAATTAATAATTGAAATAATTAACAGCTGCGAGAGATTTTTGTCCGTTCTCCACATAATAGGGTAGTAATGTTTAGTATCAGGCCTTAGTAACCACTAGTAATTTGATGTTAATTAATTCGTTGGCTCAGCATTCCAAGCTTTTATGGGTATTTTCTTTCCTTATAAATATATTAATAAGTTTAAGTAATTCTACAAAGTAATTTCAAAAATATAAAAAAAGAAAAAAGAAAGAAGTCCTAGCAAATGGCAAGTCATTTATTTCTGATCAGTAATTAAAATGGCTTCTTCCCCCATGAATGTACATCAGAGGAGAATGGCTTTGTTCCATGGAGCTTCTATTTGTAGCCTCCTTCCTCTGATATAAATGGCTGACATTTGCTGTCTGGGGGCTGGGTGGCTGAGCGCTGCAGTTTGCATTTGGGTCTCCTAAGGATTTTCCATTCCTGACCCCGTGTCTCAGAGCTCTTTGGGCTCTTTGGGTTGGGTAGAGATCTCCAGCTGATGCAGAGTGATGGTGGTGGTGGTGCTCGGGGCCTGGGGTGGCTGGGAGGTGGTTGTGGTCGGGGGGAGCTGAGCCCCTCCAGCAGCTCACTGGGAGCTTCATCCAGCCCTGCAGCGCAGAGGCAGATAAAGACACAAGAAATAGGGCTGAAGTTGGGTTTCTTGTAAAAAAAAAATACAAAACGCAATACAAATTACAATACAAAAATGCAAATGGATACGGGGATGGCCGTGGGGTTTTGAAGCACGTGGCTGGGAGGGCGCTGTGGAGGAGAAGAGCCCCAAATGTCCCCATTTGAAACTGGGCCCAGAGATCCCTCCCCATCTCAACCACCGTGTGACTGATTTGAACGTTGGGTTCTGTGCACCATTTGAGTGCTTGGACTGCAGGGATGGAGCAGAGGCACCTCCAGGGATGGGGATGCTCTCCTGGCTGCTGGAGGCACGGCAGCAGATGTGTGCACATTTCTCCCACTCACGAGCTCACCTTACATTTAATTTTTTCCTGACTTCTTTAGTGACTCTGTGAGCGCCGTGGAGTTTTTGGGTACTTTTCTTTTTCCCTTCCTGCTTGATGAAGTGGGTTTAGTTTTTATTGAATCAGTTTCCTCTGAGGATAGAGGTTGCGAGTGGATAAAACCTCTTTCAATCCCATAAAAATGCCGTCAGGGGATTCACTTAAATTTATTTAATCCTGTGCACTTTATCGTGGTCACTTCATCATGGCAGGTAAGTGGATGCTAATGGATCCCTCTTCTTTATGGCCTGCAGCCTCCTGGAATTAGATCCCCCCAGTGCAAATCTCTCGTTTGTGGTTGGCATTTTATCTTCCGTCTTTTATTTGATTAGCAGGAGGGGGGGGGGAGGCAGGGAGCCCATGTCAGGGTATTAAGGCCAGGAGAACAGGCTGCTCTAATCTGCTCTGACCTTCTGAGTAGCACCAGCCCAAACTTCACCCTGCAGATGGCCAAATTCTCTCTCCCATATGGATATATGGGGTCTTGGGCTGCTGTGGGGTTGTGGCATGTTGGGTTCTGCTCTTGCCTGCTCTCGCAGTGGGTCAGAGCTGATGTGATCATCCCTCTTCTGACGGCCCCATTCTCTGTCCTCCACGCTGACAGCCCCTTTCCATTGGAACGCTGAACTTCATTGTAGCTCCACGCTTTGCCTCCGCAGAGTCGAAGTGTTTGGATGCTCAGGTGAAGGTTGTTGCATGCCCGCTCCATTAGTGCTTTTAAAGCCTGGAGATTTGGTGTCACAGTGCTGCTTTTCTTGATGACCTGCCTTAGTGTGCTGTTTTTGCTGCTCAATCTGAAGTGCTCGCCCCGGCCGACCTCCAAACCTTGGGCTCAAGGCTGTGGGATGCTGCCTGCTGTATCCATGTCGTCCAGGAGCCTTTTGGGTTAAAAGACCTTCACTGAGGGACAGGCAGCTGCGTGGGCTGTTGCTTTTGAGAACAGGAGGAATACACCTGCCCAGGTTTAGTGCCAGATGCAGAGGTCCCTGCTGAGTGCAGGGGGGTTGGACCAGGTGGCCTTTAAAGTCCTTTCCGACTCAAACCATCGTATGATTTGCTCTTTGCACGTTGGTCCTGAAGCCCCACAAAGCAGAATAATCCAGAATACTCTGCAAAAGGGAAAAAAAAAAATGCAAAGCCTGGCGTGGGGGAAATGAATCTTGCAGCGCAGCGGTGACATGGGAGGAAAGGTGTGCAGCAGTGCCCGAAGGGATTTACTGCCCGGGGGTTGGGATCCTGACACTCCCCCCGGCCTGGCCCCAGGCTGAGGGAGCTGGTGTCAGAATTAATGAGAAAACTCCATCACTGCTGAAGTGCAAAAGGCATCGGTTGGAAAAACAGACACTGGTTGTGAGTTATGGAGGAGCCCTATTGCTGCTCGCTGCCGGCGGAGCAGGTATTGGTGTTGGGGAGGTCCAATTATTTCTGAACTGCAGACAGCCTTATTAACTTGGGCAGAAAATTAATTAGTCTAATTAGAAAACCTCGTTGGGATTGGATGGGGAGTGACTGGGGGAGATGGCCGTGGTGCAGCCATGGGAGGGAGGAAACACGAATGATGGGGGAGCAGGCAGATAGGTGGGAAATTGTAGTGATTCTGGCCTAAAAATAAAAAGCAAGCATGAATATTTCCTATACACACACACACATAGCTGTGTCTATGAGATATAATGCGGAGGGGATCTACTGGAAGGTTCCTGTGGGTGGTTGTATTTATTTCTGATGCGCCAGTCCGTCTGCATGGGGTTCTGCTGTAAAGTGCTGGGTGGGTGGGATTGAGCTTTTGGGATTTATGAGCTCCTTGAAACATCTGTTCCATCCTGATCCCCAGTGGCTGGGTGAGAGGCACATCGGTGGGGCCACGGAGGGTTGGGAGAGGTGCAGTCTGTGTTAATGGTGGAGTGGGGATGGAGGAAAGGGAAGGGAGCAGGGAGGGATGCAGTGAGGGATGGCACATCCCTGCAGGCCAGGTATGCTGAGGGAGGGGGAGATACTGCAGCGTTGTGGGGATTTGGGATGGGGATTTGAAGGAGGCATCAGGCGCTCACATTCCGGTAGGAAACATGCATTTTCCTCCTTTCACCTCTTTGCAGACACCAACCAATGCTTGGTTCTTGACCTTTGAAGAGTATTAAAAGCAGAGATGGGCAGTCCAGCATCCTGAGGGCAACCTCCCCAGGCCAGTGGGGTGCTGGAATCCAGCTCCAAACACAGAAATAAAACCCAGCTGTGGGTGAATTCAGGATCGCCATCTGTGCTTTGGACCAGCGCTCTTCCAAACAGAACCAAAGCGTCCTGCTTATCAAAGCAGGGTGGTGGCAATGTCAGCCATCTCCTGCCCCCTCCGTGGGTCACTCGGTGTCTCCCACCCAGCACCTGGCTGGAGGAGCAGCTGCCTGTAGGTGACATTGTGGGCTTGGCAGCGGCTGAGCCTGGCAGGCTGCATGGCCCCTGCCTTCTCCCCAGTGCATTTGCCCTGATGGCTTTTCTGCCTGTTTCTGAAATAACCTGTCAAGCTCAAGCTAATAATGAGCCATAAGTCAGATTCTCTCTGGTAGGTTGCCCCGGGTGTCCATCACAATCTTTAGGGGTGACCCAATTATGATAATTGGCCAATCTTGCGACTGGCGTTTGAAAAGAATTGCCAAACAAAGCAGGAGAAAATGAAAGCTCCCTGGAAATGTGCAGAAAACCCACAGGTGGCTTTCTCAGGGCCCTTTTTTGGTACGAGATGCCTTTGTTACTGACCCTTTCAGTGTGCCCTGCTCTGATAGCTGCAGGGAACAGCAACATGAACCCCAAAATGCAGCCAGTCCCACGGTGATGCTATGCATGGATGGTGGGAAAAGTGCTGGACCTCATTGAGCCTCCTCCATCCCACCTCCATCACCCTGCAGTGCCGGAGCAGCTCACCAGTTTGCTTGAATTTCCTCCAAACCTTCCTGACGGGGTGAGAAGGAACGGTTGGCACTGAAAAGCTTTGTAGCAGTTTGCAGCTGGAGGTTTTGCATCTTGCCTCGCAACTGCTGCTCTTTGGCAGTGTTGTATTTCAGATGGCCGCGCGTGGGACCTGTCGTGCTTTGCTTTCCAATCTGCTGTCATCGTTTTGACAAATGCTGCCCCAGGACCCCACTCTGTTGCTCCTTCTGCAGGGTTGCTGCTGAGCCAGAGGTGCAGCTGTTGCACAGCTTCGTGTCCGAGATGCGAGCTGAGAGCAATAGGCTTTGATTTTGCAAGAATATTTTGAATGATTGTGGACTCCGTGAAAGGGAAGAGCAGCAATTCCTGCCCTGCTTTGTAAGATGTGCACTTTTAATTTAGGATAATGGGAATAAGGGAATTTTAGCCCCTCTTTGCTACCCACTCACTTTCTCCATTCTGTGATTCTTTGGTTTCCTCCTTGAAAGTGGCCCTGGTGTTATTATCAGAATAGTAATAATACAGAGACAGTGCTCTGCTGGGACTGCTGTAACCTGCTGCCCAGTGTTTGCTGCTGGAACGCTGCTGGAGTTGCAACCTGGCACCAATCTTTCAGCTTCGGGTTCATCTGCAACTTACAAAACGCACTCAGACTCATTTTTTATGGTGTGTTTTGTTATGATACCATTTAAAAACCTGAAAGAAGCGAGGCATCTTTTAAAAGGTGCTCCCGAGCCCGCTTTGTTTTTTATTTCTTTGGCTGTGTTTTGGTTATTAGGTCTGTCCTCAGGGACTCCCCACGTCACAGCATCCTGCACCACAGCACTGGGTCAGCATCCTCACTGCCCGTGCTCACACCACCCTCTGTATTCAGACTGGTGGTGGGTTTGCAGGAGGGCTATGAGGAGCCCATCGGGGGCACAGTGTGATCCCAGCAGTGGCAGTGGGTGGCACAGAGCTGCCAGGCAGGAGGAAGGTGGGCCCTGGGGAGCAGCGCGTGAGTGAAGAGCATTAAACAGAGCAAAACTGATAATGAATGCTGCTGTTATAGCACCTGTCACAACTGCTCAGGAGTTTAATGCCGTTCAATTTTCAGAGGAGAGAAGTACCTTTCTGTGATGACTTTTTTTTTGTTGTTTTTTAATCTTTAAAGAGGAAAAATGCTCTGTGCTGCTGCTACGCTCTCAGCGCTTTGCTCCCTTTGGTGAAGATGGGGAAACTGAGGCAGAATGTGGCTGCACACGGATGGCTGCAGCAGCACTGCATCTCCCCACGCATCTGCAGATCCTCAGGAAGGAGCTGTGCAGTTCTTTTTGGGAGCTCCTCGTGGCCACGGGTTGTCGTGCAGCCAATATTTAGGTTAGCAGAACTGAATTCCTTTTGGAATCATAATATTATCACCATCATTGCAAAGGTTTTCGTTAGGTGCTTGGGTGGGTCGAGGAGCCCCTGGGCTGGGGGCTCGGGTCTCACTTGGTCTCATCTGCAAAGCTGTGCTCCTCCCTGTTGCACTTGGGTGGGCTCCTAGTTTTGGCACATTCAGCACTCGGTTTTGCCTTCCAACATGGGGTTGGATCCGGTCCTTTTGCTGTGGATGCACAAAGCTGAGCATGTTTCCTTGGGGTCAGTGACTAAGAAGCCCCTCAGATACCTGTATGGGGAAGCACCGTGCCCCACGCTGTGATGGCAGTGACTGTGTCTGTCTGTAAATGCCACCGGGAGCAGATTTGGGGCTGTGCTCTGCTTGCAGGGGATTTGCAGCCATAGCCACGCACAGGGTGGTGCTGGGCTGTCACGGAGTGTCGTCCTTCTGCTGGGCTCTGAATTCACGGCGAGAGCGAATTAGCTTTCCTTAAGTGAGTTATTGTGTCTCGGAGTCGGGGCTCTGCTTCTGCAGAATAAAACAAAACTCTCTCTGGAGATCCGCTCTTAATACCACCTGCCTGGGAGCCTTGATACGGGGCTTAACGCCAACATGAATATTCATCCCTTGCTGTGGGAAGTCTGATCTTGCTCCTCATCTCTGGGGGGATTACAGCCGCTTCCCAGAGGGACGGCGAGGTGACTGCTTGCTTTGGGGGGGGGCCCCCTGCCTCCCAGTACGCACACAGCAGGCTGCGGTCCCGATTTTTGGGCAGGTGAGGTGCTGAGATGCTTTGGGACGCAGCACAAGAGGGTCTCAGTGCAGTCTGTGCTGGTGCAGTGCCGCTCTCCTCACCAGAATCACAACCTGCACAGACCTCTGCCCTAATCAATCCTAGCCAGCCCCGATTGAGGAGCGCACCGCTGTCTGCTTATCAGGGAGCTGGGCTCCAAATTGGCCCCTTTAATGGAATCCCGGCTCACGCACAAGTGTTGGAATTAATGGCAGTGCCTGCTGCGCATGGAGAAGTTGGGCATTTGATTCCAGTTACAGGAAATTGCCATAATTTCTGCTCCACGCTCCTCTCGAGTGACACTGAGCATCGCCCTCTCTTTCTCTCTCTCTGCTTATTTATTTGCAGGGGATGATGGCAATGGATGTGGGCGCGTTCCCACCCGGAGCAGCTGAGGGCTTGTCTTGTTAGCATGGCAACCCCTGCTTAGCAGCAGACCTTTTGTGTGCCGAAGGAGGGAGAGAGAAAGGGAGATCTGGAGGAAGAGAAAGGATGGTTTGCAGGATGAAAAGGATGCAGACGAGAGCTCAGGGCTGGCTATTGGCCGCTGCCCGCAGCCACCACACTTCTGTAGCAAATTGAGGTTGTGTGAGCGCAGGGGATGCTTATGGGGCTGCCAGCTGTGGAGCATTGGGGTCCAGGGGCCAATGCCACCAAGCATCCCCAGTCCTGCTGCAGAAGGCCATCCCTATCCATCCCTATAGGTGCCTGTGCTTGCTGCCTTTCCTTCCCTCTTCTCCTTTAATGCAGGTAAAGGTTACGTGGGGATACCCAAGGTACTGACTGCGAAACTGGGAGATCTGGAAGCCCTCGTTGGAGGGCGGGCTGCAAAGATGAATGCGGGGTTGTTTGCAAAGCATTTAACACTGTCATGGGAAGTGCCAGAGAAAGGCTGAGGAGGAGATGAATAATTTTGTCTTTAGAGCAGTTTTGAGCAGAGTAAAATAAATACATCCTGGAGCCACCTGTGCAGTGAGGGCCTGTGCTGGAGGCTGCTCTGTGATGGGTATATAGAGGGCTCGGGCAGTGGTAATTAATGCCTTCCCTAACTCTGAAGCACTTGACTCCTCGACCCCAGTGTTGGTCACCCAGCATGTCCTTTAGCTTCCCTAATGCAGTGAGATGAGCAGAGAACTACACAAGGAGGAGATGCCTTTGGGTACCACTGCTACTGGAGGATGGAGGGGTCCTGCATCCCCTGCTTGCGGAGCTCTCTGCACCTCTGTGCTGCAGGCCAATCCTTAAAACCCAACCCAGAGCAAAAAGAGGTTCTACTGAGTGTATGAGCACTGGTGGGCTGACTTTGTGGGAGAGGTGATGCTTTGGGGGTTTGGGGGCTTGGTTTGTTTAATTCTGGTATACATACAATTCCTGGGGAGCCCTTTGGGAGAGGACAAGACCCTGCTGTGCTGTAATGACATATTCAGGAGATGTCAGCAGTTCTGCATGATGCATCAGGAGGGCTGCACTGCAGTGCTGGTTGCAGCCTCATCTACACAGTGCTCGATGCAGTGGGGCTGAGCACTGTGGGGCAAAAGAACCCACAGGCACCTTAGGTACCTTGTGGCATCCCTGATGGATCCTTCCCTTACAGCAAGGCTGCAGCCCTCCCCTGCTCCCCCCTTTCCAGCCCCGTGGATGCTGACAGCCAGCACCATCCATGATCCCAACTGACCTTCTTAAAAGGGATCAACCGCGGAAAATGAAGAGATGAAGGCTAACGGGAGGAGCCAGGGGAGGGGGAGGAGGAGGAATGAAATTAGGAGTGGATATTAATAACCATGTTAAATATTTATCTGACCTCCTTTCACATGATCCTTTTAATGGTGACCCAAAAAGCTGATGCGCTAATATTCGCTCTGGCTGCTCTGTTCTGCCTCTCTGACTGCGGCTTTGGGTTGGAATGGGGAGAAGTTCTTTCTTGCTTCTCTTGGGAAGAGCTGTGGAGTGGTGGAGGGAAGGGGGGTCCTGAAGGAGAGTTGCTCATCCACAAAAGCAGCGCTGGTGATGGTGGGGCTGCTGCTGGGAGAGGGAGGGAAGATGCAGAAAGATGGTGGTGGATCGAGTGGGTGGGAGAAGGGTGCAGATGGCTTTGAGAAGTGCAGGGGATGTGCCTGCAGCCCGCAGCATCCTTGCCCATCTCCCCACACAGCCTTCTGGCCCAGGCAGAAAGTTCCTTGTCAGGGCTGGATATTTGCTGCAGATGTGGCTCCCTTGCGTTGCTCCGTCCCCCGTATAAACCATTCACGTCTGACTGAAGGAAATATTTGGTGTGTTTTTGTGTAAGCACTCCTGGTCTGGGTGCAGCTGTTCCGAGAGCAGCACTGCACCAGTCGTGCCTGTGGTTAACTTCTCTGCTTTCCAAGCAGGTCAGGAACGGAGCACAGGGGAAGAGCAGCAGTGTAATTTTAATGCAGGGAGCTCTTTCATGTCTTCTTCTGATCCCACTTCTGCTGCTTTCCCCTTTCTGCCTTCCGCTTCCTCCTCCCATCAGCACTGAGTGGCAGCAGCGCTGAGTGCCTCCCAACCCTCCGTGTTTTCCAGCAGCTCGTCAGCTTGCCTTTTGCTACTGAAGTGCCTGCTGTGCTTCCTCTCTTGTTTCGGTGGCTCAAAGCCCATAAAAGGCCCTTGAGAGCTGGTGTGAAATATCCTCTCATATTATAGTATTTGTCTTTTTATAGGGAACCGCATTCATTAGAAGTGAGGCTGAATACAGTGCTTAGATTTTTCCAATCTCCCCAGCATCAGCCCCCTGGGACGACGCCCTTTCACTTCTCTGGGGCTTGACTAAGTCCTCTGAGACGTAATTCCTATTTTCCATTCAAGTGTCAATTAAGCAATAGCCTCAGTTTCCCCACTGATGGAGCTGGCGGCACTTACCAGCCTGGAGAAGCGTGCAGGGAGCTCCGGCAGTGAGCAAACAGCATTTGTCACCAACAGCGGTGGGACAACGCTTTGGGAATAAAAAGCAACATAAGATTTTACCCATTCACTCAACGTTCAATGAGGGAGTGGGATGGGGAGCTGCTGAGCCTCTCCATCGCGTAACAGAAAGGCGTTTAATCGCTCTCAATGTAATCTTGTAGAACAGGAAATTCTCCACTGGTCCGAAAGGATATTAAGATCGCTGCTCTGAAAGTGTTTGAAATTATCGTCATTAATCTAGAAATGATTATTGCTTCGTTCAAGCCGGGCAACGTGAAAAATAAAGTTAACTTGAAGTGTATATGGTGAAAAAGCAAATTGGATTTTTAAAAAAGCTTTCATTTCCTTAATGGAAGATAAGATTAATAACACGGCTCGAGAATTCAGAACAAGTGCGGGTTTCCGAAATTTCAAAGCAGTTGGTGTGGGGAGAGGCCAGGAGGAGCAGAGCTGTGGGTGGCGGGATGGGAGCTGTGCTGTGTGGCATTGCCCCGTGTGCTGGCTGATGGTTCCTGGGCTGTGTCTGCCCCTGTGACCCCCCCGGCCCCGTCCCAGTGGTCCCACCACAGCTCCGTGGGTTCCATGCATCCCCCATAGCCCGTGTTGGTGTTGATAGAAGGTTAACGCCAGTGGGGCTTCACAACTTTTTGATTTATTGTCTTTCGGCATTCATCACTCTTTTCTTTAAATTAAAACTCCCTCCAGATGGGGTCTGTGACACAGATTTATTGATCTGCAATAAAACCTCCCTCATAACCTGTGCAGCTGTCCATTCATCTTTCAGTGAAGGAGGGATCATTTCTCCATGGATGTCCCAAGAATGAAAGCGAGCTGCTAACTTTTTCCCTCCATTGCCTTTGCAGCATCGTAGTTTCCCCCCAGAATTTCCTTTTCCTTTTCCTTTCCCTTCCTTTCCCTTCCTTTCCCTTCCCTTCCCTTCCCTTCCCTTCCCTTCCCTTCCCTTCCCTTCCCTTCCCTTCCCTTCCCTTCCCTTCCCTTCCCTTCCCTTCCCTTCCCTTCCCTTCCCTTCCCTTCCCTTCCCTTCCCTTCCCTTCCCTTCCCTTCCCTTCCCTTCCCTTCCCTTCCCTTCCCTTCCCTTCCCTTCCCTTCCCTTCCCTTCCCTTCCCTTCCCTTCCCTTCCCTTCCCTTCCCTTCCCTTCCCTTCCCTTCCCTTCCCTTCCCTTCCCTTCCCTTCCCTTCCCTTCCTTCCCTTCCCTTCCCTTCCCTTCCCTTCCCTTCCCTTCCCTTCCCTTTCTCTCCCCCTCCTCACTCTCCCCCCACCCCCATCTCCCCTTCCCACAATTGCCTCATCCCTAATGTGGATTACACTGCAATAGATGGGCTCAGCATCATCTCAGAGCTTGACCCTCATGCATCTGCAGCTGTTCAGATGTCACTGCAAAGGTCCCAAGTGATGCCCCGGAGTTGGAGTCTATTTTAGACACTGAGTCCTAATGAGGTTTCCATGCCCGGTTCTCACAGGGATGTGCAGGGAAAGGGCGTCATGGCAATAAGTTGCAAGAAGCAGCAATAATTAGGTGCTGAAAGAAATTGGAGCGAGATAAGTTGGCTGGAAAGTGTAATGATCTGCTGGTTCATGACTCTTTGTGTTCGCTTGTGGCTTTCTCACAAATGGCTCCGCTGCCTGACCTGGAAGGAACCCATCTACAACATCGCCTTGGGTGGCAATGGGATTTTGTTCAAGCTTTTGTGATGTGGTTGAAAAGACTCTACGGAAATGGAGGTGCTGAAACCTAGACTTGCCCAACTCAATTCTTCTGAATTCCAGCATTACTTCGTTTCTGGTCCATGGCTCAATAGTCCTGGTGCTGAACGCCCCGAGGAAGCACGCAGTGCTGCTCGCTCTTGGGGAAGCAAATGGGATTAGGGAAGGATCAGTCGCTCTGACAATCGAGACAGGGCTTTTTAGGTGCCTCACAGCACAATGCTGCATGAAGCAGGATTATGGTATGTCTCACCGAAGTCACTTGACACATTGAATGTGCATAAAGATGACTACATGTGTAAGGCTGTCAGATGCTGATAGTGCATATAAAGGCAACGGTGTCGCCTCACCTAGAGCCATCCGGGTCCCAAGAACGTCCCTTCTGATGCTTCACCTGCAG
The DNA here is from genome assembly GCF_951394365.1 of Tetrao urogallus. NCBI lineage: Eukaryota > Metazoa > Chordata > Aves > Galliformes > Phasianidae > Tetrao > Tetrao urogallus. The sequence continues at coordinate 4,682,670 of NC_136835.1, read as the reverse complement.
TCTGGAGGTGGTCAAAGCACATCCCTACCAATATGGAGGGACAAGAAAAGCTGCAGGAGGAATGCACACACTGGTGGGAAGGCAAGTGGGTAGATGGAGTGGCCCTAGTGGAACCCCTAGAATCATTTGAGTTGGAAGGGACCTATGCAGACCATCTGGTCCCACTCCCTGCATTGAACAGGGACACCCACAGCTCCACCAGGTGCTCAGAGCCCCTTCCAGCCTGACCTTGGTTGTCAGCAGGGATGGGGCATCCGTCACCTCTCTGGGCAACCTGTCCCAGTGCTTCACCTTTCTTAATGTAAAAACCTTCTTCCTTGTATCCAATCTACATCTCTCATCTTTCAGTCTCAAACCATTTCCCATCCCAACAGATCCTACAGAAGAGTCTATCCCCTCTTTTCTTGCAGCCTCTTTAGATACTGTTGGTAGACAAGAGCTGAGAGCCAGGCAGGGCTACAAGCAGTGCCCATGGGCAGCTCAGGACTGGTGTTGGCTTGGGTGGGGGTAAACAGGAGGATGGTCGAGCCTTGAGTCAGAAGTGAGGACATCCTCATTTATCACCATAATCAGGAAGCCAGGCTGAGAAGGTTTTAATCACTGTGCACGGAGCTGGAATGCAGAACAAGTTTATGGTTTACAGTGAGTGGACTGACACAGCTGATTGATGTCAAATATGTCATGATGTATATTGTAAAGCCAGGAGATTTAATGGTGTAACTCCATGGTAGTCTTGGAAGTGAGGCGCTGCAGAGCAGGGAGTGATGGATGGGCTCATTTACATGTAAAATTGCCGATGGCATTGACAGCACTGGTATGCAGAGGGAAGATAAGAGGGAGACAGTGAGATTCACTCTGACCCTGGTATTGAAATATTAAAATACAGCTGTAGGATCATCTGGACTTTGCAAACTGAGTGCATGTCTGGGTGTATTTGAGCATACATACACACTTGTGCTTATGCTTATAATTACATGCGCAGTATGCCTTTGCAAAGTCGACAGCTCCACGCAGCATTATCAGCTCTTGGCTCAGGCAGAAATAACGTGTGCTGCTCCCACATCCGCAGGAGAGGAGCTCCTGGTGAATGCAGATATTGCTCATTTTGAGGAGCCCAGTGGTGGTACCCAGGGGGATGGGCAGACACAGAGGCGCAGGGAGCTCAACCCACCGAAGCACAGCCTGCACGTCCCGTGGCACATGGTATGCAGTGCCTGTGCAGCTCAGCATCTCCCTTCTAATTTCCATTGACTTAAGAGGAAGGTGTGAAAAAAAAAGAAGAAAAAAAAAAAAGGAAAATTTTGGCTGCGTGTGTGATGCAAACTGAATGTGGCAGAGCAGAGAGCCTCGCCTAAATAAACTGTCACAGGATGTTTTGTTTCCAAGCCCTTAACATTCGCAGTTGCCCTCAGTTTGTTTCATGAGGATGGCACCGAGGTCTGGTGAGCTGCTCATGGGGAGCCCAGGAAGGTCACTGCAGGCGAGCGGTGCTTGAGGTGCATGCACATGGAGGGGGTGCATGAGGCCAGGAGGCTGAGCGCCCGTATTTAGGGTGTTTTTATCAGGGTTTAACTCTCCTTCCAACCTCTCGAGCCTATCTGCTGTGCCCCAGCTGCAAATGAGCGCGCGGAAGCCGATGGTGATAAGTTGTCGTGGTTATCTCCTGCACAACTCAGGGCTGAGCAGCACGGGGAGAGCAAAGCTCTGCTGAATGCTCAGTGCAGCTCAGGGAGGGATCTGAGGAGCAGTTGGGGAGAGGCAGGGGGAGAGAGATGCCCTTGCTCCCTAATGAGGGTTACTTACATTGCATTTACCTTCATCTCCTCTTGGTCCCCGTTGCTTTTGATCCCGTCCCTCATTTCAGCCTGTTTGACAGTCAGTGGAAGGGCCTAAACGGGGATATTTTTTGAGGCAGGTTGACTAAGCACCAACTGAGCTGACCCTGATATAAACGCTTAAGAGGCTTTGCAGGGGATTAAGTGACTGTATTTTAATCTTGCCTCCTTCCTGGGGATGTGTCGCGGTCCCAGCACGCTGCCTGGGTCTGGGGCTGCTCTCCTTGGCTGCTGCTCCCAGGACAGATGGACGGGGTGGAGCGGGCAGAAAAAGGACAGCACTTCCAGGAATTACCTTGCATCGCTTTTTCCTTAAATTAAAATCCTGGTATTAAAACCCTCCTTGCAAAGAACCGGAGTTGGAGGGTGCTGTGTTAGAGAGAGCAGTTGTGCTGGGGGGAGGCAGGAGAGATGTAGACATTTTTTTGGACTCGCGGAGCTCATTCTGTGTCTGATCCCAAATCCTTGGCAGATAGTGTGAATCCCTTTTTCCATTAACTCTCCTAGGCTCCAGAGGAGAAAGCTGTTTGTAGAAAAGGAATAGGGATTGCAATAGCAGATCAGTGCAGTGTCTATCTCCAAAAGTTGCTGGTAGCAGATGCTCTGGGAAAAGTAATAGGGTTACACTGGAGTCATCAGGTGTATGTGGGGAGCTGCAGTGGGGGCTGCACACACAGTGGTGCCAAATGGATCCTTGTCCAAATCGTAGAACCATAGAATCATTAAGGTTGGAAAAGACCTCTGAGGTCATCAAGTCCAACCATCGACCCACCACCACCATGCCCGCTAACCATGCCCCTCAGTGCCAGATGGGCTCACGAGATGAAATAGAGAGTCCCCAGTTTGTGAGGTGTGGGCGAAAGCATCACCCAAATCCTTGGCAGTATCGAAATCTCTGAGAATGCCTTGTGCAGAAAGTCCAGACAGTGGAGATTTCTGCAGCATTGGGGGCTGCAGGGGCCACAGCAGCTCTCTCTGCTCCTCTCTCCATGCGGACCACGCTCTGCTCACCCCTCACCATCCCTTCCCAGGAAGTTGAGGCTAGTTTTTGTTTGTTTATTTTAATTATCATCTTTCTCCTGGCTCGGTGCTCCCACAAGGGAGACGGCATCTGTGTTAATGGGATTATGCGTGCTGTTTGCTGATGTGTACCGTTTGCCACTTCCTCTCCCTTTGAATTTCACCCAGATAATTGATTTCTGTCTCTTCCCTGGCACTTGCTTTTGCGGCGCGGGGTGTTATTAGTCGTCTTTTGTTTCACTGCCGAGTGATGAAGCCTTTACAAGGCAGCCCGAGCACAAAACAATTGTTGAGTCTCTCGCTTTCCTTATTAACTAACAGGGGATTGCAGCAGCTTGAAGCCTTTGGAGAAAAGTAATATCGTAAGTGATGCCCTGGGAGCAGAGTGGCTGGGTGGATTATCCCTGCCTCCTGCTGCCGGTCCTCCGCTCAAGTTGACTCCAGTGTCTCTTTGCCATGCTTTTATCCCTGTTTCTGCTCCAGTTGAGCTGTTGTTTGTGTTATTGTGGCACCTGGAGGCAACCCAGCCAGAAACACAAGCAATTTAAGCAATGTTTTAAATTTGGCTTAGTGGGCATGGTGGTGATGGATCAGCAGTCAGACATGATGATCTTAGTGGTCTTTTCCAACCTAATGATTCTATGACTGTTGTTTGAGGTCTTTGGTTTGCCAGTCTTTAGGGCTTCCCCTTCCCTTCCCTTCCCTTCCCTTCCCTTCCTTCCCTTCCCTTCCCTTCCCTTCCCTTACCCTTCCCTTCCCTTCCCTTCCCTTCGCCTTCCCTTCCCTTCCCTTCCCTTCCCTTCCCTTCCCTTCCCTTCCCTTCCCTTCCCTTCCCTTCCCTTCCCTTCCCTTCCCTTCCCTTCCCTTCCCTTCCCTTCCCTTCCCTTCCCTTCCCTTCCCTTCCCTTCCCTTCCCTTCCCTTCCCTTCCCTTCCCCTTCCCTTCCCTTCCCTTCTTTAGAAGGAACAGGACTTTCTTCCATCTGCAGAGCATCCTATCTACCACCATGCCTTCTGGACATGGGGAAGAACTTCAGTCATGGAGCTCTGCTGAAAATAACCCCAGATGAGTCTCACCCAGCCAGGTCCCTTTGCTCAGGGCCTTGCAGAAGTGGGATGTGCTCCCAAAGCACAGGGAACTGACTCCCTCTCTGCCTGCCCTTTTGCCTCTTGGCTTTGGTTTCTTCTGTTTGCATAATTGTTTTGCTTATTTTCTCCTTCTGTTCTCTTTTTTCCATTCCCCTTCTTTTCATTTACTTTCTCCTCTCCCACAGCCTATTTTCTGTTTGATTTCTGCTTTCTTCTTCCTTCCCTCCCTCCCTCTCCAGACTAGAATGTGGCTAGCATGAATGAGTGATTTTGAGGAGGAATAAAATTGTTTAAGGAGGGGAAAAAATGCAACAACAACAACAGCATATTCTGTGCATCCCTGTGTAAAAAGTACAGCAATAAAGCAGAACCACACTAAATGAATTAGGGTTTGAAAAAAAAAAATTACCGACATGTCAAATACTATTAGCACTCGGATTTGTAGAAGGAATGTGTGAACAGTGGAAGCTTTCCTTATTTTATTGTGTTTTTTTTTTCCTCCTCCCTTTGTAAAGCAAATGCCAGCCTCTCGTAAGAGCTGGTTTTGGCGCTTTGAATGAGTAACTGATAAAAAGAGGAAAAGCAAGACACGTTCACCAGAACCATTTTTCATGATGTCAGGGTATCAAGGTAATGTGTTACTTGTTGCAGGAACTTCAGATGTGTTCCTGTATGTGAGCAAAAGTCTCATTTCCTTTGACGGGATTAATGATCGCTTGTTCCACCCGAGAAGAAAGATGGAAGAGAATCAAAACCAAGAGGGCTGAGAAAGAGAAATTCTGTCGAGGGATTGATTTGCTGGCATGGACTAGCAAATCAAGGAGGGACTGCTTTAATAAGAGAGCTCCTGGGGGCCTGGGTAGCATAGAACATCCCCAGGAACTGTGCTTATTGCTGGTAGAGCTCGCAGTCATTTGGGTGGCCCTATCTGTCATTGGAGCTCCCGTGGCTCTCAGTAGAGCTGAGAATAGGGCACTTTAGAAAGGAAGGGCTATTTTCCTCATCCAAAGCACGTTTTTTTAATTAATGACATTATTGCTCTTGCGATCGTTGTGGTTATTTTTACTTGTATGGTTGAGTTTGAAAGGATGACGTGTTCAGCCGAGGGATGAAATGCTTTGGGTTTGGCCAACAAAACCACGCGTCCGTGTTGTCAGCCTGTGCTCCTGGGCGAGTGAAGAGCACGAGGACTGGGATTGTCTGCGTCTCTATTTCGCTGAAGCCTCTCCACTTTGCATGAGTAAATATTTGTTGGGCCGGCAGGGATTTTATAGCCCATCAGAGGGGCACTCAGCCGGGCTGCAGGAGACGCGTGTGTTCCAGTGCCTGCTTAATTATTTATCTCAGCAGAATGGCTCCGAGAGGAGACCGAGAGAAAGGGCGAGAGGCCAAGTCTGTAGCCTGATAGCTGAGGCGTCCGGTTGCCAAGAGAGCCCTTGACTTTTTATTGCTGAAGATACACTGTCTTTTTTAGAGTTCAAGTGGGTTTTCATAGCGTCATAGAACTGGGAAGGTTGGGAAAGACCTCTAAGATCACCCACCCCAACCGTCCGCCTCCAGCAGTGCTCTGTGGTTCCTATCTGTGCCATTCTTGGCCACCTCCAGGGATGGTGACTCCACCACCTCCCTGGGCAGCCCGCTTTCAGCTCTTGCTTTCAGCAGGAGGTCTATATAGCGTAGGGTTTTTTTTCATATCCGTTTTTTTCTCCAAACTGGGCTAACCCCCTTTGCATTCCCATCTCTTGGATCTCTTTGCTCTTGCTCCTCGGGTGTCTCCCCCATTTTCCCTCACTGCACCACCCATTGCAGCGTGCTCTTTTCCAGGCCCTGAGCTCTCGTCCCGGTTGCAGCATTCCATCAAGTTGAGCTTCCATGCCTCGTGCATCCTGGCACAAAGGTCTGCACATAGTTTGCTTTATGCTAGGTATAGGCATTCAGTTTAAAGTGAGCTAATTAGCAGCTGGATTAATCAGAAGGAAGAAGTTCTAGTCCAATAGACTCATGACTTGCAGGGGCTTCTTCCAGCCATGCTTTTCCACAAGGGCTTGGGAGATGTTGCTTGACTTCTGATGAAGATGCCCTCAGAAGTCTGCAGGCCTCCAGCAGTCAGATTCTCATCCTCTGCTATTATGTGGGAAGAAAAAAGGTCACTGTGGCTGACCTTCCTGGGCAGATCTTACACTGAAGGAAAGCTGGAGCTTCTTGGAGGAAAGGCTCTGAAGCAACGCCAAGTATTTGCCATTCACACATTCCTTTCAGGCTGATTCATTACCTGTTTACAAAATTGTGCTGTGATAAAAATTAAAAAAAAATTAAAAAAAAAAAGCCAATGATACTTTTAAATAATTGCCCAAATCAAAAGAATTGACTCCACTAGAAAGTGCTTTAGCAAACATATTAGTTAGACATCTTATTAGAAAGTGGTTAATAAGAAATAACGCATTAATTGCGCCGCTAATAGCTGTAGGTTCCAGCCTTCCCGAGGCTTCTAGTGGATGCAGTATTGAATGGAAGGAGCTTTGAGGTGTAGGTTTAAGCCCAAATTTGGGGAGGTTGAGGCAGTGCTTCCCATGGATGGGCTCTGGCTGGGATTTCCTTCAGCGACCTTCTTGCTGTAGCAGAACACCCAACGTCTCAGCACGTGTTCGTGTACCGAGGAAGCCCGAGGAAGGCCATGTGTATGGTGCCACATTCTGTGTTAAACAAAAATAAATTCCCTCTAACGTGAGTTTTTCAGACAGGTTGTCCTAATATATTAACTTCTGTCTGTGTTTTGAATAGTCAATTTCACGGTGAAATGAGTTCTTAATAATATATTTACCACCTGGGAGAAATCTCCCAGCCATCTGGAAAGGAGTGGGGATTTAGTGCCTCCAAATGGAGATTGGTTTTTTCTTTCTTTATTTGCCCAACCTTCCTTCCCCAGGCGGGACCTGCAGGACGTGTTGGGTGCGAGCTGACCATGGCACCTTGGGGTGGGGGCTTCTCCCCCAGCTCCTGATGGCATGGAGGTGTCAAGAGGCACCTGGAGGTTCCCCATTGCTTCCCAATTGGGGGACTGGTGTGAGGATGAGCTCCATGTCCCCTTCACCAGCCCCGGGTTAGGACAGCTTCCATCCAGGCACTAGGAATGGTGGGTTTGGGGAAGAGGAGCTTTGCCTATAGATGCTGGCAAAGCTGGACTTGTAGATGGAGATGTCAGTGATACATGACCTAAATCCAGGCTGTTTTGTGTAATACATCTTTTGAACTCTGGTACGATGGAAGCCAGATGCAAACCAAGCTATCCCTTGATTACATGGGAAAATGGTAAATTCATCATCACTTGAAGGCTTTTAAGCAAGACTGATTGTCGCTCTGTAGCCTATGTGTTGCATCAGCAAGAAGTTATCTGGTCTGATAGTGTTTGCCTGAGTGGAAGGGAATAATCCTTCTGTTTGCTACAGGGCTTGCAGGGTGAAATTGTACGGCGTGACATCTTCAGGCTGTCAGATTTGATCGTCCCCTCTGACCACTGACATTGGGGATTGATGGAAACTCATCATGGCCTTTCCCTTACGTCCTTCCCTACCTTCCTCTAGTGCTAAATCTTCATCTGTTGCATTTCTGGAGTGTGAAGTTCCCACATGCCTTGAGGGAGGTTGGTGTTCACCCAACACAAGTCCCTGCAGGAGCCCAAATAGAGAATAAAGAATAGAGGAACCTGATGGCTCCAGGGCTTGAAAAGCATTAATTTGGTTTGCAGAAGTGCTGACATTAGCATATCCCAATCCCCTGCTTTAATCCTGTGGGGAGGTCAAAGGAACTCTGCCATGGCAATCTGCACAGCGGTGCATGGTGCTGTGGGTGCCTTGCAGGTGTCGTTGCAGGGGGGATGCAGGGCAGTCCTGCTGCCTGAATAATTTCTTTGCTAAATAACCTCCACTGTGCAAACGGGAATAATCTGGTGAATTGTAACTGCCAAAAATCTTCTTTTTGGGAGCAGTGGGAGAGGCCAGAACAGCAGGCTGTGAGAGCCAGGTGCAATTGCATTGTCCTGCACATGGCCTCTAACACTGTTGTACATGCAAGCCAGCACGGTGCAGGCTGCACTCTCTGAGGAAAGCATCAATCTCCATTGCATTTTTCATGGCTGAGAGCAGCTCTTAGAACGCTGCTTTCTGCTGCTTGACTCCTCTCTTTGCAGGCGGTCAGAGGTGCGGGTTGAGGGTGAAGGTGCTCTTCGAACAAGGTTGGAGGCAATGAGGTTTTGTTTGTTTGTGGTGGTTTGTGATGGTTATGCCATCCATTTCAGCCTTACAAGGCAGGGGATGCCTCCAGCAATGCCCCACCTTGACCTCAGCTCTCTCCCATTCGTGCAGACACCTGGCTGCTCCTGAAATATGGATGGGGGGGGGAAAAAGGCTCTCGGTGAGGAGCAGCATTTTACAACAGGTTGCACCAAGCCCCCGGATTTCGCTTTCCTTGAAGCTGGCAGTAATTGAAGACCAGATTTTGCAGCTGCTGTTCTGACATGATATTGCTGCCGGGTGTTATGAAAACCACCAGAGCTGGAAGCCAGAGCTGCCTGCTCTTCTTGGAGTTTCGGCTTTCAAGCACACGAAACATCAATCTCTAGCTAGCGGCTCATGAGCTATCAGCTCCTACAATCAAGTGGAAAAGAGTATTTTGAAGGCACTTAGTTACTGGAACAGCACAAATGCTTTCTGGACCAGTCAGTGCTTCCATGCTTTGCTCTTGGACCATGATTAGAAAGATAAAATCTGGTCCCTCGGAATGTGCACTGTGCAGCTGCCCGTGCTGCAGAAATGCAGAAATAAAGGGGAAGATGAAGGATGTGGGGTCCCTGAGCCTATGGGGCTGCCTTGAGGTGTGTCCGGATGGTTTTACATCCTTTTTGGTTCTCCTTAATGGTAGATAACTCATTTTCCCTCTTGATCTTTTAATACGAAGTCTTTGCTGATGAATATGTGAGGAGGCTGATTCCGTAGCCCTGAGCATTAGGGTTTGTAAGGCTTAGGATGATTTTAAAAACTTCTATAGAAGTGGAGGAGCTTGGTTTTCGCTTAGGATGAGATTCGTTGCTGTTGTTTTAATGGGAGCCGGGGAGTTCGTGGACTTCAGTAAGTGAAGCACTGCGTTGTATTATTGCTGCCCATTGTGAGGGCTGTGCTGTGTCCTTAACAGCGGTGTCTGAGAGGAGTGCTGCTCCATTAGGAACCCATTTCTGAAGGCTTTGAGCAGTTTGGGATGCACGGTAGGGTTACCCCTCATTGCTGCCCTCATTGCTGCCGTGACGGGCGCTGCGTTTCTGTGTGTGACATCACTGTCTGTTACCTCGATTTATTTCTTAAAGAAATTTAAAAGGTCGGAGGGTTTTAAATTGAAACCATTTCCACTCACAGTCCATTTTCCATAAGCTGTTTTACTGGTGATGTGACATGACATCAATAACAATGAGGTTTCTCGCTACCTGCTGTAGTTGTTTATGGAGAGGAGCTTTGGAAAACAGATTATTAGAGAGAATAATGGATGGGCTGTAGGGAGACGAGGAAATAATTGCATTGAGGGGGCTCAAAACCATCATAAAGCCAAGAATGGAGTTTGGTTGGACTCTGGTGGCACAAGGTCTCTAGGACTGAACTGATTCTCCATAAATCTCTGCATCCCGATCAGGCGACTGCTTTTCTTCTCTTCTCTTCTCCACAAGTTGTTTGGTGTTTTTTTCCCCTCCTTTTCTTTTGAAGAAACACCACGGAGGAGATGGAATTGAATAAAAACCACCCAATCCGCAGTGATGGTGGTTAATTATCCGCTCGTATTCTGTGAGCACCTCTGGATTCTGTGTCAGGGGGCTGAGAACCATCCAAGCATAGAATAGAAAATGCATCCCTTTCCTTCAGAACTTGAAGAGTAAATAAATACTGGGGGGAAAAAACAAACACATCCAAACAGCTGAAGAATTAAGCAAGAAAGAGAAGAAATTGGCATTGGGAGGTGGGAAGGACTGCAGCTGGGGAGCCATGAGCTCACCCTGAGCACTGGAAACACTGCAGGACCAAATATTTTCCTGAAGTTCTGCTGAGTATTTCCTCTCCTGTGATCCTCCCGATGGGAATTTCAGTTTGGGTGTCTCACAAAGGACCCATTGACAGCTCGTTTCACACAGGAGTCTCCCTCTGTTTTCCAGTCAGTCATCCGTGTAAGGTTTGTTTGCATTACATCAGTGCTGGGGGTGCAGAATCGAGGTAAAAAAGCAGAAATTTGGGCACCTCCATGGGTGGCCGTGGGACTGTGGTCAACACTGGGAGAGATGGGACTGTCCGTATTCCCTGACCATTGCTTTTCACAGCTCGGTTGGCATCCAGAGCAAAGAAACAACGTTGGCTGGGGGTCACCTCAGAGAGAAGTCAAGACTTTTTATTTATTTTATGGCACAAAACCAGTGTTTTCTGTCAAATTATAATGAAACAGTTTATGCAAACCTGAAAATAAGCCCATATGCTTCACTTATGTCGCCTTCTCTCTCTTTTTTTTTTTTTAACCTTTATTTAAATGTCAATTTTTTGGAATGACAATGACATTTCTAGTGAGAGATTGAAATGTAACGCGCAAGAAACATCACCGCGCGGTGTTTTGACTTCCCTTCAGCTCCCTCCTCTCCTCATTCTATTTATTTTCTGCAAAAAGCCGTTCACTAAACCTGACTTGAATCCACGGATAGTTTCAGTTTCCTGAAAATGACATTTTCCAGCAAAATACGCCGTCAGTTGAAAACAAAAAGACAAATGCGATGGGTTTTGCCCACCCCCTGCTGCCAGCTCCAGCCCTTATGGCACGTGCTTGTCAAAGCACTCGGGCCAAGAAAATGCAATCCAGGGGGTTCCAGCCCCTCTGTTTGCTTTTTTCTCTTTGCAACCTGCACATTTTTGCTTTTTTTTGTGTGTGTGTCCAAATTGTGTTTCAAGCAGGTGGGTTCTGGGCAAAGTTGCAGCATGCTGTGGTCAGATGAGGGGATGCAGCACGTTGGCCGCACTCCTTGCAGTCAGAAGGGCTGCATTTATTGCATCTCGGTGGCACCAAACCAGAGCAGTGTATTAGTGACAGTTTCCCGTGGATGAATGGAGCCCAGTGTGAAATGTGCCACTACAGGAGCACAGCACAGCCCCTGGCTCCAGAGAGCAGCAGTGTGAACCCAAGCACTCCATCAGGGCATTGCTGAGCTGCTGCCCGTGTGCTTTTCTGAGTCGCAGTCTGGAAGGGAAAAAATGCTGCCACTCAGCATCCTCATCCAATGGGCAGAGCATCTTTTGTCACCTCCTGCTTCCTTGCCTGCAGCTTGCTGAAGACAAGCTTCATATTGGGTTTGGTCATCAGAGAGGTGATAAATGCCATTTCTGCAGTGGTCTGAGCTGTGGTGTGTCCCCGTGTGAGCGCAGCCCTGTGAGCGTGCAACTTTGCATCCAGCAAGGGAAAATTAACGGCAGGCAGCTTCCCAAGGTGGATTATTTCATTATCGTTGTAATTGGTACTTATAATTAGTTGTTGCCGTGGTGTGTGGTGTGCCTTGAGCACTGTGGCCAGAAAAAGCAGAAGGAAAAAGCATTTTTTTAATAATTAATTACGACTGTTGTTTGTTTTGTTGTATATTTATGCACTTGTTATTTCAATTGAGCACCCTCGGTTGGCTCAGTACGGGGCTCTCTGTGCTCTGCTCAGGCTCAGCTCTGCCCCATGCCCTTTTCTTGTGCCTCGTTTTGCCCATTTTGGTCGTAAATTGGGTCTCATGTGCCCACAAATTGGGAATATCTCTGCATGCCCGGCTCTGATCCTGGCTGGACCCAAGGAGGGCTCCCTGGTGCTGCCAGTGAATGGCTGCAGAGCTGCAGGCAGGTTTGAAGCCACTTTCCCAGTGGGAGTAGAGCAGGGGCACGGGGTGCCCGGTGCCACCAGGGCTGGGCATCTCGTTAGAGGACAGAAGGCTCTTGTCAAGGCCAACTTATCCTGGAAAACCCCAGCTATTTGCCCTGAGGCAAGCAAAGGGCTTTCTTTGTGGCACTGAAACAATAAACGGCCTCATCTTCATTAGCCAAGCATCCCAACAAAGCGCCATTGATTTGGGTAGGTGACGAGGATGCGAGGGATGGGGACGGTGACCCCAGCATCCATCTGGCTGGCTCTTAATGAGCGTTCTGGAGCACAAAGTGGGTCAGCATCCCTCAGCTCTGCCCGGACCCGAGGCACAGACCTGGGCCGTGTGCCATGCAGTGGCACGAGCCTCCTGTCCCCATCCCCAGCCTCCTGTCCCTGCTGGAACCTGCGGCTCCCCGCGGCCCCGGAGCTTTGTGTGAGTGGCACTCGTGGTGAGCTTTGAAGCCTGGAACCTTGAGCACTTCAAACAAGCAGAGGACAGGCGGATGATGGATGGGAAATTAATATCTAACGGGGCTAAAAATTGTTCCCAGCGTCGCCCTCACTCCCCTGCCCAGCTGAGCTCTATTTACTTTCATCCCATCCGGAGCATTTAGCACAAAGCGGCCGATACACTCTGAATTTTCTAAAGCACAAAGCCTCCCATTTCCCACATCCAGCTGAAGCACTCCGCTTTCTCTTCTGCTCTGTCTCCTTTGAAAGCCTCCTCACCACTGCCTCTCCAGGGGAGGAACAGAAACCAGGGAAGTTTGGGGAGGGATTTCCAGCAGTTGGGTGGGAATGGTGTGGGTGTTTGTATTACCCCACCCTGCATGGCCAGGGAGTGCCTGAGGTTATCAGAGCACAGTGGGCAAACAAGTGATGTTTCCACACACCACCAGGCAGATTTTCCCAGGCTGATTGTTTTGGGGCTGGTGCAAAAACAACGTAGGAAAAAATACTTCAGTGATGACACCTTAAAGCTGGGTGCTACTGGGCCGTCTGCCAGGGGCAGAGCTGAGATCCGGGCTGTGACATGGCAGCAAAGAGAGGTGCAAAGAGCCCTGGGGGGCTGCGGGTGCCAATGCTGTTGATGCCCACAGGGCTGGGGTTGCTCCTGCTCTGTGAATGCGTATCACGTGCCTTGGGTTGTGAAATGGGGAGGGGTGGGCTGGTCTGTGCGTGGATCTGGCTTCCCCCAGGGCTTCTGATTGCTGCAACTGTGCTGACACGTCAGAGAGCTGCAGACGTGTTGGTGCACAGTGTGTGCATCTCCCCTCCCTGGAGACACCCGCTGGGGAACCTGTTCAGCTTGGGCAGTGTGGTGAGCCCAGAAGGGGGTTTGGTGCTTCTCGCCCTCTGCCCGCCTGCCCCAGGCCCCCCAGCTGCTTTCCTTATGGCACCGTACCCCTATGGGGCGCCTCCAGCCAGGAGGTTGTTGGAGATGTGCCCATCCTGCTCTTTTCCTCCCTTCTCCCTTTCGGTTCTTCCCCATCTGTTCATCAGGTTGGATATTAGCAGGAACAATTTTCTCTGCAAAGGACTGGTGCTGCACTGCACAGCTGCCCAGGGAGTGGAGGTGTTCCAGAGCTGTGGGGATGTGGGCAGTGGGCATAGTGGGGGTGGTTTAGGGTTGGACTCGGGGATCTGAGGGTCATTTCCAGCCTGAATGGTCCTGTGACTCAGTGGTGCCTTCCCAGTCTTGAGCCATCCTTCTTTTCTCTGCACGAAAGAAGCTGAGGGGGAGGGAAGAAGAAAAGCAATCCGAGTCGATAGGTTTTTCCAATAACCTTCCCTAAAATCTCACCAGGTTACATTATGCTCTAATAGACTTTAAGCCAATCTGCCTAATGCCATTGCAAAGGTCAATTAAATTCACCCTAAAAAATTTACTCCTGGCTCATTATACATTTGGAAAATGAATTAGAAGCACAAGCTGCCCCAGAGGTTTCTGATATTTTGCTAATGAACATGTCTTCTAATGGAAGAAAAGGAAAGAAAAGCGCTGCCAAAAGAGCCCTTTGAACAGAAGGGTTTGCTGGGCCTGGTGGGGAGGTGGAGCTGAGCTCTTGGGCACGATGGGGATGGGCTGGGGTTGGACTTGATGATCTCCGAGGTCTTTTCCAACCTGAATGGTTCCGTGGTTCTGTGATGGAGCAGCATTGTGGTGAGGGTGCACAGCCAGCAGAGGAGCTCGTGAAGCCAACTCTTGCCCAAGCGTTTGCACAGAGCCCTGCCACGTGCCCATCCCAGCAATGGGTGGCTCGGCATCACCTCTGCAATGCCACCATCCCGCTCTGCAGGCCAGCTCTGCTCCAGCTCTGCACGCTCACAACCCACCCCATTGTAATTACACCTGCAGCACACCGTGCCCACAGGGACCCTCTGTCAGAAAAGGAGGCAAAATTAATCAAGTGAATGATTAATTGCGATCTGCGACCCAGCTTTCCGCCAGCCACAAGGGGTTCTGTGGGATTTTTCAGCCTGAAGGTGCTCAACATGCAGTACCTTTAAGGAGAGCAAGAGCTTTTTGCTTTGGTTTGGGTTTTTCTTTAGAGAGGGCTGTATAAAGCTCCGTGCCTTTGAGCGCCCCGCTGCTTATCGGGCTTTCATCTGCTTTGCTAACCTGCGGATGCAGGCAGGGCTGCATGAATGCAAATGTGCTCTGTTGTCCTTTGAGCAGCTGGAGATGGTGGCATTAGGGAGAGCTATCAGGAGGGCCCACGCTGGCGTTAATTCTGAGCTGCTCTCAATAAGGTGTTAATTTTGAATGGTCCATTTGATTTCCTGCCCTGCGGTGCCGTGGGGTGAGGGTGGGGAGGAGGGCGGCTCACGGGTGTGCAGGATGGGGATGTAAAACACATGGAGACCAGAAATGGTGTATGGGAACGGAGTGAATCGCTGCCAGTAAAACCCCAGACGTCATTCTTGTGGAAATCAGCACATGCCTAGAAGCTCCATGCTTGCCATGAAAGGCTCAGTCTCAACAAAACTCACATCCCTCCCGTTGGTGCAGGAGTTAAATGAGTCAAGGCTGTTTGTTGAGCATCGTTGGGGCTGAATGGGGCTCACTGTGCTGATGTTGAGATGCCAACACCAGTAAACCCATACTCACGTCTTGGTGGGTGTCATGGCAGAGCTGGCATCCGTGCTCCTCCTGGAGGACAGCTTGTCCATCCTGGAGCAGGTGGCTGAGCTGGATGGGATGCTGGGCACATCTCTCTGTTCTTGGCTGGATGGGAGGCTGGTGCAGCTCCCGTCATCTGAAACAGGCTGCAGCTCCAGCCTGAGCTCTGCTTTCTTCCAAGAAGCTGCTGGGAGTTGTCTTGCAGAAAAATCTTTTCTAATTTTTTTTTTTTTTCTTTTGGCACGGGGAGAAGCTTCAGGAAAACTGTGAGACTGGGCACACCTCCCTCCAGTTTGTCTTTAATTACAGCGAGGGAAGAGGTGGTAATTAGAACACACCTCGCCGTGCCTCATCTTCAGGTGAAATCAGAGTTAGGAAATATGCATGCTGCTCAGGGGAGCATCAGTGCCAGCGCTGGGCACGGATACCCAGCTGGCACGCAGGGCAGGATGGGGACAGCTGTCCCTGCCTCTTGCTATGGGAGTTGAGCAGGAGCTGGGGACAGCAGCATGCTGCTCACAATGTCAATTATTAGCGTGCTTAGTAAATTACCTAGTAAATTGGTCCTTAAAATTTCCAGCGGCGTGTCCTCTCTTGCACTCAGTGCCTGCAGCTGAGCTGTTGTGCTGCTCTGCAGGAGGATGGATGGAGCTGCCCATGTGGTGCTGGGCTTGGTGCTGTGCCCATCCCTGAGCTGGTTTTGGGGCTGGGTTGGGCACGGCTCCTTTCCCACCTCAAGGTGTGTTTTCCTTTCTGCTCGCTTCCAACTCTCCTTTCGCCTTTTCATGTGCACTTTAAAGGTCAGCCCATATCTGGAACATGCTTTAAATTTGCACGGAGAGCAGAGGACAGGAGGAGAGGGGAGGCGCTGCTGCGGCAGCTCCTTAGAGGGCACCCTTTGCCACTTTCCAATGCCTACGGACTCGCAGGGGCACAGGACCACCTGCCAGCCAAGGAAATAGCTTTTTCCCAGCAGAAATCCCCCAAAGCACAGGATGAACACACTGCAACCCTGCTCACTGCCATCAACAGCTGACCCTGGTTGCTGGCGCTCCATCACCTTCATCCTTCCTTGAGGGATGCTCACCTCTTCACCCCGCTGCCATCAGCAGGATGAAGCATCTCCTCCTCCTCGCTGCCTGACCCACTCCTCCTTGCTCCCAAACCTGTGTCCTCACCGTGTCCTGCATCCCTTAGCTCATCACAGGGCAAGGGGCACACCTGGCCTAGCGCTGTGCCCCCTCCTGTCCCCACATGCCACCCCCTGTCAGCACTGCCTCCTCCCCCCAAGACCTAATGCCGCTTCGTTTCTGTTTTAATTTTGCTGCGGTTTCACGACAGCCACTGCTGGGTCAGGAGTTACAGAAAGGTTATTGGTGAGTGATGGGTATTGACATCCTTAGCAGCGCCCTGACCCCATCAGTCTCGCTCTGTTCTTCTTTTTCCTTACGTTTGCCCTGCTTTTTTCTGAAGGGCTGCTCTGCCACAGATTGGCTTTGCTCATGCATAAAGCTTGCTTCATCAGATTTTTACCCAAAGCCACGTTGGGCGCTCCTGATTGCAGAGCAGGGCGGGAAGCGCTGGTTGTGCTGAGTGTCGGTACTGAGAGAGGCTTTTCATCATCATATTCGTATTTTGCTCCCACCCAATCCTCCTGTGCTGCCTTTTTCTCAGCTTTTTCACCCTCATCCTCTTGATTCACCCATGCAGCTTGCCCCGGTACCCACCTGCATCACATTGCCCATGCTTGGGGATGGTACAGGGACTCAGGAACAACCAGCTCCATACTGCAGGGATGCCTGGGGCAGTGGTAGTCACCATCCCTTGGGGGTGTCCAAAAACGTGGAGGTGTGACACTGAGGGATGTGGTCATTAAGGTTGGGAAAGACCTCCAAGATTCCCAAATCCAACCCCAGCCACTGCCCACGTCCCTCAGTGCCACATCCCCATCGTTCTGGGATGCCTCTAGGCATGGTGACCCCACCACTTCCATGGGCAGCTGTGCAGTGCAGCACCACTCTTTCAGAGAAGTTGTTCCTAATACCCAACCTGACCTCCCCTGGCACAACTTAAAGCCTTTCCCTCTTGTCCTATCGCTTTTACCTGAGAGAAGAGGCCAACTTCCATCTTACTAACAGTTTTTGGGTGGAAGGAGGCACCAATTCCACCCAAAAAGCACGAAAAGCTCAGAGATCAGGGCAGGGTGCATTGGGTCCAGCAGAGGCACGGCTCACCCCATCGACATGCAGAGCTGCTCTCCCATAGGCAGATAAGGACTGCCTGGCAGCCCATCCCTGCCTTCATCTGGAAGGACAGCAACCTTGGCTCAGGCTGTTTGGAAATAGGGCTGAGCTCATTGGAAGCACCTCTTATCTCCCTGCAGGGAAGGTTCTGTGCTGAGCACGGCGGTGCTGCGCTCCCCGATGCTGCGATAAGCCGCCCTTATCAGATGCTTCAGCACTAAAACTCACCGTGCTCCAACTAGTTGGGCTTTTTTTGGTTTTTTTTTTTCTCCTTTTTTTTTCTTTTGGCTTTATGGTTGCCTCCATAAAACCGGCTGGGAAAACTGCTGAAGCAGTAACCCTGCTTGCTTTTAAAGGCAGCTGCAAATCAGCCCCGTGCTCCGGTGCAGCGTGGAGCTGCTTTTATGAGTGCTAATTAACCAGGATCTGCCCTGGGCTCTGCCTCCCATCCAGCCCATGCAGGGCTGGGATTTCACTGCGCTGTGGTTCTGTGCTCAGCACTAATAGGGTTGGGAACGGATTGGTGTTTTGTAGGATTTGGTGGTGTTTGGACCCTGGGGGAAGGGTTGGTTGTTGGAAACTTGTGACCTCTGTGGGTCTGTCTGCATGAGCTGTAGTTGGGAAATGGTTTTTTGGGGAGAGCGAGCACTGTTGGGGTTGGAAGAGGAAACTGCCGAATGCCATTCTGCAACTTGAAATAATGGGAAAGGGCAGCAATTCCAGGAATTTCTGATCTAAGATGAGGAATGCATCACCTCCAGGATGTGGCCGGGCTGCTCCTCAGTCCTCCTGCCCATAAGTAAAGGGCCACCATTAGTGTCCAGTGGAGCTCCTTGGCCACAGCAGTGTTTCAGGCACAGGCTGTCTGTTTGCATGCTTCCAGGTCTGTTTGCATGCTTCCACATGCTTGCAGGTTTGCTTCTCCTGATGTTGCAGGAGGGGCAGGAGGCTGCCTCCGAGCTCCCCTTTACCTGGCAGGGCTGGGGCTAAAGGGAAAGACCCTGGTGCTGGGAGGAGCACTGCCACGCTGTGGGGTGCTGGGAGCCGAGCTGCAGGCTGACACATTGCAATTTATTTGGAACCCGTGAGTCTTTTCAAGAAAGCAATTTCTTTGACATTTTCTTTTGGCATTTGGAAGGGGGTAAAGGTAGTATTTCCCACGTACGCTCATCGCTCCCATCCCTTCCCCAAAGTGATTTAGATTTCTTGCTCTGCGAGATGCAAGCCATAAACTGTGCATAGAGGGAGGTCGGTGCACGCAGCGCGTGGAGCCTGGTGTGCTGTTTGCACAGCGGCGTCCATAAGGATGCCAGGAGCTCTGCAGAGCTCTGGGCTGCATGGCGTGAGGTTCCTTCCAGCCCGGGCTCCCACTGATGTGACACTCACAAGCAACAGTGAAATATCATCAGCATCATGGCTAGGCTTAAATCTTTACTGAGTCTCCATTTTTCTTTCTTTAAACGCTTACAGAATAAATGGAATTTATAATCAGAAACCATAAAATCCCTGATTTATGGTTCATCTTGATGACAATATTTAATAACTCGTGTATATTTTATTACATCTTTTTAATGCCCTGTTGTGGAATTTTACTTAGGCATCTCGCCCTCTATATCAACCTGTCGCAGCACAGATGGGCTGACTTCTTGCCTTGGGCTGCGGATGGAGCCAGGCTGGGTTCTGCCCAGGGCTGTCTGGGTCCATCCAAGTGGGCTCCACACTCAGACCTGGACGATCGCAGATCTGACGCTGTTCTCAGCTCCCTTCCAGCATCCCCAGCCAAGCTGCAGTGCAGGTGGAGGACAAATTCAGCTGTAGGGCCTCTCATCCCTCCTCAAGGACTTTCTGCTTGGAAACCAGCATCTATTTAGGTTATTGCTTTCCCAGTTCAAGTGCATTCTCCTCTGGAAAGCGCTCCCCACCTTTCTGGGATCGTTAGAGCAAATTAGCTGATGCATCCTATCAGCCTGCTGCACCCGAGGTACCAACCTGTGCTCAGTGCTTGCATGCAGAGGGAGCTCAATGAGCCACATTCTGGCTCTGTGGAAGAGCAGCAGCTCTCTGCTTCCTCCCTGCACAGCTGAGGAAGGAGAGAGGGCTGTGGGAACTGGAAGAGGATGGGGAGCAGATAAGGATGGATGTATGGAATGGACCGTGGCTTGGGGTCGTAGAATCATAGAATCATTTAAGTTGAAGACCATTAAGATCCCCAAGTCCAACCCAGCCCACCATGCCTGCTGCCCACATCCCTCAGTGCCACATCCCCACGGTTATGGAGCACCCCCAGGGATGGTGAGGCACACTCCCTCTGCAGCTGTGCAGTGCAGCACTGCTCTTTGGAGAAGGAGTTCTTCCTAGCATCCAACCTGTGTCACATCACCCTGATGGGGACTGATGGGCCAGCCACGGCTGTGCCCTCCCATTGGAACCCATTGGTTTCTTTTTGACATAGCCAGAAAATCTAAGTCTTGTTTGCAGCGTTTGGACTAATTTTTCATAGTGGGACTGTCTGAAATCTTTGCACTGGGAAATCAGCTGCTTCCTACAGATCTCCTGCTCTCTTGCAAAAACGTTTGTAGAGTTTTCATCCTGGGAATTGTCTCCCCCTCAGTGATTCAGCGTCTGCCTCTGCTCTGCCGGGAGGTGGGGCTGGCAGAGGTGTGAATAACCCCAGAGAGCTGTGGTGTGATGCTACCTGGGTCTAACTCCAAATTAAAGTCTGGCAAAGGAGGTGGCAGCCTATTAATACATCTCAGGCAAGGCTGGAAATGAAGAAAGGGAGTTACTCATGGTCTGGGAAGGTGGTAGGACAAGAAGGCTGGGGGCTGAGGGAGGGAGGGGTTTTGCCCAGCCATTAGAAAGCTCCCTGAGGGGCAGCCCTGGCGCCAGGCATCTGTGGGGCAGACAGAGGGGAGGATCTTTAGGAAACGCACAGGTCATCCTGCTGACCCCATCGGTGCCATCGTCAATTCCACCGTGGGCATTCGAGAAGTCGGCGTAATGGCTGGGAAATCTCTTCTCCTGACTGCATGCAGTGCTGGGAGGCACCGTGCTGCCCATGAAGCATTGAGCAGCAGTGATTGCAGCCCTGCAGCTCCATGTTTGCCATGGCAGGGGGCTGGGCTTTGCTGCCGAGGTGCCAAGGATGCTCACAGCAGATGTGCCATCAGCCATCCTGGTTTTCCTGCAGGTCTCCAAGGTCTCATTGGAGCTTGTGTTTTTTTTTTCTTAACGCTCCTGGAGTTGTGCAGTTGCACAGGAGTCTTGGCTTTCGTTTAGGAGGAGGTTTGACATGGAAAAAATGTGTGAAAATACGGCCGTAGGCTAATAAGCGAGCGTGTCTTTATTATTATTTTTTACGTAGGATCTGAAAATGAAGGCTTTTGGGGGGATCAGGCTTGGACTGGTGGAGCTGTGGGGTTTGCAAGGGCTGCAGTGCTGGGTTTGACCTGGGGAGCTCTGAGCCCCACGCCTGCAGGGACTGAGCCTTTTTTAGAGGGAAACCAGTGCTGGGCAAGGGGGGGTGAGTGATGTCCAGGAGCAAAGTTTGAGGTAGCACTGGCAGTGTGGGTGCTGGCAGCCAGCCCTGGGCGCTCCCCCTTCTCTGCACTGAGCAGAGCTTAAATGCCACAGGAATCCGTGTCGCTTTTCAGAGGCTGTTACAGCAAATTGTTAGCAGGCGAGGGGCAGCGCAGGAGCTGTCGCTATCGGCTGCGTTTTGCTAATCTGATCTGAAGGGTCCTCTTGTGAGTGCATCTGGAGCGGTCCCTGCCTCGCTCTGCAGATGCAGATTGCCATGTGTGGGATAAGGGGCACTGAGACATTCCAGGTTCCCCTCCTAAAGCTGTGCCCCCCCCTCTGCGTGCTGCTGCGTCCTGCGGCTTTGCACCTGAGTGTACATCAGTGCACAGTGAGTCAGGATGGAGAAGGCTGTGCGTGGAATCCTGAATAACACTTCTCACTTCAGAGAACGCCTTTATTGCAAAAGCTGTTTGGTTTCCTGGGACAGTTTCCATTCGTGCAGGGCAGTTGATGTTCCAGGAGCTGCTGTGTGTCCCAGTGGGAGTGCAGCACACATCCCGTGATGGGTGGCTCTTCCAGCAAGCAGAACTGCCTTCGGTTCTGATGAAACCCCATTGCCGAAGTGGAGAAAAATCCATTCTGTGGAAATTTTGCTTGTTGGAAATTTCTTTTGCAGATGAGGTAGTTAGGGGATTTTTTTCATTAAAAGCATATATATATATATCTCTATATTTGAGTTTCGCTGGATTTCCATTTTCCAGCCAACTCTCTCTGCGACGCTGTTCCTGCAGCAGCGTATGGCTTTTTTTTCCCCTCAGGAAATTTTCTAATATCAATTTAATTTTGACTCTCACAACTGCATCTATTCCGCAGGGAACGCTCCCGCCAAGGAAGTTTTCCCTCTTAGCAGCAAGTTCATTTTCCAGCTTAAAAACATCATTCAGTCATTCCTAATGAAAGATATAATCAACTTTCAGGCTTCTTGGCTTAGCTGAGCCCCTAATGGGGATGGGGAAACCATTCCAACAGTGGCTCAGCCTGCCTTTCCCTCACGCAGGCTGTGCTCACAGCTTGCAATGAGTTGCACTGGGTGAGGTTGCACCCAGAGAATGCAACCCGTGCAGGGCTGTGCACATATGGGTGCAGCATCCACGTGGGTGCAATGCAGGAGTTGATTGCTCGATTTGTGGCCTTTGCAGCCTGCAGGGTTTGCTCCATTCCAGCCCCAAGCTGAAGCTTTTGGACATTGTTGCACACAGTGCTTTGGGGCCGCTGGGCACGCAGATTTGCTTTGCTTTGCTGCATGACATCTGCAGGCAGTGGGTCAGCTGAGCTTTTGTTTTCTTGCCTCGGAATGAACGAGAAAGAAGAAAAACCCAGACAGCCCCATTTGTGTCCTGTCTGATTGCATTTCCGTGCCTACATATCTGCTCTGCATAAATGTTGGTGGAGCGCTACGGGGGGAATAGGCTGTCGTTGCATGAATGTGCCTTGCAGCAGAAAGGGCTCGGTTTCCTTTGAGACCTCACTGCATTACAGCACAGGTACTGCACCACACGTCCCCTCCTGCACCCAGATCTCCCTCCTGAGCAAGCAGGATTACACTGCTCTGCACTGCCCGTGGGTCTGCACACACACACAGCGCCCATCCCAGCCCCTCTGCTCCCCCAGCCCATCAGTCCGTGTCCTTCTGTCCTTCTGCTGAGCCTTTCACTGCTGCCTTTCCTCCCTCTGACTTACAGGATTAGGCACAGAAATGGAGGGTTGTGGTGTATAACAGTGGGGCTGCAACTTAAAAATAGAGTGCAATTACACCATGGCAGTGCTTCTGAATCACCTCCCCACCGCTCGCTACTCCTGATAACAGGCATTTCTCTGTGTTTCAGCACTAAGGATGCCTGCTTTCTGCCCAGTTGTGCCTTTGGCTTCTTGGTCACCCTGTCTGTGTGGTTTTAGCATTCAGTGGCACCACTGATACTGCACTTATTCTTTAATTAATTTACAGCCATGGAGCTGCCCTTCCAGTTACATGTGTGGAAATTACAAGCGTGAGCAGCGCAGCTGCTGTGCAATCATCCCACCACTGCACTGTGATTGCACCTGTTGTGCCATCAGCGTGCAGCTAAGGTGGAGTTTTGGTGGCTCTCTTGGCATGGATGGGGGAATGGTGGAATTACAGAGCTGACAGGTGACCCACAGAACTCATGGAGGGCAGCTCCTGGCTCCACACAGCATCACCCAGAAATCGCACCCACACCCGGAGTGATGATGCTGCAAAGGCTGGTGGTAGAAGCCAAGCACACATCTTCTGGGGTGCAGCAGTGGGATTTTTTCCATTTTGGCCCCAAATCTGTTGAATTTATGATGTTAAGCAACCTCTTTTCCCTTGGCGATTTGCCACGTGTGACAATGCTGCTGTTGAGAAGGGTCCCACTCAGCAGACTTGGGCTGACAGAGCTGAGCTCAGTGCCTGTCACACATCTAATCTCCCCCTTTTCACTGGAACAAGGAAAGCTGTTTTCCTGCCTCTCGAAGCTGGTTGAGACCTACAGATGACGAGCACAGTAACGTAATGCATTTTTATCATTATTAAGCTCCCAGCGCCTCTTTCCCTGTCAGTACAATCAGGCTAATGAGATGTACCTACAGCTCCCAGAGCTGGGAGGACAATTCGGTCCATTTCTTCCATTTGGATGGAGCAGAGCGCTGTCGGTTGCCCATATCCCTCTGCCACCACTGGTGCCAGCTGGTGCAGGCTCCAGGACCGGGGGCCAGGGTCCTCCCTGGTGCATCATCATTGACTTTAATTGGGCTCCGCCAGGGAGAGGTTTGGATTGTGGATCTGCTGGCGGTGGGTTGGTGCCAGATGGCAGATCTCCATGTCCTCTTCCCCTACAGCCTGAAGGCAGAGAGGGGAAAGAGCCTCGCAAAGGGGGAAAAATGGGCAGAGAATCCTGAAACACAATGAGGGCTGATTCAAAGCTGCTGCGCTCCAACCCGGTTTGCTCATTATGCGCTTGTAATTGGCATCTGAGATGTGTGCTTAGAAGCAAAGCCTTGCTACCCCTTGGCCAAGTTCTGCAGTGACGTCGCTGCCCTCCCCACAACACCGTTTCTCCTTACTTAACACAGAGTCATTAAGGTTGGAAAAGACCTCAAACATCATCTGGTCCAACCATCAGCCCTTCCTCCCACCTTGCCCGCTGAACCTTGTCCTTATGGCTCTATGACACTAATGCTGAAGTGATTTAATGACCAGCCCGGGTGTCCTGAGGGAGGGCCACGACTCCTTCAACCACCACAAAGCGTTGGGGCTTCGTGGGGGGACAGCAGGGCACTGTGCTGGTGGTGGACTTGGGGTGTTTGTGTGGGGAGCCCTTGGCTTTCACGCTCTTCACCGTGAACCCTTCTGCTCTGAATCTGCTCTCCCATTTTGATATTCCCTTTGGTGCTTTAGAGCTCGCTCATGGCTATTTTATGTATCTATCTATAGTTGTATAGTTAAGAAAAAATGGCCCAATTGTGGCTTTTCACACGCGTTCCTCACTCTGCAAAGAAGAGCAGCGATGGGAGGAGGTGGCAGCGATTGGTATAGGCACAGTGGGATGTGGGGACGCTGGGGGTTCCCTAAAGCAGCCCAGAGCTGTCACCCAGAGCCCCTTCTGTCACTGCTCCATCTGTGCCTCGTGGGTTATCTGAGGACGTGGGGTCCATAGAGCAGGAGTCAGAAGGGAGCAGCGCCGTAGTACAACCACATGGAAGCTGATAACTCGCAGTGATGGCTTTGCCAGCAGGGAGGGAAAAAAAAAAGAAAAAAATCCAACACCCTGTAAATTTACTTTGTTTTGATATTCAGCTACTCCTTTTTCTTGTGAGTATGTGCTAATGTGTATGATAGCTCCGTGGCTGTGTCAGAACACAATATTCAGATGGTTCCCACCAGTTGGTGCTTGACGAGCTGTTTCGGAAGGCTGGCATGGAAGAGGGGAGCATCTCTGTGTCAGCATCCCCCCGCTCCCGCCTGCCTTCATCTCAGGCCTCCATCCCCACCGAAATGAGCAGCAAATCAATGTGTGCCTAATAAAAGATGATTGGAAATTGCTAATAGGAGTGTGGGAGGGCAGCCTTGCCGCCCGGAGCCGAGATGAGTATGGATTTTCTCTTGCCAGGGATTGTAAACACTGCTGAGCTCCCCAGAGAGCCCCGGATGCTCACCCTCTCCTTTTGCCCTCATCGTTCTCCAGCAGCCTTAAAGGAGCCCAGTAATGGCAATTAACTGCATTAATTAGCAAGAGCTAGCAGCGCTTAGCCCCCGTCCCAAGCTGTGCATGCTCTGGAAGGCATGTGATAAATGAGGGCATCGGGTGGGGAGGTTCTCAATGCCTTGGTGCTGGGCTTTAATCTCTGTTCCCCGTATCTGGGAGCCCCTTATTTATTTACAGTGACCCCACGCCTCCCTGGGCAGCCTGTTCCAATGCATTACCACCCTTTCAGAGAAAGGAATTTTCCCTAATATCCAACCAGCAGATGCAAAACCCCTTCTGGGCAGCTGGTGCATGTGGTTCATCCATGTCACAGGACAGTCCAAAGGCAGCTTTGAGAATGATCTTTCTTTGGAGTGAGGTGCCCAGTGCCAGGACACGGAGCTTTGAGATGCCCAAAGCTCTGCTTGGCAGCAGCCCGCGCATCACCGTGGCCAAAAGTATTAATGCGGGGGAAAAGTTAACCACACTTACTGAACTGCAAAAAAGGTTGTTTTTATACCCCTTTATTGGAATATAAAGACAGCTTTTATAACCTTTTAAAGGGACATAAAAGCAGCTCGGAGACTTGAAAGCTCGCTCCAATTTAAGACGGCGTGGCGATGCTGACAGGTTTGGGATGCGGTTGCAGGGAGGAGAAGGGGACTGCAGCGGGTGGCACGTGCTGCTGGGGTGCACACTGCGATGGGATCCCTCCTCTCCCCCCCACGATGGGGATTTGCCTTCATGCCCTGTGTTGGCACAGCGGTCGGTGGGACGCGACACGAACAGCAGGGTGACCTTTCCAGCAGCCCCACGGCACAGGTTGAATATGGAGAGGCTGTGATGCTCTCTTCTCCCCATGCCACCTCCCAGATAATGAAGCTTCCAGACAAAGTGCTGCATGGCCACGAAGAGGACGGGAGCGGGAGCAGCTGCTTCTAATTTTGCTTCGTGGGGAGGGAGGGAGGTGATGCTGAGAGCACCCCGCATTCTCTGCACATATTTTTCATCATTATAGGCAGAAATGCCAGAGTGGTGACAGATATTAATGCAGTTCACGCCGGGAGAAAATCTTCTTTCCATCAGACTCAATGTTCAGCAAGAGGGCAGTGCCATTTGCAGCCCTCGGGAGGATGTGTTTGAAAGGTGATGTGTTCTTTCCCCGGGAAGTTTTATTCCGAGATGAAGTTCAGATTGGAGCAAGGGCACCTGGATCCGTCGCAGTGGGGCATCGTGGATCCAACCAGATGTGCTGGAGAGGCGTTGAGGTTTGGGTGCAGCCCAAAGTGCCCACGCAGAGCCTGGGGATGTCACTGCCACGTGTGGCTGTTTTGGGGCTCGTGCTCCATCCTATGGCACGCAGCTGTAAGGTCTGCAGAGTTCCTCTGCACAGCGCTGCGCTTCCTCGCGCCCCTCAGCCTCCTTCTATTTGCTTATCCCACTAAATATTCATCAGTAACATTTAAGACAAAGGAAAGAGATAATTACAAGGGGAGAATTTTTTTGCAGTATTAAAGGTTAACAGAATTCTTGGCATTTGTGCCTTGTCGATCTCCGTGTAATTATGCTCATTTCCCAGAATTCAGAGGTGACTGTGCCTGTTAACGCTCAAAGATGGTACCCCGGGAATTAAATTTATGAGATCATTTCTCAAAATCTTCAGATTCAACCCAAGCATCCCGCTTAATGGCACGGTCATTATTAATGTTATTCTTGGACCCGCCGCGCGGGGCAGAGGACGGGTGGCAAACAGAACACTGATGCATGTGGGCAGCAGCACGCCTGGCTTTTGTTCCTGAGCCATTTGGCAACCTCAGTGCTTTGTGAAATGAGCATTTCGCTTTGGGTTGGCGGGAGCTGCAAAGGTGTGGGTTGGAGGTCCAGCAGAGCAGCGCCGTTTTGGCTGTCGGGAGTCGGGATGGGAGCATTTGCATCTCCGCAGCTCTGGTGTTTAATGAGAAAACAAGTGTTAGCCCATGCGACGTGCCTTATCAGTGCACAACAGGAGGCAAAAGCAGAGGAGCAAAGCTCGGTTCTTTGCATTCCTCGTGTCCGTGCTGGAGCTGCTGAGGAGCTGAGGTGAGCACCGAGGCACGGCTCGCTTTGCTGTGCCGCCTGAGCAGACTTTTCCTCCGTTGGTGCTGTTAAAATGCAGAGCGGGTAGGGCTGCGGAGCACTGGGTTAATGTCATACACTTACACAGTGCTATTGGATGGCCCACGGCGTGGTTTTACCCGATGTCATCACCTGATTCATCCCACCAGATGCTGTGAGCGGAGGGGCTGCGCTCCTGAGCGCTAACACAGCACGACCTCGCAGCCATGCAGCGAGCAGCAGATTGATCCGAAACCAATATCGATCCGTACCACGCACAGCTGGGATCAATCCCCCTTAATATCTTCCCCTGTGCCAGTGCGGCTCGGTATCTTTGAGAATTCTCTAGTAGACATGTTTAATATGACAGCGGCGCGTATGGAGGTGTCACTCCATCAATGCATATGTTGTGTTGGGTGGGCTGTGCTCGGAGGCTGAGATAGTGAGAACTGTCAGAAAGGAGCAATCAGTAATTCAGAACGTCTCCTAAGGGGATTTGCCCATGGGGATGGGGGGGTCACCATCCCTGGGGGTGTTGCAGAGCTGTGGGGACGTGGGCAGTGGGCACAGTGGGGTGGGCTGGGGTAGGACGTGAGTTGCAACAGGTTGGGAAAAGCAGAAAGCGGAGCAGGGAGGAGCTGCTTGGATGGCTTTATGCATTTTGCATGCTGTCTGTGCCCACTGCTTGGAGCCGGTGTCAGGGAATGAGGGCTGAGTGCCCGCGGGGACACTCCACACATTCAGAAAAATGGCCCCAAATGGCCCCAAATGCAATTTCTCTGCTCAATGCAGGGAAAGCCTTTGGGGCAAGAAGGGCTCAGAATGGCTCCAGCCAAGGAAGGCTCTCAATCATTGCTTCTTAATTGGGGTCGGCGTTAACAAGGGGATAAATGAGGCAGTGTGGTGAGCAGAGCAGGAGCCCACATCCTTTGTGTGCCGTGAATGGGCACTGCTGCACGGGGCTCAGTGCTGTGTGTGCACCTGACTGATGCCAAGCAGTGAGGCCGTGTGTGCAGCCATGGACCTGATGGAGAATAATGCAGCGCCGTAGCATGGAGGGGAATTGTGAATGGTTTGAGCATAAATTATGGTTCTGATCATATTTGGCAACTTCAGACTAAAAATAAACGTGGACTTTGGGGTTACAGATTGCCATCTATCAGCTTTGTGAAAAGGAGAAAAAAAAAAGGAATTAAAAGCCAAATCCGGCCATAGAAATTGCCTGGCTGTGACCTACTTATGGAAAGTCAGGTTTTTTGTTGGTTCTTTTTTTTTTTTTTTTTCCTCCAGGATTGAACTCTGTCAGTATGGGGAGGTGTGGGCTGTATGTGTGTAGGTTTGCTGGCCGCTGGGTGTGAGGGCATCCATCGAGCAGCCTCTGAGCAGATGCATGGGAGAGGGATGCCGTGTAGTTCTGGGCAAGCTGGAAGAGGTGGAAACTGTTTCATTTCAGTTGATGGAGGAGCGTCAGTGACAGGCTTGCATCAGGGCATGGGACCACTCAGCGATGCACGTTGGCCTTGTTTGTTCTGTTTCACCCTAAAGCAGGAGGTTTTGCTGGAAGGCTCAGCGCTGAGGAGGCCCCTGCAGCAGTGGAGAATGCTGGCTGGGGCTGGGTTTGGGCTTACAGTTGCAGCTGATTTGGGGCAAACCGATGGTGCAAAAGCCATGGCTGGGCTTTGGGGGAGCACAGGGGCGAGGGAAGGGAGCGTGCCCCAGGAGCTGCTGCGGAGTGGCACTGCCGAGTCTCACCCTGTCCAATCTTGCTGGAAAATTAAGTCAATATCTGTCCCCTCCTCAAATATTTTGCACAGCAGCACCCATGGCTCCTTCTGGCGGTGTCCCTGAGAGCTCTCTGCATCCTCCCTGCTGCTCATTGCTCCCCTGCATCCCTCCATGCGATGCTCCCCGCCCCTCCTGCTCGCAATTGCTGCCAGGAGGGGGGGCCTTCAGCCTTGGAGGCTGCGAGAGGAGATAAATATGTGTGCAGAGCAGGTGTGTGTGTGCGCCCGGCTCGTTCCGCTTGTTTCCTGCCTGTTGCTTGCGAAGGAAGGAGATTTTTATCTGAGCAGGAAGAAAGCAAAGGAGCTGAAAGCAAGGCGAGGTGCTGCTTTGCAAGCATCTTCGTCCGTGCATGGCAGGCTCTGCTGCTGTGGTCAAAAAGCAGCGAAGGAAGAAAGGCTCTCTCATCCCCAGAGGAGGCTACAAAGCTCTCTTTCTCTTCCTGCTGAACCTTCACAGCTGGACTCGGTTGCTGGCTCCTCTGCTGCTGGAGCGACTGAATTATTGAAAGGAATCTTGATTTTGTTTTCTCTTTGCTGTTTTCATGCGTTGCGTTTATTGTCTATAGATATTTTTAAAGTCTGAAGCAATTACAGCTGTCACAAAAGAGACGAGCTGTGACAGGCTGATTTATATGTACATTGCATGTGTGCAAGAGAGGGAGAGCGGGATGGGCAGGGATTCTGCTGGGCATTGGTATGCAGGAACCAGCCATTTAAATTCCTTGGGACTTGCGGAGGACACCAAGCTTCTCCTAACAGGGTTGGTTGGTGACTTTGGGTTGGGATGTCTGGAAGTCACTGCAAGCCTTTTGAGGTCCTCCTGCTCTCAGCACTGACAGGTGCTTTCTGTCCTGATGGAGGATGCCCAGTTTGAATGTTGCTTTAGGAGTTTGCATGGCTGCAGTCCTTGTGATCCCATTGGTTTTGCTGATGAAGGAGCTTGTCACTGCCTGGGCAAAGGAAGCAGGGTGTGCGCTGAGGGTCCTGTTCATGAGGGCAGCTAGTAAGTAGCACAGGGTGGTCCCAAAAGGATGCTCCAGCAAGATCAGTGCCTCTTGTTCCTCGCTGACTCACACATCCCTGAAAATTCCCTGCTCTAGGGGAAATGCAGCTCTGCACGTGGAGTTTCATTCTGTCACAAACTCATCTTGCTGTTTGCAGCTAGGTTTTGTGGCTGCAAAAGTTGTGAAGCCCTCCTGCACTGAGCAGGGTGAGCTGCAGAGCTCCCTCCTCCCGCTGAGGGCTGCAGAGAGCTGCTCCCTTCTCCAGGGAGCCGGGAAGCGGAGGGTGGGAATGCAGGGCAGCACGTCCCAGCAGTGCTGGATTCATAAAGCAGAGCCTTCGGAAGGGAAAGGAGTCAGGAGAGAGATGCAAAGCAATCCCCTTCTCATATGACCTATCAGCACGCACAATAATAATAAAGCTTTATTTGATTGAGTGTTTCCTCTGCCTGGCACAGCTCATAATGTTGGAGAGATTAAATAGCACAGTTAGTGAATTAAGCAGTAGTTTACAGGGGATTCGGAGACTCTGGGGATTAGTAACGGGCTATGGATCCTTTCACATCTAGGTCACCCCTCGGAATCCAGCTCAGGTTGGCAGTGATTTAAAGCCCACAAAAATTCCCCGGTGCGGGGCGAGGGCTGCAGAGCGTGCGGCGAGGGATGGAGGAGGGAGGATTTGGGGACGGGGCAATGCGTGAGCCGGGGGTGCGGGGCTGCAGGAGCTGAAGGCAGAGCAGCTCTCTGTGGCTCCGGGATGTTGAGCTCTGAGGATTGCTCCCAGCACCTTTTGCAAGCACGAAGCTGTGCCTGGAAATATTATTAACGCGTCCGGCCGCTAGCGGAGGGAAGGAGGAACTGCTCGGCATAAGCAAATGCGATATCTGTTAAATTATGAGCTGATAAAAAGTACTCGGGGACTGCGCTTGCAGCTGGGGAGGAATTTAGCGCTGACGCTCATGTCTGTGAGGTGCAGAGGACCAGGAGGGCACCCTCCTGCCTCTCCTTGTCGCTGCCTGCGTGGGGTTTTTTTTGGGTGGGTGATGGGAAGTGTGGGAAAGGGGAACCATCCTGCGCCTCAGTTTCCCCTCCCTGCACAGCGCCTTTGTGCCCGGGGAGGGGATGGCGTGGAAGCAGAGGGGGTAAATATCAGAGGTCGTTTGGCTGCCGGGTGCAGGTAAGCACGCCGGGAAGCGAGGAGGGGAGAAGGGGGGGAGGTACCCCATGCCATCCCCGTGGAGCACGGTGCGGTGGGGGTTAAGGCGGCCGTCCTTCGCCTGAGAGCGCGCGCCCACTGCCTGCGCGCGGCTGTGCGGTGCTGTGAGCGTGCGGGAGCCAAAGTGCCGGTCAGTGATGGAGCCGCTGCCATGACAACCCCGGGCAGTCAGCCTGCGTGCCGCACAGGGATGCTCCCCAGCAGCCGTGCCGCCGGGGCTGGGATGCTGCCGCCCTTCTGCACCCCGTCCTCCTGCTGCTGAGGGTGTCCGACATCCCAACATCATCCGACGTCCCGCAGCCCGGCATCCCAGCGCCCTGCGTCCCGCCGGGACCAGCCTGCCTTTGGGACCCCGCGCTGGGGCTGGAGGAGGAGAGGGACTGCTGGGCACTCGGAGGCCTTTGCCCGCTGTGCCTTTGTTGCTTCTGGACCCGCTTGCTAGCTCGCTGCAGGGAGTGGTGGTCTTTTTCTGCCGCCTGTTGTTGGCTTTTCTTTCATTCTTTTTTTTTTTTTTTTTTTTTTTTTTTTTTTTTTTTCTTCTTCTTTTTTTTTTTTTTTTCCCTTGTTTTTATGGACTGCCCCCGCTCGGGGAGCTGCGAACTCGGGACAAGTGTGTGTGTGCGGGGCGGGAGCGCGGCGCAGCCCCCGGCACCTCCGTGCCCAAGTGAGCCTCGGACTGCTCCCGGGAAGAGCCGGCTCGCCCAGCGTCCAGCACCTTTGCCACTTCTCCTCCTCCTCTTCCTCCTCCCCCCGGCCCTCCCGTCCTCCTCCCTCACCCGAGGATACTGGGGACTCCCTCCGGATGCCGCTCGGCAGGCTCAGTGCTCGCAGGCTGCCTTTCCAGGGGCTCTCCTGATCTCCGTGGAGCTCCGCATCGCTCGCCTCCGCGCCCGCCCCGGTGGTTTTGCTCCCCCCCGTCCCCACACACACGCACCCCCTCCCTCCTCTCCCCCCTTTTGGCTCCCGGTGGCCTCGTCGGGTGTGTTTTTTGCCTGGTGGAAAAGTCCCTGCTGCCCAGGATGGGGGTCGGTGGGTGCTTAGCCCTGCCCTGGAGGTGCCTAGTCGTCCTCTGTCTCAGGCTGCTCTTCCTTGTGCCCGCAGGAGTGCCCGTGCGCAGCGGAGATGCCACCTTCCCCAAAGCTATGGACAACGTGACTGTGCGGCAAGGGGAGAGTGCCACGCTCAGGTAGGAGCTGCTGCCTCGGGTTGTGCTGGGGGGAGTTGTGCTGCGCGGGAGCTGCCTGTGCCTTTGGGATGTGCCTCAGTTTCCCCAGTCGGGGAACTAAAAAGCTGTGAGTGCCGCTCCCCTCTTTAGGGCAGCGGGGGGGATGTGGGGCTGTGTGCTGCACCCCCTGCTCAGGTCCTGCCTGTAGCAGTGCCATGGGAGCAGGGGTTGTGCCCAGCGCTGTGCCCCACTCCTGGTCCCTATTCTCGCAGCAGATGGGCGCAGTGTCCTGCTGGGGCTGCTGGGCAGGGACACGAGCAGTACAAGGCTGCATTTTAATTGCTGTGCTGGGAGCAGTGCTTGCAACTCCGGAGAGACTTTGGTATCTGCGGGGTTGGGTGTGCGCAGGGGAGCGAGTGGAGCAGGGCCAAGGCAGGATGACAGAACAAGGGGATGATCTTTGGTCGGACTCTCTTACAAATGTGAATCCTCTCCCTGTGTGTTTGCTGGGACTCGGCATCGTGTAGCTGTGCCTTTCAGCCCCACAGCCCCTGCACCTTCCCAGGAGGAAAGAATGGAGCAGCCGTGTGCCATCCCGATGATTTTGTCTTGTGGCATGTCATGGCTGGGCCAGAAAGGTTGGATGTGGGTGCATAGGGGTGTGTTGGATCGGAGCTCACCTCCTGGCTTCTGGTTAAAATAGCTCTTCCAAACATCTGGGCTTTCCCAAGCACCGAAAATCCTATGGATTTACAATGGGATGTCGAAGAGGGAAGGTTTCGTGTTAAGGGAGCAAAAGGTGCAGGAGCCGTGGGTATGGGCACTCTGCAAACTCACTGGGAGGAGGAGAACTGCTCTGCTTGGGGTTCCTGCCCACGGTGCCCAGCCCCGCTCAGTGTGCAGCGTGCAGACAAACCAAGCATTGCACAGAAAGCAGAGGGACAGCGGCGTGAGTCAGCACGGAGTCAGGGCTGCTTTCCTTCTCAGCGAGGCTGTTGGGTGGTGACACACGGGTGACAAATCTTGCACCTGGCTTTGGGAAGCAGCCCTGCAGGCAGTATTCTCATTGTGCTTTCCCTTGGGCCCGTTGCTTTTGGGAATTATCCATCTCATGGCATTAGTTTGGTCACTGGAGAGGTGTAGCAGTGCGTGTTGCAGTGGCAGTTTGGTGGTTTTTTCCTGCTGGTGTAAGGTGGGGACGGTTGGGAGCAATGAGTCGCTCTGGCGGTGCAGCCATCGATCTGTTGTTTGGGAGTTCACTTGTTCAGAATAGCAATGCTGCCGCGTGTTTCCTCCCGCCCAGCACACTGATGCTGGGAGCACAGGGAGGGGGAAAACGATCTTCCTCTCTTTTTTCCTCCCTTCCCACTCATTTCCATGCGCGGTGGGAGGACGGCGAGCCGCAGCCAAGGACTTGGAAGGAAGCATATGTCTCTGGAGGTCCCTTTTTATGGTTCTTTCTTTTTTTCTTCTTTTTTTTTTTTCCCAGCTGACAAAAGGGAAAGCAAGCTGAAAAACTTTGCTGCTTCTGTGAAAACCCCACGAGGGCTGCAATTAGGTTACTCCACACTGGGTGCCAGCAGCCCTGCAATGCCCTCCCCGCTCCATGCCCGGCGTGCTGGTCACAGCACAACGCATAGCTGCAGGGAGCAGCTTGTGCCCGGGCCCAGCAAAGCACAGCCCCAAAGCTCATTTAAAGGCGTGCAGGCTTTGCTCTGTGTTGTTCCACAGTTATGTTTGGGTGTATGGCTGCAGGTGCTTTGGTTGGGGATGGTGCGTTTGGGGTCAGTGCCATGGGGCTGCGTTCATGTGCCTGCAAGGATGAGTCAGAGTGGGGTGGGGGCACCAGGGATGTTCGTTTCCTTCTGTATTGGGACGTCTGCTGAAGCACATAGACTTTTGTGTTGCTTTGGTCATGGTTAAATGTAAATCTGTGGTTAAATGCTGGTATAGAGCTTGTGCCTGGGGTGGTTGTGGGCGAGTTACTCTGGGGAGCAGTAGAAACTGCAGGGATGGGAAGAAGACTTGTGGATGTCCAGCCTGACTTCTCAGTGCCTTTATCAGTGCCCGTGTTGGGCTCTTGGGGTTATGCTTAGGGCTTGGGGATAGCACAGGGTGCCTTTCTTCATCACACGGTGAGGGTGAGGCTGGTCCATCCCATCCCACACCTTGGTTGCATCCTACCCACCCCCGTAACAAGCAGCTCGCACCCTGTGCTTGCAGCAGTGCCGAACCCAACCCATTTCTCAGACCTCTGCAGGAGCTTTCTCAGCACCAAAACAAGAGGTTTGATTGCGGTTTCACTCTGATAGGCATCAGTCAGCACTTCCCACGCACGGCTCTGACAATGCCAGCAGCACACATGGGTGCTTGCAGGCGTCCCCATGAGTTCACAGTGCCCTGAGCAGGAGCAGGTGCAGATCCAAGCAGAGCAGCACTTCTTTCCCTGACTGCTCCCTGGTTTTCCCGATGCTTTTATTCACTTTGATTCCACCGTGAAGAGTCAAATCTGAGTTTAACAGAGGCTGAATCCCTTCTAACCCCTATGTTTCATGTGGTTTCTGTGCCCTTTGCCATTGCTCTCCACAGTGCTTTACCTGAACCTGTTTTTACAAATGCATTTTGCCTGTGTTGTGCTCTGGAAGTAATTTTGGAGAAATGATAACTTGACGGTGAAACAAAACAAAATCCAACATGTTTGTTTGCCTTTGACGGATACAAACAGAACCTGCCTGCTTGCTGCACAGGAGGGAATCTTCCTCACACACGGCTCTGTTCTGTGTTGGATTTGGATCCCTTCCTGCACCCACAGACCCACAGCAGAGGGGTTGCACAGCCCCATTGCATCCCCAGCGCTGCTTCTGGCTTTGCTTGCGACGGCGTTTCTGAGAGAGGAGTTGATTGCTAAAGTGACATGTCAGCAAATCTCAGCCACCTCTCCCCCATCTCCGAGATGGAATCAGCCTAAAGTGGGGGGGGGGGCGGGGGGAGAAAAAACACACACACGTCATATGCATGGATTATTTTTATTTTTTCTGAGTACAGTTTCCATCTGAGATGAGATGCGCTCCTGATTGCTGTGCCAGAGAGGGCTTCCCTTTATAGCTCTGCTGCCTCGAGCTCAGCGTGGCTTTTGGGGCTGGGGGCATCTTGTGCATTTCTGTGTCCATCCTAAGGCTGAGTGCCAGCTTGAGGAAGGTGTAAATCCAGCAGATGGCACTTTGGGATGGGAAGGGCTGGTAGGGTGAGGATCAGAGCCTGTAGGTACACAGCTGTCCAGTGGGAAGGTGCTGGGGTGGCATTTCTGACTGCTAAGCCAGTGTTATGAGATGGAAGTTCATCTGATGTTAGGTGCCCCCCGAGGTCCTGTCAGTGTGTTCGTCTCTGTGTAGCCCTTGGAACATTTCCTTTCTCTGTCTCTGTGAGTCATCTGCTTGCACTGCAGTCTTTGGTGGTGGGATGTGCCCCTCTGTTGGGAAAAGTGCAAAGTGTGTTATGCAGGGGGGCTCTGCAGATGGCCAGCAGCACCCTGCTCTCACCTGGAGTTTGGAGTCCCAGCAGTGGGACAGCCTTCACCACGATTGAGCTCAGAATCAAGCATGGGACCTGAATCTGTGCCCCTTCTGTTGGCTTCAGGGGAGTTATCCAGCCTTGGTCTAGCAGAGCTGCTCCTCTCTTCTTCCAGACCCCCCAGCCTGCCCGTTTCTGTTTGTGGTGCTGGAGCTCAGACACCCTTATTTTCCTTCAGGAGGAAAGGGGAAAAATAGGAAGGACTTAATCTACGACCACATCAGCAGGAGAACTGGCTAATAGAAATTGTAATGAGAATACAGAGCCAAACAAACAAGCAAATGGGAAAATGCAATCCCCCCACTGCAATAAAGAGATTTATGCCGACAAAGGGGCTGATCCGGCGCTCATTAATGTCACCACAAGTCTTTATCCTAACTGTAATGGACTGTGGATCAGGTTGGAAGACAGCATCTTAGCTACAGTATGCAAACTGTTGACGCCCTGTGCAAGGAATAGCAATGCAGAAAGCCTTCTCCCAGCAGGAAGAGTTGGCTCTTTGTTGCATGCAGCACTTCTGCAAGGCGAATGCGTGATGCCCTTGCGTGTAACGTTCAGAGGTGCAAAAGCCACTGGAAGCTGAGAGCTAGGCTG
The DNA here is from genome assembly GCF_951394365.1 of Tetrao urogallus. Taxonomy (NCBI): domain Eukaryota; kingdom Metazoa; phylum Chordata; class Aves; order Galliformes; family Phasianidae; genus Tetrao; species Tetrao urogallus. The sequence goes on along the minus strand of NC_136835.1, from coordinate 4,646,257 downwards.
GCTGCTTGGATCTCCTTCTGGTGGAATGCCACGCATGCCTTCATTGCCAGGGCGTTAGGAATCTCGCCTTGAGTAAGGGTTCTTGGCTCTTCCCAAGCGTTGGCTCTTCCCAAGCAGCAGTCCTGCTGGAAGGAGGTCGGTGGTTTACGTGCAAAATGAGGAGATGGGAGAGCAGATGGGTGGGGATGGGTGGCTGGAGGCAAACTTGGCAGCTGTGCTGTCCTCTGGAAGAGGAGCTGGTGGTGATGCTGAGATGGGGAGGGAGAGACACCTCTGGGGAGGGAAAGGACACCAGGGGTCAAAGAGGAGACGCATGAGTCTAGCTCTGCATGCCAATGAGGACAGAGTAAATAAGGAATAAAACCACCTTTCAGCACGAGCAGCTGGTGAAATATCACAGGTTTGTTTGGTGGATTTTTTTTTCCAGAGATGGGAGATTTTGACCGACTCTGCAGCCATAAATGGCTCTGACACCTGCGTCTGTTTTATCAGACACATGCAGAGCCCCAGACATGATCCGAACATCCATTACTTTGGATTTTTAAGCCTGATATTTAAAAAAAAAAAGTCATGATGGGTTCATTATTTTCCCAGCATTTTGTTCTCTGTTCAACAGAACTTGGGTGCTTTTCAGTTTCTTGCACATCCCTAATGAGAAAGTGTCAGGCAAAAGAAACTCCCCAGGGTATGGAGGAAGGGAGCAGGACAGCTCTAGGTTTAGACCCACTCCCAGAGCTGTAGGTGATGTGGACTTGCAGGTGGGCACAGCACTGACATCTGGAGTTACATTTGGGTTCTTAGCCTGAAGTCATTCAAATCCAGTAAATTTTAGGCGTGCAGCTTTGCTCCTGAGTAATCCTTGCTGTGTTACATCTTTGGTGCTCTCCTGCAGTCCAGTACAAAGATATTGAGCTCAAAGGAAGGAGGGCCATCCCTGTGACAGTAGGGCCTGGGTGAAAGCAAAGCACATCTCTGTGGGTCCAGTGTTCACCTTGCAGGGATGTTTCCTGGGAGCTGGGCAGGCACTTCGTGCTCCAGCTTTGAGGTGGAAAATTCACACTTCAGTTCCATAAGGTTTTAGAGCATCTTATGGGAAATAGTGCAGTTTTGTCTCAGAGGGGAAGAATTCCTGGAATCAGAGTTTCCCTTTGGCTGCAAAAAAAGTGTTTTCCTGCCCACCTCTGAGCTGCTTTGCATTCTGAAATCAGTGTTTCCCTCTTACTACATCCTTCCTTATTGCTTCTTGAACTGTAGGAGCTGTTCTGCTTTGACTCGAACAAGGTTTCTGTTGAATGTCAGCTTGCAGAGGCCAAGCTGTAGGCTGGCCATTGCGCGCTGCGACCCCATTTGCTCAGCAGTTCAGTGCAAGGTGTAAATCAGGGCAGGACGTGGCGGTGTGGGGAGGCAGCAGTGTGGGTACATGAGTCCAAGGCACTCCAGTGTGCTTGTGAGACGTGATTTAGTCCTCTGCAAACACACCGTGAGGAGCTCAAGGCAGCATTACCCTTGACTTTCCTCTCCCCTCTTGGTGCTTATGCTCTGTGGCACGGCAGGATGTGGCCAGAAGGCCAAAATCCCACCTTGGGTTGTTATTGCCCTGTCGTGGAGATGGATGTTTGAGGGAGATACCTTCACTGGTGCACGTCAGCTACATCTCCTAAATTTCCCTGCTTGTCCTTGGCTGGTGGAGGACAGCAGCTGCAATCTCCTTGCTGGTTTACAGCCAGCAACACGCAGGCTGCTGATCTTGTTTAGCCAAATACGGGGCTTTGACCTCAGACACATGCCTGGGAGCAGCTCATGAGACACCGTGGTCATCTATAGATCCACCTGCACCGTGTTGGTGGCCTCCATCCATTCAAATGGTCAAGATCACAGGGGGTTGGATACCAAGAAAAGACCAAAGGCTTGATGGCCAAGAGTCACATGGGAGAAACTCTATCCTCCATGCTAGGACCCAGCCTCAGTATTAGGGAGCTGCATCACGAACCCATAGAGGTGCTGGATGGAAAGGTGCAGAGCAATGGCCTGGTGCAGCCCAAAGGATGGGATGGGGATGTGCCCGCTCTTATCACTACTTCTCTTCGCCTTGCCAGCTGTCAGTAACTTAACTAAGCCATGGCTGGGCTGGGTGCAAGCAGAGATCTGTCCTAGGAACCTCTTGCTTATTGTACCTGTCCTTTTAGGAGCATGTTTCAAAACTTCATGCTTCATACTTCTCCTAACGAGCGTGACTGGGGGTAGGATACTGATGTCTCTTTCTGTGATGTGAAGTCTGGATTTCAATCTCTCATTTTTCAGCACCTCCAAACCGCCCTCCTCTGGTGCTGGGGTGGTTTATCCCCACCATTGGGTTTTCCTGCAGTCAGCACCCATAGCCAGGCTGTGCTGCGCTGATGTGATGCAGGCAGTATAGAAATCGGCACATGACATCTCCCTCTCTACGCTGCTGTAAAATTAGCTTCATCTCAAGTGGCAGAAAATGATCATATCCTCGCTCGAGGGCGATGAAGAATATTCCTGAGTCACTGCTAGTGATGAAACAGGCAGAAAATCCAGAGTGATACACAACTGCCCACTCAGTTTTAATCGCCGAGGCCATTTGCTGCTGCAGAGCCCAGGGAAGCGCTTCCTCCTCCTCTCCTTCATCCCCATCCATCACCCGCAGTGCCGGTCCCAGCGCCGGGCCACGAGCAGCGAGTGTTCCTTTGTGTTCCCTGGGAGGAGAGGAGGAGGTAGAAGCTTTGTTTCCATAAAGTACGGGAGGAAATCAAAGCAACCTCTGTTCCTCAGTTCTCCTCCTGTAATTCTGCAGCCTACTCCCAGCTCACCCTCATCCCCACAAATCTCCCCTCTGTTCATGGCTCAGAAGCAGCCGTGTGCCCATCAGCTTCAGTTCAAAGCTTTCTCCTTGGGTTTTTATGTTGTCGCCTTGGAATGAAGCACCCTCTTTCCTGCAAGTGCCAGCTCAGCGCTTGGGAAACGCCTTGCCAAATTTGCTGGTGACTAGGCCAAGAAAACCCTTCAAAACACTGCTGATCAGAAGCAGAGCACAGCAATGCTTTCGTTCCCTGCATATGCTCCCTGGCAGCTTGTGAGAGCTGAGCACTCCTCGAAGGAGCTCCTGCAGCCACGCTGTGCCGTGCCGTGCCGTGCTGTGCTATGCCATGCCATGCTGTGCCATGTTGCGCCATGCTGTGCTGTTCTGTGCCACGCTGTGCCATGCCATGCCATGCTGTACCATGCTGTGCTCTGCCATGTCGTGCTGTCCCTACCTCCAGCTTGCACGTGCACTGGAGATGTAGGGTCTGTAAAGGCTCTTAGGACTTGTCAGTGTTTATCCCTTAACCTGATTGTAGATGTTTTCTATCCTGCACATTTGCCAGGGTATGCTATTCAGACAAAGCTCTCCTGGTGTCACACTTCTGCTAGCATAGCTTAATGTCTCCCACAGCCTGCGAGGGGAATACGCACCGCTGGCAGAAGCACAGATGCGCAGGCATAAAAGTGTCAAAGCAGGGGTTTTGCCAGCTCAGAGCCATTGCAGCAGCTCGCTCCGCAGATGCAGCCTGCCACACCAGCAAAGCTTTTCCGCACCAATTGGCCAAAGCCAGGCAGGTTCCCCCAGACCCCCACTCTCTTCTCCATCATCCCCCAGCTCTGCACGCCATGCACTGATTTGTCGCGACGATGGTGGCAGTGTGAGCAGGTGCAGAGCTGCAGGACATGCTCCAAGCAGCTCGCTTTGGAGGTTGTTCCAATGTGCTTTATCCTGTCTGCACACGGTGCAATAAACATGTGTTTTTCTTCCTTCTTTATTTCCCCATCCCTTCCCCAAAGCCATCCAGATGCTGGCTGCTGCCTTTTGGGTGAGGCTGCACTTCAGGGAGGTGGGCGTTGAGCTGAGTAGAGGGCTGAGCAGTTTGGGATTGCTGTGTGTTGTGATGACCATCTCTTGCATTCTGCACATGCCAACCATTGGCACGCATTGAAGTCTATCTGTATTGCTATAGGGGTGTAACACACAGAAACTGAGTGTCTGTCTGTGTTGGTATGGAGCTGTAACACGTGGGAGCTGCATATCTATCCATATCGGTATGGAGGTATAACACATGGATTCTGAGTATCTGTATCAGTGCAGAGATATAAAACACAGGGAAACGGAATATCTATCTGTGTAGTTAAAGAGGTGTATGGGTATAGAGGTATAGAAATATGTAGGTATAGAGATACAGAGATATATAGTTGGTGCACAGCTAATGAACTGAGATAGATACGGTGCAGGGGAGCAGTAATTCCTGCAGATACCTACGGAGAGATGCAGGGTGCAGAGCTGCAGGCAATGGGAGTGGTGCAGATGGAAAAGCACCTGCAGGGAAGCAGTGCTGAGGTGGAGCAGAGTTGTTTGGGGGCACCTGAGGGAGGTGGGGGGGTCGGGCATGGGGAGCTGCTCTCATCTTTCCTCTGTGCTGCCAAGCGCTGCGCATCGCTCCTGCTGTGATTCTGAAACAGCCCTGGAGAAATCAGGGGGATAACAAGGGAGGGAAGGCTGTGGCTTTGTTAGTGCATTTATTTTGTTTTCTTTCCTGGCATGAGAAGGAAGAAATAAAGTTGGATTTCAAGTGGGGTTGTTGCAGTAATGGGGGGAAATGAGAAATGCTCTTCAGCTGCCTTCTCCCTCCTCGCGGCCCCATAAATAACCCTTCTCACGCAGAGACGGCTCAGCTCTTACTTAGAGAGCCCATTTTGGCTGCCTTTATTTGTTTTGCTGCAGCTCAAGGACTGCTTTCATGAGAGCAGAGCACCTTGTTGGGGCCCAGCAGCCCTGGGGCTGCTCCTCGGAAAGCCAAATGTCCACAGCTGGTTTTTGGGGAGCCCCTGTGTTTGCATGGCGTGCTGCTGTTGGTTCCCTGCTTTCCAGCTGTGCCCTTTGTAGGTCCTTCAGCAGCATCCAGTCTTCATAAAACTGTGCAATGGCTTTATCCAGCAATGGAGCAGAGCTTGCAAATTGCATCTGGGGACCAGGGGACAAATAGTTCCATTGTGAGATGGGATGGATCTTCATCCGAGGAGTTTTGGGCAGATGCAGTGTAATTCAGCCACAGAGTCAGTCAGCCCTTCCTCGTGAACCCGTGGAAGCAGGGTGTAGGAGGCCATGTCCTCTGCATGCCCTTTTTCCACTTCACCATTTCTGCTGATTTTTGTTGGTCAACTGATTTCTTGTAAGTTTTAGAGAGGGCTGGGAGTTATATGCCTGTAACTTCCAAGTGAGGCAGGTAGATGTCCTCAATGATCCTTATGGCCTCCTTCCAACTTGGGATATTCTATGATTCTGTGTTGACAGACCCCATTAGCTGTCTGAAATAATATAGGAATGAGCCCAACTCTTGTGTGAGACACTCAGGACTCACAGGATAGGATTTTCAGGGTTGGAAAAGGCCACCAACATCATCAGGTCCAGCCCCAATCCCATGAGAATTGGCACAACATGGGATTTGAGGGAAAAGAGGGGCTTCAGTCTGCTCTGGTGTCACCTAAGGTACCCAAATGTGTAGGAAACCACTGAGGTGTGCATGGAGGTGCTCGTTATGGGTGCGAAGATGGCGTGGTGTTGACGGGGACAATCTGCCAATCCTGGTGTCAGGAAGCAGCAGCAAAAAGCTCAGGGTTTTGTTCTGACCGCTGCTGATATCCAGTGGGAGATGCTGCACTCTGCTAGAAGATGGCACCAGCTGGTGTCTGTGGCTTTGTTGGAGCTGGCTGGCTCACCCTTCATTCAAGGGGGGAAAAACAGCACAACAGCAATGACAAGGGGAAAAAAAAAAAGCCCATAGCTCGCTTTCCAGAAGTTCCTAATGCTGCAACGGGCAAAGCATCGGAGATAAAAGAAATAAAAAAGCGAGGGAAAGAGGGAGAAAATGCGTTTATGAGCTCTCAAGCTAACAGCATGCAACTCTCATATTATTTTTCCTTCTTAGCCTTTGAAACAGCACAACGGCCCGGAGCCTTCCCGGCAGATGGACAATGTGCATGCCTTAACCACTTAACAGCCATTAGCCTAATTTCACATACTGGAGCCAAATTAAATAATAAGTAAGAGGCTATGAAAAGCTGGTTTGGAGCCTGTGTTACTGCCTTTCACTTGATAACCTTCTCATAAACAGATGCTCTCTCTCTACCCTATTAACCTTGTCTGAGAGCAGGGGGGGGGTTGGCGAGGCAAACAAGTCAGACCCCAGTGGTGAGAGCCAGGCCAGATGTGTGTGTGGGGGGGCAGATGTGTGGGGCCAGATGTGCAGGTCTGCAGTTTCTTTGCCCCCCCATAGCTGCTGAGCAAGAGCCCGTTCTGTGGTTGCATCCAGGTCGTTTCTGCGTGCCAAAAGCTTCGTGTGGCTCAGCGAGCCCATCTGCACTGCTGGGAGAGGCTGCACGGGGCTGGGGACAGCTCTGCTGTGCTTTGGGAGCCCTGCCTTGGTTCTGCCACGTGAAGGTGAAGGCGTTTTGCTGCTCATTCCCCTCTGTGCCCATGAAATAGGAGCGGCAGCACGTGCCTTAGCGTGGGGAATTTGTGAGTATTAATTAGCAAGCAAAACACTTGTGACATTAATGTGGTCACGGGAGGGTGAGGCAGTTGCAGACGTGCACAGAAGCGACCGGTTGTGTATTTTGCAAAAGATTTTGGGATGGTTGCCATATTTCTGCGCCGACCTCCACCGTTTTCCCATCACTCTGTGCCACGCACCTCAACTTTGGACCACGTGAAGCACCAACGCCAGCCTTACCGATGGCTCTGCAGGCATTTTTGGCGCAAAGTTTGACTTGTAGTCAACTATCTCAATTTAAAAAGGGCAGATTGATGGGAATAGATGGGCAGCCCCTCCTAGCACAGCACACCGGTGCCTGCAGACAGCGTGCTCCCACCGGCTGCTTTTCCAGCTGCAGTAGATGGGAGCTGCTCTGCTGGCTGCAGGCTTCCAGCAGTTTCTTGCTGCTGAGCTCGTTGCAAGGCGAGGTCCTGAGGAGAGACGTGACCGCTTTGCTCACATGGAAATGTGACTTTTGTTCCTTGTTGGTTTTGCTCCTTCCTCTAAGCTGTCACACGGGCTCTGCTTTCATATGCAAAATCCGTCATCTGCTTGGCACGGCAGCCAGCTTTCTTACAAGTTCGCTTCATTTTGGTCCAAGCAGGAGTAAATTACTGCAGCCTGTGGCTGGGACTCCGGGAAGGGCTCTGTGCTGGTGGGCTCTGAGCTTCCAATGAGGCTGAATCTCATTTTGTGTGGCCTTTCCCTCCACGGGCAATGCAGAGTCCCTCTCCTATACCTGGCTGCCTGTCTGTACGAGACTTGCAGGTACTTAATGTCTTTGAGCCATCTGTTCTTCTGTCAAATTTAGTTAAAATTGGCCAAAGACTTCACAAATTATTGGGGAATATTGCTAGACAGAGGCACGCAGGCAAAGAGCACAAATGCAGAAGCTCATTCCAGTAGGAGTCTGGCTGAAAACACACCAGGGATATCATGCAGAGATGAGACAGCTGGAGAGATGGGGTCTGCATCCAGCCCTGCCCCGGTGCAGGGGGATGCTTGGTTCCGTGCTTAAGGCTTGGGTCTGTTTTGGGTACTGCAGAAAGCTCTTGTGCAGAGATGGATTTTGCTTTGGGTAGGATGCGACCCTCGTTCCCAAGGCACTGGGGTACCCAGAGCCTCTGGGGCACCCAGGAGTTGGATGCCTGATTTAAGCAAGGTTTGGGGAGAGAGAGGGAATAGCCATCCTTCCAAGTGTGCCTAACCTCTTAAGGTGACCCTACTATAGAGATGCCTTTCTCTTCTTTTTGATGTAGATGATCAGCGTGGGCTAAGGTGAGATGGAATGCATCTGTCGCAGGGGAGAAAAAGCAAAGGCACCGGCAAAAAGCCCCCTGGAAGGCTGGGTGGCTCTCAATCAATTAGCATTTTGGTCGGAGCACAGAAAAGCACGAGCAATCTGGGATACTTGCTCATGTAACTGCAGGTGTCTGGGATGATGGATGTCTGCATCTGAGCGTGTTGTCTAGTCCCCCTTTGCAATCGCTGGAGAGCAATGGGCCTTTTTAGGGTGCAATCCATCCCAGTCTAAGGCAGATGTCTAAAATAGGTCAGACAGATTGTGTCCTAGCAGTGCCTTTTTCTCTCCATTTGCTGTAAAATGGGGTCCAAATGGCTAGCTTGCATGTCGATGTGATAAATCCCCACCCAAGCATTTAGGAGAAGGAATAGGATCAAAAAAGGAAATATCTAACATTGATCAGAGTGTGGTACGAGAGCCAAGCGTACAATTTCAGCGAGAAAGCTGCAGAGAAGTACCAGATACTTCATCAAGCAGAAGAGGGGCAAGAACAGAGGGTTTTTTTGGTGTTTTTGTTTCATTACATTTTCGGGGTTTTTTTGGATGCTGAGTCCATCTGCATCTCATCCCTCTAACTTCCAGAAGCCTCAGCTAAGCAGTTCTGGAGGAGGCTTGTCATTAGGCTTGTCATTAGCTACCTCACACAGCAACCTGCGAGTTCATTAGTATTGTTTTAGTGCTAACGAAATGTCCAAGCTGCATCTTTTCTGCATGAGAGGCTGAAATGCTTTAGCAGTAAGGGAAAACCAGAGCCAGTGCTGTGCAGACCACCCCGAGCAGCCCTGCTCTGCCAGCAAAGCACTGCTTGTGTCAGCGTGGCAAAGTGACCCCCGGGAGCAAAAGCAAAAAGCTGGTGCAAAGGGAATTTTGTCTGTATGAATACATCTGCAGCCTTTATAAATGCATCTGTAGTGAGGGCTCTGCTAACAGGGCTGCTGGAGTTGAGGTTTGTGCAGAGGGCTGCCAGCACCTGCAGGTACCAGTAGAGCATGGAGGGCTGTGCTAAGGATGTTCTGCCTTCTCCTGCTCCTGTAGGAACCTAGCGGGCTGCCTGGTCCTGCTGCATGCTTTGGGTTCCTGCGTGCTGGCATGGTGGAGGGAACTCGGGTGCACGGGGTGAGAAGGGAAAGTCAGCAGCAGGGCCGTCGCTGTGCCCTGCCTGGCTAAGAGGCTTTCATTGATTTTTATTTTCTTCAATGGAAACAGAACTGACATCCATTAACCAGCCTCGCAGCCTCTCCGGAGCAAGGGATGGAGGTGGCAGAGGCTTTATTGCTGATTTTTCCTTGTTGGTTGGTGCATTGCTCTCCTGCTGCTCTCTGGTAATGCTCAGCAGCTCAGGCTGCGACCTGGGAGGTGCAGAAAGCTTTGAGAGAGGAGCAGGACAAATAGGAGGTGGGAGTGAAGCTCTCCTAATCTGACCTGTCTCCAGCCTGTGTCTGTGTTTTGGGAGGCCCTCTACTTACTTAACAACCTTAGTCATCCTCAGGTAGCTCTGCCAGCAGCCATGGGGAAGATAGATGGGGGAATCCATCCCGTCTGGCTGCGTGGTGCAGCTCTGATGCTTTTGCTGCCTGCAAAGCCTCAGTGATGCAAACAGGTTGGGATGGTGAGCAGCAGGATGCTGAGGGAGCTCCCAGTTGTGTCAGTGGGAGGTGGGTGCCGCCCCACTAATTGAATTGCTTGAGCTTCATCTCAGGTTTGTCTAAGGAGAAGGCTTGAGGCTGCATGGAAGCAAAAGAATTAATATGTATTTAAGTTACAGTGTAGATGGAGCTCGTGTAGATCATGTATAAATCCACATTTGATGTCAAGATTTTGCCTGCTGAACTCTCAGCATAATATTTTGCTCAGCATTGGCTCTATGTACTTCTCCCCCTCACTTTTGGTGTTCGTGTTTCCCATCAGGGGCTGTCACTGCTCTGCAATCACTGCGCTTCGTATTCCATTGCAGTTTTCTTTGGGGGGTTGGTTTTTAATATACTGCTTATGAGGAAGCCTGATTTTGGGAGCGGAGCAGCAGAGCATTTCTGCAAGGGGAAGAGCTCAGGAAATAGCACAGAAATGAACAAACACTGTGAGGGGAGGAAAGGATTGCTGGACCTTTTTGGCCAGTGAGTGCTGCAGAAATACCTTTGGGTTTCAATGAAGGAGTGGTCGGTGCTGTTATGTGCCTCTGTTTTGGAAAGGACAGGAGCTTCCTATGGCTCTCCATTCCCTGGGTGCTTGAGAGATGCTGAAGGTCCCCACGCGTGCCACGCATCAGTCCTGCTCCTTTCCTTGTCACTGTTATGGGGAAGTTGATTAAATTAATTAAAGCCTCACTCTTGTAGATGGGGTCCTGGTGAGGATGCTCTGTGTTTTTTGCCTTGACCTCATGGCCACTCCAGTGACCTGGTGACAGCGTGTGGAGGGGGAAACCCAGGAGCTGGAAATAGGCTTTGTGCTTGGTTGCTTTCCTGTTTGGTGCTCTATATATAGAAAAAATGCATCAGAGAAAGAGCGCTTGGCTTAAAGAGTGCCTGGATGCCAACACCATCTCTGTTTGTTTCCCTTCCTTTAACGGAAGCTTTGTAAAATTTTTATGAAGCATTAATGGATGGGAGATTTTCCTCGATCTGATTTTATAAGGTGAGCAGTGAGGACCACCCCCTGCCCATCCAGCCTGGCTTAGCACTCTGGGACAGCCCTGCAGCCATTCCTTGTGGGAAGGGGAGCGCTTCCAACCCTGCTGGTGCTGGGGTGGTGGGTTCAGGAGTACTGGGGAAGCAGAGGGATGCGCTGGGGATGGAAGTGAGCCGTGAGCATGAGGATGGTTTGTGGAGGAAAGCCAGGTAAAGGTGAGCTCATGTTGGGGGAGAAAGGGTGAGACAGCATCCCGAGCATCCTTGTCAGGCTTTCCCTTCAGCACGTTGGAAATGTGCTTGCAGGCAAGAGCTTGATCAGAAGTGATGGATAGGAGGTTTCGCTCTTTCTTCTTTTTCCTTCCTTGCCTTTTAAATCTTCTGTGCTCAGTGCTGTTATCCTCCTTTCAAGGGGGAAGGCTGACCTGGCAGATGCAGAGCCCAAACCCAGAGGCTGTGGTTCTACCGTGGGTTTCCAGGCGGCACTGATGGCACACAGGGCACTTACAGCACTGCCTCGAGCCGCTTTCCTTCAAGACTGAGCTGGTGAGGGGAGCAAACAAGTCCTGGCAGCAGCCCCGAAGAAAACCATGGAAAACATCCAGCTCTGAGGAGCTTAATGGGAAGTTATTAGCTTGAATGTCCTCCTTATTGTGGAGGCCGGGCTGCCTTATCATCCTGACAACTCTGAGAGATTGATGTCCCTATGGTGGGAAGCCGAGCAGTGGTTTTGTGGTTCACGGGAGCCTTTGCTTGGGTTGACCTTCCCTCTGGTCAGTGAGCGTGGCTCCAGGGAGAAAATAGCAGAGGTGGATGGGGGGAACAGAGGGGACAGAAAATCCCAATGGTATTTGGTGGTGTTTGGAGCTGTTTGGTGCTGTGCTGAAGCTTGCACTCACATCCCATTGCAGAGCAGTGCGTTGTGGTCACTGGCATTGGCTCATGCTGGGGTGCCCAGTGAGGCTTTCTTGCTTTACTAAATTAAAAGTGTGATAAAACTGACTGCGCTGGGAAACGTAGTGCCTGGCCAAGAGCGAGTTGATGTATCTGCAATTACTGCAGGTGGAGTGCAGTGAGATCTATCTTAAGGAGAATAAAGTCACTGTTTTGGGGGAATAAACCCGGTGCCATGAGCCTACCAACATTGGCAGACAGATGGTGGCAGGAATGGAAACTGCATGCAGCTCTTCCATCCCAGTCCTGCCTGGCATATGGATAAGACCAAGCCATAGAATCGTAGACACAGCCGTGCCACAGCTGTGTGCTGTGCTTTCCTGGGGCTGATAATCGACTCCTTAAACCTCAGCTCCTGCATTACCTTTCTCTCCAGAGGAGCTCTTTGTAAGCGTCGTGCTCTGCTCTGAAATTATTTTCCAAGTAGTTTGGGGGGCACTGTTGGGAATAACAGAGGACACGTTCCACGTGGTAGCAACAAGCATCCTGGGAGAGCTCAATCCAGGAGACAAGGTGCTTTGGTGGCAGGACATCGTGTGAGCTACGGAGATTTCCTGGCCCCAGTCTCCCCAGGGAGGTTTAAAACTTTTAGTGCCTTCTTGCTTGGATGTACTTAGCAACAAAGAGATGTCAATTATTTAAAGATACAGGAAGACATGAAAGCCATTAGGAAGGGACTTGGCACCCCTGGAGACACTGCAGTCTTCTCCATGCTTCCCCCAAAGTGCGTAAGGAGCCGGCTACAGAAAGCTGCAGAGTGGCAGAGGAGCTTGGGTTGACACAAGCAAAGTAATGACCTTGGGTCAGAGCTGGCTTGCAAGCAGCCCCAAAGCTCTGGTTTGCAGCCTAGGAGCAGTGAGGGACTCTTTGTAGCTTGATGTGGTCCTTAAGGGAAAGGAGAACATCCAAACACGAACAAGGCAGGCTGATCCCTTAAGAGGAAATAAGGCAGAAGGGTTTTATCCAGCCCTGTAGCATCTCCTTGAAGGAGGGCTGGCCCCGTGCAGTATACAGACATGCAGCATAAGGAGAACCTCAGCTGCATTTCTTATGTTTCCTTGGCTCATCATCCTGCCAGGAGTCTGAATTTATGTGACACTTGTTGAGCTGCAGAGGTATCTCAGACCAAAGCCAGGGATTGGGTATCGTCAGTTTTGAATATGCAAGTGCAGAGCTGTAATGTGCTCAGGAATGACTCATGCTCTGTCTTACACACTGAAATCAACTCTAACAAGGCAGGCAGCAGCTCAGGACAGTGCCAGCTTGGATATTGGGAAACATTTATTCTCTGAAACAATGGTGCTGCACAGCACAGCTGCCCAAGGAGGGAGGTGGGGGGATCACCATCCCTGGGGGTGTTCCATAATAACTGAGAGATGTGGGCAGGGGGCACAGTGGGGTGGGTTGAAATTGGACTAACATGATCTTAGAGGTATTTTCCAGCTATTACGATTCTATGAGCATTGGCCTTTCCTGTTGCTTCTCCAGGACTTGTTTCTTACATCTGGTCACGATGGGGAATCCCACAGCCTGGCATGCTTTCCCCTCTGCTTGCCTGGCCACTCGTGCTGGGGGAGGGCAATTTCACATGGGCACCTGGTGCTGCTCACAGGAAGGTTCTGGTTGTCTGTGGCACAAATCCACCTGGGACAGTTGTCACCATTTTGCATTGCGTCGTGGCTGTGCCGTAGCTGTGGAGATGGCTTTTTTCTTTGCAAGGAGAGCTGGCTTACAGGGAGGGTGCTTAGGAAGCTGTTTTATGCAGAGAGGAATTTCTGATCAGAGAGAGATCTCGGTGGTTTATGGAGAGGTTAATCTCAGCGACTTCAGCCCTATAAAACTTAGTCGTGTAATCAGCCTCTGCAGTGATTGCAGAGCAGCAAGCAGCTTTCTGAGAGCTATCTGCAGCAGCGTAGGGATGGACAGCAGAGGAAAGCAGCTCCCAGGGTCATGAAGAAGCCGTCCCCCACTCAGTTCTGCAGCAGAGCTTGAGGGCGATCCAAGCCCCAGGTGATGCTGTCTCACACCCAGTTTGGAGCAGGCTGCCTGCCCACCTGGCTGCTGCAGCACAGCGTGCAGTGCTGAGTGCTGAGGCTGCAATTAGCGCAGTCCCAAAGCTGGCAGCACTGATTGAGAGCTGTGCTCTGCTGCTTTGGCCCCAGCAGCACGTCGGGTTGTGGCTGCTTGTGATGCAGGACCCCCATTCAGACAAGAGCCAACGTTTTTGATGGCTTACGCATTCCAAATGGCATTTTGCATTTTGCTTTTGTCGGGCCAAGGCATGGCTTCTGGTGTCTCCCACACTTCTCTGTTGCTCTTACCTACACGTTCCCTTCCTGTTGGCCATCCCAGGTTGCCAGGCAGGTGGAATCCCAGTTAAACATTGGGCTTTCAACCCAGAGATCACCATGCCTCATCCGTGGGCAAAGCAGATCCCTTTGTGCCGTTGGACCTGTCATAATGAGTAAATAGAAGAAGAGTTCAATTGCAGTTTGGGTGGAGATGGTGGTCAGATAGCACATCCCAGGAGCTCCCTGCCTGGGCTGAGGATGGAGGAAGAGCCAATGGGCGCCCACCAGGTCTTCCACAATGGCAAAATCTCTTCTCTACACAGAGCAAGCACATTTGATTTATTACAACGAGGTCTGAAAATAGTACTGGAGCAGTGGGAGAATTAAAAACATGCATGGCATGTATATGATACAGAATAACTAATCTCTCCTGACACTTACTGTCAATCATGGGAAAAGAGAAGATAACTAACTCTGCCTCTCATGTTCTCTGGTCTGCAGTCTTCAGTCATGAAGATAAATGTCAGGCATCAGCTGTCCTTTAGTACAGCCATATCCTGGCAGGCAGCAAGGTTCCAGCAAATCCTTGTGCTGGAAGGTGTGTGGAGAGCAGCTCACACCCCAAAACCCTCAGGATGAACCCTTGGGATGGCTGTCAGAGCAATTGGGCCCGAAAGAGAGGGATGTGGATGTGCAGAGATATGGATGTGAGCTGGGGCTCAGAGCAGCCCCTTTGGATGCTCCTGTCCTACATGCAGCAGCCTTTGTGCTCAGCCTGATGTGGGATCTCTTCTGGTGACAGCCAGAATCAATTCCATATGCAAACCCTTTTTTCTGAAGAAGTAATAATGCCTTTTTAGGTCATCTGAAATCATTTTCCCATTCATCCTAGAACTCTCAAATTATTTCTGAGGAAAGGGAAAGCATGGAGAAAGATTAAGATAAAAAGGGCTTTTTTTTAATTTTATTTTTGAATGTTTCATTTGAAATGAGGGAAGGGGGCAAACACAGCTCTTGTCGATTTAAATTGAACTGCTTAACTCGAGTTGTTTCAGAAGGAGCCTTACGTGAAGGAGGTTTGGGCTCAGTCACCGAGGAAAGAAAATCATATTTTGGAGCTGTTTTTTTTTCATTATTGGGGGTGAGGAGAGCATCTCCCCAGCTTCGTTCCCCATACAGAACGAGGCAGAGGAGAGGCATGAAGACCAAGGAGCAAAATTGTGCCCTCAGTCAGTGGTGCAGGGAGGGAGCGTGGCTGCAGTAGACACCCAGGCATTTGGGGAAAGTGTTTATTGACATTTGCAAACATTATTTCCCTCGTAGAGGTGCCTACAAGGGCAGCGTTAGCATTACCACTATTAATAATAAATAACAGTAGTACAGTAAAATGTGTGCTTCTGTATTCTGTGTCATTCAGTGCATCTCCCCGTGCTTTGCAGAGGAGAAATCTAAGCACGTGCGAGGAGGGTAAATATGAGATGGGGAGGTGAGATGGAGATCAGGCAGTGCTTGTTGTCCCCTTTTGTCCTTATTCCTCCTGGCATTTTTATTTCCCATTTTAACCCAGATCCGGGCTGCTGGGGCTGCAGGTGGATCCGTGTGGGTCATTTCTTATCCAGAGAACAGTGTTGCACTGCACAGCTGCCCATGGAGGGGGGGTCACCATCCCTGGGGGCGTTGCAGGGCCGTGGCACTGAGGGATGTGGGCACGGTGGGGTGGATGTGGGGATCTGAGAGGTCATTTCCAACCTGAACGCTTCTGTGATTCCTTCGTTGCTGCTTCCCCCAAAGGATCTGAAGCTGTTCCACGCTGACTTAATGATGTGAAATAACGGGGAGACTCCTGAAGCCACCTGGCTGTTTGGATGCTTCATTCTCTCCAGCGCTGAGTTAAAAAATGGGGGATATGTAGTAAGAGGGGTGAGATGTCCCTGAGAAATGGGCTCCATCCTCCTTTTGGGAGGGTGACTCATCGTCCCCAGCATTTCTCAGCAGCTGTGAGGGCACGGAACTTTTTTGGAGAGAAAATGAGATCCTTGTGCAATCACATGATTCAGGGAGCTGGCACTTTTCAGTGGAAGAGCACTAAAAATAACAGGGCTGGGTGACAGGATAGTAGCACTTCGGGTTGTTTTGCACGCTGAAAAGCTTCTTGCCAGCCCTACGGAGAGGGGTCGAGGGCTTTGCCCTGTGGTGACCCCGTGGCTTTGGGGTGAATTTGGGGTGAAAGGATTTGGGGTGAGAGAAGAATGGGTAGGGAGGAAAAAGGGGTGGAATGACAGCAAGAGGGACGGGCACAGCATTCCTTGAACTTGTGCCCGATGGGCTGAGAGGGCATTAAAAGAAGACAAAAGGAGAGAGACAGGGTGAGAAGTACAATGACTTTAATTTGTAGGCAGAGACTGTTAAGAGAGGGGGAAAAAAAAGAAAAAAGGAGTACTTTGGGTTCTTTTATTCATCACTAACCATAAAAGGCCCAGACTGTGTTGCCAGTGGCTTTAAAATCCAGGACCCCATTAAACCTTCCTTGGTAGTAACTCAGCATTTGGAAACATGACTTAAAGGAGGAGTGAGAGTGTGCAGGGGGGATGGAGGAGCTGCTTTAATCATGATTTGGGATGAAAATCTTGCTTTTCTGCCATTCTGGGGGAGCCAGGGGCTCTGTCTGCCTGTTGGAGCTGAGTAGGATCAGCATTGCCCTGACTGCATCCCAGGGTGCTGCCCTGCTTGCCCACAGGTATGAGATCAGGATTTATGCCCGCTGCTCCCAGACCAGCTGCAGCTCAGGGGAGGTTGCACGGAATGCAAGATGAGGTGGGAGAGACCAGCAGATAAAGGCGGTGGGTAGAGCCAGCAGCAAAAGGCTCTTTGGATTAAATCCCTTGATCACAACCAGCAGGCACGTTCCTGTCTGGTTTGAAGCACACACCAGGATGAGGGCTTGGTGTCACAGTTTGGCTGCTTTGAAGTGGGCTGAGATGAGGTGACGGATCCGTTCCCTGCCCTCTGCCTCTGGTGTGGCTGTGCACTTCTTTCTCCTCAGGGGAAATAGGAGAAACCGTTCATTTCTTGAGCAAAGCTTGGATGCGGTATGCAAGGCTGTGCCACACCACGTCCCTTGCTCTCTGTGACAGATCCCAGTGCAATGGGGTGAAGAAATGGCTCTCTGGGGAGATGCTCACCCTGCAGTCCATGGTGACCGCAAAGCCCTGAGGGTTTCCCTTCTACCAGGGGTGCACTACCCCAGCATGAGCATCCCTCCTCCGAGCCAACATGGGGAGAAGGGAAGGGCTGCAGTGGATCTTGGGCATGCAGTCAGCCCTTCTCATCAATCCTATCTGAGCAGTTTCGGGTTTCACCCCATGTTATCCCCATTGTGGAGCAGGAGCGACTGATAGCTGTCCTATCAGCTTGCTGTGCTTGAGGGAATGGGTGCTGCCAGAGGGACGTGGCTGTGGCCAAAGCCTCACTGGGGATGCAGCACAGTGAGCGGGGCTGGGGCACTGCTGAAGGGTCAAGGGGAGGGGTGTAGGGTGAGCTGCTTTCCCTATGGAGGTTGGGAGCTGCCCCCTATAGATGTGTGCCTTCCCCTGTCTGAGCCAGACACGGTGTCTGCAGACTGTTCCTTTGTCTGCTTTAAAGGAGAGATGACAAAAAACAAGATTAACCTGCAGAAATTCATGCTTCTGTCATCGCTTTCTCTTCCTAATGGAAACACAGAGGATCCTAATCAGTCAGTGGTTGTTAATGTGGCAAAAATGCTCATCTGGGTGACTTGTCTGGGAGAGAGGAGGCGGTTTCACGCTCAGTTATAGATAGGGGTGGTTGGGAGGTACTGGCAGCTCTGCCATTGGTGCACTGAGGAGGTTTTGGATTTGAGAGGTTTGCATCCCTGCAGCAGGATAAAGAGCTGCTTGGGACCTCACCCTTTCCACGGTTGTAAGGAATGCCCAGAGAATGCTGCAGTCCACGAGGTCTCAGCCAAAATCCGGCATTTCCAAAGGGCTGAAAGGAGAGGAAGGAATCCCATTAGGATCTCTTTGAAAGCTCCTTTTCCCCCGAGCATGCCAAGCACTAGTTGCCCTCAGTTCCTGTGCTCAGAGCCTAACAGGCTTGTGGAACATCTTTAAGTATTACTGGGGGATTTGGCCTGCTGGAAGCGGGCAGGCTACAAAATCCCAGCATTGTTGTGCTTGGCAGGGGCACCGTGCTCTTTGCAGAAGGGGAAAGGCTTTGTCCTTTGCTAAAGCTTGAGCAAACTTCCATTAAGAATTAACCAGAGTCCACCGCATTTCAGCACTCTCTGATGGCTTCCCTCGTGTTTGCCATGCCTCGCTCGTGGGCAGCTGCAAAGCATCCATTTTCCTAGAAAGATTTGCTTCCATCTGCTCTATCGACTTCCATAATGGAGTTAAGACCCCCCTGCTTCCTGAGCCAGGGCACGGAGATTATCCTGCTAATAGAATCCAAGGCAACCCCTCAGCTCCCAGATGGCTCTTGACAGTTGCTGGGTGATAGAATTTGCTCCAGAAACAAGAAGCTGGTCAATCTGGCCCAATCCGTAGCACCCACTGTTGGAGATGAATCTGGAACGACGGCTCAAACTGCTCCACCAAAGCTTTTCTCATTTTCGCTCGATTTCAAGGCTGACTGAGGCTGAATGAGGTTTTTCATTGAGGATGCTGGTGTTTTGCAGACACCCGTGGAGGAGAAGAATGAGAATTTGGAGGAGATGAAATGTCTTTCCCAGTTCGTGGGGACGGTCCTCCAGCTGGACCTGTGCTTCAAGCACAAAACCTTAGAATCACAGAATCATAGCATGGGTGAGGCTGGAGGGGACCTCAGAGGTCATCTAGCTCAGCCCGCTGCCTGAGGGTTGCCAGCCACGAGGTCAGGCTGCTTTTCCATCACCCACTGGTGTCTGATAACTTTGGGTCCTGTAGGGGCAGGACAAGAGCAAATGGAGTGCTGGGTGGGGAGGGGATGCAGGTGTCAGCATCCCAAAGCCTGTGCTGTGGTCCCGTGGCCACAAGGGAGCTCAGAGCTTCCCATCATAGGCGCCTTGCCACGAGAACATCCTGATGGTTCTTTAAGGGCAAATTTTGCTTTGGAAATAAGAAAAAGGAAAAAAAAAAAGGAAAGAAAGAAAAAAAGGAAAGATATACAAACCAATGAGACAAAAGGAAAATATGTTGATTTTTAGTTTGGATCCTTACAGAAAGGAGACTGTGCGACCATGCAGACTCTGCCTGCCTGCCCTACCCGCTCCTTTCCCTCGTAGTTTCTGAGCCCTTCAGCCAATTTCTACCCAATTTGACAGAAGGAAAGAGGTCTCGAGAGATATTAAATTTCTATAAATTACATTAAAATTGGTGGCTGGGTAGAAGGGACCAGCTATTACAGCAACCCCACGAGACCGGGGCTCTGGCATATGCAGAGCCTTTGTTCAACTTCAAACGGTGTCTGAGGAGAAAGACTTTGCGTGAGAGCAATTTCAGGGAAAATCTTTGGCCGGCCCTTGCACCTTAACAGGCACCGGGGAACCTGGCTGGAGAGCCCTCGAAGGCAGTGTTCCATTTGTTCCACTGCCTGTGGATGGCTTGTTCGTTCGGAAATGAACTTGTAAGTCCTCGAAATAGGTCAGGAGTGGGATGGAAGAAGCGTAGGGGCCTCGCTGGTGCATCTCTGCAGCAGAATAAATTGCAGCCGCGGAGATCGGGCTGATTTCTGCCCCTGGCACACTCTGCTTTCGTGCTCAGCTAAAAGTGCTGAGCTCCAAATTGGGAATTGGTTCCGAGCAGAGAGCCGGGAGGAGGGGAGGGAAGGGAAGGCCAAACAGAATCTCTGTATTATTAAGATTTTAGATATACAGTTTTGATAAAAGCTTGCAAGTAGCAAATTTGCTATCAAGCCTAATGTAGCATGGCAGATTTTGTCTGAGCTAGCAAAGGACCACATTTGCAGCTCCTGTGAGGCGGGGAAGTGGGCTCAATAGGCTATTTTCCACATCCACGCTCTGTTCCAAAAAAAAAAGGGAGGGGAGAAGGGAGAAGGAAGGGAAAATGAAGACAATTTCTCTTTTTCCACTCTACCCCAATTATGAATGTGTTTGCTGTGAATGTTAATAGCCAATAACTTGCATGCTAAGTGCAGGCTTTGCCACAGGGTTTGTTTTTGCTGGGTGAGCAAAGTTGCTTGGGAGGGCCCACAGGAGGGATGCGGTGTTGCGGTGAGTCTGACACGCTGTGTTTTCACTCCGAACCTTATTTTAGTTGCTCTGAATGTTGCTCTGCATCTTTCTGTGCCGTGCTGGGGCTGCGGAGGGGTGGGAGATGGGAGGAGCCTGAGATATCCATCACCAGTTGCTCTTCTGAAATACCCATCACAAGTTGTTTTTCCTTACGCGTTGGCTTTCTTAGTCAGGAGCTGACGTCACAGCTTCGATTAAAAGCGATTCATTTGCAAATGGAAGTTTTGGGAGGGAGTCGGTGAGCTGGCATCACTGGTCCCACCACACCAAGATGCAGACAGCATCGCTGCAGCGCACAGCATGTGTGAGCCAGCAGGGAGAAGTTCCTCACTCACCATCTGAGCACTGTTACACACAGCGTAGAGGAGGCTGCGAGTTTCCCCCTGCTCATAGCCTCGCATTTTTCTCATGCATGAAGCAACCCGTCCTGCTTTAGGGGGCCGTGGCGTATTTTCCTGCTCAGGAGAGCGTAGGAAGATGGCTTATTTTTGCTGGGATCAGGCGTGTGTTTTGTTAATGCCCCCTGTGATGTGCTGCTGGTTGTATTTGCTCCGTGTGCTGTAATTTGGTGGCATAGTGACCCACCGTGCTGCTGCTGTGAAGTTATGGGATGGGTTGGGCTGGAGGGACCTTAAACATCAGAGAGCCTCCAGCCTCTGCATCTTGCCATATCCTTTTTGCTCTTCGTTCCCTTCCTACATTTCTGTGCTGCTTTGTACCTAGTAGAGTTTATTAATGCTCGCCTGATAGGTTTTCTTTCTGCTTTCCTGCAGCATCCCTGCTCGTACAGCCTTGGCTTCATTTAAAGGGGGATGGGGGGAGGGAGGAATAACCCTGCTGCTTCTACTCAATCAAATGCTGTTTGTGCTGGGAAATGAGAGAGTGATGCCATCAAACTCACTTATTCTAGAGGTAGTCCGGGTTTGCAGCTGCCTGAGCACGGCACGCCATGGCAGCAAAGCCCAGCATCTGCCCTCCCTGCGCCCTGCTGCTCCCTCGGCGTTTTGGAAGTAAAGCAGCTCACTTGGCTTTTATTTAGCAGCTGATACAGCAGAATTCCCCAGGCAGAAAGGTCATCTCCCTGTTTGCTCCGTGGGAAGAATAGGGCATAATTCCCCCCACTTCCCTGGTTCCTATATGGGCACGGCGATGCTCAGCGGTGGCACCCAGCCCCACGCTGAGCCCCACTCCCCAGGGCTTCCCTGCCTCATCCCGGCAGCTCTGTAATCGGACAGCACCATTTAGGCTTTTAAGACATCTGAGGCCACTTTTCATCGCAGCCCAGGCTGCTGCACAGTTTTACAGGGTCATAAAAGCCCTGACAGGAGTCATAAAAGCCTCCAATTGCACTGCACAAACCCGTGGAGTATATTTTAAGGGCCCCTGAGTTTTCATTTTGCTGCTTTTATGGGAACTCATAAAAGCCTCGATGAGCACAGCCCCTGATTGGCTCCTCAGCACGGAGGTAGTTAAAATTACAGCCACCGACAAATTGTTCCAGTCTAAATAAATCAGTGCTTTGCATGTAGCATGAGCCGGGAGCCCTGTGTGCATGCAGGCACACGCGTGTGCTCCCAGGGAGCACTTCTGCTCCGTGCCCGCGGGGACCAGGTTGCACAGCATTGCTCACGCCTGCTCCCTGCTGCATCGTCGCCTTGCATGATGCACCGGCACGCTCAGCCTTCGCCGTGCTCCCACCAAATGCACCCGTGGGATCACTCGAGTCCTCTGTGCCTGCTGGCGTCGCAGGGCTGGCTGTGTCACCGTGTGGGGATGCAGCCACACGTGGCAGAGGTTGTAACGGAGCTGCCGGGCTTTGGCTGCGTTTTCTGGCTCTGTTACATTGCCACTGAGCAACGTCAGTTTGTCAGGAGGGGAATATTTCACCCAAGGAGCTCGCTGTGGCTTTTCTTTTTGCACGTTGCCTAAAATAAATGGGTGGTGGAAATTCAGATGCAATGTTTGGAAGCACTGGAACAGGCTGCCCAGGGAGGTGGTGGAGTCTCCTTCTCTGGAGATGTCCAAGACCTGCCTGGATGCCGACCTGTGCAACCTGGTGTAGGGAACCTGCTTTGGCAGGGGGTTGGACTCGATGAGCTCTGGAGGTCCCTTCCAACCCCTACAATTCTGTGATTCTCTGAAGCTATGGCAGCAGACCTGTGGCTGGAGCATGGCTTACAGTGTCAGTGCTTGGGGAGCATGTGCCTCTGTTTGGTGACCTGGGGACTGCTGAGTGGTTTTTGGGATGGCAGCAAGCAGAGCATCACCTCAGTGCCCCTTCAGCCCACATCTGTCATGGCCCAGGGGAGGGGAGAGAGGGGGAGCGATCAGAGAGGCTCTCATTGCTCTGCAGAGATAAATGTATCTTATTGCTGTCTTGCCGTAGCTTTATATAGTAATTATATCAACTACAGCTGATCAAAGCATTTGTTAAAGAGAAAACTCTCTCTCCTTTGCTTTTGTTACTGTTTGCAGCCAATTTGACAGGCTTTACATCTCCGACTACATTTTCTTTTATTTTCCATGCTTGATTTCTCTTTTCTCTTCCTTCTCCCTTGTTGGCACCTGGCACGTAGACGGATCTCTCCCTCCCTCCCCCCTCTCTCCATCTGGCTCCATCACAATGTTTTTAAGCCATCCCAGAGACCTGGGAGCCACCAGCAGCAGTGACACGGGGTCCACCTACCTGTGCCCTGTGTTGTTTTTCCAGATGTTTTGCCCTTTTATTGGAGCCACATCCACGAATCCCAGAAACAGCATGCTGCTGCTGCTTTAATTTTAATTCCTTTTGTTTTTTTCTTCCTCCCATTGACTTTCAATCCTTCTCTAATCTCATTTAAAAACCTCTCTCTCCGATGTCTGGGCTTCTGTCTCTCCGTTATTGGCTTTATGGCCAAACGCTTTAATTTATTTGCCATACAATATCTCTTTACCACTGTTCTGGGGATACAAATTGTTTGAAAGACGTTCCAATGATGTCGATGCCTGGCACATCTGTTTGTCAACGTGCAGCATTTCCAGCTCGGGGATGGGTGTCTGCTTCTGCATGAGGAACCCGACTGCAGTTCCCTCAGCTAACATTGAGCTGGGCTGTGGGTTTCCCAACACAAAGTGTACAGGGAAGCCCTTCTTTCCCAGTGTTTGCAGCGTGGTCTTTGTGCCCCGCTGTGTTTGCAGCCCTTATCAAAGCACTTCATAACTTCTAATGTGTATTGATTGCTGCCTATTTCTCCTCTTATTTTTGCGTCGTGCCTGATTGCTGCTTTAGCAGTGAGAATAGGGCTTTTAGCCAAAATTGTCTTTTTTTTGGATGGTAGAGTCCTGACTCTGTCTGTCTAATAAGTTTTTTGTTACGAGCCCACATTTCTCTGTTGACATTTTTCCTTCCAGCCAATTTCTCCCATAATTTTCCCCGGCGCTGGAAATGAGTCCTTTTGAAGCACTGAGTATATATATTACTGATTGGGGCAAGCCTTTATTATCCATAGTGAATGTAATCAGGTCCTCATCACTAGTTTCTTGATAATCACCGAGCGCCAGTTCAGTCATTAATTTCGTCTTTATCCATCATGTCTTCTTTCCACGTTATTTGCTAAATAGCTCGGACGTGATTGCGACACTCAGCATCTGAGCTTGTAACTCTTTGCTTTCTTAATGTGTTTACATTGCCAGCACACGCCGTCCCAGCTCCTCAGGTCTGCAGTATTTTACTATGAAGGATGCTCAGCCAAGCACTGTTAGCCTGCATTGAGGAGATGAATGCCCCTTTGTTAGGCCATCACCATTGACAGTCGTTAGACCCCTATGTTTCAATACTGGCTGCCTGCAAGCTCTAATTTATTATCTCCCCAAATCAGGCTCTTCAGGGCTGAGCTGTTTGTCTTTCCCCTTGTTGTGGTGCAGAAATTCATCCTGATGGAGTTTTTGGGCAGCGGTTCCTATGTACCCTATGGCTCTGAGCCGCCAGCAACTCCAGAAATAAAAAACTAAATGGGTTATACCAAGGCCAGCCCTTCCAGCCTGCCTGCTTTCCACCAGGCAGTGCCAGCAACCTTCTCATCAAAGAGATATTCCTGTTTTTCTGCCTCCTGTGGCACCCGTGGAGGAGCAATGAGTGCACGGCTCCTTTGGGGCAGCGTTTGCTTGCTGGGAGTCCTCAACAAGCTAACACCCGCTGTTGATTGCAGGGGGCTAATTAGCCAGGACAGGGCTTAGCATTGCCATCCTCTGGTACCCAGAGCAGTGTTCTCAGCCCTGCCCTGGTCCTCTCTGCTTGCCCTGTGCTGCACCAATTAGAGACCTTCAGTTTCTTTCGAGGAGAGTTTGCAGAGCTGCTCTGGATTCTGCCAGGAGCTCACTAAGGCTGCAGGCATTAATAAGGAAACAGGTTTGGATTGCTGGTGATCCTCAGCCGGTCTACAAAGAGCCAAGGGATGACAGGGGCCTCAGGGGAAGGCACGGTGACTTGCAGGGCTGAGCTGAGTCCTGGCAGCACCTCTGCTGTCCTCCTCCCCCAGCAATGTGCTGCCAATGGCTTTTTCTGCATGGCAAGCTGCTGTGCTCCTTGCTGGCTGCTTGTTTGGGGCAATGCAGCATTGACATGGGGGTGAGAATACCCACGGTTACACCTCTCCCTAATGCACATCTCTATCTGTCCTTCCCCACTTCTGCTCGTTCTTACTCATAGTTTCAACTTCCCTCCCTCCAGAGGCATCAGCCCCTTTGGATAATGTGCCCTGACAGCTCCTCTTCCTGCACGTTGTGTCCAGCTGTGCAGGGATGGGAGGAAATCCACAGCATAAGTGCTTTTATGGGCTGGAAACAAACTGCATCGAACCATCAGACCCAGCACCACCCCAGAACTGAATGAAACCTCAAGAGGCTGGCAGACGTTTGGTGCAGGGGATCAATGCCCCACAGCTTGCAGTTCTTACCCATTTTCTCCCCTCAGGAAGGTGCTGCTGGCCGGGCTGCCCACATGGCCATGGATGGAAATAGGCACATTCCATTTCTTTTTATGCTTTCCAATTTCATTTATTGTTTTAGGATAATATAATTTACTTTGTTTTTAATACAAGGGCTGCATAAGCTACCATCTGTATTATTTTGCATCCCCTGACATAAATCTCCATTATGCCACTTACTAAAAACTCCCTTTATTGCCCTGACCATCCCTGCACTCTGCAGATTTGTTTTTCCCTCCAACTACCTTATGAACTCAATGGGTTTGCACCTGAGAAGAGTCTTTGGGAGGGTGAGGATGGAGGCATGGAACATCCCTGCTGTCTCCACCTGTGCAGTGAGCCCACATCCCTCATCAGGGCTGTTCCTAGAAGGGACCTTTGTGTCTGCTCAGTGTTTGTGCAGCGTCTAGCCACGCAGGATCCTTCTCTCCATGCGTTCGCAGGCATCCTTCTAATAACCGTGATTAATAATGAATGACAAGCATTAAATCACTTTAAATATCTAAGAGCAGCACGATGGAGACCCGTTGCTTCCCGGCAATGCTGATGCCATCCAGGTGCGGCTGGGCGCGTCGTGCCAGGGCCAGGGGAGCCTGGAAGAGGAGCAGTGCAATTTGTCTGCTTTATTTAGCTGCACTGCCCGGAAACCTGGGCACAGCGGGGCAGGTTGTTCCTGCATGGCTCTCCGGGTTCATTGCGGTGCTGCAGGGATTGGGTGAGGCAGCAGCTGCTCTGCCTTGGCAGGTCACAGCTGAGCAAAGCTCGCTTTGTGGCAGCTTGATGCCTGGAGAGTGAGTTTTTGCAGGCAGAAATAATCCAGATTATAGGGACCTGCCGTGCTTGCGTGGAGCAGGAAAGCCTCTGCAGACAGGGACTCGTTCTGTGATTAGGGGCTAGAACACATCCTGCTGTAGTCTCCATCCCCTGCTTTGATGTGGGACCACCTCTGCGTAGCAGGACTGTCCCAGTGGCGCTTTAGCCCTCTGCC
This sequence comes from Tetrao urogallus, assembly GCF_951394365.1. Taxonomy (NCBI): domain Eukaryota; kingdom Metazoa; phylum Chordata; class Aves; order Galliformes; family Phasianidae; genus Tetrao; species Tetrao urogallus. Next base: position 4,620,299 of record NC_136835.1, on the reverse strand, counting down.
CTCCCCTCTGCCTCCATCCCAGCATGGCTGTGCCATGCACCTTAGCTTTCCCCATGAATCCCATCCGTGGGAATGGGCTGGAGGCGGGGGGCCATCAGCAGAGCCATGGGCCTTTAGGTTGCAGCAGTGGGGGGACACGTCCCGTTCCTTCTCAGCCATTCCCATAAAGTGGGACAAAGTGCCTCCCTGCAGGGGAGCTGCAGAATGGCTGCATGGGGCAGGAGCAGGAATAAGGGGGAGGTGTGCTTCCAGATGCTCAACAGAGCAGAATGAGATGGAAAGCCTATCCTGCTGTGAGGAATTCCCCTGGCCATCGCTTGGATCACGAGTGGAACTGGGGCAGAAGGAAAAATGCTAAAACATACTTAGGGAATGGTGAGTGAAGGGCAGAAGTGTGGAATAGGAGTGAATAAATTATTTAAGGTGCAATCATTAGAGCAGTGGGGAGAAAAAAAAAAGGCTTTTTTTTTTTTTCCCTGTTTTTTGCTTCATTTGCAATATTGGAAATGGGAAAAATCATTTTGAATCAAGTTGGAATGCAACCTCAATAAGTGACAGCTGTAGAAAAATAAAGGAATTCGTGCTGGGTTGAATGATCTTCGTTCAGTGAGAACTGAGAAAAGTTTTGCTTGAGTGTTTTCATAGCAAGACAGACCAGAAGGCCAAGGGAGCAGCAAAGTGCTGTGGGTCATGCCGGGGGGGGAGGACAAATGACCAGCTGTAGGGGCAGCACTCTGAACAGGGGACCTTGTGGCATGGGAGGTGTTGAGCCCCGCTTGCATCCCAGCTCCTTTTCTTATGGGTGACATCCCAGTGACAGCTGTCCCCTCTCCCTGGGCTTTTCTGTGCTCCTGTGCTCAGTGAGGCACGCAGTGCTGTCCTGGCAATGCAATGCAGCCAGCTCTGGACAAGTGCTTTGATAGTCTTTTAAGATTTCCAAAGCCACTCTTGGAGGGCCGTTAAGACCTTCGGCTGGTGATAATTGGATTTGTAAGACAGTGCAACATGTGATAAAGTGCTCTTGTTGGACAGGATCCCAGTTTTCTTCTATCATTCCTATTAATGTGATAAATGTCGCTGTCTAAGCTGATAGGGCCGTGTTGGATAATAAGATTGGAATCAGCTTTGATTTCTCCAGCTCACTTTGGCATCAGAGCCCTGCTCCCCCGGGCAGGGAGAGCCCGGCCAAGGGGCTGTGAGGCACAGGCTGCTCACCTTCCTGCCACAGCATCTTGTAGGGCCAGGCAGCAGAGGGGATGAATCCAACACACTGAGCTTGGGTTGGGTTGGAGGAGCAGGAGATGAAAACTGTCCTAATGAAAGCTGATAGCAAACGAACACAGGAGGCTGAGTCCAGCAGGGAAGCACAGGTCCAATTTGGAACTGAGCAGCTGTGAAATTGGACCCTTCGACCACAGCTGGGGCTGCAGGAGGAGCAGAGGGGAGCATGGCTAGGAAAGGGAGTTGGGGCTGAGAGGAAACTTTTGTGGCCAGAGATGATGGAATGGACTGCCAAGGGAGGTGGTGGAGTCACCGAGCCTGGGGGTGTTCAAGGAAAGGCTGGATGTTGTGTTGAGGGACATGGTTTAGTGGGAGCTATTGGGAATAGGTGAACGGTTGGACTGGATGATCTTTTAGGTCTTTTCCAACCTTGGTGATTCCATGATTCTATGATTCTATGATTCTGTGATGTTATTGCTCTCCATGTCTTGGCTTGCCACGGTCCATGGGAGGTTCTTCTCATCTCTGCCTACTGGGAGACGTGCAGCCAACTGGATCCCAACTGGAGAGCTGACACTGGAGAAGTGCTGCGTGCTCCATCTGCTCTGAAGTGTGCTCCAAGGTGTTGTGCTGTGGCAGAAAAAGGAGGGCAGGATTTTTTTTTTCATGTCAAACCTCCATTCTGTCTGAGAAGTGATGGTTACTCTTGTTCTTTGTGTTAGTAGGTGAGAGATTTCTCTTTCAATCAAGTAGTTTTTTAGATGGAGACATTTTCCCTCATCCTTCTCTCTGCATCTCCCCTGTTGCGTTTCTGCTGTGGTTATTCCTTAGGGATGAGCTGTGTGTGTTGGAGAGGACACTTAATAACACTGCAGTAGCAGCCCAGTGTGTGTTGTTCTGTGGATGAGTAGTTACCAGACTTTATTTATGTTGCTGGGGTTTTTTTCGGTAGGACCCATGCTTTTCTTGCTGAACAATTGCCAAATGAAGTCTTTCTCAGGGCTGCTTTGATGGGGCAGCTGGAGGCAGCAGCCTTGAAATGAGGCTGCTGAGCCGCTGCCCATTGCTGCACAGCAAAGACTGTGTGCAAAATGAGGGTGGGGGGAAGGTGCTGTGCCCATACAGAGCCGTTGGGCTTGCTGTGAGCCACATGCAGGGACAGAGTGCTGCTCAAGGTCCTAAAAACAGCTTTCATGCGTGGTGTGGAGGCAGCCAGCAGTCAGCAGAGCAAATCTGTAAATGCCCCCATGCACAAAGCCACGCAAACAGAAATTACAGTCGAGACGCAGGGAGGCACTGCAGTGATCATCACGTTATTATCCTCAGGTACCCTTCCTTACAGAGCAGCTGTTTGCTGCACTCAAAGGGAAAGAGGAGCACACACTGTTCAAACAGCCAGGCAAAGTACCCTGGGCCTGCTGAGCCCCAGTTTTGTAAATGTTATTTCCAATCTTCATTGACTTCCCGGAGCGTTCTTTCCACTCGCTCTGATTGCTGCTTCTCGCTTTGGGGAGCTCGGTTTTGTCCTCTCCATTGATTGCTCTGATCTGCACAGGAAGGGGAGCCCAGCGAGCAGCAACGAGGCAAATCAAAATTAAAAATAATAAATAATAATAAAAAATCCCCAGCCCTCAAGATCCAAAGCAGTTTGTACTGTCCGGGGCTCGGATGGAAGCGATGCACCTGAGCACTTGAGCTGTAGAGGATGGGAGTTGCACACTCCTGGTATGGGAGTGCAAAGAGAGAAGGGCTTGAGGTGAGCTGGGCTTAGGACTGGGAGAAAACAGAGCTGAGATCTTTGGGGTTTGGCAGCTCCTGGGCAGCAAATAGAAAGAGTGAGAGGAGGAAGCTCTGGAGGCCAGGCAGCCGGGAGCATAACGGGCTCTTATCTCTGCAGGGCTTTATCTGTGCTCAGCTCATTGCTCATTGTCAGCCATGGCGGTTTTTTGCTCGGGGAAAGCGTGTCATCCCATCACTGCAAGGACGAGAGATCCCAGGGCAGAATGGGAAAGCATTGCTACAGCTGCTGTGTGCTGGGCGAGGTGCAGAGGAGTGAGCCAGGCAGAGGGATGCTGCCCTGCTCTGCCTGGGACCAGCAGGGACCAGGACATATCGCAGGGTGACGATTTGCAGCTGTTTGATGAAGGCCATGAGGAGCAGAGATGCTGATTTCCAGAGCCACTGATCTGTGGTCACACTGCTCCCATCCTTCCCCCTTCGCTTCTCTTTATCTCAGTTTTGGAGGAGGCCACAGGGCAGCAGGAGTTTCTGCACTTCAAGTAGTGGAGGTGCACCCAACAGTGGAGGTGCACCCAACCCAGTGAGCAGTGTGCATGAAGTGCCCAGAATTCACCACTGGTCAGCAGTCGTTCTGTAATTGATCCTCTGCCTTGCTCAGCTAATTACATCTCCTAGAAAGGCTTTCCCTGCTCGGCCCCGCAAATATTTGTCCAGCAGGAGATGACAGAGCTCCACTCTCTGTCGTTGTGCCCTGGCCATTAAGCACTGACCCCTGGAGCATCTGGTTGTTAGGTTTTCTGGGGTCCAGACGTGTTTTATTGCAGCCCCGGAGCAAAGGAGTACTCCCTCATGTAGCACTTTAGATGCCACACTGCAGTCTTTTATTATTATTATTAGTATTAAACATAAGATTTTTAATCTTGAGAGAACGGATATTTATAATTTACCACCTAGGGCTTGGTAATTAATATTTGTGTAGAGCTCTCAGCGATGTCTTGGATATGAGATGTATTATATAAATAAAGACCGTCTTGTGAGCAGCAGGGGAAGGTGGAAAGAAAAAAAGGCTTCTGCAGTGCGGGTGGCAATGGCTGTCACCTCGATCCCTGTCACCTAACGGGGCTGTGACACCTCAGGGACCAGCGCTCCCTGGGCCACCAGGGTTTGCAGTTCGTAGGCAGCTCACGGCGTGTGAAATGAGTTTGTGTTCCAACACGGCTTCCCAGCAGAGCAGAAAATATGACATGCTTGCAGGGGCTTTGGTTGCGTGTACAAGGAGCCGTGAGCATGCTGTCACCACGTCCCAGTTGTGGCACCGTGTTGGGACTGAGATGGGACGGCATCGCCGAGCTGCGGTCCTTCGTGGCCAGCAGCACTGGCCAACTTTGGGAGCCCACGAGCATCCCTATGCCTAAAGGTGGTGAAAATGCTTTCCACCCAACGATGCCCCCAGTTGGTGTTTGGTGTTAAAGGAAACCCACCCAAACCCCTGGCAAAAAGGGGGAATGGTGTCGAATCCCATCCGTGGCCATGAAGTTGGTGCTGACGTCCTCCATGCCTGAGTCCAACCCTGGGTTTTCAAGACAGAAGGGGGGGTCTGCGCCCGTTGGAAGCATTGGGGAGCGAATCTCAGAGCGGCAGCTCAGGGTTGAGGGAAGGAGAAAAGCAGTCTGGAGCAAGTTGTTTCATTTTCCAGAAAAACACTGGGATTCTTTTGTTTCAATTACCTCCTCTTTGGTTAAAAAAAAATACAGCGAAGCGCCTGTTATTAAGGTTGAACAAACAAACTAACGAAAGGAGAGAGCCTGACAATGAAACAAAACCTTTATTTTCTGGTTGAACAAAATGTTTAATTTGACCCACACCATTTTTCACCTGATTTTTCAGTTCTGTCATAAAATCAATTTTCTGCATAGCTCTGTTCTCCCACGCTGCCCATGTGATGGCTTGGGGAATCCTTTTCTCCTTTGGTTTTTATTGCTTCTTTTTTCCTTTTTCTACTTCCTTTTTCTTCCCATTTTTCATTATTTTCTTTTCTACTTTTCCTCTCTTTTCTTTCTATCCTTTTTTCCTTTTTTTTTTTTTCCCCCTGCTTTTTTTCCTTCCGTTTCTCTTTGAACCTCTTTGAACTGCTCTAATTATAACGTAGATCTTATGTAACTAATATGTGCAGGTAATATTGTGATTATATATAGAGAGCCATATGGTCCTGTGCAGTCACTTTCAACGTTGTTAAACCGCTGAAGCGGATAAACTCCATGTCCGTGCACAAAGTAATTGCACAAAACTAATTTGTGTTTGCAAACAGAACTGAAATTAAGTATGTAAATAAGCAGAGCTGCAGACTAAATATTATAGTAGGGAAGGAGGGGGTGGGGAGGAGAAAGTAGAAACAACTTCATAACTGCAAAGTACAAGCAGCTCAGGAGATGGGGATGGTGAGTGTTTGTAATGTGCTGAGAGCTGATGCTGTGAACAACTGTTGGAGGCTCTGGGGCTATAAATCCTGCCTGCGTCCTTCCCAGCCCTGCCTCCAGCTGCAGCACCAGCTCTGTCATTCGGGGGGGGAATATATATGTGAGAACTTAATGTTTTTGCTGGGAAATGGACGCAGTTTAACCCCGTGTCATTCGTTTAGAGACTCTGTTTTACTTAAAAACTTTTAAGAAGGAACGTTTTATCGCCTGGGGTGAGCGACGTGACTAATGGCTGCAGACACATGCTTCTGCGACACATAAATCCAGCGCTGCTCACCCAGCCCTGGGGCTTGGGGAGGTGCCAGCTCCTCGTTTTGGGGCCGCCGTGTCTCAGGCCGTAGCTGATGGTGTGGCCTCCACATGGAGGAGGGATGCAGGTGGATATTTGCAGTCGGTGTGCCGGACTGGGGGACCGTTTGCTTGTGAGCATCCCAGCAAGCAGAGCTGTGCAGCAGGAAGGCACTTTGCACCAGCCCCAGTTGCATCCAGTCCCAGTGGGGCCCACGCCATCAGTGCACATGCCGCAGCCCCCAAAGCAGGCAGCGATGCTCGCTGCTCAGCACGGCGATGGCAAGGTTCCCTCTGCTGGCAGATGCCATGCTCAGGCCCCTGCAAAGCTCTTGGCAATTACACGGAGCTGGAGTAAAGCTAGAGAGGGGTTTAATTGCATGAGTGCTTGGGAAAATGTCACTGAGCGTACGCACACGTGACATCCTGTATTTACCAGGAGAATAGGTGCTGGCAATCCTAGCTCCTATTTATAACCTCGTTAACGGCTTGCATTGGGAGTGAGGGAAGAGCTCTCTGCAAGTTTTCCCTTCTTCTCACATTAGCATCATGTTTGCCTCACTCCAATGGGTGCTTGCAGGTGAGTCTGAAATGGGTTGAAATCTGCCAGCGGAAGCATGCTGTGCGAGTGCAATGTCATTATTCCTGCTATCATCATTAATGGTGATGTCCTTGTCATGAAATCGGTGGATTTCAGCTGTGTTAGAAACCACAGAGCTTAAAAAAAGCTCCCGAGAACATAAAGCAGAATAGCTGTTTACCAGATGGATAAGGGGCAGAATAGCTTGGGGGATATTATGACTCCTTGTTTTCAAGATGGTGCAAAAGCACAAGGTAAAATAGATACATTAATTGATAAATAAATAAATACTCCTCGAAAACAGATGGGTCCCCTTGAGCCCAGAGCCATATCTCTTTGTTTCTTTTCCAAGCTCATACTTCAGAACAGAGCAGGAGTTGTGCAGCACACGCTTCCCTGCCGCAGTGTGCACAGCCTGCCTTCGTCTGCACCGTGTTGCTTCAGCACCAGTGCTGCATCCAAACGGGCTGTGGGTCTCAGAGCCTCTCCCAGCCCTGTGGACAATCCCCCTGCAGAAGCCTGCTTGGGTTTCCTTGTCCTGCTGTAGAGCATTGCTCTGCTCTGCTCTGCTCTGAAAATAGCACGCAATTTTGCATCCTGGCAGAGGACACAAGCTTTGCTACTGATACTGTGCCCAAATGGGCTAAGAGTCACAGAGGTTCTTGCAGCCCTATGGAAAAACCCCCTGCAGAAGTCTGCTTGGGTTTCCTTGTCCCGATGCTGGGCTTTGCTCTGCTTTGAAAATAGCTTGCAATAATCCAGCTGGGGCAAGCAGCAACCCAGGATGCTGTGTCCCAGAGCTCTGCCATGCATTCACTGTGTGCTGCTGCAGAGCTTCTGCGGGGTGGTCTGTTGCTGGGAACAGCGTGGATGATGTTTCATGTCCAGCTCTCTGCTCTGGGTCATCCCCCATCCCGTTGTGTTCATCAGCATACAGAGCTGCCCTGGGACACCCAAAGGATGCTCTGAGTCCTTTAAGCAGGAGTACTGGGCACTGGCCAGCAGCACATAGGAGCTGTCAACATAGCACTGCACCTTTTGTCTTGAGTAGGCATGGGGTTGCATGGCTCTGGTGTGGTTGCTTGGTTAGAAAGCAGAGGAAAAGCTAAAGATGCGCCCATTGGCTCCTAAAAGCAATCTCAGAGCTGGTGGACTGGCTGTGGTCACAAAGCAAAACCAATATCTGGTCTTTGGTGTTGCTCTGCATTGCTTTGCGTCGCTGACGTTGGAATTTGGCGTTGCTTTCCCCCGAATTGAGTGAATTCACTGCAGAGCTGCAGGAGGAGGGAGCTCAGCCTCCTCGCCTTGACCTGAGCCAAACCTCAGCCTGCAGGACGTGGAGTCCAGAAAATGGGGAGGTGAGAGTTCCAGAGATGCTGGGAGAAGCCACTGTGAGGCTGATTTCCACCCTCAGCCACGATCATTTTGTTCTGTTGTTGTGCAAATGTTTTAAAAATAACCAGGGAGAAAAAAAAAAGAAAAAAAAAAATGCAAGTGCAGGGCGAAAGCACTGATAAACACAGCCTGAAATGCTGTTCCAGGCAGACTTTAGAGCCTGAAATCACCTCAAATGTATTCTGAATTACCTTGAGCATATTTAGACAGATCTATTTTTCATTGCAGGACATTAATGGACTGACTTGGGGGATTTTTTTTCTCTGCGCAACCATTTCTGTCGCACGTTGTGAGGAGGAGGCAATAACCCTCCTGGCACCACGATGGGAGGAGAGGATTTGGGAGGGGGTGGCTGTGGGCATGGCAGTGGGTCACAGCTCCAAGGCTGTTTTCCATAGAGCACACCAAGGCTGGAGCTTTGGGGCTGGGCTCTGGGGAGGCTGAGGCTATTTTCTTACCTATCTCATGCACTTTTCCTGGCTGTCGTGCTTCGTGCAATATTTGCATCCCTGAAGGTTTGTGAGTTCCTTTCCATTGGTTCCGATTCGAGACGCGATGTGTGTAAAGTAATACAAAGAGTGGCAAATTGTTTTTTCTCCCCAGGCTCTGTGCTATTAGGGAGCTCTCCCTCTCACAAGCAGTTCAGATTTCTGGGTGAATTAAATGGAAGCCAGGTGCTTGTGCCTCCCAGGTCCTCGTTTTGCAGCTCTCTCTGTGTCCAGCAGGCAGAGGGAGGATGTGGGAATGGGGATGCTCTGCAGGGCTGGGGGAGGTTGCTGGAAAAAAAACCAGTGCAGCTGGCAGCCCAGTGATGCAGGAAAGGTCTGCTCTGTCCGAACAGCAGGCGAGGGGCAGGCGGAGCAGCGCGGCAGATGCTGAGGGGTTGGCCTAGAGCAGGTTAGGGGAGAGGAGGAGGCAAAGGCAAGCAGGTGAGCAGGGCGATGCTGTGCTGGGAGGTTTGGAGAGGGGATGGAAGGAGAAAGATTTCTCCTGCTTCATTGGGTTGCTGCAATCTGGGCTTTGCTGGAGGCAGGGCTGGAGCCAACGGCTTCTCTTGCCTTCAAGCGCTTCCACGGATGCCCTGCCCAGAAGGAGCCTCCAGAAGGAGGAGAAAAGCCAAAGGAGCTATCTCCCCTCCTCCTTTACAACTTGCTGCCTGCTTGGAGGAGCTGTAAAGCTCTCCCCATCCTTATGATTAATGACTGCGGCTGCCACCGAGCTCCGGTGGGCAGCAGTCTCCCACCACGACCCCAGGTAACAGCCTCAGCAGTGCAGCTGCACTCTGTGGTCTGATGGAGCTGGTGCTGCCCTGTGCAGCAAGGAGGATCTCAGTGTGAAATCAGAGCAGTGGCTGTGGATGCCTCCAGGGTGAAGGAGCATGCGGTGTGTGCCATGGGAAAGGGCTTTGAGCATCCCCAGTGCTGAGCAGGTGTCCGAGCAGATGGCAGCAGTGATGGGCCGGTGCCGCAGTGGAACAGGGCACTATTCCATGATTTCTCCTCTCATTGCTGTTCCTGAGATAGCACTGCATTTCTGTAGTTCCTGTAGCATGAGTTTGAGTCCAACAGTCGTCCTTGGTTTCTGTTTGTGGACAGTGAAGAGGAACCATATTGATGGCAAAAGTGTGGAGTTTTTCACTCATCCAGATACATTCCCAATTAAAAAGATACGCAATAGTTAGGCTTAGTATTCTTCCCTCCCAAAAAGACAAGAGTAGGGTCTTCTTGCAAGCATAACTTCAGAATGAATGGGTAATTACAGCTTTACCACCTTCTAAGCAGTTGTGCTCTCATCTGAGAGCTGTGCTCTGCTCCACGATAGGTTTTGTTGACCCCGCATTGCCCTGAGCTGTGCCCTGCCTGAAGCCAAGATGGGTTCCCAATGCAGAGCCATGCCCCGTGCAGGGCTGTGAGCCTGGAGCATGGCGCTGCTGTTGGATGGGCATCCATAGGGTTAACAGAATGGTTTGTATCAGAAGGGACCCTTAAAGGCCATCTGGTCTCACTCTGTGCATTGAGCAGGGACACCCACAGCTCCATCAGAGGCTCAGAGTCCCATCCCCTGACCCTGGGTGTCCGCAGGGATGGAGCACCACCGCCTCTCCGGGCAACCTGCACTGTTAGAAAGGAGCATGCCCTTCAGCTGGTGACCTTGGCTTATTGGGCTGTTGGAGATCGTCGTGCTTGGGATGAGGCTTTCTGTGTTGTGGTGTGTCTGCTGGAGGTGTGACCTGGCTCCAGGAGCAGGCAGTGGGTTTGCTGCAGGATGATGAAGAAGAGGAAGCACGGAAGCAGACGGGGAAGGCATTTGTCCCCTCCTTCCCTCGGTCTCCTTGGTAGGAATCGCTCACTGGTTGTTCCTGCTGAAAGAAGGCAACGCTGTGCAAAGCAACAGGCAAAGAAAGCAGCGGTGTCGGGAGAACAAGAAGGAACATTACAAACCAGCCAGCTCCTGCAGGAGAAAACGATGCGTTCCAAGGATCCTTGAAAAATATAAGCATCAGTTTGAAGGAAGGGAGAAGGGAATGTGCCAAAGTCCCCTCCGGTCCCCTCAGCAGCAGCCGGAGGAGCGGCTCGCCAGGCCTTCCCTCAGTCTGTTCTGCTTTGGGCCGGAGATTTTTGCAAACTCTGGCATGCCGGGAATTTTAATCAGGACCAGGGCCTTGTTGGTGGTGCTGTTTATAAATCCGAATGGAAGAGAAGGTCCAGATTGTGCCTTAAAAAAGGGGAAGGGAAAAAAAAAAAAAAAAAGAAAGAAAAACACACAGACACAAAAAAGCAAACCGGAAAAAAATAAAAAAGCCGTGCTCCAGAGGGGAAGCATACAAGCTGTTCCCATCCTCATTCTGTCCTGGCTGATGGAAAATCACCAGCGCTTGCCTCATCTAAATGGCACTTTATCCACTGGAAATGTGAATGCTGTCACCAATGCCCAGGTCTGTCAAGCTTATCAGCCAGGCTGCGAGACGGGAGATGCACCCCGTCCTGCCCGCACTGCTGTGATGGATAATGACATTTCCAGGCTGATGGACGGGCGTTAAGGTGCCCTGCAGAAGTCCAGTGCTTGTTCACTCCCAGTTTCGCAGCCACAGGAAGTGGTGTTTGCTCTTCAGCTGGTTTTATGTCTTTCTTTCATGCTGTTAAGAGCCAGTCCTGCAGAACTGCGGTGTTGAGTCAGTGGGCTTGGGGGGAGGGGAGGGTTGGACTTGGGGGTCTGAGAGGTTTTTTCCAACTGGAATGATTCTGTGATTCTGGGAATGAATCCCGTGCCATCCGTGCTCTGCGTGCATCGCTCCCAGTGCGGGAGAAGGCAGATGAGCGACGAAGCCCATAAAAAGAGAGGTGCAAAAGTGGCTGTATTGATGGTAATCGTCAGCTGGGTGTAAATGCATGGATGGAAAGGAGGCTTCCAGTCTGCAGGCCTGGTGCTGGTACAATCCCATCAGATTTCATCATGCCCCAGCCCAGCGAGGGGTTATTAATGGGGATCAGAGTTGTTTTCCATATGCATGACCCTGAAATATCTTCTTCCAGAGTGAACCTTAAGCACGAGTGCCATAATGTAATGAGTTAAACTGCTTGTTCACAGTTCCACTAAAAGCAAATGGGCTGGGGATTTGTTTTAAAAACTGGACAGAGCTTTATCGGCCAATTAATCAGAATGTATAATGGATAAATTAAAGGGCAGCGTCAAGCGAGGCTGCCAAATAAAAACCAATAAAGTGCAGTCTGCAAATGGACGTGGCATTATGGGATGGCACACAACATAAGCAGAGGGGGGAAAGGAAAAAGGAAATAGGAGCGTGTGATACAACCGGACATCACAGTAATCCCTCTGCTGCTTTCGTGGGCAGAGCTGCTTCTCCTGAGGAGCACAAGCAGGGGCTGGGAGCAGGAGCTGGCAGTCACTGAATGGAGCTGGGACATCAGGGCATAATGGGAAGGAAGGGAAAATACTGGAAGAATTGGAAGCAGTATTTAGGGTACGGAGAGGTGGGCCTGATGGAGAGGAGGTGACAAGAGCGTTGGCCAGGCCCTTTCTTTGGGAGGTTTCGATGCCAGGCTGGCCCTGCTGTGCTGCTTCCGTGGCACCACTCCCTGCAGAGAAACTTCCATACGGAAATCTTGTAGCTGAGAGACGGGGCCAAGTCCTGACGAGCATATTGCTGGTGAGCAAACACGAGCAGCTAGCTGCTCAGCTGCTGCGCGTGGCGCAGTCATGTGCTGACATCCTCCCAGCTGCACCAAACCCTCTCTGATCCCGGTGTGCATCAGCTCCTGTGCTCATCCCCCTTCCTCTGTCCTGCCTGCAAAGCACAGGAACCCAAGCAGGTATTTCCGTAGACGTGGACCCCCTCCCATGCCCTGAGCATGCTCCAGCCCTGCGTGGGTGCAGTTATCCATCCTCGTTAACCAAAAGGAGAGGCGAAGGGCAGCGAGGCGTTAGGTGCTGTTGCATCTTCCTGGCGTGCAGAGATGCTCTTTGCAGGGATGCTCTTTGCCCGCCTGCATCCATCTGCTGCAGGAACAGCTCCTCGCCTCCCCCAGGCGAGCTCCACTCTGTGCAGACTCTCACTGGAGTTTGTGCCGTGGAGTGGGAGTGCTGCAGCATAGGGGAGAACAGCGTGGGAGAGGGTTGGAGCCCAGCAAATCTGGGCATGTTTTCTTCGTTTGGACAAATAGCTTATTCTCTGAAAATTCACTGGTGGGTCAGCCAGCACCATCTGTGAAGCCCTGCCAAATGTGGCAAAGAGTTTCAGCCAAGAAACGGAGAAAGAAAAGGAAAAATGAAACTGCCTGGAAGAAGTCCATCCTCAGAGCTGCTTTTTCAAAACAAATATTTTGGGTCTTTCTTTCCGAATTATACTTTCTGTTGACGTTCTCCTGGTTAATAACATTTAAAGGCCTGAGGTACTCGGGTTATTTGACCCGCTGTCTGTGTCTGGGAAATATTTTTGTTCCTGGACAGGGACCTATAGGAAAAGCTTTGCTTGGTGCCCGTCTGGTAACTGTCACGACCTGGCTCCATCCTACAGGGACAGTGCGCTGCTTCCAGTCCCCTGGTGCCAATGGTGCAGCAGCTGCTCCAGCTCCTAAGCTGAAAATGGAAACTGGGAGCCACAGCTTGCAACAGGGGCAGGTGACCGTTGCAAAAGGAGCTGGAGTTTCTGGAAGAGCTTAGCTGCACCTGCTGGTGTTTGCTGTCTGCCCTCCAACACCGCTCTTCCGTGGTATCTCCTCTTCCCTGATGGTCTTGGTTTCCCAAATGCTTCTCTGCGAGAGTCCTGAGCCTCAGTGCAGCATCACTAATCCCTTCTTGCTATCAGATTTTAACGGGGAAGAGGCAATAACTGAGGGCTGCTGCCCAACACCTGAGGCCACGTTCTTGTTGAGCGTAAGTGGGCAGAGACATGAAATAATGTAAGCTGAAATAGAGTTTTTGGACGTCATGGTTTAACCCCCTGCTGAGTTGGAAGTTAGATCCATAGGTGTGCTTTGCTGCATGCTGTTAGAAACCGTTCAGGCTGCAAACTGTGGGGTATTGCAGCAGTGCACACACATCCAGGCCAGTGGATGCAAGCAGACCTTGGAGCCATCATCTTGCAAAGCGGTTTATTTGGCTAAATATGCCATTGATTTGTTTGGGCTGCGTTCCGACTGTGTGGGCTTTGTTAGTCAATACAGCTCCAGTCCTGCTCGCTGTACTTGCTAATTGCTAGGTAGCAAATTATATTTAGGAAGTGCAAGGCTGAATATGTGTCGATGTGCTTGGACAATGGGTGATGGGAGCGTTGTCACCAGGAGAGCGCGGCGAGGGCTGGGAGAGGTGCTGGGCAGCAAGGGGGGGAGGCAGCAAGCAATGCCTGCAGGCAGCTGGAGGAGGGTGAGGGATGGGGTTGTGTACTGTGGGCTGTGTCTGTGCTTCCATATATTGGAAGTTCCCATCACTACGTCTTCTGTGTAGGGACAGCATCAAGAACGAGAGTCCCTGAAGCTGGGAACCGGATGGAGGTGGGAGGGATGGGATGGGTGCAGATGGGCAAAGCAGCACCAGGGCTGGGTGGGAGGGCAAGGGCTGTTGTGGCTGTTAGCAAAGGGAGCCGTGAGGAGGGATTGGGGTTGCCTTTGCATCGTGGTGAGGTGCAGCCCCCAGCCTGCATGCCGTGCTGCTCCTCAGTGCCATCTGTTCCCAGCACCAATGTCAGCAGCAGTGCTGTCACTGCTACACTGAGCACATGCTTCCACGTGCCAACCCAGTGTCAACTGGGGGCACATGGCAGCCTGTGGGAGACAAGGGCGCAGCCAAGTGGGATTTGTTTCTCTTTTCCCTTTCTCTTTTCTCTGACAGCAGACAGTTGTAAATACTCGGTTTGTTTCCCATAGAATTGCAGTGCTCCCATCAGACACCAGCAGTTCCTCCAGGCAGCGCGCAGCTCCACAGACCTCTTCTAAACAGAGGCAGAGATACTCGAGAGGTCCATTTCATTTCTCTGAAAACAACTCTTTGCACAGCTGAACCAAAGAGCAGCCACAGTGGCATGTTCTGTGTGCATCCCCACTGTGTGTGTTTGTCCAAGCTGACCATGCCCATAAGCTCACTGCCATTAGTGTGTATTGAGAGTAACAACTCCCTGTCTTGCAGGAGAGATGTGGTTAAGGCTTGCACAAAGAGGAGGGTTCCACGGGTGCTTTTTTGGGGTACCTGAACAGGCAGTCATAGGCTGTGTGCTCGTTGCCTGCACCATTTGGTGTGGGCAGCTGCAATCATAGAATGGTTTCGGTTGGAAGGGACCCTCAAAGACCCTCTGATTCCACTCCCCTGCAGTGAACGGGGACACCCACAGCTCCGTCGGGTGCTCAGTGCCTGGTCCAGCCTAACCTGCTCCATGCACAGAGCTTTGCAATGGGACAATGCCCCGCTCAGATGCTGATGTGCAGAGCTCTGCACACTCACACACGTATTGCAGTGCCTTTACTCATGAGCTGCCTTCCATCCAGCATCACTGTCACTTCCACACACGCTGCTTGGAAATAAAATACAATTAAGAAATGAAACAAATCAGCATCGCCCTAGGATGGGGAGAAAGGCAAAGCAACCCTTGCTGGGTGTGCTGCAGCCATTCGCCATCTGAGCCTGTTCCCCCAGCAGCTTTCAGTGTTATCTTCTCTGGTGCTGGAGCACAAATAAAGTATGTAACAAGAGTCTTTCAGGTCCATTAGAAACACAGGGGGAAGCAGTCAATGTTAGCCAAAGGAAGCCGGCAAAGGATGAAACTGTCAGGGCTGAAGGAAAGCCATTTCCAGGCAGCGAGGAGGTGCTAATTAAATTAAATTTGAGATTTCTGCCGCTCGTTCCTAATCAAAGCTGGAAAAACTTTCTTTCTAAGAAGAAAAACAGGTTGGGGGGAAGAGGGGGTGTTGCTGCTCACTGAATTGCTTGTGGAATACTGCACCCCGTGCTTCCATCCAAGCGTGCACACTGCTGCACGTGATGGAGCCCGTCGGAGATGCCTTTCCCTTTGATGCTGTGATTGATTCCCCGAGGACAGGCGGGTGCTACCTGGGGAAGCAATTTCTGATTATTTTTAGCCTTGCGAGCGCCGATGGGGATTCCACTGAAGGATGGCATCCTGTTTGCATTAACCCCTCACGGCCCAGCCCGGCTCTACCTGCTGCACAGTGGGATTCCCAAGCCGTGGGACTCTGTGGGGACGGCAGCACTGTCCTGCAGGTGGTTCTGCAAGGTGACAAACGGGGGGAAATGGAACAGCTTCAGAGAGTGAGCGCGGTGATGCAGACAGAGTGCTCCCACGGGTGGGATGGTGATGGAGCGGAGTGGTTCTTCCAGAGGGCAGAGCAAATGGTGCAGAAAAATGAGACGGTGAGGTTGGAAGCGGTGCTTCCAAAAATCATTCGGGTTCAGCTCGCAAACAGAGCATCTCCAAATGTCACCGGGTTTAAAATCCGGAAAAATGCTTGGAGTGGATTTCGCCCCTTTGCCTCAGCAAAATCAAAACAGTCCTCTGTTTGCTTTTCAGCGCTCAGATCTGCAGCTGATGGAAAGCAAATGCAAGCGGAAAGGTTGCTGCGAAGGATTGTTTTGCATGCAAGGATTTAGGATAAAAAATGGGGAAAAAAAGCTGTGTGAATCCGTGCGCTTGCGGAAAGATGCCGGTGCTTCTCCTCTTGTCAAACTGGAACTTAGCAGTGATAGCAGTGCTCTGTGCTGAGCCCCTCACCCATCCCTCATGGTGAGAGCAGGGCGAGGGCTGCTGGGTGCTCAGGCCAGAGCTCTCGGGTGGATGTTGAGCAGTTCTCTGCTGCGTGGCACATCGCTGGGTGCAGACCCCTGGCGATGCTGTGGGGTTGCAAACAGAAAAGCTTTATGCCCCCAACTCTGCTGCACCCAAAGCAGTGCTGCTTCTCTTCCACCTCCTGATAGATTTCTGCACCCCCTGGGACTGCCCTTTGTCATGCTGAGCCCTCCTGGGCTGTGCATTAGCAGTGTAACTGAGTTTGCTCTAATTGGTGGAGAACCGGTCCTGAAATGTCACGGGAAGATTTATATCGCAGCGCAGCCTCTCCAGGTGCTAATTTTGCTATAGGCCACTGGATAATGGCTCCTGGAGAAAATTATCCTCGTGTCTTCTTGCTCTCTCTCCCCTCTCTCTCTTGCATTTTTTCCCTTTCCTTTCGTTCTCTAACTCCTTGGTGCTGGGAGGGCTCAGGAAGGCTAAGGCTCGTGCAGGGAGGGTGATTCTGCTGCAACAAGTGGGGAGTGGGTTTACCATGAACTGAAATACTAGGAAACATCAGTGAGGACATGGCTGAGAAGCTCTGAGCTCCCGGCCCACTGGAAAGCCTCCCTTGGCCCTAAGGAGTGTGAACACAGGTTGAGAATAGACGTCCCCAAAGGTTTTCCTCTCACAGCCCCAGTGGAGGTAATTGTGAGCCAGGCGGCCCTGGTGGGGGCTGTGTTTGTAATCAGTGAGAAGTTTTGGTCAAACAAGACAATTTTTTTTTTCTTTTTTTTCTTTTTTTTTTTCCCTTCCCCAACTGAAACAGCAGTATTGATCTTCTTGGTCAGTTGCATAAAGACCATCTGCATTAATCTGATTTAATGGGGATTTAGCTGGCACTGGAGTGAACCTGTTACTCTTCTAATCTCATTTCAGCAACACACCACTGCTTTTAATACTGTTTTTCCCCCCCCCTCCCCTCTGCTGTCCCACCCCATTTGGATCAGACTCCTCCCAGCCAATCCTCCACTTGGTTTGGCAATTCTTTCACTTTTCCTCAGTGCTGGGCTCCTCCACCACCCAGCACATCCCAAAAAATGCTGCAGGAGCACACACAGTGGTCTCCTGCTGCATCACGGAGCAGTCTGTGTGCACACTGCCTGCTCCCATGCTGCCCAGTTCTCAGTGCAATGGGTTTTCTCACCTCCAGATGGTGAAAACTATGCAAACTACATGGGTGTGGGGTGGTGGGAAGATCAAGCACCGTATTTTTGGCACTTCTGCCTGAGGCTGAGGAGTTGCGAGGACCGAGCAGCGAGAGGCAAATTAAAACCTTGCATTAATTCCATTAACTACGATCATCTTCTCACCGGGGATGAAGTTAACCGCTCGCCATTAGTATTATTATCAACAAAAAGTTGCATCAAGATGCCCACGCAACATTAACCCGACCCCGCCGTGCAGATGCGTCGCTCTCCTCCCTCCCATTCCCCCCGTGTTGCAATGACTGCATGCTGAACCCAGCGAGCCTCCCTTCCTCTGCGTGCTGCCTCCCGGGTGCCTGAGTGAGCAAGGTGCTAAAAGGCAGCGCAGGGCACCAATTTAATTTGCCAAGCCACTGGCTCTGCTGTCACCGCTGCGCGCACCGCCAGCTGTGCCATTAGTGCCTGCACAGCTGGACTGCTGTGCTCATGGCAGGCAGGGCTGCTCTCCTTTGTCTTGCTGTTGAACCAAGTGCAAATGCGTGATGAAAGCACACGGTGCCAATTTGAGCTCGGCTTTCTGTTTCAGCGTTGGCAGTGGGTGGAAGCGTTGGAGGGTTTGGGCTTCGCCAAGCGCAGGTTTTGCTTCTGGGGGGAGGGTGGTGTGCTTTGGATAGTGCTGATGGCTGCTTTGCACTGCTTTCCTCCCTTTGTTCAGTCCTTCTGCACCGGACGGGTGGGCACAATACTGGTTATTTCCAGAGATAAGAGGAGACCTTATCTTTTATCCCAAAAGGAGTTTGTGGTGAAGTGGGGGTTAGCCTCTTCTGCCTGCCGACAGGTGATGGCCTTGAGTTGCACCACAGGAGGATATGTGGCATTGATCTGAGCTCTCACTGTGAGTCTTTGGATGAAGCAGATGCCTCTGCTCAACTGGGAGATTTGAGATCTTCTCCCTTGGGCTTGGGTTTGGTTTAACCCCGTTTTCCCCATTGCCCTTGGAACACTGCAGAGGACAGTGATGGGAGTAGGGAGGGCTGGACAACGTATGCGGTGTGGCTGTGGGTTGATCGATTTCTCATGCCCTCCACGTTCACCCACTTTGGCCGTGTGCTCCCTGTGTGCCATGGGGTCTTGTTTTGGATCCCACCCTGCATGGAACAGCAGTTCTTCTTGCTCTGTGTCACACAGCTTTGGGGTCAGGCGGTGCTGGGCAAGCCAGCCCTTTGCAGTGGAGTGCATTACTTGTCAGGGAGCACCAGTGAGTTACAAGTCTGCAGTGGGTAATTTTTCCTTCCCTTTTGCATGGATTACACTTGTTCTCTGCATGGCCTTTTCAGCAGGGAGAGCAGTTTGGTTACACATTACCTACACAGCAAAGTGTGCTCTAATTGGCCAAGAATTGGTCCCAAAATGTCAGGGAAAGATTTATTTCCCAGCGCAGCCTCTCCAGGTACTAATTTTTCTATGGGCCGCCAGATAATGGCTCCAGCACACAATAGCTCAGAGTCCCTAATCAGGACACAGAGCTGTAATTGGGTTGAAGGGATTTGAAATCATTAAAGCCACATTCAGGGGAATAAAAAAAGGAACCCCTACCTTTCCTCTTCTCTTCTCCCCCCCAAGACAGAGTAACTGTGTTTAATGAGCAGCTCCTGGCACATCACTTGCGATATTCCGGTAATTGTGTCGGCAGCAGAGCAGCCCGAGAGGAGGTTATTGAGCATCCTGAAGTGCAACAGTCACAAGTTCTGCCATGTTGGTAATTTCAGGGTCCAGCACCCAGCCTGGTGTTGGTGGAGCTGCAGTGAGTCTGACTCTGTGTGCTTCCGTGTCCCTGATGCGCTGTGCGTCTTCCAGCCGTGGTTTGGCTGTCCTTGGTGTGTAACCCTCAGCACAGCGTGGTTCCAGAGCTGTGCTGCTTTTCTGGTGTTGTCCTGTGTGAAAACTGATGGGAACAGCTCTGCAGCGGGTTCACTCTGGGTAGTGGCAGGTGTGAAGCTGAGAAAAGGTCTCCCACACTGCGCGGAGCCAAATTGCTCACTCTCGCTTGAATTCGCTTTGATTTTTCCCTTCTTCAGCATCCTGCTTCACACTTCTAATGGGTCATTTTCCTCTTTTTTTCACATTGAGCAATTTTCTCCGGTGTTTTGAGACGCATTGAACTCCACTTCTGTCCTCTGAATCTCTTGCAGACCCCCAGCTCGGTGTCACCCACTCGGTGTACGATGTGCATTTGCTTCGATAGTTGCCAGGGCTGGGGACGGTGCTGGCACCAGGCAGAGCCCAGCTTGATGAGCTCTGCTCTGACAGCACGCTGCGAGAGCTCCTCAGCCCCAGGCTGAAACACTGTCAGGATCTAAATGCAAAAGCAAGAAGTTTTGTTTGGGTCAAACGACACGTTTTGTTGGGCACGGTGTTTGTACACGTGATAGGAGCAGTGGAGCGCAGCTGGGCGCCGTTGCTGCATTGAATCTTCATTGCCATCGTGTGATGGGGTCCGGGTGGCGTTTGGTGGCTGCAAGGAAGGGACCACCACCACTTTTGTCTTTGAACTGCTGGGATATGAGTGCAGTGCTGTGGCACGGCGCACTGCAGCTCCGTTTGTTTCCCTTAAGCTGCGCAGTGCACCCTCACCCGCTCTGCAGGGATGGAGAAAAGGTGACATCAGGAGGTTCACCAGTGTGGGGGAAATATTATGTCCAGGTTTAATTGGCAGCGATTGTTTTGTCTTCTGTACAAAAGCAGCAAATCCCCAGAAGCTGGTCAGGAGCACAGCTGTTTATGGCGAACAGAAGCCGCTGCTTATCTCCTTGTAGCAACCTGTCTCCAGGAGATCACGGCTTAATTAACTCGCGTGTTATCGAAAGTGAAATTGTACAGACATTGTTTGGGGGGGGGGGAAATGAAAAAAGAAGAAAAAAAAAGGGAGATAAAGTGAAAGGAAGGAGGTGACCTGGGAGCCAAGTGGAGGGAACTCTGCAGAACGCCGAGCACGCGGCCGGGTGGCTCTGAAGGGAAGGATGACGCAGGACGTGGTGCAAAGGCACAATGTGGGGTTCTGCTGGAGGGCGTTGTGTGCTTCCAGGGCTCCTCCCGACCCGATTGCTCCTCAGATCAAAGCCGGAGAGACAACAATACATTCTGAACTGAGAACATTAATTTGTATCCGGAGCGTTTTAATAAATAATTTT
This sequence comes from Tetrao urogallus, assembly GCF_951394365.1. Taxonomy (NCBI): domain Eukaryota; kingdom Metazoa; phylum Chordata; class Aves; order Galliformes; family Phasianidae; genus Tetrao; species Tetrao urogallus. The sequence continues at coordinate 4,599,963 of NC_136835.1, read as the reverse complement.
TTAAAGCCCGGCTCAGCCCTGTCATCTCAAGCCAATTGCATTTAATATCCAGCCCTTCTGACTGATGGGTTTTTAACACCGTAATTAGCGTGTATGGCTCTTAAAAGCCTTTGTTGGTATCTCAGTCCTTCTCTGCATTATGGTGTCCCTGCCCCCCTCCTCACGGCCCCTGTTTGATAGTGTTATTCCATTTGTAGTTGTTTATTGCTCCCGCTGAGGCAGATGAAAGGCAGGGAGGGTCCAGAGCTCAGCTCAGAGGGGCTCTGCAGCTCTTGGGCTCCAAACCTGAATTCTGGCCTTAAAGGCTACATGTCTGCAAAGCGGATGTGGTTCCTGACACGCTTCACCGGTGCTTTGTTGGCTCCTTGCTGTTTGGTTTGGGGTTGTTTTGGGGAGGGTGCTTTCTCCTCCGTGAGAGCTGAAGTCTTTATCTAACAGCCTGTGGCTCAGAGCTGGGGCTTAAGAGAAAAAGGAGAATCCTCCGTAAGTGGAATTAGCACCAGGCACAGTGTTTGCCCACTGTGTGCCATCTGATCCACGGGAGGAGCTCAGCTCTGTTTTTGGAAGGCAGTGGAGTGTGAGCATGGGGAATCAGACCTTGTCCAGAGCAGCCAGGTGCTTTCTTCCACGTTTTGTTCCACTTCACTGTTGGCTAAAGATGGCCCCAAGGCAAAATCCCAGCTCTGAACAAAAACCTCAAGTCTGAACCCGCTCCCAGACTGCAGGTGCTGCTTATCTCGGCCGCGATAAGAATCAAATCTGAAAAGCTGAATCGCTGCTCTGTAGCAGCACCAGACCTCTGCCGTGCAATTGCCCTGCAGTGCTTTAAGCCTCGGGTGCAGTCGGCTGTCTGCACAATCTGCGAGCACAGCGCATTGCGAGGCTCGTGCTTAACGCCGTGCACAGCTAAATCCTGCCATGACCCCTGTGCTAGGCAGGCCTTACAGCTCCCGTTTTGCAAGCAAGGAGTGAACAGTCCCTGGCTTTCAGTGAAAGCAACACCGGGGCACGTTTTGCCATTCAAACCATGCTGCCACAGAACTGTGTTAAGCTATCGTGGAATCCAATGGAGACCACTGTAAAGGGAGTGCTTCAGTTGCCCTTTGTGGCAATGGGCAGGCGGCAGTCCGGGGCACTGCAGCCCCCAGAAGTCCATCCCCATGCCCATGGACATGCGGTCTCTCCAGCAGCTGTAGGTGCTTGTGTTGCCTGCTTCTGATCACTGCAGTTCTCCCACGAAGCCATGTGCACAGCTTGTGCCGGCACAGCCTGCAGCAATTTGGACTGCAAAGACCTCGCACCCAGGGAGCCTGGAGCAATACAGGGCAAATCTGCAGAAGACTGGAGCGAAGCACCAGTGCTCGCGCTTGCTTCCTGCTCATTTTGGCAGGTGCTGTGGGTGCTTTCAGGGGGCTGCTTTCCCTGCCATGGCCAGCAGCGTTGCCAGCTGAAGGTTTTGCAGGGTGACATGCCTTGGCACCTTCCCATCCCCAGCTCAGGCTCTCTGGCAGAGTTCAGGGGGCTTGCAATAAAGTTTAGGGCCTGTCCATGACTTACTGTTGGCACATGCTGCTGCCTTTCGCCGCTCTGGTGGCATTGCCTCTGGCTGGTGGTGTCTTGCAGCTGCTGGCCCCAAAAATTGGCCTGGAGCTAAAGCTGTGCCTGCAGAGCAAAGCTGAAACCCTTCCCTACCCTCTGCTTCTTGTGTTAAAAGACTGTTTAGTCACTGGGTTTGGTGCCTGCTTGGCAGCAGATTGCTGCACATCCTTGTAGTCTTGTTTTGTTTTCAGATTGCCTTTTTGGAGATAAACACTAACATCCGCCAGGGAATGATGGACGAGCTCTTCCTTCTGAAGCCTCTCTCGCTTTTCTTTCTGGAGTGCCTGCAAAATGTCCATCGCTCTCGTCCTGTGTCCTGAGTGCAGGTGCTTGCCGTGCTCACATTGCTTTGGATCGCATCGCAGATATGCAGAGATGCTCTGGTGGGGGTGGGTGGATGCCCAGTTTGCTGTGTGCTGGGCTGGAGCTCTTTGAGATCTGGATGTTGAGGCCTGACAGCGATTATCTGCAAACTGCAGGTTGCAAGGACTGGCAAAAATGAGCCAAGGAGGGGTTTATGTGAGTGGCCTCTCCTGTCCTTTACCCATCCTGAGGCTGCAGGAAGCACAGCGCATTCAGTGGCTGCTGGGGGTCAGCTCCTGCACAGAGAAATGGAAAAAGCAGTTGGGAAAGTTGTGCAGGACAAGGAGAGCTGAAGGATGCTGTGCGACGTCAAGGTGAGCAAGGTGATGGCATTTACGCTGGAGATATTTGGGACTCAGGATCTGGGATTAGTGTCAGCTCTCGTGGCAAGCTAAATTAGAAATGCAGAAGCTGTCTCTGTTTGTGATATGGGGCTGTTAGGTGCTTCAGGTGCTGTCATTCTTATTTAGGGATATATTTAAGGATTAACAGTAAGAAGTCCGGCATTAGCAGCAGAGAAATGAATGTTAGTGAGCTTAGGCTTGGAGGGCTTATTTTTGATGATCATCATGTGAGCTGCTTTAGGAGAGATGAGCTCCGAGATGGGGAGAGATTCTTGTACTTCCAGAGGAAAATAAAACCTTATGCAAGTTTAAATACAGATCAGAACTCAGCAACAATGACGGCTGCACGGGTAAAGCCGTGTAACTCCGATGCCTTTGCTGGCTGAGGATCTGCAGCTCACAGCATCCTGCCTATTTTTAGTCACTCTCACACTCTCCTTTTTTTTTTTTCCTTCCTCCTGCAAAATATGCACAATCAAACAATGTCCACAGATTTCTTTGTTCTTTGAAATCAGTCTCCGTTTTTAATTGGCAACCTTTCCATTTCTGCCTTGATCACAGTTGGCTGCAAGTAGGTTACATTTGCTATGCGTGCTCTCTCAGGCACTGGAGCTGGGCTGGAGGAGCAACCTGCTGCTCTTCCCTCGGTGCAGGCACGAACATTTGGTGCTGCAAAACATTTGTTCCGAGGTGTAAACTCCACATTTCACTTTTCCCACCTTCGGCCTCAATATGTGCTGCCCACCAGCAGCAGCACCAGGGAGAAGCTGTTGAGCATTCACAGCTCCTTACATCCCAAGACTGGAGATGATCCTTGTCTGTTTGGGTTTGTTGTGTTATTATGATTGTTATTATCGTTACCCTTAGCATCATCATCATCATCATCATCACTGCTTCTCGTTATTTTTCTAAGCATTCATAGAATGGTTTGGGTTGGAAGGGATCTCAGACAGCATCCAGTTCCAACCCTGCATGTTGAAGCTCATCCCAAGCTCATCCCTCAGGGTTGTTTCAGGTGCATTTCAGGCTGCGTTTCAGCTTTCTGCAATGGGGGATCAAGACTGCAAGACTGCAAAAGTACCCAGTTTTGTTCTCCAAGCAAGTGATCTGCTGGCCTCATGTCTGCTGCCTGGCCAGGCTGGACAACGATTGAGTCTCCATTACTTATGCGTTTCCTGAAGCTGAAACAATTGCTATTATCCCACATAACATTGCATGACCTACATTTTTACTTTGAAAGCCTCCAGCTAATAATTAGTTTGAGTTTCGAATTATAAATAAACGCATTTATATTCCAGTTTAAAAGAAAAAAAAAAGAAAAAAAAAACAACCGAAAAGGGGTGGGGGTGCAAGGAAAGCAAGCGAACCTTTTATTAGGTGAAATCACCACCTCTCCCTGCTGGTCTCTGCATTCCCTCTGTTCCTCAGTCTGTTGGGGTGGGAAGGAAGGAGCAGATTTGAGGGAGGAGGAGGATTTGGGCATTTTCCTGGAAAACTGCAGGAGCTTTGGTGCTGGGGAAGTTAGGGCCATCTGGCTAAATAGGGTCAAGCTCTTCATTGGCAGCGTAGGGAAGTTTGGAGGAAGAGCAGAATGGGGTTGGGGCCACTCCAGTGGATTTATCATTTAGGACAGGGACCATTAGGAAGGGAGCAGGCTGTTCCTTTCCAAACAGGGACCGTTAGGAAGGGAGCAGGCTGTCCCTTGCCAGATACCCACCGTCCACCTCTCCATCCCATATCCAGCTGCAGCAGCCCAGGAGGCTGCGTGGTTGGGATCATTAATGGGGTGTCTTTAAGTAAGCATGATGTGACACCTAGGCTGTGGTTTGCAACCAGTGAAAAAAAGTCTGTTCTGATGCCTCCAAGCATGGCTAACGTGGAAAATGCCGTAATGCGCCGAGCCGCGCGGCCCCGCGCCGGTAATTGTCATTCTGCTCTAAGCTGGCGATCCGTGTATGCCTTGAAGCAAGACAATTGCTAGCCTTTGTAATTTCCTTTATGGAAAAAAAATCCAATCAGACTTAATAGGGACAAGACCAATAGAGATCTGTGGAAATTAGTGTGAAACCTATAGGAAAGGATAGACGATGAGACGTCTCCGGAGCAATCCCACGGGTGAGTTTCGCTGCGCCCAGGGAAGGTTTGCGTTCTCCTGTTGCTTCAGTGGCATTTGTCCATAAGGAGTTATCCAAAGCGATGCTACTTCAGGTGCTGTTTCTATTCAGGAAAATGTCAAATCCTTTCTGGGAACTCTTGTTGTCTTGGTAATTTCTTGCAGAAACAAGTTCTATAAAAAATCCTCTCTTTTCTCGGCGCAGGGTTTTTCTTGTCTATTTTGGAAGTAAATATTTATTGGAATACTTTAAAAAAAAAAAAAATTCGGGAGCAGCTTTAATAGAACACGTGTGGTGTAATTTCTCCCCCAGAATAGCTCTTGTGAGCTCTTTGAAGCACAGATGGAGGCGGAGAGGTAGCTCATATTTCTGGTACCAACGCGGCGCCTTTGGATAAGAGCCCTTGGACGCTGAGATGCTGTCTGGCCCCATTCTTTCTTCATGCACTGTTTCCTAATCTGAAGTGCAGCTCTCTGGGAGGTGCAAGCCCAGCAATGAGAAGGGTCAGATTCACAGCAGTGGGATGGAAGCACTGTGGTTTCAGGCAGGAGCGGGGCGAGCTGGCGCTCTTCTTTTTGGGATGAGCAATGTCTACCATTGCAAGAAGATCCCCCGAGTCTGAAAGAGCAAAGCTTGAGCACAGAAGCCAGGACTGCCCTAATAAAACATTTACTGGGGTTTGGAGATACGCTCACTCCAACACGGTGCATACATATTAAATGATCAAAGTTGGAGGCCTTTGGAGGAGCCGGCTGCTAATCTGATGCAACCCTTGGGCTTTGCTCACCGCTGGCTGCATGGAAACAGGCAGCAGCTCTGTTTTCCCATTTAAAAGATTTCAGGGGTAAGCCAGGCAGGTCATAGCTCAAGAAGCAATAGGATTTGGCTTCTTAAAGGCTTTGACAAGAGGGAACTTGGGGAGGTGTTTGGGTTGAGGATGAGTTGGGCTCCATCTCTTGAGTCCGTTGCGCTCCTGATCCCACTGCACGCCATCCCAGTGCCATGAGCATCACAGAATTCTACGATTCAGTTTTACAAATACAAATCTACTGATTCTCACTGCTCCAGCAGTTTGGTACTGATGGTTTTCAGCTCAGTTGCAGCATCTTCTCTGTTTCTCTAGCATCTTCCACAGCTTTCATCTAATTCCTTGACTAGATTCCATTTACCGGCGGTCTCATTCTTTTAAGGTACTTGAATCTGTTTGATCATCAACAAATTCCTCTCTCTGTTCCTCTGATAAAAAATTAAATCTGGGCACCTTCTGAAGGCTTTCCACCCTCCCCCTTTTTTTTTCTCTGTGCTCCATGGGGAGTCAGAAAGCCCTTTTCTAGAAAAATAAAATAAATAAAAATTAGAGTTCAAAGTGTGACATCTCCTCTTAGAAAGAAGAAGAGGTTGAGAAGAAGAAACAGAACCACCCTATATTCTTACAGACGTGACATCAAAATGAGAAACTATAAAGGACGTGCTTTCAAAGGCTCACGCAGGGACTGGGTTGGTTCAGTGGGAAATGGGCAACTGGAGTCTCTCGTGGCTCTTTGAAAGCGTGTCCCCAAGCTCCCAAAATCCTGTTGTTTTACCTCAAGTGCCAACAAACATGCTGCAGAGCAACCTGTGAGCTGCAGGGCTGCTGCGGAGCAGGGAGATGGTCATGGGAAGCTCTTCCCTAGGATCCCTGTAGGATTTTCTCCATCTATGATTCGTTTTGGGGAGGGAGAGCTGCAATCAACCTCTGCTTGTCTTGATTGCATTTTTATCATCTTCTTGAGCTAACTGTGCACGTGGGTTGGCATGCAGGGTGCTGTGCAGGGTTTCTGGTGGTAGAATCTCTCTTGCTTCCAATGCACTCATGCAAATATGTGCAGTCCCAGGTGGTTTCTGTGTCTGGGTTCCCATGCTGAAGCTGTGGGATGGGTTATGGCTATGGTTATGGTTAGGGTTATGGTTATGGCTATGGTGAGGGTTAGGGTTATGGTTAGCATCCTGGGCTGGCTGTGGATCGGCGCCTTGCTTTGCTCCATCTGCCTCTGCATCACCTTGGATTAATTACAGTACAGTGCAATATACATTTGTATGGTGTCTGCACAAGTGTCTCAGGGCCCTTTGCAATCTTAAAAATCTAATTAAGGTGCAGCCTCCAACATGAATGCTTATCACTGGAATGTGTACAGCGAGGCAGACGCAGCAGGCCTTTACGTCTCAACCAGGAGCTGAATCCACATTCTCGTGGCATTATTAATTACTCAGCTCCTGGTATCTGAGACACCAATCGATACCATGAGCCTGGCTGGCTGGGAAGCTTTCAGTGAGCGTGAGGGGATAGGTGATAACCATCAGTGAGAAAAGGCTGAGCCGCTCTTCTGCAGTTGGGCTGGGAGGAGGAGGAGGAAGAGGAGCTGCAGTGCAGGACACATTGCATTAGGGCACATTTATCAGGAGGCTGTTTGCTTCATGCAGAAATGAGATGGCTGTTTGGGATCTTGGCCTGAGAACAGCGCTGCCCTATTGGGGATGTGACGCTGAGGGATGCGGTCGCTGCTCACGGTTGGATGGGTTGGGGTTGAACTTGGGGATCTCGGAGGTTTTCTCCGACCTTAATGAGTCTGTGATTCAACGAAGGCTTTGGTGGCTCCTCTCATTGGTTTCACAAGTGGCAGCGGCCCTTGGGAACACCGGGAGGGGGGAGGAGGGAGTGCCACAAGTGCAACACAAGCGTAAATAACCGGGAGGAAAAGGGAAAGGAAATGTGAAGAGGCCCTTTAAATATGAGCCTCCAGAGCCCCGAGCCCAACTAGCGTTCCCTCAAGTATTCAAATGAGATTGCAGCATCAGATTGGTATGCATTAGGCTGGTCTCAATGAAAATTAACATGTAATTGCTTCAAATGAAGTAAGTGAGGAGGTAATCTGTTCTTAAATTGGATTTGCAGGATTTTGTGGTACCATAATGCAGCTGTGAAATGAAATATATTTTAAGGATGATGTCCTTAAGGGGAGGGAGGGGGAGGGCATCTGTGCTGGGGAGGGTCCTTTCCCTCTGCCCCTCTTTTGTTTTAGGCCTTTGGGTGGACTTGCTGTCTGTTGAAAACCCAACACCAGAGCTCAAGCTCTTCTCCATACAAGTTTCCATGTGCTGTGCCCACCTCTAGTCTTTGTTTGCAACTCTCTTTGCTCCGTTTGCCCCCAGCAGCATCCTTCTGCTCACAGCCCCGGCTCACCTCTCGCCGCTCCTGTTTTGTGCCTCAGCTTGTGTGGAAAAGCCACTTTAGTGATAATTTTCCACTTGTAATAAGTTAAGTGCATCGCTTCCTTTCGAATACATTTTCAGTGCAGTTAAGCCCAGCAGTCCCTTGCCTGTGTGCTTAGTTAAATGCGCTTCTTTGCAGACCGTTGGGGTAGATGGCTTCACTTTATTCCTGGGCCATTAGTGTCAATTGCACAAAGCAGAAGCAGGATTTATTCCGGGGGCACAGCTCATAATTGAGCGAGTTCAGCGCTGGGGATCAGCGCTAACTGCTGGGAGTGCAGCGCCGAAGAACTTCCCCAGCAGGCTGCCGGCAGCTCTGAAGCTCTGTGGGGCCAACAGCGGGGGATGCAAGGCTTGGGGTGCTCTGCACAGCGTCCCCCCCAGCCCAGGCTTTGGTTCCGTGCACTGCGGGCATCTCACATCCTGGCTGTGGGGTGAGCAGGAGGCACGGAACGGAGGGATGGGGAGTGGGAGGAGACGTAATTTCATGGAGTTTAACTGTCGTGCGATGCTGGCAGGGAGGTGATGAGATCATTAGGGAGTTCTTTTCTTCGTGCATCATTTCCCAAGAGTCCTTTTGAGTCCTCTCCAGCTTGCAGACCCGGTGTGGGGTGATGCTGTCCCTTTTGTAGGTACCTCTGGAAGACCTCTGGGGAAGGGGTGGCTTTTGTCTGTGGTTGTTTGCCTACTGGCATCCAGGAGCCCCGAGCAATAGTTCACCTACTCTGCCATAAAAAAAAGGGAAAAAGGGAGAAAATCAGCAGCAACAAAAGGTCCGCAGCTTGCAGGAGGCCCCGAGCTCATTGCTGGAGCTCCCTGTTGGGGCAGCACCTCATTAGTAACCCAGCCATGTCCCCGCACAGCTGCCTCCACGCATTTCGGTGCTGGCGTCACCCCCTGGCAGCATCAGCACTTTTGGAGGGCACCCAAAGCAGATGGGCCAGGAGCCCCAGCCTCGGGGACAGGGACTGGGTTTGGGACACATGTCCTCTGCGTGCTGCCTGCACGGCTGCTTTGTCACACACTCCTCTGAGACGGAAGATGCCGTAGATGTGCAGAGCCCCGTTGTTAGCAGAGACAATAGGAGGATAAATAGAAAGGCTGGATGAGCCGAGCAGGGGAGCAGGGGACTTGGAAAGGTGCTGGTGCACTGCTGCATTGCAGAGAGAGAAAGACTTTTGCAGACACGCCATCCCTGCCATCCCTGCTTGCTGCATTGTGACCTGCTGCTCTGCACCAGCATCTCCCAAGGCTGGGGCTGCTCCATGCCCGGCTCTGTGCCCCTCAGCACACTGCAGGGGGGGTCCGGCTCCATCCCCCCCTCCCCAGTCTGCTTTCCTCCTGTTTCTTTGGCATTTGCCATGAAGGCAGCGTACTGGGAGTTGTTTGCAGCATTGAATCCCGGGCAATGAACCAAGGCAGATCTTTCCGAGCCTGGTATATTATTATTAATGTAATTAGCGTGAATCATTTGCATGTATAAACTTTCAATTGAGGAGATCAGGTACTTTACAAACATGCATTAACTCTCCCTCCCTGGGAAGGAGGTGCCAGCTTTGTTCAAACCTTGCAGAGGGCAGAACTGAAGGGCAGGGATGTGCTGCAGGTTGGTGCGAGCAGAGGAAGGGCGGCACCTCAGGGCTCCAACTGCACCAACCAAAATGAAACTTGGGAGGGGAAACACAAAGGGTTTTTATTTTCCACTTCTGAGCGCTGCTTTTGAGCACCTCTGCAAGAGGCTTTGTGGTGGAAGCTGATCTTAAGGCACCCACAGCCTTTGGGGATTGCTGGGGGGCTGGAGGTGGGGACCCCCTATTACTGCTGTGTTCATTGCTGGGTCGGGTCCCTTTGCTCAGGAGGTGGCAGCCAAATTTTGGCTGCCCCCCACAGCAGAAACAGCACGGGGAAGTCTATGAGAGCAGTGGGACCATGCTGGAATGGGATTGAGCTGTTCACAGCCCAGCCTTTAATTAATCATAATAAATAACAATAAAATGTGATAATCACAGAAATAAATCTAAGATGTGAAGCTCTGCCTCGGGCGGAGAGCTGGTTTTGTTGCTCATGTATAGCACAGTGGTGATGCTGGAATGGGAGGTGCTGGGGGTTGGTCCAGGGGTGGCTTCAGAATCCAGAGCTGCCTGAAAACTGCAGAATCGGACTGGAAATTGCTGGATGAGGCTGGGAATGACCAAATCAGACTGGAAAACAAAAAAAAAACCAAAAGCCATCGGGGCTGCTGAGTGATGGTGCCACGGCGCAACACGTGTGAGGCTCCATCAGGTGGTGAGGATGTGGGCAGGGGGTTTCTGCAGGGTGGGTGCTGAGACCCCATCCCTGTCTCTGCACCCCGGGATGGAGCTGGTGTCCTGATCATTGCCATGAAAACAGCAATCAGGTTGCTAATTTTACCGAGCTCTTTTCAGTTCTAATTAGCATTATTCATTTCTTATGTGTCCTGCTGGGTTGAGACAATCTGTGCTCTCCAGCCCAGCCCTCTGAAACACCAGCGAGCTGCACAGGAGGCAACAAAAAATGTTGTGTGCCAATTACTACACTTCAGTAATTAAAAACCTCCTTCCTCCCGCTGCCAGGCCACCCCCTCTCCAACATCCCTGTGTGCAAACTCGAGAAAGCAAAGAGGAATTTGGGCAGCCATCATTGCCTGTGCAATCTGTGCCGAAAGCACGGGGAGGTGCTGGGGGCTGTACGAAGCATGGCATGAGGGCAGGGCTCCCAGCCTGCGTGCCGTGGTGGTTGTAGCCTTGATACGTGATGGTGGGATGCTGGGATGGAGGTTGGTTGGGGTTCTGGTGGACCGTGGGGTGGTTGGCCAAGCCCAGATGCTTTAGGAGATGTCGAATTGTGTCAGTAACATTTCCTTTTCCCATAGGGGAAACAAAGAGGGAGAAGGTTCGTTGCCCTGCATCTTTTTGGAGGAGAAGGCCTTGCTTTCTGAGCAGGAACGTAGCTGGGATTAAAGAACTTGAGAAAGAAAATGAGCTCATTGGAGCTTAAATATTTTGACATCTTTGTTGGAGGCCACTTCTGTGTTCTGGCCTGCCTGGGGCCTTAGAATCGTAGGATGGCTCAGGTTGGAAGGAACACAACAGATAATCCTGTTCCAGTGTCTCTGCCTTCCCTCCCCATGGCAGGGCAGGCGGAGCATCCATCGGTCCGCAGCATCTCTGGGCATCACTGCGTGCCAGGCGTGGGGCGGGGGGAGCGCGGCGGTGCCTCTGCTGCCCACCTGTGCCTGGAGCTCTGATCCCAGCCCCTGCCAAAGGCTTAACGCTCGGCTGCCCCGGGATGGAAGGGAGCAGATGGAGGGGTGGGAGAGCAGCGAGGAGGGGGCGAGCCACGGGGACCCCAGTGCTTGTGCATGGAGGAATGGGCTGGAAGGGGCCCAACGGGGAGGCTGTATCCTGCCCTGCAGCCCTGGTTCCTGTCATATTGAAGTCATTTGCTTGTCCTGGCCTTACCTGCACCGGGAGGGGAAGGGAGCCTTCCTCACAGCAGCCAGCTCGGAAATAGAGCCTGATACCTGCAGCTTACAGCACTTTGTCCCCAGGGCTGTGCTGCTGCATATGGCACAGGTTTGGCTCTGTAGCTTGGAGAAGGAGGAAAGAAAATAAAATAACAAGTTGAAGCTTGCCGATCCCAGGGACAGAGGAGCGTGTCTGGGTGATAAGAAGAGATTGCGACCGGGTGCTGTGAAGGGCGACAGCACTTATTTCACTGTTGCCTCATGCGTTACCTGAGCCCCGTTGCTTTTCAAAAGCACTTAAATGCCCATATGATAGAGGGAATGCTTGGATTACACACTGTCTGGCTCCATTATTATCCAGGGATCTCCAAACTGATGCATTTCACAAAAAAAGAAACCAAAAAACTGGCGTGGAGGAGGAGAGAGGGAATATATATATGGTTAGCTCAGCCTGCTTATGAGTCCTCAGTGATGATCTCTGCAAAAGAGGTCAGTCTGAGGGATTCAGGCTGCACAGGGCTTCCCATCACCCAGAAATGCAGCTTTAGCAGAGGGCTGGACGCCCCTTTTCTCATGTGGAAGGACTGCAGGAGCCCGTTGCATTGCACTGGGATGGGCAGGCCAGAGCCAGAGAGCAAATCCGTACCTGTGTTTTATTCAGACCCCGATGGTCTAAGCTTCCAACATTGAGATCCAGAGCCCAGTATAATAAAGCCATCCTTTGGGGTGAAATCCCACATATTACTTAACTTGAGAAACTCAATTCTAAGGTTTCGCTCAAGTTGTAAAGCAGCTGAGAGCAAGCAAGAGCAGAGTTCTTGGTGTTCAGCCCAGGCTGAATCTATCACTTTTTTTTTTATGAAGATAATAAAAATCTGCTTGCATTTAATTTATTATTATCGTCATATCATTATGGAACAGCAGTGAAATAGTTTAATTTATCAGATGTTTTTCACAGCAGAGAGGGAGGACGGTCTGACTGCTGGGGTAGCAAGTCCTCAGGGGTCCTCGGGGTCCAGATGTCCCCCATCACCTTGCGCAGTCCCCCTCCATGGGCACTCACATCTCCTTCCTCCAGGCGTTGGGTGTTTGGGTCGGGGTGGTTTTCCAGCTCCTTCTGCAGCTGGAGGGATGGAGGAGGATGGAGGAGAGGAGGCGGTTTGTCCCCCGGGTGTCTGCTGGCAGAGCTGAGCGCCACTAGCTCTCACGACCGCACGCTTCTCTGCATCTCCCTCCCACACCTATAGAATGGGAATAATGGCATCGCCCACCTCCTGGGGAGAGTCGGGACATGGAGACGAACTGGAGGTGGTGTGGCTCTTCTTGTAAACACTCTGCAAGTCCGCGTGAGACACACAAACCCTCGAGGAGGAGGGGAGCAGCAGCACCGTGAGGAGGAGGAGGTGGGGGTGGATCGTGCCCCACCGAGGCCAACTCCATCTTCATTGCACACAAGGGGGGGCACATCTTGCAGCTTCACAGAATCACAGAATCATAGAATTGTAGGGGTTGGAAGGGACCTCCTTGTCGCCTGCCTGAAGTTCCCCTTTACCCAGCTTCCCATGATAAGAGTTAGGCTGTTTCCATGGGGTGCTGCCTTCCTTTGCTGCCCTGCAGGCTGCTGGGAGCCTCTGGTGCCTCCAGAGTTAATTTGCATCCCAGCCGGTGCACAAATAATGGAGTAGAATGGGGAGAATATAAACAGTGGAGCTTAGGCTGAGTGGTTTTATGGAAGGACATTATCCGCCATCGCTGGCATGCAGCAAAGCCCGACTTGGTTCTGTAATCTCCAGCTTGCTTTGGTGGTTTAGGCAACAGGGAGATGCCTGTGTCCTCCCAGAAGGTGTGCTTTGGGGTCAGCAAGGAGGTTTGAGGCAAGGAGCAAATGGAAATGTGGGGGCTGTAGGTTGTACAATGGATGGGCTGCGATCTGCAATAACTGTGAAGCTGTCGGGGAAATCTCTTGAGCCAGCTTAGTTGGATATCAGTGCCTTGAGCAGAGTGCTGGGTGCCCAGAACTTCCAAAAAGGGCGAGGAGTGGGGCTGGGAAAGGGTGATGGCAGCATGTTAACAGGTCTGCTCTGCCCACAGGTGCTCCGTGGACAACCGCGTCACCCGCGTGGCCTGGCTGAACCGCAGCAGCATCCTCTATGCCGGCAATGACAAGTGGTGCTTGGACCCGAGGGTGGTGCTCCTGGCCAACACCAAAACCCAGTACAGCATCCAGATCCACAACGTGGATGTGTACGATGAGGGGCCCTACACCTGCTCTGTGCAGACAGACAATCACCCCAAGACGTCGCGCGTCCACCTCATCGTGCAAGGTAAGGGGAGGGGGTTTTTTAGGGGGGGTGGGCTCAGCGCTTTGACTTCCTGCTCTCTTTTGCCATGGGGTCTTCCCCTCCTATTGCTCCTGCTGGGAAGACAGCTTGGTGCAACCATAGGTGATCCAGGATTGAGAGTCCACATGAGGTTGGGCAGCGCTTGAGTGTGGCAATGTGCTGACAGGTGGACTTGACGACCTTAGTGGTCTTTTCTAACCTTAATAATTCTATGATGTAACCCAACTTACTTGTAGCAGTCATGGGACTCTGGTACAGGCATCTCTGCCTCCCAAAATAATCACTGCTATAGTCACATTGCTGGTTTTTTGTTGTATTTTGATGCTTGCTTTTTTTTTTCTTTTCCCCAATGCTGGAGGCATTGCTTAAAGTAAAATTTGTGTTGGGGGAAAAGAAAGAGCAAGCAGATTTGTGTACTGTGCGGGGGTGTGTGTGTGCCTAGCAACAATATGTGTTTGTGTGTTAAAACTCCTGCGAGGAGGAGGAGGGATGGCGTGGGGCGATGCAGCATGTGGTGACCCAGCACATCTCCTTGGGGCTGCCTACCCCAGAGGTGTGTGTGAGCCCATGGGCCCACAGCAGGGAGAGGATGGGTGCAGCTCTGCAGGTGTAGGGACATGCTGAGTAAGGGACTGCTGGCATGGAGACAGCCTATGGGGGATCGATGGAGAATTTCTGATCCCTTGCTAGCAGCCCTTTTTTTCCTCCTGCTTCTTCTGTGATTTGGCCAGAAGCCCTCTTAGCATGACACACCAACTCGAGTATTGGAATCTCATCTCGGGCTAATTTTCGAATGCTGATGGATGTATTGATCTGGAAACAAGCTGGGTTAAAAAGGCATTGGTCTTGTACACAGAGCTGGGTTGAGCTAATCCGCCGTCAATATGCCAGGCCCGAGCATAATTGACAGCCTAATGAATAGAATGGGGGGGAAAAACCCAAACCCAACCTTCCCCCCCTCCTTCCCCTTCCGTTTTGTCTTTCCTCTTCGAGCAATCAAGCAAACTAAACACAGCCGGACTTTCTCCATCTCCATTAACCAGGGAGAGAAAGCGGATGTGTTGCCATCCTGGGTCTTTGCTGTTTATCTTGCAATCTGTTATTACCTGCCCGCATTTCTTAAGCCAAAGTCGATCACCCGCAAGTTCCCATCACCAGGGTGATGCAATTTACATTGGCTCCCTTATTCCAGTGTGCTGACCGGTTTCCCGTATCACCAGACACCCAGGCTCATCCCTCCTGTCTTGCTGCAGCATTAGGAAGAGATGTTTGGATACAGGAGGAAAAGGTCACATCTTAATTCCCAGCAGTGGTTTGAGCACTGGAGGACTCAGTGATGGTCTCAGCCCTAGAACGTGCTGCACATCCTTCCTGCTGCTGGAGGAAATGCTCCATGCATGGAACATTGGCCCCTCATTTCAAGAGTTATTGCTTGGCTTGCTCAGCCATCTCTTGGGTGGAATGAGGCAGTAGTGTGTTCTGCAGCAGGGTGCATGGAGGTGAGCCTCCTCAAAGGGAGGATTGCTGGAGTGACCCCAGTTAAAGACGAGTGCATCCCTCCTGCCCCCATGTGTGGGGGGATGTCCGTATGGAGAGAGCTTGGAGCTCATCATCCCTCGTGGAGCTTCTGGATGGAGTGGGTCTGTGGGGGAAAGAATAAAAAACAGAAGAGGGATGGGGGTGGGAAAAGGAGCTTTCTGTAGGATATGAGCGTTGGAAATGGTCCTTTGTGGCAGCAGAGGGAGAGGGAACTGAAAGCCATTGGGAGCCCTAGGATGGCCGCGCTGCAGCAAGGGAAACGCCGTGCATTTATTTCTAGGTTGACTCTATTGATGGCTGAGATCCCAAAATAGGTGGGCAGAAGGCACCTCCAGAGCTAATTTAGCCTGTCCCCCTGCAACGAGGCAGGGACAGCGCTGGCAAACATTTGTGAGAGCTATTCTTGAAAATCTCTAACGAAGCAGATTCTGCCATCTCCCCAGACAATCCATTCTACTGCTCTGCTACATTTATAATTAGGAAATGTATGGCTATGGCTAATATCTAACTTGAACCTTCTTTGTTGCAAATCAAGTGGATTTTTTCTCATCCTATTCCCAGCGGACGTGGAGAACAATTGATCAGTGTCCTCTTTGTTACAACCTTTTGCTTTCGGGAAGGTTGTTATCTTGTTGCCCCTTAGCCACCTGCTTTCTGTTCCCACTGGAGCCCTCTTTCTCCCACCTTTCCTTGTTGGTCAGGCTTTCAGAAACTCGTCACTCTTGAAATCCTTCTCCTGAAAGGCAAAAGGTGATGGCTGCTGATCCAGGAATAGCAGATAACTGCATCTCCCCCTCCCATTGCCAGCGAGCCTCAGCACTAATATGGGACAAATGAGCCCAGGAAGGAGACAACAGCCCCGTGGCTCTGAATGCATCAAAGTTTGGACCTGCTATTTTGGGGACTGTTTTAAGTGAGGTCAGGCTGGGTGTCGGTGATGTGAAATTGATGTGAGGCAGCAACATCGCTGCAAAAGGTGCAAAGTGCAAGGAAGGAGCTCCCAGCCACCTCCTGCCTGTTTGGCGTGGAGCCGAAAATGAACCTTTGGGGCAGAGCCTGTGCTGTCTGCAGTGTCTGGGAGGTGGCCCCTGCACATCCCAGTGCTTCCTCATGGATTTCTTGTCAGGAGGGGCTGCAGCTGCAGGAGCACAGAGCAGGGAAGCGTGGCTGTCCGTGTTTTCAGCAGCGTGCTCAGACTCTGAGGGCACACGTGGGGTTTGGGGTGAAGATGGGGAGAAGCGCCCAGCAAAGCGTGCGGGTGTTATTGGCACAGCTGCACAGGGAGCGGTGGGCTCAGCATCCCCAGGGGGGTTAAAGAGCAGCAGAGATGTGGCACTGGGGGAGGCGGTCAGTGGGCATGATGGGGTTGGACGTGGTGATCCTTCTCCAACCTGAATGATCCTGTGGGGATTCTGTGAGTGAGCTCTGTGCGTAGAGAGATGCGGAAACCCAGGGCAGAGAAGAAGGCTTCAGTTTGGCCCCATTGACCTTTGAAGAGTAATGCTCTTCTCTCCTCCTTCCCCACGTGGGTTTATTTAACACACAGCTCCTTCTCCCTCTCCCCGGGGGCACTCCAGCTATTTAAGCCTCTGTTCTCCAGGTCGCTGGGCTGAAAAGCGAGAGGAGAGGAGGGAGGAGGATGGTGTCTGGAAAGCTCTTATTTGTATTGATAATAAGCCGTCTCCGACGTGCGCCTGCACGACACTCCCACTGCCTTGTAAGATGCATTATGGAAAGTTGGCCTTATCTCAGTGCTGGAAATGGACTTGGTGAAGGAGGCACGGGTGCTGCCGGAGCTTAATCTCACTTAGACACGCGAATTTGCATGATAGAAAATGGTGGAATTTTAGTGCTTAGAAAGGAAAAAAAAAAAATAAAAAGGGAATGCAACTGGGGGATATTAGCACTTTCCGTTGCTTTATCACTTTCTTTGCCCCTATCTGGCTCTTTCTTTTGTCACCGTTGCAAGTAATCACCCCTCCCCTTTTGTTTGGTGTAAATGAGTTTTCCCACTCCTTCCTGTGTTGGGCTTAATCTGCAAATCCCTGCTTTCATATGGGAACTAATCACCTGCTTGCTGGAGTTGGGGGCAGTGGGCATAAGTGACACAGGGCTGCTCTGGGGTGGGAGCTGGCACTGGGTTGGCACCTCGACCCAAGCATCACTGCCACCCCATAGCATCACTGCCAAGGTGTGTTCTGCAGTGATAAAGCTTCTGATGGGGCTCACAGCCCCACCCTGGCTTTGTTTCAAGCCCTGAACTCTGCCCAATTAATTTTCCTTTGATGCAGTAAGCCCCTTTGGCTCAAGGGAGGTCGGGAATAACTTTTTGAGGGCACTGCTGCTGCCTGCCTGCCATGTGAGCAAGGAAGGGCTCACACAGTAATGCAGGAGGATCAGACCCTGCAGCTGTTGTTGCTGTTGTGCAAAGGCAGCTTGCAGGGAAAACAAGGTGGATGAGGATGATGAGGGCTGGACACTGGGTCTGGTCACTTCTGATGGTGCAAGAAGTGGGATTTTGGAGGAGTTTAACCCTCAGGTTGAACCCAAGTGTCTGGGTACTCACTTTGGGGCTGGGCAGGCTGTCCCAGCCCCCAGGAGTCACTTGACCCCTTTGCAAATCAGTTTAACATCTGCAAGGCAGAGATAATAATTGTCACCTACTTCACAGGGGGGTTGATGAGGATTAATTTGGTAATGTCGACAGAGGTCTTTGAAGATGGAATGCGCTATCTGAGAGCTGAGCATTATTATTAATTAGCAATTATAGCGTGGGGCAGGAGGGGGGAAAACAGACTCTGGGACTTGCACCAAGCACTTGTCCCTGCTCTCAATGCAGTTTCAGGCTCTCCTGGTGCTAGAGGGACCAACTGTGCTGGTCTCCACTGGGTGCATGTCCTGCAGTGCATCTTCCTTCCTGGGGACACTGGCACATGGAATAGTGGGAGGGATGGGGAGGTGAATGGTATTTCGGGTAGGGCCAGAAGCAAACAGGTGCCCAGTAAAGAATGTCATTGCTCCCATACAGAGAGAATTGGCAGAAGACTGAAGTGAGGGGAAGGGAAGGGTGGTGACTCATAGGACACAGACCGTTTTCATTTCCTTGCGTGCTTTTATGCCTCACGTGCATCACAGCTGTGGGTAGTTTCTCTGCTTTTCTCCCCTGGTGAACTGCTAACACTGGAATCCAGCAGGTTCCTCTAAGCAGTGCAGATGCGGACCCTGCACCACAGTGCTGTGACATCCCAGGTATGTGGGAGCATGCAGTGATCTCGTCGGGGCCATTCCCACCTCCCAGCACCCTGTAGTTGCCTTTATTTCCATGCCTCCCAGCATCAGCCGTGCGTGCTTTGGTTGTGGCAAGGCGAGCTCAGTGCAACTCTTTGCTACTCCCACAGAGACACACAGGTCACCCTCAGGTCACTCCTCTCTGCAAAGCAAGAGCCTGCTCTTCTTTGAGCCTTTCTGTGCACGCAAGCTCCCAGCAGCTCCATTCACCCATGCTCTGCAAAGGCTTTCAGGGGGAGGTCACCTGCATCACCTGGAGCCATTCAGCAGCAGCAGCTCTGCAAGTGCTCTGCAAAATCTCACAGCTCCCCAGGCAGAGCCGGAGGAGGACGTTGGGTTTCTGCAGGTCTTGCAGGTCTTGCACGAGTCATCCTCCACCGTCCCAAAGGAGATGAGCATCTCCCCGCCGCCACGCGCGGGCCCCAAAGTAGTGTTCAGCCTGGCAAAGCCAGCGGCGGGTTAATGAGGTGGCTGCCATTTAATGTTACTGCAGTCATCTCTTTTGTTTTACTACGTTAAAATATTTGCGGCGGAGCGGTAGGACCGCTGTAACGCGATAGCGCTGCCTTAATGCTATTGTTACCATGGCAACGCTAATGGCAGCTCAATAACATTATTGCAATTTAATCTTACGACAATAAAATTAAGGGGAGAACAGTGAGACCTCAACAATGTAACGTTACTGCAGTGACAGCGCTGTTATCGCGATCGCGGAGTCAACGCAGTGTAGGGGAACACGGGGAGCAGTGTGTATCGTTCCTATAGTAACACAGAGGCATCCGCACAGCACAGCAGGGATGGATGGAGGAGATGGGGCCGGGGTGGCCGTGTTGCAGCTCCCGGGGCTGTTGGCAGAGGAAGGGGGGAAGGTCACCGTGCTGTGAAGTCGCTCTGTTCACCCAACTCTGCGATCGGGTGTCGTTATCGCAGCCTTTCTTCTCCTCCCTCTGTGCTGGAGCTCTTTGGAGCAGGGCTGTTGTTTTAGCGGTAGTAACTCTGTGGGGAAGGATTTAAAGCACTGCCTCCATCTAGTTCCAGATCCTTCTGCCCGGCGTTTTATAGCATGTGGCTGTTATGGAGCGATAACGTTTTATATTTATATGTCATCTTTCATCGTGAAGGATCCCAGCACAAGCTACAAATTATGGCCGTGCCGCAGGGCCAGGCAGGCAACCCGGCACGCGGCGGTGATGGAGGGGCTCCATCCAAGGGCACTGGGGAGAGCTGAGCACCTGTAACTAAGTGAGCCATTCTGGGAGGGCTTACCCTGAGTCCCCAAACTTTGTGACGCTGGGTTTGCCCAAGGGGATGGGATGCAATGGGTGCAGCCTTGTGCATCCTGAGCCACGCTGGTTGCATCCAGCGGGCTGCAGCTCCCCTCCTCCTTCACCTATGGGTGAGCCCTGTGCACCCAAGGCAGCACCCACCACTGCCTGGGTGGGCATGGGGAAAGGACCAACAAAAAACACTTCCTGACTTTTGAGCATGAGGAAAGCTCACCCTGTTTCTGGGGTGGAGATGGGTGGGCATAGAGTAGGAGGTGGGACAGAGGGACTGGGAGGGAAGGAGAGCTACTGCAGGGTATTTGGTATTGTAGTGGTGGTCATTTCAGGGGGTGCTTTGCAGCTCAGCACAGGGCATCAGCGTTTTGTGCAGCACCAGGCATGGCAGCAGTGGGATTCAGTATCTCCAGTTTCTTGAAGGAGAACCCAAAATCTGAAAAAGTGCTTTGAGGCCCTGGCACAGATTGAGTGCATTTGTACAATTTGGGTGCAGTTGTTGGACTTGGGTGCATTTGTAAGGCTTGAGTGCACTTGCAGGGTTTGAATGCATTTGTAGGTCACGGATGCATCTGTAGGGCATGGACGCATTTTGGGGGCATGGATGAATCTGGAGGGTTTGGATGCACTTATAGCAGGATGCATCTTTAATCTGCAGCATGCAGCAGAAGGACAGCATCCCGATGCCATGCACACCGAGTGCAATTTGCTCCCAGCTCCAGGGGAGGGAGTCAGAGCTGCTGCTCTGTCCCCACATCCCTGTCGCATCCCTCGATGCTCGCTGTGTGCTCGCTTTGTCACCATGCCTGGCAGGCAGTGTGATGCCCGGTGTGCTTGCTGCTACCCCACAATTACCACCCCCATTCCCTCTCCTGCACATCAGGAGAGCATCCTGGCGTGGAAGGCAGGTTTCAGTGCTCCAAGACCTTCTGCTGTCCCCATCCTTGGTCAGCAGATCCTGGCCAATCCCGCTCTGTACATTTGGAACCTGGGCACGGTGCTGCCCGCCTGCCCACATTTCTCCATCTCAAGTGCAAATCTGGGCCCGCTCCGCAAGGCAGCTGCTTGGCTCCCCTCATGCATCAGCATTTGGTTGCTGTCCATGGGTATTTGGACTCTGACCACCGCTCTAATTCCTTGTTTGTCCTTTAATAAAAGACCTGCGAGCCCCTTGACACCGCAGTTGGAAGCGGTGGGACCTCGTGCCCTGTGTGCCAGCTCGCGTGGCAATCTGGTGTCACATCCATCCTGCCAACCCGGCTCCTCCGGGACTCACATGTTTGAAACAGGAGCAGCAGCTCATCTCCCATTCACTGTTTTTCTCCATCATTTGCTTTATTAAATATTGATTTTCTGTTGCATTATTAAACCTTAAGTCCCGAGCATAAATTCTGAGTTGATACTTTAATCTGGCTCTTCTTTTTGGCCTTTAGAGCTGATTTTATGGCCAGTCCCGCCGGAGCCTGTCCAGCAACAGCACTCTGGTTGCAGCAGGTTTGGTCAGCTTGGTGCTGCCTTCACCATTGCCATACATAGGGCAGCACCTGTGGGGGTCCATGCTGCAGGGTGCAGGGTGCAGGAGGCCAAGGGTGCGATCTTGCAATGAAAAAATGGCAGATGAGTTTTGGGGAAGTCAGGATGTGTGTTACACAGTGCCGCCCTCGCTTGTTTGGGTAGCACAGACAGACTGCAATCCAAAAGAGGAGTTTTGTCACGGGCAGCAGCATGGCATCCTCCTGTGTGCCCCCGTCTGTTTGCTCCCCGGGGCTTTTGCTTATTGCTTTGCCAAAATTGCCACACTCAGAGGCAGGCAGTGTGGCTGCAGATGGCGATGTCTTGTCCTGAACACATCTCCTGCGCGATGCTGTCCAGAGCTGCACTTTGCTAGCTCACAAATCCCAGAACTGGGCTCAGCCAAACCTCCAGGCGAAGCTGTGGGGATACAGTGATGGGACAGCTGCCAGCCCGTGCAGGGACGGCCACCAGCACATCCCTGATAGCCCGGCTGGGTCGCACTGCCCTCCCCATCCCTATCGCGGAGCCGCACGCAGCGCATCGGTGCCAGGGCTGCAAGCTGCCAACAACCAGGTGTCGGAACATGGATCCTGAGCCAAGCTGGCTCTGCGGCCAAAAGGGAGGAGGGGAAAAGAAAAAAAGAGGCAGAGGAGCTTGCACACGGCCTTTGGATACCTATCCAAACGGAGCATGCTGGGCAGTATGAAATCCGCATCTGGCAGCCGGAGCGCTGAGCAGTGATTTAAAACCCGGCTCCCAGCGGCAGGGAAAAGGAGGCAGAGTGGGAAGCAGATGTGAACACAATGCTGGAGATAAAGGAGAGGCCAAGGGAACAGCTGCTGGAAAAGCTCGACAAATATCTGCGAGCTTAAGGACGGGCTGGAGGGGTCACTGAGCCTAGGGGAGAGTGAAGGGGGGGAAATGGGGCTTTTTTTGCTTTGGAGAGGTTGAAACTTGGAAAATGAGATTGGGGACTGGAGGGACACGTGCTGGGAGCTTTGTGCTCTCGTCCTGCTGGCATTTGTTTTTTTTTCCTGCTTTTCTGTTCCGGTGGTGCAGTGAGGAAGAAAGATTTACAGAAGGAGATGGGAAGAAAAATGGCAAGTGGGGAATGAGAAAGGAAAGAGCCTTGAAAAAAGATGGGGAAGTGTGACCTTTGGGAAATGCGTGTGGAAATGAGTGGGCTGTTAGACTTGGTGATCTTGGAGATCCCTTCCAACCTTGGTGTTTCTATGAATCTGTGAAATACAGGTCCTGAAACATTGCTGGTGTGGGTTTCCTGGCCCTGTTGATGGAGCTGGATCCAAACATGGGGCAAGGCGGTGACGATGGCAGCCCCATATGGATGTCCGTGGGCTCCCCTTACTCTTCCTGGGCTCAATAGAGATGTCTGTCCATGCCATGCCCTCTGCAGTCCCTTACTTGCTTCATCCTGAGAGCTCCAGCTTTCATCCCACTCCTCTTTTGCAAGCACTTCTCTCACGGAATTAATTCTTTCTTGCAGTGTTTTCCTTCTCTATCTTTTCTTCTGGGCCATGTCTGTCTGAAATAATATTTTTTGCTCCTTCAGCAGCAGGGCTATATAATTGATGGCCTCGCCAAGCTTTCTGAGCTAAACATTAAACCCTTCCTGCCTTGGCTCCAGCCGGAGTTCATTACTTTCTGAAAAGCTTCGTGTCTGTTTGTGCTCAGATTATTGTTGTTGTGGAGGGGAGGATATTGTCAGCAGAGAGAGAGGAGGAGGGGCTGGATTTGGCCAGCACTGCTTTGTAATCAAATCCTGCTCGCCTGCTTTTTAGCAAATTTTCCAGCCTAAAAAGGCCTCTTTTAGTGAAATCGGAATACCGGCACCCTCCTGGAGGCAGGAGCACAAATCCTGCCCCTAAGTAACGTGCAGCATGTGTGAGATTGTGTTTTCCTCGTGCTCTCTCTCTCTTTTTTTGGTTTTTTGGTTCTTTTTTGGCCAGACGATGCAGAAGTTTTTCTCTCTTTATTTTTCCCCCTTCTTTCTGCCTTACCCCACTCCTCCTCCAGGCTCCCCTTCCACCTCAGCCCTTAAAACACAGCAAGGCGGAGGTGATTACAAGGATTGGAGATGCAGTGACACTTCCCTGCCAACAAGTAATTGATTTATTAAAGACATTACAATACATTCATGGTTGAGCGTAAGAGTTTCCTTTGAACTCGCTCTAAAATCCAAAGGGATTGTGGCTGTTTGTGAGCACCGCAGGCAGAATAAATCTGTGCTCCCCCCCGCCTCCCCCTGCTCCACTGCAATTTCATTTCCCTTTGACTGGCACAAGTAAATATCACAGCTCGACAACTCCCGTCCAGTGACCGGTGTGATCCAATTTAATAGCATTTAAAAATTCAAAGTGATTGTTAGCCAAATGGAAATGTAAGATTTCGTACCCAGCCTGCCTTGGGGGAGGAAGGGAAGAATAGGGGAGGGCGAGGGGGATGTAGACAAATGGAGTAGATAAAAAATAATGGAAAGTAACTTAATTAAAGAGGCTCGAGCCAAGTTAAAAACAGTGATGATTCTGAATCTGAGAACCGCAGGTTTTAGAAGTGAAAAGAGGAAGAGGAAAGAAAGGAAATTCCAGAAGAAGAGCCTCCAAAATGATGAAATGGAGGGGAAGGAGGAGTAGGAAGGAAGGGGTAAAAATATTCCTTCCTTCCTTGGAAAGCACGAGCGCAGGGGGAATACGCAGCGCCATCGGTGAGGCTGGGCATTAGCAAGACAAATAGGAAAATCAGAGGATGCTCTGGGGGAAGATAACTCCCTGTGGCTTTTAGGGCTTTCTCAGAGGCGCGAGGGTGGCCAGGATGAAGGCTGGAGGGTTTCACTGAGGAGAAATGGGAAATGAAGGCACATTCCTCATGGAAAACGAGCGCAGCCCCCACACACGCAGAGCGCGCCGCTGTCCCTGCCTGCCGGTGCCTTTGCTTTTAACTCTGTCCAACATTGCATATTTGTGGGTAGAAATTTCTTGATGAAATTTTAATCGCAGCTCTGTGTGTGGATATCTTGCTGTGCTCAGCACAGCCTGGCAGGATAGCAGGTGCTGGTTGAGCATCAATCCTAATGGGCGCTTTTGGGCCGTTTGCTCTTTGGGTCTCGTTTCCCCATCTGTAATAATAGTACTCCTGTAACACGAGGGGGTGTTGTGACAGTAGGGTTAATGCCAACACCGTTGGCAGAGCCCAAGAAATGAACATGGTGATGTGCACAGGTAATGAGCACCTGCAGCACAGTGTTGAGCTCCAGGCACATCAAGGCAAATTGAGGCAGCAGGGACCATTCTGTCCTCCAGCATCGTTGAACCTGGAGGGCTAACCATTAGCACCTCCCTTTCAAGGAGATGATAAGGGGTGAGGAGCTGTGGGTTGCGTGATGTGGGTCATCACACAGCAACTAGGATGAAAGGCAATGGCTTCAAGTTGTGCGAGACCAGAGATGCTCCGTGGGATGAGCAAGGGAAGCATGGAGACCCCCACAGCCTCCAAGGAGGGAACACAAGCTCCAGGCTATGCAAAGAAGTGCTGAAAGATGGAACGGGGAGGCTGTGGGATGGCAGCTCTGCCCCAGCATGGATGATGGATGCGCTGGCGGGTCGCATGCTGAGCAATGTGATCCCAGCAGACAGGAGGAGCGGCGGCATCTGGAGGCATAAATCACCTCGCCCACGGCTCTCGTGAGGCTGCCGGGCACTGCTGACCTCCTGCTTCATGAGCAGGAGAGCAGAGGGGTTGGTCAGCAGTAGCAGTGCTGGCCTCGAGACCTCCTAATCAGAAGATAATGGGGCCGTGCTCCCTGCCCAGTCCATTTATTTTTCACCGGAGTTGAACGCGAGCAAAAAGAAAGGGATTGAGGAGGATTGAGGAGGCTCCTGAAATTGATGGAGCTTGGGGTGGAAGCACAGGAAGAACAATTATTTGGGGATGCCAAGGCACGGGGAGGAAAAATAACAGCAAGCGGAGCCGCTGCCGGCAGTGTGGAGGAACAGCTCGAGGCTTTGCAGGCAGATGGGGGATTTGAGGACACAGCAGCCGTGCGTCTCTCCAGCAAGGTTTATGGCTGATGCGTGGTTCAGGATTGCTTCCATCTGACCCCACGGAACACACTGTATTTTTGTGTCTCATTGGCACAGCCCCTGGAACAGTGAAAGATGTCTCATAGAGGGCAGGAGGGACAAAAGTAGATGAAAGAGGCCAAAGGGATACAAGGGACAGAGGGGAAGATACGGCTAGAGCGCAGCAGCAGCTCAGCCCAAAGTTGGGGCTTTCTCTCCTTTCCACAGGAAAGCAGTGTGGAGGTGGGAGCATCAGGCGACCATTGCAGCTATCCCTGGGCTCCTGCAATGAGATCAGTGTCGGTGTGGAAAGAGTAATCAGAAACACTTATTTTGTGCTTGAGCGGGGGGAGAGGGAGCGCGGAGGAGAGCGTGAAGATAAGAACAAATATGCAAGAGCGTAGTGTGTTTCTAATGGAAGGGAGATTTATTTCTCTCTGTGTCTTTTTAAGCCTCTAGATAGATCATAAAAAAAAAAAAAAAAAAAAAAAAAGCAACCCACACACAACCTGTCTGCTTGAAATAGCCGAAATGTAATTTAAAGAGCATCACTTTAACTAATACTTCACTTCAGAGACACCTGCCCTATATTCATTGGAGATGCAGGCTGCATTAGAGCATCTGATTTATCTTTGGGAAGGATGTTGGAGCTCTTTGTTCCTGTGCGTTCCTCTCTGCAAGGGAAGTGGTGTGGGCTGGCTCAGCAGGCTCAACTCAC
The DNA here is from genome assembly GCF_951394365.1 of Tetrao urogallus. Lineage (NCBI taxonomy): Eukaryota > Metazoa > Chordata > Aves > Galliformes > Phasianidae > Tetrao > Tetrao urogallus. Next base: position 4,574,049 of record NC_136835.1, on the reverse strand, counting down.
ATAGCGCCCATCCTGGAGTGGGGAACACATGGGGGGCTGCTGCAGGACCTGCATGCAGGGCTGCTTATGGGAAGAGGAGCTGACTTTCATGGGATGATCGTTAAGGTTCCTTCCAACCTAAGCTGTTCTGTGATTGTAGCAGGATGGCACGTGCATCTCAGTGTGATGCATCTCAGTTGACGTGAGCCCCAGTTGCATGTAGGGTGTAGTTAGTAGGACTGTCCCCATGCAGAAATCTCTCCACCTGTGGTTCCTGTGTCCCCAGGCTCTGTCTATCCTATCGCATCTTACTGTCATATCATTCCTGAGCATCATGGTAAGATTTCTGGTGCACCTTTCTCTTCACTGTCTTCCTCCCCGTTTTTTTGCCCATCACTACTCCATGCAGAGCAGGGCACAGGCATCAAGCATCCCCTGCAGCTCACCGACAGGCAGCAAGCAGCTTTACCAACCAAAAAAAACAGGGAAATTCCACAAATCCAAATGATGATTTTCTCCCAAGGTGCTACCCGGATCCAGCATCCTTCAGCATCCATCACAAGGCAGGATCTGCTCCCAGGCTCTCAGCCCTGCTGTGGGACGGCTATCGAGGACGAGCAGGGGAGAAACAGAGAGGAGAGTTATTGTCAAGTCCCTCGCTCTCCCTTTCTGATCTGAAGTTCACTTGTAATATTTTTCTCGACTCCAGTTGCTAATGCGTTTTGTTCTCCAGAGTGCGCGTGGCCCGACTTCCCGCACAGCCTTTAATTAGTTTCTGGATGATGACATCTCCTCTGAGAATCGTCTCGTCGTGTCCCTCCGATCTCGGGGGGAGATAAAGGAATCTAATAAAGACGTTCAGCATTTGGAGGTGATGGGTTTGACAAGCTTTGTATTAGCGAGGCGTCGTGTTCCAACTTTGCCGGGCGCGCTCGTCCCCGTGCAGTGACATCTCCCAGGGGTCCGACGGAGCCTCCAGCAGCACCCGGGGGACCCTGCAGCCCCCACGTGTCCCCACGTCCCTGTCAGTTTGATGGCCGTGGAGGTGGCTGTGTGCAGTGCTGTGATGAGAGGTGTCAGCGATGCTGGGAAGATGACGCCGGGTGTCTCAAGGCTCTGAGATCCTTCAATTTTCTGCTTTTCATGAGGCGTTGCTTGTCTGGCAGGGGGAATCCCAGGTGACTTGGGGGCAAAAAGCAGAAGCTGAAAACTAGATCCTAGCTCTGTGAAGTGTGCGTGGAGCCGAAAATGAGATCTGTCTAGACAGGGAGCTGATCTGTCGAGCAGTCTTTCTTCAGCTGCATCTCTTCATGGCTGACAATGTAAAAACTTCTTTCTTACAGCTTTCAATTTTCTTTTTTTCATTTTCGTTTGCATGAGAAGCATGAAGGGCTTTATAAAGGAGGTCTGCACCATTAGGTTCATTTTAGGGAAGGAAGTGTCCAGTGCAGTTCAGCAGTTTGGTGGATGCCCCATCCCTGCGGGCACCCAGGATCAGGGGATGGGGCTCTGAGCTCCTGATGGAGCTGTGGGTCTCCCTGTTCAATGCACAGAGTGGGACCAGATGGCCTTTAAGGTCCCTTCCAGCTCAAACCATTCTATGATTCTATGATTCTAACCTCCTTTGGGCACCATAATGTGAAAGCAGATATTGGGTCTCTCAAAGCTGGATTCTGGCTGTACACTGAAGCCATTTATTAACAGCCATGCTAAGCAGGCTCTTGCTTTATTTCCCAAGATGTGAGGCTTAGTTTTTCCCTTTCGTCGAGCGGATGGGAGAATAAAGACCTGGATCCTTCCAGAGCCTCAAAAGCAGGCGACCCAGCATTAAGGCTGCTTGGCCTGATGGCAGACGACCTGCACCCACCTCAGAGTCAGAAAGAAGTCGTCATGCTTGAGCTCTGACTCTGCTTTTGTGCCGTGTTTATTCTGGCACATCCCTTGTTGACAACGGCAGGAGCAGCGCAGATTGATGCTGTCGTAAGTGGAATCAGATTGGGCTCCCTTTTGGCACTTAGCTATAAAGTTTGTCTGCAGAAGCCCTGCGGCTTATGCGGTGAGTTATATCAGTGTTCACAAATACTTTACTAATGAATGATTGGGAACGTCTTTCTCCCTCCTCCCCCTCTGAGTTATTTCAATGCCTTGCCATATAACCTGCTGCAGAGACAGGTGTAAAAAATTTGGTGTCCTCCAAGCTCGGAGAGCTGTGCTGCAATAGGAGGCATTATCTGCTCGGGAAATCATTTAGTTACATCTCAGTGCTGTATGACACATCTCATTACGCCTTGCTTTAAAACGAGCAATTGCCATTAGTTATTTATTAATTGCTTATTAAGGTCATTATGTATGTCCTCTTCGTTTCCCGGCTCCTCTCCCAGTGCCAGGTTTGTGCGGGGGGGGGGGGCTGAGCCCTTTGGTGAAGCTGGGCCAAGGGATTGTGCAAACCTGGGGTAGGGTCTGCACCCAAAATTGGAAGTTTTTTATATAGAAGCCTGCATGACCCAGGACATCTCTGGTGGCTGCATGTAGCTCCTGTTCCTCTCTCTGCCTCTGGGGATGCTTTCTGTGCCTCCTACTTCATGGACTACTTCCTCAGTGCAGCTTCTGAGCTGTGCTGGTGTTATGGAAGGATGATGCCCTCTCTGCTTTCCTCTTATGGTTGTGTGAGAGTAGCAGCACCTGATTTAGAAGCACATTTTAGGAAACAGTTATTAGCTGAAAGAGTGATGCTGCACTGCCCGGCTGCCCAGGGAGTGGTGAGGTCACTGTCCATGGGGGTGTTCCATAACCATGGGGATGTGGCACTGAGGGATGTAGGCAGTGGGCAGAGGGGTGTGTTGGGGTTGGACTTGGAGATCTGAGAGGTCTTTTCCAACCTTTATGATTCTGACTTGGTGTTGGGGTCCCTGCACCGCATCGCAGCCAGCCCTGCTGTCCCTCAGTTGTTGGTGCAGCAGTGTGGGCTCCATGTGATGCTTGGCAGTGCAGTGAGCAGGGCTGGGGCTCCCAGCAGCAGGACCCTGCTAGCAGTGTGCTGTAAAACACGGAGAAGTCTGTGGGTAACAGTGGAAAGTGTCTGTTATTAAAGGCACGAGCTGTGGCAGCCTGATGCTCAGGAAGCTGCCAGTGCACATCACAGATCGCCTGCAGAACACAAGTCTGAGTCTCCCTCTTTTTCTTGCTTCAAGATGCTTTTATAGATGTTCTTTGCTGTTGCCTTTGATCTGGAACAGATGTTGCTCATGCTGGAGGATGGAAGTTTGCATGTTTTATGAGGGGGAAGCAAGACTTACCAGCAGAGCCCATCTTGCTGGCAGGCTGCTGGCATGGGCATTGCTGGGGCTCTGCACTCTCCAGCAATACCCCATGCACAGATAGCAGGCAGAGATGCTGCAGCCCCATCTCCTATCTTGGTCAGGATGTAGGTGGCTGAGCCAAAAAACTCAGTTCCTCATTGCAGGCACCCTTGCAGGCTCATGCTGGTCTCCTTCCCCCATATCTGGTGGTGAGCTTGCTCCAGGCCCTGGGCTGTGTGTGTCAATAGGGACAAGCTGGATGCGGTGCAGGGACTCAGCATCTGTGCACAGCACTGCGTTTGGCTGCTGCAGGGTGCGTGCAGGGGGCGTTTGCACCTGTGTTGGCTCTGGGATGGATGCTGGGAGGTTCAGCCTGTGCCAGGGCCAGGAGGGTGCGTGCGCACACAGCACAAGTTGGGGAGTACATCTGTGTAGGCAAGTGCATATGCTTGGAGCTGCACAGGCATCTATCACCTGACTGAACACCCTGAGCGTGTAACGTGCCATATGGCTTGGTTAAATATTTAAGCACGCTGCTTTCTGTCCCTGGGACTCCGTGCATGCAAGTCCAGCCGAGCTCTGGGTTTGCAGTTCGGCACTGCGCTGAGACCTTTCCCATCGCTGTGGCAAGAAAAAAGGGGGGGAAGAAAGCAAAATTCAGATCGATGAAACACCAGCCGGTCTCTGGGGAAATCTGCACTGTGTCACTGGAGCAGCTTGGCCAACACTGCCATGTTTAATCACTTCTGAGCTGGAGAGATGCTGAACACAAAAGGACTGCCCGCAAGGAGAGGTTCCCGCCTGGGAAGCCGGCATTTATTTAGCTTTATTTATTTATTCATTCCCATTGGGGCGCAGCTCCATCTGCGTCCCGCGCTCAGCAGAAGGAATTTCTCCTCTGCCCCAGTGCTGCAGCAGTGCCGACTGATGGGGAAAGCTTTGAGTGGAGGGAACGGCAGCACCGGCGGCCGTTAAATAATGTTAAATATATACTTGTGATCACTTATTTATTGAAGTTTCCCTCTCTAGTGTAGTAAAAGCCTGACGACGTACCTGCTAAGTCTCAAGAAAGGCATTTTACAGAGTGCGCGTGGTTAATTATTCAAACGTTTAATTAGCATACAATAACTGTCGCGTTAAATCCTACCGCTTTTAATTTAAGTGGTTCCTAAAGACTTTGCTGACGCTGTCGCTCTCCTGCTCCCCAGCCCTCACCTCATCCCAGGCAGGCTGCAGTGCATTGCTGGAGACCGACCGACCGAGGGCCGTTCCCAAAAGCTGCATTTGCACTTGTCGTGCTGCAGATTCTCCCATTGCATGGCCAAAGCCATCATTTCACCTCCCTTTCCCATCCCCAGCAGCATGAAACACTGCAGGAGCACTGGTGCTGCTCTGCTGGGGAGGAGGAGGAAGCGATGCCCTTCAGGATGCATTTTCAGGAGAAGTGGAAACCAAAGTTCAATTTGTTTTGATTATGTTTTAGAATCTGGTCATTTAATTTGATTGCAGATTTCTATCCGTCACCTGCGTGGATGCAAATCCCTGTGCGTGGCACCAGCATCACAATGCAAAGGCTGAATTTGCTGTTTGCCAGTCTCAGTGAGCTCAGCAAAACAAGCCAAATATGAGTGATGCGAATCCGTTAATTAAAAACCATTGCCAAGGTTCCTCCTTGGTACGGTGTGCATTGCATGGGAGATGGCAGATAGCATCACTGTGCGGGACCGACAGCTGCAGTCAGCTGAGCTCCTTAGAATCCTACAGTCATTATGGTTGGAAAAGACCTCTGAGATCATCCAGTCCAACCGTCCAGCTCCCACCAACACTGCCCACATCCCTCAGGGCCGCATCTCCATGGTTGTGGAACACCCCCAGGGAAGGCGACCCCTCCCCTCCATGGGCCTTTTGCTCCAGCACTGCTCATGCCTTCAGTATCAAACCCCCATGGCCTGTGTGATTCTGAAAGCTCTGCTGTGGGAAGCACGCATTGGTTTCTTGGTTCCTCCCTACTTGTAGCACTTTGTCATTAATTGAATCTCCGTGGACTACACGGCTGTTGGCAGAGCATCTCCCAGCCGGCCATCCCAGGAGATGTGTGCCCTCATGCTGGGCTTAATGACACTGATGAATTTTAATATTTCCTTTGGTGTTGCCTTCACGGCCGCTGTCCTGCCCAGAGCCCCATTCTGGGACCTCCTGATTCGATGCATGATTATCAGATTAGCCGTCATGCCCAGAGCAGCAAAAAAATGAACTCCCAGAAGCCCTTCAAAACAGGGAATAATTCATTACCCACCTTGATTTCCACTTAAAATGTACTTTAACTACACTTCCAACTACAAACCCTAAATCACCCTCATGTTCACAAAAAATCCATCATTTCTTATTTTATTGCACGGCACTGGCATGACATAATCCCTTCCAGAGCGTCTTGGAGTGCTTTACGGATCAATAAATTACTTACCTGCACAGCAGAGGCAATGCGTGCAAGGCCATTGCAGACATTGCAGTGTGTGTGCAGCAGCTGGGATGGGGACAACAAGGGACGGGGTCCTTGGGAGGAGCAGCTGGGTGGGGAATGCCCCATTTGCTCCCTGTCTGTTTCCCATCGTCAGCCCCTTTCTTTTTTATGTCCCCTCTTTGGGTCTGGCCCCATGCCATGTGCGCGCTCAGGGGCCTCGTGTTGCATTGGGGTGGCAGAATTAAGGCACAATTGTAGAGTATTGAGTTGGAAGGGACCATAAGGATCGTTGAGTCCAACTCTTGGCTTCACACAGCACCACCCAAAAATCAGACCACGTCAATGGGAGAGCTGTATGGTTATGATGGTGTTTCCTTCTTTGTGTCGCTGCAGTGTCGCCGAAAATTATCGAGATCTCTTCTGACATCTCCATCAATGAAGGCGGCAACGTCAGCCTCACCTGCATAGCCACAGGAAGGCCAGACCCCACAATCACCTGGAGACACATCTCACCCAAAGGTAGGAGTCAAACGTCGCCCAAAATACCCCAAAAAGGGCTGGGAGGTGCTGCTGGCTGCTTCGCCTGTTGCTGAAGTTGAGTAAAGAAGATGATGTGCGCTGAAAAGATGTACCTGGATGCAGGAGGGTTTTGTCAGGGAAATATCCAGCCTGGTGGCTTGGGAGAGGAATAATATGGGTTTTTTTCTTTTGTGGAGGATTGGTGGTGCTTACCAGGTTGGTGGTGCTGTGCACTGGGAGTGTTGGGGCTGCCACAGCGCTTGGCCCAGGGCTGCGTGCTGAGAGCCCCCCCCAGGGAACCTCACACGTTGCATCAGAGAGGGGCTGGAAATGGTGCAAAGCAACAAGAAAACGCGCGGAGCATTAATTGGTAGCCTCGTTAATTGGAAAGCAAACCCTGAGCAGAACAGTGTGGGTGGGAGTGCTGGGAAGTGAATTCCCATACACACCCACTGGGGGCTGTATGACTTCAAAATCCTCTCCTCACTGCTTTTGGGCAGTTGGATTTTGCTCTTTGCGCTGTACAAGCTGCTGGGCCAGACCCATCCTTCCTCATGGCCCCAGCAGAGAGCAAGCACAGTCGGTGCCATCTCAGGCTGCTCTCTTGACAGGAGCCTCTGGAAGATACGTTTCTCCATCCCGCGTCCCTCCTGCCCCCAGGACCCTCCTCTCCCACTCCCTGCCCCTCGCTGCCTTCCTCCCCTGCACCCATCCATCCTCTCCTAACCAGGCTCCAGCTCCCAGTGCCTCTCACTTTCACAGGGGTTATTTTCGCTGTTTGCTGCCATCCTGCAGGTTTCTTTCCCCAGGGAATCTTTACCTGTGCTTGAACCAGATGTTTCCATTTTAGGACTTAGCTGCTATGGAAACTGAGGATGCATCACGAGAGGAAGAGTGAGCTAATCAGAAATTACCTGTGGTGCTGTGTAATTTGCTGCAGCAGTTCTTACCCGATTTTGGCCATGATTAGGCATTCTGCCTTCAAAGCTCAAAGAGAGCAAATGATTGCAAAGATTTACCTGGCTCTGCCTGCCTGACAGAGGAGGGTGCTGAGCACAGGGATGGCCCAAGACAGCTCTGGTGGCTGCATGTAGCTCCTGTTCCTCTCCCTGCCTCTGGGGATGCTCTATTTGCCCGTTTCCAATTCAGCATGTATACAGGAGACAAGGATTTGAAGTACAAATAAGAGCCAGAGCAGGTGTGCAGAGGTGCTGTAGAAGATGCCAAGGTGATGACGAGCTCCCTGGGAGGAGATGCTGTGGTTTGGAGATCCAGGACCCAAAGCTGGCTGCTGCTATGCCAGTGCTGGAGGAGCTGCTTCCCATAGTTGCACCAACGAGTGCTCCTCTGCACAGCAGCACTTCACGGGCTTTATTATTTTCTTGGCAGCTCTCAGTCTGTTCTGTGGTTCTTGGTGAGAAATGAAGCAAATAAGAGTGTTTGCTCACTGGAAAGAGCATGCAGTCTGGTTTCCCAGAGGATTGACACCAAAGCAGCTCAACTCCCCAGCGATCCATCCCACTGCAGTCCCTTCCCAGCCACCTGTCTCCTGTCAGTGCACAGGTTGAAATGGAATAAGGAGGAGGTGGGTGCAGACACACGTTCCTCCATCACAGGGCTCTGCTGAGAAGCCACAGCTATGACAAGGGGTTTGGGGGCTGCACATGGCAGAAAACCCATTTGGGAAGCCAAGCTCCAGCACCCAGCAAGCCAGCTCCATCCCCTGTGCCAAACCCACTGGGATGTCAGTCAAGAGAAGTGTTCCAGCAGGGTGAAATCTCTCAAAGTTACGAGGGCTTCAGATGCATTGGTCCTGGCACCACGGTGCTGATGCCATCTGCAAACAATGGTGAGACCTTGTGGTTAATGGTGTGGTTTTGGTCACGCAGGTGTTCCCATAGTTACTGGGCTCTTTCTTTATTTTTGGGGTAACTCTGATGTTGTCATGGTGATTGCCACATTGTCAGTTTGGTTTTCATCTCTTGGTGAACAAATGCATCCCTGTGGCAGGCACGAGACTTGTCTTGCCTCCCGTTAAGCTCAGGAAAAGTGCTGATGAACTGCAGTGAGTGGCACCAAGGGCTCGCTGCTATCCTGAGCCAAGGGCTGCATCCAACTCGTCATCCTTAACAACCCTTGATAGACTTTTCTGCCACGGTTTTGTCTAATTGCTGTTTGATTATTGCAGTAGTATGATGGATTCTGGTGTAAGGCTTAAGAAGGGAGGCTGCCAGGGTAGCAAAACATTATGGTTTGGCTTGATGGTGTATTTACTCATAAGAGGGCTGATCAAAAGGTCTTTATAGCGGGAATCCCTCATTAATCTTAGGATTAGTCTCGGCAATGAAAGCAGGAGCCCAGCCCTGCCCCACAAGCACAGTGCTGCATTGCTGCTGGGCCAGCAGCACCTGGAGGGGGATGTGATGCTTGGAGGGCCCCATCCTGCCATGACCCAGCTGTCCTCAGTGAGCAGTTCTGTTAACCTCTGCTTCCTCCCTGGGAGAGGTGAGACAGCAGTCCGTTGCCTGGCAGGGCTGAGGGGAGGCTAAATGCATTCAGGACGTGAGGTGCTTGGGTGTGGGAGTAATCACAGCTTGTATATGCACTTAAGATAGATGAGACATGGTGGCCTGATGTGGCAGAGGTCTCTCGAGATCGTCTGTCTATACATCAGCAGCAAAGCAGCGGAGGGACTCTGGGAGAAGTGTGGTATATTTGGATTTATTGATTCTCTCTGGCTCTTGGCAGGGCTTAAAATAAAAGGAAAAGCTGCTGAAAAAACATCCAGCTTGAGGAGTTGCATGTCCCCAGGAAGGGGGCACGTCCCCTCCATTCAGATGTTTGTCCATTGAGTGCATTGCTTGCTGCACCTAATCTTTCCAGATCCTTTCTGGACTGCAGGCAGGAGATGCCTTGGAGCCTAGAAAAGAGGCACTGAGAGAAGCAAGGGGAATCCTTGTCCCCAGGAAGGGCTCCCTGTAACCATGCCTCAAGTTACCACTGTATGGGAGCTGCTGAGTCACGGCCTGAACCTCTGATTGATCACCTGAGGTGAGCCATGAGGAGCACAGGTGAAGGCAATTCAGCTGTGCTGCAGGAAGGGATGGAGCCTGGCTGCACCCCTCCTAGACCTATTTAAGAGCTGGCTGCCAGTGGGGAAGGGTCTCTTCTGGAGATTGCCTCTACTGGAGTTCTGTGGGTGAGCCCAGCATTAGGGTAAGCCTTCTATTTATTCTCTTTTGTTATCATAGTCTACTTTGCCTAACTCTCTTGTTTATTTTGTGATTATAACAGCCTAATATTTTTTGATTATACAACCACTTTCACTTAATGACAGAGAATTGTTCTCTCTGCTGGTCATTTTGACAGGGAAATGGCTCTCACAGAGCAGCTGATTTGTGCCTATTGCTGTGTTCCTCTTGGATCTTATGTATGGTTTTACACTGTCTCTTGGCTCTTACTGAAGGTTCAGAAGGCACTGGAGAAGGCCAGTGCACCTGCCTTGCCTTTCTTGCCTGTATTTAGATGACATTTAGTTGTATGAATCTTCTTGAGCTGAGCAAACCAGAGCCAACTGCGGCCTTGGGGGAAGTAGGGGTGTGAGCCCCAATTTGTGAAGAAGGACTTTTGTTGTATGGGCCATCAACAGCAGTATGTGAAGGAAAGGAATTGAACCTCTTGTGGCTGGAGCAGAGAACCAACCCAGAGCTGCATCGTTGGTTGGGTTGGACTGAGTTGGGTTGAGTTGGTTTGAGTTAGGTTGAGTTGGCTGAGGCTGGGTTGAATCTGACTGGGTTGACTTAAGTTCAGTTGGGCTTGTTTGGGTTCGATTGGGTTGACCTGGACTGGGTTGGCTGCTCTGTCAGACATGACATCCCATCTTGCCTTGTTGTATGTGTTCCCCTGATCTCATGGCCTTTCTCCAGCACTGAGGCCCTGACTGCCTGCAGAGGCCAATGCCCAGGGTCTTGCAGAGGCTCAGCCAGCAACCCTCATCCTCCTTCCAGGAGGCACTGCAGGCCTGGGCTCCAGCTAAATTAACTGAAGCATTTCAACAGGCTCCAATCCTGTCGGCAGCTCAACCGTCCCCTTGTTTACTGTTGAAATAATTACTGCTTTGCCATAATATTAGCTCTGAGCCGTGACTCCATTACCATTATCGCCGGAATATTACCCATTTATTATCTCCCAGCAACCCTGGAAGATGAACACTAGGCTTCAGAGACCAATTGTTTTACAACAGACAGGATCTTGGTGTGCATTGTTTAATGAGGTAAACTACATTATAGCCGGCATTAATTTGGCTGCGGTGCACTCCACTAAATCATTGTTAACCTGTAAATCTGCCACCCATTTTGATGTGCATTTAATCAGTGCACTCTGGACAGATCCGTTGGGAGAAGGGTCACTGGTGGTTTATTTCCATTGGTACAAGTGTGGCACAGGCAGCAGTTTTTGGCCAAAGTGAGGGCGGTGCTGGTTTGCAAAGTTCTTGTGCACGCGTTGCAGGCTGCAATGGGATCCTGCCAGGAGCAGGGGGAAGATTTAGCCCCCCGAAGCCTGCTATGGGAGCAAGATGGGGTAGGAGTGACTTAATCCTGGGTAACACATCATGCACGTTGGGTGCTGACTGTGCATGGCCCTTCTTAGTCTTTCCTCTCCAATGCGATGCCCTTGTTCTTCTTGCTACTGTAAAGCAACAGGAGATTTTGTACCTACGTGTGTGTATATATATAAAAGTAATATTTTTGTTTCTCCACATGGTGGAAATGAACCCGCTCAGCTGATTTGTTTGCATATTTGGCACAGCCGCCTTTACAAGATGCATTTTCATACAAAAATAACAAGACCCCTACCAGCTACAAATGAGGCAATGCCTTTCCATTACAGAAAGGAGCAAAAAAAGAAGGAAAAAAAAAAAAACCCAACTCTGTGCTTCAGCATATTCCCTAAGCACAGCTTTGCAGTGTCACTCTTTCCCTCCTCACCAGAGGCAAAGCGTGCTCAGCTCCCCGGGATTGGGGGATGCACGCAGACCTGGGATGCTCTTCCCAAGCAAAAAGCAGACGGCTGTCTGCACCCCTGAGCTCATCCCATTGCTCACCGCCTTCCCGTGGCATTGCAAGAGGCTCCATCTGCCTTTGCACCGTGCCCAGCACAAGGGAGCCGCAGCCCCGTGCAAAGCGATAGCAAGAAGAGTACAGGAGATTTATTTGTCTCGTTCCCGAGCCGATCCATTTGCATGACAATCTCGTAAGCCCCGCATACACTCAGCAGCAGGACGGGGAAGTTTCCACGTGTTCCCGGTGCGGACAAAAACCCCAACGTGCTGACTGCATCGGCTCGCCGGATTTTCTGTCTCTTCTTTAGCAGTCAGAGCTCTCCCTCCTTGCCTGGTTCGTGCAGGGCTTTGTGTCGCTGGCTCGGGATGTGCCTTTCACTCGGCTGGCATTTGGAAGCAGAGGAAGAGCAAGGAACGGGAGTGTCTGAGATGCGAGAGATCTCCACACAAATTAAAACCTTTTATCAGCCCCTAATAGCTGTGCAAACTAATTATATTTGGGCCAAACTTTGCCAGAGACTCCCTCGAGGTATTATTATAAAAATCTGAGCTGTGGAAACGCGTCCCCATTCTGTCAACACCAGGTCGCTTCAGCTATAGGAAACTCGTCTGGTTTTAGCTCCCGTGATGCGCTTTGCATAAGCCATGGCAGTTGTTTTGGGGGAGGAGAGAGCTGGCCGGGCTGTGTCACACGTGGGCCAGGTCCTCCCACCCCATCGTGGTGGCTTTTGGAGGTACAGGGGGAGGGTGGGAGGTTGCAGGGAGTTTGGTGCGTCCGTCCTCTTCTGACCATAGGGTCAGCACCATCAGCATCTCACCCACCGTGTGCTCCGCTGGTGGAAAGGGTCTGCAGCCACGTGGGCGATGTGAAAATTGCTCTTTGGTGCCAGCACTTTGCTGGCTACGTTCTGGTGGTCTTAGAGCTGATTTCCCTCAAATCTGTAGAATCATGAAGGTCCAACCATCCGCCTACCACCAATATTAGCCACTAAGCCATGTCCCTCAGTACCACATCTACAGGTTTCTTTAACACCCCCAGGCACGGTGACCCCACCACCTCCCTGAGCAGCCGTGCAGAGCATCACCACTCCTTCAGAGAAGTTTTTCCTAATATCCAACCTGAAATTCACCCCCTTCTACCCAGCATCACGCTCTGCTCCCTTCCTTCCCCATGAACGAGGCACCAAGTCCCAGTGCACCCCGGTGTCCACAGGTGGGAGATGCTTTGATGGCATCTCCTGACAGGTTTGTCCCCTGTCCCCATGCCACCGTTCCCCTGCCTGCCTCGTGCTATTCCTCTGTGCAGATTGCTGGCTAATGGGGCGGAGCCAGCGAGAGTGCTCTCTATTAATGGAGCAGAATATAAACAGTATAAAGCCTTCATTTCCCAGGCTGTGATTTCATTATTAATATACTTTACAGTTCACAGGTTGTTCATTTGCTTCCATGTTTTCTCAGCTGGTGTAATCTGCGGCTTGGAGTGAGAAGAGTCATAAAATTTCTATTTCCAGTTGAATGTGCGTCCAATTCGCCGTGAAATGTTTCTCTCTGTCGTGAATATTAAGTGCACGAGGAGTCAGTAGCTGCGGGATTAGTTACGGCAGGTTGCCAGCCCCTGTTCCACCTCCCGGGGTTGAGATGCTCACAGTGTGGGAGATGCAGAGGAGGCAGTTGAAGGAGGACCAGCGGTGTCAGGGCAAGGAAAGGGTTATGGGCAGAGGGAATGAGCATGTGGTGGAGTGAGGAGGGACAAAACATGCAGAGTGTGGTGGAGAGACAGAGGGGAAAGTTGGGGAGTGGTGGAGAGACTGCAAGGAGGGATGTGATGGGTTGAAGGATGGCTGAGACCTGGTGGAGCCAAGCTTTGCTCCTCCATACAATCATAAAATTGTTAGCGTTCAAGAAGACCACTGAGATACTCAAGCCCAACCCACCCCACTGTGTCCACTGCCTGCATCCTGCAGTGCCACATCCCCACAGCAATAGAACACCCCCAGGGATGGTTATCCCACCACCCTCTGGGCAGCTGTGTGGTGCAGCACCACTCTTTTGGAGAAGAAATTATTCCTAACAGCCAATCTGATCCTCCCCTGCATAGCTTGAGCCCATCACCTCTCCATCTCGCATCTCTATAACTCTTATATGTTCTCTATAACTTCCTGAAGGGTGGTTGTAATGAGCTGGGGGTCAGCCTCTTCTCTCGTGTCATCAGTGATAGGACCAGGGGGAATGGTTTCAAGCTACGGCAGGGGAGATTCAGGCTGGACATGAGGAAGTATTACTTTTCAGAAAGGGTGGTCAGGCACTGCAATGGATGCCCAGGGAGGTGCTGGAGTCACCGAGCCTGGGGGTGTTCAAGGAAAGGCTGGATGTTGTGTTGAGGGACATGGTTTAGTGGGAGCTATTGGGAATAGGTGAACAGTTGGACTGGATGAGCTTTTAGGTCTTTTCCAACCTTGGTGATTCTATGATCTCTGTCCACAGCCTTGATGCTTGGCAAGGAAAAATCCACACTGGTGTGTGCTCAATGCTGTAAGTCAGCCTTTGTTGGGCCAGCACCATGGAGTCAGGGGCTGTGCCTTTCCACTACCCCAGTGGGTTTCCTCATCTCTAGCGTGCTACCATGGGCAGGAAGCTGAAATGCTTCTAGTTCAGCTTCACACAGGCGTGCTGTGATGGAAGAGAGGGCTGTGTGAGCACATCTGGAGCACAGCTGGCCCCGTGCAGGCAGGGTGGCACAGCTGGAGGCTGTGATGGATGCCCGCTGCCCGGCTGTGCAACAGCAATGCAGGGTGCAGCATCTGGCTGGATCAGTGCTGGTGGGAAGGGGACAAACAGCAGATCCTGGTTTGTGCCCAGATCGTGGAGCAATGTTTCTGTCCAGCTCCTTGCTGAAGTGACTCCTGCTATGGCACTCTTTGCTGCAAGGGAGAAAAAATGCCTCTTCCTTTCCCATCTTCTCACGGCCGAGTCAAGATAATAATAGTCTTTTTCTGATCCCTGAACTTTCCCATCTGCTTGGTAAAACAATGGCAATTCTTTTTCCTCACGGTCTCTCTCTCTCCATCTCCCTCTCCTTTATTTTTATATAATTTAAAGCTGCAGCAATGCTGTAGCCTGGGGGTTTTCCCCTTCCTGTGCTACACTGCTGTTATTTAGAATGGCTTTTCCCTTACATAGCAGTGCCTCTTGCTCCCTCCCCACCCCGCCTGTCGGGTGCTCATCCCATTCCCAGTCTCTCCCATTGCCCAGCATCACCCAACCCTGGTGTTCCTGGCACCATGCAGCCCCCAGACCCACTCCCCATCCGCTTTCCCTGGGATCACAGCATCCCCCAGACCCCCAGAGGTGCCATGCCCACCAGTCCGGCTGCTCTCCATAAGCCACAATACTGCAGCTGATCCTCCAGAAATGGAGACATCAGTGCCATAAAACATGAGGGACAGAGCGAGGCCACTGGGCTGGAAAATAGCATCTGAAAAAATAAAGACAGGCTAAAGATGATGGAGGGGCAGCAGCCGGCCTCACCTGGCCTCAGTTCTGAGGTTAAGAGCCAGGCTGGGTGCTCCTCATCCCGGGTGAGTTGGGGTGAATTAGAAAATATTCCCATTCCCCAGCAGCTGGTGTCCAGGCTCGGTGTGCAGGGAAAGTTTCCCACATCCGTGGGACTTCTTGCCAGCGCTCTGAATGGATTTAGCCAGCACTTGATGCTTATTTTTTTTTTCACTCTAATGCCATTATGCCACTTGCTTCCCATCCTCGGGATATTTTCTTAATGCGGCTGAAATGCAGCTTAGCAGAGGTTACAGCCATTTAAATGCTTCGGATTGAAATTATGTCCTAAGAGCTTCTCCTGCAGGGAAAGCCTTTGGGTTTAGGTTTGCAGACAGGGGGACTTTAAGGTCCTGGGTGCCAGCAGCTGTTTTTTGGAATGGCATGGAGGAAAACGGGGAGAAGAGGGACGGTGCTGGGGATGCTCCATCCTGTGAGTGAGCACAGTGAGATGGGTTGGGCTTGGGGATCTTCGTGGTCTTCTCCAACTTTGATGATTCTGTGACTGGAGGGCGCTGGGGGATCTCACCATCGTTATCCCCGCTGCAGTACCTGCGATAGTGAATCTGGACCTGCGTGGCATTTTTTTGGGTGTTTTGCAAACAGGAGCAGCTCGCTTCTTGGTGTTAGCCAGGGCCAAGCCTTGCGCTGCGCTGCTTCTCCTCCAGGCAGCACATGAGCTGCCAGCAATGGGACGGGCTCCAGGAAAGCCAAGCTGCAACAGGATTTAATGGAGGAGCAGAGCTCCTGCAAACAGGATGCGTGTCTTTGTCTGAGTGATTTTTCTCCCGGAGCATCTGTCACTCTCCAACATCTCGGTATCATCGCAGCAAATTATTTAAACACTACCCACTGTACCCCATCTGTCAGGCGGCCCTTCCTCGTGTATGGGGCCCTACCTTGCTGCCTCTCCAAAGGAACTCGCCGGCAAAGGCTGAGAGCCAAACAACAGGACAAATTAAATCAAAAGCACAGCTTCGGCACCCAGGGGGAAAATGCACATCAGCTTTGACTTATTGCATGGCGCACGCTTACAAGAGAGAAGCAGCGGCTTTTGTCACTGCGAGGGGCCATGAAAAATGAATTAGGGCCGCTGCTGGGAGAGGGCATGCAGGAGAATCCTTCATTCTGGCGACGCTGTCCTCTCTCACCTTGCGAGCGGCAACGGGGGAAAAATAGTGGGGAGGAAGGGAAGGGAGGAAGGCTGGGGCTGGGGGTAGCAGCAGG
Source organism: Tetrao urogallus (assembly GCF_951394365.1). Lineage (NCBI taxonomy): Eukaryota > Metazoa > Chordata > Aves > Galliformes > Phasianidae > Tetrao > Tetrao urogallus. Next base: position 4,557,950 of record NC_136835.1, on the reverse strand, counting down.
GACAGGGAGGGAGAGGAGCCTTGTGCTATGCGGTCACCCACTGTCAGCTCGGCTAGTTGGTGCTTTGTGTGGCTCGTTTACTCCTGAGTTAGAGCCTCCTTCAAGGGTGGTTGGTCCCTGAGTTGTTGTGTTTTGTTTCTTTAAATATTAATTTCCATAATCCTTTTATTTCCCAATGAACTACTTCTTGCAGACAAAGGGCTTAATGCTCCTTTTTTATTCCTGCGCACAAAGAAGTTGCATGAGGCTCACAAACGTGTGTGAGCAGCAGCGCAGAGAGTAGCAATGTACAGAGCTGGGGGACAAGAGAAGTGTCCCCAGGTCATCGCAGGGGTCACAGCCATATAGGATCATTAGGGTTGGAAAAGACCTCTGAGATCCCCAACCCCGACCCATCCCACGTCCCCAGGTGCCACATCGCCACGGCTCTGGAGCACCTCCACAGGGTGACCCCATCACTCCCTTGGGCAGCCTGTGTTTTCTCTTTGGAGAAGAGATTTTTTTCCTAATATCCAACCTGAAGCTCCCCTGATGGCGGTGAGGTGCTCGGGAGGGCAGCCCAGGATCCCCATCCTCTCCATCTCAGCGCTTCTGACATGCCTTTTGGAGATGGGAGATTTGAGAGCTGAAGGCCGGGAAGCACAATAGAAGATAGACTGCTTGTACCTCATTGTCTGGAGAATAGATGGGCTGCGGGCTTCCGGAGAATAGGAGCTGCCACTCAGGCGGCTTTAATAGAACAGGCGGCAGATAGATTTCAATAAAAGAAATGAGTATAAATATTGTTAGCGCAGAAGAGAGGGAAAGTGAAAAAGATCTTGTTTGACTAGTCACAGTGGGAAACTTTCAAGGACTTTTAAGCTAAAAACTCAGCACAATGGTGCTATAATGGGCAGCTCGGCTGCATCTCATGACAGCGGCGAGGCGAGCGGGACGGGCTGCTGCATGGCATGGGGATGCAGTGGCACCCGAGGGGCTCTGCAGGGAGCAGGGAGATGTGGTGTGTGCATCTGTTTAATGGCAATCTGAGTTGTTGCAGGATGTCCCTTTCCTTTGCAGCCCGCAGAGATGATGTGGGAGCAGCAGGCCCGGTGGCTTTGTGCACCAGCAGCCCTTGGAATCCTGCTAATTAACACAAATAACCAGTGTGTGGGGTGAGATAGTTCTTTCCTTGTTGTCAGGAAACTTGAAAAAGCTTCTGAGGGGTGAAGAAGAGCGGGGTGATGGTTTATGGTTGTCCCCACCCCAAGCTTTGTAACAGGGTCACCCCTCCAAGGGGCTGCAGATGGAGCCTGTGGCATTGGGATGCAACGTGCTTGGAAGGAAGGACAGAGCCGTGCCCTCCTGGGTCGATAGGGTAATCTTGAAGAAATCATCTTTTAATGATTGCTTTGGATGGTTTCCAGGAGGTTAATTACCCCACGTCTTCCTCCACTGGAGCATGGGGAGTCAGAGCTTGGGGTGAGTGGAGGTGATGCTGCTGTCACGGTGCCATCGGCCGAGCAAAAGAACAAGGGAACATCTTGCAGTGCCTGAACTTGGTTCGTGATGTGCTAAATGAGCAGTCAGTAGTAGTGGGGAGATGCTGAACAATAAAAGGGGCAGCAGGAGCCTCCTCAACCTTTGGCCAAGGGCATGGGATGGGGTCAGCTTTGGTTCTTCCTCACCCAGGGGCACAGGGCTGTGTCACTCTGCAGTCAGGTTTGGGGCATGGTGGTATTTAGGGGGTTCCTTCGTCTTCCTCCTCCTCCTTCCCTGCACAGAGGAGCGTTGCTTTGCTGCTAACTCACCCACACCGTGTTTCCATACTGGAGGAGAAGGGGGGGGAGTCAGCTCTCGGATGCTGGCAATTCCCTCTTATTACCTTTGTATATTTTATTTATTTACTATAAACTGTTATAAGAAGGCCATCACCGCCGTGTCGGCGTGACATGTGAAATAGATGGCTCTTGGTTTTAAGAGCGTCACTGTGAGCCGGGAGTCTGCACGATGTTAATTTTTATTGCCAGAAGTAGCCATAAATTGATAGCTCAGAATTGCTGTAGGGGCTGTAATTAACTAGTTACTATTTCACCTCCAAAAGGAGCAATGTTTCACACTCTTACTTTTACTTATCTGGAATCGGCCACTGTCAACATCTGCTGAAGCCAGTATAAAGATTTATAGACCTTGGAGGTAAATATTGACTAATGGGCAGCTTGGCTTAATGTTCACCTTGAAGGACAATAAATTGTGCTATTGATTGAAGCTAGATGTCAATATCTGCATTGTTATAAACATTTTAATAAAATTATCTCCATAAAATATTCCCATTCTCAGGCTAGCCCGATCAGTGCATGGCCAATGACTCAGGAGCAGCACTGGAAATCTGGGCAACCATGGGGAGCCCAAACCCATAGCGGGGCCATTGCTGAGATCCACAGAGGTAGGAATATGGCAGGTCTGCAGAGCAAGGTGCATGGAGGTGGTGTGAGCACATTGCAGCATCGGGAGCTTGCTGGGTGCCCTGATTAGTGCAGGAGAAAGGCAAGGAGCTGGCGTGATGCATGGGAGCAAAGAGGTGCACAGAAACAGGAGAGCTTGCTGCAGGGCTGGCATTGCCTTGCTCTGATGCTGGCACTGCAGCAGTGCTCAGCCAGGGTAACAGGAAGCGACGTGGCCCAGAGACCCCAACGCTGTGAGCTGGGGGACGGCGGCACGTAATTAATTTGGGAACATGTGTTTGCTTTCTGGTGAGTTATTATCTTGTCAGAGGCTCATTGGAAACTAACAGGTGGGAGGAGGCAGAGGGGAGCCCAGTCAGGCCTAGCAAAGGGGAAGCAAGAGAAGGAGAAAGGCAAGGAAGGAATAGATGAGGCCCCCGATCTCCCCACACGTCATCTCATCCACTCTGTGCAGGATCCCAAGCACTGCTTGGATGTCTCTTGGAGCAGGGTTTCACCTCCGTGATCCAACCAGCACCCCTGTCCCAGCACTGCTGGGCCAAGCTCTGCTCTGCTTTGCGGTGCCCCTTAGCCCTGCCAGTGCTGCTCCCCGTGCCCCTGTTTGCACCAGGTTAGGTCATCACCCTCTGCAGAGGAGTGAGGTGCCTTTGAACAGTCAATGGCTGTTCCATTTCTGGCTTGGATTGTATTATTATTGTTAATAATAATAATGGGTGCTGGCTGTGCTGGTTTTGTAGCTCCTGAGGAGATGAGAGCGCTGTGCCATTAATTCCTGCAATATTTCAGCAGCTAATTGTGCTCAAGCAGAGGCAGCCCTGAGAAGTTCCCGAAGTCACTCTGGGCATTGCAGAGCTGCTGCTGGCTTAGGGCTGCTGAGCTCCAAGCAGTTGCAGAGGCAGGAGGAGTCTGCACCATTGGAGACCCGCAGAGCAACCCTAAGAAGTCTGATATACGTGAGACCAGTCAGAGGGATGACTCCCATCCAGAATCTGGGCTGGGCTGGTGGTGCCCTTATCCTAAGCCTCAGGAGCTCAGCTTCCCCAAACATCAGCATCCCCAAACATCAGCATCACCAGCCGCTGAGGACCCCAATAACCATGGGGCAGCAGTGCGTGCATGGAGCTGATTTTCCTGCCAGGTCCTTTGTGCAGGAGGGGACGTGAGCCAGAGCTGTTGTTTCCTCACATACCACGCTGATTTTTGAGCCCATTCATTTCCAGTGCTCTCAGCTGGAGCAGCACATAACAAGCCGCATGGCTTCGCTCTTTATTTACTGCCACTTCCCCATCAGAAGCAGCTCTCAATATAAAACCCAAGAAGTAGAGAGCACCCTGTTTGTTAAGCGCTCTGGCAGGAAGGCAGTGAAAGGAGATGGGGCACGGCTCAGCAGGTGCCTCCATCCGGGTACAGACTGGCAGAAATCTGTCATTGCTGCAAAGGTGCAATAGGGCATCTCGTGTCCAGACCACTTCAATACCTGTGTGTACGTAGCCACTTAAGCTGGCCTCTGCATGTATGTTGAAAGTAAAGCAGGTAAGGGAGAAAGGGGGAAGTACTGTGTACAGGGGACCCTCCTCTCCCGTTGACCTTGGTGTGGGATTGCTGCACTAACAAGGCTGGATCCATACAGGGACCCTAGCAGCAGTGGTCTTCATCTTAGTGTCATCTCAGCAATAGCATGCAAAGCATTGCATGGTGGTACCTTTGCAGGCTCTGCATGTCAGGGCTGATGGCACAAAGCCAGACCCCAAAACTTTGCGTTTTGTCCCTCCGGAAGCCGATTACCGGGCACTGACTGATGTCAGACTCCTGCACTACTCTGGCATAAAGGCTGGGAGCCTTCATCTCTCCCTTCCCCAGCTTTTGCAGGTGGCAGGCTGACCCTGGCTGTCACTTCACAAAGTCCTTTGCTGGGTGATGAAACGTGCCCTCGCTGCCTTGCTCCAGGATCAAACCTCAGCAGTGCAGTGTTGGCGAGTGATGATTTGGGGAAGGGCCTTTGCTGAGTTTGGAAGCAGAGCCTTATTGGGCTCTTTGCACAAACAGGAGTCAGATCTGCACGCAGAGCATCCGAGGGCTGCAGCTGTGTCGTAATTCCATCGGCAGGCAGCGCTGTGCTACTGAGAGCTGATTCTAGGTCAGCCGGAACAGGCAGCTTGTTTCCTTCCCTCTCTCTCCTTTTTGCTGCGCAAACTGCTGCTGGATATAAAACTGTAATTTTTGTGTCTCCAAAGGATATCGATTTTGGGGTAACGCCTTCATATCTCGCCCTTCTGCTGCGCTAAGTGCTGATGAGCTCAGCGGTTTTTCACTGCCAGCCGCTCCGCTGGGAGCTCGGGCGCAAGGGCTGAGGATGCTGCAGGTGGATGGCAGCCATCCATCAGGGCTGTGTGCATGAGAGGACTCACCTCAGCCCTGGATGGGGTCCGTGGGATGGGAGTGGGCACAGTGCGGGGCTGGGGTTTGTGCCAGTGACGCTGCAACTGCAGCTTGGGCATCAGCATCTCAGTGGGTACCCAGGATGCTCACAGCAGGATGTGGCATTCAAGAAAACACATCAGGCTCGGGCCCTATACACAGATCTGCATTTATGCATGTGCTCAAAGCAGCTGCATTCAAAGCAGTCTGTATGGGCAGTGTGTGACTGCGCTCACTGTTTTGGACCAGTGGGAAGAGCTGCTCTAAAGGTATCGTGCCACGCAGGCAACATTCATTGTATACAGTTTTCATGCACATGTTAAGAGCAAGATGCGCCCGGCTGGCCACCCAAGCATGTCAAGCCAGAGCATTTTGGGTCACAGCAGTGCACGCCGGGCTGTGCTGGTCACATCACCACATCCCCCGGGAGCAGGGACCTGTGCTTGGCCTCGCTGCCATTGGCACTCACTCCTGGAAACAGCTGTCCAGAGCTAATTTATTTCCTAATGCTGCAGCAATGTTAATTTATAAATTACACTGGTAATTCGAGCTATTATTAATTTCAGATGGTGTAGGGCAAGCTTAATTAAAATATGATACCAATTGCCACACATATGTACCAAGGACTACCGTTTAAAATTTATAGGAATATTAAGTGTGACACTGGTCGTGGAGATGCTTCGTGCTGTAATTATCGTGTCTGAGCTGCAGGAGAGCTGAGAAAGGCAATGGGGAAGTGTCAGGGAAGGGAGGAAGATGCCACCTCCCCATCTGGGTCTGGTGGTTCCTGGGTGAAAGATGCTTCTCTGGAGCATCCTAATTGCTGTGTAACTCGGTGTCTGTTGTAAGGTCTCCACGCTGGAGGAGCTGGATGGTTTTGAGCATAGAGTGGCATGGGGAGAAGGGATAGAGCCCTGCAGCTGAAGGGCAGTGTTGGTACTGATGGTGTAGGAGCAAGCTGGCTGCGATTCAGTGAAGCTGAAAGATCCGAGGGAGGCTTCAGGGGGAATCCAGCAGCACCTCGGGGCGGGAAGATGGGATGGGATGAAAACCCCCTGCCCATCCTGCACACACTGGGGACACTAATATGCAGCAAGTGATGCTGTCAGAAGGGCTGGGACCAGTGCATCTGGCACCGGTCTAGCAGGGGTTTCTTGTAGTAGATGGGTGGGACAGCATGGTGGCCCATGGTGACAGCGTGGTCCCAGCTGGTTACCACAGGTTGGGCATGGGCTCACCATGCCCCTCTCGCTCACAGCCCGCTCCCTCCACCCAACAGCCGTGGGCTTCATCAGTGAGGATGAGTACCTGGAGATCACAGGCATCACGCGGGAGCAGTCGGGCGAGTACGAGTGCAGTGCCTCCAACGACGTGGCTGCGCCTGTCGTCCAGAGAGTCAAAGTCACCGTCAACTGTGAGTAGCTGTGGGGTGCAGGGACAGCCCAGGGTCACTTTGTCCCACCCCGAGGAGATGCAGCATTCACCTGCCTTTGGTCCCACCGCCCAGCCTGGCAGCAGCAGGTTTCCAAGCAGGTGGTGCTCTGCCCTTTTATTCCCCCCCTTTTTTTTTTGTTTTCAAGCTCCGTTTTTTTCCACCTCTTCCTCAGCTGTCTCCATCAACCTGAGTTTTCTGCCTGTGGTGAGATGCTGTGCTGATAACCTCAGGGGAGAGGAGGGAAGTGAGCAGTAAATAGGCATTTCTTCGTTTTGAAAAAAGGGAGGGAGAGAGGAAGAAAGCAGCACTGTTTGTGCTTGTAGACAGAAGTGAAGACCCTCCAAGCTCCCCAGACTCCACTCTGGTCACCCCTGGAGCTTTTGGGCATCAGGGAGCGCTGGTCTTTGGAGGATGCAGGGATGTGGTTTGGGTCCCCCATCTGCCCAACCCTTTTGGACAGCAGAACAAGAGTTGCAGGAGCTGGGCATAAGCTCGGAGATGATTTTTCTCCTTCCGTGAGATGGGGAAAGAAAAGGAGAGAGAGGTGGGAGGCACCAACCCCCAGCTCCGTCCTCCCCACAGACCCGCCGTACATCTCGGATGCGAAGAGCACCGGTGTGCCGGTGGGGCAGAAGGGCATCCTGATGTGTGAAGCCTCCGCCGTCCCCTCCGCTGACTTCCAGTGGTACAAAGACGACAAGCGGTAAGAGCCTGGGGTGCCCCATGGGGGTGGGAGCTGACCCTTCCCCCCCCTCACCCTTCATCATCAAAAACCCGCAGAGCAAAGCCAACGTAGATCCAGGACCTTCCAACACCTATAGGTTGGGATTCAGAGAACCGTAGAATCATAAAACCATTCAGGTTGAAAAAGATCTCTTGAGATCACCAGTCCCAACCCCATCCCACCGTGCCCACTGCCTACATCCCTCAGTGCCACATCCCCACTGCTCTGGAACACCCCTAGGGACAGTGAGCCCACCCCCGGGCAGCTGGGCAGTGCAGCATCACTCTGTCAGAGAAGAAATAGTTCCTAATATCCACCCTGATGAACCTGTCCTGATGCAACTTAAGGGCAGTACTTCTCATCCTAAATCATAGGGGATGCTTCTTTCTTGGTGCCATCTCCATCACCCCTTCTGCTCTCCTCCCAGGCTGGCTGAAGGACAGAAAGGGCTGAAGGTGGAAAACAAAGCCTTCTTCTCCCGACTGACTTTCTTCAACGTCTCTGAGCAGGACTACGGCAACTACACCTGCGTGGCCTCCAACCAGCTAGGAAACACCAACGCCAGCATGATCCTTTATGGTGAGCAGCACTGAGGGGCTGGGATGGGGACCAGGCACAGCTTAACGGAGCGACCACCAGTGTGCAAGACCTGCAGTGGAAAGCTGGGGCTTCTGGAGTGATGCATGTTCCTACTCATCCTTTCTAACACAGAGTGTGGGTGAGCACAGGGGAAGCATCAAAACCTCCAAACCACCCTCCTGACTGGGCACTGCTTAGAGGTGTTGGGCACTGTTGCTGTGTTTGGGCATCAGTGCAAAGCAAGGGTCTAGCTGCGGGTGTCCATTGCCTTGCTCTGGCAGATGCCAAGGAGAAGCAGGGCTTGGGGACCTCCGTTCTCTCCCAGCATCATTCCTCATGATGACCCACCCTCAGTTCTGGGCCCACTTTGGATTTGCAACAATTGTGTGCAAAGTGCATCGTTGTCCACCTCTTCGACATCACCTTGTGCTGGGGACACCGAGGGGGAAACCCAGGGGAGGCACGGTGTGGCATTCCTGCCCGTGGGTAGCAGTGTTCATGGATGACATTAATAGCAGCCCTTGTTAAACAAACCACAGGATGGAATTAATCACTGTGAAGAGGGTTTAATGGAAAGCACCAACTTGCTCCTGGCATTGCAAACCCTTTCCTAGAATGTGTGAGTTACTTAATTAAGCCTAGAGAGGTTACAAGAGACCCCCTTTCTGCAGGAAAGGCAGGGTTGTGGTAGAGCAAGACACTGCTTTTGTAGGTGTGCAATGATTGTAGGTGTGCAGTGATTAAGAAAAGGAAAACAAGATAGCAATTAGCACCTTGTGCCAGCAGGGCAGTTGGGAAGACATCTCTGGAAATGTGGTCTCTCTTTCCTGCTGTCCCCCCGTATCTGTGCAGAAGGCACTGCCCGTCACATGTCTGCTCCTTTATACATGTTGGGCTCAGTGAGCACCTGTGTGCTGCTTGCATCCTCATCTTCCGTGGGTACCAGCTGTTGCACTGGGTTTCCCCACAGATCTCTTTCCCTCGCTGTGCTCAGGGCTGTGCCCACAGCTCCCAGGTCGCTCCAACCTTGGGTGTTAATGAGCATCACAGCCACTTCTGCAGGAAAAAGTTGGTGCTGTAAGTGACAGACATTAGTTGTTACCTGGCTGTTAAGCCTTCATTAGGGTTGCTTAGAAACGATCTCAGCTTCTTCCCCATCGGGCTTTCCAGTAATTTTGGTCACCAATGACTCCATTTTTCAGGGAGAGGGACAGGACACCTCAGGGCCACATGGCTCTGTCCATGCTGTCCTGCCCTGGGGACCGAGTGTCCCATGTGGCCTGGGCCACTTGTGTGATTGTAATCTCTGTATTGGTTTATGGGATGAAAATCTCACATAATCCTGGGACCCCATTCAAGGGTTGCACAGTGCAGGCTGGACAAGAAGCCTCCGAGTTAAGGACTGTCTCTGCTGGTGGTTTAATGAGAGCTGCCAGTTACTGGATTTTCTTCCATTAAAGACACTTGGAGTGGCTCGTGCCATAATGGGAACGTGGCCCCATCACCTTGTGTGCAGCCCAGCTGGAAGCCAAATCCCCTTACAGTTCCCAGTGAAGTGCTGTGCTACCTGTTGCAGGAGAAATGTCCAATCTGTGTGGTTTTGGGGGACAGTTCTGTGTGCATCCCCTCTTCCTTGAGGCTGAGTGAACTATTCAGGGTTCTCCTCCCCCAAATGGAGTTTTAATCCACGTCAGCACATTGACGTTTCCAGTGCCTTGCAACTGAGGATAGTGCAGAATACATCTTGTAATCCTTTCCTTAATCTTTTTTTCAGGGAGGTCAACTGGTGCTTTATCTAACACGTAGCAATTCTTATTACAGGCCTTCCACCTAATTCAGCGGCTCATTTGATGCTGTCTTTAATGTGATGAAGTGCTCTGGAATCAAATAATTTTCTTGAGTCAGAAAAAAAAAAAAGGAACAGAGCTCTGTACTGCTCCCCTTTTGTGCAATCCATGTGGATTCCCAGAGGGTTTGCAATAAAATCACCCAGGAAGCTCCACATGGATGGAGGACAGAGGCCCTATAGCAATCATGACCATGCATTTTCCCATGCCAAGAGCAGGCTGAGCAAAGCACCTTGAGCCTGCCATTGCCTCTGTGCCTTAACCTTGACTTGTTCTTTGATTTTTAGAAGAGACAACAACCGCTCTGACACCCTGGAAAGGTCAGTAATGATGAGCCTGCAATGCCAGCAATCCCCCTGCTCCGTGTCCCCGTGGGTCCCTCCAGCAATATCCAGGGAGCAGCTCCCCTAAACCCCATTGCTCCAGCTCTTGCAGTGATAACTTTGGGGCTGCTCGTGGCTTCCCCATTGCTGCTTAACTGTAGCCACATGCGTTTAGCTGCATTTCTGTTTGGGTCTTTAACATGCCCACCTCCCACCTCTGCATGCCACATCCCCACTGTCCCCTCCACTGCTCTCTTCCCCCCCGTCTCTAGGATGCAGGCAGGGATGGTTTCGTGGTCCTGTTGCCCAGTGGTGCTGCAGCCAGTCCTTCTTCCTCTAGGATGCTTTTAGTGTTGCTTTAGTGCCTTTTTTTTGCCTCAGGATGTGGTAGGGGTGCTCTTCCTTGCATTGCTGCTCTTACCGATCGATCGATCGCTTGCCCTGGGGACCACCACCATCCTGATCTGGGGCTCTGCAGCCACGTGGCTCCATTCGTAGTGCACTTTGTGGCTGGCAGTGGGATGATCTCAAGATATTGGGAAGAGTTGGAGGCAGCACGAAGCTGCTCTTGGTTCCAGAGCTGCCCATTACCCAGCTTGTTAGTCCCACCATGATTTGGGGCTTTGTGGGTAGTGGTGTCTGTAGGGGTGCTAGAGTATGCTGCAAAAGGGAGACCTGATGGAGAGTGGTCCTCAGTGCCCTGAGTGAGGGGACATCTCTCGGGATTGCAAAAGTGAGAACTGATCTGATCCTCCCACATGGTCCCACTTGGGCAGGACAGTTTGGGGTGTTTCTGCCAAAAAAAACCAACTTGGGAGCCCTTCTCCGTGGCATGTTTTGAGATCCTCACCTGTCTGCCTAAGCATGGGGATCTCTGTTCCTTACAACCAGCTTCATCCTTCCTGCAGAGGGACACAAGGTGGCTCTGGGGAGGCTGGGTGCCAGCAGGAGCTGGGTGCAGTGCTGCACATGGAATCATTGAATGGTTTGGGTTGGAAGGGACCAACCTCCACCGTGGGCTGGTTGCCTCCTACCAGCTCAGACTGCCCAGGTTCCCATCCAGGGCCTTGGGCACCTCAAGGCATGATGCACCCACTGCTTCTCTAGGCATCCTCTGCCAGTGCCTCATCATCCATCTCCTGGGTGATTTTTACAGAATCATAGAGTCATCTTGGAGTCATAGACTTACAGAATTACAGTGTTACATGATATCCCGGGTCGGAGGATGAAGTCCAATTCCTTGGTGGTACTTTTGGTTTAGCTGGGCGAAAGCTATCACCTCCAAGTTCACAGAACATTTGGAGGAGCTGGAGGAGGTTGCTTTGTGGTTTTGCATCCAAGATGATAGGCTGGGGATGGGAAATGGGAACCAGCACAGGACCGTGGTGGGGTTCATGTCCCAAACCCAAGGACGGGAATGGCTGCACCATGCAGCTCTGGGCGGCGACCCCAGTGTTTGTAATAGCACCGGGGCCCAAAGCAGCGTTGTTTTCTTCCCCCCTCCATTCCCTCCAGCTAACAGTGCGGGTGTTTCTCCCCCCGCAGGCCCCGGTGCAGTGCACGATGGCAACAGCGGTGCGTGGCGGCGAGGCAGCTGTGCCTGGCTGCTGGCCCTGCCGCTCGCCCAGCTCGCCCGCCAGTTCTGAGCCCCGAGGCGGCCACGACCACCACAGCAGAAAGGAGAGGAAGAAGATGTATTCACTGTTTCTGAAAATAATCATAAGAATTGAGAGAGTTGTCCGGCCAGGCCTTCTGGGGGAGGGGGAGAGAGGAAAAACACGCAAAAAAAAAAAAAAAAAAAAAAAAAAAATTAATAATAATAATAATAATAATAATAATAATAATAATAATTCAAAGGGAATTTGGAAAGGAGGGAGAAAAAAAAAAAAAAAAAAATTATCCAAGGCTTCCTGCTGAAGACGCAACGCGACTGAGTCTTTTTCTTTCCTCTGGTTATTTTTTTCGCCTGCCCCTTTTTCTGCCCTGTTTCGTCGTTCTCTGCTGTGGGTCAGTGTGGGGATGGGGCAGCCCTGGTCCCCTCACCATCCCCGCTCACCCGGAGCCCCTCCGTCCGTATGCGCAGGTTTTTTTCTTCGCCGAGATTTCCCCGTCTTCTCATGGACTGTGCCGCCATTTGTGTTCCAAAATATATATATATATATCCACATATACATATATATATATATGTATAGATATATAGATCTTCAACAGTTACACCACACCGCCACGAACGGAAAGGGAGGAAGGAGAGCAGTGCCGAGCCACGTTCATCGTACGCCACGCGGACATCGTGAATGATAAGGGTTCATTTTATTAATTATATTTTCTGATACGAGCCTAGAACTCTTAGTTCCTAAAAAACAAAGATGCAAAAAAAAAAAAAAAAAAAAAAAAAAAGAAAGAAAGAAAGAAAGAAAGAATGAAAACCAGGAACGAGAGAGCAAGCGGAGAGAAGTGTGTTTCCGAGGAGGATGGTGCTGGCTTGTCCTTGGGCGAGGAGCAGGAGCCCTGTGCTGAGACCCCTCACCCGGCCTGGACCACGGCCATACAAACAGTTCCTCCGTGCATCGAGGCGAAGGGAGACGCTGAATCTTTTTACGGGATATATATATACAGTATATATAAATATACATATATATATATATATATATATATAATTTTTTTTTTTGTTAGCGTTCCAGCCACAGTTCCCAGCAGGGTCCTTCCGCTGCCATTACTGCATGCTGTATATGGAGTTAGGTGTGTATTGGTCCTCCGTGAGATGAGGAGAGGTTCTCGCTCCGCACGTGCCCAGGTCCCCTCACCTTTCCACCCTCGGGTGTCTGGGGACAAGGGGACACAGGTGCTGCATGGGGTCCCTCTCCGTCACCCTGTGCTGCGCACCCTTGGTGGTGGAATAAAGCGAACCGAGGGATGGACGTAGATATAGATCTATATAGCTCAGTTTCATTTATATATATATATATATATATGTATATGTGTGTGGGTGTGCGTGCGTGTGTGTGTGTGTATATATATATATATATATATATATATATATATATAAAAAGAAGGCGAAGCAATCGGCACCCGCCGCTGAGCCACCGGCTGAAATTTGAGGGGGGAGGGTAGGGCACCTCAACGACTCGCTTTATTTTTCACTGGTGGGGGTCTCTCCTGCAGTTTCTTTTCCTCCTTTGGTTTCCCTTCCTTCTCCGCGGCCGACAGCGAGGCGGGGGCACGGCGGGCGGGCGGCGAGGGGGCTCTCTCTGCCTCTATCCATTAAAACGATTGTTCCATGTGGCCGCTCCGTCTGCTTGTGGTGCTCATTGCCCCCGCCGCTGGGCGATGGGGAGGGGTGCTGGGATGGAGGGAGGGAGGGAGCAGTGATGAGGAAATGGATGGAGCAGCAGGAGGAGGTGAGCGCCGAGCCCGGATGTGATGCGACACAAGGTGAGGCTTCGGTGAGTACACAGAGGGCCGGGGTGAGCTGACTGCTGTTGGAGGTGATGCGGTGGGGCCGCGCAGGTCACGAGTGAGTTTCTGGGTGTTGGTGAAACCTTGCTGTTGGTGCGCTGGCGTTGGTCTCTGTTGGTGCGTGGAGGGGTGTTGTTTATTTTCAGGAGGGTCTTTTGGCGCATCGAGTCTTCAGCTTTCACTGTAGCCACCGGCTTCTCAAGGCGCGTGAGCTCCACCTGGCACATGGCGTGTTGTGTGAGGATCAGAGCTGGTCTGTAACGATTGCAGGGCTTTTAATATTTTTTTTTTTTTTTTTTCCTCCTCTGAGTTTGTGCAGCCCGAGAAGTAGGCAGGGAGAAGGGAGAGAGAGAGCAGAGAGGATAGCGAGGTGTTGTGAAATGACGGCGCAGCATCTCCCGGCCCCGGGCAGCATGTGGGGACCTGAGGTTGGAGCATCCCTCGAGGACGGGGAGAAAAGGTAGGGAACAGAGACCCCCACCCCTGTGTGCACAGTGCCCAATGCACCTTTGGGCTGATTGCAGCCAGCAGCATTTGCAAAATGTTCAGCTGTTCCCATCGTTCAGGGAGCCCTGTCCTAAGCGAGGGTCCCTTGCTGTCACTGTGGGCACCAGTGCCCCATCACTGACAGTGCAGTGGATGCAAGGCCATGTTTGGAAAAAGGGGAAAATGTCCAAAGGGACTTGCTGTGAGCCCCAGGGTTGCTTGTGTCTTTTCCCTTGGTGGCAAATACTGTCCCTGTGGGAGTGGAGGAGCCCCCAGTACATGGGCTTTATCCCAAAGTTACCCTGTTGGCAGGGTTGCAAAGGCATCCCACTACCATGCATTTCCCCATGGGCTCATGGCATTTAATTGCTGTTCCAGGGCAGGATGGCCGGATGCATGCAGCTTTCTGCATCCTGGAGTCAGGATGGCAGAGACAGAGGGGATCAGTGCCAACCACAGTGCTAGAGCCACAGTGATGGCTTTGTAGGAACTGCTGTGGCCACATTTGTTGTGCCACGGCCACAGATGTGTGTCTGTGCTTCTCCTGGGGGAGGAGATGGAGCAGTGAATGGCTGTTGGCTTTCAGGAAAAGAAAGTTGGCTGTGGCAAGGCAAACCTGGCAGGTAAGGGAGGAACCCTGCCCACCTCCAAAGGATGCATCTGGGGTTAATGGGGCTCCTCCCTTTATTTTTGAAATTCTGGCATTTTCAGTGCTGTAGGCAGGAGGTCAGAGGGCACAGTGCCAGGGTTTGAGCACTGCAGAATTAGTTGGAGAGAGAGACAGAGAGATGCTGGTTTATGGGTGTGTTTCTGTATTTATTTAGATACATATTTATTTGTGTCTCTCAGTGAAGGTAGATGAATGTCATGGCCTGAAAGATGCCCTCGCTCCCTCTGGATGTAGCTGTGCTCCAGGTGTTAGTGATGCTTTCCTGTATGTTGTGAAAGGAGCCCACTTGTGCTTGTGTTGTTCAGGACAGGGTTTATTGCTTGTGCCACAGGTTTCCCAGTGTGTTAGCTGTGATTCTTGCCTTGCAGGAAGTGATGATGCGGAGCACGAAGGGAAGCCCTCTGGTCTGGGGCCACAGCAGAGAAGGGAGTGTGTCAGGCTCTCTCTCATTGTTCTTCTTGGTTGTGACACAGCAAAATTGCACTCAGGAGAGGCCAAAAGTGTCCAAAAAAGGGAGGAGCAAGGGCTCGTTCCCTTCTGGATGGCTCTTCCTTCTTAACACTGCATCCCAATGACTGGTGCTTGTCATCCTTTTACCAACCACACCAAGAAGTCCAAGAGTTTTGCATGGGGGATGGCTACAACCTGATTTAGTTTTGCAGGTTGTACGTGCAGCTGTTGTTTTTTTCCTAAGAGGCATGTAAAAGGCTGCTGGTAGGTGGACGGAGAGCAAAGGGACAGTGTCACCCTTGTATCACCCGTAGAGATGTGCACAGACAAGAGGGATGGCCCAGCCGAGTGATTTCCACCTCCATGGCCACGATCGAGGTGAGCTGTTTGGAGTCTTGGTGCTGCCCTAGCCCCAATCCATTTGGATGTGCTGGAGCAGGTGTGGTCCTCCCATCCCAGACCCCTCTCCCAGTGTGTTTAGGGAAGCACTTACCTTTCTTTCCAGTGCGCACAGCCAAGGTGTCCCTGACAGAGCCATATGCTCAGGAGGTTGCAGGCTGTGGGAGGCTGTCACCATGAGGAGCAGCTGGCTCAGCAATATGCTCTGAGGACACTGCTTTCCAGCTTCATGTCAGGAAAGGCAAAGGGAGGTGCAGAGCAAGCAATCAATCCCCTTAAGGGTTAGGCTCTTGTGCTCCCAGCAGCCTTACTACCATCTAACACAGCTCTGAGATACCAGCTTTGGGGTTTCTGCAGGAAAACAGGGCCCCTCACTGAAGAGCATCCATCAGTGGGATGGGAAAATGGTCCCAAGAGGCACAGGTCCCTTCCCATAGTCTTCGTCCGTTGATGAAGGCAATACTGTCTGTGTCTCGTGGAGTCACATCTTGGTAGGTGCAAAGCACTGTTAGGAGCATTTCCTCTGCAGTGGCATTCCTTGCACAGAAGTAGGTTTTTTGGAGCAAACGTTGTTAAGAGACGATGACACATGAGACGACACAGCCACCAAAAGGAAGAATCCAGTGGTGCTTCTGCTGAAGGCAGGCGAGTGAACAGAGCAGAGCTGGTCCTTCCCCTGCAGGGCTCCTGAAATAGGTATGTGCTTGTCTGTGCTGCACGACCCATCAGCAGAGGACAGACGTGGGGATAGGGATGAGGGAAGAGTCAAATAGCAGCAAGGCACAGAGCAAGGAGCCTGGTTGGGAACCAGACAAGCCGTGGGGCTGGAAGCAGTGCCAGTGCAAGGGCAGCCAGGAGCTGAATGCGGCTGCCATGGAGCACGGTGCACAGGAGCCCCGCGCTCCCCATGCGCTCCGTGAAGCAATGCCCCGAGGGTACAAAGTTCGTCAAACTTTATTGATACACTGCACAATCACAACCATCTCTTATTCTTGCCGAATTAGAAAAGGTTACAACTACAATGTAACATGCACAAATCTCAGGTAGTATAGCCACCCTTGGAATACAATGATCGACGGAAACTCAGAGACCGCGCGCCGGCAAGGCGAGCACGCGGGGAGTGGCGATGGCACGAGGCTCTGCCACCCACCCACACGGCAGAGCCGCGGCCTCGGACAGCCAACACGTTCCTCACAACTGCACGTTACATGGCACGAGAAAGTCGAACGCCGTCCCGACGGAGGAGGACAAGGAAGCCAGCCCAAACCGACCCGGGGAGGGAGAAGAACGGGGAGCGCGGGGCGGCCCCGAGGCTGTTGTGTGCGACCTCGGGGCATCTGGTAGTCGTCATGTCTTGTCTCTGCAATGCCACGGCCTTTGGCCTCGTGTCAGGGACTGGTTCAGTGTTTCTTCTGCAGGGAGAGAGAAATAGGACACCGGAGTAGTGTGCCAAGCAAGGGTTGTGTGCCAGCTGGGGGGTGTTGGAGGGGGGCAGGGAGGTGGCACTGGGGTGACACTGCCGAGCGTCTCCCATGCCCCAGGAATGCATCTGAAAGCCCCAGAAACAAAGATGAGGAGGGGGCCACCTGCTGACACCATCCTTTGCCAAGCGTGGTTGTGAGCATTGCAGGGCACTCAGCCCATCAGGGTGTCCCACGCAGTTTTTGAGAGCTGGGAGATGGAGCTGCCAGGTAGGACTCGGGGGGGGGTTATGTCTATTTCCTTGCAGTTGATGCGTCACTGCTGTGGTGGGATCACATTTGCATGCTTCTGCCTTGCTTCTGGGTGGAGAGGGGCCGTTTGTTCTGTGGATCACCGAGTTGGGATGGGGGGCTCAGAGCAAGAGCGTGGGGAAGGATGTGCGGGCCACCATGCCCCCCTGCGATGGTGCCACTCGCCTCCACAGAGATGCACACAGATGGGATCGGGCTGCTGCTCGTGACTCCTTCCCGGGATGCTGGTGGGAATGCAGGACCAGCTCACTGCTCACCGTGCCACATCCCTGCCCATCAGGTAAGCTGGTGTGCCTGGTCATTGCTGGAGCGGTGCCTTCAGGCTGCGTGGGTTTTGTCACTGTTGGTGTCCCATGTGTGGGGTCAGGAGCATCCCTGCAGATTTTGCAGCTGCTGCTTCTTTTGTAGCAGCGTTGTAAGTGTGCTTGTTTGTGCAACGCCCAGGAGGCCCAGAAGAGACGAGGGATGAGGCGAGGGCACCGCCGCAATGAGGACAGGGCGGTGGCACATTGCAGGGTCTGTGCCAGGGTTTTCTTTCTTTTCTGTAGGATGGAAAACAGGGCAGCAGCAGAGTTTGTATGGGGAAAGATACACAGCCTCAGCTCTCAAGTCATCTTGCTTTTGGAGGGAGAAAGAAGGGAAGGGCAGGGAGACAGTTCCCCAGGGTAAGAAGGTCATGGTAAGGGGGGACATTGTGTGCTTCCTTGGTGTGCTACCATCATGTTTTGTCCCTTTGTTGCTGGCACTTTGTCCAGTGCTGTGTGGGACTTCTCTGGAGCTGAGTAGGAGGTTCTGTCCCTGGAGTACAAACCCAAAGCTTCCCATCCTTGCCCCAGAGCATAAGGATTGAGGTTACCCCCCATGCAAGGAGCATTGCAGCACTGTGGGGCCATGGGCTGAGAACCAACACAGCCCCATTGAGGTGACCATCGCAGAGCAGCTAGAGAAAGCAAAGAGAAGTTCTGACTGCACATGTTCTCGTGTCAGTGGAGCCTCTCAGCAAGCAGCAAGCTGGAGGCACCAGGGCATCCTTCTTGTGTAGGTGTAGCAAATTGACGGCCATTATTTTTCCAGTGGAGCCTGAGCTGTCTCCAAATGGTCAAACACCACTGCTGGGACAGGCGGAGGTTTTTGCCTGAACAGTGTAGGAAGAGCCCTTGGGGAGACCTGAAGCACCCATAAGATGGAACTCTGTGGTCCCACACCTCCTGGCACACAGGGGTGGCAGCAGGCGTGTTGGAGCTGCAGCTGGGGCTCTGTTTGCTGCCTGGTGCTTGCCTGTGTTGGTTAGTGCCTCCTCCCAGTGCCAGTGCTGCAGTGCCTTAGCTGTCAGATTGAGCAAGGAGCTGGAAATTCAGTGAGCATCTCAAGTGCCCGTGGTCCCGAGGAGCTTCCTCTGGGCAGGGACACATCCTTGGGCACAGGGCAGAGGGGCTGCAGTGCAGAAGGGAAGCAGCGGGGGATGGAGAAGCGAGGAGATGGTCTGGGAGGAGCTTTGGTGGTGAGAGATCACATTCAGGACGGAGACGGTGCAAGGCAGACGCAGGGCTCCAACTTCAGGGTCTGTTTGGGCATAGGTGTCTCAATGTGACGACGAGATGGACGTCCCCAGCGACCGCTCCGGGTGGCCCCCACCCACCACACCCGTGTCCAACACGGTGTCACCAAGACGCCTGCCAGGTGTCAGCGGGGAGCCCCATCCACGCTGTACCCCATCCGTGGGGCACATCGCCCGCAGCCGGCTCGATGCAAGGAGGGACAAGGCGGCAGACAAGGCTCGGTGCAGCATTGCCCTTCGATGGGCAGGCGACGGTGGCGGGTGACAGTCTGGTGGCACGTGGTGGGGTCTGTACAGCGTAACTGGCGGCGAGAATGATCCCGGCAGGTGGGAGACGTGGCCGTCCTCGGCCCTTTGGCGCCGCTCCCCGTCCTCCGGCGTTGTGCCCGTCTGACGGAGAGGAGTCCCCGGGCGGCCGTCCCGGGACCCTCCACTCCCTTATCAAAAGTCGAGGAGGAGGCGAGCGAGGAGGGTGGCCCAGAGGCAGAGGCCAGCGGCTGCCCGGGAGGCTGCGTTGCCACTGTCGTGCACCGCTCCGGGCCCTGCACCAGGGGAAGAGGAAGAAGAGGGACAGCGTTCAAGGCAGTGATGAGAGGATGAGATCATGCCGTCATGCAAACAGAAGCCCTCCCCCTGTCGTCCCTTTGCGTTCCCCTCTTCCCCCCTTGGCAGGTTGGCAGCAGTGGGTCAAGTCCCCAGTTTGGGGATGCTGGCGACAATTGGGGCACCTACCATACAGGATGATGCTGGCATTGGTGTTGCCCAACTTGTTTGTGGCCACACACGTGTAGTTGCCATAGTCCTTCTCCGAGACATTGAAGAAGGTCAGCGTCGAGAGGCGGCCCTTGCTCTCGATCCGCACGCCCTCCAGCCCATTTGCTAACCTGCACAGGGGGTCGTAGATGATGCTGCTCAAAGCCTTACATGGGTTAATATAAAACAGCCCCAGGCACCCCCTCCCTGCCCTCCACAGTCTTATGAGGTCCACCCTTCACCCCGCTGTGCCACCCAGCAGCACCTCACTCCATCTCCAGTCCCATCTCCCTCCGTGGGTTGTCCCTGGGATACCCACACTATCCATGGAGAGAAAGACCTGAAAATCCCCGTGAGGTCTGGGATCCTCCATAGCAGGAAGAGCCTGGCCTCTCTCCAAGCTGATCCCTTGGCTGCCTCCATCCCACCCTGCATCCTCCATGCACCCGCACCTGGTGTCCTCCTTGAACCACTGAAACTCTGCCACGGGGACGGCCGAGGCCTCGCACTGCAGGATGCCCTTCTGGCCCACTGAGGCGCCTGTGTTCTTGGCATTGGAGATGTACGGCGGGTCTGTGGGGATGCCATGCCATGTCACGTCCCTAGGATGGACCACGTGCCTGCCCCACCACCACATCCCCCACCAGGGATCCCATTCCATGCACTTACAGTTGACAGTGACTTTGACTTTCCGGACATCTGGGACGGCCACATCATTGACAGCACTGCACTCGTACTCGCCCGACTGCTCCCGTGTGATGCCCGTGATCTCCAGGTACTCGTCCTCGCTCACGAAGCCTTGCCCTGTGATAAAATGGGGCACCATCAACAACAGCTCCCAGCTCCAAAACCAACCTATACATAAATCCCCGCACACCCCTGCCATCCTCCTCCATCCCTTTGCCAAGCTGGCATCTCCTGCAGCCAGCGCTCAGCACAGGCAGGTCCCCAAGCCTTCTCTCACCTTTCCCAGAGAGGTGCCGCCATGTGACAGTGGGCTCCGGCCTCCCAAAGGCCAAGCACATGAGGGTCACACTGCTGCCTTCATTCACGGTGATGTCTGATGAGATGTTGACGATCTGAGGGGGGACTGCAGGACACAACAACAAAGGGACCGTCAGCACACAGGCTCATGGAGACCTACTAACATTCCCAGCCCTTTCCCCACCACCAGCCCTGCTCTGATGTCACTTAGACCTGCACAAAGCATGGCCCCATTGACCACATGGCAACCTAGAAAACCTGGACCAACCCCTACAACCTTTCAGAACAGAAATTCCTCCTGGCAACCCCCATAGAGGCTCCTCAAGACACCAGAGTCTGCCATAGTTCCCCTCCAGCCACCAACCCTTCACCTGGAAAATGCCACCTGTCACTGGCGTGGAAGGGTCTGCACACCCCATAACACCCAGCCTGCCGCTTCAGGCAACCCATGATAACCAACTCATTATGACTGCCAACAGCTCTCATATCTTAGCATTTTTATTAAAGCTTTCTAAATTACTGATTGTCTGCTCCATTCAGTGCTGGCCATTGTGATTTATATTAGTCTATCCCCCGATACTCCATCTAATAAATAACTTGGCAATCTCCAAGCCCATAAATCCCCATCCCAGCAAAAAGCAATTAAAGCCCGTTTGCTGACGCCATTCACCGGTGCTCCAGGCCTTGGGGCTGGTGAATGCCTCTCCCCAGGAGCTGATCCAGCAATGCAAAGGGGCTCTCTCTCAACCAAATCCCAGGCTGGCTATGCCATGCTCAGTGCCCGTGAGCCCTCCGTGGCCATGGCAGATGTGAGATCTCAGCCCCACAGTGCCCAGCAATGGGCATGAGTGCAAATGGATCTTGGTAGATCCCTCTGCTCCATCCTCCCTATCGGGTTCCGGATAGAAAACAAAGATCAAGAATCACAAAACCATAGAATTGTTCAGGTTGCAAAAGACCTTCCAGATCATCAAGTCCAATCTCAGCCTAACCATACTACCTAAAGGACGGGGCATTCCAGGGGAGGGGTAGTTGAGAGGGGCACAGAGACTATGGCAATCTCTACTGGGGAACTCTGCCTAAGCTGTGAATGCAAGAAGGCACACATAAGCCCATCCAGCCAAGTGATGCTCTCAGGCATATTTCACTCTCCATAGGGACAATGTCAGCACCACATCTCCACCAACGCCACGAGACACAGCCCCTCTACATAAGGCATCAACTGCATTTGGAGCTCTTCACCCTTCCACCATCCACCAGCAACACCGCCTGGTCCAGTCCTACTGATGCTCAGCTACTGGCAGTTCCTGTGCCTTGGCAGGGGTTCAAATTCAGCCTGAGAGCACCTTTTGCTCCCGGGGGGGCTCACAAAGGCTGGGCTTCCCCATGCATGCACTCGCAGCTCGCTCCCCAGCACAGCCCGATGGCAAGGGTGCTGCCGAGCCTCCGCCGCCTGATGGGCCCTGCGAGGCTGTAAATTTCCCAGCAACTTGACACTTTAATATAGAAGTACAGTCTGTTATAGCAGAGGGAGATTGTCTGAGTCCTTCAGGGGAGACTGGCAATCCAAAAATGAAAAGTGTGCGGCAGCAACCGGTGAAAAATGTAGTTAGTGCTGGGAGTGCGAGCGGCACGCTGCCATGGTTTGTCCCCAGCTGCTGCTCAGAGCAGCCCTGTGTGATCAGAGCTCCTATTGCTCCTCGCAGCACCCAGGGACAACGTTCTTTGTAAAGCTGCTTGCACGACACGGGAACTGCAGAGCAACCAGGGCATGGAGCAGAGCTGCGCTGTGCCGTTCGCCTCTGTGTGCACACACGGTCTTACACTTATGCATCGCAATGTTGTCCCAACTCATCTGTGCACCCCAGCGTAAGGCAGGCCACAGACAGAAACCCAGACTATGAGGGGCCGGGAAGTGTGACCGCATGGCCCCTTGCAGCACGCTGATCCCATGGGATGCACAGGGCTGGGTGTCCCTGAGAGCACAGGGACATCGCCAGCATCGATACCCAACCGCGACGGCAATCGTTGCCTATGAGGTTACATGGACTGGCAGGAGGACATCCAAGGGACCTGATTGCATTTCTATAGATCCCACCAGCTGCTGGCTGCAGCCTCAAGGGCAGGTTGCCATTGCCTTTGCTTTTAGCCACAAGAAGGGCGGGAGGGAGCTGGGACTGCGCAGGGACACAGCAGACAGCAAACAGGACCTAAGAGCAGGATAACAGGGAGCAAACACGACAGTGGTCTAACAGTGACCTGCAGGGCCAGTCCATCATTACCTGCATGCTGCAGGTAAGGCCACAGCACCTGCACAACCACATAGCAGGAGATCACCACGGAGGCAAAAAGCTCTCCTGTCCTCCCAGCACCTACGCAGATCAGTGGGACTGACAGCACTGCTGTGGGTACTATCATTGCTATTCATTTACCTGCTGACAGCAAGCTATTTTTTGGCTATCTTTGATTTTTTGCAATAGCCACTGAGGGCCCTCTCCTTGTCCTACATCCCGTATGCAGCTAATATCCAGCTTTATGACACTCCTGTCACTAAATATAGAACATAATAAACGATCCCAGGGCAAACCTGCTAGCAGTCAGAGAAGCAGCAAAACCGGGGCCGGCGTTCAGGCAGGGACATGGAGTGCCATCTCCTGACACATGTAATGCACTTTACTGCAGCTCACCTTGCCTTGCCTCGTTAGCCCAAACGTACCTCACAACACACCAATAATAAGATACTCAAGGGAAAAGGGGTGAGATCATAGAATGGAAAAGACCATTAAGATCATCAAGTCAACCCATCACCACCATGCCCACTAAACCAGCTCCCTCAGTTCGTTGAGAGGCACAGGTGCTGCCCAAAACTGGGGCATAGATGCTGCCCAAACTACACTGCCATTGGTACAAGACACAGCTTCCCAGAGAGAGCCACCAAAACACAGCTCTGGCTCCAACCACACTGAGGTCACACCAATGTGGATGCCAGCTACAGAGGTAAAGCAAACCAGCATCACGGGAACTCTATCCCCTTATTAACAGTCTTGTTTTCTATTTAAAAGACCACTACTAAGAGCACATTGGATGTGCAGCAAATCCCGTGCTCTCACCAGAGCAGTGCGTGGCCCACGGAGCATTGCCTCCATCCCGTGTAATATTAATCAGGGGGAAGTTAATGCATAACGTTCGCCAGGCCAAAAAAATACATTTGGGCTGTAATTTCTTGTTTGTTCGGAAAGCGGGCGAGAGAAATTGAATGTGAAAGTGATGCCACTAAATTCAATAACAATAAGCCCGTGATTTATCTCCTTCCTTTACTGCTCAAGACCCGCACTGCCCGACGCGCCGATTAATGTTTTACACTGGGTACAGGAGACGGCCGCACAGCGGTTCCTGCTGATGCCCTTGGGGGCTGTAAAACCCTGTGCCTCCCCTCGCCCCCAAACCCTGCCGAACGCCAGGGCTGCCCCGATCCTCCGGGCTCAGCTTTGCTCCTGTTCTGCAGCAAACTCCTTGCAAAATGGCTGGAGATGCTGCAAGACACCCAGCGATGACGGGGGATGGCTGTTGCAAGGGGCATGGCCTTCCCCTGCTAATCTGTGCACTGAGAGGCGGCTCTTCGGTAATTACTGCCTGCTTATTGACTCAGAGCGACACAGAAGCGTGCAAACAGACAGGAGCTGGCTTGGCTTTTGGCCACTCTGTATCCCAGATCCCCACCAGCAACGCTCGCTGCCTCAAGCTGACTGTTTTTAGCTGTGAGATCATTAACGCCGCACGCACAGAGCTGGGAGGCTGAGCCACTGATGTCCCTCCGGATCATTAGCTCCTAAACCACTCCAAGAGACCTCTTCTCAATCTGGGAGAAGATGGGATAAGATGGGTGCCTATGGGCTCTGCACACCACTGGGCATCCATGAACGCCCTGCCCTATTTGCTGGCACAGCATGGGGTCACTCGGGTGTGCTTGGTGGCTTTTTTGCCCCAAAACAGCACTCCAAGAGGCGAGCTGACCTGTTTTACCCATGCAAAGTGGCACAGGACACTGCTGCTCACTTTGTGCATCCCTCCTTCTGCTGGATTTTCTCCAGGGTGCCTTTTGGCTCCTGCTGCGGCCACCCTGCACACAGACAGACCTTTAGGGCAGCACCTTTCAACGCAACCCAGATGCAACATCTGGGTGTCCAACACCTGCTTGGATCTTGACATTTTAGGCCCCCTCTCATACACAGCTCGGGACAGGGATGGTGTCTGCCTACAGCTGGCACCAGCGGAGCAACACGCAGTGATGCCAGATGTGGGCATCCTTGAATACCACACACAAACTGCACGTGCTTCCTGAGGTCCCCATGTGCTGCCCTGGTTACAAAAGCACCTCCTGCTCCCTCCCCCCCCAGCCCCTCCTTTTCCTCTTTCCAGGGACAGATCTGACAGGAGAGCTGCCGCCCTCTTTCATTAAATGTTAATGCTTTTATTTATTCTCCAGTATTTATGGACCTCTCATCTCTTCCCATTGCTATTCACATATCTCCCTCTCGTTACTGCCAGACGAGGATGGACAGCTGATTTGAAGCATCAGGACGCACACCTGGATGGCTTCCCAGACACCCTGCAGGGACAGAGCCCTTCTGGGACAGCCCATCCAGCACACAGAGATGCAGACCCACCCATGCAGCCCACCCAGGGCTGCCCACCAAGAGGGACCCCACATACATGCACTCAATGTCCTGCCTGGCACCCTGGGAAGGGGCACATTAAGGCTTTAACCAAAGTGCTGCTTGTTGACAGCCAGGATTACCACCTCTCATCAACCCCATTCTGATGAACCACGATGCTCGTCGGCATTGATTTTATCAACACTAGATTAAGCACATCTGACAGCTACAGGTTGGGCACCAGGATGGTTTTCATCAAATTTCTCAGCCCAGAGAGCAGCACATCATGCCGTCACCTTGCACACTCTAAAAATGCTCTATCTGGGGGGAAGTTTCCCCTTTCCCTTCTCCTACCCATAAATGCTGCCCTCCCAGTGCTTTCCCAGGTAAAGCACACCTCACAAGGTGCAGGCTGGGCAATCACCACAACCCACATGCTTCAAACAAATCATCTCCACAGCACAGATGAGGTTTCCCTGCCTGGCTGATACTCCCTCAGTGACCACATCTCATGCCTCTCTTCCTGAAAACAATCCAAGTGCAGCCAAGGGGAGAGAAGAAAACTGACCACAAGCAACCTATGGGGAATCACAGAATCCTTAAGGTTGGAAATGACCACTACGATCATCACATCCAACTGTCGAATCATCCCCACCATGCCACTAAGCCACGCCTCTCACAGCCTCATCCAGACACCTTAGGAGCCTGGAAGCATCACATGGCATGTCCCATATCTCCAGCTGCCTCTCATATCCCTTCCTGCCCCTCTTCTGGGGGATGTGGACACCCCCAGCACCATGCATGGTCGGACCACGACACCTTCGGGCTGCAGTCACACTCAATGGGGCAAAGCAGTGGGATAAACACGCCATTAAAGACCCCACCACCGATTCAAAACCACAATCTGAGTGTACCAGAGACCACGAGCAAACGAAACAGCTACAAAATTAAAGCATGGGCGTAGAGCTGCCTTCACTATGCAGCATCTCCCACCTGCATACCACGCACCCTTTTTCTCCACGTCTTCGCACTGAGACGGTGCAAGCAATAAAAACAAAACTCAGAGTGTTATACCTACTGTGTAACCACCTGTCAGTAAATTTATGAACAATTAGGAAGCAAAAGTGCTTCCCAGGGAGCTATTTGTGTGCGCGATAAAAACGTTCTTTCTGTTTGGGAATATAATGGGGAAACAACTTCTCCCGTCCTCCCCCCGCTCTGCCATTTTTTGCTTTTTGCAGTAATTAATCCAGCTGCTGACACTCTTTTGTTCTGTCAGCTCCTGATGCCCGCAGCACATCCTGCTGCTCTGACCTGCTCACTGCCAGCTGCTTTTTGGGGCTTTCCCTTCCTTTTTTAGGAGCCTGAGGATGCTTTCGCATCACCCCCTATGGCTGAAAGTCACAGCCTTCTCCCTATACCCAGCTAGATTTCAGGCTGGTGTTCTCTCCCAGCCACTCTAAGGACATTTTGCTCTCTTTTCAGCTCAAAAGCCTCAGGTTCCCAACACGTGCCACTGCAGCACTGATTCCCCAGCATTCAGCATCTTCCTGTAACCCTTTGGTTGCTCCCCACACTGCTCTGCCCTTCATCCCCCACCTACAACCACGCACGTGTGACTTTCCTGCTCCAACACCCAGACTGCTGATGCATTTACAGATGCAAATTCATGAGTCCCCATGTCCTTAATTCCACTGAACAAGACCCAACCCCTCTGTACAGCTGAAATCCTACCTCCTCCAGGGCATCTCACAGTACCACCCTTAGCAAACCCAATGCCCATTTCCCTTCCCAATGTAGCCATTCACACCAGGGTGGCGGCTCTTCCTGCAAGCCCGGCTCTTTCTCTTTCAAGACCTCCCCCCTCTTTATGCCTTCATTATTCTTTCGTTTTTCTCCTTTGTTGTCTTCTGCTCTTTTTTTTTCTGGGCACTTTCCTGCATGCACACACTTTGTTCTCTCTTCCCTTCGTAGTACAAGTCTCTGGGCTTCTCTTCTCTCCTCTTTCCCCTCCAGTTATCTTACTCTTCATTCATTTCTACCCTTCCTGTTTTCCTCTGAGCCATCCTCATCTTTGAACTCCAGTTGTTTTCACACCTACCTATTTTGCCATCTATGGGCTCAAGGAGAGACATGAGCTCTTCTGACCTGGGGAGAACCAGGTGAAGGCTGTATTATGAGCTCATCCTTAGAGAAAGCATTTCCCCTCTGCAATGGCACCTCACTGCATGCTCCAGCAGCTCCTCTCCTGCTGCCACCACCCCTCTCCAGCCCCCACCTCTTGCAGCACGATGCTATCACGAGACTCACTCCACATTTTGGCCACTTGCAAAGATTTCTCCTCCCTTACGTGGCAGTTTCCAGAGCCCCCCTACTTTGGAATGAAAAAGCAGCATCTCCCACTTGTTCTCTCTAACAGTGCACGTGCCAATTGATTTTCCCCCTGCAGTTGCTCATGGTTCGTTTTTTCCCCTCTTGTGCCATCCAGTGTGTAGTTCAATAAACCGCTCAGCAAATGGCTCAGGCCCCTTCCATCCTCACCCCCACCTGTGCAAATACCCCCAGAGAAGGAAATGTGAAACATTAGTTTAACTGCCATGGACATTATGTGTTCTTGCCTTGTGCTCCTGCTGGGAAGACTTCTTTCCAGCCTAAGTGATTTTTTTTCCCTTTTCCTCTTAAAAGCCTTTTGATTTTTCTCTATTTTCCTGCACTCCATCCCCACTGCTACGAAGCCAAACTACGGAAGAGTTTTCTGCTTAAAAATCACTGTTTCGCTTTTCCCCACCAGGACGATTAACCCAGTGCAGCCGGAGCCAAACCTCCAAACAGTCATCAACAAAGCACCAAATGAGACCCCGAGGAGCGATGAAGGGGAAGATGCACTCGGATAAGTGTGTCCAAACTTCGCTGTGCCGTTTGCTGGCCCACCTGATGAATGGCTGCAGCACTGAGAGGAGAGAAAAGCAAACAAGGAGCCTCCTCCGCCCATTGCTGGGCCACCTTAGCCTGAAAACTCAGCCAACACACATCATTTTTGGTGCACTTTTTCCAAAAATGCCAAGAGAAGCTTGGGTAGGTACAAAGGACATGGGCTGAGCCTCTGAAAAGCTCAGGGTGAGGAGAGGAGCACCTCCTGGCACTCTCACTGCCAGAGCAGAGCCCATGGGCACCATACCATAATAAGAGGTGCATTCGGGATGGGTAGGGAAGGAACAGTTTGCTTCACACACCAGGCATCACCCAGCAAGGCAGAGATGTGCCCCAAGCACAGCGTGTGATCCATTCCTTGCAAGCTCTTGATCCCTGCACAACACACAATGCAGCAGGAACCACTTTTGCACTGGACAAACAGAAGCTGGACATTGCTATCCTGGATGGATAAACTCCATTTATCCTCCACTAGAGGGTATTGGATAAGGCCCCTGTGGACCACCTCCATGGGCAGAGGGACCCCCAGGCTCCTTCTCAAACATGCCCCAGCTGCAAGCACTTCACCCGGCTCCGCTGTTCAGTCTCTGTCTTCCTCATTATTGCCTTTTCTCTTAAGCAGACAAAAATAATAACCCATTAAGGAGCAAGCAAGTGGTCAGGCACTGGCACAGCTGCCCAGGGAAGTGATGCAGTCACCATCCCTGGAGGCGTTCAAGAACCACAGGGATGTGATACAGGGATGTGGTCAGTGGGCACAGTGGGGGTTCCAACCTTCCTGATTCTGATCCTTAGCATCCCAAGTGCAGATAAAGCACCCAAGGGCAGCAGTGAGCCTGCTGCAGAGGCCACATCCTGCCCTGCTCATTCTCCAGGCTGAGCTGCAGCTGCTGTTCACCACGTGCACAACCCTCATGTCAAACTCTCCTGCGCCCTAATAATAAGCAAAACCACTGACACTCGTGTGAAGCACTTTCTGCACGTACAGCATTTTATCAGCTCTACTACAACTGAGCTGCTCCCCTTGCTTTGCTATTTGCCACACAGCCTCCCGGTAAGGTTTTAATAAGTATCACAGTCTCAGCTCCTGCCTGGATATCAAAGGTAGCACGATAAAAGCAAGTTTAAAAGCATCACTTGTGCAATCGGAGGTGGAGGGGGGGGCCTGCAGCACAGCCTGTCTTAGGGGAGAACAGCTCAATGAGGCTGGTGTGGGGGGGCTGCCCTTTCAGAGAGTCGAGAAGAAGTGGGTTGTTATTGGGAAGAAGGAAAAAATAAAGACTCCATTTGCTTGAGAGAAGCTCGCTGAAGAGTTACAGCTGTTGTCAGCGCCACGTTGAAAGGCAGAGGATGCAACTATTGACACGGGACCTGGTTCAGGGCACTGCCTTTACGTGGATTCGAGGGGTACTGCTGAAAAGAGATGCACACCCGGCTCTCTGCTGCCAAGAACAAAGGCTGTGGTCCTTCAGAAGCCATCCTGCCCATGGGGAGAGGAAAGCAGCAAAACGCCCAGACAGGAAAATGGATTGCACCGACCAGAAACTAACAGTAACGATGCAGACAGCTGGGAGAGGCTTTAATGAAAAATCTATGGTGAGCGGGATTAAGGCAGAACAGAGGAGGGTTCTCCAAATAAATCAAAAACAGAGGACATCTGAAGAGTACAAAAGACCACTGTTGGGTAGGGGTGGGCAGCACCGGGGATCACTGCTGAGATCTCCACCAGCTGCAGCTCTCCGATCCCGGAGCAATACCACGCTATGCAAAGCTGCTTTGGCCCAAACACAGAGTAGCAAGAGCCAGGAAGTGTTCAGAAATACCTGCAAATGGGGACTTCCTCCCTGTTAGAAGATATCCCCGAGGTCTCAGCCCAAACCCCGCTCTGCATTTCTCCGGACCTGATGCAAAACCATGGAAGAAAGTCCCCCATCGTGCCTGCAGGATGCTCTGCTGCATCAGTGACACCACCCAACCATGCCTCGCTTCTGCAGCATCGCTGCAACCTCTTGTTTAACTGTTCATTGTGCTCGGGAGAGGCTCCATCTCACTCCTGCTGCCTGATTTCCCATCACCTCCTCCCACCTCTTACCACTCCCTGTGCCCCACCAGCCCTTCTGCTGCTGCCTTCCCCTCACTCCCATCCCCAGCCTCCACTCCCAGAAGGAAACCTGCCTTATTCTTTAAGATCTACAGTCTCAACCACATCACTGATTCCAAGCTCTGCGCTCAAGGCAGAAACACCCCCTGGCTGCTGCAGCAGCCCATGTCAAGGAAGCACAGCTATGCCCTGCCTGTTGCTCCTGGCACCAAAACCATTCTGCAGGGTCTCCTGGCCCATCCTGGCACACTGCACCTCTGGGAACAGGGCTGCACCTGGGGACAGCAGGGCTCCCCAGCACCCATCACTCTGGAGCAGCCTGCCTTCACATCTACTGGCTACATTCGTCAACAGTTCAATGCAGGCAAAACTCTCTGCTTTCTACTAATTGCTCTGACAGAGAAATTACAGCTCCTTTGGTGTCATTAGTGCCATCAGAACTGCTCTGCTACGCAGACTCCCCTCCCATTCACCCCTACAAGCTCTGTTTGTGTTTCCTTGCTCCAGCAACGGCCCAACAGCATCCTCATTTCAAGCTCTTTATGATAAGAGAGGGATTAGGCAGCTCGTTCTCTCTTACACCACATGAAATCTCAGCTCTCCCTGTGTTTGCAACCCCCCCCCCAAAGCACCAAAACACCACACACGTGCCTATCAGCCTCCATCCTGTCGTCACAGGGAGAGAAAAAAAGCTGCCTGGCCTCCCGCCATCCCCGCTCTTACAAAGTGCTGTTAACTGCTGTAATGAACCAATCCCAGAGACATATTAATAACGACACGAAGAGACACATTTACTGTTGATTGTGACTCGCTGGCAGATTTATCGCCGGGTTGCTAGGAGGGAAGGTCTGGCCCTGCAGTAGCGCAATTAAAACCAAATTGAATACAGGGACAAAGAATCAATAATCTATCCGGGCAACTTTTAGTTGTTGCAAAATACAAATATAAATTAATTGACCTGAACACGGATGCTAACTGGTCCTTACTGCCTGCTTGGGTGGGGAGTGCCACCAGGACAGTGCCTGCTCTGCAGAGGGAGTCCTGAACCCACATTTGACATTGGGACAGCTCTGACCAATATAAGGTGGTGGTCCCATCCCTGGGGACCAGACAAGTGCTCTGGATGCGACCATCCCTTGCTTTGCCCCTCTGAGCCTTGGAGGTGCATTGCAGGCTGCTCTGCCCACGCTCTCCTCCGCTGCAGCACACTCCAAGCACCAGCACTTGGCACCACCAACATCTTTGTGGAATAAAAGGATTTTTGGCCTTGCTTTAATGAGATAAGATAATCGCACGGGGATTTTACGAGGCAAGATATTGGGTGTTAGGTGCTGGAGATTTATTACGAGCCGGAGCATGAAGAGGGGAAAAGAAGAGGAGGAGATGTAATCTCTCTTGCTCTCATGCTCATTTCAGGCTGTTTGCTCATACAGCACACGGAAAAGCCTGTGCTCCATGGGCAGAACCAGCAGCAGCCCTGCATGCTGCACAACCTGACCAGCCCTGATGCCACCAGAACCTCAGGGAAGGAACGTTTGGGGTGGTAGGAGCCAAGAGCAGGCTCTGCTGTGTGTGACCAAAGCCATCCATCCCGAGCCTCTGCAGGGCGAGGGGTGAGGTGGGTGTCATTCCACCAGGCAGAAAGAGCTCGGATGCTTCACAGGTGTTAACTGGATGGATTAGCACTATTAGTGAGCAGACAGGGTAAACAGATTAAGCTTTGCAGACGGGCGGCTGGTACGCAAATCGCTAAGGGGGGAGGAGGGAATGCTCTGATATCTTTCTGCTCCCTTCTTTCCAAGCGACACCCTCCCCTCTCTGCACCACCAGCACCCCAGGACAGCCCAGCACGCTCAGAGCAGAGCCCCACTACAAACTCCTATGGAGATTTGGCAGCAAACAGGCACATAGCAGCCCGTGGAAGCAGCAAGTCGCCCATCTCTCACACCTCGCAGGAGAGCTGACAGGCTGGGTGAGGTTTTCCCTGCTTTGATCGGTGGCCGTATCGAACCCTGCCTCTTCCAAATGAGAAAGATACATAAATATATACATATCCGTGTTGGGGGCTTCTCAGAGACATGTTGAGGCTGAGAAATTTTACAGATTTGCTCATTGCAAAATCAATACCCATCAGCTGTTTGAAATTAAAGAAAAGATTAGGTCCTGGTTTTATACACGCTTTATTGTATTCTGAGAGCTTTCTACTCAGCCAGATAAATCTTCTTTAAGAGGATTAGGAAACTTTCATTATCTTTATCTAACCTGAACTAACACTAACTCTGAAAAATTAATCTACAGACTGGACAAAAGCTGATAGCTGCTGCAAAGGAGCCAGGATCAGAGGCACCATCCACCAGAGCTGGGGAGCCTGGTGGTGACCTCCAGCAAACCAAGATCCCCCTGGAAATATGCCAGTGTGCTTCATAACTGGCTCAGCCCCAGCACTCTATGGGGTCCACCTCACTGGTGGGCTTGAGCTTGGTTCCCACACATCATGCCTCCAAGTGGTCCTTGGTCTGCTTCCATTGGCAATGTTGGCAGGTGGGAAGGTTGGGAAGCAGCATGCGTGCTAGGGTGAGATAGGCAAGCTGAGAGGCCAACATCTGACCAAGGCAAAGACATGTTTGGTGTAAGAAAGGCCCCCAAACACCTCACTGCAGCCCATGCTGCTATAGGCACCCTGATCTGCCAGCACCACGAATCCCCCAGATGATGAGATCTGAGGATGCCAATTTTGAAACCAACACCAGCTGCTATGCCAACACGCTCTCCTATGAAGCTCCATGCCAAAAGATCATTGAAGCCCCCCCACAAACCATCTGCCATCTTTCCTATGGCCCTGTGCTCTCTGAATCCATTTCTCTGTGCTCTTTGATTCCCTGTACTCTCTGAATCCATTTCTCCACCACATCTGACAGTTCTTTGCCTTCAGCCTTCCAGAAGCATCTTACAAACAACTCCCCAGTGCAGCAAACTGAGCCACACGGTAGGAAAAGGGGGATGCCAGCCTCACTTTCAGTTTCCAGGTGTTCTCCTCCCCGTGCCACAACCACACAACACAGCAAGCCATGGGCAACCTGAGTTCATCTCCTCCCAGACGCAGCAAACACTTGCACAGATCCCTGCCCCATGCCACTGACCACCCAAAATCTCCATCACCAAGAGGGCCTCCAAACCCTCTGGCACTCTTCTTCAACACTCAGCTCAAAGCCAGCACCGTGAACGTTAGGACTTACCTTGCACGATGAGGTGGACGCGCGACGTCTTGGGGTGATTGTCTGTCTGCACAGAGCAGGTGTAGGGCCCCTCATCGTACACATCCACGTTGTGGATCTTGATGCTGTACTGGGTTTTGGTGTTGGAGAGGATGACCACGCGGTTGTCTATGGACCACTTGTCATTGCCAGCATACAGGATGGTGCTGCGGTTCAACCACGCTACCCGCGTCACCCTGTCATCCACGGTACACCTGCGAAAGAAGAGCAGGAAGGTCACCAACCCAGTGCCAACACACACACAGAGCTCCCAAAAGTGGATGGGAGCATCATCACCATCCCCCCTACAGCTGCTATGGGCACTGCACGCCCCACACACGCTGCACACCAAGGCAGTGCAACCCTCCCACCACCGCCTGCATCCCCCATCATGGCAAGATTCCTCAGAAGACGGCGCTGCCTATTTTCCTTTCTATTTTTCCCCCATGGCTCTGGGGAGGCGCAGATGAAAATCCCATTAGGTTTGACCTCCACGCGCCGCAAAGGCTTCCCGCATCCCCCGCTCGCCCAGGATTGGAGATGAAGCTGTAAAATTTGCTGACAGTTTGGCTTGTCAGCACAGCCCTCGAGCCATCCCAGTGTGATATACACCGCCACGGCGGGGGAGAGCGGCCGGCACACACCGAGAGAGGAAGAAGAGAAAGAGCCAGAGACGGCGAGCCAGCACGCAGGAAGAGAAGGGAACATTTGGATAAGCAGCTGTAAATCCTACAAGTGCCTTGAAAACACAGTGCAGTCATTGCAATTATTTATTTCCTGCCTGGCTCCCTCCCTCCACAAGAAGCACGAAGGCTGGGGAGCTCCGGTCCGCGGCGCTGACTTACGCTTGGCACGGAAGAACCGGGGAAAGGGAATAAAAAGAGGAATTAAAATGTTCTCTGAGAACGTGGCTTTTTCATTCCGTTTGATAGATTTTCTCGATCTATTTACTCCTGGCCTTCGCTGCCTCCGCGGTACCCGCAGCCAAACCACGGTGCATTTGGGTAAATTAAGAGCTGAGCGTTCCTCGGGAGCTTTGCCTTCCCCACCTGAGGACTGCGGTCGGAGAGCTCTCTCAGCGTGAAAGCAAACCAAAAAACAACCCCAGGCACAACTCACACTGGCAGCAACTTAGGGCAAGGCACTGAAGTCAATCAGGCAGCTCTCACGCGTCCCTTCCCACGCGACCATAAATTCAGAGCTGGGCAGGAGGGCTGCCCCATCCCCAGCACGCAAGGGTTGGGTGCTATATGCCTCCCATGCCGGGCTTGCTGAGCATCGTCTCGATGCAGATTATTAATTGAGCAGAGAGATGGGGCAACGCGTGGTGTGTTTTGGGCTCCCCACAGGTCTTTGGTTTGGAGGAGTGAGCAATACATCCTCCTGCAAACAA
Organism: Tetrao urogallus; assembly: GCF_951394365.1. NCBI lineage: Eukaryota > Metazoa > Chordata > Aves > Galliformes > Phasianidae > Tetrao > Tetrao urogallus. The sequence continues at coordinate 4,523,357 of NC_136835.1, read as the reverse complement.
GTCCCTTTCCCCATGTAGGAGCTGTACATCTGCACTGGACGCAGATGCCCAGAAAACCCAATGGCTCTGAGGGCACTCCTGGAGCCCGAGCATCCTCATGCCACCACTGCCATAGAAATGCACACTGCAGGGCAGGTGTTGTCCTGGCTGTCCCATCACCAGGGAGGTGAGGTGGCCCCTCGTGCCAAGCGTAGGCATCGCCCTTTATGGGAAAGCAAGTCCTCCATTCAAATTAACTGGGGGAGAGCTAAGCACAGCCTAGTTAAGTTCAGCCCTGGGGGATTCCAGTCTAGTGGACTATTACTGCTGTCTCACTTCATTATAATGAATAATAAAGAGATACTTACACACGGTTTCTGTAAATTATTCATTGCGTGCACTGAAAAATCAGGGCAGTAATATGTAAAACAGACAACTTGCATGTCTGCGCTCATATAAATATCCAGACTAAAGCCCTCCGAGGTACTCCCGGGTCCCCTCATTAGGGGTGAAGTACAAGGAGCAGGGTTTGAAGTGACAGGAAGATGCGCTTGTGCCGTCTCTGGGAATGTTCAAACACCACTCACAGGCTCCAGCTCACTTGAACTGGGGCTGTTTGGGGTGGGCACACGACCCCCGGCAGCCCAGGCTGCTTGTTTTGCATCTCCTGCCCGCATCTGGGGCTTGAAGCCAAACCTCCACCAGTCCCATAACACAGACAGATGTGCTCCTGTGGGCCGGAACGAGGACAGCATCACCCTTCCTTTTACCCACAGGAAAGGATCTCCATCAAAAAGACTCAGAGTGAACAGGATTGGGAAGCCGTTGTGCTTCAGTAACGTGGAGAGCCGACCCACGGAGCCTCCCTGCTTTGGGTGACAGCAAACACCAACACACATCCCAACGCACAGAGCGCCCTGCCAACTTCTTCATCAGGCTCAGAAAGCGATATCCATTAGCAGCTAAGCTGCCAGCACTCCCTCGTCTCTGAGCCGCCTTTGCTACCTATTTCCAATTGACCAGGATTATGATAATGTCTCCAGTAAGCAAACAGGTAAAGAGACTTCTTCAAAGTGTTTAGATAAAGCAGACAAGCTCTGACAAAGCTGGATAATAAAATGGGCCAGGAGGTTTTCCCTTGAAGGGATCTAATTAAGAACAAAGACAAACCCACATTAACAGTCTCCTGGAGGCACCATATCCATCTCCAGAAGAATCGCTCTGTTACGAGTCCAGAAGGGACAAAAGAAAATAAAGCATGTGTCAGGCAGGAGGGAAATAACCCCTTCCTGTCTCCATGGCTCACCTGGAGACAGCGAGGCAGGGGAACAGCTCTGAATGGAGATGCAGGCATCAGCTCAAACCCGCAGCCTCATCCTGGCTCCCTTCTGCAGCACTTCTTCATGCAACACAACCTATTCCATCCTCTCCATGTCCACCCCGCTCAAACCATCAACTCCCTCGAGCAGAGATCCCTCACTACCTGTAGCACCTCACCGTGCCTGCTCTCAATCAGCCCATTTTGCTGGGGTGTGAGGGCAGGACCTGGATGCCGTGCATTGCCTGAGCTCCATCCCACCCTGCACCCCACTGACAGACAGAGCCTCAAGAAAGCAACATCTCCCCAGCCCCACATTCGTGCCTTTGCTCTGCAGGAGGATGGCAGCGGCTGTACCAATGCCAACACCCCATGAGAGTCGAGGGCAATGAACCCAAGCGTGGCAGAGCGGGAAGATGCATGAGGGAGGGACCTGGGGGCACCGATGCTCTGCTTCTTCCCCTCTAATTGCACCCATTCCTCATCCGTAAATGCTAATTTTGAAGTTTCTCCGAGGAATTATTTCACTTAGTGTCAACAATACGAATAATTCCTCCGACATGGCCTTTGTGTTTGGCAGCGCTGTGTGACCATCTTCCTCCTCCCGCCCCTATTAGCGGGGACCCCCGCGTTGCTCCCATGGCAGGCGCCTGCCCAGCCTCATTAATGACACTGACAGCGCTTTCCCTATGCATGGGATGCAAAATAACACCTGCTGCCTTCCTTCCCAGCCTTCCCCTGTGCACATCTCAGCCCTTCCCTGCAGTGGCAGCGAGGCCAAGGCTGGCATCTGCAAGCTGGGGCTGCCCCACGGTGAGGGAAATAACACGCCAGGGGCAGTACGAGTCTTTCCAAGGGATAAATGACATATGAAGAGTTAGGGGAGGAAAGCAAGGCTTCCAAACAGGGATCTGCGGGTGCAAAATAACCCAAAGGATGGATATCTCCAGAATGCTGGGGCAGCACAGTCTTTTTGCAGCTGCAAAGCAGGGCTAAGGGAGAGCAGGAGCCTCAGGGGAGATGCTCGTCTGCGCATCGACCCGCAACCCTCTCTCTTCCTCATGCAAACAAACAAATCCATTCTTTTAAATACTTTTACAGCCCTTCAACCCCAAACCATTTTTCACTCCTGTAGGCTACACATCTCTTCCAAATGACAAATGGAGATGCCAAAAATCGGTCGCAAAACGTGTCGGCTGACCCAGTTTTCTGAAGCTAAAATATTTGACCCAGATCAGGAGCGAGGGAGAAGCAGCTTGGAGCCATGATGGAGCAGAGGACCCTGACATGAGGACATGGCCACAGCCACGGGCTGAGTGTGCTCCATCTTCCCAGCAGGGTACGGGTGGCTTTGGCACCTGCTGCAGGGACACGGGTTGCCCATACAGTCAGGATACCCCAAATGCAGATGGGTCAGTGAGGATGCTGAAGGGGCACAGCCCCCGCTGGGCTGTTGCACCCCCTCAATAGTGACAGCATGATATTTCAGCATGGGAAGTTTCCAGCCAAAAGCACCTGTCCAAAGGGCAGAGCGAGCACCCAGTACGAGAAGCCATCATTAATTATGTTTGCAGGGGATTCCTGCTGGGATTTTTCCCTCTCTTCCAGTACCTGCTTCAGTGACAGAGCTAGCAGGCTCTGAACGTGGCTCTGAATGCCTTTTATTCGGGGCGACTGGAGCAAAGGCAGAAGAGATTTATTTGTAATCATTGGAAATAAACACAGCTCTTCAGAAGTAAACACAAAAGAACAGAACCTGGCGGAGCTCCCGCTTCGTTAAATATGCAAATTAGAAACAGGCCAGCAAAGCACGTGGCTCCTCTAATCCTCTCCCAACAACGTAAAGCATCACATTAGCTGTGGTACCAGGGCATCTGCAGTGCGTGCTGGTGGGGATGGGACAGCAGCTCCCCAGGGCAGGGCTGAGCATCAGCACCGTCAGCTCTGAGATTTATTCTGCAGGAGGAGGACGGGAGGCACTTTGTCTTCATCCCGTTCTGCTGGGATTTCATCTGGGCCATCAGCTGTTTTCCCTCTCCCTCCTGTCCTACTGGGGCTGTGTGACTCTACCTTTCCTGATCGGACCCAAGCTCCTGTTTTAGGTTCACCCCAACCCTTCCGGACGCAGGAACCTCCAACTCACATCTCTTCTTCTGCCAAGGACACAGCAACAGCAATTTCCATAGCAATGCCAGCGCAGCCTCAGCCGCATCCCCACGGCCCGACTCGACTTACATTTGTTCTGCTCCTTTTCCCACCACCTCCCTTTCCGCCACCAGCTCTCCATTTCTGCACATTTAATTAATTGCCAGGCCCATTGCTACCGCACCGCCGGGGTTCCCCAGGCGATCTCAGCACGGTTCCAACACACCACAGACCACCAGGAAACCAGGAATCCCCTCCCACCCCCCAAACCCCCCCAGCCCAGTGCCAGGAGGGCCTCTCCCCTCTGCTTCCCCCACAGCACTGCTCCCTCTGCTCCATCGCCAGAACAGAAGCCGGTCCCCATGAAAAATCAAAGCCCAAATTGATACATTAGAGGTTGCTAAATATAAAATATCCATCTGCGAAGATAATAAGCCTGTGAGGGCCGGGGCTGTCTTGTTACTCCATTTCAGAGAGTTTAATGGTGTTTTGGTCCATGACTGCAGCTCCCAGACATTAGAATAATAACAAGATGATGAAGAAGGCGGGCGCTGGCTTTGCGAAGCATCACAACTCCAGACTTAACCCTCACCATGCAGCCCCGAGGGGTGAAGCTGCACAGAGCAGCACTGATGCACTGCAGCACACACACAGCCCCCAGTCTCTGTGCAGCCCCTGTGACCGCCACCATCCCCAGATCCTTTGGCCCAAGCTCACTGCCAACCCTGACCAGAGCCCCTTCCTCCAGGGACTCACTGTGTTCTCATTCTGCTCCCAGCAGACCAGCTGGTCAGCCACCAGCAGCTGATCAGGAGGTTCTACCAGGTCCTTCCACACGCACATCTGTGTGCGGACATCTTCACCCCCCCACCAAAAAAGTAGACGGGGTGTTGAAATGAGATTTTTGCCTCCTGCGGTCGCGTCTGGCCCCGAGCTATTTGCTGAGATGCTCTCTCTGCCCTGACTCAATTCTTCCTTGTGAGAGATATGAAAATAACAAGCACCCAACTCTCTCTTCCGCACATCCACCTGTTCCTGCTGTTATCTCTGCCAACCTATGCCTATAGATTACATTTCTCCATATGTCTGTACACAGCTATGGGAAACCACCCACTGCCTCAGGCACCGTGCTCCCATTGCAAGACAACACAAGCATCATTACTGAGCAAATATGCCCCCTGACACCTTCCCAGGGCTACAGAGAAGATGTTATCCTCCCGCCCATTGCAGCAGAGAAGATCAGAAAGCATCAGCCTTAGCCTCCGGTGGCCAACAGCCATTATTAGCTTAATAGAAATCTTCATAAGAAAATATGAGGCTGCAGCAAAAGAAATAGAGCGGGAGGCCTTTTGATAGAGCAAATCAATGGGGATGTTTATAGAGCAGATGGCACTTAAATGCTAACATCGGAATAAGTCAATGTGTGCATCCACACCTGATCTCCTGAATGGAGATGAAAATGAAGGCGCTGAGCTGGGCATTCAGTCCCAAGAAAATGCCTCTGGAGAGAGCCTGGCTGGGCTGAGCATCCTCCCAGCTCCTCTCCAAACAGCTTTCCAGCCCACCAAAGCATCACCGCCTCCCCTGGGTAACATCACCTGCAGCATCCCAGCAGCCTGCAGGGGTGGGGGTGGCTTCTCACCTAATTCTCTCACCCCACACTGATGCTCCGTGGTCCAGCAGGGGAGAAAAAACACCAGGAGAGACCACTGACAGCCCCAAAGGATGCGGTCCCACTGCCCCTGCTCTCACAGCACACCGGGGAGATGGGCACCTCAATCAGCACCTGTGTAAGAATTCAATCAGTGCTAATCTAACACAATGCAGCACCTGCTCCCCAGCTGATTTCTAGTGTTCTTCAATCAAAAGGAGGAGAAGAAAAGCAGAGTTTATTGCTCACGGTGTTAGCAGACCTGAACAGCCAAGAACCCGGAGCCCTCTACTTGTGTGGTGTGGGTTTTGGGATGGGTTGATTTTTTTCGCTATTCCTTTTTTTTTCTCCCCCTTTCTATTTTTTTCTACCACCTTCACAGGCAGAAATAACTGTCTCACTGTCACAGTTGGTCATGCAGCTAAGTAGTGGTAATTAACGTGTGGCAATGCTGGGCTCCGACCGCTATGACTCAGCCATCCTGATGGGGATGGTGACAGTCTCCACCACAGCCACTTTCAACCTGGGACAATGCAGGCACAGCTCTGGTGACTCCAGCAGTGTCCCGTGGATACAGAAGAAGAAAGAATGTTGATTAAACCTGATTAAAGCACAGGCCAGGGCACACCTGGGATACAGTGATCTTCTGTATAGCCTGAGCAAACTGATCTTACAGATGTCCCTGGATGGCAAAAAGGGAAAATTGGACCAGGACAGCATGAGCGCTGCCTTGTAGCAGATGCAGCTGACGTGTGGTTTGCCTCTGTGCATCACCAACAGAGGAGGCTGAGGCTGGCAACCAATGAAAACACTGTGCAAGCACCCACGCAAAGCAAAAGCCCATACTGGTGGGATGCATGACCACCAGTGTGTGCAACTGAGCTGACATCAGCTCTGAGGGATCCACGGTGGACCTGGAGAGTCCATGGGATCCATCACTGTGGGGCAGGGAGGTAACAGCATGGAGGTTTGGCAAAGGGGCACACGGATGTCCCCCAGGGAAGTGGTGGCACGGCATGCAAGTCACTTTGGATGGACATCTGGCCAGGTGTGCTCTGTGCGTCTGTCAGTCTGTCCATCCACATCACTCCCCCCTCCCCCCCCAGACCCCTCCCCAGCCCTTCTCTTGACTCACCATTAATTACCAGGAAAAATATATTTGTCATGAGACACCCGCTCCTATCTCTGCAGCTCTTAAGGGTAATGGAGAGGTTTCAGTCTTTGGAGGATAAGTCTCAGGCTCTTGGCTGCCTGCCCGGGAGGATTATTTTACATCAGGTTGAGTTCTGTAGTAATTATCTTCAAAACAGCTGGACTGCTGGATAAACTCGCTGTATCTTAATACACAATACAAGAGCAAATACGGAGAATTAAACTGCAATTTCAGACGGGCCTGACAAATAGGTGGAAAAACCACTTGGCGGTGCTTTGGAGGCTGAGGCTCAGGACTCCTCAAAGGTTGGGCGTGGGGAAGCATTTTTAGGTTTGAAATCAATTCAGAGTTCCCCAGAGCCGGAGGGGAGGGGGAGGGAAGGGGGGGGGAAGAAGAGATTCTAGATGAAGACGTTTCACCCCAAAGCTCCCGCTGGGTGGAAAAAGCAAAGCACCATTTTCCTGACCCTCATGGTTGAAAAATCAGACAGTATTTGATCATTGCCTGGCTGGGAAGCTCAGCGTCGTGCACAGCCTGGAGGTTTTGATAAGAGCTTCAACTCCTTGAGCACGGAGCTGCACCCCCAGCACAGCACAGCCTGGCCATGGCTTCATGCACATCACTTCACCCTGATGGACAGACGGATGGAACAACAGCCAACCATTGGCCCCAGTGCTCCAAACACCGCTGGGCCTTGGGATAATGAAGGAAAAAAATCAGCATCTCTCAGTGACGCAAGCACAAGGCTAATAGTGCCTAAAAGGAGGGAAGTTGTGCCGGTAGAGGTTGAGGCCATATTTCACAGCGAACGCCGCGCAGCACTGCTGCCAAATGAGAGATCTGCAAATTACCCGGGTAAGCAATCAGCCCAGGAATATAATTGCCAATTTGCAGAAATTTCACCAACAATTAGGCAAAATAAAATAACCCACCAGAGGAAATTCTCTGCCCGCCGCTCCCGCGCCTCCCCTGACCTGTCTGCTCTGTGCTCAACTACTTCATCGCGGGCTCAGAAAGCAGGGCTGGCTGCTCCAAGCACCAGGTAACGAGCAACCAGAGCACATCACACCTGTATAGAGATATTCATTTGTCTGTGTGTGCGTATGTGGAAGCACTACGAACGTCTCAACTCTCTGGAACAGCAGATTTCTTCTCTCTTGAGTTTGTCAGCAGATGAGAACACAAAGAGAACAATAATCGGGACGTGCTTTAAATAAACGCAGCTGATGAACATGATGCTAACACGTGGGGCTCAAATAAACCAGCAGTGTCAGGGCAACGTGCTTGGTATTTCCACTGTGGTGAAACTCGTGGGTGATGGACTGACCTCAAAGGTGTTTTTCTTTGCATCCCTTATGAGCATAGGGTTGCAATAGGCAATGCAGACGTGCAGCAGAAGCCCAGGTCACAGAATCATAGAATGGTTTGAGTTGGAAGGGATCTTTCAAGGCCATATGGTCCAGCTCCCTTGCAATGAACAGGGATGCCCACAGCTCCATCGGGTTGCTCAGTAGTTCCTCCAAACCATGCCAAGAGCTGATCTCTTTCAGGCCCACGCTGCCATACCTCTGGCTGGCCAAAAGCAGCACAGCCAAACACAAGGAACACAAAGGTCACATCTGAGTATGACTGGAAGAACTTTAAGGTCTCCTGCCCCATCCCCCAGCTCGTTCACTCCTTCCTTTTACCAGGAGCCCAAAGCACACATCCTGCAGATGGAGAAGACCCCATGGACCCAATGGATGAAGTCATCCCAGGTGCAAGAGGAAGGCCCTGCTCAAGGAGCCATCAGCTTGACAGCTGGCAGGAGGCCTCTACATCAGCACCCTACAGCAGGGCGTCTGCACAGCCCAACGACTTCGTGCAATTAGGGGGGGTTTATTTGTTTGAGTTGTACATGAATATACCAAATTACATTATCAGATCATAGTCCTGCTTCTGATTTATTCCTTCTTTGTTCTTCAAGTCTTCGTACATCTAAGCAATTAACCTCTCAAAGAGCTGGAGAACACATAATTATCCTCATTTGTCTAAACGTCACCAAGATGGCTGCCTTTCAATTAACCTTCTGGGAATGGAGGAAAGTTGGAGTGATACAGTGATCATTTCCAACTTCGGTGTAAGCTTTTTTTTCCCCCTTAAAGTAATTTAATTGAAATATTCAGATGATAAAATACAGCCAGATAACTGTTACTGCAGGTAACGGGATCAAGAGGGGGCTTGCAATAGAAAAAGAAGTCAAACGAGGTACTGTAATATTATATCAATACGTGGCGCTTCCATCTAAGAATATCCAAGCACTTTGTGCGTGTTAATGAACAGAACCATTCTCCTTCTCCTGCTGGGCCACGGTAAGGACTTCTCTACCAGTGGGGAAACTGAGGCAGGAGGCATCACCAGCCTGTGGGACGTGGCTGTCAGCCCCCCAGGGCTGGCTTCACGCCGAGGGCATCGTTCCTGTGCTTCTTAACAAAGTTAGAGCTGGGGACACGGTCGTGGCCAGGCAGCTTGTGCCTTTGTTCACTGCAATAATAGCCCAGTTTTGCTGAGATAGCGTCTGACACGCCGGGAGAGGCATTAATTCCCACCCATTGCCTCGCTGATAAATATGCATCGCCTCCACCAGAGAGTGCCAGGTCAAACTCTGCACCCGTATTAAGAAAGACACCAGTGTTGTCTGTCGCATGCGAATAATATTTATACAGACCCACACACCCGCACAAACAGACACGGAAAATAAACAACCCAGCTCCGAAGTTCATCACATCTCCTCCCTGACAAGCGTGCCTTCTCAATTCAGCGCTGCTCCCAGCGTGAAATCGAGCCCGCCAAATAGCAATTCCAGCTCAGGTCCGTGCCTTCCGACTGCCTCCCCACCAACCCAACCCAACCCCCGAGGCCATGCTTGGGTTCACACGGTGCCAGAAAGCAAGCGGTCCCCCCCGGAGGGACTCCATAAAACCACTGCTCTCCAGGTGCATTTATTCGGAGAGATGAAGCAGGGATAACACAATAGCCACTGAGTTTATTCTCAGCACAGGCTGACGGCGACATAATTAAAATGCAAGCTGGAGTCAAGGTACCTATCAATAAATCTTTGCTTTTGGCTCTTAGGCTTGACAGGAAGCCTATACCTGGCGAGGGGAGTTCAGACAGAGGGGGAGGCACGAATAAAGGCTCTGGTTTATGGACGGCCATTTTAATGTTTCGTTTGAGTAATGGGCCTTGCAAATTAGCACCCCGGCGGACTGAAATACATAATTTTCCAAGGACACGCAGGCTCTCGATCCGACAGGTGATGTGGGCAAGCAGTCCCCGAGGGGAGCTGCGATCTCAGCGCTTCTCGGTTGCAGTCATATTTTATCCTGGGCGGGATGACTAAGGAGACGACAGCACAGAGCTCGGGGGGAGGGGACCCAGAGGCTGGGGGAGGAAATGGAGCAGAAAACGGCCCCGTGCCAGTGTGGGGCTGACGGGCAACAGCAGCGGGGAGCAGCCAGGCAAAGGGAAGCGGCGCTCGGAGCAGGCAGGGAGGGATGACTCGATGATCTCTGGAGGTCCCTTCCAACCCCTACAATTCTGTGATGACGTGGAACAGCACAGTACACAGCACAGAGCTCATCCCAGAGCCTGTCTGCAAATTGCTTTGAGCCTCGAAGGAGCCGGACACTGGTAATTCTCCCCCTTGATGTCCCCACAGCCTCCTGCAAAGGGCACAGTGTGACATCTCTGTGGTGCACAGCCCTGCTCCTCCTTTCTGCTTAAATAATGAAATCTGGAGACAAGCACAGGCCCCACAAAGCTGAACTGTGGTAGGACCATGGTTCATGGTTCAGAAACTTGCTGAGGTTTCCCTGTCCCATGGCACTTTGTATGGATTTCACCATAAGGACTCACAGATGGACACACTCACAGGACTACACTCAGACCCTGGAGCTGCGTCTGCATCCTCACTGCTGCCTTTGGGATCACACAACACAGGGCCCCTACGTAGCACCGTGCCCCATGGCAGGATTGGCAAAGCTCTGGCAGCCCTCACCCTGCCCACAGCATCCCCTTCACTGCCCTCAACCAGGATGGGAACATACTTCTCTTGCACTGCAGCAGATGACAAGTGACAGGGGCTGGGGAGAAGCCAGCTGCCTCCTGGTGACAGCTTCCATCTCTTGCATCCAGCCCTGGGAGTGACGCTGCCTTGCCAGCCACCAGCGTGTGCTTCCCCAGCTGATGAGTGGTGCTGGGGTGCTACTGGGGAAGGACAATTTCGGAGGTACTACACCTGCACCTCCACCTACATCAAGACACTATTTCTCACACTGTTTCTCCCTGACCCACAGCTCACCAAGGAGAAAGCAATGACTTTCTCAGGAGGCACTGGGCTCAGCTCTCTGCGATCGTAGCCATCTAGGGGCATTAAATTTCATTTATAGCTACCCGAAAGCTGAAAAGAGTGGCCAAAGCCACTCTGGACAGTTAATCTGCCATTCTGTCACCTCTCCAAGGTTGTTCTGGGAAATTCCTGTAGCCTTTTCTACCCATAATGACAAAAAAGTGGGGCTGGCGACACTATTTTTGCCACTCCGACGCACACAAGCAGGTAGAGGGAAGGAAGACGGAGGAATGGGCAAACACACACAGAAATCATTTTCTCCTGGCAAAGCCGCCGACTCAAGGAGAAACATAAAACCCTCGATGAAGGGCTTGCCTGGTTTATTATAACATCGGCTTTAATTTATGCGCCTGCCTTTTATGATTGTTCTCTATCACTGTTCCTGGGGCTTATTTATAGAGGGCCATTAGCACGGAGAGCAAGCCCTGATGAGTGAGCATTTGCAGCGTCTGCCAGGGGAGCAGGGATGTAAACCGGGAGGAGGAGGCGGAGAGCTCCCACACGGGGCTGCAGCGAGTCATCTCCCCAAAAGCCAAGAAGGATAATTTGATCTCGGAGTGAGATACAACTTCATCTCACGTGGCTGCAGCCTCCTTCACGGGCACTTTGCTAAATCCCCGAGTCCCTGGCTCGATGGATCTGCTCGTCCGCATGCAGGGGAGGGATGCAGGGAGGAGAGCTGCTGGGAGCAGGAACGCTCGTGGAGCTGATGGCAGGGATGGCAGCGCGAGGCTGCGTCAATTAGACAAAGAGAAATGAAGCTGAGAATGTTGGCATCATCCCTAGGGATGAGGCTCCGCTGCCAGCACCGCGGGGACCCACCGGGTGGAGGCACCCACTGCCAAACAACAAAAAGGGAGCAGGGAGGAAGGAAGGAGGATGGTGATCTTGGCTGTGCTGCTTGCCAGGAGCATTGCGGGGCTGAATCACCCTGCTGCACAGGGAGGAGGAGGAGGGGTGGGAGGATGGGGAGCAGGAGAATGAGAGCCATGGAGAATGTTCTCCCAGCCAGACCACGGAACACTGCGCTCTGCACCCGCACCTTCCCCAGTGCCCAGTGGGGACCTCCAGGTCCTTAAGGAATGTGGTCCTTGAGCACAGGTCATTTTGAAGCATCCCCTCCTGCCTTCCAGCCCCAACCCTTTTCCATCTACCATCCACATTTCAGGGGCTGATTTCCCCATCTGTCACATCGCTGCGAGAATTCACCACTTCTCCACTGCCTGTTTCATAAGGAGGGAGGGACGGCACAGAGCTGGGCTTCCATACAGCATCAGCATAACAGCTGGGTGGGATGCAGCAGAGCCCACCCCCTCAGAGCAGCATTACAAGACAAGGAAGGTGTCAGACCAGAACGGGTCCCTCTGAGCTGTGAGCCCATCTTCGTGGCAAAATCCTTTCCCAAAACACAGCGATGCGCGCAGAAAACAGAGCGCTCGGTTCACAACCTGCTAAAGCAAGTAGGTGGGTATGTTGCCAGATAGAGATGATGTAAAACGAATTTGTACCATCAAAGCCTTCCCATACAGTTCACAGGTAATTTGCAACGAGAACAAAAGCTTTAAATTCATCTCCTAAATTATTCACTACAAATCGTCCTCTCGGCTCCCGTGCCGGTGTCCTTCAAGCTGTTCGAGGCGGCGGTTCCACCCCCTCGTCGCACGGGGAGGATGGAGGTGCTTTGGTTTATGGAGAGAATTGGGGGGAGCAGGCAGCTGCCTGAGGACAAGAGAAACTTCAAGCTCCAGCCGTCCCATCAAGGGGCTTTTTCAGCTCTTTTTCGTATAGTTTTTTTTTTTTTCCTTTTTATTTCACCAAACAAACTCCCACTGCAGGCAGTGTAGATGACGTTAAATTATTTTGGAATATGCTGAGGATGCCCTGCCAGGCCAAGCAAAGCCTCATAAATCATTCTGCTTCCCCCACCCTCTTCCCATTCCTGAGCTCTCTTTCAAGCCAGAGAATGCAGCTCCTGCTGGGGCACGTATAGGGTCTGAGCATCTAGGATAAGAGGGTGTAAGTGCAGCAGAACCATGAGATCACTGGGTTTAGGCTGCAGAAAGCAACTCTGCACCACACATAAAGGCTATGAGTGCTGCTGCAACCAGCGGTTGGGATGCTCAAGTGATGCTCCAATGGAGCAGGTCACCCAGGCACCTTCACCAGCACCCTTCAGGGCAGAGGGAGGTGATGTGGAGAGCTGTGCCCAGGACAGAAAGTGTGCACATCTGGCACTCCTGGCACAGCCAGAGGGCTCCGTGGCCCCTTCTCTGCTGCTAAAATCTCATTAAAAACACCAAATTGAGAGCCCGTATTCAAAGACAGCATCCAACGGTCAGGGCTGCAGCATTTTGGCTCAGGACCCAGAGCTTGACAGAGGCAAAGTCATTTTCTAATACCTTAAGTGACATTTACCGAGTCCCTCATGCTCTGCTGTGACACCAACAATGTCATAATAGGGCCATGAGAGCTGCACATCTCTGTTGTGGCCTGGTACCCATCACTCAGGCATGATGGATAGATTGCAGACTTGGGAAGCGCTGACAAGAAGGATCAGCAAGCAGCTCCATTTGTGGCTCTGGGCAAAGAGGAAACCCGTTCCTCCCCGGCTCACAGCCAGCCAGAGAGGGCAAACTGCTGCATTTCAATGCACAATTGGGCCCAGATACCTGGAGCAGTGGGCTGGGGACAGAGCCTGGAGGTGGCCCTCAGCTCACCACGTCCCACCATCTCATGCATAAACACAAATGGAGTTCTGTGTGTTCTGTGGGTTGGTTTTTTTTTCTTTTTTCGATCAGTGATCTTCCTCCTCCCCAGGAAAACAGTAAAATGCATTAAAAAAAAACACAATAAAAGCCTCGCCAGGCACCCTTACCTCTCCAGAGCCTGAGCTTTACGACACTGTAGCTATTTATTGCTTGCTGTGTTTTGCAAATACCAAATGTGACGCTCATCCTGAGCAGCCTCATTGAAGGCCCCTTGGTTATTCTGTAGACAGAGCTGCTATTTTAGACAAGCCAGACATGAAGCAAAAACAAAACCTAAAGCGGACGGAGGGGAAAAACCCTCGCAGCTCTGCCACAGCAGCAGAGATCCATCACGAGGCTTTGAATTCATCCTTGCAAAGGAAGGTGGGGAAGCCAAGCAAGGATCTGCATGGGGCTGGGTGGCCAGCCAGGCTCCCTCTGCCACCCGTCCCCACATCCTGCACAGCATCACAGCGCTTTGGGGATGCCCAGCTGCAATTCCATGCTCTCCTCCGGGACACCCATCACTACCAAACTCCCCTGCAGCCACACCAGCAAGGCCCAACGTACCAAATATCTCATCCCCAACATCCCGCAAGGGCTGAGGAACACGCGGACGCGCTCCATAAACCCACCATTAGAGATCCCCTGATGGAGATGGATGATAATTTGCGAATGATTAAAACACAATTAACGGCGGTAGGGAGGGACTCGAGGCTCTGCAAAGGAGCTGTGCAAATGAGGAGTTATCAGGACCTTCGGTGTCCTAAGCACCTGTCAATTCTTGGTTGAAACAAGTGCATTAGCCTCGTCCAATATCCATCTAACCTTTACACTCTCCCTTGCTCTGTTTCCCTGGCAACCATTTAAAAGTGCTGGAAAAAGGCACAGCTGCTTTCAGGAAAAAAAAAAAAAAAAAAAAAAAAGGGAAAACAGAAAAAAAATGGAAGAAAAAAAAGGAGGGGGGGAAAAAAAAAAAGGAAGGAAAGAATCGTAAAAAAAAGGCACTGTGTTCTTTTATGGCATGCGGTTGCTTGTTGGCTCTTTTTTCTGCTCTTTCTGCTTCTTCTATAAGTGCCTCTGTTTCCCCCGCCGACAGCTCAGGACTGCAGAGATGGAGGGGATGCCATTGGGAGGGGGATGCAGTGCCTAAATGCCCCCCACCCCACATCACATACAAACCCACACAGCTCTCCGGAGCGCGACAAGCTGCAAACTCTGTAATTCGCAGAGCTCCCTGTCACACTCTGAGCAAAACAGCAGTTAACAAAGGTCAAAACTTGAGGCTGTCACTAAGCACTCCACCGCCACCCGCTGAAGAGGGTTGTTTTCCCCCTTTTGCCTTTCCTTCCCGTTCTCTCCCTGTCTGGGTGTTATCCACGCCGATGAGAGTGGCATTTGTCCTCTGGGACAGCAAAGGGTAGCAGGGAAATGGCAAGGAGAGGATTGGCCACCCAGCACAGTGCCAAGGAGATGGCCCTGATTCCTGCCGCTGCTCTGCTCTGCCATCTCTGCTACCAAATGCCAGCAAAGGGCTGGAAATGGATCTCTTTTCCCAATGCCTGGAGCAACCCACGATGGATAAGGGAATGGGAGGGAGAGGAGAGGTGGGTTCTAAGGGCTTCCACTGCAGGAGCCATTGGGAAGGATGGAGCTGGAGGGAAAGCAGCAGGGATGGGCTGGGGAGAAGGTGCTGCTTCAAAGCTGTTTGGCCATGGAAAGCTTGGGGATTGTCAGTAAGAGGGTAGAGGTGGCACTGGGGGACGTGGTTTAGTGGGCACGGTGGTGATGGGTTGGTGGCTGGACTTGGTGATCTTAGTGGCCTTTTCCAACATCACCCCACTCACAGGCATCCATTCGCCTCCTTCACGCAGGTTTCACTTTCAGCTCTCTGATGACCACGGACTAATTAATCCTCCCACTGCCCTCGTGAGATGGTTACAGAACGGAATCACAGAATATCCCAAGCTGGGAGAGACCCATCAGGATGGCTGAGCTCAACTCTTGGCTCTAAGACACCAAACCATGGCACTGTACCACACTCACTGGGAGCAAATGGGCACCAAGGGCTCCAAAAAGAGGGTAAATCGACCCAAAGCAGGGGGGCTGGGCTATGAGGGGTGGGGGCAGCACCCACGGGGAGCAGGGGCAGGGTGTGATGGGTGCTGTTAATTAATTGCACTGTTTGAAGTGTGCCACTGCCACTTCACATTCAGCTCCTTAACCAGAGGGCAGCGGGGGGGGAGAGGGGGGGGGGAATAAACAACCCATTAAACAACATGCATCAACAAAACAGAAGAAAAACCAGGAACAAAAACATAAACAAAGGGGAAAAAAACACCCTAATCTAATGTTCCACAAACACTGGGCACCCAAACAGCCTATCTTTGTCGGGAACCTCAGTTCCAAGAACCACTTACAGGCTTTCATCAACACATTATAATATTAATCAAGACTCATAATGCAGAGTGATTTGCATGCCAACAAATATATTTACACTGTAAATTGTTTGTTGAGAAGCCTCAGAGAAATATGCAATTCACTGCTATTGAACTTGGGTAGCAGGGAAAAAAAATACAAGTACAAACTCCCTGTAGAGTTTGTTCCTTCTGGTTTTGGCAACGCAACTCATTAGCATGCATTCTGATTTCCACGCAGGCCTTTGCTCGCAGCCATTTAGCTGGATCACAGCAGTCAGGGATGGAAAGGATTATTAAGGGTCTGAGAGCTGAATCCAGGACACCGGCTTCTCAGCAGAGGGGATGCTGCTTATGCTGAAGTGCTCCAGCACTCTCCTAAGAGCCAAAGCACGGAGCTTTCCTGTGTCTGGATCCTCTCCATGGGACCAAGTGCTGTTCCCCAGCCCTGGGGCCATGGGGCTGCTGACCCCCCAAAGCCCTGCTCCCACTGAGGGCAGGATGGATGGATGCAACGCTGGGCGATGGGAAAGCTCCCAAACACTGCAGCCCCTTCAGTCCCAAACCCCAAAGCCCACTATCACATACCAACCAGCCCTCACAGCCTGTTCACCCACAGACAAGAGGAGCATTTATTCTCTCTGTTATTACAGATAGGCTTTCACAATGCAGTCGGTGTCTGCAGCCACTGGGGGACAGGACAAGACAGAAAGCAGCAGCAGAGATGCATCTTTTGCACGGTTTGCACAATCACGCTGCACTACTCATCCCAAGCAGCCTTCTGCTCCATCCTTAAGGTTGCTTTCACCCTGACTTTCCCCACCAAGGTGTGCTACCATCGTGCCCGGCTGGGGCTGTGGGGCTGGGAGGGATGATGAGCCACGGCGTTAGAGGAGAATTAAAATGAGTATTCTGCTGTGCCTCTCTAAGCTGCTGAAGAGCCGATTAGCAGGAGACATTGATCTCCTGGTTCAGAGATCTTCTGAAGAGTGAGGTGAAAAAATAATGGGAGGGAGGAAGGGGAAAGCTAATTAACGCTTGCAGGGTTGCAAGCTCTCCGCGAGGAGCTGGTATTAATAGATGTGATAGAAGGTGCCCCGGCCAGCAGAGCAGGAGGTGTTTGCTCACCCAGAGGGTGTCTGTGCTGCAAAGAGGGCTGTGCTCTGCCCATGCCAAGCAGGGAGGTGCTGGGAGACGGCATGGAGGGATGGCAGACAGCAGCGAGGTGCTGCGGCTTCAGGTCACCGCTGTCCCCATCGTGCTGTGGGCTGCTCACACCCAGGTCCCTGTGGCTGTGGCTGCTGCCTTTGCTCAGCCTTTGCTCAGTGTAAATAAGAGCTGAAGCAGGAGGCTGGAAAAAGTGTTCCCACACCCCCCAGCTTGTTATCCTACCCCCCGGCCATGGGCTATTTTGGGAAGGCAGCGATGTAATGTTGGCTCATCCACACAGCGCTCTCTGCACAAACCCACCATGTGGCCATGATTTCATCCCTGTAAAGAACAGGGAAATGATCCGAAAGCACAGAAAGCATTTCTGTAGAGCAGGGAAAATCACCGGAATAAACTTTCAGGGTCCATCAGGTAGTTTGATCTGTTTGTATTTAATACTCCATTTCTCTACGCATGCAAAGTGCAAGCCCCTAATCCCTGCTCAGTAATTACCAACATTAGAAGACTAAAGCACGGTCTTAACCACTGGCTCTTGCTAATGCATACACAACCACTTCCCTAACCCTCTCCGTGCCTCAACATTAAGGACGGGCAGATGCCTCCAAGCTCTCAGTTCACAACGACTGCCCTGCAAAAACACCAGGGAAGGAGGAAGAGGTTGGATGGGGGTGAAGGGGCATTTTATTTGATAAAATCATAAAGAGCAGCGCATCCTGCAGAAGAAGAATCTCCGAGACATAAATGTCAGGTTTATGAACAATTGAGCTGCACTATGCTTGTCCAAAATTGCTCTTTAAGGTCAGTGCTGTAAGTGTTCCCATGGGCAAATGGACTGCGGGATGCGTGCTGAGTGCAGAATGGTGGTTTGCCTGTTGAGAGGCTCTCCTGCAACCAGCACCCAGCGCTGAGTGAGGAGGGGCCCCCGACTCCCTGCCTCATCACCCCTGGCAAGGGTAAGGCTGCCGTGCCCTCTGCAGCACCTTGCAGCATGCAGGCTGAGCTCACAATGCTGTTTCTTACCCTGGGACCTCCGGTCACTTCTGCACCCCACAATGGGACGTGAGCATCGACCAGGTTTAACTCAGAGCAAGAGGGAGCTGTGAGCTGAACTTGTAAAGGTTACAGCAAGCAGCCTTGGTGGGAAGCAGGAGGGACGATTGCTAATGCAAGTTGCTTTACGCTCCTCAGGGTTGTTACGCTGGGGCTGTGATGGGCCATATGGTCTTGTCTTGACCCTTAAATCATCTTACGCCTTTCCAACAGCAGCACTCGCTGTTGCTGGCTTCCATTCCTTGTTATTCTTGGCACTGGGAGGCTGGGATTGCGAGGCAGCTCAGCCTCGTAATGAGATGCATCAGATGGAGACCATCTGGAAGGAGCATCCAACTTTAACCTTCAGGGCTACTTGGAAAAGGACCTTCACCAGTGAAAGCCTCCTTCCCGCGGACAGGCAGCCTGCTCATGGATGCTCCTTGTAACACACCGGGGTCGTGGGAGCCATCGACCTCCATAGAGCCCAGCACCAAGCCCTCTGTGCTCGATGCCTACAAGACGGGCTTCCATCTGCTGCCTGCCAAGCTCCATGTCCTCGCCTGGTGCGAAGGCTGCGGAGCGGGGCCAGGAAAGAACCCGGGGGAGGTGGGCAGCAGGCAGCCAGGCGGGTCACGGCCGGAAGAAATTAATTAGGCAGAGCTTCTCGTCAGGAAAGGCAGGAGGGGAGTTGGGGCAGCATCCAGCTCGGATCAGGAAGCAGCAGGGAAGGAATGTGGCCGCCGGCGTTTTGGACCTTCATTTCCTTTCCCCTCACCTCTTGCTCCCAATTTCCATTTGCTAATAGCAACCCTTTGCATTTCCATATTACCGTTTATTTAAGGACTCTGCACATCTGACAGATACTGCTGACAAATCTTGCCGGGCCTCTCTGAGGGAGATAAACTTTGCTGTTAGTGGAAAACTCATTTTCCAGCTGTTTCGGAGGCTTCTGTGTTTGTTTTCATCCCAATTAGGAAAGAAAGCCATGAAAATGGAAATTCTTCACACAGCAAGTTTCTGAGACAAGAAACCCGTGCTCTGGGTGGATCAAAACACTTCACATCAAGGTGCTCCCAGCACCGACACCGCACAGAACCGTTTGTCTTTATGGATCTAAAACGGTGTTCCAAGCAGAGCAGCCCCCATCAGCGCCCTGATGCTTTCAGTTGTGCGCTGATTTCCTCTGAAAAGGAAACTGTGGCACACGCAGAGGCAATGAAAACGCCTCCTGACTTCAGTGCAGGTGTGTGCTGCGCTGCTGAGCTTTTCCTGCTTTCCCCCCTCAGCATCAAAAGGAGATAACTGCTGGCTCCCTGCTGCCATCCCGAAGAGATGCTGACCCTGCAACGGTGGGGAGGTGGGAGGGGGACAGCAGGGATATCCCAAACCCGACTGTTTCCAGGGGTGCCAATGAAGCAGGGATTTGTGCTTTGAGCTACAGGACCCCAATTTCATGGAGCAAAGCCCCAGAGCATCTCTAAGCACCCGCTCAAAGCATAGGAAAATCTGCTCCTTTAACCACGTGCTCAGGAGCTTTGCTCAATTGTGCTTTTTTGTTCTTTCCGGTTTTTTAATTAAAAAAGAAAGGCCCCGCTGTAAAAAGAGGCATTTGGAAGCAGCAATCTAGCTTGTATTCATGGGATGAGGCAAAGTTCATTTGAATGGAAATTGAGAATCCAAATCCTCGGAAAGGCTTTCAAAAGCCCACCTTAAACGGTTTTCTTTGTTCTCCGAGGGGTTAAACACCTCCTTGGAGCCGGGATATCTTTCCTGAAATAACTCTGCAGATCCCCACAAAGGCCACTCCTGGTGATGCTGCCGTGCTTGGGCGGCTTTGCAGGCACAGGAGCCGCAGGGAACCGTAGAATCATTAACGTTAGAAAAGACCACTAAGGTCAGCAAGTCCAAGCGCATCACAGCATCGGCCCACCCCACTTTGCAGGGCCCCAGCAGCGTGCAGATGGCCCACTGGACGCACACACACCCCACTCCTTTTTCTCCACCACTTTTAGCCATCAGCCCCACTGATGGCACACCCCAAAGCAGCAGTCCCCTATGTTTGTTCCAGCACAGAAAAGGACCAGGATAGAGGAGAGTCTATGAGCTACGATCTCTGCCAGCATCTCCAGCCCATCAGAAAGCTTTGCTTGCAAAGAAATCTGCCACCAGCCTCCATACATCCCCACATCCCAACCCCAGGCATTGCCTGAAATCATCCGAGATGCTCAGGCAAATTGTTTCCTATCAAACATCCCCCTGAGACACACCGAGAAATAAAGATTCCTTGCAAGAAAGGGAAAAAAAAGAGAGCAGCAGAGAGAGGATCTGTGATGGAAGGAGCAACCAGAGAGGGCTTCAGGAGGAGCGCTGCCCATCCACCAATGATGAGCAGAGAGCACAGCTCTGCCCAGCCCAGGGTGGGATAGCAGACAAGAGGTGGGTGCTGTCAGCATGACTTTGCTTCCACCCCTGGGGCTCGTGGTCATAATTTCATGCCCAGCCCGGACTGCAGGGTGTATAAATCTGTCACATGCCATCCCTGATGACAGCAGCTGGCTTCCTGGGGAAGGAAAAGCCTCTTCCCATACAGCAGGCCATTTCGTACATGTCCACTAAAGAAGATTTAAACCTCCCTGCGAAGTACCGAGCGCTGGTCAAGACTCTAAAAGAGGACATTGCATCTTCTGCCACGGCTGCACCGGGAAGGAGAAATTTTGGCCAGGAGGGCTGACACTGCTTGCTAAGGGAAGGGCAAATTTGAAGGATGTAGGGAGAAAAGCCACAGCTCTGCAGCACTCCTAACCCAGATCCTCCACAGCACAAAGTCACCTCTTAGAGTCACAGAATCATTAAGGCTGGAAAAGACCACTAAAGCCATCAACTCCTACCATCAGCTCATCCCCACCATGTGCACTGAACTGATGTGAAAGGCTGATGCTCCCCGTGCCCCACGCAGGTCAGGAACGGTTACAAAGCTCTCACCCCCAAGAAAGCTCCTGGAGCAGCACAAAGGGACATCACAACCTTTGCTGCTCCTGCCTCCCTTCCCGCTGTCAGTGCCTGCATCCCTGTGAGCTGAGCTCAGGCTGGAGCTGCCTTCGGATGCAGCACTGATAACTTCGAGCCACACAGGGAGCCGGCGAGCCACCCCACTGTGTTATTAATACATGAACTTTGCCACCGCCCTCCCACGCTGCCTGCTGATTTTTATACCGTATTGCATAATTAATCTGTCAACATTCTGTGACGAGGTATAAATATTAATAATACGATCACACACTCGGCTGTTCCTTTTAAAATTCAAACTCTGCAAAGATAAATCGCGCACTTAATCTCAGCGAGCTTTGAAGAGTGTATTAAAAAAGGGGAAGAGGAGAAAGAAAAAAAAGGAGAGAGAGAGAAGATACATTTGATTCTGAAACAGGATCGCTTGCTTTCACCTGGGTCTGTCCTCTCTTTATCTGTGCCTCTCCCTTCGCACTCCACGCCGATGCAATGGGAGCAGCACGTGTTGCATTGCTGAACGGCGCAGCGAGCCGTGCTGGATGCTGAGATGCTGTTCATGGGCAGGATCTCCCTTGCTGATCACAACCCGGACAGAACTGCAATGCTGAGTGGTGGGAAAGATGCCAAAAAGAGCTTTGAAAATCCCTTAAAGCGATGTGAGAAGGGCAGAACCAGAAGGGGTGAGGTAGAGCTGTGTATCTACTTCTGGTGCTACCCCGAAGACCAAAGCTTCGTCAAGGCTGAGGTTAGCAAGTGTGGGGAATGGGAGCAATAAATTCACACATCCCTTGAAAACACAACTCTGGAGGCCGTGGTTCAGCTCTTCAGAAAGTGCAAGCCTTTAAAGCACGCCAGTTGTCCAAACTAGCAGGTTTCTAAGCACTTTGCTATGCACAGCCCTCAGAAGCAGGCATGTTAGGTCTCCTGCCTGAGGGAAGCCTCTGGTAAAGCTCAAAGGCTCTGAGCAACCTGATGGAGCTGCAGATGTCCCTGTTCACTGTAGGGTGGTTGGACCAGATGACCTTTAGAGGTCATTTCCAACTCAAACAATTCTGTGATTCTATAACCAAGGTTTATGAGATGTCACTGCAGAACAGCCTTGATCAATGCCTCCATTCCCAGCCACGGTCTGACCAGTGAGCCCTGCACCAGAGAGTTCCCCCTGGAGGAGCCACCTCGTGCATTCTGGGCTGTAAGACCTCAGTAGCCCATGCCAGGTCCTCTGTTCCATCTTACCTTCCACTTATTATTCATCCTTGCCGAGAAGCTGCTACTTGCTGAGATTTTCCATTCCCTATGATAAAATAAGCTGCATGAAATCCCTTGACAAGTTTTCCATCACCCTTCTGCCAGCTTCAGCCTTGGCTGTGCCACCAACTTTGGCCAGAGGTTCTGAGCTACCCAACTTCTCTGTGGAATATATAGGAGAGGCCTCCAGGGTGACCCACACAGCCACTCTGTGGGCTAATTGAATCACAGAATCGTTAAGGTTGTAAAGGAGCACTGTAGTCACCCAGCCCAACCATCAACCCATCATAGGAGAGGCTCCTTCATAAGGGGGTTCCTTTCTTCTCCATTTATAGTCTGTAAGCACAGGAGCTTCACCTAGCCCTGCTTTGGATGCTAGAACATAAGGAAAGCAAGGAGACCCCCTAGCCCCCATCAGCCTCTGCAGCACAAAGAAAGCAAACTGACAGCAAACGCTCCCATCAACGCTCCAGTCACTTTGTTTTACAGAGTGCTGAAATGAAAGGGATACTTCAGATTAAAAGATTTGTTTTAATGGCCTGATTAATTCATTCCAAACAGACAGAGAATGTTCTGAGGATCTCTGTTAGCTCTTAACCTTTCCAGCTTGGGTTGTTTTTTGGTGGGTTTTTTTTTTCGTATGTAAGCGAAGGATGTGTTTTAATTTAATATTCAGCGCCTGCTGCGCTCTCTCTGGGTTGGATCACATGGCTTTCCTTCCTCACATGGAGTGGGACCAAACGCTTCTTAAAATAAACGTGGAGGAGCTGGTAAACACGGAGGGTGAAAGCAGGAGGGCTCACCTGTCGGCCCATGCACGCCACGGGCAATTACCCCATTCACCCTGGTTCAGTTCACAAAATTAATTAGCACTGAACGCTGCTGGTCCCTATTATTTATGAGCTAATGAGCAGGAAAAGCTGCAGCTCCAAGGGTAAGTGCACTGGGACAAGTTTCCAGCCACCAGGAGGAGCGGATGCCAACCTGTGATGCCACCAAGGTGTTGGGGATGGGGACCCGCAGGGACAGCAGAGCCACCAGGAGGAGCTGAGAGGCTCCATGGGCAGCGTTTGCCCACTTCTTCGTGCCAGTGCTCTGAGAACATCTGGTCCTGCTGCCTCAGCTGTGCTCATCCCCCTGTGCCTTCTGCTCCTCCAAGGAAGGAGGCTGAGAAATGGAGTTGGCTCGTGGTGTGACAAGCGCCGTGTCCAGGACTGGTCAGAAATGATGGAAATTCTGCTACCTGTTGGCAAAGGCCATCTCTCTCGTGGCTGTCACTGTCATGTTTAAATTCAGGGAGGCCCCTCACATCACACCTGTCTCCTGCAGGGCCCGAGCTGTTTCTCTTTCCCTCCCTCTCAAGCTACGAAGACAGATTCATCCTCGGATTGAAACATAAGGCTGCTTTGTCTGGAGGAGAAGGGACAGTGACAAACAGGTGCATTAGCAATCGGGTGAGCACGAAGCACTCTCCAAGCCCTGGGTTGGACAAGTGCAACGCTTTGCCCTCGCTGCTGCTCCCATCCAAACTTGGGTGCCCAGCATGGCATCACCCCGTGCTGGCAATGGGGCTGTGCTGGGGCTCAGCAACGTGCAAGCCCCAAGGCACAACGCTGCAGCAGCTGCAGGGTGAGAGAAGAGAGGCATTTCATTTCCCCCTGGCTGCACTCACTCACAGGAGAGCACAGCTCCAGCTCTCCATCTCACTCTTCCCCTCTCTAGGACCATGGAGAAATATCACCACTTGCTTCAAGCGAGGCAGAAAGTTCAGCTGCAGCAGCTGCTGAGAGCACTCCATGTGTAGTGCTCATTTCTCAGCCCTCTCCTGCAGTGGCTCTGCAGGAGCAGAGCCTGCTGTGTCGTGGTGGGACCTCCCCGTCCCCCACCCCAGGGGTTTTTGCCCCTTTGCCAACCTTGCTCCAAGCTGTGGCATTATTTGGGGTAGACCACGCCTTCTTGTTATTTCTGCGTCCTGCTTGCTATTGCAATTTGATTCTCCTAATTGCTTTGTCTTTGCCTGGTGTATGACAGGAAAACAATCTGATCTGCACATTACCTGCTGTAAGGAAGAGAACACTGCTCCTGCATGGGTACCTGGCCAAGGACCTCCTCTGAGGCAACAAGAGATAATAAGGACTGGAGGCAGCGATGGGCACCAGCTCTGGTTGGGCACACTAATTGAGAGAGGATGCGAGAACGTATGAATGCTGCTGTACCAACAAGGTTATCTGATGGAGGACTTGTAAGGTGGGAAACAATCGCAGGCAACAGACCCTCCTGGTCACACTAATTGGTGGCCTAACGAGCTACGGGTGCCTCTTCCAGGAGGGGTGAACCTTGCAGCTGATAAGATGCGAACCAAGAGGTCCAGACTGGGAGGTCTGGGAACTACAGAGCTCTGCAAACCCATGGGGGTGTGCAGGAGGGACAGAAAGGGAGGATAGGTTGGAAAGGGTATTAAAGGGCTGTGCCCCAGCAGCTGCAGGAGCTGGGCTGGAGGAGGTAGCCACACTCCCATCTATCTTAATCTCCCTTAGCATCTCCTCATACCCAATCTCATATCCAGGAACCAACCAACCAAACACAAAAATCAGCTGCCCAGCCAGAAAATCATCTTACTTTATTCATATGTTTGTAGGGTTGTGGGTTGTTGTTTTTTTTTTTTGCCCATACTCTCACATTTTTGTTTCCATCTTGCTGCTTAAAAAGCAGAGGGGGGAGTGGGAAATCGCATCCTAGCGGTTTTGCTTCTATAAGCCTTTTCCCT
The DNA here is from genome assembly GCF_951394365.1 of Tetrao urogallus. NCBI lineage: Eukaryota > Metazoa > Chordata > Aves > Galliformes > Phasianidae > Tetrao > Tetrao urogallus. The sequence goes on along the minus strand of NC_136835.1, from coordinate 4,498,334 downwards.
TTTTTTAGCACACAACAGATGTTTCACACGTCAGTGTCTCTTGACAAAGGCGGCCTTTTTCTGTTGGAGAAAAAGCACTCAGAAGGAAAATTTGTTCTTGCAGCACAATCCCCAAATTCTTCAGCTCCCCCACACCTCCTCCTGCACCCCCAGCTAAAGCACATGTGCATCAGACGTGCTAAAGCATGCGGGTCCTTTGGGCTATCCCTGCACGATGGTCTTCCTCCATCAGCCCCCCACCCCTGATCACCACCAGCACAGTGGTTCCTACCAAAATGGCACCATAACGGAAACGGTAGTAAATAACTTTCATTAACTTCAACAGTAACTCTCCTAAAAGGCAAAAGGATTCTGCAATTAAAGGCATAATGCTGTGTTAGATTTAAAGGAAGAGAATATAATTAAACTCAAACTCTCCGGACAAAACCGCATTTAGAGAGTGCTGAAGGCACAAAGCCCCAAGTGAGCAGGGATGCTGATTGCAGTAACTAGCTGGCCATTATCAGCTTGATAAAGGGCAAGGAGAAAGGAGGGCCCTGCAGCTGTCACCTCAAAGAGGAATCGCAGTCAAAACAGTACAAAAGCACAGGACTCGGTGCCAGGACTTCTGGCTATTCTTTGGCTCGACATATATAACTTGCTTGTTTTCTCCCCATGCTTCAATCTAGTCTTATGAAAAATGGGGATGATAATAGCCAGCTAATGGTGGCATTGTTTGAAATAATAGCTCTGCTTTAAACAGGTGAGCTGCCTCAGCTTGCAGAAGCAATGCTGTCAGCATTGCCGGAGACGGATTTTTTTTTGCCCTTCACAATAAATCACCAGCTCTTCTCTGTGCTGTGACAGCCAGGGAATCGAGGAAGGGTCACAGCTCATCGTGCTCCAGAAACCGGCCTGCAAGCAATAATTGCTGAGTGTTGGAGCACCAGGAGGGGAAGAAGGCTGGGATTCACTTTGTCTCTTAATTCCCAAAAACGGGACGGATGCCACCTTGTGATGCCACCAAGGTGTTGGGGATGGGCATGAGAAGTGTGAAAAGCAACGGAAGGACCACGTTGTGTGTGTTCAAAGGGCTCCAAAACTGCAGAATCAGTGCTTGCCAATGGCATAAGCTGACCTGTACGATGGCAGAAGCCAGCTGGGGCTGCCCAGGGCCCTGAGACACAGACCCCAGAGTGCTCCCATCCCTCTGCACATCCCCACGCTGCTCCATGCCCATACACAGAACTTGGAGACATCTCTTCGGGAGCAGCCGCCACCCGCGTTGGCACCAACCCCTTCCGCAGGACGAGATAATGTGCATTATTTGCTAAAATAAGTCTGACATTAATTAGCAGGAATCGCACTGGCAAAGGCTCACACTGTGCAGCAGATGTGCTGCGGGCTCACAGCTCTCTCCCTCCCCGCTGGGTGGGTTGGGGGAAGAGCTGGAGTTTGTGCAAGGCGGCCAAGGAAGGCTGCGTCAAGTGCGACTGTCACCGGCGGTGCCAAGCTGAAACGGCGTCCCAACAGCAGGTTGGCTTCCTTTAAAAGACACAGGCTGGGGAAGAGACAGATGTCATCTGCGATAGACAAGGGGTGGCTGGCACCAGGGCTCTGTGCCCCCCCTGAAGACGCAGGTTTGGGACACGGGCATTTTGACTTCCTCCAGAAAGTGGGGAGTGAGTGATCGAAGCACTCATCTGAAAGCGCTTGTTCTTTCCAGAACATCAGCCTCAGATTCAAGCAAGGCACTTCAATTCCTCTTCTTCTGTGCTCGATAAACCCCGGTCCATAAAATTTATTGCATGCTTCTAGATGACAACTGCAGGAAAAAAATCCCACTGCTGGAGCCTCGTCTCGTGTACACAGCCTTACAGATGGCACTGCTACGGCTGATTTACACGAGAGCAGAGACAGGACAAACCTGAGTGCCATGAGCCATCCATATCTGGGTGCAAAGCAGCACCTCTGCTCCATGGCCTCATTTTGCCGGTTTCCAACAAGCATCCCAGCACGCAGGTCAGCTCCATCTTCCTGGTGAAAGCTGCAGCACAGCCATATACTGCAGAGAACTGCACATAACGACCTGCGTGGGGCTGTACATCACTGCACATCCGCATCCGACCTTCCGACCATACACAATGGACTCAGCACAGGGCAGGAAACCTCTCTCCGAGCACAGAGAAGCTGCTGTAGGACCTGCTGCTACCTGGCATTTACAGACCATAAACAGGAGTTTGGTCCTCACATATTACATGCTTAGCAAAGCTGAAAGAGTGGGCAGTCAGCCCTGGGGAAGTGCATGCTGCTTCCCTGCCTGAAGAAGGGGAGGTGAGAGAGATGCTGCTGGTGGTACGAGACAGAATAAAACCAAGCATCCATGAATGCTGAGAAAAAGGCACGGCTCGAGGTGACAGCATGGCACAGATAGGTGTGGGGTGCTGGGGGATGGAGGGAGAGAAACCATGGGGGCTGAGGGAGGTCAGCACTGAAGGGTGCAGTCCTCAGGCACAGAGGGCTCAGCAGCTGGAACAGCAGGCAGGTGGAGGGATGAAAGAGAAGAAAAAAGGGAAGGAAAAGAAGAGGGGGGGAAAAAATAAAGAAGAGAACGAGCTGTGCCACGGTGAATGGAGTGGAAAGTCTTCTGAAGGAGCCATGTTTGTCACATTAAAGTGAGTGAAAGGCAGGCACGGGTGCTTCCCTGCCTGTCAAGTGCGTTTGTCTCCGGCCCTGGGAATTTTCATTATTCATTACTTGCCCAGCGTGGACAGCAACACGAGCACCAGGCTCTGTCTAATCCCCACCTGATAATGTATTTCTGATAAGCATGACGGAGCCGACACCGCCAACCAGATTCACATTTCCACTGTAAAAGTGCCATTTACAGGAGGCAGGCATCGCGAATTTAGATGGGAGATGGAGGGGAGGTGTGGGCTGATGGGTCCCAAGGGCGCAGGTGAAGAGTGTCACCGTGGGTCTGGGGACAAAGGTGACATCCATGCTGCCACCTGTGCAGCAGGGATGGGTGGCAAGGCTCTGCTGACGGCAAGGATGCACGCTTTGTATCAGTATCCCTGATACAGGGAGGTCTGAGCATGCTTCGCAACATGGCAAGAGCCTTGGGTTGACTGCTCCACAGCACAGAGTTCAAATCAGAGGCTAAAAATCCCCATTGCAGACACAGTTCAGAGCTCCAGAGGAGCACTGCTCTCAGGGAGCGTGTCAATTCCACAACCAAGCAGGGTCCATGTCCACCAGCAATTATCACGCCTCGGATCAACCTCATTGACTCCAATACTACCACGGTACAAAGCCACAGCAATGGGCCATTAATATTTATCAGGCTTCGTATGAGGAAAAATGGCTTGTATGATGTGTTCCGTGTAATTTATGTCATGGATTTTAACAGTGGGTCATGGCAGAAGCCAGATAACAATAACCTTGTCAACTAGTGAGATTTATAGCTTGGTTAAGGCACATATAAAGGTAGGATATTATTCCAAAACCCGTAAGTATTTGAAGTGTGAAAACTCTAAAGAAGAGGTATAGATGGCTGAAACTAAGGCTATTTGAGAGAGAGGGAGAGAATTTAGGTCAAGTATAAATATGGAAAAAGTTCTCGATGCCGAGATCTGCAACCATCTCCCAGAGGAAGGAGGAGGTGCTCCATTGCTTTCCACATCTCACAGCAGACCAGACCGAGGACTAAGCATTACACATGGCAGAGAAGAGCTTGTGTGTTAGCAAGGGGATAGGCTGAAATACAGCCATGCATGAGAAGCAGCAACGGGAAAACACGCGGCCTTCCCTCCCTGTTGATCCAGCAGCTTCCCATGCACACCAGGAGAGCAGGACGAGGCCAGCAGTGATCCCAGCAGACAGCACAGCTCCTCCATCCCTTCTCACTGCGATCATAACTTTGCCACAGCGGATCTTTAACGCTCCCCTCGCTAACAAGCTGCTCTTGTTTTCACGTTTTGGAATGGCTTAATCCCGTATATGATAACATCCCCAACAAGCGAGTGCATTAAACTGTGACAGCTTTTCACTGACCTAAGCAATTGCATTACGAAAACGCCATTAGTGTCTCTCTCTTCTTCATCTAATCCCCCTCCTCCCTCCGCCTTCTCCTCGGCCAGTAAAAGCTGTGCTCAATGCCACTATTAAATTACCCTTAGAAATACGCTCCTCAAAGAAAATCAATGCACACGTGTTTTAACACTTGTCACAAATAGATCAAGCGGGCCATCAAACATGTATTATTCCACCGGAGGTTTAAATAAATAGGAGGGCTGCCTGTTGGCTGTTGCTGCCAGGCAGCCCCTGGACTCCTCCTGGATGCAAAGATGCTGTTGTATCACCTCCCTCCGTTTGCTTCGAAGCCCTTTCTCCCCATCCCATCCCCTCCTATCATTTACTGCCCCGAATGGGACAACCATCCCCGTGAGCACAGCTCTGCATGAAGGGGTTTGTGTGGCAAACATGCATGCAGATCTGAAGTGCCTGATAAACACATCGCGAGCCCTGAAATCTTTTCCTACTGTGCAGACATTTGCTGATGCTATTTTTACTTCAACATCATTTTCTCTGTTTTTCTTTTTTTTTTTTTTTTCTTCCCCCCCCTCTTCTTTTTTCCTTGGTCAAATCAGGACAGAGACGGATTTCTTGCCGACTAATTAAAGCCCCACATGTTAATGAACTCCCAACACTTTCCTGCCTCAGAGTGTCTGCAGCCCCACAGGAAATTAATAAGAGCTTTAATCACAAAGAGACTTGAAAGGTCAGTGCCTGCAATGGGTCTCCAAACACAGAAGGCAACAGAATCATATCATATTTTCAGAGCATCCCACTGAGGAGCCGAGGGGGCTGAGGACAAAGTAAGAGGCACAGAATGAGAGATGCTCAGTCGTGGGGCGAAGGAAAGCAGGACAGAGGCTGTCATCACACTTTGCCTTTGTCTTCTGTTTAATCTGCTGTACCTCGGTTATTTCTCTTTTCCCCAGGTGCAAGGCCAGATGGCACGTGATCCATCTGCTAAAGAGTAACCCTTTAGCACCCGCTGACATCTCCTCTCCTGACCTCCCTCCCATCTGCATGCTAAACGAGCTCTCTCCAGTTTTCCCTTGCTGCCTATTTGCATGCATCTTCCTAAAGCTCCTTTCAAGATATTATGGTTACCTAGATAAATTGGTATCATAAATGGACACCCCAGATAACCTAATTACTGCATGAATCCATAACACCTAAGCATGGCTTGCTGGGGCTGGGCAGCACTGCCAGCAAAGGGCTGCTCCACCCCAGGAAGGTCTGTGGGTCAGCACATGCACAGCACGTGCATTTTCCATATGCCCATTCCCAGCCCAACGTGAGTTTTACCAGCCACTCCAATGGGAGCACTCAGAAGAAAAAAAAACCACCTATGCTATGAATGCAGGTCTGGCTGGAACACAGAGTCACTCACCATACAGAAGACAACACAAACTGATGTTCAAAGCACAAGTTGGGACACCCTTCACCAACCGGCCAGCCAAACTGAGCTGAAGACCCTCGGCTTCAGGAGTCTCAGAGGGGACACCCCACCAGCAGCTGGCAGCTCCCCCCTCCCCACTTCCTCTGACCTCCATCCTGCTACTTCCCACCTGATTGATTGCAAAAGCTTCAGCGACTCTAATCACAGATCAGTGCCCCGCTCCAGGGAGACAAAATCAGCCCCAGCGGTGTTTATCATCCCTGCAAACTTCTGCCATCCTTCTCTTGGTCCTCCACCTCTTTAACCCCTCGCTGCCTGCAGCCCTCAGGTGCTTTCCCACTGGGTGTTCCTTGGGATGGGCTTAGGAGGGAAGAGATGGGAGCAACCCTGCGAGAGAAACGGCCCCCAGAATTGCTGCTGAGCTCAAGCAAACCCCCAGCAGTGCATCGCCCAGGAGAAAACACACCGCTGAGCCACGAACACTCCATGCAGCTCCTGTCCACAGACACACAGCCAGGCTTCTTCCCACGAGTTCAGAGCTCCTCTCCTTTGGGCAGGTTGTAATTGAACACCACGGCAGGACCAGCTGCTCCGGGAGGCACAGCGCAGGACGAGGCTGATCATCACTCCACTTCTGTCTGGCAGTTCCTTGGCCTCATTTTGCCTTGCGGCTCCTCATCCCCCCTTGGGATTTGGCCCCATCTACAGAGATAATTGGAAACACACCCTCCGTGTCCTCTGCCTGTCAGAAGCCAGCTGGCTGATGCTCTAAAGGCCATCTCCCGTCTTCTGAGGCTCCACGGAGACCCTGACAAGATGAGTGCATGGGGAGCAGGAGAGACCCCTCTGCCTTCCCACACCTCACCTCCAGGCCAGCCTTAGCATTCTCTTTAATTTCCAACTAGATCTCATCTGACAGCACTTTATAAATTGTGAGAAGTCACCATCAGAGCAACGATCCAATTACAAATCCTCTACAACCATACACGAGGATGCAATAAGTGCAGCAAGTGCACCCACTGCTCACCTCCAGCTGCCCAGTGCCTCCAATTCCCATTCTTGCTGCTGTTATATTTGGCTTCATTCTCATCCTGCCCATGGAGAATGCAAACAGCAGAGGGGAGGAGGACCCAGCCCTATAGGAGATCCTTGGAGGCACCGACAGCAGGTTGGATGGGGCCCTGCTCTGCCTCATCCAGTGGGAGGCAACCATGCCCATGGAAAGGGTTGGAAATGGATGGCCCTTAAGGTCCTTTCCAGCCTAAGCCATTCTTTGATTCTGTGTGCTTAGCAAACCTTCCCAGCCATAGCATCCCTCCTTCTCTGCCTTTCTGCAGCAAGGGACAGCTTTTCTTTGCTGCCGCCGGCACTGATGTTGGCCTCCTGAAGAACTGGGAAATACATATATATACATATAGCTATATATATATATAAATATCAAGAAGAACGACCCGCTTAATGAGCTCTGATACACTCCTTGTAAAGAGTAGGAAATTATCTACGAGTCTAGGAATATCTTCATTAAAAATGCATTTAGCTGCGGAGCGCTACGAAAGAGAGACCTGTAATACATGAAAGATTAGCCCCAGATTGCTGATTGGGCTCTTTCACATCGTTATGGTAATTAGGCTCGCACGCTGTTGTGCTGACTCTGACACTTCGCCGGGTTTGCCTTTGTCTGGGATTTAAGGTGGATTTTCCCCCAGTTCTTCGCCCCGTCTCCCTTCCCCACCAATTCCTCCCCTCTCCATTGGGCTCGTTCTGCCTCAGCTCGTGGATGTGCAGTGCTCCCACACGATCGCTCTGCCCACCCCAGCCTGCCTCGCATGGAGGAGAGAGAAGACATTAATGGTAATTACAAGGTGCGAGTGGATATTACAGCTCTCAATCTGATTGCCACTGAAACCAAATAAAAATGCAACTCAATCAGGCAATTATTAAAACGGGGAATAAACAAACTGAGGTTTGTGTTCATCCTCCCCAGCACCGTGCCCTGCTCCCCATTCCGTGGAGCAGAGGGGAGCCATCTTCCCACATCCCCCCATGCTGATGCTCGCCCAGCCCTGCGCCCGGGGCATCACAGCAGAGCTGCTCATCTTGTGTTAACCTGAAGGCACCAGGGCAGGTTTGGAAACTTTCCAGATGTGCTCAAGAGCCTCTGACTCAGAAAAATAGACAGGAACGATCATAAATTAATCTTCTCTTCCATCTCTCCTTTCCTCATACATGTATTGATGTGTTTCTATAGCCTCTCCGCATCCTCCCTCCTCTCTATTCATTCATCTATCCCCCGGCATGTCCTTTAATTACCTACCCATTAGGTTTCCTCTTTCCCGGCTGCACTTTTTCTCCCTTCTCTGGTTACTGCGGGGAATAAGCTTTAACCCAGAGACAGAGCACAGGGGAAGGCTCAGGCAGGATTCCACTCCTCAGGGAGCTCCAGAAATTCCTTCTTATGGGCAAAAACCTTTTGATTAAGTGGAGGAGCTGCCCAAGGCGACATTATTGGCTGCCTGTCTACCCCAAGCCACCATCAGCCACAGGGGAAAACCACACCAGACCTACTGCAACAAGGATGCAGCTTTGCAAACCCGTGCTGCCCTCTTCCTCATATCCCAACCCCTTCAAATCCCTCTGCAAACCCACACTCCCCCTAAGACCTTGCAGATGAAACCACAGCAAGCAAGGCAGTTGCAGTGGACCAGCCTGGCTTTTGCTGGGTGCTCGCAGAGACCCCAGGAAGAGTGGGGCTCTGCTATTCCTGCACAGCATCAGGAAACCATGGTGGGTGCTGACGCAGCGTCTGCCTTCAGAGCAGATGAAACTTTTCCAGAGCTCAGCCTCCGGAGTCGGCATTCGTGTCCAAAAAGCACAGCAGAGCCTCTCTGCGAGCAACACCACAGCCACAAATAAACCCAAGCACCAGCAGGATGACAGCTGTAATGAACCAGTGCTTACGTCCCACTTGGAGGTTTCGGAGAGGCTGCTCGGCGGCTGATGACTGATGACATTTGGGTTTCAGCGAGACAGTTTTCACAGGAAATCTGCAGAGCAGCCAGTTTGATGACACCCCCTCCACTTCCCCTGTAATTGCTTAATAAGCATTGGATCACAGCAGCCTCATTTGCTGCACGTGTGTCTCACGGTGAGGGATAACAGAGCGCTGGGAAGCTGATGGTTGGAGGCGTCGTGCATCTCACGAAGCCACCCCATGGAGACAGCATCCCATCCCATCCTCAATAGCTTACATTGCCCTTCGTGGGCCCCAGCAACCAGATTCAAACCTGTCGAGGGATGTGGTCAGTGGGCTTGGTGGGGATGGATTGGCTTGGGCTTGGTGATCCTGGTGGTCTTTTCCAACCTTAATGATTCTGTGATTCTCTCACACTGCTACTCCCAAGACACTCCAGCATTTGCTGCCAAGGAGATTTCTATTCCCAAATATTTAACCTTGATCTTCCCTACTGCAAATTAATCCGATTCCTTCCTGTTCTATCTCACAGTGGACAGAGCAATCGATCGGCCTCTTTTCTGTAACAACTTCTGACATATTGGAATAATCAAGATCACATCTCCCTCTTCCACCGTCAGATCCTGCGAGTCCCACAGTTGCATCTTCTTCCCCACCCCCTCACCCTTTGCTGGAGGGCAGCAGTACCCAGACCTGGGCTCCCCACGCAGGGGCTGCTTTCCCAGGCTGCATCCCAACTTGATTCCCTTCCCATCGCAACTCAACGTTGCTACAACCACCAGGATATCAAAACAAGACCGAGCTCTCCTCCAAGGAGCTGCTATTTATACCCCAGGGACTGATGAGCACCAGCAGCACAGAAGAGCACAATGGGGAACAGCAGCAGCCTGATTGCTGAGGGGTATTTTTAGAGCATACCCAAAACCCCTCACCCATGACAGGGGGTTTTGATCCCCCCCCCATTCCCTTCTAAATCCCTATGCACAGAGTTGGCTGCTGGCGCAGTGCCTTGTGCACACAGCTGACACCTCACTGCTGCTCACTGCAGCCAGCAAGGTAAATCACTGCAATCATGCTCTGAAAGCCACATCCTGTCCCTCCTCCCTCCCCTCTGTGCCCAAACCAAAATAACAGGTGAGGACTGAAATGTTCATACAGTCAACGCACGCTGTGCTCCTCGGCTGGCAGAGCTGGAGCCTAAGCAGCACCTCTGCTCTGTCAGCTGGCAGCAGGAGCTGGGGGTGTGCGTGGGAACCCGGCTAGGAAGCAGCTCCAAGGGGAGACAGTGGCTGTTAGAACCCCCAGGTGACAGGCTGCCCTTCCATCGTGGCTAAATCACAGGCAGACAGGAGCTGCTATTTGCAGGCACGTTAACACAGCTGTGTCAACTTCTAGGTGAATCAGCTTTGCTTCATCAGACGCATCAACAGACTCAGCACTGCCATCTCTTCTCCTGCTCAGATTTATTTTAATTGCAAGCTGCGAATAGCATTCTCCCTCATTTTCCTACCCACATCCATCTGGAAATCTCTTTCAGATCTTCTACGTTTGCATTCCTTACGTTTTTAGCACACCCCCCCCCCCCTTTCTCTTTCCCACCTCGCCCTGTTCGACATTCAGGCTCAGGTTTGCAGAAGGGAACACCAAGTTAGAAATGAAGAGGATCTGGGTTGCAGCAGCCTGGCACTTTGTGCTTGCTCAAAGACTGGTGTTCCTGAAAGCATCTCAAAGTGGTGCCCATCTCCCACAGCTGCTGGCTTCCCTGCAGGCTCAGAGCCCTTGTTCCCCAAAGACACCTTCACCCCACGCTGGATACCCAACAGATTCTATTGACAAAAACAAGTGCCAGCCCTGAGAACCAGGCTATGCAGACATAAGGCAGAGGACACAAGGTGAGAACATCTCCGAGGCAGGAGCTGGGAGTCCCCACAACCACCCTGAAACCTCTTCCAAGGGTTCTGCACCCCTCTGGGAAAGCACAATGCTCCCTTCAAACCCACCAGCTCTTTGCACTCCTCCTGGATGCACAGCAGCCATTTCAAGCTTGTCCCTGGACACCTCTTACGCAGCAAATTAATACCAGCAATCAATCATTAATCAGAGCTTTCCTCCAGCTCGCAGGGAAGGGGTTTAGGCAGGTTCTGCTCCCACTCAGACAAATGCACAGCGGTGGAGCAGCTCCTGCACTCCATCACGCCGTGCCAGAAGCCAAGTGCACAGCGCTGCCCCAGCATCTGCCTGGGTTGGACTGGCAGCAGCAAGGATGTTATTAACAAAGAGAAAAGGGAAGAAAAAGTCCGCCAGCAGTTAGTCATCCGCCCAGCCTCGCTAAGAGAATGGAATAGTTAGATATGGCTTTTCCCATTATAGCTCGTTAATGACTTGCCATTGTCCTCCTAACGTGTTAGGGGGAAGCATGGAGGACAGAATATCTCTGGCTGATTATAGAGGTGTCCTGGAATCGCCATATAAAACCCTCGGCCGTAATTAAAGGCTGCTCTTTCCCATTTCTTATGAAGGCTGCTTGGCCCTTATATACATATATTTCAATGCAATTATTTGCCAAATAAGAAACAGCCTCACTCTGCAGGCACTTAAAAAGGACTCTACGCTGGGCCCCACCGTTCCAAAGTGCACGTTTACTGTGCCCTTAGCACAGCCTCCGGCCCCCTCCAGGGCTACATCCTCCTTGCTTCCATCCACGGTGCCCAAGCCCACCCTGAACTATGGGACTGTAACCTCACCTGCCCAAGTGAGGCTACGAACCTGCTTCTTTTAATTCCCTGCGACACCAGCTATAGATATCTGCTGTGAAACTCATGATCCTGCGATTTCTAGCAGCTCTCTTCAGGGACCAGGCAAGCACAGCACTGCCACACAACACAGAGCTGCTCATAAAGCGCTCTGCCTGCTTGCACGGAGAGGAGAGCAGCGCTTTTATGGGGCTCCTGCACCACACTGCCTGCCAGTTATTTGCAGCTGCCATAAAAACCATGCAGCAGCCATTTGCAGATGGGCAGAAGAGCAGTGGGGAGGCAGAACTGCGAGTGATGGGGGAATGGGAAGATAAAAGCAAGGCACGGAGCACAGCGAGCATCGCTTCCAGAGATGGAGCCCAGCAGAGCCTCGGCCAAGCCCAGGTGAGCAGGGTTTGTCCCAGCACTGACCCCCCCCCACTGTGAGGACGCAGTGCCTCCGTCCCTACAGACTCCTCAAGCAGCCTGCCATGGCTTCCTTTAATAACTTTGCAATCAGGTTTAAATTGCCACTGCAAAAGGTTTATAAAAGTTTGTGTTGCCTGCTAATTAAATCCATACAAATGCCAGCTCGGCATTAATTTACTGTAAAATTACTGTGAGGCTACCGTGGGTTATTTGCAAGAAGCTTGCCCACGCTGAACTACCAGCGAGGAGCCGGTGACCTTGGGAATTATCTCCCCCAGCCCTCCCTGCCTCAGATCAGACACAGCCACTCTTCGAGGCACCACATGCAAATATTGTTGCTTTTCAATTATTTGGCGACTGATCCGATGGCGTGGAGACAGCGGCTAATTAAAAACTAATTGAAATCAAACCATTTCCAATTCCGCTGCCTTTCATCGCCTCTTGGAGCAAAGGTTCCTTCCCTTGTGGGCTGGCTGTCCTCGATCCTGTTGGCTCCTTAGCTCTGTAAACAGCCTCTGCACGGAGGTGTTGGGTGTTTGTCCCAAGCCTGGAGCATCACGGAGGCTGCCATGCAGCAGAAGGGATGCTGGGCAGATGCTGGCTGCATGGAGATACAGGGTGAATGGCCATTGTGTTGGGCCATGCAGCGATGACTCCCAGAGCACCATGGAGGCACCCCAAGGAGCAGAATGATGTTGGACAGGCGATGGCATAGGGTGAATGAGAACCCAAGGAGGCTTGGTTCCTCGATGAGCATTTAATTCAATGCCACATTCCAGCTGGGTTTCATAAAGGAGGGGTTTCAGCCTAAAGGACACAGCCAGGGCTCCTCTGGCCACGCAGCAGGTGGGCAATGAGCAGGCAGCACAAACCAATGAGGTTTCACCCTTAAAAAGCCAGGAAAAACCCATCTGCATAAATCCAGCAGAGGTGGCAGAAACGGCTTCCCGATATAGCTGCGCCTCAGCCTCCGAATATAGAACTGGACACACTGTATAAAACCCAATTATGACTGTGAAAACCTCTCTCAGACGTACACACTTGAGACTGTATTAACTCCAGCAACACAGTATATCTTGTCATGCCAATAAAGTTCTTGACACTGAAATTGAGAGGAGGGAGAGCGTCTCTACGTACATGGGGAGCAGGGATGGAGCGAGCCACGGAGAGAAAGGATACGGGAGAAGCAGCTGATTATAACAAGCTCGTTTAATTTGCCTGACACATTTGCCCTGGTATCTTTTTTTTTTTTTTTCCCCTCAACGACTTTATGGCTTAGCAGGAATAATAATAATAATAAAAAACAAATGCTAACCAGAGTTATAAATAAGCGGGGAGACAAAGAAAGGAAGACGCACACGTGGGTTCGGAGGCACTGAGCTGCCACGCTGAGGTCTCCAGAGCCCAGCCCCACCATGAGGACACCTGAGAGCATGGGATTTGAGGTGCAATGGGCAACCCCTCCTTTTTGGAGGGATGTCTGCACAGAGGTGCTGGAAAGGCACTTTTCCCTTCCCATGTCCCTGCGTCTTCCCATGGGGAAAAGCTCCCTGCTGTGAGCACCATGCCCAGCAGTGCCGCCTGCAGCCAGCCAGCAGCACGCTGCTCCTCGGGCTTCACACCCCGAGTGTTCTTCATTATTAATCCTCGTGGAGGATCATGCTGATCAAATGATATCTGCATTAGCAGGAACACTGCAGAGCTGTCACTGCGTTACGCAGCTCTTTCTCCTTCTCAGTATTCACGGTAGCTTAAGGGCAAAACAAACTTGGCTGAGGAAGGGGGAATGGAAACCTTCTGCCTCTGCCATGCGATTAACAGAGGCAGTGGTGGCTGGCAGCTCAGAGCTGGGGAAGCTTTATGGGGTGTGGGGTAGGAGGTAGAGTGGGGTGCAGAGTCCCAGACCTGGGCAGGAGGACGTAGAGCTGCCCCCATGGACACAAGCAGCAATCTGTCCCCTTCTTATTCCAAATTTCCCCTCTCTGAGCTCAATGGAGACCCCAAAGTCTGGGGGGAGAAAGGCTGACAAAGGTATGGGGGCAGCAATGGGTACCACCTCCAATGCACATCTGCACGCCATGCACAGCGCCTGGGCAGGGGTTCACAGGGGGGTGAAACCCCCCTGACATCAAGTTCCATTGAAGATAAAGACATAAACAGATAAAATCCCAGAAGGGAACCCAAGGTGTTGGGAAGAGGAGAGGTCCTGCTCCACTCCTTGGAGCGCTGGCAAAACCCTTCCCATCCCCTTGTGCCCCCTGGGGAAGGCGATGGTTCCTCATATTAATGCCGAGTGTCAGCGTATCAATTTCAGACTCTCCCAGAGTTGAGATGAAACATGTGCCAAGGTCAGGGCTGGAAGGCTTAAGTGTATCTATTGTCATCCGCATAATAGCATACGGATTCATTTCTATCATTTTTATCTCTCTCCTTTTTTAATAATCCTATAGCGAGGGTATAATTCTCTATTAATACTTTATAGAAGAAGCTTGATGGAAGGAAGCGGGGTGCCGCCTTCTTTTTCCCACTTACAAGCAGTGCATACAGAAAGGTGGGGTTTGAGGTTCCTTCTTTTTTTTAACTGAAAAAAAAAATGCTTTCGATTGTTTGCTTCCCTCTTCTTTTTTTTCACACTACGAAACAGAAACCTAAAGCTCTTTCTCTGAGAGAGACTCATTAGAGGTCCCCAAAAATTGGAGGTTTTCTGAGCCGTTATTCCCAGGCGCAAGGTTTAACGAGGGCTTCTCTCTCGAGAGGGTTTCTCCAAAGAAAAAAGTCATTGAAGAAAGAGGTGACAACAAAATCCGCCCCCAAATGTGGCGTTTCCAACGGGCAGCTCTCCCCTGTCCTCCAAAGGCATCATCTCTCAAACAACATAATCCTAACAAGTTCTCCAGATGTCCTCTGAGCCTTCCAGAAAATGGAAGACAGACAGATCTTGAATTTTTAATGGGAAAAGCAGTCAGAAAAGTAAGAAAGCAAACAAACAGGGACGAAAAAAAACCAAACAAAAACGGGGCTTTTTACTCCTTCTGTGTATGTAAATCTTATCTCCTGTAGATTCCTGTTGCTGTTCTTTTCTATTTTTCAAGCTAGCAAACGAGAATCTACAGCAAACAGCTCTGGATATGGCCTTAGGAGGTGTGCTGGGGTTCAGGGATGAGCTCCCAGCCAAACCATGCCAACACCACACACAGCCAACACCAAGGAAACGTCCTGCAGACAGCAGGGTCAGGGGACGGGGCTCTAATGCAGTGTGGGTGTCCCTGCTCAGTGCACTGAATGCCTTTAAGGGTTCCTTCCTACTGTGACTCTATGAACAGATATCAGTCCTTGCAAGGGTGAGCCTGGATGTTGCTCGGACAGGGCAGTGCTGTTTGCAACACATCTGCAGTGCCTCCGTCAGCGCTGGCTTCCTGATGTCAGCTCAGCAGGCAGCCTGCTCCTATGGCATCCATAGGTGGACTGGAAATCCACTGTGGAAGGGGAAACAAAGGGTGCAACTGATGGACAAGTGACATGCCCTGAGCAAGACTGGCAATGCCACTCGTTCCTCCCAGCATGGCTAAGGAGCAGAGACACATGCCGTGGTGCTGGCTGGACCTGTCATCTCTAATTCGGAGCCTGGCTTCCTGCCTGTCACTGCCATCGAGCAACCTGTCACCTGCCAGTCACATTGCAGTGCAGCACTGAGAGGTGGCCGTAAAATTCCACGTCGTCTTAGCCCAGCGCTGGAAGCGAGCAGAGCCTCCTGGAGGGGAGAGAATGGGGTGGGCAGAGCAATGAGACACCCAAGCCTGACATGGGGAGCGTTGGCCACACCACCACCGTGCCTCAAGGCATTGCTTTTGCATTGGTACAGAGGAAGCGGGGAGGCACGCCTCCCCTCCACTAAGAAGACTGCTTTCCACAAAGGCTTCTCCCCATGGCTCATCACCTCTCCAGTGGAACAGCCTCGCAGATACACTCCCACCCACACAGACCTTATTCCAGTGCCATCACTTCTTGTTGACAACACAATGATCAGGGTAAGCAGCTTCCAATCCACCAACACACAAGATGCAGAGCAAGGAGATAAGCATTAGCATGTCCAGAAAGCTGTAGCAATAAAGAAATGATGGCCAGCGTTACTCCCATCAGGGCACAATGTAAGAGCTGCAGCAGTCCAGAGGCCCACACTCTCACCCCACTTGCTAAGCAGCCAAGGATATCCAGAAACTCAATATTTTTAGCTGACTGGGAAGGGGAAGAAAAAAAGAAAAAAGAAAAGCCACCCTTCTATTCGTAGCACAGCTCAAGAGGATACAAGTTGTAATGCTGAGTGAGAGCATCCTTGGATGACAGCCCCTGGATTCCCGCTGTGCACGGCAGGGCCGAAGTGCAGGGAATTCACTACAGAGGGATGGGATTCAACCTCTGCCCAACCACACGTGGAATCCAAATGCCAAAACACTCCGGGGTCCACAAACAGGGCTATGGTGAGCACAGACTCATCTAACGTGGTTTTAATCTTTGCCCCTTAAGGAAATCCTATGGGGTTTCCAAGGCACAGAAAGAGCTGCAGGCACACGAGGAGAAAAGAAAGTGGGGGGGAAGGGAGAAGGAAAAACTGTATTTTCCCATTCTCAGAAACAAATCTTCCAGCCAAAACCCCACCATCCCTCACATCCCAGCCGGGCAGGGCGGTACTCAGAAGGAAAATTGATCTCATTGTCGCATTAAACGCCGTATCAGCGCTCACCGTGTTGAATTAGTGCCGGTAGATTTCTCTGACTAGAGCATGTTAGAAATCACAGTTGGGTTACAAGAATCAATTAGGGCCAGATGGGGCTGCGTAGAAGTTAAACAATTTGCCTTATTGTAGGACTTGGTGCTGTGGTAAAGGGTTCTTTACATTTTCATTTAGATTTAAAAATCACTCGAGTGCACCCTCTGTATAATTCAAACGAGGAATGGAAAGGAAACTACCAAGAGGGTAAGAGATATATTGTTCTCCTCTGGAAGATAAAAGTGAAAAAAGGACGGATTAGAGCACAGATCCTCAGCAGAGGTAAATCTGCATAGGGATGCTGAAGTCAGTGCAGGAGCATCAGTTTGTGGAGGAGCTGTGCTCGCCCAGAGGCAGTAAAGCGCATCGCCTCACATCCATCCTGGCGCTGTTTGGTCATCAGTGGGAATTCAGGCTAGAGGTTTTGCAGGTTGATCTCGAATCGCTGCCCCATCCTTGGGCAGGACAGGGAGGCTGTCACCTTCACAGTGATCGGAGAAGGAGCCACACCAACCCACTCTCAGCAGAGCTGGGGACTGGTAATGAGAGCTAGCCAAGGTTAGTCAGGGGAAAAAAATACTCGCTAATATGCAGCACACCTCCACTGCTGCAATAAAGACAAGATTGAATTGCAGAACGTGGCTGCGGGTCTTGTTTCTATACGTTTCAATGTTGTGCTCCAACAGGTCGGAATATTGTTAGCAATTCCGTCTGCAGAGGAGACATTGCTGAGCTGGGTAAAACATGTGGCAAATTTCTTTTTGCACTCATCCCGGATCAGGTAAAGGCATTTGATTATATAGGCTCGGGGGTTATTTGCATTATGGGATTCCCAACACTCCTCCTGAAATGGTTAGGAGCATTATGTAAATCAGCCAGAGGGGAAGCTTCCGACGCGCGTCTCAGCTGATGGAACAACTTTAATCTCAAACCTGGCTACTTTTCCAATTACCTTGTATGTCTTTTGCCACCGAGCGCTTCGTAAGGGAAATCCAGCCTTTGTGGGGGATCCCTGAGTTGTTACGTTAGAAGAAGGAAAAGGGCAAAGATCCCATTCAATTTTCCATCTGCGTGCGTGGGCTAATGCGATGTGCTTTCTGCAGACAAGAGGAAAGGTTAAGCAGAGCTCTCGTCGAGAGGGAAGCTGGGAGGCTTAAAGCCAAGATCTGCATAGGAAACCACAGAGCCAGGGCCCCCTGAAAGCCAAAGGACAACCAACATCTCAGCCCATAGGGCTTCTGAGCTACCTGTAAGCTTTCATGCTTGGATTTCTGGGCTTCGAAAGGGCACCGAACTGCAGAGCATCGCGTGGACGCCCACCTGCCTCCCTCCCCTTCCTCATACATGAACGGTGATGGCAGCTCAAGGTTGGATGAGCAGAGCCCAGGGTAGGAAAGGGACGAATAACAGGGCAGAGAAATGCTGTGCCATGCCTCAGACAGCTGCCATCCCAGAGCCCAGCTTCATTTTGCATATAGAATGCTGCCTTCATCTACCTTTCCTTCCCTCTTCTCCCCAACAAGCACCAAGACTTCAAAACAAGTCTTCACCCTTTCGTGGCATGGACAGCTCTTCAGAGGAAGCTCTTCATCGCTGAACATGAAATCTCAGAACAAATGACACTGTTTAAAGGACGAGGAACTACACGTAGAGAATTCTCTCTGCCTCTTACTAGAAACGAATTCATTTCTATTGCTGTTGACAGTAACTGAGCTGCTCCTGTGCTCACTGGATTGCAGCGTCCATCCCTCCCTTCAGATACACCTTGACTAATTTTGCATCATGTATTATTTAAGCCTGGTACCTTCGTGCAATATTGAAGACCTGACTCATCCGTTATTATTAAGCCCTGCCATACACCTTAGGAGGCTCTGCGATCTCCACAGCCTTCGATCTGCACAAAGAGAACAAACACATCTCAACCCCTCAGTGAACACAAGGAAGGGGTGCTACTACCACCCTGCTCCCCCTTACTATGCCCACATTACTGCTTTGACACAGAAAGTGCTTGAGATCCTGCCAAAAGCCAAAGCAGAGAACAAAAACGGGACACAGCCTCTCATTCCTGATGCCTTCCGGGTGAGGACAGTGCACCTTTCGGGTCCGTTCTCCCACCAGGTTCCCCACTGGTTCCCATGATCTACAGCCTAACCTTCCATTTATTTTACATCAATGCCTTCCTTCGCAGAGAGGCAGAAACAGCTTTTGCAAGCCCGACTTCACACAGCGTTCATTGCAATGGGAGGATTGTGGCATCTTCCAGGGTGTGCCAAGCTCACCCCAGCTGGTTTTCCGGATGCAGAAGGGATCACAGCCAACAGCCACTCCTGTCACTGAGGGATGCTTCCCAAGCTTCCCTTCCCAGGCACCGGTGCTCTTTAGCTTAAAAGCTGGGTGATCAAACCATGCTTGGCGGTCGCTAGGCTTAGGAGGAATTTACATCTGAATTTCACAGCTTGGGTCCAACTCCCTAACAGGCAGAACATAAAACGCAGTGAATGCTTCCCTCTTTTGAGTGTGGATCTACACCTCGAGATGAAATTCTGTGGCTAAAATGCATCTCTGCTTCAAAGGAGTAAGCACAAGTCGAACGCAATAAACCCAGGAAGGGGAAAAATTGAAAATATCTCAGTGGGAAAAGACAAGGCCTCACATGTCTGCAGCTCTCATAGCACTTTGAAACGTAACAGTGCACAGAAGAAGCCGAGTTCACGTCTTGAAATCAATCCTAGCTGATGGGAAGGGAATTTGTGAGTGATAAACCACTTACTTGAAGGGGCTCTTAAGCAAAATCCCACAGGGATGCCTTAAATTGGACACTTTACGGCATGATCATAGAATTCTAAGGTTGGAAGAGACCTGTAAGATGCCCAAACCCAACCACCAACCCACCCCACCATGCCCTCTGACCACATCCCTCAGTGCCACAGCTTCGTACCCATCGTGCAAAGGCACCTGGGGAGGTGAGGTCGGCTGGGAAGGGATTTGCTGGCCACCCCAAGCAGGAACCTGTTTCCATCCCTCCCAGAATAGCTGAGGCTCAGCTAACTACAACCATTTAGAAGTCAGGAACCGAGTGCAGGTGATGTTCAAAGCTTCCACCATAGCTGACAAAGTGGTGAATCTTAATGAGCAGCCTTGAGCTTCTTAGGGTACAGTGGATCACCCTCCTGAGAGGGGCACACTCAATGGCCATCACTGCTAACACCCAGGGCAGAACTCCCAATTTGCTCCCAGGTGGAGCAAGGAGGCATCCAGTAACAGTGAGATGCGTGGGTCTGACCTCCTGCTTCTACACACACTGCCCTATATCTGGATGCAGCCACTGCCAACGTCTCCAAAACATGGGATTTAACATCCACGTCTCAGCACTGACACACGCAGGCTCATGCAGTGTGACCTTGCCTGCCCACCACTGAACCTGGGCACCCTCACTGCGAGTTCACACTAAATCCAACAAGGAACAAGCTACACGTTTGCAAATATCGAAGGCAAAGTTGTTTGGGGAGAGTTCAGCACCTTGGGTTGGGGTTTTCTTTTTTCATCCCCCCCCTTCCTTTTTAAGCTTTGTCAACACCAACTGTGCTTTCCTTCCTGGAAACCGTATAATGATGAGAGAAACTGTTTATTTTTCTCTTTAAAGGGATGAAGTATGTCTCTCTGATATTACACACGTCCATAAAAACGATTTATGGGATTGAGTGGACGGGTCACACGATGCCCTTTGCCTGCCCAAGGGAAGGGGGGAAGAAAGGTCACTCTGGGGTGAGATTTTCAAGTGTTTCTTTGCTTCTCAAAGGCTTTTGTATGAAATACCATTGGAGTGCAGGCAGCCAGGACTCGAGAGACCGAGCTCTCATGGAGCTTGCAGGCAACAGCGCTGTGTGGTCTGAGCACAGGGCTGGGCAGGGACCTGGGGCAGCAGCATCACAGGACGTGCTGCATGCTCTGCTCTATACACACATATGTACATGGATGGAAAAGGACAGAAACAAAGAAAACTAGGACAAGGGAAAGGAGGCAGAGTCCAGCTCATGTGACCCCTCTGCCAAAGAAAGCAGCCAGAAATAAAGCAGTGCCGGAGACGGTTGTTAGGGATGAGATGGAAGCAGTTAGCTTTTGCCTGTTTGTTTTGTTGACGCTGCCGGATTTTTGGCAGGGGAAAAGAGAATGGGGCTCTAAGCACTTGTCAGCATGGGCTCATCTTGAGAAAAAAGATGGTGCGAGACAAATATAATTGCATTTGTTAAGGGAGTGGTGGAGGCAAACAGACAGGGAAGGCAGCGGATGCTGCTTGCTCCAGCATCAGCTAATCTTCCAAAACACAGCCCTGGAGGATGTGCTCAGCCGCAGCCACAAGATCTGGGGGCAGCAACACACACACCCACAGCGCCTCCAGCATCACAACTAACCACCAAGGCAGAGAATGAGACATAGCCCGCCCAGCAGAGGCAGATTGTGTCTGACAACAGGCACTGAGCACAGCAATGGTGTCCCCTCTGGACATTAAGGTTGGGGAGCATCCAAAGAAAGCGTCGAGCACTGCGATGGGGCAGGAGGAAGGCTCCTCGTGGGGTTACACCAGAGGGAAAGGGGTTGATGGGAGGACAAAAGGTGGCTCAGGTGCCCCAGTGCCCTCCTGCAGACCTCTGGGTACCCAGGTGACTGAGGAGCATCCATCTGCTCAACCTCACCTCCTGCCTTCTCCAAAAGACACCTCTGTATCTGATCAGCTTACACCAGAGATGGCTGAAAGGAGTGCATTTCCCCCTTCCCCTCACTCTCTTTTTCTCCTCTGGATTTACGACAGCGCCGCAAAACCCAGACCTCTATTCCTGGAAGCGCAGTGCTGGCTGGGAAGCCCTGCGGCTGGCAGATGCACCAGGCCATTAACCCCATGCATACAGGAAGCAAAGGGACAGCCAAGGAGAGCAGAACCCATGGTTCTGCAGTTCCCAATCACTGCCATTGGGTCCCACAAGGACTGAGGACCCTGCATTCTCCAGGAGGTCATCCTCCCAAGCACTTATGCAGCTCCCAAGCCCCTGATCCTGCCTCCCCCTACCACCCTGGTACTGAAGTCCCACAGCACCTTGCAAGATCAGCCTCTAATTAAACCACTCCATTGACAGCCTGCAAGTTAGCTATGGCTCATTATCCTCACTTAAGCAACTGGAGAAACTGAGGAAAGAGAGAAAGATTAAAGGATTTGCTAAATCTTCAGCAGCAGTCAGTGGCAGCGAGGATGCAGCAAGCCCAGAGACCATAAAACTCACCTCTAAGCACGGGAGAGATTACAGGCACAAACTGCAGCACTTGACTGGGGTGCTGAGAATGAACCCAGTGAGCACTGTGCCCCTTTTAACACCTCTGGGTCCCCACTGCTGTGCCCACGGCACCCACGGGCTGCGGCTGCGTCTTTGAGGAGCTGAAAATGGCGCTGATTTCCTCCAAGTGAGCTGGCAAGGGCGATAAATCAGCTGCAGGAAGGGCTGGAGGAGCAGAGGGCCCCCGGGAGAGGCTGCAAAGCCCAGGCATGGGGAGGGAGAGATCTGAGAGAGGCAAACGAGGGCTTGGGAGAGTGGAGTGTAAAGCAAAGAAAGGAGACAGGAGAGGAAAAAGCAAGAAGATGGGATATTACTCCCTCCTTATCCCTTCTGCTGCTCTGGATCATATCCTCATTACCCCCTCAATGCCACTTTGCCAATCATCATTCGGTTATTATTGCTCCTGATGACAAACTATTGCAGCTAGCGCTCCCTCGGCAGCAAATCCCTGCCTCCATCCCCTGCCCCGTCATGGCCATCCTGCTGATTGCTGCAGCGTGACTGGGAGGAAGGGATGGGGATGAGGAAGCGATGAAGGCGAACGCACATCCCAACCCTCCACAGCAGGGTGAGAAAATGCCTCCCTTAACAGAGAAGATAGGGACGGGGGGGCTGTCTCCTTCTGAACCCATGTTTTCCAGTTGGGATGGATTCTCCATCATCAACAACGTCTCTGCTCCCAGCAGATGTGCAGCCCACGAGGCCCAGGTGCACAGAGGGAAACAAAAACAACGCTTCAAGCGAGGCTTGTTCATTTTTTTTCCCCTCTGCTTATCTCTTTCCTTGTGTTCTGTTTGTTATTTCAGTGCAGATGGGCTGGGTTTAGGAACAGACAGGATTTGCTGCGGCCGCACTCACTTCTACCTCCCAAGGAAAAGAAACACAGCAGCACAGGTGGGAGGTTTGCTCCTGTAAAACAAAACTTGTGGCCACAACAGGGATGACGTCCCACCAAGGGCTAGGAAGTTCAATTCAGAATAAAAGCCAACCCCAATACGGGTTTCCATCCCACAAGCCCCAAACCCCAGCAGCCCACAGCCCCCCACAGCCCGCCCTGCAGCAGCACCAAGGCGCAGGCATGGAGCAGAGCTTTGGGGGCAGATCGGTTGCCTTTCAGCACTCCATCTCCCCAGTGCCTTGGCAAGGCAGCCGAGCAGGGAGAGCCCTCCAGAGGTGGGAAATGGGGGCATCCAGTTCGTCTCATAATGACATCAGGCTCACGTTGGAGCGTCGCTCCTCTGAGCTTCACCTTGCAAATAAATAGCTCTGAATCGCAGCCAGAAGCAACAGGATCTTTCAAAGACATTATCTGGAAGCAGTCAGTAGAATGCACCTAAAGTCTCATTAATCATCCCGCCGCTTACAGTACTTCTTAATGGCTTTTATGGTTTATCCTTTGAACGCCAACAAAGAGTGCGATTTCTCCTGGCTTATTCTATTAAACAGAAATCAATATCTAATACAAATGTGCCGACGGTGGGATATTTGGAAAGGCCGAGGAGGCACCTGTCGTGCTTTTCTCCTCTCCTCTTTGATTCGAGCAGGATGGGAACAGCCACTCAACATAAAGAAGCAAGAGGGGCAGGAGCAGTGTAGGGAGGTTCTCATCTCTGTAAGGGCTCCTGTATTTTGAGCAATGGCTGCGAGGCAGCTGAATCAACACTGAGCAGAGATATAAATAAGCTTCTAGGAGGGTGGTCTCAGGAGCTGGAGCTTGCTATTAGTACTGGGGAGCTGCAAGCCTTTTGCTCTCCATTGGACATGAGTCTGGAAGGCAGAAAGGAGAGGGGATCCGCTTTGCTCTGCTGGCTGGGATAAGCATGCTGCTTCAGGACACGACTGATCCTCTCCTGGCAGTGCTTTCCAGCCCAGCACAAGCATAACCCACCAACCCAGGCACCATGAGAGGGGCCCAGCCACGAGACTGAAGCGGCTCTGGGATTTAGCAAGCACAGCTCAGGGCTGGCTCCTACACTTAGAGCAACACGACTCTAAACAGCTACAACAAGCGGCATTAACCACATCGGAAACCAATTCTGAGATCCTAATAGAAAATGAAATCTGTATTTGTTAAAAACCACTTAGAGGGTTTGGAGCGTTCTTTATATTCCTCGTTCAGAAACACGCTGTTAAGTAATTTGCAATTTACCAAATTTAAACAGTTAAGAAAATCCTTCCTGAAAGCATCAAGGAAGACAAATCGTATCGCCCCACAAAACGAGCTGATTCACCCATAGCTTTCAATGGCATCCATCGCCTCACAGCACCAGAGGGGGACCCACCCCCCCCACCCAGTGATTCCAAACACACCAAACACCCCAAAGCAGGTGGGAATAATGGAGATCGGGCAGCAGTACCTGCACGTGGTTGTGCTTCCTGCTGAGGCTGAGGCTTGGATATCTCATCCTTGCACATCCCATCTGGGTGCAGCTGGCTCAGGCCATGCACCGCAGCGATCCCACCAAGGCTTCAGCAGCTTGGCTCTGCCTGACCTCAGCTCCAAACCTTTTGCAGCTCAAAAGATGCTAGCAAGCAGATACGGAGGAGATCAGACGCAGAGCTGGAGGAAAGACTTCAGGCAAAGGTTCAAAGCAGCTTAACGCTCAGAGCCCTGCCCAAATCCTAGGCCAAGGGAAGGGGAAGAACAGGGGGAAGCAACCAGCAACCAGCACAGGCACTTGCATGAGCCCCCCTGTGTCAGTGCGTGTGGCACCCTTCTGCAGCACCCTATGGTATTACTTAGCATGGCTGATTGCACTCACTTCCTTCTTCCCCTCCAGAAAGTTTCTCTTTGGGGAGAAAAACAAGGAGCAGAACTGTTACGGATGCTCGAGGCACTTAGCTACACGTAGCAACCCCGAGCCTGCCAGAAACATCCTTGCACAAGTGATGCTTCCAAAATTAACTCCCTGCTCTCGGCATGTTTGAAAGGGAAAAAAAGGCAGAAAAGAACACTGCACCTCTCAAATGGCAGCGCTCAGCTCTGCTACAGCACTGCCATGAACCAAAATGCAACAGCATCCCAATGCTCGATACAAACTGACAGGGGCCCTGGCTTCCTCTGTATCATACCTCACATCTCACATAGAGTCATAGAATGGTCTGAGCTGGAAGGGACCCTCAAAGGCCATCTGGTCCCACTTCCTGCAGTGCACAGGGACACCCACAGCTCCATCAGTGCTCAGAGGCCCGTTCCCTGACCCTGGGTATCTGCAGGGATGGGGCATCACCACCGCTCAGTGCCAGTGCCTCACCGCCCTACTTGCTACAAACTTCTTCCTTATATCCAACCAATCTCCCCAGCTTGGAGTCCAGGTACCTGGTGAGCACACTCTGTCCCCTCGGTGCTCACACATGGCCAAGCAGGGTGCTGCTGCACTCACCAATAGGAGAAGGGACTGAACTGCAGCCCTTCAGCCTTCAGGTGAACGGAGGGAGGCGAGGCAAGAAAACACCATTTGTTGGCAATGCAACAAAAGGTCATTTATTTTTCCTTCCCAAGGAAAGATGTCTCCAGCTTAAATCATGAAGGCTGCTGGCACTGTTCTGCTGCCTATCTGGATCTCCTTATTTATTTATTTGGCTGCTGCACCGTCTGCCCATGCATCACCACCAGCCTGTCTGCAGCATCACTCCATCCCGAGGCGCTCCTGCTTCGGCCGGCCCGACTCCAAGGCAGAGCCCACAGCCAAAGCAAACACCCCCAGCATCTCTCCTCCAAACAGAGAGGCATTTTAATAATTTAAAGCTTTATGGCTCTCTCTGGTTGCTTGGTGAATTATTCACAAATTTCACAGTGACAACAACAACACCGCCCACCTGCGCGCACACGGAGCAGGTGCACCTACACAAAGAGAGCTGCTCTTTACAACTTCAGAGATGCTAAATCATGTCAAAGAGAAGGGATGAAAGACAGGGGGAGGCTGCCAGTCTCCAATCACATCCTCCGCTCTTCCTCTCGAATAGCTGAACGCTCCGGGTGATTTTCGCGGGGCATGTGACGATCGCAGACACTTCTGCGGTGCACAGGTGTGAAAAAGGGAGACAGGAGGGAGAATAAAACCTGCTAACACTTCACTCGGGCAGCGGCAGTGAAGGCAGGTGCTTTTTTTCCCAGCTGCACAGAGCTGTGAGGAACAGGAGGGAAGCAGCAAGCAGCCGAGCCGGCTCAGATCCCAAGCATGCTGCCTTCAGCCTCTGCACCCTGCAATGTGAGGAGGACTCCAGCAGTGAGTCAGCTCTGTTCCTGCAGCAGACAGGTATTACGCTGGCAGCAGCTCAGTGCTTGCTTTTCAAAACTTCTGTAAGCCAGGGCTGCCTGCTGCTGACAGGCTGCGACAAGGATTGTAAGCAACCAAACGGGCTCATGCCAGCCAAAGATGCTCTTTTTTTTTTTTTTTTTTTAATGGTCCTTTTTCTTTCAGAGAAACTGAAAGCGGGAGCACCTGAGAGATGGGTTTGTTTGCTGTCAGAAGGGCTGAGATAAGGACCATCTGGTGCAGAAGGTGCTGGGTGAGCAGCTGAGGGCAGAACCCGTCCCGTTGGACTTGAACAAAACCCGAGTGGTACAACAGGGCTGGGAGAGATCCTTAGCAACAGCAAAATTAAAGAGAGAGTTTCTGAGATATCATAAATCAGCAATTTCTGCAATGTCAGATATTAGCAATGAGCTTTGTGGCTTATATTCTAACTAGACGTGCACAGACACACACACACACACACAAACGCATACATATACATGGCTTCCTATTTGCTCAGATTCTTCCACAGCTTTGCCTTGCTCCCCACCTTCGGGGAGATGCTCTGCCCACCCCCCCACTGCCCATCCCAGGACACACACAGATGAGCTCCTGTTTCCACAGGGTGAGATGGGCTCTCCATTTCTCAGCATTGAAGAACTGCCCCGCACCAACACTCAACCCCAACCCCCCTTCCCCAGTGTTTCCAGCATCAGCCAGCTCCCCACACTCACCGGGATACATTCTGCAGCGGTGCTGTGGTGACAGTGGGGAGGTGATGCTGGTGGGTGAGGTGACAGCCAGCAGGATTTATCGCCCCAGGCTTTGGGAAGAGAATCCAGCCCAAACTCAGCTGAGCACAGAGGTTTTTGCCTCTGCCTGAGCGTGCAAGGGACGTGACCTTTTCTGAAAACTCTGGTTATTTATTTTGATAATCCTTTTGTTGGAATAAACGCTTTGCTCCCACCGTGGCCCCAAGGTCGTTGGAGTTAATGAGGAGAGGAGAAAGGCCAAGAGAATGGGATTTGTCCTTTGCAACTGAGTGCATTAGTGTAGGAGAGGTGAAATGAGGGGGCTGGACTCTTTCTCCTCTGCTTTCTACTCGAAAAAAGCCAACAACAGCAACACACAGCCACACAATAAATCTCTTTTTCTATCTCCTCCTCGCTCTTCTTTCTTTACCCCTTCTTTTTGTCATTGCTTTCCTTCAGCCTTCTCTAGCTAATCGTATCACCTCCATGCTGAAACCACTGCACACCACCTGCTGGAAGGAGACTGATGTCCACGCACTGGATTCCCATGTGGGACAGCCCTAAGGTACCACTGACCCCATCCAAGGACCTCTCACCCCTCTACAGACACTACAGCTCACAACTGCCCTTTGAAAGCAGCGGGGTGGAGAGGAATCCGCGCACCTCCCTGCTCCAATGCAGCCATTTTGGTGCAGAGATCTGCAAGAGGAATATTAAGCTCGGTCTGAATGCAGCAGCCTTGCTTAAGATTTATGAAGGATGAAGGAAGGAAGATTCTGAGGCAAAGCATCATCTCAAAATAACTGCCGAGTCCTGGCGGGTATAAAAGATCTGTCCATAAACCAGTTTGTCATCACCAGTCAATAAAAATGCAAGCAACAGGAGATGGAGGACGCGATAGCTGCCATCCCTGGTCCTTTGCAGCACAGCCACACGATCCCAGCCAGACCCACGGTGCACGGCTGTGTAAGGGCAACAACACGGTCGGTCCTGCCCTGAATATATGTCCCTCTCCCCAGAATGTAAAGGTGAGCGTAGATAACGCTCAGCAGCAGCTTTAGAGCTGCCAAAAATAAGCACCACCAATTAATTAACCCACTACCCAGGCAGCACCGGGATGGGCAGGGGAAAAGGATGCAGGAACATCCCATAAAAGCAGTGGAGCAGGAGTCAGCACACAGCCCTACAGCCACCCCTGCCCAGCTCTCTGCTGTATTCTCCAACGTGCAATTAAGTCATGTTTTAAATAGCTCAGATGATGGAGTGGACTCCATAGGCTTTGCAATCTCTCAGACAGGAGGATTTCTTCCCCTGCATAATTATTTATTCCCTAATGGCGCTTATCAATCCACCTCTCCTCATCTTCAAACCCAACGGATCGGTGGCCCCATCCCTCTCAGCTCATCCTGCAGCCCCGCTCAGCAAACATCCCATCGTGCGGGGCTACAGCGACGCTTTGCAGCGTGCCAACTCTTTGGGATGCCCCATTCTTTGGGGGAAAGACCCAAAGGATGACTCACAGAAGAGCTTTACCTTCACCCACCTTTACTCACCCACGATGCTCCCACGCCAGCTTCAGCCATGCACTCGCCTGCATCCTCTCTCTTTATTTTCCATAACCTTCTGCCCAAACAAAGCCCCGCCATCTCTTCTCATTACTGATCACTCGCATCAACCTCCCAGCAAACACTCTGGGGCCACTTGGCTATTAACAGGGCACTAACAGCAAGGCAGAGGAGGATATATTAATATCTAATAAGAGTGATAGATGATGTGAACCGCTCAGGCACTCCAACTCAGGTACTCATGTCAGGTACTGGAGCTAATTTAAAATAATAATAATAACAACAATAATAACAACAGCAGCAGCTGCTGCCTTCATTTTCCAAGCCAATTGATTCCTCAGCAGGAATGCCATCTTGACAGATTTATTTTGATCGAATTGTCTAATTGAATACAGTTCTTGTTTCCCTTCACTTTGTGACCTTTCACGGCCGTGAAATAAATGCGATTTGGAGAATTACTCCTTGGCAGCAGATTCAGTTCCTTCAGGGCTGGGGCAGCTGCTTTGTCTCTCTGCCTCGCAGTCCCCATTCCCGGGGGTTTTCAAGAAAAAGGTGGATGTGGCACTGAGGGATGTGGTCAGCATGGCGGGGATGGACTGATGGTTGGACCTGGGGATCTCAGAGGTCTTTTCCAACCTCAATGATTCCACGGTGCTTCCAGTCTAGTGGAAAGAGCTTTGCTCCCAGCCCTGGGATGCTACAGGAATTAGATCCACCATCCATTCCCCTTGCCTGGCGGAGACACAGGGTGTCAGAACCAGCAGCCTTCACCCAGTCAGCCCTCCTCCCTTGGGCTTCCCAAGCACAAGACTCCTCCCAACCACCAGACCAAGCCTGGTCCAGTGTTTGGCTACCCTGCCCATGGCAGGGGGTTGAAACTAGATGAACATTATGGTCCTTTTCAACCCATCCCGTTCTGTGGCTCTCCAAAGCACATCCAGGGAGCCCTGCAGTGCCAGACACGAGGCGACGTTTCCCATCAATTTCACAGGAGCCGAGTCTCAGAGATTAAAAATAACCAGACCCGATCCCTCGCAGACAAACGCTCCGTCTGCGCGCCAAGAGAGGTCCTGGTGAGAAGAGTTGCAGCTGAATCTTTTATAATAATATCAATCAATATTAAAAATGTATGGTCTCGCTCAATTTTTAAAGCATCTCAAATTAATCTTTAAACACAACTATTTTGCTTAAACCAAAGGCTTTGGTTTGCCTGAGAATGGTATTTCTGTCTGCTCCCCCGGGCTCGTGCCAGGTATTGAGAAGAGGTCTAATAAGTAAGTAAATAACACACATCCAGCAGAATTCCCCAGAACCACAAACGGGGAGGGAAAGCAGAACTTTCCTCAAAATCCATTATTGACTTAACAGCAAAACTGGCTTTATCTGTGCAGCGTGATAGGCCCTACAGACAATATTAAATGAGCCCAATCTACAGGGTTTAGGCTGGATAAAGAATAGCTACTGCAGCTTGAGATGAAGGCAGAGGACCGGGTGATGGTGAGGCACTGGCACTGCTGCCCAGAGATGCTGGTGATGCCCCGTCCTCAGAGGTGCTCAAAGTCAGGAAGGATGAAGCTCCAGGCAGCCCAAAGAGAAGCCAGAGAGAGCAAAGAGCCATGCCCTCCATCACCCCATTGCCAACACAAACACAGAAATGCCTGGGAAGGGGGGGGAGGACAAAAAAAGCACTCAGCCAACAGGGGCATCCTGGTGACAGTGCCTCTAATGTGTTCTGGGAAACGTGGCATTTTGACGGCGAGACTTCTGCCTCACTTGCCGTTTAATGTTAAGAGGCTTGTACAGTCAGCAGCGTTTAAAGAGTAATGACTGTTTTCATGGTAAATGCTCTGTTAAATAACCCTGGATTATTGTGTTGTGTTAGTGCATATATAAAATGGCATCTCAAAAAAATAATAATTGTTTTAGAGCTAATTGATGTTTTTAACCAGCTCCGTGCGCGGAATTTTTATTTGGTGGAGGGACGGGCTGCCGTCAGGAAGATGGCAAAGAAGACAGGGAGGCTTCAGCCTAACAAATCCAGTCTGTCTGGTGGCCAGGACTGCTTCTGAGAAGGTTTGAGCCATCTGCACTGAAATGCCAAAGGGACTTCTGCATCCTGAGTATGCACGTCTCCAAAGAGCCCCAAACACAGTCAGTGAGACGCTGGAGAGTCGTCACTGCAGGGCCACCATTGCTCTCAGCCCTGGTTTCAGCATCTACTTACAACATCTCTGACCTCAGCTGCAGTTGTCCACGCAGTGGTATTTCAGAGTCACCTGGAACTCAGGGAATGTCACTCCCAGAGGATGACACAGAGGCAGTGCTGATCCTCCACCCCTGTCTACCACTGCAGACAGCAAAACAAACCTGTTAGCGGCACGGGGCTGATGAATCACTGCTGAGCAATCCTGCTGCAGGAGCTTAACCATGGCTGCTCCAGCAGGGATTTGGTTGGCTCACCTCCCTCCCCTCCATCTCCTTGAGGCCGGCCTCCTCACCAAGGCACACAGATCACAACCTTTGGGCCAGAAAGAGCCACTCCGGGACCCTCGTGCTGAGCATGCCATGATTCTGATCACATTCAGTGCAGAAGGATCTTGAGCACATTTGTTCAGGCTGCCCAGCTCCCTGTTTCCGCCCCGCGCAGTCTGCAGGCACTTCGCTCCTCCATCAAAGAGCAGAGAAGTACTCTTGCTTTCAAACCTGAAGCCTTTGAGCTGCTCTGGCAGCAGCAGCTTGGCTGACCCTTGGCTGGAGGCTTGCAGGGCACTCAAGCAGTCAGCTGAGTCCTGAAGCTTCACAGAGGCAGTGACTTTTTGGATGTGAAGTTAATCACACGAGCACGAGTCTCGGAGTTGCCGGAAGGGAGAGCGGGGCCATCAGAGACCACAGTTAAAAGTCTCAACAATCTCCTAAGATCTCCGTATCCAGACACCAGTGAGCTCAGATCACAGGGTGAATTGCAGCTCCTGGGGAGCACCTGCTGGGTCACTGGGTCTCATCCCTTGCAGTCAGGCAGATGATTAATCCAAAGGGTCCTCAGCATCCCCGCTGCACGGAGCAGCACGGAGCAAACAGCTCCTAACAAACCACAGACATGCAGTGCAGAGGCCAAACGCCACCAGCTCTGATTCCTCACAAGAAAGGAGAGGAGATGAAAGCTATTGCTGTGCCCCAGACCCCAGCAGCAGCAGGGAGCGTGTAGAAGGAAAGCACTGAAGTGAAGCATGCTCCGAGGTGTGCAGATGGGCAGGGAGGAAAGCTGCGTGCTCCTCCAGCATGGCACGAAATAATTGGGCTGTAGAATCTCAGCAAAGACTGCCAGACAGGAGAGCTCAAGACCACAAAGCTGCTGGTTTGAAGTTGCTGCTCGCCCTTCAAAATCACTCCCATCCCTGTCCGTGCTAAGAGAGCATCCTTGCACCATGGCACAGACCTTGCAGCCCATCCCAGCTCCCTTGCAATAGGAGTCACCAACTTTTTGCAGCCCTCCCCAGCTACGAGAGACTTGCAAGAGCAGCCAGAGATAGGTTTGAGCTGATAGCCTAAGAGACACTGCCCTCCTTCTTGGAGAGGTGATGAGAGCAGTGCCCTTTCTTAGCATCACCCCATGTACAGACTGATGTTACAGCCGCTGGATCACCCAGATAAAGCTAAATCCAGCTCTGTGCACACCGACATCATGACTCACAGCCTCCATGAAATGAGATACAGAGGGAGATGCTGAGGTCAAAACCTCCTCACCCACATTTTCTCCCCACCTTATCTCCTGCTAAACCGCATTTCAGAGCAAGCCATCCCCAGCTCAAGGACAGGACAGCTGTCCAATTCGCTCTCTTTCTCTTCAGAGGGAGCCCTTCCTTGCTCCCAAGGCTCTGTCTCTACCTCCTCTTTTCCTCGGAGGCATCTGGACCCCAGGAGGACGCTGCCCTAATGGGTTCCATCTCATTACTGCAGCCGCAATGTCAAACTCTGTCTCTCTCCATCCCTTCAGCATCTGTCTCTGCGGTATCTAAGTGCCTCAGATGAGTAGAAAAGTCTCTTTGTGTGTTTTCCCAACCCTTGGCCATACAAGCACCATTTAATCAAGCCCAGTAATGAAGCAGAAACAAGTCAGAGCAGGCAGTGCAGTGACACAAGGGGACAGCACAGCCCTGGAAGAAAAGAGAGGGACCAGCAGCTGACAAAGGGAAAAGCAGCAAGCAAGGGTCCAGAGAGCTCTGAGATCCTGCAAAGGCCCAAGCTCTCAAATAACCCTCAACCTATAACTTGAAGGTGGGGTTGTCAGCACTGCTCCCTGCGCAGGGGGGCTATTTATTGGCCCGTGGTCCTCAGGCTCATCCTCCCACCTGACAAAAACAGCACAACCCACCCCCAGCACCCCTAAAAACAATCACTGCAAGCCCTGCAAACAGCATTACACATTACACAATGATCTCATCTGCTACAGAGCGAACAGGGATGTGCACAAGTGCAGGATTACCACAGATGTACCCATCTCTGCAAGTCACCCTGGGCAGAGAGCAGCTCTGCCTGCACAGCGCCTGTCCCAGCTGCTGTAAATGCTGACAGCCCCTCACTCAGCAGTACAACAAAATGCTTGCTCGGTAATAAAAATTATTTAAAATTCATACCTACATTGGGAAATTATTCAGTAAACTCTAATTACTTATCAAAAGCCGCGACGATATTTTTTAAGGAGAGGGAGTGCCCATAAATACAGAGCCATAAATAAACTGCTCCTCAGTAGCACGAATTAATTTGTATTTAATTGCTAGAAATTGCTATCAATTACCAAACATTCCTTGCAGAATAGGCAAATCCTTTTAAGAACAATTTCAATTGCTAATTGGAAGTCATTTTTATTTGTTTGCCTTCTTTCTCATCTCCCAACTCCTGCAGGGTGAGGCACCCATCCCACTCTGCAGGATCCGGGCTTCAAGGTAGGAGCAGCGAAAGAACTGTGAGTTACAACCAAGGATCTGCTCCTGAGATCTGGGAGTTGTACATCCAATATCAAGCAGAGGAACACCTCCCAGGGAGCATTCGTCTCACTTGTATGCAGACAGAGCAGCTCAGCTGAGGCAAAGCAATGCAGACGCTGCAGGGAGCATCTCCAAACCCAACCCGTGCTGTATTGCTCCTCTCCAGGCACCGACCCTGCCCTCTGTCAGAGGTTGCCCATGCATATGCCGTGCAGCAGGAGACAGCACGCCGAGCAGCCCCAGCATCGCTTCTGATTCATTTTCTGGTGTTTTCTGCTTTGCTGTTGGCATAACATCCTATCAGCACAGTTAATTACATCCACGCTGAGTGTGAAGGGCAGGCTGATTCCCAGAAAGAGCCGCAGGCCATGCGATCCATCCCACTGCTCTCACAAAACAACCTCCACGTCTGCTGACAAACCACAGCACGGCTCTCCCCGTACAAACCGCCCTTATGCTGCTCTTCCACTCACCCCCAGCTGTCAGCTCCCACCCCACGCCCAGCATCACTGATGGGAAATCAGGCTAAGGCTGCAGTACCCATCCACATCACCCAAACAGGCAGCAGGGATGCCTCAAAAGCGGTCATGCAAGCATGGAGGATGGAAAAGAAGAGGGGGACAAGTTGGATTATTGTGCTGCATTTGTGAATCTCCCAGTACAAGGCAATTTAAAGCTACCTGAGGGTCCTCCAGAATCGGAGAATGGCAGAATCAATAAGGTTGGAGAAGACCTCAAAATCACCAAGTCCAACCCAACCCCATCCTCACCATGCCCACTGATCGCATCCCAGATGGAATCATTCAGTCATTAAAGCTGGAAAAGACCTCAAGATCGCCAAGTTCAACCGAATCCCATCCCTGCCATGCCTACTGACCACATCTACATCTATAGACACATTTGGGACAGAGGCAGGACATGGATGTAAGCCCTCAGCCTGAGGGGTGACCTGAGCACTTTCTGAACACAATATGCAGTGGGAAAGCACCGTGGCTCCAAGAGCTCATCCCACTGTGTGGAAACAGAGGTACATCTGTGGGTAAACTGGGATGGGACGTGCTGGAAGAGCTGCTGGTACCCATCACTGCAAAGCAGAGGGACTGGGGGTCCCAGGGCTGTGAGCCCAGCATCAAGGCATCACCACCCCAGCCCCCAGGACCAGGGTGACACTGACATGGAGCCATGTGACACCCGTGACAAGTGGAGCAAATGCCATCGCATCTCCGCTCACCAGAACAGGCCTTCTGTGTCTAATCCATCATATTTGATGCAGATCTCTTACCCTGAAGTGTTGTCAATGAGGATTTAATTTAGCGCTAATTAGACAAATATTGCATGTTAAACAGCCATTGATTATTAAGAAACAGTGAGCACGGTTGAGCCGTGCAGCGTGCGGCGGACACGCCGTGTTATATCTGGGATGAGGCTGGTAAATGTCTTGCTGTTTCTAATCATCAGCTAGTAATTAATGTCCAATAACTTGTAACTTGGTTTATCATTATAGATTTAGGAAGCCAGCAATGGTACAGTATGTTAATTAAACATCAATTGATTATTTAAGGCATATAAAGATTTAACAGCTAGGTGATAGATAGACAGAGTTGTTAAACTTTAATAACCGTCACACATTCCCCTGTACTATTAACTTAATGACAAAGAGTCTTGTTCTTGAAGATAACTTTGGAGTGTAAGCTGCAGAGGCACATGGCTCTGAGCAGCCCCGTGCTGAGGACCTGAGTCTTCTGCTATGGAGGAGAGGAACAGAAATCAGGGCACTGGGAGTCCTCACTGTGCTGCCATAGACATCAGCCCTGGGGCAGGGAGGCGGGATGCCCAAGGGACCCGCCAGCATCCCACCTGCCTGCAGGAAAATGGATCAGAATAGACACGCATGGGCTGAAGGCTGCAGAGATCCCCATGTAAGATAACGAGCAGCAGAGATCGTTAAGCGTTGGCAGCACTGCAGGAGCACACCAAGCCCTGTGCCCACTCTGCAGCCCTGAGCTCTACAGGTGGGTGCTGACCTAGAGCAGTTTGCTGGGAGGGTTCGGAGGACTGCGCACCTACAGCGTGGGAGGAGAAGAAAGATGAGAGGCTGAAGCCTGCGGATGAAATGGAAAAGCTAAATGGCTTCTGAAGGGAAAAAACCTGCTGGACTCAATGGGTTTGGCAGCACCCCGCTAAGTGCAGCATCAGGCTTGAAAAACCATTGCAGCACGGGTTTCAAAAAGCAAGAGTGAGCGTGGGGCAGGGGTCAGAGCTCAGCCCCAGCAGGACCCTGCAGCCAGGGCTGGGCCGCCCGCATGGCTCTTGGCTGGGGAGAGCTGCAAATGGCCCAACAAAATGAAGGTTTGAGGCGTGAACCTGGCCTCAGGCTGTCACTAAAAGCCATGGGGCCACAGCATAACCCCCAGTACAGGAGCTGTGCTGTAAATTCATCCTCCAGTGGGTGATGGGAAGGAAAAGCAAGCAGATCTTACAGTGAATGCAACGTGCTTCTCTCTGGACACCCCTACATGGGACATTGCGAGATGGAGTGCGAGACATCAGTGAGCACAGAAAGCAGAGGAACGACCCAAAGAGTTCTGCTGTGCTCAGAGGGGTTTACCCACTGCAGCAGGGACGTCAAGAGCAACGAGGCAAGGCAGGGAAGTGTCGTGGCAGATAAAGGATCCTTCAGGTAGGAAACAAAACCAGCTTTGGAAATCTCGGGGAAGTGAGTTTAAAGTCTCTGGAGGATATCAATTGAGAGTCTGTCACTTGGTGTCAGGATAACTTTCCGGACAGCTCTCAGAGCTCGTTAAGCTCCCGCTTGGGCTGCATTTGAGCTCTGTTGGCAGCGCTGTCTGCTGGCACAAATGTTGAAATTAGAGATGAGAAAGGCCCATGGGTGCCTCCTGCCTCAAAGCAAGGCGCAAAGCCTGAGTGATGCATCAGCCTTGGAAATTCTCCCCAAAGCATGGGTGATTGCACCTCTGGGACAAGCAGTGCCTGCTGTATGCAGTCCCAGCATCACCAACTATGGCCAAAGGGAGAAACTCACTGCTTCCCCCATAGCAGTCACTGCCTCTGAAGCCCTGCAAGCCTCCCACTGCTCCACCAGCTCCAGGTCCCCAACTTTAATTAAGTCCAAACAGCCTCATTGCAGGAACATGGGAGTAGAGGGTGACTCAGGCAGGGCTGGGACCAGCTGGCCTAATTACCATACAGTTAAGAATACTAATTAAAACCGGCCCACCCCCCAGTTATATATTATAATAATAAAAAAAACCAAATTAATCAATTCCACTTAGAGGGGTATATTGGAGTAAGGAGCAAGAGTGGGGAGGGTGGCAGAGGGAGAGATCAGATGTGACACGAATGCTAACAGCTTCCCAACGTAGCATTGCTGCAGCAAGCCCCAGGCCTGGCTGCTTCCAACAGTTACTCTGAGTCTCCTTGGAAATGGGTTTAATCTTTCCCTCTACCTGCTGCTGCATCAGAGCAACTCCTGCGAGCACACAAAGGACCTTAAATCTCTGCTTTAACTGCCTTGATTGAATTAAATGCAACCACGCCATAAAGCAGCCTCTTCATTTAAGGTGCAAGCATGGAAGCTTTCTCCTCTGCTCACGGCTCTCTCCCTCTTTCTGAAATGATGAGTTGCTCGCGGGTTATGCTCTTTTTAGAAAGAAAAAAAAAAAAGAAAAAAGTCATCTGATAAAGTGGGTTATAAAACTGGTGGTAGTAATAAAGGGAGAGCAAGGAGCCTGATGCAGAGCCGGCCGGGGAGGCAGAAAGCGCTGTAGGGACACAATATCTGAACTGTGATTAATATGTGACCCTGGGTGACTGGGGAGGGAGCAGCGCCCTGCTGAGAGGGGTGGAGGAACTGAGGGTGATGGTGGGGATCCTCAGTGTCACAGCCGAGGGAGGAGTGATGCCTATGGGTGGTGCAGGGGTGAAGCATCAGCAGTGGCTCAGCACAGCCACCAGTCCCCAGCGTGCACATCTCCCTGCTGAGCCACCCCACAGCTCCATATCCGACTGCTCATCCTCTCCCATGGTACCCAGGGATGTCCTGCTGCTCCCTGCCCCTCTGCCCACCAGAACCACGGCCTTCACCCGGGGCACAGACACGGCTATCGGCTCCTTTTTACGAGCCTTCATTGTTATTACCACCTATTTCTTTTTACATCCCTGCCAAAATACCAAACATTAATCTCCCTCGCTCCCTGCAGGCAAAACATGGGTAATTGGATTTATATGGGTTAGAAATTTGTTAGATTTTATATATACATATATATATATACACACACACATGCACGCGTAACAAACATAAATAAATAGGAGGTGGGGAGCTCTGCCGTATCCCAGCCCCACTACCAGCAGCATTCAGCCAAAGCCCGTTCATCTCCGGGATCACAGCTCCCCGTGCTGCCAGCTGGCTCTGATTTAGGAACTCATCTCTCAGCGCTGCTCTCCAGCTCCCCGATGGGAGTCACTGGTCCTGATTTTTACTTCCATTCCCTCCGTTTTTCCCTTTTCTCCCCCCTCAGAATCATAGAATCTTTTGAGTTGGAAAAGACCCTTTAAAGGTCATCTAGTCCAACCCCCTTCTTCCTCTTTCCTTTCTTGCCTTGACCATTCTCTTTTTCCACTCCTAACTTTGCCCCCTCTTGCACTTTTACCTCCGTCCTTTTCCAGCTAGAGCCAGCAGGTGCCAACACACACAGCAAGAGAAGAAAAGCCAACACAACCCCACACAGCCTGGCAGCCCCTCAACTTTGCACCAGCTCCTTGTTTCTCTGCTCCGAACTCCTCCTGCACCAGATGCAGCACCGGGTGCCAGCAAAATCCCCCATCACGACCCCATCCTGCTCCACGCAGCTGCTGTTTTCCTCCTCCTCACGGAGAAGCAAGCTTTGAGACTTGCTTGTATCCTGAGAAACGAGCCCATCCGTGAGCACAGTCATGGAAATAACTCATTTTAAGCAAATCTCAGGAAACATTCATAAGAAAACAGAAGTACAATACGCGAGGCTTTGCACCAAATGTCTGACCTTGAAGGGTTCTGTCTGTCAAGGAAGACAAGACACATGGAGGCAAACCTGCAGTAAACAACCCATTACAGGCTACGAATCACTGGCAGGGGCTGTGGGGGAATTATTTTTCTCATTAATAAAAAAAAAAAGAAGAAGAAGAAGAAAAAAAAAACCAGAACATCAGAACCCTCAAAGGCTGCTCGCAAGGACGGAAGGAGCAGTGATAGTCACCGCATCAGATATTCCTTATGAACTGCCTGCTCGGCTGCAGTATCTAAAGATTATCACTTAACACAATATGTCCAGCTGTTGTAAAGAGCATCTGCGTTGCAGGGCTGAGAAATGGAAGGCTCTGCATGGAGGAGGCAAACTGTGAGAGCAGCTGAGGGAACAGAGGAACTCTTTGGAAGCGGGGATGTGGCAGCCAGCCTCTGTGCCCCCATTCCCTTATGCAGCATTTACACCTAATCCCTTCCTAGAAACAAAGGCTGGCGCTCCTGGAGCAGCACGCTGATCCAGGGAAGGACAGCTATTACTGCTCACCAGCCAGGGGAGTTTATTATGCTTGCAAAAAGATTGCATGTACGCTATAGTGAACGGATTACTAACAGTTCAGTCTCATCCCCCGGAGCTGAATATCGCTGCTTGTTGCTATTTCTGGCTAGCAGAGCTCAACAACTGAGCGTGGAGGTTGGTTTCTCACTAGTAGGGGGACTTGTGTCCTGGCCTTCGAGGTGACAGCAAGTGACATCTCTGCCTCCTGGCACAGAGCTGGGCTGGGCCTGCTGCATTCTGCCGTGCATCCAGCAAGGCTCCAGCTGCAAAACACAGACCACTAAATGTGCAGCACTGCCGCTTGAGATGGCATCTGAGGCACCAACATCTCCAGTGGGGAACCAGCATCTGCACTGCGGCTCCAGCATCTGCACTGGGGAACCAGTATCTGCACCAGAGCACCAACATCTGCACCTTGGGCCTCCATCACCTGCACTGGGGCTCCAACATCTGCACCTTGGGCCTCCATCACCTGCACTGGGGCTCCAACATCTGCACCTTGGGCCTCCATCACCTGCACTGGGGCTCCAACATCTGTCCCCTTGGCCAAGGGCTGGCCAGGACGAGGCCCTCCCAACACCACCCTCCAGCAGTTGCAGCATTACAGTGAAATTAGCGGGCACTGTAATTATAACTATCAGGAGCAGATAAGACAAGTTAAATACCAGCTACCTGGGGAGAAATTATTATGCCAGCCAGGAGGATCCAAATGCCAGAATCTGTGGCTGTAATTTCACTGAGTCGCCAATTACAGCTCCTACATGCAGTGAGCTCTACCTTGGAAACGGCAGGTATATATTTAGCTGCTCCAGAAAACTTTTGGGGGAGGAGGGGGAGGAAAGGGGCAGCGATGGAGCAAGTCCTCGCTAATCTTCTCCCTGCTAATCCCCACGCTTTGAGCATCTGCACACAAAAAGCAGGAGCCTCTTCCCACTTCTCAGCACGGATTTAACAGCGGAGACGTGGCTGTGTTAATGCTCCTGTTCTCCAGGTTGCATGGGGAGTGTCAGCACCCCCATCAATGGCGAGGGAAACTGAGGGCTGGCAGCAAGCAAACCAAACCTGTGTGTGATGGCAATGCAGAAAGCAAGCAGCCAAGCTGACCTCTAGACTGCCCAGACCTACACCCACAGCCCACGGTCCTGCAGCTTGTATTCTGCAGGGAAACAGACTGCAATAGATGGTGACCAACAAAGAAAGAAATAAAACATAGGAGAAGCAGCAGCGGCAGCGTTGTCAGAAATAATTAAAACTATAATTGCAAAAATAAATGGAGGAAAGGCGTCTCGTGGTGTTTTATTCTGGCTTTTTTTTTTTTTTTTTTGCTGTTGTTGTTTGTAATTGGAATTGTTCTCATACTGGCTAATGGGCAAAAGACAGCCAGTCACTGGGGAGCTGGTAAAGCTACACCGTTCTTTTGGTCCTTTTTCTTGATGAGAAATGGGGGGGGGGTGCAGTGAATGGAAAGGTGGAGGGGGGCTTTGTGGGAAAAAGCCTTCAAATATAGGGAAAATGCATCTCTGCCATGTGCTTTAGTGGGAAACCCAGGTACAGATACCTGCTACTTTTGGTACAGTCAACCAGCTTTCTCTTCTAATTACCTCTGAGAAACAGCCACTGCTGCCCCCGACCTACAGATGGGGAAACTGAGGCAGGGAGCAGCCAAGGAACCCCCCCAGGTGCTGATGTCCCTGCAGTGACAGCTGAGCACAAGGCCCAATGCACCCATCCATCCCAGTGCTCCCTCCAGGCGCTCACACACACTGCCTCTGTCCTTAAAAAAAAGAAAAGAAAAAGAGCCAATATTTCTTAAATACAGATAAAACTATAAAGCCTTGAAATTTTGAGCAGCTGTTGTTTTACGTCTTTATGAACTGTACTGATGCCTGTTATAAAAGGTCGATTTGCTGGCAGCACCAGCAATACGACCCAATTTACTATATATCCCTGCTTTTACACCACTTGAATATTTGCCACCGCAGCAGCTCTGCCTGCACTTCAACCCTGGATTGATGCTGAACTCTGGCAATGGAAAAGAGGCTACAAAGTGCGATGCAGATGTGTTAAAACACACAGCAAGGCTTCAGGCTGGGCTCATCCTTTGGGACAACACCCCAGTGCCATCCCAAGGCAGCACACATCCAGCCTGAGGCTCTGCTTCCCAAAAGCGGAACTGAATCCGCACCAAATCCCAGCTGGGCAATTAATCCCTACCCTTCCTTACTGCTACCAGTGTGCTTGCTGTTCCATTCCATGCCCCAAACTGGTGCACAGCTTGGGTTGCTGCTGCCATCCAAACACCTGCCCTGCTTCACAGCAGGCTCTGTATTTTGGAGTCAGAGAGCAGGAAGCTTGATTTTATTTTTAATAGCACACGGAGAATTTGCAAACTGCCGCCAGTTCCCCGGAGAGGAAAGGTGCATGACTATTATGGGAATTGTTTGTTCTTACAATAAAAAAGTAGTGAATTATCAACAGTCTCTGCCTGTGGGGGAAGCGTTTGCTGCTGAGCTAAGATGACCCAGAAGTTGCCTGCAGATGGAGCCTTTGTTTCTGCAAGGATTCTGCGGAGCCTTCCCAAGAAAAAGAGTGGAGAAACGGAGAGGAGAGCACCCAAAATCCAACACAGGAAAACTACACCCAGACTGAAAGGCCTCCATGTTCCCCCATTGCTACCACGCAGCTCTGCTCTCTCTCTCCACTCCCTTCTGCAATGAAATGTGGGTTTCAAGATCTCAGAACGCAAAGAGCTTCCATCAGCCCTACTGAAGCCAATGGCACTCGGAGGCTCAGCCCTCTGATGTCCCTTCTGGTGTCTGTGCTGGATGGATGGGGACCTTCCAGACATGGCAGGATGGTGGCTATGCCTACAAGTGCCATGACCTGGAGCTGTGGCTCTCAGTCTCTGGTCTGAAAGCCAAGCAACGAGTTGAGAAGAGGACAACGAAGCCCACACCCCATGCCAGCAGCTGGCCAAATGAGGGTCCCCACGCTGCATGTCCACCAGCAGCCACCACCCCTCTTGTAAGGACCCGAAGCCACGCTGAGAACCACGCAGCAACTTCTTTCTGCCCAGCAAAGCTCCAACACAGCTCTTCCCGTAGGTCCCTGAGATGAGTTGCACAGTCCTTCAGCACACCACCATTGCACGTCGTGTGCCTTCTGCCCCCAAATCACAGTGCTGGCTGCAGGTGCGTGGCTGCCTGCTGGGCCCAGGGCAATTCCTTCCTCCTACTTGTCAATGGGACAAATAAATCCTTGCAATGCTCCACTTGTGCTTGCTGTCTGTAATGTCTTCCCAACCCTTAGCCCCAGAGAAGGCTGCTTACTGCCCAGAGGCTGCAGGGAAGGGGGGGGTAACACTAGGAAACAGTAATGCAAGATAAGACTGGGGGGCTTAGAGCAAAATGGAATGACTGCAGCAAGGAAAGCTGAACTTGAAGATAGAACGGGAGAAGATGAGAGCATAGGAAGGTGCACCACAGAGCATGGGCAGGAGTAGTTGCTGGGAAGGGAAATGGGCACAGAAAACACTTTCAGGGCAGGGATCCCTCTACGTCCCACTGGGGGCTGCAGAGTTTACAGGAAGGCTAAAAGCCCCTCACGCCAGGGCTGCCTGCTTCACAAACATCCCCTCTCACCAAAAGGAGGCCAGAAGCTTTAAAAAAAAAAAAAGAAAAAAAGAAAGAAATCCAAGTCAGCCCTCTGCTGGCAGCAGCCTCGGCCAGCACGGAGCCCAGCAGCCTTTGGCCCTAGGGAGGGGGCTCAGCCCCTGCAGCTCTTGCCCCCAGCAAGCCCATGGGCATCGCTTCTGCTGCCTGCCACCAGCAGGCACCTCTGGGATGGTGCTGTTGCATGGCACGACGACAAGGGTGTCCCAGTGGGTCCCCAGCCCCAGGCACAAAGCAGTGTCCCAAAGCACTGCACCGCCGCAGCTCCCAGCGCACGTGCTGGGCAGGTGTAGTGACAACAGGGGCACATCTCTAGCCCTGGTCAGAAATCCATCCACTGTCTTCTTTCGTGTCCACAGGGAGCCCTACAACATCTCCTGGAGCTTTGCTCCAGAGGGGACAGCACTGGACTGAGCATCCCTGCCCTCCAGGCAGCACCCAGCCCCTTTATCCACACTATGTACCAAATGCTTCCCCTTTCCCAGACCACGAGGAGCGTGTCTGACCCTGTACCTCCAAGCACAGCAGCCTCAAGCAGCCCCGGCTTCGCAGCTAACGGAGGGCACGATGCTCTCAGCCTGCTTGTGGCTTTGAGAGCAGCTGCTGTCTGCTGCAGCCCTGGCTTTCAGGTTTTGAGCAAGGGAACACGCGCAGCATGACCCGCACAGCACAACCCAAAGCCCTGACACAATCCGTGTGCTCTCTGCTCATCCAC
The DNA here is from genome assembly GCF_951394365.1 of Tetrao urogallus. Lineage (NCBI taxonomy): Eukaryota > Metazoa > Chordata > Aves > Galliformes > Phasianidae > Tetrao > Tetrao urogallus. The sequence goes on along the minus strand of NC_136835.1, from coordinate 4,455,147 downwards.
CTGCACCGCTGCCGTGCCTCTGAGAGCCCATGTCCTACACAGGTGATGCACCGTACACCTGTAACTCGCTCAGGGAACGAAAAGGGATGCTGTGCTGTACTGTGCAACCTACAAGTGGCCCATCTGCATCTAAGCCGCTCGCATTTCTCCTCCAGCAACCCGCGTTAAGGTAAAACATCCATCAGAATTCATAAGATGCACCCCTGGAGTAAAAGATTGATTTGATATTAACAGATCCGTGCAGAGACTATCAAGCGATCGAGCCGAGGCACCGACACCTCCGAGGCATCGCAGCCCTGCAAACCGCCGGCACGGCGCGGACCCTCCTCCGCATGCAGACAACTTGCAGGCAGCGCTCAGTTGCCGTCTGCCACCTCGCCCCTTTGTCAGCCCCACGTCTGGCACCAGGCAGCGGCAGGAGGGGGTCGCTCCGCGCGCAGCCCCCAGCCACGCATCCGCCCCAAAGCGGCTCCAAACTCACAAGCCGGTCCCAGGACCGCACGGCGCACAGATCCCATTACGCACACGGGGATCTCGCCGCACCACACCGATCCCATCACGACACAACAGCACAACGAGACCCCCCGCCCTCCCCCCAGCACAACCCGAGGCAGCAGCTCCTACCTGAGCGTGGCACTCTCCCCTTGCCGCACAGTCACGTTGTCCATAGCTTTGGGGAAGGTGGCATCTCCGCTGCGCACGGGCACTCCTGCGGGCACAAGGAAGAGCAGCCTGAGACAGAGGACGACTAGGCACCTCCAGGGCAGGGCTAAGCACCCACCGACCCCCATCCTGGGCAGCAGGGACTTTTCCACCAGGCAAAAAACACACCCGACGAGGCCACCGGGAGCCAAAAGGGGGGAGAGGAGGGAGGGGGTGCGTGTGTGTGGGGACGGGGGGGAGCAAAACCACCGGGGCGGGCGCGGAGGCGAGCGATGCGGAGCTCCACGGAGATCAGGAGAGCCCCTGGAAAGGCAGCCTGCGAGCACTGAGCCTGCCGAGCGGCATCCGGAGGGAGTCCCCAGTATCCTCGGGTGAGGGAGGAGGACGGGAGGGCCGGGGGGAGGAGGAAGAGGAGGAGAGGAGGTGCGGAGCAAGAGATGAAGGTCACAGAGCTGTGTCTGCTCGAGACGCTACTTTAAGATTCAGTTGGGCACGCGCTGCGGAGAGCTGGCATCAAAAGTTTATAACCCAAGGAGGAAACGTAAGTGTCTCTGGCAGGAAAGGGAGGGCGGCCATAAAAGCAGGCTGGGGGAGCAGAGCGGGCTTGGAGTTGGGTCGCTGGCTGGCTGCTGTTCTTTTTGCTTTTTAAAGAAGAGAGGGAAAAGGAAAACGGAGAAGATGAAAAAAAAAAAAAAAAAAAAAAAAAAGCCCCAAAAAAACCAAAGCTCCCCAAATGCCGATTCTGTCGCAAGATCGAAACTTCCCCGCGGAGCTGCAGGCGATGTCCGGACGCGGCGCTCCTCGGTGCCGGGCGCAGGAGGTGGCTGCGGGTTGGGGCTGCAGCAGGGGCTGCTCTCAGCGCAGCAGTGGGGCAGACGGGGTGCAGAAGGGCGGCAGCATCCCAGCCCCGGCGGCACGGCTGCTCGGGAGCATCCCTGCGCGGCACGCAGGCTGTCTGCCCGGGGTTGTCATGGCAGCGGCTCCATCACTGACCGGCACTTTGGCTCCCGCACGCTCACAGCACCGCACACCAGCAAAGGACGGCCGCTTGCAGCCCCGCGCCCTGCGTTAACCCTCGCAGCCCCTTGCTGCAGAGAGGGCTTTAATCATGCAACACACGGCGCGCAGCTCGCAATGCAGCCCCCGAGGAGAGGCGGGATGCCGGCTGCCCTGCCCACCCGGCCACACCTCTCTGCTTCTTTCCCTGCATCCACCTGTTGATGCTTCCCCGATGCACGCAGAGCGGGGATGGCGTTCTCTCCTGTGTCTGTGCAGCAGAAAGGCTGGAAGGATGCTCGTGGTTAGGGCAGGGGGACGTGGTGTCCTCTCACTGTCTGTGTGCCCCAGAGGACTGCGTAGGATGCAAAGGAGCTCCAGGGCATCCCATGCTCTGTCCCTGCCATCCTCACACCTGCTCTGCCGTGACACTGCAGTCAGAAGCTCTTGGGTTCGCCGCTCCCACCAGAGCAGCCCCAGACACCAGCAATATATAAATGCCTTGCTGTCCAGAGACAACCCCAAACCTCCATTCAGCTGCTCCAAGAGCAAAGGGGCGCACCAAGACCTCACAGACCACCCAGACACATCTCTGTGCCTACAGACAAAACTCCATGCCGTGCTGCTGCTCCCCACACCATGCTGTACAACTCCTTGTGCCCACACCAGTAGGACAGCACATTTGGGTGCTGTCCCCCAAAGGGCATCTTCTGCTGAATGCCGCTTGGGAAAGGGGCTAGAGGAAGAATGGAAGGGCCTGTGAAAGGGTTTTCACAAATTCGTGGCCCCAGCCTAGTCCAGAGACCCACACATGGCTACTAAAACTGATGGAGATCTGCAAAGGGTTTGCATTGCTCCCGAGGCCAATTATGAGCAGAGCACAGTGCCAGTGAGACGCAGTGACCCTAAATACATCCCTAGCCACAGGCTAGCACTGCAGAGCTGCACGCTGGCTCCCGGCACTAGCTATGGCTGCAGGCACCGGAGGGATGCTCACTGCAGCTTGGATAAATAGGGCAGTGAGGGAAGCACGGAGAAAAGCAGGGCTGAGTTTGCCATTGGAAAGTTAGCTTAACCCTGAATATGCAGCCAGCAGCAGGCATCCTCTGGGGGGAGAGAAGAGGACGAAGGACACCCCATCTCCTGCCTTATCTGCTCACACAGCACAGAGAAAGCAAAGCTGTGGCAGAGAAGGAGCAGCAGAGGGAAAGAAGTCAGCACAAACCCAATGCAGCTCCCCACCCATCAGAGAGCCCAACCCCAAGCGCTGCTGAGCCTCCTCCAGCACTGGGAGCAGCTCCAGGGGCAGAATGCTGCAAGGACCAGATGCTCCACTGGGGAAATGTTGTTTATCCCTTGGGACAGGAAGCTGTAGGCGAGGAGTGCGCATAGCAGCGAGCCTGCCAGAGACAGTGCGATTCAGGAAAGGAGAGACTGAAAGGGGAAGAAGGCTGTCTGCCTCCGAATGAGACTCTGAGGAGGCTGGAGAGACGTGGTTACATGAACAGATGCATAGGTAGGGCATAAATGGATAGATGGATAGCTGAAGTGGCTGCTGCAGACAGCTGGGCACAGGTGAGCATATATGGGGCATTGGGGAGGGGAAAGGGGGCTGGAAAGAGAGTGCTCTGCATATTTATGTAACAGAAACCTACCTAAATGGGTACGGACCCAACAGCCTGGAACAGCTCTGCAGGAGGCTGCAGGCAACACGCCTCAACCATGCTCACCCCCGAGGCCACTCTGAGCTCGGAGATACAAGGAGGAAAGCAATGTTTCAAATGTTTCAATGCAGCCAAGCTCCCCCACTACTCAGTAGCCCCAGTGACAATGCTTGTGCCTGGGAAGGGAAAAGGCAGCAGCAGGGGGTGATGGACGAGGCAGAAACACCTGCATGCTCCTCTGGGTAACAAGGGAGTGACATCCCACTGCCAGCTGCACACCATCACGGTCCCTTTGCTGCTTTGCCATGTGTCTCCCCTCACAGCAGCCCCCTTTGGGGCCGCATGGTGATGCTGCACGCTGTAAGCATCACCCCAAAGCAATGCAAACAGCTGGAGCCTCTCCTGCTCCGTCTTCTACGCTGCCCCATCACTGTCACTGCCACTGAATGAAGGGAGCAAGCTGGCACATGGGGGAGAAAAGGGTGAGTGAGAGAAAGCTCAAAACGCAGGAGGCTGCAAAAATGCGATCCCAACACCAAGTGAGAAGGCAGGAAAGCAGGGCTGGGCTTTCCAGACATCTGCAGACCGCAGGTCGTATGGGGTGCTCTGCAGGTGGCCTCAGCTCAGGTCCATGTCCAATAATACCATGCAGCTAAGAGGGACTGGGAGGCTGGCACGAGCCCTGGGGGCAGCAGGCATATGGCAGCGGCGGATGCTGCTCCTCACGGTGACGTTAACAAGCCCTGACCTTCTCTCATCATCCCAGAGGCTCAGAAAGAAACCGAGACTGCAAGGACAAGTCCCTCCACCTCCCTCGCTGCCTTCCCAGCCGGTTGTCAATCTCTGCTTTTATTAGTGGCGCAGTTTGGCCTCTATCTCCCTTGGAGATTTCTCCCTCGTTGCTCTAATCAGGAGCTTGCAAATGTCAAGAGTACAGGCCTGGAAGTAATTAGTGAAGGACCGGAGCCCAGGGGCCATGAGCCGCTCAGCGGCAGCGCTGCTCCGCACCGGGGAGCAGCCCAAGGGCTCCAGGACCCACTCACTGACTTTCTTCTCCAATCTCACATTATTTTCCCCTGCTGCAACAGAGGGAAGCAAAGAGAAGCTGTGTGCGCAGCTCGGAGTGAGCAGAGCTTCCCTGGCAATGCAGTGAGGGGTGGGCTACCCAACGGCACCAGAGCCCAATGGCATTTGGCCACCAAGTGCCACCTCTGTGCGTGCAGGCACTGCTTCACCCAGACGAGCCAGAAGAGCCCCAAGGATCACTGCTACCTCCTTGCAGATATTCACAACCCACGTCCTTCCCAGGAGCACAACCCATGGGCTTCCACTGTCCCAACCTGAACACGACATCCTACCCTTGACACAGTGGCAGCAGCAAGGTTTGCCCCTCCTTGCGCAGCAACTCCTGCCCAGACTGTGCACAGCCAAAGAGGAAAAGCTCTCACCATGCAGAGAAAACCACAGATCTTCCTGGGAAACAGCTTTCTTTGTGTTGCTCCAAGTCTCCGAGCCATTCAGCCTCGTGCACAAGGAAATGGGGTTAAAGCTTCACCCAGGAAAGCAAAGCCTCACAGAGCAGCAGGGAGCACTGGAAAGAGGGCAGAACACCAGGTATTTAATCAAAGCACCAAGCCCTGCTCGCAGGGTTCACCCCAGTGCTGGGGGAAGCAGAAGTTCTCCAGCACTCCCTCTGGAAGCCCCAGAGCTTGTTCAAAGCAGCACTGCTGCAGCCCCTGCCCACAGATAGCAGAAGCCAGGTTCCTTTCACATCTCACTCTGCTGGGGCATGGCAAATTTCTCACCTTGAGCTGCTTGGGCACACCAGAGGGCCACAGCACACAGCTCAGCCCCACGGCAGATAGGCAGAGCTGCTCAACGTTGGCACCCCACTACATACAGGTGGCATCTGGGTGCGGGGCTACGGGACTCCTAACCACAGCCTTTCTGCACTGTTATCCCCTCCTCCTTTTCTCCCACCTCCTCCTTCTCTCCCTCCTTCTCTCCATCTGTCCCCATCCCCCTTTCTTCCCCACCTTTTCTCCTTGCACGCTTGCAGCTGCTAATTTTTACCCAGCATATTTGGCAACTCAGCCCAACACTTCTTCCCCCACACCTCGCCCTGCTTCGTGCTTTTCCCCTATTCTTATTTCTTCACCCCAAAGCGAGAGCATTCCCTACCTATCGCCTGGGAGATCCCAAGGGCAGGTGTGCTTACAGCAAGAGCACCATCAGAATTAGGTAAATCCAACCTCTGAACGCACAGCATCCTTCTGCACTGCAAACAACACCAGCCAAGCAACTCTCTTCCCTATGGAAAATGCTCTTCCATGATGAAAGCCTTCTTGAAACCATCCACAGCTGGTCCAGTGCTGCCCAGCTGCTCGCCCAGCAGCAGCTCTCCATGCAAAGTGCAAACCTCTCCTCCTTTCCCCCCCTCACCCCCTTGGCTCTATTGGCCAGGATTTATTTATCCCACTTAATTTTTCCAGTTGTTTTATCTTGTTTTATCTTTGCACTAAATCAGGATTGCTCCGCCAAACCCAACTTTTATTTTCCGTGCTGTTTCATTTAATGCATTTTATCACATGAATTTAGCAAAGGGAAAAGCTGAGGTAATTGTGAAAAAAACGCAGCCCATTCTTCAAATTGATCGCGCTGCTCGAGCTCGGCGTGGCAGAAAATGCAAACTCGAGTCCTGCTGCTCCGTCACCCCATGGACTGCATGCTGCCAGATCCCTATGGAGCTTCATTGGGAACTAAAGGCTCTGCTTCAGTGCACTCGCACCATGCCCCAAGGTGCTGATCGCTGGGAAAAAGCAAGGGCAAAGCATGGAGATCACCAGCAGGGCAGCTGGGCTGTTGCTTTAGCTCGGCACGGTGCAAATGGACCAGAGCACACCATCCCTCTGACGTGCCCTACATGCAGGTACAGACCCCCCCCAGCTGCCATAAAGCTGTGAAGACATGCAAGCCCAGCCTGGGGCATCACGCAGCCACGGCTGCAGCTCAGTAGGATGTGCAAACCAAGCTCCACTTCACACCGATGGTTTTAATGGGATTGCTTTACACTTAATACTCAGCGTGCAGCTCAAATCCCTGGATGAGGCAGACAGATGGCATGCTCAAAGCAGAGGAAAACCTGACGGCTCTCAGAAAGGAGGCCGTGCTGATGGCACCCACCTCGCAGAGCTAAAAGCAGCCGCCCCTCCTTTACACCAAGCAGTAAAGAAAAAAGCACTCTGCAAACACTCAGTGCTGCTCAAGCAGCCCTCAAAGAGGCCGAGAAACTCAGGTAGAGCAGAGCAGGACCGAGCCTGAAATTCAAGGATTGCATTTTCCAGCAGCGCTTCTGACAACAGCCCAGGATTTGATTTTTCCTGGGGAGGGCAAAATGTTAAGATCTGCTTTGCGTTGCCAAGATTCTGTGTTGCCATTACTGTTGGTACGCAGTGTGTTTGGGCAAGTTTTCAGCTCCCATGTGTTTATTTTTCCCCTAAGAACCGTCTCTCAGGGATGGGAGATGTGGGCGATTACAGATGTGACATTTTGCTTCATTAACAAAACATTTCCGTACCATAACACGTGACTGTTCACCCCATTGGATGCAGGAAGCTGCTTTGGAGAAATCACAGAGCAACAAAAACATTACGACTCCTAGACAGCTTCTGCAAATATTATCATCTCTGCTTCACCCCATTACGGCACTGCCAACCTACCCCATCATCACAGCACTGCACACCCACCCCACTGCTTTGTACAACCCGTGTTGGTAACAGCTCTGGGTCTCAATCCCAAATCTCACACCATCCACAGCCTGTAGAGACCCATAGAAAAGCAGTTTGGGGCCAAATCAGACTGCTGCTAAAAGGAGGGGCTGGGAGCAAGAAGGGGAGAGTGTTGGGGAAAGAAAGCACAGGGCCAGGGGTGCAGGCAGGCAGCACTTGGATGAGTCCAACCCTGCTTAGGGAAAGGACATGGAGCAGGAATTCGAGGCCTGCTTTGTTACCGTCCCGCAGATAACTGCTTTTCCATACTGGAGATGCTCAAGGGAACCTGAATGTGTGGCAGGTAGCTGTGTGAGCATTGCCCCATGCCTTGGCCTCTCAGCCATCCCCCCCAGCCCAAAGCAGAGGGACTTTCCTTCCACCTCCCAGCAGAACTACAAGGCTCGTTTTACAGATGCTCACAAAGCATTTCGTGAGCTCTTAACAGAATGAATAAAAGAATAAACAGATAGCACACAGCCCTGTTTATCCTCTTTCTAAATACGATGCCACTGCATAGCCTCCAGGCTTATTTACAAAATACAGAGACGTAGGAATGATCAGAGCACAGCCGTGCCACCTACGCTCCATGCTGTAATGGGGAACACGAGGCTTTGGCTGTCCTGGGAGCTCAGAAACAATGCCCCCCAGCACACATATGGAAAGCCAAAGGAAGAAAATCAAATCAACCCAGTCTCCTCAGCATGCACTGCTATTTTTCCACACTCAGGTGACACAAGGGCCACCCATCTTGGGGGCTACAACCCATTGCCCTGCTCAGAGGCAGGAAGGAGCAGGCAGCCCACAGCCCTGGGCTGAGCAGAAAGCCCATACGAGTGCCTGCAAACCCTGGTGCCCTGCATATACACATTTATACACACCTAGAGGTATATATATACCCACAGACATACACCTATTCCCCTCCTTGCATGCTCTGCTGGGTCTGTGCTCTGCTGCTGAAGGTCTGGGCACTTACCCTCACCTCTGAACCACCCCAGCTTTGCAGACTGCAAGTCTCAGCAGGAATAAAAGCCCTCCGGATTTTCAGCCAGTGATTTCTTTTTATTATTTTTCAATATATATTTTTTTCCACCTTTGAAATTCTTCTAAGGGCTGAAGCTTGGAGGGGGAAGAAGAAACAACAAAGAAATATTTGGTGAGGGAAGGATGTCAGCTCCTGCAAGGCCCGGAGAAGTTCCCTGGGAGTTTGATTGGAGTGGCTACCTGAGCCAGAGCACCTGCTCTGTGTGCACGTCGCTGCTGATTTATTCCCAGTGGTATCAGCACATGGAGATAAATATGCAAGCTGCACAGCCAGGGTGTGAATGTGAGCAGCTCCATCTTCCCGGGTCAGTTTTAATTCATCTTACAGAGTCAGCCAGGTCTGAGCCACTCGCTCCTGACTCCAACCCAATTCTCTTCAAAGCCCAGGTCTGTCTGGAATCTGGGATTTAAATCTAGGTTTGCAGCAAAGGAAACGAAGCACGCTTTATGAGCGAGAGGAACCTTAGGGGAGGGTTTGACTGCAGTTTCAAAGGCTGAGCAAGGTTTTTGTACACAGCTCTGCCTCCGTTCTGCTCACTGTCAGCAATCCGTGCTATCTCCGTGTTGCTGACAACCCGACAATCTCCGATACTGCAGCAAGGTAACAACCTGCAGGCTGCAAAGTGTGCTAGCTCGTTTTCCAGTGGGAATAACAAAGCACAAAAAGACAAAGGAAACCAAATAGGTTTGGGGATGCAAGACACTTGCCCAACTGGAAGCGTCCAGGGTCTTTCCAAAGCTCTGGTGGAAGCACAGCCTTGGAGAACCCACAGAAACAGAGATTTGTTCAGGTTTGAGAAGACCTTTGGGATCCCCAACCCAACCCCAACCCAACCCATCGTGCCCACTGCCCACCACCCTCAGTGCCACATCCCCATGGCTCTGCAACACCCCCAGGGACGGTGACCCCACCACTCTCTGTGCAGCAGTGCCCACACAGCACTGCCCCTTTGGAGAGCTTCTTCCTAACACCCAACCTGGCACAAATTGAGGCCATCCCCTCTCTCCCTACTGCTGTCATCTGAGAGAAGAGACCGAACCCCACCTGCTACAACCTCCTTTCAGGGAACCATAGAGAGAATACGAGCCATAGCTGGCTTACCCCTAAGCAGCCCATGCCAGCAGAACGACACCCGTGTCAGCCCCAGGCAGGAGTGTCAGACAGCACAATGAGCTCACAGCCCCATCGCTGCCTCTGCCTGCATCTCCTCCCGTACGCCGCATTTGAAGTCGGCATTTGTCACCTTAAGCAGCTCTTGTAACACAAAGCAAAACTGTCAAGACAAATATGAGCGCTGCAGATGGGTGGCATTTTCTTCCTAACTGCTTTATTTTTATTTATTTGTGGTTTTCCCCTCCCATCTCCTTCGCCCTTTACAGCTGTCCCTGTTATAGCAGCTCGTCCCGCACGCTCTGCTGATGAGCAGCCGCTCACCAACTTCTTCTGGACCTGAAACGCTTCTCCTGTTCACTGTTGTTCCTCTGTCACTACAAATTGGCACTTCTAAAGAGATTTCCAGGCCAAGCATTAACCCCCTCTGGAGCCCAGCCTCATAAACACACACGTTATTTGTCAAACGAGAGAGGAAAACAGTCAAGCTTCAAGAAAACAGAAGTGACTTGTCTGAAACAGCACAGAGCAATGAGGATGGAGGATGGAGTGGAGACAGGCGGCCCCAAATGCCACCCAACCCACCCTCCCTTCTCCCTGCAGCATCCCCAAACGGCTCTGCCTGCTCCATCAACCTGCAAGCTCAGGTTGTCTGCTATTCAGAGCCAGAAATAGTGCCCAGGAGTCCTGACATCACACAGCCGTATGTAAGCACAAAACAAGGTTTCCTCCGGTTGCAAATTCCAGCCCAAACTCCTTTTAGAAAAAGGTTTATAGAGGTTTTATTTATTGTCAACTCCCGGATGATAAAATGAGGCTTCTACCGGTCCTATTTATTTCCCCCTCACAGGAATCGGAGGGGCTGAGATGTGGAACAAATGAAGGGCTCCAGCACTGACCCTGGGCTCGTGCTGCTTTGCAGACCGCCGGGTGATTATTTTATAATAGCTGATAGCATCTATGATTTAATGCAGCTGTTAGAAATTAGCAAGGACTCCATCGAAAGCGTCCCAGTCACTCACGATAACAGGCTAATAAATCATTCCCCCCCTGCTCCCTGGCATTTACAGTGCTTTTGTAGAGATGCAAAGCAGAGATCCGGCCACCCTCCCGGATTTATTTTTATTTATACTTTTAATAATGCAATCACATAAATAAATTTAGGACGCTGTGACTCTGTTGCCCAAAGCAGCACCGATGAGAACTTCCCCTGTGTGACTTCCCTCTGCAGTTTTCTCCCCACAAGCCAATTAAACAGATAACAAACAGCTTCAAGGCACCTCGGAGATTCCCAATCCCAACGCGTGGGGTGAAAACCTGACTCCATTGGAACCTAAGAAGGGTGAGGGGGGAAAAGCTGCCTATGGTGGCACTTAAAACCTGCATGTAACAGGGTGGCTGATGCTGGGGCAGGAGGAGGACAGTCTCATAGAATCACAGAATCGTTCAGGTTGGAAAAGACCTCCCGGATCCCCATCCCACTGTGCCCACATCCCTCAGTGCCACGTCCCCATGGCTCTGGAACACCCCCAGGGATGGCGATCCCCCACTCCCCAGGCAGCGCAGCATCATTCTTTGGAGAAGAAACTTTTCCAGCCCCCGTGGCACAACCGTCTCCACTGAACCACATCACAACGGAGTCCACTCTGCCCTGCCTGTGCCCCTCTCAGCAAACCCAAGGGAATGCCATTTGCTGCCCAGCACGACACACCTGGTGCAGACAACCTACATCTGAGCACAGTCCCAAAGGACCCCACGAACTCCACAAGCCATGCACCGAGGAGCAACGCATCCTTCCCCACCACCCCCTGCCCTGGCCCACCCCTGCTGCACGCTTATTTGCACACCCACACACGTGCCTGCTCTCCAGGGGCAGCCAGCCAGCATGCACAAGCCTTCAAAACATCTCCCTGATGGGCTCATGGGAGCTCTCAGCTTGTGTCTAAGCTGAGGCAGCAGGGCTGGAAGCCTGGGGAGCAATGGGGGTTTGTGCAGAAGAAGCAGTGAACGCAGCCACCTCTTCTCCTTGCACACCTTCAGGTCCAGCTCTGAGGTCATGATGCATCTTTCTGCTTTTCCTCCCTAGAGAAGCCTCTGTGTTCAGTGTGTCCTGAAATACAGCACGCCCCAGATTGACAGCTGCAGGTTCACAGCCGATTGCAAAGGGCTTTTCTGCAAGATTTCACCCGGTGCGCTCTGCAGGCGCTGGAGCGGAGCGAGATGCACCCAGCTTGGGGGGCAAAGACTGGGCAGCAGAGCTGGGAGCGGAGCTGTCTGGGTTTACTCCCAAAGGAAGTTCGCTCTGGGTTGCATTTTGAGCTTCTGCGAGGTTTCCATTCTTACACATTCTTTAAAAATGCCCCTTCTCTAATCCTTCACACCATCAGTTCGCTTTTAGCGGGGAGCCTGACAAACGCAGACAGCCCTGTGTGCATGTCAAGGGTGAAGCTCTGGAGCTTCCAGCACATGGAGACCACCTCCATCCTGAGCCAACACAGCGAACAAGCACCTTGCTGCTGCTCCTCCTTGCTTTGCTTCACTGGAACACAGCAACAGAAACACCAAAAATAAAAGCGCTCTTGCTTCTCCTTCATCTAAAAACATCTGCTGTTAATAAGGAGAAGGAGTCAATTTATTTCTTAGCCTTGCGCTGAGCTCTGCTATGAGAGAGTTTAGAGGAAGCCAACACCCCAAAGACTCTACACAGACATCAGTGGAGCTGCAGCACATCTCTGTTGAGTCCATTTAAAATGCTCTCAGCATTTTCATCATTTCCTCCCTTTTAAGTAGAGTTAAAGCCAGAAAAATTACTCTGCATACACAACCCCAGAGGTTCCATATTTCTTCCCCTGTGATGACATTTCCTGACCAGATCTGCTTAATTTATAAGTTGGGAGATAGGGTTCCTTCCCACCCCCCACCCCTTAAAACTGCCAGCCCTGCAAATTCCTCTGGAATGGAAATATTCATTCGTCCTCCCTGCTCTGCCACCTCCGCACAGATATATGGCACCAGGCACAGCTCCCGAGACACGAGCAGATGGGAGAGGGAAACCCATTGGGATCCTGAGCCCAGAGCTGCATTGGCAGTGCTGGGGGTGAAGGAAACCACGAGGGATGGGTGCTGGGTGTGAGCATCCCCGGAGATGAGGCAGACTCACGGAATCATTCAGCTTGGAAGAGACCACGAAGATCATCCAGCCTGACTGCCAGAAGTGATCCAGCGCCAATTATTCCCGTCCTCAACACAAATTCTCTTCTCAGCATGCAAGAAATTGGAAAAGCCTTGATCTCAAAAGAAAGTGGAGGGCTTCAGTAAGCACTTTCAGCAATACTTTAATAATAAAAATTCTAATTAAATTTTTAACATTTAAATACATTTGTCGTATGTTCCCATTAATAACATCCTGTGCCTCCTTTAATTTGATCATCTCACCCTCGACAAATAACTTTCCCCCACGTATTCCAGCCTATCTGGCACTGCAGATGACACCACTTTCCCAAGGCCGTGGTGCAGATGGGGGGCAGCAGCCCGTGGTGCTTTGCTGTGAGCAGCGTGAGAGGCAATGGGAAAAGCAAACCAGAGAGCTTCGTGGGACGGGCCTTCCAGCAGAGCCAGGAACACGTCACAGCAAACTGCTGACAACTGGGGAGAATGGGAATGTTTTTCTTGCTATTATGGCTGGGATAACTACAAGCAGAGCGAGCGAAGGAGCAGAACAGCAACAAGCTTCAGAGGCAGCTCTCTGAAAACATCCACAGCTATCTCCCAAGACCATTGGCTCAGCAAAGACAAGCTCCCAAGCTTCCCGCTGCCTTGAAGAAGCAGCTGCTAATGGAGAAAACAAGATGTGAGCTCTGTATGCCTCAGTCCCTTCTTACTTCTGCGATACCATCTTTAGAAAGGGCAAAAAAGCTGATTCCGGAGGATAATTCAAGCCATCCGTTGATGACTGCCTGGAGCAGAGCGGTGCTTAGTAGCTGGAAGGGATCTTTTATAGTTTGGTATTTATTTTATTAATATTATTATTTTTTTAACCGTTGAATCATTTTATTAATATTAATAAACTAGCAGGAAAGTGCTAATTTCCTTCATCATTCCCCTAATTACCTCTATTGAATTGTGAGGATCATCTGCATGAATAATGACTCCCCATGCACTTGCATCACTGTTCTGCCTCTGTTCAGCACAGTCGCCATGAAGAGCTGCATCCTGCATGGACGCTCCAGCACTGCAGGTGGGAGAGAAGGGTCTTTGGAAGCACCACGTGTGTTGGGAAGAGCAGCTCATGGATCCTTCCCCAGCCTTAACAGCCTGGCAGGGATCATTGTGTTCATTCTGCCCACACCAACCACCCACCCCAGACATCAGCAGTTTCCCTGCAGGCTTCGGCCAAGTCCAGAAGCTCGCCCTGCGTCTTGGTCCCAAGGAGCCAGCAGCAGCACCGGGGGACGTCTCCTTTTGTCACACACTGAGGCCACAGGGTTCCTCAATGGACCAGATGGTCTGCATGGTTCTGATCCCACACACAGCAAAGCAATCTTTTCCACCTCATGAAATACCCCAGGGCCCAGCGTTCAGCACAAATCCCATCTATGCCACCTCCAAAGCTCCCTCACACAAAGTCCCTACCACACAGTTTCGCAATGCAAGCCAGGAGGGAAAGGGACACCAGCTTGGCAGATGAAGCTCTGCAACACCCTCTGGCTTGCTGGAGAGCCACAAGTCTTTAAAAGATGGATGGTGCTCTTGGATGACATCCATTCCCTGCAGCTACTGTGTGACACAGGGCTTGTATGAGCAGAGGGGTCTGCCAGCATGTGGCAATCTGGTGCAGAGCCTCTGCTGTGCTATCCGATGTCCCCAGATACAGGATCTGCACTGGGACAGCATCCTGTCCTCTTCTCTCACCAGAAAGCGTGAAGCACAAAGGACATCTCCATAGCCATCCTTGTTCTCAACATGGAAAAGCAGCTCTGGCCAGCCTCTGCTCAAACATGGGGGAGAAAATGGGACATTTCCAACTCCCCCACCTCTCATCACTTGCTGTGAGCACACTCAGCTTGCACGGCACCCTTCAACCACTGCCCCTGAAGCAGGAAAGCGCATTCCTCCCGAATTTGTATTCATTTTCATGAACTCCCCATAAAAGTCACTAATAGAACACAATCTGCTAATTAAATTTCACTCAGGAAAGCATTTTCACCTTAGATTAGCGGTGTCCTTGCACATTTTTTGCCACTAACGTACTAATAACATCTTATTTATCTTATAAATGAATTCGCTTAGACTTATCATTAAATTTGAGATATTAACACACAAAGTGAAAGGAGGGCAAATAACTCCAAAGGGATGAGAACCAGGAGTCCATTTTCCTTTTTACTGCTAGGGAAATAAGGCAGCACACTGAGAGCTCAGGAAAGCAACGCTCTTCCTTTGAACTGCAAGCAAAAGCAAGGAACCAGGACCCAAATCCCAGCAAAGGGAGGCAGCGCAGCTTCAGCAACCTCAAGTCTTTGCAAGGAGGTCTCTATTACAACACTGTCCCGTGCCAAACTGCACTGAGATGCATCTCACCCCACCTTCACTCATCCCATTGAGGCCGTAGCTACATGCCAGCACCCAAATCCATGCCAGCACCCAAATCCATGCCCCAGTTTCCCAACGACTTGCCCCCGCAGAGATGCCCCATCTGCATGTGCAAATAGGCTGGAGAGCCCGGCTGCTGCACCTGCTGCCGAAAGCGTGGCCTGGATTTAAAATATTTGTCAAAGGGAGGGAGGAGGTGGGGGAGAGGCGTTCTTGATCATGAATCTTGGCAGGATGCAGCTGCTGTCTGTGCTTCCCTGTGCCTGGCTAGAAGATGGATCACAGAGAGGAAGCCAGGCTGCAAAACTTAAATCTAGGCCTGCCTTCGCTCTCTGCTGCAAATCCTCCCTGCTAGAGCTGTTTTTCTGATGACACATCCTCAAAACTTCCTTGTACCCAGCTCCACGGGGACACCTCACCGCCCTCCTGAGCATCACACGAGGTCTGTGCCAGCTCCCAATGGCTCCGCAGGCACCGAGCTGCGCCTCCAAGAAGCAGGATGCGTTTTTGTGCCTGGCTTTTCATTCTGCTCAGGCTTTTTGTCCCTAATGGGGGGTTTAGCCCATAGGCAGCCTGGATGGAGTCCCACCCTGGCTGAGCAAAACAAGAGCAATGATGGTTCCCTCCACGGTGCATTCATACATGGCCCCGTGGTGCTTAGCAGCCAACTTTGCAGAAGAACACAGCATCCAACCTCAGCTATTCTGACAGCAGCATTTTCTCCTTCCTGACGACCCAGCTCTTTCCCACTCAGGATGAGGCAACATTGACATCCAGTGGCCGATCAGGTTAATCGCACAGGAGACGGGGTTTTCTCCTGGGGATGGAGCACGCCTTCGCCAAGAGCCAGCAGTGACATCCAGAGCTTCCCACGGCCACCCTTCCTGCAAGAAACCTGCCAGCACCACAGCCCTGGCATCACTTGGGCCCACCAACACCACGAGCCAAGGGACTGCATCCTGGGTCTGCCTCATTCCCACGTTCTCCATGCTGGAAGATACAACAAGCCCACTGGCATCACAGCCCCTTTCTGCCATAGCAAGCTCCAACCAATCTGCCTGCACACGCAGCTCATGCCCATCACCTGCTCACAGCGCTCTGGGTTCTCTCTTATTCAGGCCATGTTGTCAGTTACCGTCTTTTATGAACAATTTGCATGCCTGCAGGGGCAGTCGGATGCTCTTCCCTCCCCTGACAGCCACGAAAATAGAGGCTCCCCCTCCTCAAGTCTGCTTTAAAGGTTTTCTCCTGGTTTCTGCGGGGGGTTTAATTTTATTTTAAAGAAATACGAAGGCAGATTACATGCTATGCAATTAAATATTGATTGGGAATTCTCCCCAAGTATGCTTCCCCTCCATCTCTCTGCCTCCGCAGGGAGATGTCAAGTTCTGTTTCCTAAGCTGTCCCCATCCAGTGATTACGTTCATTAGGACAGCAGCCTTGTGGTTAAAAGAACTTTCTTTGCTGCTGTACGTTTAATTAGACAACTCTTTCCCAGAAATTATTTATAGCCGAGCTTGGGAGCTATTGTTAGTCCGAATGTAAATAAGATTCAAAAGGGAAATCCCAGGGCACCCCTGTGGCTGGTGAGCCGCTCACTTCAATCCATTAGCACTGGTCCCAGCGCCCCTGCTTAGCACAGCCTTCCAGAGGCTGCAACTTGTGCTATTTCACAAAATAATACAGCCAGCCAGGCTCATCACAGGCTTCCAATGCAACTTTTTGTGCACGAGAAATATTTTTCCTGTGCTCAATGTAGGGAGATGGGAAAAGCGCTGTCATGCCGAAAGGCTTTGGTTGGAGAAGGGCACAGCAATGCCAGCACCTTTACAAACACAAATTCAGCCTGGCTCAGCCCAAGCTGGCCTGCTCCAGTCTGAGTGCCCCTTCCTTCCCCATGCACCTCCTTAATTCAGCTGGAACGGAGCTTGGTGGGAAAAATATCAGCTTTAATGAGGGCAAACACCTCTTTGCAAAACCACCTGAGAACACCTGAGCAGGCTTACGTGTGTGTTTAAACAGGATCATTTCGGAAACGTGCCTAGAAAGCAAGCCCTGCAAACTCAAAGCCCTTTGCAGTGAGAACGTGATGAGCTCCAGCAACCAACTGCAGGCTGGGTATCAGGAAAAGGTCCTGCACCAGAGGGTGGTTGGGCATGGACCAGGTTCCTCAGGGCAGTGGTCACGGCACTGAGCTCAAGGAGCACTTGGACAATGGTCTCAGACGTGATCTGAGTTCTGCCAGGTCCTCTGTGGGGCTGGGAGTTGAATTCCATGATCTTTATGGGTTCCCCTCCAGCTCCACATACTCTATGCTTCTGCAGGAAAAGCCAGCACTTCAGTCCCATCCTCACCACAAAGACCAAATCAAAGACCAGCACAACCTCCAGGTGAGATGCATCCATCTCTTCCTGAGCCCCTCTGCAAGCAGAACGGCCAACAACTGAACACCTCCATTTTCAACCCAACAGAAGTACAGGACAGGATGGGTGTCCTCCTCCCTGCCCATATGTACCCACAGCTGTGGTTGAGTTAGGATATTCAGCACTTGCAAACCATCTATACATCATCAATGGGGGCTAATCTCACACCTTCACACCTTCAGCTGTCCCCTGCTGGATCTGGGGGCAGGGGGGTGCACTCTTGCACTGCTAGTTAGCAGAGCAGCACTCGGCAGAAAGCTGTGGCTCTCTGCTCTGATAGAAAAAGCATGCAGGGGGCAGCAGCAAGGCCAACGTTGCAAAAACATGATAAACCTCTACAATCTACAAACAAACCAACAGCAGCAGGTTGAAGGCTGGCCAGCACGGCTGCGTTGTACCAAAAGGTGACTGCAGCAGGCAACAGAGCCGGTTCTGATGCACCTCTCGGGTGGTTTCTCAAACCCTGGAAGCTGAAGGTCATTGCACAACCTGCACTGCACGTGGGGGAAATGCAAAACCAAGTGGCACAGCCTGTGCTGCCAGCTTTCCATTTCTGCATTCCCATCTCCGCCGGCGCCGCTGCCAGCGAAGCTCCCATCAATGCCACCAAGCCCAGGCAAAAGCCATCACGGTTCTGGAGGGTAGCGCTGTGGGGAGGTCTATTATTTTAAACATATAATTGATTCTAATTCATCACTTATCGCGCGGTGACAGATTTTTATATAGTTTATTATCTCAGTCACAGCACGGGGGCCCGGGGGGCTGGCTCCTATTGTTTGGCATTTCCTGCTCCTGCCTCATCTCGAGCTGCTCCTGTTATCTGTCTGATTAAGTTAGGGATGCTGGTAGCTCCTGGTCCCCAGGTAACTGTCAGCGCTCGCACCTCCCCTGCAGGACTGAAGCTGCCTTTGTGCACCTCTCCTCCCCGACCCGCCTGTCACAGGCTGTCGCTGCACTCAGCTGATTTGGGGATGAAAAGAAAGCAGTTGGGCTCCAGGGCACCGCAGCACCCCGGAGGATGCTACCCATACAGCAGCCCAAGAGGGCAGGGGCCCCAAGTGCCTGGGTTAGCACTGGGATGCGCAATATTGCATCTCTTCACCACCCCATCCAAGCCCGGAGCCCAGGGGCCGAGTCCTGCAAGCTGCACTGGGGAGCAGCTCCCCTTGCAGTGACATGGGTCCATTTCATGTTTTTCCACTCCACAAAGGCACGTGCAACTTTTCCATGGCTTCAGTTTCATTCTGTACAAGAACGAATAAACCTGAGTGCATGCAAACGTTTCCTCCCAAAGAGCTCCAGCAACACCACAACCTCCCCCGACGCTCCACACCACAATTTTCATGTTTCATTTCAGCGTTTTGCATTATTTTGAATTATTTCTACAACATTTCACGACGCTCAACGCAACGCTGAACATCGCACACAACAGCTCCGAGGATGTCATTACGTGACACAACACAGTGATGGAAATGTTTTACAATTTGGTGCTATTTTGGAAGCGTCGAGGGCTGCCGCTTCTTAGCTTTGATTGAAACGTCTCGTTTTGATTTATTTATCTTTCCCCCCCCCCCCCCGGATCAAAGTGTGCCGTGCTCCAAACTGTACGGAAACAGTTTGACGTTGCTCTATAAAACGGAGTCAAAACAATTCTTCTCAACACAAACAGTTCAGGCTTTTCATCTCGGTGTCAAACCGCTTCGTCACAGCGAGAACAAAAGGCGAAGCTGGGATGCTGCAGCTGACTTGAAGTAGCAGCTGCCCTTAATTATTTTAATAGCAAAAGGAAACACCGTGAGGATCAACCTGCTTCCCCGGTGGCACGGCACACAAATGGACCAATCACCACAGAGCTCTGACCAGCCAAATTCAAACAGAAGTTTGAAACGGGGAAATTCTGGGCCCTTTTTCTGTCTGGTTCAAGGCAGGTCCGTGGCCCTGCATGCAGCGACGCCTTTATGGCACCCTGTGGTGCTACGGCTGCTCCCCACGCACCTGGATCTCCTTTAGCACAACAGAACCGGGCTCTCAGCTGCACAAAGAGCTCTGGTTTCCCCACCAGCAATTGCCTTTGCTGCTGACATTTTGCTCAGCACGTGATGAGTTTCCTCCCCCACTTCCCCTAGGAATGACACCGCTGTTATCTCCGCTGCATCTAAAGCACACACAGACTCAGTTTAGGGACAGTTAATTTCCAATTCTTTCCAGATGGGTTGGAATAATATCCCCAGGTGGTAAATACATTATTAAGAAGGCAGTTTGGTGTGAAATTGGCTATTAAAATATAGATAAAGTTTAATATATTGAGCTCCTTGTCAGAAAAATCACTTTAGAGGGAGCTTATTATTTGTTTGATATTAAAAGAGTCACAGCTCCGCTCCAAGTGACAAATGGGGAGGGGGAGGAAATGCCACTAGTAATGGACAAAAGCTTTTTAACATTTAAATTTAGGATTCTGCTCGGCACCCCATGCTGTGCTGGGTGTGTGCTGGGTAAACCCATGCAACGCATCCGCCTTCAGTCCTCCAAAGCCAATGGCTGAGGTTGGCCATGCCTGCAGCATCCCTCCTTGTGTGCCTTAGTTCCAGGCATTTAGAGAGGAGAAATCAGAGAGGAATCACTGGGAGGGAAAGAAAAAAAAAGCTTTCCCAGTATCCATAGGGCGCTGTGCTGCAGCTTCACCCACGTGTCCTCTTGCTGGAGCTCCATCCTATCTCCACACCTCGAAAAGCAAAGAACTCTGAGAGCAAGCTCAAGCACTTGATGATTCTGTGATTCCAAAGCTCTGCACATCCCAGCCTGGGTGGGATCTACACAGAATAATTAAGCAAAACATCAGCAGTCCAATATGGCACTAAGCAGACATGAGAGACGAGCTGCCTCTTCCCTCTGCTCCGCACAGGGCTCAAGTCGGGGCTCGCATTACTAAGACTTCATTAGTTTTACAAAATATACTACAGAACATTTACTAGCGGGCTATGAAGAATCATAAATAATTAAAATTAAATTACACTTGTCAAGGAAATGAACGAACCGCTTCCTTGAGATGCATTATCCTCATGCACTTATTTGTTGCTGTTTGAAGCACTTGCTCGCCAACTTCGCCGGGCTCTGCAGAGTTGGGCTTGGAACACAACGTGCTCCCAGGACCACAAAACACCACCGACCTGATCTGTGCCCTGCTGAGCTCCGAAGCAGAATTGCAATGTGCATCACCCACATTGTGACACGTGCAGCCGTGCTCTGAATCAACCGTGGTGTTAAAAGCATTATCAATCGCTATTATTATTATTATCTGGCAATTAGCAAACCTCAATAATTGGCGCTTATTAGATCTTCCACTTGATGAGAATTTACAGTCAGAAGCCTTCGAGGGGAGGCACAATAACAGTGGAAAACATCTTAACTAATTAATTAAACCATCCAACAGCACCAGAGTCCTTATGGGGGAAAAAAATAACCAACCCTAGCAGGTTGTTCTGAGCCCAGGATGTGGAGGTGCTCAGGGGACTGCAGGCAGCAGCTTTGTACCACCCAGCCTATGCAGGAACCATAACCCCATACCCAAATCCTCAGGTATGCACAAAGAGGGGCAAACCCATTCGTTCGGTACGGCGTTAACTTGTGAATCAATAATTAATTAGCTAATTCAATTAATTCTTTCAACACTTGCGAAAACAAGACCAAACTCAAACAGTATCGTTCAGGATTTATGTTGGAAGGTTTGCACAGATCTGCGCTTCCAAGGAGGCACGTGCTGATCCTTGCACTTTGTTGCATTGCCCTGCATTTGTGGGGGGATCTCTCCCCTGTAACTTAAGGAAAGCCAATACTGCTGGTTTCCCTTGGAGAGGAGAAAGGCAGTACACCAGCAATAGCAGCAGAACTCTATTAAAACTTCACAGGGCTGCAGCAAGGAAGGCAGGGAAAGCCCAGGGAGCAGCAAGCCCTGCACAGAGCCCAGCAGCAGGGAGAGGGCGATGCCACAGTGGGGCTCACCATCCTCTCCCAGTCAAGCACAGAACAGGAGAGCACACAGTCTGTGAGCACATGCCCTGAAGGCAATGATCCCTGGTGGGATTCCTAGTTTGGGCCCTTCCAACCCAGGCTGTTCCACAATTCCATGATTTTACGAACCAGATTTCTGCACTCTGCTCCTCACCACGCTCCTGCAGAGCTTCTGGAGAACCTTCCCCATCCCTTCGCCCTCTCTTCCTCACTCTGCTTGCTGGCAATTATCCACCAAGCACTGCAGCCTGAACCTCGTGCTCTGCCCAGCACCAGGCACGGGGTTTGAGGCGAGTGAGAGCCAGTGAGTGGCTCGCTAGTGGAGGAGGAGGATCAAGGTTGCTGGTGCTCCTTCAAAGGAGATGTGGAGAGGTTTGGAGGAGAGGCGGGACTGCCGGCAGGCTTCCCCAGAACATCTTATTAGAGTCACTTTCACACATCACTTGAAAGCTGCCTGACAACGTCCTTTCAAATACAAAGCAAATACTGTATAAATTAATAGCCCTTCAGGGAAAGGCAGAGGCAAGCGCTTCCCACCCGCAGCCCCGACGGCCACTTCCAGCAAAGTGCCACCAGGATGGGGAGATGAGATGAGGATAAACCCTTCTGCTCCAGCTCAACACGCGCCCAGGTCCCCTTGTGCACCCTGACACTTCCAAAAAGGAGGGTGAAGTGAGCAGAAGAAGCCCCGCATCCCTGACTGCCCTGCACCGCTGCTTCCCCGAGGCAAAGCCCAGGGATCTCTTTTATAGAGCTATCAATATTTCACGTGCACACGCTTGGAATTTATGAAAGTAAAGCGATGTCTCTCCAACAGCCATGCTGTATGCAGCTCAGCTCCGTGCAAAGCGAGGGCTGCTCCCGGCTGTGGAGAGGAGATAGGCACTGCTCTTGGCTTGAAGAGATTACAGGACACCTCGACTGGAAAAGGATGGGCCACTACACCCGACCTGGCTGCACCCCTGAGCTTCCATTGGGCCGGGACCTGCACAACAGCCAGGGCTGGCTGCACGCTCAGCTCTGCAGAAGAGCCCTTCCTGCCCCACCGAGGTTAAAATGGAGCTTGAGATCCTCACTGCGATGCTCTGCAGGGACTCTCGGTGGCAGAGCCAGCCTCCTCTTGTCCCCAGTGAAACATTCCTCGTTTCAGACCCACGACCGCACCATTCCTGTATTACTGCATCCCAGGACCCCCCGTGGCTGTGCGCAGCATTCCCGCATCTCTTCCTCTCCCTTCCCTCGCTTTGCTGCCTTTGCCCTTTTCCCGTGTTTAACAACGCCGGCTTCCCTCCTCCACTGCCCCAAACCCACCTCCTTCTGTGCAGACCCTCACCGGAGCCACGCAATTGATTTAACCTCTGCTATCTCTGCGATTAGCCCAGCCACAGAGCAGATAGTTGCCTCTTATCAGCCCATTAAGGAGTCAAAGAATGCCGTTACCAGTTTTTTATCTGCAAAGTGCACACAAAGCCCCGCTGATTATTCTATTAATTTGTTAATGAACCTGTCTTGCCAGACAGACTCTCAGCGCCTTTGCAAAGTAGGGAGAGGAAATTTTCATCTTCCTAGGGGTTCATGCCCTGGGCTCACCAGGCTTTCTGTTCCCGACTTCTGTAGGATCTGAAGCAAAAGTTTATCCCAAATTACAGAGCGAAGAGCGAGCCTGCGCTGCGGGTACCAGAGCAGAAACTCGGGCTGAAGATACAGCTGCAGGTGCTGCTTCTGATGCAATCCCGATTACAGCCCTCTTTCCAGACCCTAAATCTCCACTGACCTTAAGATACTCACAAATAACACCAAGGACTCCCATGAAGCTCACGCTGCTGCCACTTCTTCTGAGCACAACTGAAAACCCACACGGGCACTGCACCAATCTGCACCACAAGTCCAGAGCTGGGACCCTACAGTGCCAAGCGGCTACAACCAAAGCAGCAAGCCTGGCAATTCAGGGATCTCCCTGCCAAGGTCAGCCAGAAATCTTCTGATTGACTCAGAAATGAGATATTAAAAATAATAAATTCGAGGCTGCGTTCGTCTGCCTTCGGAGCCTCTGAGATTTCTGAGCTCATGTTCTCTCGCTGTGCAGCAGCCTTACGCTGCACCTTAATGCCTCCAAATCTTTAATATATTTACTCTTACAACACCCTTGTGCAGGAGTGATATTATTACAACCTCAGAAAGGCCCAGAAAGCCTGGGATCATGCAGAAAGACAGGAGCAGAATGAGCGATTATGCCCAAATCTCCTCAATCCTGGGCTGCCTCTCTAAGCACCCGCCTGCTTCTCCTCCCCATAAGCAGGACAGGCTGCAAAAGCTGAGATTCCCAAAAATGCTGCGAATTGGGAACTCAATTGCAAAGCACAGATGTGGCGAAGATGAAAAGAAGGAGCCCAGCCAGGGGAGGAAGGCAAAGCTCATCACACTCCTTCCATTATATTCCCTCACAGCCATTGCTCGAGAAGAAAAGACTGAAATAACCAGGAAAACACACTCAGTTCTGTGCAGAATTCACCTGTCTCCTTGACCCTCCCTTCTTGCCCCCATCCTGAAAAACACAGGCTTTCTTTTCGCTTATTTTTAGGTGAGGACAGCTGGGTGCTTAAGTACTTCTAAAGCTGCCAATTGCACGAGGAATTAAATGCAGAACCCTGGAGCAAGGAGGATGAATACATCGCGGACAAAAGAAACAAGCCATTACACCCACACGCAGCTTTGTTTACTTTGCATTCATACATGACTCTGCCCTCACCTCCATCCCTGAATCCCAATGATAAAAGTCAAAAGGCAGAGAATCCCCACTCACGCCCCAAAATCTCTACCTGATACGTACAAATGCAATTTGTCCCAGCCTTCCCGAGGCCCCATGGGCAGGTAGGACCCAGCTCACCGAACTAGATTGGGAGCAGAGCCCCCGGCCCAGCCTCGGCCAAGCCTTCTGGCTTCCCTGATGGCACTCAGATATCTGGAAGCCAACCATTTCCCACGGACATTGAAGAGCTGCCAGTGTTCCTGTAGGAACCCTTCCTGCTCTCTGTGCCAAGCGAGGCAAGATATTTGTTTCCACGCTCCTGGGTTTCAGCCATGCTCTGCATGCCATTCATCCTGTTTTCACACTGAAGCAGGCTTTGATCTGAAGACCAGAACTGATACCACATCAGAATTTCAAAGCCACGTCGCCTTCAATGGACGCACCACTCAGAGCCTCCTCATCGCTCATCCTCCCCTGGAAAAGACTAACCTCATTTGCAGTTCACGTTTTGATGCCTCACCCCGCGCCTCCTCTGATGCATCCCCAGTCCCAGTGTGGATTCAAAGGTTCTTTAAACCAAAGCGTTTTAAACCAAAACAACGGCAGCATCTGGCAGGGCGCAGACCAGCCAGCCTGCAGGTCGGCTCCATCTGCTGCTGGCAATGGCTTTCAGGTCAAAGCAGGCTTTCTTTGCACAGAGCAGAGACAATCCACGCTGTAAGGAGACCAGAGGAGCTCTATATTAAAGGTTATGAGTGTAAAAGCATAGATCCTCAGTGGAAGAGCCCATGAAAGCCTGCCTTGGAGATAATACTGTGGGAAGACCAAGCTCCACGTATCTCAAAGGTAGAACTTTGGACTCTTGACTCAGATTTTCACACTCAGTAATTCAGACCCCTTCACTAAGGGAAAGGCAATAGCTGTCCCTGATGGCCAAGTGCTCGAGGCTCAGTTCTGGGACCTGATCTAGCAGCACACACACTCCAATGCTGCCAATGGTCAGCAGCAATCACCCCAAGCAAGACAGTCCTGCAAGCATCTAAACCATTCGATTCAGCACTGATCCCCCTCCCTGATGACACTGGAATACAGGCATCCTTACATGACAGTTTCATACCTCCAGTGCTTCCAGCACAGATATTATGTTATTATCTTTTCCCACCGTTACAAGGCAGTGCTTGGCACACAGAGC
Organism: Tetrao urogallus; assembly: GCF_951394365.1. NCBI lineage: Eukaryota > Metazoa > Chordata > Aves > Galliformes > Phasianidae > Tetrao > Tetrao urogallus. The sequence continues at coordinate 4,429,941 of NC_136835.1, read as the reverse complement.
CAAAAGCACCGTTTGTCAGCTGGATGGCACAGAGGTCACTCCGTGCTTCTCACAGCTCTGAGCACAGCTTGGTGTCAGCTCCTCACTTTTGGGCCCAGAGCACAACGACGGCAATAAACAGAACTAATGGAGTGTAAAATGGGGGTGAAACCTGGAGAGAAGTCCTTCTGCAGCCAGGGAAACCTTCCACTGCCAGCACTTGTGCTACTGGGAAGCCCGCTCTTCCTAGAGCATCCCAATGCCACCCAGGCATCCCTACCCCAAAGAGCTTCTTGCAGCCCAGCATCCTCCTAACAGGCACCACCTTCATCTTCCCTGGCTACACCTTTCTGTCTAACCAGTGCTTGGTATTTGAGTCTAAAGGTTAATTAAGTGTGCCTGCAAGGATGAAAGGCCACAATCAATTACCACGTCTCCTTGTCCATTTGAGTCATTTTTTAATCACGGTGATTTGGTATTTTGGGAGGCGTGGGGCGAAGACAAGAGCGAAATTCTCTTTCTTCCTCTTTCTTGAAAGGACTTTTATTCCAGCTGGACGATTCCCCAGTCTCCAGGCAGCATGCCTTCCCTTGGCACCTGCCACCTCCTTTTCCTTCCCTTTGTCTCTGCACAGTGCTCCAGAAGAAGGAAGCCATCAGAGATGGGGAACACAAGAAAAGCTGCCTTCAAAATATTCCCACCGCAGCCTTACAGCCTGCTCTGAATCATCAGGAGCTGGAGGAGCAGGAGGAGCACGGCGTGCAGGTGTGCTCCCACGCAGCTCTTTGAGCATCTGCCCATCACATCGCTTCAGTTCCCACCCTGTCTGCTCCATGACACACCTCTGTTCTGTCCCAAATTGCATTTGACTGCCCACAGACCTCACATCCCATGTTCCCAACAGACACTCCTCCCAAACCTCACTGCAACACAACAAACTCATCCCTTAACGCACACCCCCCACCCCAAAGGCACACCTCCCAACACACCCCTCCTGCCTTTTGTAATAATTAACTATTTAAAATTCTACCAGTGCTAATCGCAGCAGTCCGGGCTGTGTTCTCATTACCCAGGATCAATTCTTGTTTAATATTCACCTCCAGGGGTGGATGTGGCTGGAATGAGCTGCAGATTTCTCTTTCGCTACGCCAAAGCTAATGAGTGGCTGCTGCTGTTGTAGTACAGTCACTCTGCTGTAATCAGTCAAAATAACAAGCAACAGCACCTTCCAGGGATGCCAGATATTCTACATAAATATACACAGACAGCCTGCCACACCAACGGACCTCAGTGAGCTACGGCCGAGGTGCAGCCAGCCGGCTGTGGGCGTGGGGACAAACCCACGGCCTCTTAATTAGCTGCCATCATTATGGGGTGTCACCCCCGTTTCTAAGGGCTGGTCTGCACCTGGGAGCTCGTCGGGATTCAGGCTGAGAACGGACATCTTTGTCCTGCACTCACCCTGGAAGCTGCTCACTTGAATCACTGCAATGGAGACGTTGGATTGGAATGAGAGTGATGTGGGAAGCCATGCCCAAGTAACTCCATGCCTGTGGCATGTGCCACGTGACAGCTCGCAGCCAGCCTTCCCTTCAAACCTCTCTCCACAGTGCTGCAAAAATAACAAGGGTAAAAAAGCACCCTGCCTGCTCCCTTCAATGCGTTTGCCAACAGGTCTTGCATGGGACGGGGTTGACTTCCATCTCCTTCCTTTCCATTCAAGGGGAAAATGAAAACAGTGTGTTTCTCCTCTGCTTTTTAAAGCACTGGGGATAGCTAAAACCCACTCCTCTAGAGAAATCGACCCAACAAACTGTACTGGTAGGACCATCAGGATGGCAAACTGAGGCAGCACCATGGAGGCTCCCTCCTTCACTCCAGAGCCCAACAGGGACCACTGTGCTGCTGTGGGTAGAGAGACCAGCAATGGCAAGCTGCGATTGGAAATGCAACCACCACCCTCCCAAAACCCAGCTCCCAAACCAGATGTGAAGATTGGTTCAATTTACCCTGAGAGCACCCAAAGCAGGATGCAAGCACCAGAACCCCCAGCAGAGGGTCTGAACAGAAGAGAGGCTGCAGGATGGCAGCAAGGAGCATGCACCACTTTGCTTGATGAGAAATACAGGGATCGGAGCCCTGTTATATAAAAAGGGCTTCCTAATAATAAGGACACCTATGAAGGATGTCTGAGGGTCCTGAGCATGCATCTGACCAATCTGTTTGGTTACCCCAAAGAGGGATAGGAAGCTCTCAGCTTGGAGAGGCACAGCCAGCTCCAGAGGGAGATGCTGAAGTGCCCAACTTCACTCAGGGAACAGCACTGCTGATGGAGCAGAAGGGAACTGAGCTCCTGGTGTTTGTCTGTCACCTCCCAATAGCTCACAGGGGAGGAGAAAACCACAGATGCCTCAAGGCAGTTTGCTTGCTGAAAATCAATAACTACTATTAAAAAATGGATCCAGTTCCCATTGGAACAGACTGCTGAGGGCTGTGCCATAATTCTGCAGAACAGTCAATATTTACTGTAAGTGTCTCAAATAAAGATTGAGCTTCGATTTAGTAAGATCGTTATTGTGCGTTAATAATATGCCAATTGATTATTAAACATATTTACCGAGGGTATGAAAAATAGGCTAGGAGATGAAAGGGCATCTGACGCAGGAACACGATGTTAACTAGGAAACCTAATTGCACAGAGCTGCATTAGCCAAATTATCTTCCCGTCATTAGGAAACGTCCTATCAAGGCATTAAAAGGCTACAGATAGAGAAATGATAGATGAATATCCAAAGGAGTTGGGCAAGGGAACAAACTGCATCCCAACGAGGCACCGTGCGCCCGCTTCTGCCGCGGCACTGTGATGGCATCGGTGCTACCAACCCTCCTCCCTCCAAATACCAGGCCAGAAAGGAACCAAGCCATCTCTGCAGACAGCTTCAACACCATCTCCTCCAGCCCTGCATCCAACCCCCGGAGCATTCTTTCGCTGCTGTGGGGTTAATTGGGGCACCCTGGTTAATTGGGGCGGCCACCCCGCGATGCCGCTCTGCCGTCAGAGCGCTGACGCAAACTGCAGAGCTCAGTGCTGACATTTGGCCGCCTTCCGAAGGAGACTTTGTGCTGCTGGAGGATTTTCACAGCATGTCCACAAATGTCACTTCAAGTAACGCTTCGAGCTAAGCAGTCAATTCTCACTTTGAAAATACAGGGAAACGTCAATTTCTGCATGTTTTGCTCCTATTCGAAATTATATCCTCTTACTGAATAACCAGCATAACAGAAGGGTTTTGTTTTTTTTCTTTTTTCTTGTCCTTTTCCCACAAGTTCTTGATGAAATGTAAATGATTTTCAACTTTGATCTTTATACTTCCTGGCTGCTTCTGACTAGGTTTCTTTCTTAACGATTGGACTCAAACTCACTCCTGAAATAAAGCTCTTTCCTCCCATCCTCACCATGCAAATTAATGAGCAGTCCAACGCAATAGCTCAGAACAGGCTGCTCTCCTTCCTACCCACTGGAAATCGTTTCCATTTGGAGCAGCATATCCCATTGCTCCTACTCAGTGGACTGCTGCTCACCAGGCATTCAAATTCTGCTCGTCTTACACGCAGGCTAATTTTAAACGCACCAAAACCCAGGCTGTTGATGCTGATCAGATTTGTGTCAGAAACAGGAACCTTCCAAGCATAGGGGGTTGCACAGCCTCACATCTTCCCTAGGGTTTGGGTCCAAGGGCTTCAGAGCTGCTCACAACGAAGCCACAGCCCTGGGAACCTGCAGGTCTGGGCTCTGCACTCGCCACACGTACATCACTTTGGCTCCACACTGAGCAAACTCATTATGTTGGGGCTAATGGGTACATTTTAAAGACAGCTAATTAAAATATATGCATATATATATATAAACTAAACTCAGCCCTAAAGGACACAATGCTTTCATTGAGGGGTGCCTCCCACCTCCTCGCCATGCCTGCTCTGCATCCCTGCTCTGCCCAGCCTCAGCAGCAAAGCCAGAGCTCTCCACGTGCTGGTTTGATCCTACTCTCCAGACAGCTAACGCTGGATAATTCATGCACTGAGGCAACAGGAGGAGAAGAAAGGTATAACTTGCCTTCAGGCTTCCCACCCCTCATCCTCCTGAGACACCCCTGCCTGGTGTTGGTGCAAGACTTTCTGCTTTCTGCTCCAAAAATTGGCTCCTCTACGTCCCAGCAGAATCCCCAGCTCCATCAGTGCAGCCCAGCCACCAAATCCACCTCCCCAGCCCCACTGCTTCCCACCTCTTGTCTGCCCATCTATTTATTTAGAAGTGGGAATCCTGAAAATCCTTGGTGATCTGTAACCACCTTTCATCAGAGGATTTCGGAGCATTTTCCAGACATGAACAGAGTAAGCCTCCCCGCTCCCCTAGGAAGATGGATGGTAAGTAGGATTAATCCCAGTTCAGGAAACTAGGGCCTGCGAGGCAAGAAGAGGGAAAGAAAACAAGGCAAGAAATCACTCTGGGTCCCCAGTGCCATCGATTTCCCTTCCTCTGCTCAAGCTACCATGTCCTGAGCCCCAGCTCTGCTCTGATCCCCGGCTGAACAGAGCCTGACTCCAGCACCCCAAGGCAACAATTACCATCTCTTCTCCAGCATTTTCCCATCCTCTGCCCTCCAGAGAGGCCTGGGAGAGACACAGCCACGACGAGCTCTTGAGAGATGCATGAACCTGTTTGCAGAATATGACTTTTTTTGTGGTGTTTGATGGAGAGGGAAAGTTCCCCTCAGAAGAAAAGGCTCTGCAGCAGCCACTGCTGCTGCCGGAGGGAAGGTGACAGATAGGGTACCGGAGAGCTCTCTGTTTCCCTCTCCTGTCTGCCTGCCTACTGCTGGAATGAAGATAATCTATGAGCAGTAGTGTGCATCAGCACTGCTCTCTCCCTCATATAAATCAGAAGGGTGAAGCTGTATTGAAGGCAGCGCTCCCCAAGCCTTCTCCCAGCACGATCCATCTGGTACTGAAGGTCACAGAAGTCTCCAAGGACAGGATAATCACTGCCCAGAAAAGGGCTGCACTCCATCACTTGCAGGGTGGAGACAACACAAGGCGGGGACATGGGGCTGCTATCCCACCTCGCTTCTTCTTCTTGCACTCCCTGCTTTCCACCTTTCTCTGTTTCCCCTGGGCTGAGCCAGCAGCTAGGTCAACGGGATGGGGCATCCCAAGATAAGGGCAATGCTGGTTGGTTTGGGTAGGTTTGAGTAGGCTATGGGTAGGCTTGGGTAGGTCTGAGTAGTCTTGGGTATGCTTAGATGGTCTTGGGTAGTTCTGGCTAGGTTTGGGTTGGCTTGTTGGCTCTCCACAGTGCCCCATCTCAATGGACAGCCCTTGGCCTGCAGGAGCAGCAATGGTTCCTTGTTCCAAAGTACAAAAGATAAGTCTGCAAGATGTCTCAGCAATGCCTGGGGCCAGCCCAAACAAACAGAGGACAGCCCACTGGTTGGTCCGGGCAATCTCTAGGCTGCGATTTATCGGCCCTGCTGACGCAGCCAATAAGCTCATCCCTCTTTTGACATGGCTGTGATGGAGGAGGTGGCTGGAGGGCATTTAACAGGCCGTGATGTGCAATTGATGGCATGACCGACCAAGCCATCAAGGAACCCCCCCACCCCAAACCAGCCTAGCCCCCTCTTGCCCTGTGCCCTTATCCACTCCTTCCTCAGGACTTGGTAATGGCCGTAATCTATCTGCTGCACAACTTAATTAAAGTCAGTGCCAGAACAGAGCTGATGGAATCATCAATGCTGCCCTGGATCCTGCTCTGCTTGCTCCTGTGCTGTCACTGCCCACAGCACCCTGGGCTCCTTCCCAGCCCAAGGCTTTGTTTGATTTGTGGTTTTTCTTGACAAAAGCTGCCACTTCTTTATTCGCTTTCCTCTGTAGTGTTTTACAAGCCACAGCTCCAATGCAGAGCTCTGCCTGCCCAGCGTGCAGAGGAGTGCATGCCAAAGCCTGCCCATGTTGCCCATGTCCCTTCCAAGGGACATCATTTCATTCTTCCAGCCCGCAACAAGTGAAAGAAGAGGGGCAGGAGAAACAAAAGGAAAGTTACAGGTTGCAATACAGGGTGTAGTAACTAAAAATGAGACAACAAAGCAGCTCACGTGCAGCCATGGATGCTTCCCAAGGGATCAGAGGTGTCCAGCTCCCATCCCTGAGCTCCTTCTGCCCCAAAGACTCACGCTGGAAGCTTCCCACCCATAGAACAGCTCAGCCCACTGCAGAGGGCAGCCCACCCTGCCTGCCCTTGGGAGATGGGTGCTTCCTTCAGCACAGGGGCTGCAGCCACACCGTAAGGAACAGGCTGGCATTTGTCTCTGCCAGCCGCCAGCCATAATTGGTCCTCGCTTTAAGAAGAAAAAGAAATAACCTACATCCAAAACCACTTCTCCAATCAATAAGCATTTGTCCTTTGCATCTGTGGCACGGTGCCTGTGGGCTCACTGGGGCTGCTGCCAGCCTATTTTTCTTCTCCTTCCTCTGGCCCATTGCTTAAGCTAGGTGCTGAGATTCACCTCTAGACCCCCTCTCTCCCCCAGGCTGATCAATAACTAACCCTCTGCTAATGACCTTTCTATCCCTTTGGAAGAGCAGATCCGTCAGAGAGCTGGGACAAGGCAGGAGCTTGCTCATCCCTTCTTGGACAGTGACTAATTGCTGCCATTAGATGCAGAATTACAGACAAAGAATGAAGGCAGGGAGATGACTGACCCTATGTTTAATGCAACTGATGTCCGAGTGTCCACTGCTGCCGCAATGCTGGGTGAATGATAATGCAGCACAGGGGCCCGACACCATGGATGGTGTTGGGTGAGCTGAAAGTCTGGGGAGAAAGGAGATGCAGCAGCAGCGATGAGCAGGGACACCTACAGCCACATCAGGTTGCTCAGAGCCTGGTCCAGGCTGACCTTGAAAGCCTCCAGGGATGGAACATCCACCAATTACCAACATGATGCAGTAAGTGAGGAGAAACGCATGATAAAACAACCAACATAAAACCCCTTCAAAAATGCAGAGCATCTCCAAGCCCTGTGCTTGCAAGCCCTGGAAGCAGCCCAGCTCAAACAACATCCCCAACTGGGATGCACCCAAACCATCACTGCCACTGGTGACATACACCATCTCCAAGGGGCTGCTATAGCTGCTAACAAACCAAGGCCAAATGGGCAGAAGCTTTTGACTTGTAAATGGAGAACACTGGCTCAGAAAGTCATTGGAAGAGAATAAACAAGTAATTCCCAGCAGTGTGGAAAGCAAGAGGAGCTTTTTTGTTGTTGCTATCGTCATCACTGTTGTTTTCTTCCCTGCAAACCCCAGGCCAGACTCTCTCTTTTTGTAAAGCATCTCTCTGATATGGAAAATTTCAGCAGCTTTCTGTGCACAGCTGAAGCAATATATTCCCATCTCAGCTCAGCCTGCCTGTCTTTGTGCATCTGATTGAGCCCAACGATCTGCACTTCTGCCAGTCGCAGCTTGCTTTGGATTCAGAGTCAAGTTTCTATGTGCCGGTCTTTTGCAGCAGATTTCTGAGCCATGAACTGTCAGGCGTAGAGTGAAATGGCCACTGCAATTACTCTGCTTTGGATCAAGCCTGGCCAAAACTCAGCAGCACCTCCCCACCATCTCCAGGCTGCTTTAGGCTATGAGTTTACTCAGCAATCAGCACAAATTGCATAGCTGAGCAGCAGGATCCTATCGAGCCCAGGATCCCTCAGGGCCTCACGGTGGAACCATGAGCTGGGTGGGATGCTGACATACAGCAGGACAAAGCAGTTCTGGCTCAGTGACACAGCAAGAAGAGCTGCTGCCTTTTGGGATTTGCTTTGCGGCCACAAGCGGATGGATATCACATCTTTGTTAGGATAAGAAATGACTGGTCAGTGGAGTCAAGGCAATTAAGAACAACGATTACCATCACACATTCTTCTTTCCTGTCTGTTCACTCGCTTCGTGTCCCAACTCTGCATCTTTCCAAGGAAACTCCTCCACCCAGCCCTTAACCCCACTCAATACTTTGCCCCATCACAGCAGGAGGGGTTGGTGGGCACAACCTCCCGCACCCCTCCAGCAGCAGCACTCAAACCACAGCTGCAAGGCGTAGCAGCACTGAGCTCTCCTTGGCTCTGGACCTCTTCTCCAAGTGTCAATGCTCACATCACCCCCATGCTGCCATCCCCCACCACCAAGCACGGCAGCATGCAACCCAGGACACGAGGCAGAAGCAGGGGAGCGAAGAGCTATATATACATACATATATATATCTTTTTCAAAGTCATTTCAAGTGTCCCTTGTGGGAGAGGAATGCAGGAGACGTTTTCTAAATGTACACGGCCGTATCTATCTCGGGAGCAGTATCAGCAGCTGCAGACAGAGACAGGAGGCACAACTGCGCAGACAAAGAGAGATTAGACAGACAGACAGATGAAGAGCAGGAGAAAAACGTGGATTTCAAGCATTATTCATCTAGAAAGACTTTGCCTTGTGAATGGAGGAAAACTATGCAGAATCGTGCTCTGAAGAGTGCACACTCCACACTCACATCCACCAGCAGAATGCTCAACCAGACTGAAACCACAAGCTAAAATTATCACAGGCAGAGAGAAGCAAAGCACCGGGCCTTCTCACAGCCACTGCATCGTACCTGCAGCTACAACAGCCACAGAGAGCAGGAGGCAGTCCCTGCACCCAGTGGATGCTGCAGTGGGAGCAGGATGCAGGATGAGCATCCCATGCTCAACCTGATGCAGGAAAAGCGTCCCTAAGCATTCCTGAGGCCAAACAACAAACCCTGGGGACTTCTGACCTAAGCTGTGGTCAGAGCTCTACAGGCAAACAATGGCAGTTGAATCTCAAAGGCACACAGAGCTTGATATGGGTATAACTTTGGTGCAAACCACAGACAGGCGGACGGCAATGCCCATCGGTGGCAACGGTGTCCAGGAATCCATGCAGCAGCTGCTCCACGCCTGGGAGCCCTGGGGCTGCAGAGACTTTAGTGATGGCTGAGCAGGGGCTCGGTGAGCCAGGGCAGGCTGCTGAAGTGGAACAGTTGCTATCTATCCCCAGAATGAGCTGCTTCTCTCCCACCAACCTACTGCAATCCGCCGCCGGATCGCACGCAGCGAGCCTTATTCTCTGCTTGATTGGCACGCACTTAATTAATGTTAATGGAGCACTCGCGTCACGATCAAGGAGACTCTGAACCCCAAAGTATACTAAATCTGAACAATTACAGCAGAATTCATGGCCTAATTACGGAGCATTGTTGAAATACCACTTAAATATAGTGATTATTAAAAGCATATTATTGATTGAGGTTTAACTGCTATGTAAATAAATCTAGTCGAAGCAAACTGAGCTACAAATTCATTACCTCGCCGTAAATCCTCAATAAATATTTTTTCCACGAATCGGTTGTTGTTTATTATACAATAAACGTCTTATTAAGCCAAAATTAATTGCGTATTTGGGGAGCGAAGGCTCCATTGCTGTGCCAGCCACCCTGTAATGCACAACCTGAGAGCGATGGGGAGCAGATGCTGCGGTGCCGAAGCGAAGCAAAAAGGACTCGAAACCAATTTCCCCTCTCCATCACACCCAGCTCCGTGGCTGGGCGATTTCCATAGACCCCAGCAGCTAAGAAAGAAAGAATCCCAACTCCTCCTTGGGCCCAAACCGTCGTGATGAATAATAAATAAAATAAAAAGCAGCGATATTTTGCATCTACTGAGAGCTTTTCATCTGCGGAGCTCAGAATGATTTACAACAAAAAGTAAAGCGTTAGAGGTGTTAGGAAAGCAGCATTTCTTTCCTCTTGGGAAACCTCAGTAGTTCAACATTTGTTTTCATCTTGCGATCGGGTGAGAAGTTGAAAGGTTTTCTTCTGGAATCATCAGTTCCACGACGCTGAGATTCAGAACCGGGGACTTTTCTTTTTGTTTCATCAAACCCGTGTGTTGTACCAAACTGCATCTGCAATGTTTTGAAGTGCCAATTTCAAACAAAATGTCTCCGTTTGGATTTTCCCCAGGAAAAAAAAAAAGAAGCAGAGCATTGGAGACGTTTGGTTGCTGCCCCCTCCCACCATCACAAATGTAAATCTGGGTGAAGACCAACAGCGCTGGCAGAGAACGCTTTGTTCCACAATGCTCCCCTTGGTGTCTGCTGCACAGAGCAAGGACCAAAGGCTCACAGAAGTGGGAGCAAATGCCCACTGAAAGAGCACATCTATTTGCTTCCACTCCTTTCTGGGCTGTCCATCACCCATGGGCAAGAGGAGGCAATGGCTTCCTGTGCTGTTTTGTCCTCACCCACAGAGCCAGGTAGAAAACTGTTCAGTTTATGCAACAAAACCAGGCCAGGAGGGGCAGAACCCATCCAGCTACAAATGCTCTCATTAGAAAAGCTTAATTATTAACATCAGCCTGAAGTTACTTTCACTGACATTCATTCCATCCCTGACATCAGGGTGATCACCCTATGCAGCCCCAGCTCTTCTCCCTCCATGCCCACTCTTTCCTGTTGCTGCATCCCATAGATGGGAATGTACGCACAAGACGGGTGCAGCGCAGAAGGAAACGAAACAGCAACGGGATCTCATGTCTTCTCTCTGCTTATTGGAAGCACAGCAGTAGCCATTCCAGAGCTTCTGATGGAGAATTGATTGCTGGGTCATAAAACTAAATCGTGGCGCTCATAATAAGAGTAAACAAGGAGTCAGAGCACTGCAGGAGTGCAGGGACGCGCATGGGGGTGATTAGCTGCATAAGCAACTCACTCAATACGTACTTATGGTCCTCAAAGATTTAAGAGTCAATGGGATAAATTGGATCGATGCTGGGCTTCCCCCGAGATCCCATAAATCCCCAAATAACAAAGCACGTGGGCCTTTTTGTCACCATCAAAATGGAAACAACCACAACGCCAACCAAAGGCGCTGCACGAGAGCAGAGTTTCTCCTCCAAGCACCCAACAGAAGCAAAGCTGAGCACACGCAGAGCTGGAAAAATGTGAAAGCAAATGGGGAAAGGGCTCTCTGCCTCAACTCCCCTCCCTGCCCGACGGGCTGTGCACATCTCACCCTACCCTCTACAAGACGCACGGCGCAATTACACAGCAATCAATTTTGGGAGCACTGAGGAGATAATGGAGTGATAAGAAACAGCCACCATGGATTTGTCAATAGCAAATCATGTCAAACGAACTTAATTTCCTTTTTTGACGGTGTAATTGGCCTCACAGATGCTGGGGGGGGGGCAGGGAGGGCAGCAGATGTGGTATACTTTGGCTTCATTAAAGCATCGCGCACCGTTCGTCCTGACGTCCTTACCAGGAGCTTTGGGAAGATGGCTCAGGTGGAAATCCTATGGGAAAAATACTGCTGAGCAGTTGCTCTTCCCTTAGGAGGGCACTTGGTGTGTGTTCCCCCCACCTGCCCCCACGCTGGGGTTTATTCAGTGTGTCTGGGGGATCTCCTGAGGTCCCTGTGGTGGTACAGCAAAGGTAATGGGGGTACAAAGCAGAAAACGCATTAGGTCTTGCATGGATGAGACTGGACTGGAAGGAGCTGCGTGTGCTCCAGGAATGAGGATTAGGAAACAAAATACTCGTGATAAATTAGACAAACAGCTGGAAATCATCAAGATGAAATCCAATAAAGACGACTGCAAAGTAATACACTTAGGATGAAGAAATCAAACGGCGGATAGACAGCAGCACTGCGAAGCCGGGTGTGCAAACAGACACTCAATCACAGGGTAAATACAAGCCGACTGCCACAGGGCTGCAAGGCAGCTGGAGGGGCAGGGGAACACTCAGGCACAGCGGAGCCCAATCTGGATGCTGAATCACAAGGAAGAAGCAACATCCTGGGGAAGGTGCCAGTAGGATCCAGGGCTGCAGGATGCAGGCTGGTGTTGTGCAGGAAAGGGAAAACGCGTGGGGCAGGGAGGGGGAGGGGTGCAATGAGCTGCATTCTCTCTTTAAAAAGGTCTCTGAATCCATCCCAGCAGCCGGTTAGGAAGCACCTGCACATTTAAAAGCTGCTTTTATTGCTAAATGCCATCAAAGCACCGCTACAAGACAGCAACAGGTGGAGAAAGAACTAAGGGTTAGGCAAAGTTTGGGCTGCTGTTTTCAAAGTCATCTATGAGACAGATGTCCTGTTTTGATTAAAATTAATGGGAACTGAGCATCCCCGTCTCCCAGGTGACTTTGAAAACCTCAGCCACACTTCCCATTTTCTGCCAGTGCCCACAACACCGCCTCTCTCCTCCTTGCCAGGGGCCGATGGGGGAAACAGGGTTACAAAGAACAGCATTTTGCAGCAGAATCAATTGCTCTTTAAATAACAACCCTGTCTGTCATTTACATACACAGAACAAACGCCAGATTAGGAAATAGAGGAGGAAGTGAGGAGAGCCCAAGTCACGCTCCCAGGCGCCCATCCCAGGGGACACATCCCTGCCCAGCCCTATGGCACCCCACACAGCATCCTTCAGCAGGGCTAATAACTGCTCAGGGCATTCATCCTCTGTCTGCAAAGCAAATCGCACTGCCTGGCCCTGACATCCCCAGCCCCTGGGAATTGTATCGACTGCAAGCCCAGGAAATGAGCACGGATTACAGCCAATATTATTCAAGACCAGCTTAGGTCCCCACCATCCAGACTGGCTAATATACCCAAAAAAAAACGCACTAGGCAGGAGTGATTTCTGACACAGCTCTTTATAACCAGGAGGAAAGAGCATCGAGAAAAAGAAGAGTGAACAAAATCATACACTTCTGCTGTGCTGCGTGCCTGGGTGGTTCTTAAACATCCTTCTCTCTGGCTGAGCAGCACACCAAAAGCTTCCTGGCCCAGCTGGGCTGCTGCGGATGCTCAGGGCTTTGCATACAGCTCTGAGCACCATGCACAGCTGGGCTGCCCCATGCATGGTCTGCTGGAAGTACTCCTGCAGGCAGCTGCCATAGGATCCTCTGCCTTTCCCAAGGTTCCTCTGCTGCCCAGAGCAGTGCATTTGGCCACTGAAAGTCATACTGTGCACCCACTGCAAATGGAAGTGCATGAAATGCACCTGGCACTGCATGTTACATCTCCAGAAGGAGACACTGCTCCTCCTTCATACACCTGTCTGAAAGCACTGCCCTCTCTTGAAGTCATTGCATTAAGGTTGGCAGAGGCTCGTTCACCCTTCTGCTCTCCAAATCCCCCTAGGCACAGTGCAGTACTGAGCTACTCAGCACTTAGATCGCTGGCCAGCTGATGTCCAAGCTCAACAAGGAGATGGGAAGCTCCCAGCAGACAGCAGATTGAGAGTGAACCTTTCCCATTCATTCCTCATGGCCACGTGTTGTGCAGATTTGGTCCTGAGGGCAGCAGGGAGAGAACTGGAACCCCATCTCTTCACCTACCCACGAATTTCTTCCCTCTCACTGCAATCCCTTGCAATCCCTCCCATCACTTAACACATCGGTCCCATCCTGGGGTCAAGATGCTCTTAGATAACAGCATCCACGAGACAAAGAAGCTGCCTAAAGCCAGTTATTTCCTCCCACTCCTCCCCAGGAGCATGAGATTGCAGCAGGAGGGAGGGAGGTGCAGCTGGGGCAGCAGCACCCAGGTACAGCAGAAGGGAGGAGGTGGAGGGGGGTGAGCCTGAGCGTCTCGCACACAAGAAACATCCTTGTGGGACTAAATTGCATTCACTATAATAAACTATCATCTTGAAACGAGTGTTCCAATTGAGTTTTGATGTAAACACTAATATTTTCTCCACTCCGCTATTCTCTTCCAGGGAGATCTCATGTATATTTCACTATGTGTCCTACCTACTATTGCTCTCATACATCAAAGGGTTCGAGGACAAGGAGCCTGATTTTGAAAACATTATTCTTTTAAAGATTTATTCGCTCTTCTTGACCACCTCCTCTGCTGAAAGGGAGAAGCTCTCCATAAATTATTTTAATGCCCTATGTAAAACATGCACACACTCGCCGCCCCCAGATCCGTAAACTTTGCAAGGAAAGAGAGACCCGCCAGCCCTTGTTCCTCCTGGCCCATGCTTTGCTGAGACACTTCCATGCCCTTGTAGGCTCCAAGCTGCCATCCCACTGCCCACAGCGTAGTCCAGCATCCTGATCATAAACGGGGCAAGAATGAAGCATGGATCTCCCCAGCAATTTGCCCAATGCCACGTGGGGAACGAGAGGCAGAGAAAACACCTTCAGGCTGCTCGCTGTCCCACCTGGGCTCTGCTCTAGCATCCCCAGCCCTGGGGCTCAGCCCGACTCCAGCACCTCCTCACCCCCTCCCAGCTCCAGAGCTGATGCTCCCACTCTAACCAGCTCAGACATACAGATGCTGGGAGAGATGAAGTATTCATGGCCACGTTTTGTAGCCACAGGGACTGACTGGCACAGGGTCACAGAGGACACCTGCAAGAAACATTAAAAACTTCCACCAGCCCGAATAATACACGGCTCTTTAAGGAACAGCCCATGCAAAATTAACGGCGTGTTCCTTCTGCCCACTCCTGTGGCAGATGCTGGGAGGCACTCAAAGGAAGCTCCACATATTTAAAATTAAATAAAAGAAGCTAATTTTGGCATGCAAGAGCTAACGCACCTGGGGGACTCCTTGCTTCAGGGCACTGCCAGCAGAAGAAGAGTAACAAAGTTAAGAAAGCAATTAAAAACCCGCTGCAGCTGCCCGGTGGGAGGCTGGCGCTTTGGCAAAGCCACGGGGCACAGTAATGTGAGAAGATTTCCACACCCTGCCTTCGGGTGGCAGCTCGGGAGCTGCGCTCAGGCTGCTGCCCATCACTGCCAGCAGCAGCTCCAAAACGTGGAGACGCTGCTCTGCGCCGCCCTGCACGCTTTGCTGCCGCCAAGCGGGTGCTGGAGAGCGCTTGGTGCAAAGGGAGCAGCGCGTCACCCAAACCCTGCAGGGAGCAAAAGCCGAGCATCCAAGCGAGCAGAACCAACGCCTCCATCCTGCGTCACAGCCCTGGGGATGCAGCCACCCTGCCAGCAAAAAGCCTAAGGGCCGGGGTGGTAGGGATAACGAGAACCTGCGGTGGAGATGAAGCGGCGGTGCCGTGGAGTTTTGGCAGCACCGTGTGGAAGAGCTGCGGCACTGCAGCCGCAAAACAAGCGGGCACGGCGCTGCCATCGCTGCTCCGCACGGCTGCCTGCAAAGTACGGGAGGGCCGTGCACGGCGCACGGGGGTTGGGAATGATGCACAGCTCTCCAGGCTGCCCCCCATGGGGCTGAAATCAACCGCCGCAGGCTGTAGGCGTACTGTTTGTTCTGCCCCTGCACCCCAGTGCTCTGCAGTGACTCAACGCTATTCTGTGGCAGAAAGGCACAATTCGGATAGTTTGAGTCTGGGCTTCTTGGAAAGCAATTGAAAAACCATCCCTGATTTGATTCAGACAAACACTGTGCATGAGCTCAGCCTCACAACTCTGTGCTGCTGGAGTTTCGGGGCTTGGGGGGCAGGGATTGGGGCTGGGGAAGCCAAGCAGCCCCCAGGCTCTGCCATGAGAGCCCCCTCAGCCTGGCTGAGGTGCTGCTGCTGGTTCTGAGATGCACCAACACCAGAATGCAAAGGGAAGCAAAATAAAATGCCCAAAGGTTTCCAGAATCTCTGCACTTCACTTGAACAGGCATACGGTACTCCGTTCCCGTCCCCAGATTTCTCAGCAGCCTCTCTGATCCCTCAAAAGCCCTTTTGTCCATACTGAGGCAAAATAACAAGACAGAGAAAACACACCCCAGATGGAAGCAGCCAAATCCGAGCCCTCACCAAACTTCAAGCCAGCAGGACGCAACCCCATCACTTCTCTAACACCTCAAAGCAGCCCCTGATCCTCTGTCCCAGGGGAAAGCGATGGGGCCAATAAGAGAGACCAGCTGAGATTTAACTGCCAGCACCTGAAAATCTTCACAGACAGCATCTTTATGTCCTGACAGCATCCTGTCAGCGTCAGCTCAACGCTGCAATTGATTTCTTGCAGGATGCAGGGCTTACTCCTAAAGAAGGGTGAAGGGCTCTCAGCCAATTAACACATAATTTCATCCCTTCACTAAATTGCTGTTGCATAAACAGAATGAAACAAGCATTTCCAAAAGGCATTTTTCTGGGACCACTGAAATCTGCCTTCTTTGTGCTGCCAACAAGCTGCTGCAATAGGAGGGAGCACCACACTGTGAGCCCAGCTCCTGCTGCCCATGGGGGGACTCCTCTTGTGGGGGCAACAAAACACTTCCAGATTTCCCTTTTGCAATCACACCAGCTGAGCTATGAAGCTGGAAAGCCAAAGAACACAAAATACGAATCGATTTTGGTTGCTTTTTTTCCTCCCCCAACCATCACAACCTTCCCAGCTACTCCAAACGAAAGCAAAACACCCCTGGGGCACCAATGAGCGGCATCCCTCCTTCTACTTGAAACCCAGCTCGTGTCAGGGTGGCAGCTGTCTGGCCTGAATGCTCTCTGCGAGATGCAGGGATGGAGCTGCTTTCTGTTCCCCATCATATGGCCCCACATTAGGATTTTCTGAGCATGGGCTCATAGTTCCAGACAGAAACCTGCGCTTACATTTTGGATACACGGGACGCTGAGTAACAGAAGGGTATTTCTGGCTCAGAAGCAGCCCAACGATAGCTGAAACGTCAAGCACAGCTGACTTGCATGATTTTCCATTGATTAAGAAGACAAACTAGGGCCAAAATCTTACAGAAACAGATTACAGAGGGCTGATGCCATCTAATCTCAGCCCCAGCTCACCAGCTTTAGGCCTAAATCCTAGCTGAGTCTGGAAACGATCCGTGCTTCTTTGGTTATCGCCACCAACTCAGGGAATAAGCAGTCATGTAAAACCACCCGCCGAAAGACGTTAAGGAAACAAATTAATGAATTAAAAAGAAAAAACAAACAGCATATGCTCTGCCTGCTTCTGCACCGCTCCTGGGAGCAAAAAAGCAGCAGACAGGAGATGCGAGCCTTGAGGGATGCTGACACTGTCCCACGTTGTCCCCTGTACCAAAAAAGCTGAAACAAGGCACAAAAATCCCCTTCCCAAAAGCAGTGCATGAGTCAGGGCAGGAAAGGGCAGCTGGGCAGCTGAATGCCCTCCGGGGTTGGCTCTGAGCTCCGTGCCCATCCCTGGAGGACCGGGGGGTGTTCAGCTGAGGGTCTCACTCCATATCGACAATAAATACGTCTGCAATAAATATGCAAAGTTGTAACTGATTTGCATTGACATTTGGGCTTGGGGGGGAGCTAAGGGGAGAAAGAAATAAAGTCCATTATAGCGCAGAGTAATTTAGGATATTACCACCAGCATCTGAATTACAAATCTACCTCTCATTACTGGTATGTTAACCGGGAAAGGCAGCTTCTGAACAACATGCAAGGCAGAGTTTATTAGCATGAATTTGCATAATAATTAGCTCTGCAGCAAGCAAAGGCTGTTGTGCCTTTCAAAAAGCCAACTTTCAATGTCAATATCCAGCCCCAATTTGGCTCCTGCCTGAGGCCCTCCGGCGGCGAAACGCTGCGGGCGTTCAGCAGCTGCCAGCACACACCATGATGCCATCACCTGCACTGGGGGCTGCAGGCATCCTGCCCTGTCCCTTAGCTTTTGGGCTGGGAGGCACAAGAGAGCTCCTGGGAAAGGCTTTTGGTACAGCAAACTTCTCTGCACGGACAGTTCTGCATTGAACAGTTTTGCATTGCAAAGTTAAGCACCGCACAGTTTTGCATTGCGGTTTTGCATCGCACCGACGGTTTTGCATTGCAGTTTCTTTCCCTGGTGCATCAGGATGGCTCCAAAGAGTCCCAGCAGTCCCGTGCTGAACAAGTCCCATGCCATTCTTTCCATCCCATCATGCTGAATCTGCCTCCAGCTGCAAACCCTAACCCCTGATGCTAACCCTTAGCCCCCACTGACAAATTGGCCTTTAGACAACATGATTTGCATCATAGGACTGAAAGAAGACACAAGAAAAAGATATTTTCTGCCTAACAATGCCACGATGAAGAAAGGAATGTGGTAACAGAGGGATTGTAATTGTTCTCCATCTACCCAAGCTGGCCCTCAGAAATCTGGAGCTGGCTCACTCTGCTGTTTTCCAGCCTGGCATTTTCCAGGTAGAGTTGTGCCAATAACAGACTCTTCACTATCCAGAATGCCAAAATCAAGAGAAAAACATGAGGTTATTTCAGTCTTTTCGCTGCAACTCCACATTTCGTCTTCAAGGGCTCTATCTGTACCAGTGGTGTATTTGCAGGTTCATTTTGACTACAAACAGCACATTCTGAACACAACAAACAAAACGCACTGGTTGGGTGGGGAGAAGCCGTTTGCTCTGGTTTGTTTCTCCCAGTGCTGATGTGCCTCCGTCTACCCTGAGAGGAGGGCATCCCCATGCATGGCCTGAGCTGATCTGTTCCAGACAGCAGCATCTCACTGCCAGCCTGAACTCAGCCACCACAGGAACAACGGTGTGCATCTCTGCAAGCAAAACACAACTGGGTGAGCCTCGCTCCACCAGGGTGCCTGCAGTGTGAGACCCACATGCTGGTTTCTCCTGATCAAATTCAGGTGTTTTTTTTGGATTTTATTCTGCCCAGCTTTCATCAGAAACCCTTTTAACCTTTTATCGCCTGGTGTTCTGGCAGAAACCTTATAGAGGATAGAACTTCCCACTGGCTCCCAGCTATTGGAGTGATGTGCAGAATCCCTCTGTTTTTAAGGGCGATGAAGTCTGGCTCCCACACACCCCTAACACTCATTTTTCCTCTTGGAACATGACTTGCAGTTGTTATTTCAGATACGCATACGCTGCGCTGATATAAAAGGACACTGAGCAACAGCAAAGGAACATCAGCACCTGCATGCATCCCACCCCAGACCCACTGCTGCCTCCCCAGGAAAGCAGCAGCACTTCCAAACACTCGTTTAGAATCATAGCATCATTAAGGCTGATCAGCAAGTCCAAACACCCACCCAGCACCACCACATCTACCTCTAACTCATCTACCTAAGCACCCTAGTTCCATGTCTGACAAATACCCCCAGTAACAGGGACTCAATTACTTCCCCATGCAGTTCCCATGCTCCACAACCCATCCAGTGGGGGATTTCCCCCTAGGAACCAACCTAAACCTCCCCTGGTGTAACTGGAGGCTGGTGCCTTTGGGCCTTCCAAGCCATGCAGCAGCACCCAGAGCAGCAGAGAGCTTCGGACACATCTACCCATGAAAAGTGGGATAGAACTGAAGGAGGGAAGCACGGCCATGGGGTGCTTGAGGGGGGCGGGGGGGGGAGGGAGCAGGGATGTGGAGGGCCGCGAGGTGGTGCTGCAGGGCTGGTCATGGAGCTGCAGAGCGCAGGGAAGGGGTGCACGGATGGATTGCAGCTCATTGCACAGCCGTTCATACGTGCAGAGGGAGGGAGCTGAACTGCTCTGCACGAAGTGCATCCCCCCTCAAGCGAGGGGCTCATAGCTGAGGAACGCCAAGGTTTGGAGAAGGGAGAGCTGAGCGAGTGGAAAGACGTGCCCTGCATCTAAAGAGAACTCGGATCTAGCCCTGCAGTGACCCACTGCTCTGCATCACTTTGCAAACTGGAGCAGAGGGATCCTTAGCAATCTGCTGCCATCCATCCCAGCCCACCAAAGCCAGGGACACAGGGGAGAAGGAGCATTTGGAAGAGGATGACTCCACAGTGAATTTAAAAGGAGTCATCGGCTGCTGCTGGGTAAATCAGCTTGGCTAAGATAAGAACCAGAACAAATATTTATTCCAAATTTACACTGACCTAAACCTGAGTGCTTGAGGGTTCAATAATTACACTGAACTCCATATTTCTGTCCAATTATTCCCTGGGCTTCTTGCAAGGGCTGGGGAAGGATAAATCCTGGCTGCTTCCATACACTTGTCAAAAGGATGGGATGGAAACACAGACAGAAACAGAGATGGGTGGCAACAAAATGAACTTCATAGTGTTTCAAACACGATGGCTAAACTAGAGCCAGACTTCTCCCAGCAACTCCGACCACCTTTCATCCAGCAGTGTCAGGAAAGGACCCCAGATTTCAGAATGTCTTTACAACGACTCAAATGCAGGCCCCCAGTCAGATGTGCAGCGGAAAGATAGGAACAAGCAGGAGCTAAGTTTACATCAGCAAAGAACACAACATAAAGGTTGTCTGTGCCTGCAGGCTGCTGCGGGATGCTGTGAAATAGAGGTCCCAGGCTGCTCACACTACCAGAAACCTGCCTGTAACTGTAAGGCTGATGCTTTGCTTTGAGCCCCAAGCTGCTCGGGGCTCAAGGTGCAACCAAAACAAACACACAGAGCTAGAGGCTGCAGTGCAGAATTGCTCAGCATCTCCCATCCCTTCGTGGTGCTACGCAATGTCTCAATTCCAACCTCTGCTCTGAGAGCAGCAATCACTGGGCAAAAATAGGCACCAGTGGAGATGGCATGCTTCAAGCTCCTTGTAAGCACCAATCTACACAACACTGAGAGTTAGCCACGTTGTATGGATAGGGAAAACAGGACTGTGGAAGTTAGGTGACGAGAATGCAACAAAGAGCAGAGAGCACTGCAATTTCCTTACGTCTCCAGCCCAACTTTAGGAGAGAAATTGATGATGTTCCTTTAAGAGCAGAAGGCCTTGCTAAAGGAAAGGCAATTGAGAGAGGCACTGAGTTACAATCGGGCTCACAAAGCTGGCACAAAGCAGCAGCGCGTGTTTGCATGTATATAAATACATCTCGGTGTGCGCACACATATGGAGCCCTGATGAGCCAGGAGGGGGTGGAGCACGTAAACTTGGGGAGAAATAAAATCGCCACAAAACCCCACCAAAATTAACGAGGGGAGAGCGCCTTCCTCAAACAAACAGAAGTCATTTCACAGCCACCGATTGCTCCTTGCTGCGCTCTCGCTTTCCTCTTCCTCTCTCCAAGTCGGCACCGTGCGGAGCCGCGCTCCTCTCCCAGATTTCAGCCGGCACCGTGCTCAAACGAATCCCATTTTGTCACCATCCGTGCCTCTCTCCCGCTCATTCCTGCCTGCAGCCCTCGGTGCAGGCAGTGCTGCTGGCCGCCCTCCAAGCCCACGTTGGCACGGCGCTGCTGCGCGCACCTCTCCAAATGCGCAGCGCCTCCGAACGCTGCCGAATGTCACCTCCACCTGGGTAATTTTTAATTTTCTTCCTTTTCCCTATACTGTTAAATTACCTCCAGCTTATTTGTCTGGCTAGAGGTTAATGAAACACTAATGATGTTAATGAGCCTTTCATGCCTCAAGTTTTTTCAAGAAAGAGATATAATAGCTGTTTTCCTTCCCTTTTAATCTTTTTGATCGCTTGGGAGTTGCAGGGCCAAAGCAATTAGCGGCTCACGCAGCTCTGTCTTCCCTCCCGGTCACAGCCCAGTGGGGCAAAGAGAAGAAACCTATTAAACCCGTTTCACGTGTCCTCAGGTGAAGAGCTGGTGGGCTGATGCAACACGCTGCTTTAGCCAGAAGGCAAAATGCTATTTGGGGGGAAAGCAGGGGAAATTAACAATCTGGAGCTGAGGCATGGAGGCGGCGGGAGCTGTCCGGAATGGTGAAGTGGTGCCATTAGTGGAGTGCTGCTCGTTAGAGGGGACAGCAAGATGGAGGAGAGGAGTTTTGAGAGGTGATGGAGGTTGGGAAGTGCTGAGGTTGGATAGAGCTGCCCGATGGGAGTTCAGAGCACGGGAGCACCCCAGCATTTATTCTTTCTCAGGGTGAAAGCCAAAATCTGGCTGCTCCTTGCAAGCTCACGATCTCATTTGGTTTAAATACAGAAAGAGACTGAGCAAGAGCAAACCTGGAGGACTGAGAGCAATGGCTGTGCCTTGCAGAAGGGAACGCTGCCCATCTGCACCCTGCTGCCTCTGACAGGGTTTCTTTATCACTCCCTAATCCTCCCAACACAACTACATGGCAAAAAAAAAAAACAACAACCCTATCCCAGCCCATTTCAAAGCCAGCTCCTGCACCGTGCATGGGGGACATGAACTGGGCATCCTAAAGCTATGGCTGAGCCCCTGCTGCCACCACGCTCCGTGATGCGCCTGGAGGGGACACCACGTCTCTTCTATTGATGGATGCATCAGTGCCAAAGGGCACACAACTAAATTACGAGCTGGCACTTACAAGGAGTGAGGGCTCTGCCTTGTGCTTCCATTAGAGGGTATCTATCTGCATTTAAAGCTGTGGCGCTCTGATAAGGAGAAGGGAGGAAGCTAGAGAGACCTCAAAAAATTGCCTGGACGAACTCCGAGATAAGACTTTTCAGACAGACAAAAAAGCCTGTCCTGATTTATAGAGCTTCGTCCGTCCTTGACAGTACCTCTGGAGCTCCTGATCTCGGCTGTAAAAAGAAAGTTCCATCAGAAATGCATGTTCTGCCCCCAAAGTATTTATCCAGACAACCTGTCAACCTACCACAGCCAGATCTGCTGCTGACATGGACAAGGCAGCAATACAATCAGCCGCCTTTCCTTCTCGCCCCCTCCTCTCCCCTGTTCTTACTAATCACAGATGCTTTGTTTGCACGACAATAAAGATCCCGGCTGCCTCAGTTTCCATTTTTCGTTATCGTGCCTTTCAGCCAGCATGTTTATTTATGACTGCCACAGAGTGCTTTCACGAAGAGATGCCATTAGGCTGCTATGATGCTCTCTTGACATTGAGATCAGAATCTGCACAGACGCCACGCAACAACTCATTTTTATGTTTGCCTACTTGTCTTAATTCCTTTTCTTTTATTATTATTATTATTATTTCCATTGCAAAAGCTGCCAGGGAGGGAGAGGCAGAGGGGCACTTAAAGCACAAAGACACAAAGCAGCTCTGACTGAGGCCACAGATGGTATGGGCTGGCTTGGCTGATCCTGCCCTCGTTCAGGGCGGCTGTTGGCATGCATGCTCTCACCAAGCCCATTAAGAGAACAGGACCCCAGCCTGACAAGGGCACAGGAATGGATTTATGTTTGCTCATGACCAGGAGGCGGTCATCCTGCATTCCACAGTGGGAGAACCTGCATGGAGACACCTAAAGAAGGGCTGCGTACCCCCATGCCTGGGGAGCAGGGCTCAGCAATTGGCTTTCAGGCCTCAAATCCAACAAAACCCAAAACTGCAGCATCATCACACAGCAGCCATGCGATGGTGATGTCAGGATGTCCCTATGCATCCCAGCAAGTCCCACTCCTCCTCTCCTGCAGGACCACAGCAGCCAGCTGTGCACTCTGAATGCACACTGATACCAACGAGGTCTTCTCTATCTGCTTAGCAGCAAATGGAGAAGTCCTGCTGCCCTTCTGCCTGCCGGCCCTGGGGCTCAGACACATGCCCACAGAGGTGCAGGCTCCGGGGCGCTTTCAGTGCTGTCCCCAGAAGGCCTGATCACACTGCCTGCCCTCCAGCTTCACCCAAGACACCGGGGCACGCAGAGCCAGAGCTCAGTATGACCCGGCATCTTTCTCAGCTGTTAGCAAAGGCGCGTCCTTCCCAGGCATCGCTTCTCTAATTAGTTCTATCGGTTTCAACAGTTCGGCGGACTCGGTGAATGTAATATTTAACACCCTGGAGGAAAGCCTTTCATGCCGATGCCTCTTTCATCATCTCTGCCCATCTGGTGCTCACTTGAAGCTCACTGAGCACCACCTGCTTGAAAAACAATGAACCCGCGTGGGTCCCACGGAGCAGCCGGGCTCTGCAGGGGGGCACAGGGACACAAGCAGTGTCCACCCATCCCTCAGGGCTGCCACAAACCTCGCCTGCACACCCTGGCACAGCTTGCTTGCTCGCCTTCACCATCTCACTCAGCTTTGCAGGGATGAAGGATGCGCTACAGAGCGACAGCAACGGGCGAAGAAAGGAAGCGAGGAGCTGTGCAACTCCACAGCAGCACACAGCAAACCGAATGCATGCAGGGTGGCAGCCAGGAGCACAGTGACACGATGTGGCCACATACATCTCCCCGGTGGGTCGGAGCAGGGACAGAGCCAGAAACCATTTTCTTTCTGCAGCCCCAGCTCCACAGAGACGGCAGCAGGAAGACCACGTCTGGAAATGATTAGATTCCTTCCAGTGAGTGACACCTGCTAATAACCTGCGAGATGGGCAGAGGATACTTACATTGTCGTCTCCAGCTATCTACAACTTCATTTTGCATCATCTTTGTCACTCAAGGACGGCAGCAAAGGATATTACTGCTGCTGTTATTGTTATTGTTATTATTTACGCCATGCAGCCACAAATCTGCAGGTGCCTGGGTTGGGTGGATGGATTACACCAGTAGATTCTCCTTCAGATCAGAGAGAAATTTATGGCAAGGATTATGTATAATGCATTTTTCTATTAAATTAAAATAAGATTCCCTTTCAAAGTTCAGCGTGTTAAGCGGCAGCTGGAAGGACGCCGGTTTTAACCTCACGCTCAGCCACAGCGCCAGCATCGAGGGGAGATGGATGGATGCTCACTCCAAGGGAAATACAATAATCTCCTCTGTTTGCAATGCTGAGCTGCATTCCTGAACCTCCTGCCTCCCCGCGCAAAGCCTATTAGCCACCCATCGGTGCTAAAAAAATAATAAATAAATACGCCAGTGCACAACAGTGCCAAGGGCAGGGAAGTTAAAGGACATTATAACTCTTTAATTACAGCAGTCTCGGAAAGAAAAGAGTTGTCACCCCCCTCCTTCACCCCTCCAGGGAACACTTGGTATCTACCTTGGCCAGAACCCCCTTAGGAAAGTTGTTGCAACATATGTCTTCCCTGTGATTCGTGCCAGGGATGGGTTTAGTCCTGTATTAATATTCCCCACCCACTATTTACCGCGCTCACACACGCACGCAGATACACACAGACGTGCCTTTCATCTCCTGCCTTGAAAGAAGAGGAGAAAAGGAACCCTTCGTTAAGCTTTCAAGATAAGAGAGTCACACACAAGTGCCGGGCTGGAGCTGAGAGGGAAGGCTTCCTTAAGGCTGATTGGTGACCGTGCAGGATGCGGGGAGGGCCTGGCAGAGTGGGAGCACCCCCAGAGCTCCAATCCTCCCTGCTCGGCCATCATTGCCACGCTGCAGTGCTGCTGGGTGCACACAGCCAGCGCAGCGCATCTCCAACTACTCCCCCAATGAGTGTTTTTCTGTATATTTTGCCCTGACAAAAACGCCCTTTGTAGAGATGAAAACGGCTGTCAGAAACCCGTCGCCCACCTCCTAAAAGATCCCATTATGCTGCGGTATTGAGCTCCTTTTTTATCAGGAAAGTTATTGAAATAGTGATGGAAACAGCCAATAGCGCTTCCGATTAAAAATGTATCACAGCGTTTTGTGATTTAAAAGCAAACAAACAAGAAAGGCGCATGAAATGTTAATGCACACGTGAGTGGGTTTGATTTTTGTTTGTTGTCTGTTTGTCAAACACTTTCGACTATCAATTAATTATCAAAACTGGGCCAGAAAGGCAGAGTGTGCTCCACGCAGCCCGTGATGCACATCCCCTGTGCCAGATCTGCAATGCTGAGCAATTCAGACAGCACTGCACGCCCACTGCTGCCCGTCATGATACCTGAGCACCAGGACACAGCACGGGGTCTGTAAGACTTCATCCTCCCAGTGGAACCAGTCACCATGGGCTGCTAGCCATTAAGCCCAATCTGCTCACCTTGGATCCAAGGCCAGCTGTGTGTGTGCTGCCAGGCACTGAAGAACCACATCACGAAACTCCAAATGTAGAATCATTAAGTAGGAAAAGACCACTGAGGTCATCAAGCTCAGCTGCCTGCTGAACTACGAGCCCAAGTCCCACGTACCCACAGTTCTTGAACACCTCCAAGGATGGTGACTCCACCTTTTCCCTTTGTTCCAGCAGCGTCCAACGCTGCGAGATGCAATGCTAGAGATGGGGCTGCTCCCATATAGGCTTTGCAAAGGGGAAGGGAACTGGAGGTGGGTCAGCCCCACACTCTCTACTTCTGCAGTGTTTCCCAAAGCTCTTGCAAGCACCAGCTTAGAGTCTAAAAGATCAAAAGACACCCTCTGAGCTGCAGCTGGTGGATAAGGAGATATGGCAGAGTCAGGAGGCAATGGCCCAAGGGACCCATTAACAAGATTCCTCCCACACAGCCTCCACGAGCCCACACCATCCATAAACCCTGCTCTCCCCCCAGCCAGCCTTGCGTGGCTCTGAACTTTCCAGCTACAGGCTGCAGATTGGATTCTTCCGTCATCACCATAAAAACAGATGAATTGGCCACGGCTGAGGGCCCTTTGATAGGACGGGACCCTTTAGGCAGGAAGGCACACTTCATAAAACCAGCTCTGCCTTTCTGTGAAGCCTGGCCCTGTGCTGCTGGGGTAAGCACTCGGTCCCATTTCTCTCTTCCCACAACTCTCATCAGACTCCAAATTGCTGGAAACCCAAATCCCAAGCAGGACAGCCAGAGAGAGAAAGTCTTTGAGCCAGAAGCTACAGCAGACAGACCCCAGGGCTCTGCAACAAAAGCATTTTTTTCCTGTTTTGTTTTGCTTTGCATTCTCATTGCCAGGTTCATTATCAGGGTCCTTATTCCTGCACACGCTTCCCATTTTTCTCCCTCCTATCTCTGCTTCCAACACAGCAGCCTGTATTAGTTTGTTAACAAGCTGTGGCAGCAGTAATCTCGGCCTCTGCGGCTCCGGCACCTGTTTTGCTGACCAGGCACATCGCTTGTCTCTGCTGCCTGCAAGCTACCCCCAAGATGTGGCCTCCCCAGGGCAGTGCAGATGGAAGGAGAACCTCCTCGCCCTGCTGGCTACACTCTGTCATGCACCCCTTCCTGGCCACCAGGCAACACTGCTGCCTCATAAGCAACCTATTGGTCACCACTGGCCTTCTTGGCCACCCGAACACACTGCTGGCTCACGGGCAACCTGCTGGCCACCAGGACACCCAGGTTGCTCTCCATAGAGCACCCTTCTAGCAGCTCAGCCCCCAATCTCTACTTGTGCATGAGGGGGGACACATTCTGTGCCAAATTCTCATTCAAACGTGCTGCTCCAAGGCCAGTCCCAGCACACTGCACTCACACTGTTATCAATCCAGGTTGAAAACCCCCTTTTTTTTTTTTTTTTCTTTTTTTTTTTTTTTTCTTCTTTTTTTTTTTTTCCTCTCCTCTGGTGCAGAGAGCCAAATGAATGGCAAAGCTTGTTTTGTCCCCAAAATAGAGATTGTCTTGAGTAAGCCCAGGTGCCGCTATGCAGCAGAAATCACAGCATTTGTGTGCAGGGCAGGAGAACTCTCTGCCCTCTCCTCCCACCCCAGCCCTGCAATCTGACAGCACACATTTGTCTTCTCAGGTCTGACTTCTCCTCAGCCCAGGGTGACAGCAAACAGCACTTGGAAAAAGAAGAGGAGGTGGTGGGAGGGGGAGAAACAAAAGCAGAGCAAAGCAAAGCATAAACCCAGCTGCTGTGGCAGAGGGGGTGAAGAACACTGATTTCAATCCCCACCCTGCCAGCCAGCAGCACAGCTCCACTCCTCTCCAAGCACTGCTGCCCAACAGCGTGCAACAGGGAACGGAGGCGAGAGGCAGAGATACTCAGTGCCTTCCCAGTACCTCTCACCACCAACGCAACCTTGCTCCTCACCACTTCAAAACCCATCTTCACTTGCAAGAGCTATAGCAGGGACGAGGCAGAGACCCTCTTTGCCTTCCCTCGCTCCCTAATCGCCAGCTCTCAGACAGCCCGAGGCAATGAAAGAAGCCTTCTTGCTGCTGGGAGAGCCCCAGTGCTGCACAGCCCTGCTGTGCTAATGGCCGGCCTGCTTCAGCACACGTGGGGAAGGAGTCGGCGCGTGCTGCTGATTACCACTCTGGGTCTCTGAGGCCAAAGAAGGAAAGAAATTCAGTGTAAGACTGCAAACAATTACTGCTCTTAGATAATCACTGTTTCACAGTCCAGACATGCATAAATATTGCATAACGCCGGGGCTCAGCACGTAATTGTCAGATATTATTCAAATCAAGCCACTGCTTTATTGGCAAGTGCTGTGTGCTTGTCACAGCTCGGGGTCAGAGCTGGATGGATGGGGGATTTTCAGGGAAAGCTCCAGCAATGCAAGAAGCTGTTCCCTAAACTGCTCAGCGCTGACCTGTGCAAAGTGATCTCACGTTTCTGGCTGTGCTGAATAAACGGCCCAAACCACAGCACTGCAAACGCATCCCAGGGAGCAAACGGGAGAAGCACATCCAAATGCAACACTTGGATCCCGCCCAGATCCGTGCTTTGCAAACTCAGGATGTCATATTCTCAAAGCTCCTGTCCTAGAGGACAGTCAGAAATGCAAAACCAGAGAACACCTCTGCACAGTGCAGATGCGAGGCGGTTTGCTGAGGTGCAACCATAAGGCAGAAAGCACAGTGCACAGATGGAAGATGGCCCTGCAGGAGCTCGGTGCTGGTGTCACCTGGGACTGAGACAGCAGCGGGAGGGAGCAGCACTCCAGCCACGTGTTCCTTTGGACAGGTCTCCTTCCTTTCTCATCTGAAGCTGTTTTGGTGCAAACCATCTGCTCTGCGCCCTGCAGCGCTGAGGGGGCCCAGATGGACGGCTTCTTTGATAGTTCTTTAAAACGAGGCACCCAAGCACAACATCACCATATGCCAAAGGGCCGGCCAGCACGGAGCGCTGCCCACAACCCTCCTTCCTTGGCACAGCCACGGGACTCCAGCGCTCCTCACCTGCTGGGAGCCTGCAAACACTTCCAGGCTCTGTCCCTGTCTGCGACACAGCACCAGAAGGAGATGCAGGCTCCTGGGTGGCAACCAGCGAGCACACCGTGTCCTCCCATGTGCTAGGAACAAGTGGCGTGTGCCCCTGAACTTCCCAAGGGAGAATATGGGCTTAAAAAAAAAAGCAGGCTGCTCGCTCTACAGAGTGAGGTCGCAACCCCCATTCACACTCAGTTTACCCTGAAAAACAGCCAGGGCTGGACTTGTCCCAGATCACCTCATGAACAAGTGGCACAGAAGAAAGCCAGCTGCTTTAGGGAAAAGAGAAAACCACCAGTAAAAACCTACCTGGGAAAGCGGATTCTTCTCACTACAAAGGCACAGCATCACCTCCACAGCCTCCAAACCCTTCATCCCTTCTGCAAATCACATCGCGCTCAGGGCAGCTCAATCCCAAATCAGCGTGATCTTTTGACTCCTCTAACCCAGCCCCACTGCAGCACCTGCTCATCAGCACCTCGTTACAGCCTGACCACGCAATGTGTGCATCGCTGCCCATCACATTTTGCCCCCCTCCATCACCTGCCACACATGGCTCAGTGCACCCACAACCCCTGCAGGTATCTCAGCTCTTTGCCCTCCTGCCACCACACTGCGCTCCTGTCTTATTATTAAGTAACACACAGCCTGGGATTCCCATGCAATCGCAGACTCTCAGGGACTGGAGCTTTAAGGAAAAAAAACACCTTGCAAAACCACACCACAATCAGATAGATTTTGATAGAAGCTGCAGTGAAGGATGGCTCTGTGGGATTTCAGATAAATAAAGCCACAAAGGCCAGTGAGATTGGACTGACACCTTCCAGATGATGTTTTCCTGACCCTGCGCCTTGAATATCAAATCCTCCCTATTGCCAGCAGCCCTGAACCCCAGGCTCTGGAAAGAGGGGTGGAGGGATAACAGAGCTTCCCTGAGCCTCTGCTCCTTACAAGGCTGGATCCAGAGCAAGGAAAGGCTCAGAAGCACCTAATCCCTCAATCCAGCAATTTGCATCACTGAGGATCCCTGCTAAGTTCTCACAGCTGTGGTCCCAGCACAGGGCACTGCTATTGAGGGATGCAATTGCAGTATTGGGGCTCCCAAGCTGCCAGCATTGCTCCCGGGCAGCATCCCCAATAAAGTTCTGCAGAAGGGAGATGACATCAGCTTCCAGAGAGAATGTGAAAAAATGAGTTGGAGCAAAGAGCGCCTTGGGGCATGAGGAAGATGCAGCTGAGTGGTGACAGGGCTCCAAGCTTCAGCCTGGGCTCGGGGCCCTTTTTTTGAGGGCTCTGGATCCCAAAGGGGCCATCACTACCAGGCAGATACGAGCAGTGGTGCTGAGTGCCATGGCAGTGCCTCCTCAGCTTTTCTTCTGGGGACAGCAGGACCACATCCCACCTAACACGCCATGCATGGGTGTTTCTGCTAACACGGATCCCTCTCACTGCCTCCAACAAAAGCCTGAGCTGGGTCTGGCCCCAAACTGCAGCAAAGTAAGCGTGAATGCTGATAACTTCATCATCCAACGAGGCACAGATGAAATCGTTCTCCTTTGCAAACAACACAGGGGAGAGGTGCAGAGCTGGCGCAGGACAAAGCACTGTGATGGAGAGCGACAAATAGTGCACAAAGTCAGAGCAGAGCTCCTTTCAGCAGCCCTCGATCAAGCAGCGTCCCACCAAATAATGAGAATCTTGCTCTATTGTATCCATGCAAATCACAGGTGCTGCTTGAAAGCGTGTGCATTAATAACTCATCTGTAGGGCCAATAAGAAAAAACGTATCGCATTATCTTGTCCACTTAACCATTAGAGAAACTCAGAAGTGCAATCATTCACCTCCCATGAGCTCCCAGCTCTGCTCACAAGCATTGCATTTGCTGCAGTCCCAGAGTGCTTCCCTCCAGGTCAGCCAGACCCGGATCTGACCCAGTGCCCAGCAGTGAGAGAAGTGCACCCACGTGGATCTGAAGGCTTTCAGGACAGCTGCCCAGCACCTCCCATGGAGGAAGCTCTAGGAAAGCATCCAGCAGTGCACTTTAACCCAGGAGCAAAGGGATCTCAAAGCCCTCCCTTCCCTTCTGCTGCCTGTGTTTCTTTAAGGCCAGCCAGGGAAGAGCAACATTCTCCAGCTGGAATTACACAGGGAATTCAGGTAAGCAGAATGTAATTAACCGAGCTGGAACGCTGCCATGTCTAACAGATGTAGAAATGCACCTTGGGAGGAGAAAAAGGAGGAGAGGGAGGAATGAAGAGGAGGGAGGGATGGATGCCTGGGCTCTGTGCTGCTCTTTGGTGAGCAGAGCCCATGAGTGCAGGGCCAAGGAGGGGACGCAGGAGCTTCTCCAGAAACAGTTTTTAAGTCACGCAACTGTCACGCAACTGCCTAGGAGTGCACATCCTTGACTTGCCATGCTTTGGTCTGCCTGAAGCTGGCCCCCACAGCCCCAAATCCTGCAGAGATGGACCAGCACGAGCATCACCATCCTGCTGTGCCCTAGGGGACAGCCTTGAGCCCCAGCATCACTGGAGTGTGGCAGGAGCTCCCGACCCACGTGGCAAAGCACGACTTTCACCTCTCTCCTTTCGCTTTGTTCGATAATTTGCCTTCTCCCTGCTCTGCCTCGTAATCAGATTGGCAATGAATTACAGCAAGGGTGGCTCCGCTCATTTCAGATGTCAGAGCCCGCAGTAATTGCGGCACCCACTTAAAATTTATGTCAAAGAGAAGAAGCCTTTGTACGGAGGCAAGCATCACCACGCCTGCCACACGGCTCTCTCAGCTCCAGCAAAGTTTCCCTTTGAAAGGTCCACGTTCCCAGCTCTCTCCTACTCCAAAGCCTCACCCGCACAGCACCGCATGTTGGGCACATCCTGCATCTGCATCCTGCAGCTGCTTTTTGAGCTGTGCATGTTTCACGTTGTAAAAACAACAGCACGCCGTGCTTGCTCTGCACTCAGCTCCCTAAATCTTCGGAACGACTCCAGCACACGCTCCCCTGCCCTCCTCCGCCCCCCCCCCCAGCCAGCTGCAGCTCAGCATCTCCAGACGAACGCAAATTTCCCTCTGCAGGAATGTGCCAGGAGAGGCACGGCAGCTGGTGGGGGAGCAGAAGTGGTCCCATCTGTGGGCACATTCTGCTCTCCAGGTGGGAGTTGTACCCATCTGCAGCAGCAGCAGAGGGCACCGCAGGGCCGGGGAGGAGCGTGGCATCCTACAGGTGTGATTTCTGTGCCTGTCACAGCTGCTGCACGGAGCCCACAGGCACCCAAATGCTGGGAGAGCTCCTGCAGAGCTGCCAGTGCCTTGGCGTCCCTGGAAGGAAAAGGATGCAAAGTAAGATGGTCCATGAGTTTCCCAGGAGGTCAAAGAACCTCAGGGGTTGGAAGGGACCTCTGGTGATCCAAAATCCAAAACCCACAATGCAAAAACCAAACAATGCGAAAAGCAGAAGCTATCAAATACTAAAGGAATCAAACTCCTCCTGTCAGCAAGGAGGAACTGTTCCCACACGCAGCAGGGCCGGCACATCCTCTGATCAGCTTCCAGCAATGGCAGGCGATGCTGCCCCTCTGTCTCTCACAGCCCTTGATGGAACAGATCCTCCCTGGTGCAAACCAGCCTGCACAGCTCCCTACTGCAGTGATGCAGCAGGAGGAGAGAGCTGGGCATTCCGGCGTGCTTCCCAAAATTGAGACTGAAGTTTGGCATTGCCATATCTTCCTGAGCTGAAAGCAATGGATATACGTGTCCTCCTCTTTTTTCCTCTCCCAGCAGTACCTTCCTCCTGTCACATCCATGCAGGAAATGGGATGTGAGCATGAGGAGGTCACAGCACCCTTCATGCCTGGCCAGGCTGCTGCATGCACTGAGGTGTGCTCCTGGGAGGAGATTCGGGGGATTGCAGCCATAGAAGGAGGAAAGGTGTTTTATGGCAGTGTTTAATTGTTTTTCTTTCATCACCGATACCTGAATGATCTGTTAGAATCTTAGGTAATGATTAAATTAAGAAAAAGACACCAACATTTGCAAAGCAGCCCTCTGCTATTGCACTCAGCCCAGGCAGCTCCTGCAGAAAGCAGCTTCGACTGCAAGGGGGAGAATATCCAAACCCTCTCCCTAAATATCCACCATATCCAATATATTCACTCCTTCATCAGGACATGGAGGGCACACAGCCCTGAAGGCACATGGCCCCACGTGCCCAGGAATGCTACCTCTGCAACACAGAGTGAGCTCAAGCCCCCTGTAATTGCATTCAGTCTGCATTTTGCACTGCTGCCTGCAATCTGACCGCTGAGTCTGGGCTCTTTGAGCCTATGAAGTTCATCTTCACTTACAGTCAATGCCAGGAATTAAAAAAAAAACAACACGAAGGCAATTTGCAAGGTTCCTCCATTCCCAAACTCAGCGAAAGCCCTGTGAAATCCATCCCTCTTCCCACAGCAAGCAAGCTCCCATCCCCACTATGATCCCTCCGCTCTCCCCTGTAAGCAGCTTGGGCACAGCAGGGCCCAGGGGGGAAGGATGCAGTTGGCGTGGAGTTGGCGTGGTGTTGGCCTTCCCTGCAAGCAGCAATTCCTGCTGCTGTTTAGCTACCATGAAAGCTGGTATCGGGAGAACTGCTGCCCAGGAGCTCCTTCCAGCACTAATTTCGGCCCATTAAATATTCAATAACCCCCAGAATAAACACAAAGATATCCCAGCCCTCGGGGACTCCCTGGAGATACACAGAGACTTCGCCTCGACTTCTGGAGCCATAGGGAAGGGCTGAGCGGTGGGCTCAGCAAGCAGCCACGTTTTCCTCTGGCTGCATCCATCCCAGCACAGCACCAGCCCAGCTGTCCCTTCACACCATGAATTCTAACCTCGTCACAGCACAGAGTGATCTCCTTCCTAATCAACAGAGTGCTAACGCGGTAATGCCAGCAAATTGTAATTAATTTCCCCCCTAATTGATGCGTGGGAATACCCGGGACCCTCATTCTCCTGCCTTCGTTTCCTTTATAAATATATGATCTGACAGGTTAATTTGAAAGTAAAAGTTCGGTTCTTTACAGCAATCCAAGCAGGAGCCTCGGAACACAGCCTGCTGCCTCGCTGCGTGAGGAATGAAATGGGCTGCAGTCAGGTTGCCATCGTCATCATCATCATCTTTTTAATTTCACTAATTTAATTTCTGTCATTTCCCACCTCCATCCCCCTCCCAATTCTTGGAAGATAATAAAAGCTTCATTTCACAGTCCAGGAAATTTGGCAGCAAAAGGTGATAGGCAGCCAAAGAAAGATGGGAAAGAGGTGTAAGCACGGTGTGCTCCCTCCTGAGCTGAAACATGGTGCTCAGCAGCCTGAAGAAGGGCAGAGGAAGGGACACAGGACACAGAGGCATTAAGAAACATCTTCCCAAGGTGGCAAAGTGAAATCAAGCAATACTAACGACGGTTCTCAGTGCCAGAGGGTGCAAGCACTCGCTCCATTGCAAGCTGCAGAAGGGTCAGGTCACCTTCCTGGAGCTGTCACCACTTTGTGCAGTGAGTCTGTGGGATGGAGGGCACTGCAGTGGCGCTGCCAACCCACAGCGTGGAGCACAGGGGCTGCTTGCCACGCTGTCCCCACAGGGAGCACAATAAAAGCTCGGGGAGATGGGGAAAGGAAGGACTGATGTTGCCTCAGAGGGTAAATAAATGTGAGTCTTAAATGTGGATGACTGGCAGACAGTCAGACTTCAATACCAGTTGCTGAGGGGATTTACTGGAAGCAGATCTGGAACACAAAGCATATGGGAATTCTGTTTGTCCAATGCTGTCTCTCTCTCTCTCCAAGCTGTGTTTTGGGGCTCAGGGGACTTTTTGGAGGAAATCTGCAGGAAAATGGGATCGGAAGTGGGAAGAAAAAAGGAAGCCTAAGATGCAGTCTCCAGCCTGACAAAATGATGCTTAAATGGTGACATTGAGAACATTTACAAAACCTCTGTTTGCTGTTTTCTGTCCATTCCTCCTGGTCACCGAGTGCCCTTTTCATCCACGCAGCAGCAAAACACAAAGAAAACCAGCAAACAACAAAGGCAGAGAGAAAGAGCGGCCCTTCCCGTCCCTTTTGGAGCAACGCAGAGATTTGGTGGAGCTCCAGGAAATGAGAAAAAAAATATCAGTTTTCAGTTCTGAGAACAACTGCTCCGATCCCTGCCCATACCTCCCCAATGACACACGTGTATGACTGGGTGCCAGAAGGCAGCCACCACTTCTCCTCCCATTTCAAACACTGTGCCTGTGTAAATTCAGGGTGGAGAACTCAACCCGGTGCCCCAGCAGGGAGCTGGGATGTTTTCTGCACCCTGCATTTCCCATCAGCTGCATCCCTCTGCCTCCTGCCGCCTCTCGTGAAGGGGAGAGAGATGAGCTGTCAATTTCTCAGCAAGAACAAAAAAAAAAAAAAGAGGCGAAAAAGAGGGTTTGTATCTTGTGGAGGTTATATTTTTATTGCCAGCCGCTGCTGTAACATTTGCTCTGATTACCAGATTAATCACCAGGCTGCAGAGCCCATTAAATAAAATCAAGTCGGACAGTTGAGGTGCTCCAAGAGCGATGTCTCCCAGCCTGTTTTTCCCTCTTCTGTTCCCTACCTGACGCTTAGCTCAGGTGAAAGACATCCCTCCAGCCCAGCCAAAAGGGGAAACTCAACATTTCCCCCTTCCTCGAGGATGCAAACCATTCGGATACACCAACCCAGTCGCATCCTTCCCTCAGCCAAGCTCTTATTTCCCAACCCAACACATCAGTATTTTGGGTGATGGACAGCATCAAGCCGCCAGGCTGTGTTGCACAACCTTTTGCTCAGGTCTCTGCAAATGAGTGCTGTAGATCTCCCCTTCTCCTAATGTCACCTGTCAAAGCCTCCGCGCTGCCCGGGAACAGGATCCCGCATCAAAGCACAGTTAAATGGGGTGTAAATGCCTCTTTCATGCACAGAAAATGGGCTGGTTGGAAGTAATAGGGGGAACTGTAAATGCTGTCAGCAGCTACATTTTGTTTATTGATTTACACCGTGTAATGGGATGACTCGATTTGAATCATATACCCAGGTGTCACGTCCCATTCATCGCCATCAGATTTAATAAGAGAACAGTGCAGCACTGAGCTCAGCTGTGTTGTAGGGTATGGAGGTGCCCGAGGGCACACACAGACCCTGGACCCTTCATGCTCTGTATTTCCACCTTCATCTTGCAAGCCCACCATCACACCAGGCTCAGGATGGCAGGGCTGGAGCCAGACTCGCCATACCTACAGCCCTTGGGGTGGTGCCCACTGTGTGCTTGCTCTGGTTCTGGGTGCCTCGTTGTGATGCCTTGTTAGGCACACACAGATTTAACCCACCTGCTGCCCTGAAGCAGCTTTCAGAATTACACATCCCTGCTGGTACAACCCAAGCATGCAAACTGCAGGGCTCCTGCAGCACCCTGAGCAAAGTCACGAGCTTGCAGTACCACGGAAGAACAAGGGTGATGTTTCCACATCCCAACCTCCTCCTGCACCACCCAAATCCCACGCTGAGTTCGCTCTGACATGGAAAACTCGAGGGATTTCTTGTTTCTGCACTGTCTGTCTCTGTAATGACACAGAGGAATTAATTCCCATCGCTTAATTTCTGCCGCATCTGCCAGGTTCTCCTTCTCCAAAAAGGAAGGAATCCAATCAAGAACCTCTAAGCGTATCACCCCAGTGGTTACAACAGCAATTAGCAGAGAGTCAACCACTCAAATGGCCAAGCAAAACAAGGCAAATGACAAGTAATTTAAACCCTGCTGGGCACTCTCCTACCAAACGCAGCCTGCCACATCGCAGTGATCTGCAGCAGTCACTAATTAGTATCCACTCAGAACACTGCAAAAGAGCATTCAAATCATGCTCCAGGTGGAGCAGTGCATCATGTTTATCCCAGCTCCCACCACGCGAGGGTCCCAGGTCAGACATGAGCCACTTCTATTTCTCCATCAGGATACAGGGCACGGCCAGCTGGCTCGTGCAAAAGCATGCTGCAGGGACAAGGAAAGCACCCCCCTGTCCTGGGACCTCCAATCTCTCTTCCCAAATCTCCAAAGCATCCCAGATCTGCCCATGCAGAAGGAGCAGGGTCACTGCTGTGGGGTGACTCAGCACCCCTCAACCTGACTCAGCACCCCAGCCCTGAGCCCCCCACCTCAATCTGCCTTTGCCCAGCAAGCGGATGCAGGCCAGGACGGCACTGTCTCCGTTTTTTCAGGTCACGCTTCCCCTTGAAACACCATCACTCGGAGCAATGAAGCTGTCATTTTTTGTATTTTTAGTTTTTCAAACCTTATATTTCATTCCACCGCTGGCTGCTGAAAAGGACGAGCAAAAGGCCAAAGCAGGGAGCAAAAAATCAATATGCTGCAGGAAGACGGAAGATCTGTTTCTACTCCTCATCTCCGACACTGGGTACCCAGTGAACACCACTGCAAACTATGCTATGGGCCGCTGCCCTCCTGCTAAAGCTGAGTCACCTGGTTCCCCACCCCAGGCACTATGGGGTGGGCTGGCTTTTGGGGAAATGCTCAATGAATCCTTGCATAAGGGAAACGTTCAGGGTGGATATTAGGAACAACTTCTCCAAAAGAGCAGTGCTGCACCGCACAGCTGCCCAGGGAGTGGGGGGTCACCATCCATGGGGGTGTTCCAGGAGTGTGGGGATGTGGCACTGAGGGATGTGGGCAGTAGACATGGTGGGGGTGGGGTTGGGCTTGATGATCTTATAGGTCTTTTCCAATCTGAATGATTCTGTGATCCTAAGGAGGCCTTTAGATAGGTAGCACTTGCTCACTGCTCTCCAAATTCCCATCCCAACCTGCTCTACAGATCCTCTGTGCTGCTCCTCCTCCAACAACTCATCCAACACAAACCACACGCTTTTATTTTCCACATCCCTTCACTTCTCATCAGCAGCCATCCACCAACATTCTGCTCTGAGCCCATCCACTGCCAAGGCACTCCATGTCCACCTAATCCCTCTACCTGCCCTCACTCCCTTTGCACGGGGAGCAAAGTCCCCCATAAATATATCTCCAAAACCACCTTGGCGTTGCACTCCTTCAGGCTGCCCTGCTCTTCTCTGAGAGCGAAGGATGAGGAGCTGCTCAAGCTCAGCCCTCTTCATGCTCTGACGACTTGCTGCCTTGTGCAGTGTGGGAACGTATTGGACACATCCAGACAGATCTTGTTCTGCTCTACAAACATGACAAGGAAGCCATCCGCTGTAGGAGCTGCTCAGGCTCCAGCTCAGGCGGGTGGAATATTCAGAAAGGGATTTGGATCCTGGGCAGTAGAAATTCCCTTGGAAGAGAGACCAGCCTAACAAGCCAGCCCAACCTGAAGGGCCTTTGGAGCAGGAACAGAGGATGAACAAGATGAAGGACTAAAGGCTCTTCTCCTTTTCCAGGCTTCACCCTTTCAAGAACCATGCAATGCACCTACAGTGCCCAGAAATGGAGCTTACAAGGCAGCAGAACAGCTGAAGCCCTGAGGAACAACGGTCAGCATCATCCTGCCCAGTGGCACCATCCATCCGCTCCTTCCATTGGGCCCTGCTCAGCATCAGCCTCCCCATAAATCAGGGGGTGAGCGATAGGCGCAGAACATCGGAACTGCAGAAGCAGCAGCACTGCAGTCATAAATCAGGACCTAATTCAATCTTGCAAGATGCCTCGTTTGATTAATTTATGTCAGCATTTTCTGTTCCATCCGCGCCTGCCGGCCCTCCCCGCGTCGCCTCTGCCTCCCATCTTCAGCCCATGGGTTCAGTGCATGCATGGCCCACCGGCTTCCTTGGCAGGTGAGCTGCTTCCATAGGGGATGTGCTCTGACACCTTTGCACAGCACAGTGCATCCTGCCATGGATGGTCAGCAGCTGCCATTTCCTAACCACCATCCTCACCACCATGACCACCAGCAGCCGGCACCACCATGCAGACATTGCCCTCTAAAACCTGGTGGTTCCTCTTGTTTTGCACGGCTGGGAAGCCGAAGGTCTGCTGCAACTGTAAAATAAAGATGGGCCTCGTTGAAAAACTCAGCGCTGAGCCCAGGTTTCGTTCAGGGAAAGAAATTACTGGCCTAAATGAACATGGAGAGGGGAGAAAAATAAAACCCAATGCCAGCTATCCCTGCTGAATCCTCCAGTAATGAGAGTCTGATCAAGAGCTGCATATATCAACTGGCATCTCAAGGCAAGAGGGTGTAAGAGTAACATCCACACTGACCTCTGCCAGCCCAGCACACATCTGAGAATGCATTATAAATCCCAAATCCCTCTCCGGACCGCTCATTTATTTAGTAAGGAGGTAAGAGACAGCGAGATGGGTACTTGGGCCATCTGCCCTTCACCAGGACATGTCTCTGCTTGAGCTCTCCCCTGCACAAAATTAACAAGAGCCTGCAAGAAACAGCAGCATATGTTTAATTCAGCCCTGCAGATTGCTAGAGCTGTCTTTGGGGTTTGGTTTATGGCAAGGTGAACTTTGCAACAAGGTTTTAAATAAATCACCGGGTCAGAGGTCCAGCAGGCCGAGGCAGCGATGCTCTGAGCATCTCCATCCAAGGAGCAGCCCTGCAAAGAGCCCTGCAGGTGTGGAGCAGAAGCAGCTCATGCAGCAGAGAGACACAGTGTGGTGGCCTGGGGACACCGGTGTGCTGTTACAGCTGAAAGCAGAGCAAGGGAAGGGTGAGGGCAGTGCTAATTCAAGTCATGGCAAATAATGGCATGCCTTTGGATCCTTCCCACCCACATCCCATTACATGCTGTTGCCGTGTGACAGAAGGCAGCACAGGGGCAGCCTGACACAGTGGAGTCTGACATGGAAGTGCATAGAAAACAAAGGTGCAGAACTGAATTCCATAGTGCAGAAAACATGTTGCCACCGATCAACATTCTTCAGTGCTTGCTGAACGTTGCTAAGAACTTGCTCTATCAAGCAAGGCTGCTGTGCTCACTGTATCTGTTGTAGTTTCCATGGAAATAAACAGGAGGCATAACTTTTGGAGCAGCCTATATGTGGCCCACAACAATTCCTCCTCACTCAGGGCAGCCCAGGCAAGCCAAAAGGCCAGATACCCATGCTCCAAGCAAACAACAGCTCTGCTTTTGTCCTGGCCCCATATCTTCTCATCCCATCGCTCCCAACATCCCAGGGCAGGCTCTGCTTTGGCCCACCTGGGACCCCTGCCCGCATCCCCTGGGCACAGCACTGCAATGGGTGCCAGTTCCGTGTGTGACGCTGCATTGCACACACCCTGCTGGCACTTCTTCAGATGAAACTCCACTCCACCTATTTGTATGCGTAGCAGCAGCAACTTAGAAGGTTTGGATCTATTTCAGAACATCCTCACTGGCAATTTTCTCAAAGGCTGATCTTCAAATAGTGACAAACCTGCCTTGATCTTCTCCGCAGAGCAGCGGGAGACGGGCTGAGCCTGTCCTCTTAATTGGTGTTACTCTGCCATTATTTCCAGGCTGGTAGAAATCCTGCAGACTCCCTTTCTGGCAGGTGGGCAGAACGGGATTTCCTTGGGACTGAGCTGAGAGCAGCAGCATCAGCGATAGCTTGGTACATCCCTCCTGGGAGAAGGAACCACAGCCCAAGGAGCCAACACTTCACACAGCAGCGATGCCCTCGGCCACACCTCCCTGATACACAGATAAGGAGCATCACCCACCCCTGCCTGCCCCACAGATGTCAAAGCAGTGCATGCACCACCCCCTCCCATACCAAATCAGACCGCTGCTGTCAATATTCAAGACAGAGATGAGTCCTGCACTGATACAGGTCTGTTGTGAGACCAAAGGAATTCATCAGAAGCTCAACTGGCTTTCCTATACATTATTCAAATGTCAGTCCCAGCTAAATGCTGCTCGACTTACCAAGGTGGTGATGCCATACATGCTGAAAGTCACAGCCTGAACGTCCCCATCACTCCCTGGGCTCTCACACAACAACGCTCCAGCACTCAGCAGCTGCCATCAGTGGCTGTGACGGGCACAACCAGTCACCCAGCACCAGCACTGCGTTTTCCAGAGGTGCTGCAAGGTGATGGAGTGAGCTCTGTGAGCCCAGGGCAGATGCTGCCCTGCATGGTCCTCTGCAAAGTCAGACCTCAAGCCTGAGCAAAGTTCCTTCCAAAGAGCCTCCATCTCTCATTTCCCTTTTAAAGGTAGAGGACTGGGGGGTCAGGAAGGCAGCAAGCTGTGATTTGCAGTGACAGCTGCTCTGCTCCACGTTTGCAGGCAAGAAAAATCCCTTCAGTTACCAAACCATTAGCATTAAGTGAGGGCTATACCTGCACGGGCAGCAAGGACGGAACAGAAGCGGGTTTCCAAAGGTTGCACTATTTATACCGACAGCTCGGCCAGGTCTGAGACAGACCTCTTCATTTTCAATCAGCCCAATATTGGTGACAGATGACCAAAGATCACGGGGCAGAACCCTGAACAGTGGAAAGCAGTGCAACTCGGTGCAGTTGCTGAAGACACGGCTCCAGCTGGGAAAGAACAACTCAGATACGGAGAGAGACAGAGACCTATTCAGATGGGCAAGACTGCAGGCCAGGCTCCGTAAGTGAGGAGGAGGAGGATCGGAGGGGTGCTGGCCTAGGAGCAGGCGAACCGACAAAAAACACCAGGCAAATACAAAGAGCAGTCGAACTCTCTTCCCCTTGTGAACTCTGCCATCCCACAGAGTTCAGTGGTGGGGAGTGGGAGTGCGGCTCCCGCAGCGCCCGGGCACAAAAGCACTGTGTTCTGTGTCACAAAGCAGCCTTGATTTCACAACTGCGTGTCAAGTATGTGCAGACACTGCCTGCAGGCAGCATGGAGCCTTCGTCTGCTACTGGGA
Organism: Tetrao urogallus; assembly: GCF_951394365.1. Lineage (NCBI taxonomy): Eukaryota > Metazoa > Chordata > Aves > Galliformes > Phasianidae > Tetrao > Tetrao urogallus. Next base: position 4,388,193 of record NC_136835.1, on the reverse strand, counting down.
CCCCTCGAGCCCCCAGCCCATCCCCAACGCCCCTCTGTTCTGAGCTGCATCCTTGGGGCTGGGGGAGGTGGGCTGAACTCATTGCTGAGCACAAGACCTTGGCCAGAGCAATCTCTGCAGTTGTTGCTGGCATTATTCCTGTTCCTTTCATGCCCTTGAAACAAGGGATGTTGATGAGGTCCACCCAATCATCCTCACTAAACCTAAGTGCTGCTAATCAAGTATCTGGTGACGAGCAATTAGAGCAGAGTGCTCAGCTTCAACACTCCGGCTTGCACACATCACCCAAAAAGACAACTTGATGGGTATCAACTACATATTACTTATTAAACAACCTAATATGGCTTTAGCAGCTCTGTTTACTGAACGGTGTTAATCTTAATGAAACAATATTTGAGGCAGACTGGCAGGATAATCTCTCCCCTTTTATCCAGGGATCTCAGAACACAGAAACAGTAATTGATCCTCTCCGCATCTCTGCGGGTATTACACCTCTGTTAAAAGGGTAAACAGAGGCACTGAGAGGTTATGCCGTTTTCACAAAGCCCATTTGCTTGGCTGGCAGTGTCAGCAGTGCCCTCGGGGCACCCACAGAAGCGTGTCCCTAACAAGAGAGGTCTGCGTGTTTTGTCCTGCTTGCCCCAGACAAGCCTGGCTAGAGCTCTGCAAGGATGAGCAGAGCACAAATAGCACTTAACAAGAGTTAGAGATGGAGGAGATCCATAAAAAAGCTCATCAGTATATGGAAGAGATAAAAACGCAGGAGGGATATAAGCCTTATGCTTTGGCACAAAAGTCAATCACTAACTGACTGAGATTTGCAAAGAAAATCCTTCCCAGGCAAACGATTATATTAAGCTGCCTGCACCTTCCTGCAAGGTCTGCGGTGCTGGGAGTGGTACGTCTCTGCCTGGAGGCCAACAGAGCATCTCAGGGGCTGGGTACATCAGAGCATCAGCACTGCTCGTGCTGCCCAGACCTCAGGCAACAGGGAATGCAGATGGGCTGCAGCTCCCTGAGCCCAGCACCATCATGCTGATCCTCACCGACAGCCTCCTGAGCCAGGCCAAGCCAGAGAGGGTGTGACAGAGGAGGCACAGCACAGCATAGGAACGCTGCCCTGTGCCATGCTCTCCAAGGCATTTTCCATCATTAGGACATCACAGGCTGCCTCCAGAGCAGGGAAAGATGTCAAGGTTCATAACATTTCCCTGTTCTTCACAAGAAATACTTTCTACCATCGTGAAGCCTTCATTATCATTGCTTGGGTCCATCTCATAAAATTCATAAATCTTTCCCTCGGCCAGAAAGCACAGGTCAGCCCCAATCCTGAGCAATGCACAGCCTGTTCATGACAAGCTCCTGATAACAAAAGCACCCAGGTGTCAATCTATCAATCAACAGACTGGTGAGATGCACATACGCAGAGCCAATTAACCAATTTCATTAGATAATGGCGATCCAGACACACTCATGTTTGCATTTAGATCACTGTATTGCCCCTAGCACTGAAAATGCTTTTATTATACACTGCCATCACCACAATCACAGCCCTCCCACCTGAGGGGCAAATCCAGCACACCTGCACCACGTCACCAAGAAGGCACCTGCACATCCATGCCCACCTCTCCACATCCCAGCATACATGCTTCCATTCTTCAGCAGGGGTTATTTTCATGCAGGTGTTCTCCTGCTGTCAGGATTTATATTTTTAATCTCACCAGAATGCCTGCAAAGAAGCCAGCCTGAGTTTTTAAAAGCTCTTTATCTGCTTTAGGGGAACTCTGGTCCCGAGGCCATAGATACACCCATGCAAAAGACAACAGGCAGAATTTTCAATGTGTACACAGAGAGCAGATCTGGTCAATCCAGACCTTTGGCATCGTGAGAGATGGCGACTGTTATCAGCCAGAATCATTTCACAGCATTTTATCCACGCAGCAAAATCACTTTCCACCACCGACTATGAATTCCTGCCATGCCCACAGATATCACCAAAGCACCATCTCTGCTAGTGAGAGTCTTGCAACTTAAAAGGGGAATCGTGGACATTCAAGTCACGTCCAGCTGGCTGCAGTTCCCAGAGCCTGGGAAATGCATCCTCATACAGCCAGGGAGCTGACAACCTGTTAGCATCACCTATTAGCCAGATCCCAAATGTGCTGCAATCTGACCTGCTGCAGCTCAAGAGCCTGTCAGCTAGGAGAGATGAGGGGAAAGCAGAGGCAGCAGCCTGGGGATTGATACACAGCAGGTACAAATGAAAGCAAGAATCACAGTATTTACATGTGCCTCGCCTTGCTAATGGCCTTGCTGCTTGCACTTATCTGCTCCAGGTCCTGAGGATACACACCACAATCAGCACTGACTCAGCTAGCCTCGCTGAGGAATGAATTCCAATCCTTTCTATGATGCAGTTGGAAGCCTAACAAAGTGCTTTCCATGCACTTTGGCTCCTTCAGACGCAGTTCCCCTGCCAGCTGCCCTGGCTCTGCAGGAAGCAGCCCAGCCCAGCCTGGTGAGTATCGTTGTTCTGCCATAAAGGTGCTGTGTCAAGGATGGGGTGTGGGCACACACAAACGTGATGGAAACCCTGCCTGAGGGCAGCATGAGGCTGTGCAGCACAGAGAAGGGTGGACAGGCAGACGGGGAGATGGACAGAGATGGGAGATTTCCCACTACCTCAGTGGGAAAGGAGCAGATGCCACAGCAGTCTGCAGCCCCATGGGATGCCCAGTGCCCCAGAATGGCTGTAAGAGGGAAAAGAAGACGTTGCACGGGCAGTAAAAAGCCATTAGTGCTACTTTTGAGTTTAGACCAGTCTTTAAATCCAAATATAGATTTGGCTCCAAGTCTACACGGTCGCTTCAGTTTGCCAGCACATTACTTCAAAGCTCCTGCTGTCCTTGCCATTGCTGCAAGCAACAGCATGAAGGACACCTGGACAAAGGAGCAGAGGTGGCAGATTCACCTGTGAGCAGTGGAAAGGCTTTGGTTTGCATCACAGGACTCAGACCAGGGCTGTCCTGGGGACAGAGGCTGGGCCCTTCCCACCCTGTTCTCACACAGAAGCCTGAAATCTTGCATGATTCTATGAAGAAGAGCCCTGAAATCCCACCTTTCCCCCCCCTACACTGCAAAGCCCCCAGCAATCACTCACACCTTTCCTACGCTGCCAGCACAAAGCAAAGGCTGCTTCTGCTTCCCCATCACTCAGCCTGGTGTGCAGGCAGGCGCCGGCATCCCCCTCCTTGTTGTATTTTGCTGGGGAACTTGTAGGGCTTGTCTGGCTAATGAAAAGCTGCTTTGGATTCCCCTTTGGGCTTTTCAGGAAAGATTAGCAAGGTTTCTCCAAAGTAGACACGGCAAGACAGCGTGTTCCTCTAAATACATCAGGGACTTCTCCGGCGCTTGGCTCTGGCAGGGGCTAAGTGCAGTTGTCTCACAGGTTGTCCCCTTGCCTGGGTATACAAATAGGAAGGTGCTGTCAGGCATTGATACGGGGCTGTTGGGCCTTTCCCTCTCTAGGGTGCCCACACAAATCCGGCCCCGGCTAATAGCAAGTGAAAGCTGTTACTGTCTGACAGCTCTGCAGGGCTCTATCCGCCTGCACACAAATGATGTGAGCTGCAGAAAAGCATTCCTGCAGAGGCAGCCGACCCTTCTGCAGCCCACAGCCCGCATGGCAGCCCCACAGGAAGGGGAGCAGAGCCAAAATGACCCAAACTGCGCTGCACAGAGCCACCTCCTCATCCTCCCACGTGTTCCTAAGCTAAAGGCCAGCTGCTCTTAATGGCCAGGGAGCAGAAATTACTTCCTAACCTGCTTTCTTCTCAACGCACAGGCAGCATCAGCACCTTTCACTTCCTCCCAGACACAAAGAGAACCACAGTCAAAAAGCAAAGCCATAGGGTGGAGCTGGGGCTGAGGCTGTCCTCAAGCTCTATCACCTCCTAAGGAAGAAGCTTGGGTTCTATGGGCGCTGCTGCAGAGTCCATAACAGGTGCTGCACCCACTGAACGGGTGCGATCCTCTTGCAGCTGGCTTGCATTTCCCACTTGGAGTAACTGGGGCAGATGATTAGCTGTCTCACCAGCACGTATGGGAAGCTGTTGTTGGCAGGGGTAATTGAATGTTATCCCAGTCAAAAACAAGGGGAACAAGATGTGATAGCCGTATCATCTCAAAATAGCCTACACGCAGGCCATTCATCCTTCCCTCCGGGGGCCTGGCTTTGTTTGAGCAAGATTATGAACTCCCCTTCAGAAGAGCTTCATCATTTCCACATATTTCCCATTGGCCATGGGCAGGCAGGATCAATAAAGATATAATCCGAGAGACAGCTGCAAACACAAAAGTTCCTAATGAATTCCAGACCAGACAGCCAGCCCAAACACACATCCCGTCAGCTGGGAATTTGTGCAAAGCCATCACTCCAACACGCTTAAAATCTCCCTGTGGAGGGCAGAACTGAAGGCGAGGCAGCACCAGAGGGCTCCCAGTCCATCTCAGAGCCCACCCTTATCCCCAGGGCAATCATCCCTCCAGACACCACCACCTTCACCTGACCAAAGCAGAGCGAAAAGGCAAAGGAAAGTATGCTTGAAGTCAGGACTCTGGAAATGACCTGGAAGCGTGACCCTGGTGTGGAAGGAAGGGTGATGTGAGCATAATAAGGATGAGTCAGTAGCCCAGATTGCATCTTGCACTGATGGTGATTCACAGGCTGTACCGCTGGCACCACCTTGGCTTTTCATTTATTCATATTCTGTTCTCAACTCCTTCTTCTCAAGGCAATTGAGTGTCTCTACAAGTACACATTCTGTCACTTCAGCCCCACCCTCTAAACAGCTTGACTAGTCAGATGTAGCGAGAAAAAATCTGCGTGGATTTATGCTTTCCTAAATTGCATGGAACAAACTGCCATCTCTGTGTCACCTCAAAGGTGCAGGGAGGGGGGGCTACCCAGTGCTCTATTCAGTGATGGCATCCTCTGCTTGGCCACAGCCACCCACAGCTGTTAATAAGTTAAAAACCGGTCTGCACAAACTGCTGTTTCCCAGCTTTTCGTGAAACCTTCTTGCAAAAAGCCAGCAAAACTTTCTGAGCCATTCGGGGGAACTCAGGCATTAAATTCTGATTGCAATGAAGCACGCACCCGCAGCTCCCAGGAGACTCTGTAAATCCCAGCTAAACTGTGCAGACTTTGCACTAAACCCACTCACACCCAGCAGAGCCACTGCCACCACGTAGCCAAGGAGCTCCTCCCATCTTCATTTCTGTGCTGCCAGCACAGGAAAGCATTGCCAGGAGGAAAGGTTGAAGGCTGGGCAGGGAGCAGTGTGAGAGGTCTCCTGTTGTGCCCTGCAGCACACAGGGTCTGCATGTGGCCTCTGCCTGATGGTGAACCCACAGGGTTGGGCTGCAGCTCCTCTCATACACTCACGGATGTCTTACAGCTTAGCAAAAGATGGAGAAGGACTGCGTGTTGCTTGTCAGGCCCTCCCTAAGCTGACAACAAAGCCCAGAGTCAAGTCTCAGGGAGCTGATTCTCCTCTTCATAAAGGTAATCTGAATGCCCAAGCGACTCAGCTTGTACTGCAGCCTTTTCTACTACCCTTGCTTCCCCAAAAGTTTACAAATGATGTTACTTATGGCAATGGATCACCGGAATCAATAAGTGCTCTGTTGCAGTTTGTATTGAGCTAATAAAAACATCGAGCACGAGGTGCTGGCCCTGTTCACAAGCAATGCTCTACGACTGACTCTGCACCTGGTTAAGCAGTGCCAGGCTGAGCAGATGGAGGGCTGGCTGTGCACACAGACAGCCCCGGGGCTGTCACAGCAGCCTCAAACCCAATGGCCACGGGGCAGATCAGTGCTAAAAGGACGTGAGTTATCCTCCTTCCCAGTGCCATCCCTCCTAGGCTCCCTGTGAACTTCGTTAGCCGAGGTAGAAGGAAGGTTTCCCTGCTCTGGCCAGCGGGCATCATTCCATTCCTTCTTGAGCAAGGAAGCAGAGCTGCTCAGAAACGGCCCCAGGCTCTTTGTAAGGATGTGATAGGAAGAATTCAAGGGGCAGGACACGGGATGCTTTGAAACCAAACACCTTCTATGCTATTACAGACATTGCTGTGATTTTTCTGAATGGGCACAGTGCGCATGCAGTGAGAACTCGTGTCTCTAGCAGTACCCAATTTAACCGTATGAATAGGATTAATTACTGAGAGATTAAATGACTTGCTCAAAGTCAAAACGAAGCAATGGCAGTGCCTGAAAAATAGCCCAGCAGTCCTGGCTCCCTGACATCAGATCACACCGCTCCAGCCTCCTGCGTGGCTGATATTTATTGACTTCATTGTGCATGACCGCCGTCTCCCTGCCCTGGGTCACAAGACTCAAAGCCCACGGATGAGGCTCCGAAGCAAAGGGAGGCTCACAGGCTGCTGAGGCTGCTTTGTTGTTTCTCCTCTCCGAAGTTCGTCGTCAAGAGCATCTGGGCGTTTGGCTGGATCGCTCCCTGATATACGAGGAGCATGTTGAACATGTGCTGCCTGCAGTTGGTACAAGGTTCTTTGTCAACCCAAGCATCGCCTAAGTGCCCATAATAGGGAACAGGTTGTCCAACAGTTCCTCCTCCCTGATATTGATTATGGGGATATAATACTCCGCAGAGCAGCAGCAGCTGTCTTTCACCGGCTGGATCTCACGCATAATAAAGCATTGCAAGTTCCTTCTCTCGTGCAGTTATTACTCGATGCACCACGATGACTCTTGCAAACAAGCTCCGTTGGCTCAGCCTTGCTGCAGGCATCCCTACTTAAAACAAGCACACAGCAGGGAACAGGTATGTGCTGCAAGGACTGTGAGAGCAACGGCCCATCAGCTTCAGCATCCTGCCCCTGTAGGCTCTGGAGGAGCAGTCAGGAAGCTGGATGAAAGAGCATCCGCCTGTATATCCGAGAAGGGAATAAGGTAGTTCGCTCATCCTCATCTTATGGTAGCAATATATGCAGTCAGCTGAAACTTATGAAACTTTGATGCCCATGTACATATTTCCATCCGACTCAGGAAAGCTCTTGGGTTCGGTCCCACCTACTGCAAACTGGAGCACTGTGTGTGTACACAGAGCAGGAAAAAAGTGGAGGTTTTCAGAGTGGGTTCCCATCTGCCTTACTCCAGCACTCCTTCTCCTAAAAAAGCACACTGCCTGAATGGCAATAACAGCTGGAACGAGAGGCTTTTGTGCCGAGTTCAATTCACACACAGAGGAACAAAATCTTTTACCAAGCCTGCCTGCAATCAGACAAGAAGAGCAAGCAAAACGACACACCGCTGGGGAGGAGAGAGGCAGACTGCCGCTGATGTGCTGAAGGTCACGCAGGCACAGCAGTGGCAGAGCAGGGATCAGCCCCACATCCCAGCTCCATCCCTAAGCCACGCCACTTCCCAGCTCTTCTTTTACACATCTTTTTGCATGCCATCATGCAGACTGCAAAGCAAAACAAGCAAACCTGGAGCAAGGGGAGCATTCCCCAGGGGAAGGCACATGCCCACCTCGATGCACACGGACAGACCTCTCTCCCCACCCCATGTCTGCCCTGTGGATGAAAGCAGCTCTGGGATGCGGCTCGTGGTGCCAAGCTGTCATTCAGCCTTTGGTTCATTACATGGAAATGAACTCCGCTCCCCAGCGTCGGGGGGACAGAGAGTAATTGGGTTCTGTGAAACCCTTCCACTTAATTTACTCAAGTTGTGTTTATTTCTTGCAGAATTCGGTTTTAGACAAGACTTCAGAAAAGGCAAACGGCTGGAATAATAAACTTGTATCAAGAAAAGAGACGTCCCTCCATCTGCCCTTCCTCCCAGCCTCAGTCATCTCTGCCATTTTCTCCCCTTTCTCTACAGAAGGCGTTGGGCTGCTGCTAAAAAGCCCGACTTCACCACGATGTGCCTTTGTGAAAGGTGACCTTATTATCTGGGTTCATCCCCATGTGGAAAGAAGGGTATTTAACACGGGTTAAAGCGCTCCCTCAGAACAATCTGCTGCATTTAATGAAATCAAAACGTTTGCAAGAACCTATTGATTGTGTTGACATTTTCAGAGAAAAAAATTATCAAAATGTTATTTTTGATAAGGTTGAAGTACTTCATTTCAGCGTATTATAATTATATCTGATATCCTTATGGAGAGAAATCCAGAATATAATATGAAAGACAGAAAAAAAAGGCCTCCATTTGGCAAAAGGAAGCAAGCCCAGGGCAGCACTGCTCCAGGTTTTCTCATGGTGAGGCTTGGGGCAAACCCAGACCCCAAAAGCAAGGAGCCCACCCATTCTACAAGGTTAAATCACCCCTCTGAGTTCACAGGGGATATACAGTGGGACATCCATCCCCAGGGTACAGTCTGCAGCCATCCTGGTGCCATCGGGTCCCTGGGCAGAACGTGGCACAGGGGCAGGCAGCAAGGCAAAGCGCACACGGCTTCGCCTCACCCCGTGCCACCATAAATTATGCAGCTGTCCTCATCCATTATTCAGCATAATTTATTTTGAACATTTAGATCAGCAGTTTGCGCGAGAAAAAAAAATAGAGGGGGGAAAAGAATTAAGTGAAGGAGAGAGGGAAGCGCTGGAACGGATGGTCCGGTCATTAATCAAAGATGGGCAGAGAGATGACAGGACGAGAAGGAGCAGCTGGGAAGCCACTTAAATAATAACAGGAGCTGCAATTCCCCGGGCTTAGAGGAGTAGGGAGTGAATGAAAACGTCCTGTCCGCGTGCTGTGCTCAGGGCCAGCTTTGCTCCTTCTTGTCCCCAGACCATGGGATCAAGCTGGGCTGCATGCACGAGTTGTGAGCAGAGCACTGAACAAACACAATGTCTGCCCCGTGCTTCCAACACCTTCCGTGCTCCAACTCACAGACAGTGCAGATGAAGCCTGCAGACAGAGCGAGGAGGTGAAAGGATGCTTTTCCAAAACACCCAGCTCACACCAGGCATTTGGACTGCACCAGTCCAGCCAGCTTACTGAGGCCACAAATACTTTCCAATATAGAAGTTTCATTATATATTAGCATATTACTCCACAACTAATAAATTGAAGGAAATAGCAACGTGCCCAGCAGACATACCCTGAGCTTGAGACTGCTGAATTCAATGAATAAATTGCTTACATGAATTATTCGCTCACTTCTAACGCGGGCAGAGCTGCTCTAAAGCAACTGTTCCAAACCACAGTGATCAGCGGCCCTGAGGCACTCAAGGGCAAGAGGGAAAAGCGTGCCCAAGATAAGCTAGGTCAAAGTTATCACCACGAAACACCACCCCCAAAGAGGTGCCCTTGGCTGCCAAAAGCTTGCAAGTTCATTGCAAGTTCCCTCGTAGGCACCTTCACCTGCATCTCAAGGGCCTTCTGAGGCATCGACTGCCCATCCCAGAGCCTTGGGGAGCCAGAAGTGATGGTAGGGTTTACTGCAGCAGGATCCCAGCACAGGAGCTGGCGATGGAGGAGGGTCAGGGGTGACTGAAACACCACAGGGGGTGACAGGAGCACTTACAGAGGAAATGCACAGCTATTCTGTGGAAGAATCAATAAAAGTTTTGTTTTGTACCTTTCAAATCTGCAGGGGACTGTCAGATCCAGCTAGGAAAAGCAAGTTTTGTTTGCAGTGAAAAGAAAAACGTTTCAATTGCCCAATTACCATCACACCTGAGGTGCTCGCTCCAAACCAAACTCAACTAGCTCCTTCCCTACCACCACACGTTGGGCACACACACACTGGTGGGCCGTTTACCTGCCCTGCTCACATCCCCAGGCTGCGCATCAGGACCAGCACAATCAGCTCTAGGAAAACCAGAGGGTTCAGCCCAGGCACACCGCTCCGCTCCCATTTTCTGGTCCATAACTCTGGAAAGGCAACACACCAAGAGCCTTCCAAGCAAGCAACCACCAAAACGAGGAGGGGAAAGCTCCAAGTTTCCATAGCCCTGCTATGCCATAGCAGCTGCTCTGCTGTCAGGGCTGGCAGAGGGGCTGAGCAACCAGCCTGGCTGCTGCAAAGGGCTCAGCTCTGCTCCTGACTGCAGGAAAACTGACGGGTGTGGGAAATGAGGCAAGTATGGGAGCACTTTGTGCAATGCTTGTGCCCCGCTGGGATGTGGCCATGCTGGTGACGATCGTGTCCTGGAGCAACTCATTACAGCAGCTGCCCGGGAAAGGTCCTTGCACCCTGGGCTGGCCATTTCTCAGCCTGTCACCACTGCCTCCACAAAGAGTCACCGAGGTCTCGTTCTCTCTGAATAACTCCAGAGGAAGAGATGCTGGCAGCACGTCACTGGGCAGGAACGTACCAGCCAGAAATTGAGTTCCCTACAGGGGACGCAGCCCTGAGCTGCACGGTCACAACCCTGAGGATTCGGAGGTGTGCTCAGGACGTGCTGATCCTCTCGCTCGGTTTGTTGAGGTAACGGCGCAGTTTGCAATGAGATGCGCTCTGTTCCCACACCTCCCATCTCTCGCTCTTCTTCTCTGCAGTTCCTGGGAAACTCAATACAGCCTGAGCTGACTTTCAGAGCTTTAATGGGACCAGATGGTTCCATAAAATATAAATGCAGCGATAAAAATACCAACATACCTCCCAGTGATTAACTTTGGATCTGCCCTGACTGGGAAGGATTCAACTCAGCTCTGTTGAACCAGCAAGCTTGCCGCCTTCCTTCTGGGTCCATAAACTCTCTCTGTACCCTTCATCTGCCTCAAGAGCAATGCCAGGGCTGTGCCCACCTCTCCACGGCCCTCCAGCCCCTTCCCAATGACACAGCAGTGCTGCAGGGCTGCCAAGCAGCTGACATGTTGGCCAGGTCCTCCTCAAAGAGGTGTTGCAAAGGGGGGAAAGCTGTAGCACATCCCATAAATGTCACACCGCCAAATGGTTGCGTTTGCCGCAGTGGAGAATTTTGGGCAATCACAGAACAGAGGAGATGGTTTTGTGTCATTTAAAAATACCAAGTCAGTTTCGTAGATTGAAAACTAAATTAAGACTGAAATTACCGCACGATTTCACTTGGTAATTTTTGCTGGCATGGGAATGATCGCTCCTTGCTTTCGGTAGATAATTCCAGGCTTCAAAGGCTTTTTGCAGCATTAGGTAAACTTGTTAAAATTAGGGGTTAGGAAGTTGTAATGAACTAAGCAGAGGAAGGTGACGTGGCAAACAGCAGGGCTGGTAGAAAATAACGGCGCACCTCTCTGATCTATTGGAGTTCTTTGTGGCAGTCAACAATGCCTCGGAAAAAGCAGGTATAATTTATGGGACCTTCAAAAAATGTCTTAATTAATAATTACCAACACCCCTGAAGAAGCAGCAGGCTACGGAGATGAAAACCCCCCGATTGCAGCTGCGCTGCGCTGGGCTGTCACTTCAACAAGGAATCTGGAGCGTAAAATACACAGACCAGACAACAGCTGGAGGAGAGCAGCAGCTTGTCAAAAGCCAGGCAGAGCGGGGATGTGGCAGAGCGAAAAATAAAAGCCAGCCCTCCTGAGTCACAGCAATCCCTCCCCTGTGCTGGGCAGATTCCTGATGCTACATCCACACTTCAAGGGGGCAATGTGACAAGGAGCATTTGCCAGGTTCAAGCCAGCAAGGCTGAGAGAATCGTGGACTTCAGTACGTGCCAACAGCCCCTCAGCATTACGCCTTTGGCTTCTGGGAACTGGAGCTCTCCTTACCCATCCCATGTACATCCAAGCTGCAGCATCTCCCTGCACGGTCTGAGCATCCCCCGAGGCCACCAGGTTGCCTTAGGATGGCAGTGACAGCACAGCACAGATCCACAGAGATGGGAAGAAGAGAAATAATGACGGCAGAGACGAACAGAAGCTGATAGCAGATTAAATCCGCCAAGCTGGGGTGAAGCTCTAAATGGCATGGGGGGAAAAGGTGTCAAGTTTGAAGCGTTTGTGATTCGAATGCTATTCATTGCAGCCAGGAGGAGAGGACTCTGGGAAATTCGACATTATCTAACACAGGCAATTAAGAAAACAATGACAGCTGAAATTTAATACAGACAAGTACAAGGTAATGCCTATCAAAAGAAACATTTCCAACAATTCATACACACTGATGGATTCTAACTTAATTGCAACCACTCCAGAAAAGAAAAAAACGAGGTGTCCCTGTGGACAACTTAACAAAAACATCTGATCAACAGGCCACCGTGCCCTGAAAAACAAGACGGATGGGGAAAAGGAGAGGCAGCAATAACGGGAAATACTGTGATGCTGTTACAGAAGAAAACAACATTCTCAACTTCCAATGCCTTCTTTGGTGTCAGACAGATAGATGTGTGTATGTTGGAGGGACAGGAAGAAACAAACAAATCTGAATCTGATCCTAAGCACGTTCCCATTGGTATGGGATATTGGTATCCCAACAAATTCAAAAGTGTGCAATTCAAAAGGAGGATAGGAGCGACGTGAACAGACTGCAGAACAAAAGTAATAATAATAAGGTTAAGTGGTGCCTCTTATACATTCTCTAATAGTGAGAAGACAGGTGAGTACTCAATGCAACTGAAAGCCAACACATTTGGAAGCAACGTTGAGCACAGGAGCCACTTGGGGAGCCTTTGCCATCAGCCACTGGAGAGGCACAGAGGTTGTCAACTTTTGCAGTATCTTTAGACAGCAACACCAACATTCATGTCCAAAGAACTGCTTGTAGGATCAAAATCCATTAGGATCCAAGCAAAGGACAAGCTGCAACTCCTGGAAGGTTTTTCCATTTGCCATTTTGGGCAGCCTGGTATTTACTCAAACACCAGCTCCTTTCAGAGGCCCAAGGCCAATTGCTGACGGCCTGGAGCTACAAAAGGATATTTCCCCTAAGTTGTCTCTGGAGAGGACTTCTCCCCTCATGGAAGCCACATATCACAGGCAGCTGCCTGCAAGCCCGAAGCGGCCGCAGCAGAGCAAATGGAGGGATGCTGACATCAACACACAGCAGACCTTCATGACAGCCCTGCAGTGGAGGCACCAGCACGGCAGTAGCAGCGCTCAGCAGCACGAGGCACTATTGATCCAGGTTTGACAGACAGCACAGAGCACCACCGGCCTCGTCTGACCCCGCGCTGGGAGCAAAGGGAGCACGACACAGCTCCAAAGGGTCCTGCGTGCAGCTGGTAAGGCTGCCTGCAGGTTAATGAGGTCGCTGTCTGCAGAGCCCAGAAGATGAGGAGGAGCCACGGGTGCACCCTGCGACGCGCTTCCATTTTCCCATTGGCCACTTAATTAATTCCCAAAGTGTTGACGAGCGCGGAGGCAGGGAAAGGGAGGCACGTGTTGGTGGGGACCTGCGATGCGCAGCCACGCGCTGCCACTGCTCATAACCAGGGCTGGATGTGAAGGGCAATCGGAGCGCATTTGCAAACAGATTTAATAATAAGGGGCTGTCTGCCTCGATGTGTCAAGCTACCCGCGAGTACTGCAAAAGAATATCATCGAGTGTGACATAATGCAAAGCAGGATAAGGTCATTTCCTTTGCTTTCCTCTGTTTTAAAGCATCAGAAAAATTCTTTTCAAAATAGAGCTTTCACAGGAACATGACCGCCTGCCTAAGGAACGGCGCGAGATCAAGCATTTGATATTCAAAGTTAATCCCAGGGGGACGAGGCAAGATACGTTCCCTTTCCCTTCATCCACATCCAGGCTGCAGATCTCTCTCCTCCATTAACTCAGCTCTCCCCTCCCTTCTTATCCCCCAACCAGGTTTTCTTCGTGGGCTCAGTGTTCATCTCTCTATTTTATTTTCTTATGAACTGCTGAACTCAATGAGGGTTGGATCCTTATTCAGATGGTTCTCAATAGAGATTTTCAGCCGAGTGAAACCTTCAGCACCTGAGCAATGCCGTACGCCCCAGGACGACACAAGGTGACATGAAGACAAGTGGGGACTCCCACTGCTCTCCCCTTTGGGAAGAATCAGAAGCAAAACCCAGCAGAAAGCATTCAGCACCAACTGCCCAAAGTTCCTGAACTCACACCTATTTAGGGAGGGTTGAAACCAGAATCGCTGCGGCACAGGCAAACAAAATCCTTGTGTGAGGGGATGGGAATGCTTCAAAACACAACGTCTTTCATCCAACCATTGTATGGGTGCCCAAAGCAGAGGGACTGAGCGTGGCTGTGTGCTCCACCAGAGCCCCGTGGTAGGGAGCAGCTGCTGGAACACAGCAGCACGTTGCACAGCACGGCCCTGGGGCTGAGCTGTGGATTTGCAAAATAAAAACTCTACTTACGAAATGAGGCGTAAGAAATGGAGCCTTGGCTATGGCAGCTCAAGACGTGTAAGCATCTGGTAATGGTGATCGCTGGGGACACCCAGCAATGCACCCAGCACGGAGGTGCCTGGAGGAGCACAGAAGAAGGGGAGCACAGAGCTGAAAGGCAGAGCTGTCTGCCTGCTGCATGAGTGGCCACAGGGAGGGATGGAGGCTGCATCCCAGCATTCTCACCAGCACAGCACAGCCCAGGGGAAGTCCTGCTGGGAGAGCATCACAGCGGAGCTCAAGGAAGGCCCCAGGAGAGCAGAGCAGCATGCAGGAGGACGCCTGCAAGCCTCCTGATGGGGCTGAGCAATGCCAGCACCTGCCTGAGCTCCAGCATCACAGGGCCTCTGCATTTAGGTCCTCTGCTCCACTCTGCAGAGCCCTCTCCTTCCTAACAAGCATGTTAACATAACATACAAAGCCCTCAAGCACGCCGATTTCTCAGGAGCCTCAGAGGAGTACAGGAAATTCTTCTTAATTACAATACATGTGTTAAATAAGGACACGAGAAAACAGCATTTTAAATACCTGGAAAAGGTTGCAAAGGTAACACCACTGCTCCTCGTTTCCTCTTTCTTCTTTCTTTTCTTTGGGGGTGGCCCCCAGGGACTGAAAGGCATTGCTGCCACAGCATGGCCAACAAGAGTCCCACCAAAGGGGCTTCAGGCGTGGGGAAACATGAACTGTGATTGGAGATGCAGAAAGCTGCAGTGGTGGAGCTGCAGAGGACACATCCCCTGACACCAAGTTTTAAATAAATAATTACAAGCAAGCTGTTATCTCTTTAGCAGCATCATCAGCCCTCGAAAAACCCATTGCAGTGCCACTGCAGCCCTCAGCTCCTTTGTCACCCATCTCTCCCACTCACGCCATGGGAGTCAAATCCTGTGCCTGGGGAAAGCATGGCTTTGTCACTTCCATGCCGTATCCCACAGCAGCACTGGTGTGGTTACATGGGAACACACCTCTCCCTGCACAGTGTGCACAAAGCCACCTCACACCATCAGGACAGGCTGCTGGGATGCTCACCTGGCCATACTGGGTCCTATATTGCACAAACCCATCGCTCCTTCCCCAAGTGCTGCCAATGGGAATTTGCTAATTAAGAAATGATAATGAATTCCCTCTGGTGCCTATTCACAGCACATTTGTGCTCCCCCTCTGCCAGCTCTCGCCCATCAGTTGGCTGGTGGGAACTCGACTGAAATCAGGGCTCTCGTGCCAAGAAAGCCCATTTCGGCTGCGTGGCCACAAATGCTCACGCCAGGAACAGAGCTTAACACTGTGTTCATCCAAGGAGGGAACAATCCCACCCTGCCTGTGACTCCCACTGCAGCAGAGGGGAACAAAAATATGACATCACTGAGAGTTGATCAGGTGTCTGATGTCTGGAGGAGTCTCTCCTCCCAAAGAACTGCTGATTAACAACGTTACAGAGTCCCACCAGCGAGCACTGCCCTGTGCTGGAGGAACTGGGACCTGAGGAAGCAAAGCAACACAGGCAGGTGAGGTGGGGTGGGTTGGTGGGATGGGATCCCCTGCTTTTCTCATTGCACACAGCTGACATTCCAGCAAACCGATGTAAGTGGGATTGATGCTCAGTCAGCTCGAGGCACGCCTGTTCCTCAGACATTTCTTTTCATCCCCAAGATGTCTCAACATCTGAGCACGGTAATTCCCTGGTGATTAACTTCGTTATTTATTTAAAACGAGTCGCGGGGTTTTCACAAGCGTGGCTGTCACTTGTCATCACTCACAGGCAGTGGGACAACATGGGAATGATGTGACAAATGCCCTGTGCTGCCAGTAGGGTCCCCTCTGCAGGGAGCATGCCCTGGCACTGCTGGGGGCTCACACCCACTGAGTGCAGCAGCAAAGGATGGTTCGGATGACACTCAGAGCCTGGGCTGTTGCCTTCTACTCAATTAGACACCCCCCAAAAAAATAACAATGCAAAGACATCAAAAAAAAAAAAAGCATCAGACAGCTCAGATAGGATGCAAGCATCAAGATGGCCTTTGGCCACCGTGATGATATGTAGCATCACTGTGAGGACAAGCACACAACAGTCCCATGCAGCATCCCTCCACACCTGGGAAAGGATCTGCTGGGAGCCAACGCAAGGCTCAGCACAGCACAGCAAATCCTTAAATGCCAACAGAAATGCCGACAGGCAGCAGGGAGGCTTTGCAGCTGCATTCCTGCCTTCCCAGGGGGTGGCCAGGGCTTCCCGGTGAGAAAGAGGAGACGTGAGAAACCCTCCTGTTTAAAATGAATAAAATATGTCACTCCTGATCTTGTAGCTATTAAATCACTGGCTATACAATTACTTAATTATGTAGCAGCGAAAGAAGGGGGGGAGGGGGGGAGATGGTATTTTTCCTCCTCAAAACTTCAATTTGCTACCTCAAGAAAATAATTACTTGATTCAAACATTAAATAATTGAGACATTCATTAGCAGTCCCATTGTATGATTAGCACGAGGAAGGTACCATTTAACGACTGAGAAATTGATTCGCTGGAGAAAGTCGGGCTTAATGGGATCAGCGCGGCTCAGCGGGGATGGGCACAGCCCTGCTGCATTGCTGGGCAGCAACTTCCCCATGCTGAGACCCACACACCCCAAACACCCTTGTGCTGAAGTCAGAAAGGGCACACACAGCCCTGCGTGCAACAAATCCCCTCTGTGGAATGAGCAGCGTGAGGTTTTCTGCTCCTACTCTCAATGCATGAACATACAGAACCCTCCCCGTGCTCCCCTCCCCTTCAGATGCACCGTTTAGCACCTTCCTGCAGAAAAAAAATCCTTCAAGTTCCATCAGCCCAGACCCCGGCTACACCTCAAACATGAACCCTGTGTGCATTCACTGTTGCTGCAATAACCAGCTGCCAAATAATTTGATCCGGGAGACAGGAAGCAGGAACTCTTTATCCCCCTAGATGCAATCGAGCGATTTACAGAGTCTGCAAAAAAAGGAAAAAACAACAACAACAACAACAAAAACCCCTATTGCCAACGTGCTGCTGCTCAGCACGAGGTGGGGAGGGAGCCAAGAGGGGTGGCAGAGGACAGCAGCTCTGCAGCTCCCATAAAAGGGAGAGGGCAAAGGCAGCACCGAAGGGAAAGCAATTACAAGCAATTATTGGCAGAGGCTGCCATGTGGAAACATTCTCATTGTTTAAAGTTTGACCCACTGCGAATATCTTCCTTAAAATGGTTATTGCCTTATCCTGGCTGATCTAAATAGCGCTCTTCACACTCGGCTGCTCTTGGAAGCGGCGCAGCTCGGAGCGGAGGTTGCTAAAAACAGAGAATGTTGGTTGGTCGCTATTTCCCTCCTGACCCATCTCTGTTAGTGCCTTGAACCCGGGGGAAGATCCCTCCCAGCACAGCTCAGGGGCTGTTTGGTGGAGCATGGGGGCAATGGGGCTGCAGCAATGTCACCTCCGAGTGACGCCACCAGCAAACAGCGGGGAGATTTCCAGACGATGCCGCGCTGAACCGAAACGGTGCTGGAACAAAAGTGGCCGTGTTGTTAATCTTGGCTCCATTAAAAAATAATAATGGATCAAAGTTTGCCAAATAGAAAAAGACAAAATCAGCAGAGAATTACTTTAATTACTACCTTCAAGCTTGCAAAAAAGGGTATTACAACGGAGAGCACGCACGAAAGGGAAACTATAAAGGAAGTACTTGACAGTGCCCCTTTAATTAAACTGCTCTGAATATCATTAGCAATGGACCTTTGGAATTTAAAGCCAATTACAATCTAAATACAAAAGTTACTTGCTTGCCAAATTGCTTACACAACGTCTTTCAGAAGTGGGCTTGGTGCACAGGGAAGAGCCTTTGCTCTGCAAAGCACTTTTATCCAGTGCTTACAAGCTGGGCACAGAAAATCCTAATGTGAGCAGTGAGGGGACGCCCCGCTGGGCTGCAGCCATTGGGATGAGCATGCCCATGATACCCTATGACACACACAAGGGTCACCAGCCAACAGATATGGACCCTTCAGCCCCACCAGGGCCTTGGCCACTGTGCTCACCAGTCGAATATTCCAGTTCCTGAGGTCAGTGCTTTGCTTGTGCAACTGGGACCCCAGCTTCCAACGCCAGCTAAGGAGAAACTCAAGCCTCTGAAACAAGCTTTCCAAATGAGACTTTCTATTGCTCAGCAGCCCAGTGAGGTACATGAAACTCTTTGCAGCTGCATCAGAAGCTGCCAAGCTTTAGCATCTCCCTGTGGTTGTACTGACAGCAAAGGACTAGGGTTGAGCAAATAGCAGAACCTGCACTGGCTCCTGTGCAGCTCTCGACAGGCAGACACACGTGGTTACAAGCAGGATGACAGAGAGAAAGAAGGAGCCCACAGCTTGCCTGCTGTCACTGCTTTTTCCCTCTGAGAAACCACTGAAGGATCCCATTGCTTTCTGCAAGGTTCAGATCAGATCCTGATTACAGTGCAGAGTAACTGCAGTTTTATCTGCTGGACAAAAGGATACGACTGCAGGGACAGGAGGAGGCAGTTTGCATGGTGACAGTTGTCCCTGTGCTGGCATAGTGGGACAGATCCTGCTCCCTGTAGCTGGAGGGGAAGCAGCTGCATGGGTGCACGTGAGCTTTGCATGGGACTTGTCCATGGGGAAGCACAGGGGTGCACGGGGCTCTGGGCAGTACTAGGAACCATAAAGACGACCCTCAGCTTTTGTATTAAGGGTTCAGAAGGGGACCAGAAGGCAAAGGCTTTGTTCTCTGGTGTCCAAAGGTTCAGGTTATTAAAGCAAAGCCATAATTAGGGATCAGAATAGATCCTTCTTTTCTCACACACCTTTCATCTTCATGGAAAAATCCCAGGGAAATATTGCAGACTGTGTGCATGTTTCAGATCCAAAGCAAAACGAGGACTCACATCCCTGTCACAGCATTTGATGGGACAGCTACAACGAACCCAACAGAAATATTCACTGCCATATGTTCTAGGAACGCTTTCCACAGACGTTCATTAGCATCATTGCCATGAAGCTCTACAGGACTTTGCTACAAAGAGAGTGAGGATGTCAAAGGAAGTGGCAGTTGCTAATTAAACTGCAAACATCCCCCTGAGTGAGGAAGGTGAGGCTCCGTGTCTCCATTTGGAGGGCTGAGGAAGGGCTGTGTGATGGAGCACACTGCAGAGGCACTTGCTATGACAACGCAGGACCCCGATACCAGCTCTGTCCCTGCTGTAAACCCAGCTCTCCTACCCTTCACACTGCCAGGCTGCCTACAGGAGAGTGAGGATGTCTACGAGTTCCACATATTTGCATTTTTTGGTAAACAAACCCAAGTACAGAGATGCTTTCTTGCATAATTCGGCTCATGCTGAATTCCTCCATAAAAATCAAAACAAAAACCTCTGAACCCTATAATTAAAACAAAAGTAGCTGGAGGTTTGGGAAGCCATGGCTGACACTTCCCTCGTGACATTTAACATTACGTTTCAATTTGGTATTTTTTATTACTTAATTGCAGGGCAGCTGAAGGGTTTGCATGCAGAGGAGCACTGCTCCTTTCCATCGCTCACACTTCCTTTGCTGCTGCCTGCTCACCCTGCCAGCTGCTGCTCCATGGACAACTCCACATCTCAACCCTTCAAAAAGCTTCTTCAGACACTGTGAGCAAGAAACCAAGTCCAAACCTGGGATATAGCCAGATCCAGGGGAGCCTTGTGAGGTGGAAGAATCAACTCATGATGAAAAACAATTGTTAGCCCAAAGCTGAAGGCTTAAATACAAAAATTCAGAGCCGGAACGGCAATGTAGAAGGAATCAGAAGTAGGCTCATGGCTTTTCCAGGCAATTCCTTCCTTCCTTAGCCAGCCTCCCAGAGAGGGAGCACAAAGAAGAGAAACACAGCAGGAGGAGGATTGAGTCAATATCACTTGGACACGACGCCCTGTTTTGTCATCCTGCATCTTCCAGCCTCCTCCAAGTGCCACCCCACGCCTCTCACTCCTGCTCTGAAGCACACTTTCCTCTCCTCCTCATTAGAAAAGGACACAGCCCATGAATGGGAGAACTGCCGAGCTCCATTTCCAAATTGCTCTTGCCTTGCTGCACAGCGCTGGGCTCTGCCTTGCCTTCTCCATGCATCAAGGAGGTGCACAATGGTCACCCACCTCAGCAAATTGCTGTGAGATCCCAGAAGGTGACAATGCCACAAATGCCATGTTAATGACTTAATGCATGCAGTCTTGCAGCCACCAAACTCAAGGATCTCCCCATGGAGAGAGTCAAACACGTGTGTAGAAGGACTGCAGAACACAGTTATTTTGAGAAGACGGATAGACAGGCAAAAAGACAGGGCTTGACAGCAAGCAGAACATTTCAGAGAATCTCAGCTGTTCAGCAGTCATCCATCATTGCCTGCAAACACCAGCAAGACGGGGCTGTATAATCACAAGGAAGTTTTTAACATCTGTGCTCACCTATACAGGGTTTTAAACTGCATCTCTTGGACTTGGCCCCAAATCTGTCACCAGGGGCATCACCCCGAGTTTAACATCCATAGGGTGAAACAGCATTATCAAATACACATGTATGTGCACCTCATGCGTTGGAGCTGCATTCATACACGCATCCCCCTTCCCACTGCACACAGAAAAAAAGTGAGGGCTGGAAGGGAACGCTTCACACTTTGCCTACAGGGAAACTGAGGCAAACTAACAGCAAGGTGACCTGCCCACTGCCCCGAAACTAAAACCCATTTTCTTACAGCCACAGTCTGCTCACCGAGCTGTCAGCTCACACTGCTTTGTTTTCCCCTCTGACCCCAGCCAGGAAAGTCATTTCATTCTGCAGGCACACGCTGGGCAGATGCACTTTTTGGTGCCCCCCCCAGCAGCAGTGATGAAGTGCCCTTCCCTCCCAGCTCTGCAGGCAGCACGGAGAGGAGCCCATGATGCTGATGAACAAACAGAGACCTGCTTTTTGTTCTCCCCTTCCACCTAATGAAGTATCACTTCAGGATGTTATTGGTTTTAATCAATACAGAAAGAAAATGTTCATGTCAGTTCCCTTCCAAGTCAAGAAAACAACCCCTTTCTATCTAAGGAGTGAGCTGAACTCCTCAGGGGAAGAACAACATCTACAAATTCCTGAGCCCGTCTGCAGAATAAAGGGAAAGGAATGAAAAATGCCCTTTTTTGGCTTTTATCCCCTGGGGGAAGATCCAGAGGACTGTGCTGGGGGAAGCAGTGGCAGCTACACGGGAACAGAAGGACCTGGCAGGCAGGAGAGCGGTTGGTCTTTGCAATCTGCCTCCTCCATCTGAAACTCAGAAAGCAGCAAAGGGAGAAAAGGAGGAAAGGAGATCGTGGTTGGATGGGACTGCTGAAGAATGGGCTCAGTGTGTCCAGAAGAAGGGATGGAAAGGGATGGGCACCAGGGGATGGGCAGAGGGGACGATGGGCAGCAGGAGACGATGGGTAGCAGGAGATGATGGGCAACAGACCCACGTGCCTCATTTACAGAGGAGGAATCTGAAGCACAGGCATGGCATGAAAAGAGAGAAAAAGCACAGCAGCGCATGGAGCCTCGAGCAGATGGGTCTGAGTTGACCAGAGAAGATAGGCACAGAAGCTGGCAAACGCACGCACGGCAAAAGCCCGTTTCTGTTCTTCTTCCCAGTGCAAGAAACTTGGAACAAAGATCAGACGCGTTGCTTTTCTAAACACCGCTCCCAGCAGCTCCAGCGGAGGCTGGAGGCATTCAGAGCAATTTCCTGCACACATGTCACCGCCACGTCTCCAAACAACGGGCTTAAAATGGACACCCAGGCTGAAATTTACTGTCTGCAGAGACAGCGCAATTTTACCTTCCTCCTCCTCCTGGGCAGGGAGGAAAAGCAGAGGATGGAGCCCACGCCGCGGCAGCGGGACGGCGAGCAGACGGAACTGCCGACGGCCCCGCGGTGCTGCGTGGCATTTAGAATGCAATAATTAAGTGAGCATCTTTTGAAGATGCCTGCGAGGGGTGCTTCCCGGCACACCGAGGTTAGGTAGCTATTAGAAGTGGTTTTGTTTTGCCGGCGAGATGGGGCTGTTAAGCTGCTGGCGTCTCCTCTGCGGAAAAGAGATAACTGATCTTCTCAGATCACAGTATATTAAAGTTCACAATTAATTTAGATAACTCCAGACAAGCTGGGTTATTAGAAAAAAAATATATAAGGGAAATCTGGAGATTAAGACTTATAAATCGGCAGGCATTAGGGAGAATTGAATTCTTTCTTATACGGATGTAAAATCAAGTCTTTTTTATATGATTCAATTATAGATTGATGGGAAGACTCGGGAACGTGGATTAATGATCTTTTCTTAAAGGAAAAATTATATAAGAAAAAATAAAAAGAGAGTCACATAACAGAAAGAATTACTGCTCCCCAAACCATGATTAAGGTTTAGTAGGTTACGTTCAGAACAGCGTAAAAGGGAATTTGTGGATTCCCAACCACATTAAGCGAGTATAAACGGAGATAAAGAAAGCAGTGTGGGCCAGTAAATTATCATCCCTGCAGCACGGCCAAGGGGGGAGGCAAGTCTCCAGGTGATGGGAATGGCACACAGCAAGCTGGCGACTTCATGCTGAGGAAGAGGACACGGTTTATGGGATCCCTAAAGCACCCAGGGCAGCTCGAGAGATGTGGGGTGATGGCAGCGTTGATGTCAGTGGGGTTGGGCTGGGTTACGACAGCCAAGGAGATGGGGTTTTCCCTGCAAGGAATGGGGTGAGAACGGCGGAGCTGCAGCACCCTACAGCCCTAACATCAACATCCCCAGGCACCTTCGTGCTGCAGGGCATCCCAGCACAACCATCAGAAAATAACACAATGCTTCTTACCATTCCAGCCCCCAAAACCCCGTGTGTGCAGGTTTACTGGACCTCACGTCTCAGTCGGGGTAACTCAGCCCTGCCTCACAAGATTAACATGGCAATGAGCATCTCCACAACCTGTCAGACGCGGACAGTGTGCTAACAGAGGGCATCCGAGCATCTCAGATCATCTGGTTCCAAGTGAACATTCCTCTGATGCAAAATCCGAGTCCTACTCGGCGGGAATCAGCAGCCGAGCGCATTGTTTGCACAGCTATTGTTTTGCTTTGTCCAAAAGCAGAGTGCTATGTGGGTCATTGGTGACCGGGGAGAGCTGTGCAGAACACAGCCTGGGCACTGCTATGGAAATGAGGGAAGAGATGGGAGAGGAACAGGCACAGAGCTGACGTCGGCTGCCCAGGAAGGATGGAGGGATGAGGGAGAGTGGCAAAATCTCATTCACACCTCTGTGCTCACAGCCCCCAGCTCACAGGGGTGGAGGGAAGCGCAGAGGACATCGGGGTTTGCTTTGAGAGTTCAGCCTCGGCCTCAGTGTGGAAATGGGAATTTGCAATAGGGTAAATAAGAACAACATTTTTAAGGCCCTTCTGGCCGGGGCTGTGAGCTAAGTAATCAAAAGGAAGATGGGTTCCAGTCATTTTGGATGGCTCTGACAGTCCAACAGAAGCTATGTAACACAGCACGGACCCTCCAAACCAGGTGGGGACAGCAGTACAGCATGGAGATGAAGGACTGCAGGGAAGCAGCCACCGTGCTGGGAGGGATTTCTGCAGGGCCTCCTGCCCAGCACTGCTCTCCTTTCCCCTTCCTGTACCGCTATCCACAGCCATCGCTAATGGCAACTTCTCCTCTTAAAGCCCACGGAGCTCCTGCAGCACTTCCCCTCCAAATGCCCACTCCACCCACCGCTCTCCATCCCGACTTCCATTAATTGATTTGTACGGATCCTCTTCTCAAAGAAAATTACCCGAGAACTCCAAATCCTGAAGGCAGCAACAAATTTCAGAAGCTGAAGGTCTCGGGAAGTGGTAAGAGCCGGTGGGAGCCAGGAAGCGTTATTGGTTCGCCTCCTTGTTTGAAAATTAAGGGTCTTTGGTTAAATCAAAGTTTCTCTCTCCCTCTAATAAGATGACAGCAAAGACTGTTCGACTGACTGCTGAGACACTGACTCCTTGCTGGCTTTAGATTACTCAAGTGCTCAGAATTTAATCTCAAATGGCTGTTATTGGATTTTGCTTGGACTAGCTGTCTGACGGGCATGGTAATAGAAGGCAGCGGCCCCTGGGCAGCTCCCCACTTCTGGAGTTTAACAGCCTGCTGCTGTGCAGCCGTTTTGCAGGAGGCTTTTTGCTCCAGCACCTCTGAGGAGCTGAGGCTCCCGTTTGCTCAAGACAAACCCGCTTTCTCCGTTGCACACAGAGGTATTAATTGTAAGCAACAGCAAGGAGCTGCGCGAGGAGCGATCCCTCCGGATGCGTGAAGGCTCATGGCAAGACAAGGCAATTCTCCAATGTACACACGTACCTCAGAAGGGTAAATGTTTCCCAGCTCCTACCTGCGCTCTCATGTCATTTACACAGCACCGTCAATCACCGCTCTCCCAAGAAGGGGAGCAGTGTAAACTCACGTTTAATGCCAGATCTACACACATTTCTCTTCTCCAGTAAATGAGGCCGTTACATGTGTTGTGTCAATTGATTTTATAGTCTGGCTTTGCGTGTGTTTGCACGAGGGCTGTGAGAAGGGATGCACTTCAATCAGATGCATCTCTGCTCCCTGTACTCCATCCTATCAGAGCCACATCCTGACCTTTACCTTCTGGCATTAAGCTCCTCCGGGCCACGGACCTCCTCAACCTTATCAGCAGATCCCACAGAGCAGACTCAGCTGTGCAAACCTTTCTCTCTGACCTACCTCCTGCTGCAGGGGGCTGCATTCATGTCCTGCATCTCAAGTAGAGACCAACAGCCAGAATCTGCCCCCAGATTTCACTGTGTCCAAGCACTGGCATGCTTTTGGCCGTATCAGGATAAAACAGACAGGCTCTGTCCCTTCACGTGTCCCCACTGTGCTTTGCTCTGCACCACACTGCAGCGCGGGATGCCGTCACCCTTTGCAATGGCACAACTGACAAGTTGATTTGCCATCCCTTTAAGAAAGTCCTTTTCATCGCATCTTGCCAAAATGAAGTAACCTTCCTTGCTGAAATTATCCTTTGTAAATACCCCCCAAGGAGTTAGCAGTTCCTTTCTCCACTATGACTCATCCTCCTACACGACGGACCGTGAAAGGAGCAATCACGCTGTCATGTCAGTCTGCTGCAGGGATGGCACAGCCCCTCTGAATCACCCCTGAGTGCAGATTGGGGTTCAGCTCCACCTGCTCGCCCCGCATCGCCCACCTGCAGCGCCCAGGTGTCCCCATACAAAGCACCCCGAGGTGCCACCAGCATCCTGCAGGATGCGCTCTGCAGCTTCTACCGCTTGGGTGCTCTGCCCTCATCAACATGCACAGCAGCACCTTGTGAGGCTGGAGCAAAGGGAGATGATCCTTCCCTGGGTGGCTCTTCACCCCCGAGCCAAGCAGCTTCTCGCTGTAATTAACTGCAAAGGAGCTGCAGCAACGACCTCCAAAAGCAAAGCCCCGGATTTCGCTCCCCATCACCCAGGCCACGCCACAGACAGCAGAATGCAGAGGCAGGAGGCAGCAGAGCCATTCAAACCAGACACGGGCAGTTTAACAGAAACAGAGCCTCGATCCAACATTAATTTGCAGCATCCTGGGCTGAGCACTTCAGATAAGCGGTGACGGAGCCAGCGAGATGACAGAGAAAAGCTCACGTCTGTGCACTCACACAACACCCCATCCGTGGGCTGGTGCTCTGCTGTAACACAACACAGCAACCGAAGGGCAGGAGGACCCTTCCCAAATCCCCAGCAACGCCTTTCCTCCCCGCCAGGCTTAAAGCCTCACCCTGCTCCAGTTATTCTGAAAGGGAATTTAGTGCCTCGCCATCAATTACGCCACCATTGGACATAAGCATCGCTTATGCAAAATCGCTGCTCCCCAGAACAAAGCGAGTATCAGCTTCTTGACAAAACACTTTTTAGTAAGATTGGCAAAGGAGTAAAACCTCCCGGTGAATACCGGCGTTCTGATGAAAAAGTCCTACTGATTTTAATAGAAAATGATCGTTTTCCTATAGGATTTTTGAGCCATCTCGTTGAATTTAATGGAGATTTTCTATTCTGGTCCACAATTATGTAAGAGTTAAGATACCTCCAGAGACGAGGAGATTATCTATTAAATTTTATAGGATTGCACAGTCATTTCCATAGAATCCTGTTATGTTTCTATAGTGCCTGACAAGTTTAATCCCTATTGAACTTTACAGGGACTTTTCCATAAGGGACAAATAGACGCTGGCATCTGTTAGCCACAAAATGAGTAATACCCAGAAAATAGAGGTCTTACACACCAGCACTGTACTCAAAATGCTTGAGAGATGACTAGAGCAAGCAGCTTAATGGGGAAAATGCATTAAATTGGTGTCACATGGCCGCATTAGTATGGCTGTGTTGCAACGTTTCTCTTACACACAATGTCATTTGTACAACCAAAGCTTTACAAATCGTGTTTGCTACCAATGCGCGCTTGATCTCATCATCCCATGCTGAGACTTTCCTGTGTCAGAACAGAAAGAGCAAGAGCAACCTAAATTGAGGGGAAAAACGGCAGTTTAAAGCACGGAGCTGGTGGTGTATGTGTGCACACTGCTCTGCCCTAATGCTACTAATAAATGCATCCACTACAACCTCTCTCTCATTGCACTCCACTGCAGAGCTGGAAGGAGGGCTGCACTTTGCTTTCATCCACAGCGCTGGAGAAATTCAGCTGAGCTGTCTGGAGACTGAAGTCTTTTAAACTTAACCGTAAAGTGGTTCGAACAAGGAACAAAACGAAGAGGAACAGAGGAAGTCTTCCTACACCAATTTGTCCTCGATGGTTCGAGGAGCAAATAAAGGCACACCACAGCCCCTGTGGGTCTTCTCCCACCTTTCCTTGTGTAATGACTTGTCAAACACGATGTATGCCTGCAATATGGCTGTAGCACAATTGGCCACTGCTCCTTTCCAGTTATCTCTCCAGAACCCCAGGGATGCTGCAGAAGGTTTCACTGTTTGCATACACCTCTATGCAGGTGCCCTGGCTCTTTCCTAGCCGTTCCAATGCACAACAAATCCCTTTCTTCAGGGTGGTTTAGGTTTACCCCAGAGAAAACAAAACCCCTAAACCGAGCTGAACCCTTCATGTTGTGGTGATGATGTAGCTAAGCAAATACCCATCACTGCATTGATTGTAATAAGCACCTGTAATAACATCATGGCAATGGGAGCAACCTGGTACGTAATAACAGCCAAGTCAACCTTCAAATTATACAGACAGCAAGGAAAAAATCCTAAAGCAGTACAAGAAGCCTGATATAGACCTTTGGAGATGAAGAGGTAAAAGCAATACCTGCACCCTGGTCAGTGGGCAGCAAGCAGACCAAGCCGAAACCAGGCAGCCACTGCAGCATGCTTGAAGACACTGAAGACAAACCCATGGCAACAAGAAGAACAAGCACTTCCATATGTCTCCCCAACTGCACTTCCTTTCCAAAGAAAAGGACAACGTGAGAACTGAGCACAGCATTAAAAATATGGCTTTAATATTTTATCGTTTGCCAAATGCTGGCGGGGTGTGGATGGTGGGTGTAGGGAAGGCTGTGGGGGCTGGTTTGGCTTTTTTCTCTTCCTGAGCTACATGCAGAAGAATAAAATCCTTACTGATGATAGGATGAGTCTTTTTTTGCTAGCTAATGCCCTGAGGCCCATCCAAAGTGGGCACAGACCACAGAGGGGATGTCTGGCATCTCTCTGTGCAAGAGCATCGCGGAGATCAACACGTATTCCTATCTGCATGCATCCCATACCCATGCAACTGCCCTTGCCTCCTCACACGCTCACTTTAATCAACCCCAGTGCTTCCAGAAACCAAACCTAGCTTCATCGAATACTAATGAAGACGTCTCACGTCCCTTTTAAGATCCCATTACAGAATACACCAATATCCACAAAGAGAAAGCCTCATCGACTCCACAATCCTGAGTGCTGTAAGACTGAAAAGTGAGAGAAATGAGAGAGGCTTGTAGTTCTAATACCCGAAAGGAAGCAACATGATACAGTCTTTGATCCAAGCAGGCAGCTGTGGGTTTTCACACACACACAGCAAACAGGAAAGAGTAAAAAGCTATGGAGAATGCAGAGCAAGGCAAGCAAGGTCATTCCATCCCCGAGCAGCCACTTCTCTCCTACAGAAGAATCCTGCACGGGGTGGAGATAATCTCCCTGCAAGCACTGTCTGTGCAAAGCACAGAAGAAATGCTCATCCCTGTGAAAGGTTGGGAACATCTCCAGTGACGTGAGCAGCCGTGCCAGTGCTCAGCAGGGATTCCCAGCAGGGCCCTAATAGCAGCCTGGGAAAACAGCAGCCGAGTCACCCGCCAGCCATCGCAAGAAGCTGCCCTGGGGAATTTCAACATTTCTATGCTGTCATGCACGTGGTGCAGACACCTGTATCCAGCAGTGATGGATGCATTCATACTTGTGTCGACAGCAGAAGAGGAAAAGGCTGAATTGCATCTTGGACAAGGCCAGCTGCCTTTTCTCCACCTCTAGGACTGCACGGAAACCTTGCTACACCTCTAATTCAGTTGCCTAAAACTTGAAGTTACAAAATAAGGGCAATAATAACATTAATGTCTATTATAATTACCTACCTTTGCACCAGGCTGGTGTCCAGTGCAGGAGGGACAGCTGTCCATTCATCACAGAATGGCTTGGGTTTGAAGGGACGTCAAAGATCTCCCTGTTCCAGCCCCCCTGGCCATGAGCAGTGCATTCAACCACTATGTCAGGCACTAGATCAGGTTGCCCAGGGCCAACTCATGCATCAAGGGAGAAGCAGAGGCTGGCTGCACGGTTGGCCAAGGGAGCACAGTCAGGCACTTCGAGGCCAGCCACCAAGCATGCAGGACCAGCCAGGCTGTCTCCATCCTCCAGCTCTCATGCCCTTGTAATGAAAGCTGATACATCAAAGGGACAGGGAGTCCCAGCCAGCAGCCAGCAGACATCTTACAGCCTGTATCCTAGCAGCTTTTGCACCTGAGTTAAGGCAGAGCAAGCCGTGCTCCTGTCTGTATGAAACTCCTTGCAGTATTTTATCCAGCACAGAATTAAGCATGAAGGCAGCAGAGAGGAGGGCAGGGAACATTCTGCCCCCAGCACCGCACTTCAAACGTCCGCCGCTCAGTGCAATTTCATCCCATCCAAAAGCAAGACAACGTGCCCTCTGGAAGCAAATTTGGAGGGATGGAAGGATGAAAATGAAGCTGTGGTGGGGATGGCAGGAGGAAGTGGGAGAAGTGGCCAGGCTCAGCCTTTGCACGCTTCAGGAGAAAGGCACAATTGTCGCATTGTCACAGGGATGGGCGACAGGCAGAAACGGAAAGGAATTTCAGGATCCAAGCACACAACGAAAGCGGATTGCAAAGAAAGGCACGGAGGTGTGACAGCCCTGCTATAAACCTCATAAGCACATGCAAAATCTTCCCAAAGCTATGGCATCCCCCCGAGCCCGAGGGCAGGCCGGCTGCAATGCAGTCTCCATGATCAGCTGGTGGGGCAGAACTGCACCCTAAGGGAAAGCTGAGCTCAAGCTTTGGGAGAGAGGGCTTTGCTTTCCCTCTTGCTGCTTCCCTGCAGCGTGGAGCTGCTCGCCCCGGGCCGGAACTCGCCAGGCTGTGATTTGCAGTCTGCTCAGACACAGCCGTAGATCACTTGGGAGAATGAACCTACAGTTTTATAAACTATTTATTAGCCCTGTCCTGTAGCGCTACATCAATACAGCCATCGGTGAAGCAAAGCAGGAGCTATCAAAATACCATCTATCCAAAATAAGCTTCATAAAATCAGGGGCCAGTACAGACTGGGATGGGATTGTGGCTTGACACATAAAGGGCCTCTCAATCTTTGAGATAGGCCATTAAAATCCTCGAGCCCGTTTGGTTCACAGAAGTCTAAAACAAAAGGGGAAAAATAATGGCAGCTTCCATCCCGGAGCAAGAGCAGCAGGGCGAGGTAGCATAGGAGCATCGTTTGATCCCACAGAGCTCAGATCACTCTTTCCCCACGCAAAACAACTACAGGTCCAAAAACATATTCTTTACATTGCCTCTTTTCCTCTGCCTCCCCCATGCACCTCTGCGTGGTGAAGAAGCCTCTGTTTTGCTGCAGGTGAAAGTTTCCTCTCTCTCCAGCAGCAATGCACTGGCGGTGGGAAGGCAGGGCTGAGGCACACTGATAAAGGCAGGTCAATGCCTTGTCGGAGATGTTGATTAACATTTCCTGCCAGCACTCCCTCAAACTGCCTCTAAAACACATCTTAATAAACTGCATTGCAAATAGCCTTGTATTTCTAGCTTGCTGCATCTGCTAGGGCAAGATAATACGCCAACCTGAGGAAAAGTGACACGCTGGGAATGAGCTGCTGACAGTCACACAACAAAGCAAACCTTGCTCAGCACATCACTGCCCACCCTGCAGGCAGCACCCAACCCCTGGGCTCCAAACAAAGGGAATAACAACTCACATGGGGTTTGGGGCTCCAAGTGCTTGAGGGAGAAAAACCACTACGGACTGTGAAACTGAGCGTATGAGGGAAACATCTGAAAGCTCTGAACACGGTGGCTGGTTATGCAGAGGCAGGCATCACGCTTTAAAAGGTTGGAGCAAGTTTAAGCATTGTTTTCCCAGGAATGCAGCTCTGACGCTCAGCAAACTTCACTCCATGCTTCCCCTGGGGAAGCCCCCCCCCCCAGCCCAGCTCACTCCCAGGAGGGTTTTGGGTACAAAAAGCCCTGTGTTCACACAGCAGCGACGCTCCTGGTGATGAGTTTGCAGTGTTGCTGTAAAACACAGCTGGCCCCAATTGCCACAGGGCCCAGCATCACCTTTCTGGGGAGTTCTGGACCTCCACCTCCCCACACTGCAATGTTCAGCACCGTGCACGACAGCACTGCCAATCCAAATCCTAACCCAGCTCTTCAAACCAGCGAGCTGGAAATGAAGCTCTCACACCTTCACCCCTTCTCCTGCAGGATCAGCCTGCTTCAGTAACATCACAAGAAAGAGAAAAACAGTTTGGGTTGGGCAAAGGGAAGAAAAAGGTTTGGGTTTACCTGCCAAAGAACTGCCAACCAGACAAGGATGTTTTACATCCCCACCGCAGGCCTTCAAGTAGTTCAACAATAAATGGATGCCACTTACCTATGAGGAAGAAGAAGAAAAATATTAAAAGTTAAGGTTCACCGAGTTTTATAGCGCCAGGACAAGACGTTTTAAAAGTAGCCTATAATTTGCCTTTAAACTGGAGCGAACACAGAGGGAAAAGCTCCAGTTTTAAATACACTTTATTAAAGGTCAGCGTGAATGGCACCTTGCTACAAAGGCCATTCTGCATGAGCTTTGTTTCCTTATTTATTCCTCGCAGTCTCACTTTGCTGCTTTCTCCACCCCACGCTGCAGGCTGGCAGACAGGAGGACGCGGCTGCACCGGCAGCTCTTGCAAAGTTGCACTGACCTCTACAACACCAAGAAATTCCACCACCGCCTTTCCCCATCACAGAATCTGCTCCAGAGACATTAAGATGCCGATGTCCTTCTAGAC
The DNA here is from genome assembly GCF_951394365.1 of Tetrao urogallus. NCBI lineage: Eukaryota > Metazoa > Chordata > Aves > Galliformes > Phasianidae > Tetrao > Tetrao urogallus. Next base: position 4,356,222 of record NC_136835.1, on the reverse strand, counting down.
ATGCAGCCTGTCCTTCCATTTTGTTTTTTCCCTAGACATCTGGAAACACGGAAAGGCAAGCAAGGCGGCGGTGCCCATCCAGCTGTTGCTCTGTGGGCTGTTGTAGGCATTCAGGATGATGCGATCGGGGCATGTCTTGTTAATGTGCAACTGTGTGTACCCTAAATTACTTAAAGGATGCCTGGGGCTACGGACAGATGCTGCTCAAACACACAATTGAATAAATAAATGGAAGGTAACAAAGAGAGAAGGGGAGGAATGCAAAGGGAGAGCGATTGGCAGAGTTGCGTGCCAAGGTGTTAAAAAAGCTCCCACAGAGCTGCCTCGTCCTCCTCCGAGACTCCGCTGCTACGTGTTTCAGATGCTGAAAAGATTGAACTAATAAAAAAGAAATGAGAGAACTGTCACTGCAGATTACATGGTATTTATTCCAAAATCTGCTCATTATAGAAATTTGCAAGACAAATGGGTTTTTAGCAGGAAATGGCAGCTTTTCCTTAAGTGCATAACGAGGAGCGGAATTCGTTGGAAGCTGAGCCTCTCTTTTTAGCTACTCCGGCTCCAAGTCTTACCAACCACCCGAGAAATACTTGCAAGGCTGAAAAAACATTATTTTTTAAAAAATTCTCCACCAGCCTCTTTATAATCCTATAAGAAACTACGATTAAGAAATATTTGAAGCAAGAAAAGCTCATTTGGCCTAGAGAGTTTCTAGACGGCGAGAGCTTCTATTGCTCCTCAACAGCATGCAAACGTCATTGGTTGGAGCTGCTGCTAACTCTCTGGATCCTTCCTTCCTTGCAGGGAAAGCCCTTCACGAAGAAGAGTATTTGCTGGTCAGGCTTTAATCCCCCTGCCTTGATAAATGTTTAATTCCTGGTCCTGCCTTAGTATCTGAATATAGACTGGAGGTGGTTTGCATTCTGCCGTATCCAAGTGCTTCTAATGACATTTTGGCTTCTTTCCCAGTTAATTCCAAGTGCCTGAAACCCAAGCATCTCCCCTCCTCCCCCTCCCCTTCCTAACACCATGGATGCACACGCGGATATTCGACTGATAATATACAAAGCCGTAATGTGCGGCTTTAAAACAAGTCTCTGCAGCGGAGTCTCAAGAAGGAAGAAGAAGAAGGGCGAAAAAATGCCTTGAAATATTACAGAGTAGGAGCTGTCAAGTTGAAAAAGCTTCTACAAGGTTTTCAATGCCATAACTGTGTTATTTAGCTCGGGATGAGAATTTTCAGACGCACATCAACAGGAAAGAAGGGGTTTGGGAAGGGAAAAAAAAAAGAGAGGCGGCCTGTCTTATTTGCAGCTCTCCTTTGTTGGAAAGCAATTACAGCCTTACTCAATTTATGACCCAGAATGCACCCTAATCTACTTGTAAATGCGTCTTATTCACCACACAGCACTTTCAGATACAGCCAGGGTAAATAAACGGGAGATTGTTCCTACCTACGTTGCGGCACAACTGTTAATTGTAACGCCCCATGAAACTTAATTATGCAAAGCAGAGCGGCGACACTGCAGCCATTAATGAGATGTTTGATTCAAGAATAATTTGTTGTTTGGAGCTTCGGACTTGTTTTGCCTGTCCCTTGCACTGCGCTGCGCTAATTCCCAATCCGTGCTTATTTTAATAGGGTGTCAGTAGGGCACAAAATGGCGCAGCTGAGGACACAACGGGAGAGCTCACAGCTCTGAGCCCATTTAGACGATGCACAGCAAGTGCCCACCATATGGGTTTCTTGCACTGCAGCAGTCCCAACTTCAATCTGCCTTCCTTAGAAAAGCAGCAGTGGGAAACGCAGCGTTAGGCTGAAAAACGCCAGCGATGCAACCGAGCATTTTCAGGTGCAGGTATGGAGAAGGGTTTGGCTACTCCTAGACTCTGCCAGCTCCTACAGACTCGCTGGGATATGTGCAGACACCTTTTCCCATTCGTTCTCTAAATGCACAAATAAATGGCTCTTCTTTCCAAGTCCTGTCTAGGAAATACACCCAGCCAATCAGAAACAGCCCAACAGGGAAAATCCAAGCATGCAAACCCAAACATTCGCCCTTTTTCAAGATCCCACGCTTTGCTTCCAGCTCAACTCAACCATCACGTTGTTTGCCGGTAAGTAGCATTACAGTAACCACAAATTAAAGTACATAAGAGGATGAACAGACAAAGGAAAAGATGATGACTTTGTACAAAAACATGTAGTACACCCACTGATAAGGTGTGTGATAGATAGAGCTACAAGCTGCCGCGTGGAGCCCTTCACCGCCGCTCTAAGAGACTTTCTCTCTAAATGGGGAAATGAGATTGGTAGCCAGACCAAAGTCTATTATTTAAGCCTCCAGTTATTGATAGAAACACACTATCTTTTTAAATTTACAAGCAAGCAAGCAAGCAATTCAATTTCACCCATTTACAACAGCACAAGATGTTTGCTCATATCTGCCGTGCAGATACCGGAGCCTCTCGGCTCTCCCCCAGCAGAAATCTCCCACCTCCTCCCAGCCTCGTTTTTCTTCCCAGTGACACCCGCTGCTTCCAACCCAGTCCCAGCCCTGACCCTCTCCTCCCGTTGGCCCCGTTAATATCCGTGATGAGCGGGCTTTGGAGACCACAGCCACCCCAGCTCTCCCGGCCCATGAATCAATAGGATTTCTTCCCTGCGCGGCAGAGGAAAAGGAGGGAGAAAGGGCACTTTATCTCTGATATATCTCTTGTTGATACGAAAGACACTGCTGGTCTACTGCAACTGTCTATATTTTTCCATATAAATGCGACTCTTAAAACAGCAAGTCACGGAGAGGGTTTCAGACACATCCAAGGCCCTTGGGAACAGCCCCATCATGACTACACGATTACAGCGCGCGATATTGATGGCAACTGAGATAAAGAGTAACTTGCACTCCAGCACAGTGAATCCTGCCGACATCTCTAATAAGATCAGGACAGATGACAAGGCACTCAACTGTGCCCCGGCAAGGTCATTACAGAGCATTAATAAAGGAGCCTGATTATGAACGTATCACTCAGCAATATTGCATTTCCCACCTTCTCTGTTCAGAGACGATGAGCGCGGCAGTTTCTCACATCCCTGACCTGCTGACTTGGGCTTTTGTACTTGCAGCCATCCAGGCCAAATACAGCCAATCTTCCTCTTCTTTTATTCGTAAGAAATATCGATCTCCTTTCATCGCTTAAGAAGTTGTGACCGCCTATTTGCATCTCATTCAGGCACAGACAGCTTCTGAAATTCTCCTTCCCTTTACCTTCTCCAACCTCTTCCCAGCCCAACCTGGCTTTTTCTCAGCACCACAAAGGAGCAGCCATAGACGCGGCCACTCTCCTCCAACACAGACAAGAAGATTTAGGTTCACTAGATTTTCCATCACCCTTTTCACACTTTAATTTGGAGTCCAAGCCAGGCAGAACTGTCACCACCAGAACTTCACACTGGGCTCAGCCGAGACTCTGAATGAATTCATACCAATGCCACTGAAAATTTTTGGCTTCCAGGAGATGAAAGCCATGCTTGGAGAAGGGCACGATTTTTTCTTCTGAAACATTTTTCTTCCCCCCACTGATATTTCATTTCAGGCATTGCTTTGATGTTATAGGGAAAAAAAAAAAAAAAAAAAATATCAAAAACTATCTGACTCCAATTGTTCAGAAGTGCCATGAAAAAAAACCCCCCACCCTGATATTCGCAGAGCTCTGCTCCTGTTGCCCTAATTCTCACCTTCTCTTATTTTCTAATTTCCTCCTTTATGACATGGTGACTGGAGCCGTGCGCAGCGTCTCAGACGTGCACTCAGCTCGGGCTGAGATATTATTGTTGATTTATACGGGCTGGCTCTGCTTAGGGAGCAGTGATTTACTTTGCTGTGTTTTCACAATGCTGCTATCTCTTTGGAGACAGATATCGCCCTCATCTCCCCATAGCCCAGCCCCTGGAGCTCAGCACTGGGTCGCACACTGCTGAGACGCTTCCACAGCTCTCCTCCTCTCTCAAGCTTTGTTTCAAGGAAGGTCATTACCACTTTTGCTTTGCTCTGTAACACTTTAACAGCCAATTAGGAGACAGGCAGCACTGCAGTGGGTGCTGGCCAGTGCACGCCCTTATGCCTGGAAAGCAATTCTCTCTTACATTTGTAGACACTTCAATACGGACCCAATCTCAAACCCCACTTATCTCCACAATGGAGCAGGTCAGGAGTTTTTCTTCCCAGCTCTGCCTTTTGTTGGTCCCCTTCTCTCAGCGCTGCGGAACAAGCACCGGGCTCACTGTTAGCCCTCCAGAAGGATTTCTGTTCCTCCCATGTAAGCAATCCTGCACAGTGGTGTCTCATTTTTATGACCCTGTGCCAGAAGCTGCCCAACGTCCAGCCAAGTGCCCGTCCCCAATGGAACGTGCTGCTCCCCAGCTGGCTCCTGCAAGGACAGCTTGCTCGGAACACTGTGCCTGCAAATGATCCTCAGAGGCAGAAAGAGGAATGGGAAAGACTGTACAGCAGAACCTGGCCATAAATGTCCACTAAGGGACCCACTGTGGCTTTGCCTTTTACAGCATTTTTATATATACATATATCAGTAAACACTTTAATAGAGTGAGTCTTCTCGACGTCGCCTTCTGGGCACTATTTTGCAAGCAGAGGTACATCACTGTAATTCCACACTTTCAGAAAACACTCTGGAAAAGTTGCTTGATGGCCAAAGGTGGCATTCCTGCAGTTAAGAGAGCAGCACAGAGAGACTGGAATGCATGCTGCTTCACCATCATGCATGCGTTTATGAAGCTATTTGCATCCAGCTCCAATCACAGCGCTCATTTACCATAACACACAAGCACAAGCAGACCAGCACTGCTGGCAAAAGGAGGAGATGGAGGTAACTTCCAGCCCAGAGCAGTGGAGCAAACACACTGTGCCCATCAACTGCACACACTGCAGATGTGCTGCTCTATTCTTCATCCCAGTCTCAGCACTTCCCTCCCTCCTTTTGCCTCTGTTTCCCCCACCGCAGGACATCTCAAAGCCAGCTCACTAACAGAGATATTGAGATGCTTCACAATCGAGCAACGCGCTCAGAGCCTTTGAACAAGTGGCTCTACGTGGGTACGATGCTTCACCCCAAACAATAATGCATTCTGGCTCAGCGCTGGCTTCTGCAGCGACTGTCCTCAGCACAACCGCCAGCCGTCCTCCAACTGAAGGCTCTTCATTATTAGTGATGAGCTGCGAAGCGCAGTGAATACAGCTTGATTTTGCAGCTCCAGCAGTTAGGGAAAAGAATACATCTCATAAACCTGTAATCGGTGCAAACTCACTGTTGAAATCATTGAGGGAGAATAAATATGGGATCCCACTGCCGCTTCCCAGGTGAAGCTGTGCTTTCAAGCTCGTGTTTTCCCTTGCTGCTTTCCTCCTGTGAGAGGAATGCAGGCTAGACACCAGCTTGCCTTGCTTTCCCTCCACTCCCACAGCCCCTGCTCTATAAATTGTACCACTTACATCCACGAACAACTTCCTACACACTTTGTAAACTCTAATGTGCTCTTAAGGAGTTTTACGCAGTTCCTCTCTGATGCTCATAAGTATCAAATCTTTCAGGTGCAGTAGAGAGAGCCAAGATCAAATGACAGGTTGATTTAGTGTAGCTCTTACTAACAGCTTGCAGAAATTAGAAGTAAATAGGAGGTCAAACAGCTCGCGAGTAATTTGACATTGGCAAATGCAGCTTAGTTAGGCTCCTTCGGTAATAGAGAACAGTTGCATCCTTCCTTCACCTGAGTGCTCTGCAGCAGCAGAAGGGTCATTACAGCTAAACGTACTCCAACAGAACCACACTTCCAATGGTTATTATTTTCTAACAAGGCTGGGTATTTTAAATAGCGCCTGGCTGCACGCTGCCGTCACAGAAAATGGATCAAAACAAAAAAAAATTAGGAAAAAAAAAAAGCAACCCGAAACAATGGAAATTGGAAACGCAATGTGAGAGCATCCATAGCTGTTAAATGTCAGCCAGTAAAGCAAAAGCTGCACAGGCATAAGCCAGCATGGAACTCCAGGCAGTATTGTTGGGTTGCAGTTGGCCTTGATGATCTTTAAGGTCCTCTCCAACCCGAGAAATTCTATGATCCTGTGAATATAAACATCCCCATGTGTTCCAGATAGAGAAATACACCCAAACTCCACCAAATGCTTGAAGTAAAAACCACAGTGAGCTTTATGTAGACTGAAAATAAAGAAAATAAAGAGATGAAAGAAAAGAAACAGCTGCAGTCATGATATACAGCACCGCTGGAAATGAACACGTTCTGCAATAGTCTGACTTCAGATGCTTTTTGGATGTTGATTACCTCTTAAATCTCTTTCATAAAATATAAAGGTAATTAGGGACGAAATAATGACTCTGTATGCGCCGATTGCTTCAGACTCAAAATTGCAAAATAATACATGGCTGTTTTGAAATAAGTAATAAATGAATTATGGGGTACAAACCATTCTTTTCAAAGGTATCCCTCCTGTAAAGCAGCCAGAGGTCCTGGGTGAGGAGGGTGAGCAATTGCCTCCACGTGGCCACTAATTCACAAACTGACGTTGGGATTACAAAACAAAAGGACAGGAAAGGAAGAGTGGGCCACCGCAATGATAAAAACACTTCTGAAAAAGCCCCCGTTTGCGTTACGGTTTCTGTCAGAGAGGAAAGAAGCCCATCTCTGCATCTTAAGGACCTCACGATGAACGGATCGTGGAGCACCACGAAGCTCCCCGCCCTCCCAAGCACTGCGGTGGCAGCACAGCGGGGCCCATCTTCCCAAAACAGCGGCAGCATCACCCAGCCCGAGGCGGTTCTCCATTTCCCCGCACCTCAGTTTCCCATCTGTCTAATGGGAATAATAACAGCGGCCCATTTCATAGAGACGTTAGCGTTCCAGAAGCACTCAGATGCTATGGTAACAGGCGGCATTACGCCGCCCACACTCCCCCATGCTGACTCCATTATTCAGCAGAACGCAGCCAGGCCACCAGAAGCTTCCTGCCATGCTGGATGAAGGATGGGCAGCACACCTTGCACAGCTCAGCCCCTCTCCCGACTCCTTTCCACGTGCCATGTGGGGCACATCAGCTGCTGGATGGATGAGTGGCTTCATCCGAGGTACCGCAGAGCAGAAATGTGTCCTACTGGCCATCCAGCCTGCTGTGCAGGAGGTAGAGAAGAACAAGAGATGTACAAAGAGCTGTGAAGCTCAGCAGAAGACACAAGCCCGGCACATATTGAGGGCCGGGCAATGCTTCAGCACCACATTTGTCATCTTTCCCCACTGGGCAGTGACATACAAGCTCCCTGCTCTCAGCAAAAGGGCCTCCAAGAGCAATTTTGACCCATCCCACAGCTGCCCTGGCCATGCATCAGTAATTGCTGCTCCTTAGAGCCGCTGCTGCAGACAGGCTGTGCTGTATTTCAGCCCCGACGTTACCCAGCAGGCAGCAAGAACTGGATACTCATTAACTTCACTGGGACGGGAGCAGCTCCTCCTATAGAAGGTACTGAAACAAACGCAGCACTTGGTGCGTGTCACGTAGTGAGGCGTAGGGCTGTAATGTGCCCCTCTTGCTGTTTGCTTTTTTTCCTCCTCCAGTTGTGTTTTTGCTTGGTTGACATTTGCAAGCGGGAGCCCTTGAAAGCTGCGGCGTTGGACACTCAATTCATAGCCCTTGTTCATTTCTGCTCTCGCTGTCACTTAGCAGAAAACATTCAGAAATCCAATATTTGATCTCTGCCTCCTTCTCCTCCCGCCCTTTGATCATCTCCTTTCTGCACCTCTATCCCTGGTAGGACAAAGATGCTTAACAAATGGGAGCAATGGGCTGAGGAGCGAGCTCCGGGAGGGATCCAAGGCAAGGCAATCAGATTTACAAAGCACTTGATACAAGCACCGCCAAGATTTTGGCAGAGATGTGGAGAGATTTGTGTGCTGCATGCCAAATGTTCTAGAGAGGGGCTCTCAGCTGGTTAGCAGGGAGTTAAGCATGGCAAATAGTTAACAGTTAATGGATTGCCGAACACTTGGCCAATGAATCAGTGCTCAGCTTATAACTATGGCACGTAGCCACCAGCAGCAACATCTACTGATGGATTTATACCAATCTACTACTAATATCTGCAATATGTTTCTAACATCTGCTAACCCCTTATTAACTCTATACAGACTCTTGAAGAGCTATCAATAAATGTAACTTTAATAGGAAGGCTGACCCTGTTGCTAGCATCAGAACAGAAGCAGAAATCTCATTAAATCAACTTTCCTAGCTGGGCATCTTTTCTCTGACAGAAATCTCATGAGAGCATCAGGCAGGATCGCAGCAGCGCCTGTCCTGAGCGGGGAGGAACAATCCTTTCTGTGACCCTCAGTGCGAGCAGCAACATCCAAAAAGGATCTGAGGCTGAGCACAGCATCTGGGGACACCTCCACCTCCTCAGAGACATTGCAAGTAGGCATAATTTCCTCTAGTGGTGGAAACTGAGCTAAAACGCAGCAAACAGCTCAAGGTCAGAGCATCCCTGCCAGCTTGTCCTTGGGACTGCAGAGCCCCTGCCCTAAACCTCAAGGCAGAGCTCTGCATCGGGCTGTGCATTCCCCTTCTCTCCTCCACAGTCACTCCACGCTGTTGATATTCAAGTTCCAAACCATTAAAAGAAAAAGTTCTTAACAAGCTCGAGTGCAGTGACCTCATTCCGCATGCAGCAGCTTCGTGTGTTGCAGCAGATATTTTACTCTTCCTATATTAAAGGTGAAAAGCGTGTATTTAGGGAAGGCGCCGCGGCGTGAGCCGTCAGGGAGGATGGCAGGGAGTCAGCTTTCCCTTCCCTGAAGGAGGCTGTCCTTTCTGCCCACATCCTGCTCACCTACACACCCCACTGCCAACACACCCCACTCCATGGGGCCAACTGAGGCAGGAGGGCTCACGAGGCCACGTTTCTGCTGCTTTTGTGGCTCTGCTCCATTGCCAGCCCAGCCCTGGCAGCAGTTTGCATCCCTGCACTCACACATCCTGCGCGGATGGGGCCAGATCCCAAGCTAAAGCTCAGCTCCTCCACCCCCCTGCAGCTTCAAACGCTCACGCTTCATTCACCCCTTTTATCCAACTCTACCATTCCCAAAATAAATAGGTTTTTATCAGCACAGTTGTTAAATCTGACCGAGAGGAGCTGCTCCTATGGAACAAACACCCTGCACCGCAGCCAGCACCACTGTCCCGCACTCAACAGAAAGGCTGCAGCTCTGTCACCGTTTCTTGCATCCAAGCCACTCGCATGGCTCTGCCAACCTCCACCACCTGCTCTGCTTTCCACGCTTTGGCCCCGGCTTCTGCAGCCCTCAGTAACACAAAAACCACCCTGGCATCTCGTGGATCCTTCCAGCAAGCAATGGGGTTTGCAGCCTTCGCCGCGGCACCATCAGGCACGGCTGGCTGCGATGCTAATGCACTGCGATTCCGCCGCGCGGAGTAATGGACATTGCAGCACGAAATTAACGGTGCATCTGCTCCTCGCTGCAGACGCCGGAGAGAGTGGGCTGTAATTTCGTCTCCGATCCCCCAAATAATGTTTGTTGTCGTGCTGTAATCTTGGCAATCAATGTAACAGCTGAACAGATCGTTTCGGCTGAAATATTTGCTAAACACACTAAGACCTTGAAACCACACCTCAGCGTGTGCGTATTGTGTATGGAATTACATACTGAACTAAATAAGGACTGGATGGGGGAGAAACAGCAAGAGTTGCCAGCCAATTAAAAAGCAAAAACAACACCAATGGAAAGAAAACCCTGCCGTGCTTATCTCCAGCACCTTTCACCAGCAGCATCTTACTGCCTCTGAAACAGAAAAAACACAAAAGCTTTGAGCACTGAGTGTTTCAAGCACACCACCAGCCAAGACGTACCTACTAAAATGTATATGCAAGGCTTTTAGGAGTGGAATTTAATGGTCAAAGAAATCAATTGGCCAAACCAGCTGTACACGTATTAACCTCCCAATATCCCCCTGACTGAGTGCTGCTTTCACTCATCTAGCTATAAATAGGCTAAGCCACAAAATGTTTTTATTTGGGGAATTTAGTGGGCATTGCTTTTTTATTTCTGCTTTTACCCTGCTTGAACGGAAGGCTCGGGGGCTGGAAGGAGCAGATCTAGCAAAGACAAAGCCACAGACAGACCAGGTCGTGCCCACGGCCACACTTCTGACCACCCGCATGCCTTCCACAAGCCACAGCACATTGGTATTTTCCCTATTTGCCCTTCAGTGGAGGTTTATTTTGAACCAAGCTTTCCAAAATAAAGATTGTGCCTTCTTATGTGCCCATATAACAGCAACGCTGTGATCCTGGCTCTGGGGGTATCCAGGCAGTGATGTCTGTAAGTATGAGAGGTTCAGTTCCACCACAGCCACTCAACACCCTGATCGCTGCAGTGCCCAGCAGTACCACTGATATGCCACAAGGTCTTTGGGGACACGAGAGAAAAGTTGGCCCTTTTTGGTCAAATTCTTGTGCTTCCAATGTTTTGATTTCTTCCAGCACTGTGAAGCATTTGTATAAGTTGGATATACATCAAATTTGACAGGCTTAGGGTGAGTTCAAACTTCTGACCACATCATCAATTATAGCACTGAGCTATTTATCAACAACTGCTCAAAACAAAGAGGGAGAACAAAACCTCTCACTCCTGTGATACCCAGGGACTCACAAGACCAGGCTCACCGTCACCATTCTCCCCTCCTCCATCTGCATGTTGCTCTGTGATCTCAAGGCTTTACCCTTACAGCCCCTTCCAAGAAATGCATCTTGATGGGCTTTTCAAGGGATCTGACACCCCTGAGGGAGTAAAACCACCACATGAACCTGTTCCAGGCAGCAGTCATCCTTTCATCCTCAACCCAGCTGAAATCCTGCCAGGCCCACACAAAAGCACTGATCACCGTAAAATAATGGGTAAATGGGTGAAGAGAGATCAGAGGTGTCACTGGTGGAACCGGGATGTGGGGCTGTGGGTAGGAGTAGTCACTCCTGCTCTGCCCCAGGCACATCACGCAGCCTCTCTGATCTCAGTCAGGTTAGGATCACCTTGGGAGTGCTTTGGAGGCAGCACATTAGCAAATATGGGGTGCCAAGATACGACAGCAGAAGGGGAAAAGTCATTCCAGGAAGACCCAGGCAGCCCTTTAATCCTCTCAGCCCTGCCAGCTCACAGCTGCTGAATCACAGCACTCTCCACTTGGCCTCAAAAAAGAGTCTGGGGCTGGTGAGCACCTCTGTGGTGACCTGTCAAGCTCAATTGCTTGGCTGCAACAACCCGCCCATCACTAAACATCTCATTCAATGGGGTTTCAACCATCTGCACTGTGCAGGGACCAATATCTTGCCTGGGCTGCACATTTGGATTGGAGAAAACTCACTTCAGCCAACTAGCAAAGCCAACAGCCAGCTTAAAGCCAACAGAGCCCCATCAGCACGAGCATCACCTCCACGGCTGCGGTTATCCCAGTGCCCACGAGATGGAAGATAAGGGAACCACTCTGCACATCTCTGTCATGCAGCAGGTTCTAATCCTGCAGCAAGAGCCAGCCTGGCGTGCCTGGATCCCACATGAAGATGCAGCCAACCTGCTGAGGAGAGCTGCCTGGGCTGCAGTCTCACAGTGGGGAAGTGATGGGCTTTCCCCACAGGCACCAAGCAGACAAATGAACCCCATGATGCTTACAAGCCCTGGCCAGGGGACACGTGTCTGACAGATCCCCATCCCAGCACGGGGATCATAGGGAGGCAAGGGGATCATAGGGAGGCAGTCCCCAACCTCTCGTGACACAGCTCTGTGAAAGCCACGTGGGCCAAACGTGGAAAGGAAAACATTGCTTTCCTTTAAAAAAAAACACAACAGAACACCTAATTTAGTCATTTTCTGCACATTTGCTAATTACTCATCAGCTTTTCTAATGAAGGTGCTGTGCTGGGCCCTGGGAGAACAAGGGACTTTCTGCTGAAATCAAATGGTAAGTGCTGCGTTTACCAAGGGAAGGCAGCTTCAAAGCTTTCCCTTCCACTTAGATTTTAAGCACTTCTACAAAAGAGCATTGATTTTGGGTTAAATTGACTGATTTTATTCATAGCTGGTTCATACGGTGTATTCAAAAGACAAATTGTACGAGACTGCAAGCTATGGATCAGCTCTGATAATTCAGAGTCCTCGTTCCTCTTTTTTTCTTTTTTCCCCCTCTTCTTTTTTTTTTTTTTTTTTGTTCTAAATATTTTCCATGCTTATAATTTGCTATTATTTGGCCCCTGCTTGGACAGAAAAGGCATTTTCACAGTATGGGAGCCTCTCTTTGAAGAGAGGGTATTATATTTTAATGCCAATTACAACAGAAGTAAGAATCAGACATCCCTGCAACACTTTAGAGCTCCAGCTTAGGAAATAGCCTATTTGGGGAGGGGAGGTGTGTTTTCTTCATACACATTATATTTATGCAAATAGTTTATTGACTCCAATTTGCTTGAAATGTGTAATAAACACGTGTATCAAGCACTAAACACTTGTGACAAAGATCAGCTCTGATCCCCCAGGTGCTCCGCTGTAGCTGTTAAGAGAAGTGCTGTACCAATGCTTTTCAAACACATAACATGCCAGGAATGTTTAAGGGCCATTGTAAGGTGGGGACAATGCTGAAAGCCCAGGAGAGCTGGGAAGCTGCTGTGTGCCCTCACACACGGACCTGGGGGGTTTTCAGCTCCTGCCAACCCAGCACAGGTCATCACAAAGGTCCCTGCATCACTCATGGATGCCCCGAAGCACAGCCACCCCCTGCCCAGCCCCACATCTCAGCTTGCCCAGGCTGGGAAAGGGGGATGGATGCTTCTACAGAATGAATCTAGAATGAATCTGAAGCTGTAAGACACCAGCAGCTGCAGCAGGATTGCTGCTAACATCCTTACCCATGTCTATAACCACGGGGAAAAAACTAAACTATCAAACTTCTTTCCCTAAAAAAAAAACAACCGAGGGTCTGCCGACCCAAAGCATTTTCTGCATTGAACCCACTCAGTTGTTTCAGGCAAGGGGAAGAAATGAACAACTTTAAAAAATGCTGAAGCACGAAAACCTGCAGAGCATTCAATCACAGGCTCATCTCACAGCTCCCTTCTGTTTTATTTAAACCCTTTGGGAATACATTTAAATGGATGAAATCAAAACAAAACAGTGGGGGGTTTTCAGTGGGAGGAGTTTCACTTTTCTTCCTTTCCCTTCCTTTTTCCTTCCGTTCCCTTCCCTTCCTTTCCCTTCCTTTTTCCTTCTTTTCTTTTCCTTTTCCCTTTCCCTTCCCTTTTCACTTTCCCTTCCCCTCCTCTCCTCTCCTCTTCTCTCCTCTCCTCTCCTCTCCTCTCCTCTCCTCTCCTCTCCTCTCCTCTCCTCTCCTCTCCTCTCCTCTCCTCTCCTCTCCTCTCCTCTCCTCTCCCTCTCCTCTCCTTCCCTCCCCTTCCCCCTTCCCTTTCCTTTCCCTTTCTTTTCTCTTCCCCTCCCTTCTTCTTTTCCCACTCTTTCCTTTCCCCACCCTTCCCTCTATAAAGGAACTCCGCCACCCAGCAAATAAGCAGGGAAAAGAAAAAAAAAACCAAGCTACACACCAAGCTCAGCTCAGAAAAGAAGTAAAAATAAAAAAGAAATAAATAGATAAATAAAGAGGAGAGAAAGATCACATCGACCGCTGGGAACAAGCGGCCCAGATTTGCATTTGCAACGAGGTTATTCATGTCACACCCCAAACACAGAGGCATGGAGTGAGGGGAAAAGGGCACAGACTGCAGAGCACGAGGGCAAGGATGCTCCTCGTTTAGCTGAATTTAATACTGATTTTCTATTACTGAAGTAGGCATCTTGTAAAAAAGAATCTCTGAAGTGTCTCAAGTATAATTAGGTTCCCAGCAGCCACGCAGCAGCATTAAGCACAGATGGACACTGGTGACGTGGTGCCTGCAAACGGCCCCCTGCTCAGAGAGCCAAACTGGGGTGACTTTGGCACCAAGGGAAACCCTCCACGCCCCAGGTGAGACATAAAACAGCAGGATGGCACACAGGTGCTAAACCATTAGCTGGGACCTGGACCAACGCAGAGGAGCATCTCTGCTTTCTCAGAATCATTCAGGTTGCAAAAGGCCACTCCATCCCCAAAGCCAACCCCAACTCGTGCCACCATAGCTGCTGATCACGTCCCTCAGTGCCACCTGGGTTGGGGGGGGGGACACACAGGTCCTGAGCCCTCTCAGCACAGTGCACACAGATGCCAGGCACGTCTCCAAAGCTGGCTGTCCTCTTATGGTTTCAGGGCATCTGATGCCACTAATTGATACATGGTTAACACTCTCATTTACTCAGCGGCAAGTCCAAGCGTTGATAATTGATGGATTGGTTTGCCTTTGAGGATTTGCAAAATTAAAAGCCCCAGCCCTGCAAGATTCTGAGTACTCCTATGATAGCCTGCAAGGTCTCCAGCCCCCCCTGCAATCAGCAGGAAGGAAAGGCACTCAGCACCAAGCAGGATTGGACTGCAATCCAACAGCCCCCATGACTGTTTTCATCTCTAGCTATTAGTAAGGATCTAGCTGTAGGTTTGTATTCTATTATTGTCAAATGAAATGAAATTAGGAGGACGCAGCTCCTGGTTCTCTGGGGACCATCCACACCCCCAGCCCTTGATGGCTTTCACTTATGGGGGACGGCAAACGGCAACAACTTCAACAAGACCTCTCTCTCTCTTTGCTCTCTTGGATGAAAAGCTTCACTGCAAAACCCACAGAGCTGAGAGGACTGCAGGCATTGCACTGTATGACAGCAGTCTGTGCAAAGCCTTCCTCTCCTATTCAGTTGCACTGCCCTTTCTGGAGAGGAGATGCTTTACTCCAGCTCAGCATCCCTAGGATGCAGCTCAGAGCACATGAAGCAAAGCACACACAGAGCTGTCTCGCAAGCCCAGACGTAGAGTATTTTTCTTTCAGCACATTCAACAAGCTGAACGTTTCCTTACAGAGAAGGGGAGAATAGCTGGCTGCACTGACGTTAATTGAGACAGGATTTCTCTTCAGATTTCTACAGATTTCTGACTCAGTTCTGCCCCGGTGCTGCCCACACGTCAGCCCTGTGAGATCTGTGAGGTCAAGGAGACGTATGCTGGAAGGATGACAGTCGGATGGCTCCTCTCAGCCTCGCGCTGCCAGTCAATCCAAACCCTCTCTCCATATATTACTGCTCTTTCAGAAATGACTCCCCCATCTGCAAGCGACGATTAGCGCTCTAATATTGGCGTAATTACTCCTGCCTCTCAATTCACACACACACACACAAAAAAAGCAGAAGAGCACTGAGGAGTCGATATCCCACCACTGTGCCACCCAGCTATGAGACCAGCCGTGCACAGCCCTGCCCCACTGCTGGTGGGCCATGAGCAGAGCAGAGGACACCTCCACCTGCACACCCCCACCTCATTACCGTCTCACCCAGTCACAGGGTTTATCAGGTCACTGCTTCCAAGCTTCTCTTAATAGCATCTCAGTGTCGGCTCTAGCTTATTTCTATCTAGATTCCCATAGTACTGCCATTAAATCATCATTTAAGCCTCCTCATTCTGGGCAAAGCAGACCGGCACCCAGTCAGGATGCCTGCCAGAAGCACCTCCTGAGCATCTCTTAATTATCTCCATCTCTTTCTAATGGGGGAAGGTCTGAGCTCAGGTGAGTGCTCCGTGCTCCCTTCTATTTGATTCAATTCTACGGCTCATGAAATATGCTTCCACTTCATAGGAAGGACAAATGAAAAGAAACAGTCTCCTGGAAGGAGATGAACAGAGGATGTGGGTGAAGTCATCATTCAAGAGACTTTGGGAAAGTCAGGTGGCGATTAGGAAAGGTACCCAGGGAATTAATTCAGGAAAGGAAGCGCTAGGTCAATTCACTCACCTATGTCCTCAAGGCCTCACAGATGATGGTTTGGGAGGAAGGGGATCTCTGTGGGGTGGGAGAAGACAGCTGGGCGATTGGCAGCATGGGTGCTGCAAGGCTGAAGGGAGAAGCGAGGAGAAATTTGGTAGAGAGGAGAGAAACTAAAAGAAATTTAGCAGACAGGCGGAATGTCTCCAGAGCAGACGCTGTGAGCAACATCACTCATGCCAGTCTTCCATGAGGGTTAAGCAAGGAGCAGAGAACGCTGGTGGCCAACGGTGGCCAACTCCCATTCCTGGAGAGCCCCTGGATCTGGGGCCAGAAGTGGCCGTGAACGGTTCAGCCCCACTGCCATACAGCAGCCCTCACCAAACATCTTGGCCAAGAACACATTATTTCTCCTCTGTTTGTTCTCTGAGGTTATCCACGGCCCCAGCAGGGACTGCAGAGGACGTCGATCTAAAGCACGGACTAAAGCCAGAGGTAATTAAATACAAGGGGCCTCCCATTGTCAGCGTTGTGACTCTGTTTTGGCAGGCAGCTCCAGCAGAGCAGAAGAGGGAAGATTTGATTTTAATCACACAGATTTCAGGTTTTATTTTGCTCATTAAAATTTCTGATAAGGATTTAGTCTGACATTATGCAGTATTTTGGAAAAGGATGTGCAGCGGCGGGGGGGATGGAGAGGACTGCATTTCCTTGTGATGAGAAGATCCTTCTGCCTCCCCACAACAGACACGAGGATATGAGCAGGTGTTACTTCAAAGGGAAAGGATTTGGGGGAAGCAGGGGGCAGGAGGGAATCATCCACACCAAATCAAGGATCTAAGCCTTGGATTATGGAGAAAAAAGGTCCCAGGGCCGAGACGAGGGAAGGGAGACGAAGGGCTGTGCCCCATTTCAGAGCCACCTCGCAAGCGTTGCAGATCAGATGCTCTCCTAATGCATTTTTAGGACCCATCAGAGGGAACGTTTCATCTACTTGGACCTGACAGAAAACAGATTTTCAGAGCCTCCCACCCTCCCCACGTCCTTTAAGAAAGAGCTCCAGAACGGGGCTGGCACTAACCGCACAGCTGTCTCCAGGGGAGGGGAAGGATGAAATCATAATGATTTCATTGCCTTCTGGAGCATCCTTAAATACTTCAGTGAAGAGGAAGAGTGAGAGGTTGGACAGGGGATGCAGTGATTCACTGCCTCAAACACAGACTTGGCTGCGCCCAAGTGGGGCGATAGCATCTGATCACAAAGACACAACCAAAGCAAACTGCTCTGAGACTCTGTTCCCAGAGCTCCATCCCTTGTCACAGCGAGCAGCATCCAACAAGCACAGGGGGAAGCAAACCTCTGTCCTGAGAGGATGTGCTCGCGTTTCAAAAAGCCATAAGCCACCAAAATTCTGTGACGTGATCTGTACAGAATGGGGATGGGACTCAGAGCTGCTGTCCCGCTCCATCCCAGCCTGTGCACCCACAGCTGAGCAGCCTGGCAGGAGATGTTAGAAGGAGCAGAAATCTGTGAAAGAAATTGAAACGAAACCTATGAAGTACTCTGTAATTCCCACCAAATCAAGGGCAGCCAGGACTACAGTGCAGAACGACGAGGCAAAGGTATTCAGCCAAACATTTCAAGCGTATCTGAAAGGGTTTGTGCCAGCAGAGGATCACAAAGGTTCCCACTGCCTTTACACCGGCACCCAGAGCAATAAAGTTTTATTGCAAAAGGGATTTCACAGGTTTGGCAGTGCCACCATCCCCCAGAGGTATCATTTTGCAAACAGTCCCCACTTGCACCTCCCCTCGATCCCCACTGTGCGCAAGGAGCTGCAATTACCGTGCTCAGAAGATGGAGAAAATAGCACAAGGAAAACCATTCATGTATTTTTAATATTTTCTCATGGAAGTGGGCAGCTGGGGATGGGTAGGAGTGCAGCTGGCTCTTGGGGACCAGCAGAAAACCCACCATGCCGTGCTATGGGAACTGCTCCATGCACCATGCTGCAGCACGGCTGCCCATCTCCGCACGGCTCCTTCCCTTTCCCACAACTTCTGGCACCCAGTTACCCCCCTCCCAGCACTTTGGAGGTCAATGCCAAGTGAAAAAGCAAGGACAAGGCTTGGACTAAGAGCCTGGCTCCCTACAGACGTGGCATGGATGGGGGATGTGAGCACAGGACAAGGAGCGAGCTGCAGGACATCGCTGTCACCACGGGGCCGCTGCCCCCTGCAGCAGGGACGGCTCTCAGGTGTTGCAGCTCATCTGTCACATCTCTCCTCTCTTCTCTCCCACCTGCCAATGCCTTTATTACATCTTTTTTATTATTATTATTATTATTTGCAACCAAAAGGGAAAGAAAGGGAAGGAAATCTCTCCACCACAATAGCATGTCAGGCTCCTATCATTTTCAAACCCTCCTCTCCCCTCCCTTTCAGCTCTCCTTACTTAGCGTAGAATTTTCCTTCATTAAAATTAAGCCTCATTTCAGGCTCATCTTCTTTTCTCTCTCTCCTTTTCTCCAAATTGAATTGAACGTGATCTCCATCAACCTGGCCTCCCCGTCCCTCCCCTCCCTTCTCCTCTCACTTTCATAACCAAACCTTCCTTGCAGAGACAGAATTCTCACACCAGCCATCCTCCCTTCCCTCTCGCTGCTCTGCTATGGGCAAATCAGCCCCACCAAAGACAACTTGATTTTCTTTTCTTTTTTTCTTACCAGGAGAGTCTGCCTTCCTCCTCCCCTCACACCGACCACTTTCAGCTCATTCTCTATAATTGGGAGGTATTCTCTCCTGTGTAATTGAATGAGACTTTCTCCCCTCCCTATTTTCCCACCACCACTTATACTCTGTTTCGTACTCCTGCTGTTTCTCTCTTGGAAGCCAGCTGGAGCCGATCTGTGGGACTGCTTCCATTCACCTGTGCTCTGTGAGAGCTGCTAAGAAACACCCAAGACCATGGGAGCCCTCGGTCCCATAAGAAGCAAAGGCAAGCAGACAGTGCATGGCACCACAGTGCATTTCACACCTGCTTGCCTCCAAAACACCTCTCCTAGCAGCCTATGGGGTGAGAGTGAGCTTTCCAGGTCCC
Source organism: Tetrao urogallus (assembly GCF_951394365.1). NCBI lineage: Eukaryota > Metazoa > Chordata > Aves > Galliformes > Phasianidae > Tetrao > Tetrao urogallus. The sequence continues at coordinate 4,337,145 of NC_136835.1, read as the reverse complement.
AGCAAAGAGACAGTAGGTAAAAGATAGCCCATGCATCACAGGTGCCCTTCACTCTGTGGCTCTGCCCCAGGCACGATCCCCTTCAATGGCCAACGCAGTGGCCCCAATGGTGCCATGGGGGCACGTTTCCCGGTGCTCTCCATCCCCATCCCACTCGCTTTCCCCATCTCCCCTTCTCCCCCTCCCTCTTCCCAACATGACGTTCTCACCCATCACATTCTCAAGCTTTTCTCCACCAAAAAAAAGTATTTAATATTCTCTGATGCTCAAGGCCAGCCGGCTCGTTAGCTCTGCTACACCTGGATCAGGATCTGGAGACAAATTGCTGCTTCATTATAGGAGCTGAGGCTCTAATCCATTTTTTTCAGGCTGTTTAACTTGTGAGGGCAACAGATGGATACAGGGCTGCATAATGCAGACTCCTTAAGATCCATCACACAGTCTTGGAAGTGCAAAAACACAAGGCTGAGGAATGTGAAACTAGAGCAGATCTTACAGCGGTCACCTTAAATTAGGCACAAGGAGAAAATGTGCCAAGGCTAGAATTGGACCACATTGCCAACTTGTTTTGCTGAAGATTAGAGGGAAAAAACCCAAACTTTTTCCTTCTACAACTCAAAGCCTTTTAAGGCTTATTTGCTTCTCTCTCTCTCCAATGAAAAACAACAAGCACGGCATACAGCAAAAAATTAGTTAAGAAATAAACACACTTCCTCCTTATTTGAGTTCCAAAGGGACAGCGTACAGAAAGCTCCTTGAAGCCACAGCCTGGAAAACATCAGGTTTTGCTTTCTGATTTTTCTCAAAGGCAACTGAAAACCTTTACCCCGAGAAAAACTCTCAGCAAATACATTCACTTTGCTCAGAAAGACTTTCTGACAGCGGCGGAAAAAACAACCACCACAACACGAAGCCTTATTCTAGCCTAGAAAGCAACGTGTTCTTCCTTTCAGTGTATATCTAAGTGCTGAACCCATCTGTGGAGACCTCAAGAAGTCAGGAAGGCACAGAGCAAAGCAGCACAGCTCTGACCTGCCTGCCCAGCTGCTCTGGGGAGCTGGGAGCCCCATAGGCTTGGAACCGGCTGGGTTGGTACCCAGGCACCTATAGGGTGAGTTTAGGCCCTACAAGCAGCAGTGGCACTGCCCTGAGATGGGGCACAGTTGGGTGGGTGCCCACATCCACCTCAAAATGTGCCACCCATTTCTCTCTTTTAAACCAGACCGCGGCAAACACCCCTCCTCACAGCGTTGGGAAGAGGTGCAATGTAGGTTGAGTGAATTTCTGAATCATCAGCTGTCGAGAGGCATTTTCACTCCTCCATCAGTTTAACTGCTACCTACCAGCATCGGAAGGTGACTGTTGATGACCTGGGAGCTCTCATTTTCCCCCACTGAACACAATTGTTTAGATGACAAGCCTGTAAGTGCTGCAATTTCTCAGGTCTTCAAACACTTAATTCATCTCGGAGGTGATACTGAAACGCAGGGCTGGCACTCACCCTGGCATCACCCGCTCCTCCCGAAGGCTCCAACCAACACCGAGGGTTCCCAAACCCAATGGTGAGCACACACCCTGCCCAGGTACCCTCATCCAGGAGGGAGATTTGCACCCTGCCCTGCCCAACAAGCTCCCAGTGCCGGCACGCTTTGGATACAACGCTGTTCACGCAGGGATGGATGGATGGATGTCCTCTGCCCCTGGGATAACCCCACTTTCACACAACAAACCTTGGAAACCTTCCCAACATGCTTGCTGCTGAGCTTTGGGGATTTGCTCGGACAATGCCAGGGCAGCAGCTCCCACACTGCGCCTGCCCAGGGGCAGGCAGATGAATAGGCACAAGGCTCGCTATTTACTGCGCACAATAAAGCACGCAGGGCTGCCGGCACGCACGCTCACTCGGCGTTTGTTCACGTTCCCTGCTTCTTGGACTCTCTCCTGGTCCCTCTCGCAGCTTGGAGGCAATAACTTGCCTTCTTATCTGACCCAGAAGGACAGCCAGCTGTCAGCACACAAACATGGCCTTTGTTTATCCGTAAATGAAAGCTCAGTTAATTAAAACCAGAAATCATTTTCCCTTATCTGCAGCCTCTGGCCCACGTGTGGAAGGCAGGATGCTCCCCACCACGCTCGGCCCCAGGGCTGCAGACAATGGCCCCAACACGTGCCATGCTGATAACCCCGTGGGCACCCAGCGTGTCCAGCTCTGGGCTCCGTGCTCGGGGACAGCAAAGTGCAAGCCAACAGCTGCTCCACCAGCAAAAACGCTGCTTGGTGCATTCCCCTGAGCTGCACAGCCAAATGCTTGTGGGTTCTGTGCAGTGAGTTTAGGGGTCTCAGAGCTCTGCTTTGCGATGCTGGGGAGAGGTGACTGCTCTGCAAGCCTGCATCTTGCCTTGCACCCACACCAGCACCACCATCCCAATAAACCACGCACCACAAGGTAACCCCATCCCACAGCCAAGGGCAAGCTCTACCAGCATAGCACAGCACCACTGCCATCCCAAAAGACCCCCACTGCCGGGCTGGGGGCTGCAGCCACCGCGGCTCTGCGCGTGCTGGAAGCTCTCGCCAGCAGCAATCATGGTTATGCAAGGCAACAGCTTGATAGAGTGCCTGTTCTGCATGCTGAAAATTGAAAGTGATCGACTTCCACCTTGCGCGTAAGGCAGAGAAAATCACATTCAACTCATTGAGAGGCTTCAACAGCAGAAAGATTGATCAACTTGATGAGAAGTGACTCTCTCCCGCTCTCTGCCATCCCCTTGCCCCCCCCCCCCCTTCTCTCCTGTTGATACTGGTTTCGGTGCAAACAAGGCAGCTGAGAGGCAGGAAAGGAACCCACTCGTCGCCAGTGGGAGCGCAGGGCTGCAGTGCTGAGATGCTGGGCACAGCACAGCCCCCAGCTTGCTCTGAGCATCTTCCAGATGCCACCCCGGATCCAATTGCTCCCTCCCTTCCCTTTCGCCTCGCCCGGCACTCGTCACTTTGCCACTTACACGTGTCACACCCAAATCTTTCTCATTAAGTGGAAATTGAATTTCGTTAATTAAAGCAAAAGAAATCAATTAACCTTATCAGCAAACAGGAGCCATTTGAAATGGAATAAGGGAAAGGCTTCTCTCCTGTACACCCTGGATGCTCGAGCAGCACGCAGCCCACGGAGAGCTGCACAGCAGCAGCACATCGTGCGTGCTGGAGGGGGACTGCTCCAAAGGTGGGGAACTGCTGACGAGCAAAGTCAGAGAGGAAAGGGATTTCAAAGCAATTAACACCCCCAAGATTTACCATCAGGTTGACAAGCTCTCAGAGTAGCCATCACTCAAACGTAAGGATTCAATTAATTTTTTTTTCCCCTTCTCCTCTTAACTCCCCCCGTAGCTTTGCACTGAGCAACAGAACGACTCCGGTGAAGAATGGAAGATTTAAAATCAAGCAGAACGGGGTTATTTTAAAGGAGATAAAAGCACAGTTTCTGCATCGTCGTCCCCCCAACCACCACTGTTTGTTTTTTTCTTCTTCCTTTGCTGTGTGCCTCATTGGAACAGCTCCGAAATGCGGCCATTTTATAACTACCCCTGGAGACTTTTATGGACTCATTTTCTTTTAAGCCTTGCAGAACCTTACCCCCGGAGGTGAGCCTGGCAGGCAGTGATGCTTGCTCCATACTAATTGCTGGAGTGGCCCCAGCAAAGGAACCAGTGCTGGCTCTGTGTCAGACCTGTCCTCAGTCAAAGTGGTGATGCTGGGAGGCTGGGGCTGCCCACTGCTCATCAGTGCAATGAGGACCAATGGCCTCTGCCACCCCAAGCAGACAATCTCAGCTCTTCTCTGCTTCAAGTTGTCTCTGGGGGCAGAAGCTCCCACCCAGATCTGCTCCTGCTCCTCTTCCCTACCTCTAGAAGCCTATGCTGAATGAGTTCTTTAATATCTCAGTCTCTCTATGCAATAAAAACATCACAATAATAATAGCTCCGGCTGAGCACCCTTAATCTGTGGAGATCCAGGTACTTTAGAAAGGAGCAAAGCAATTATATTAAGGGGACGGAGGAGAAAAGAACCCGGACTCAGGGATTTGCACAAAGAAATCAGCAACCTGAGTCGCATACATCCCCAGTCTCTCAAATCTCCCTCCAAAGCCAAGCTGCAGCCATGCCTACACCCAAAAAGTGCTGTGCTGCAGAGAGCCAGAGCAGTGCCTACGGATGGGGAGATCAGAGAATTATAGAGACCATTCAGGTTGGGAAAGATCTCCCAGATCCTCAGGCTCAACCCCAGCCCACCATGCCCAATGACCACATCGTGCACTGCCACATCCCCACGGCTCTGAAACACCCCCAGGTGACTCCACTGCTCCCTGAGCAGCTGTGCAGTGCAGCACCTCTCTTTCTGAGAACCTGGCACCATCTTGCTTGTCCTGGCATCATCCTCACCACCAGGTTTTGACAGCGGAGCCCAGCAAGGCTCTGCTCTCCCTCCAATCAGGTGGGGCTGTGCAAAGAGCTGAGCTCAGAGAGGCGAAGTGATGGAGACCTCCGTGGGTGCTTCAGTTTGCTCCACGCACTGGGACATCCAGAGGTGCCACTCAAGATGCTCCTCCAGGGAAAGCCCAAGAGCCTGGGAACGAGCAGAGGTGAGCAGAAAGGATTTCCTCCAGGCAGCTCATTGGTATGAGGAATGCTACTCTGGGTGCAGGGCCAAAACAGCATGTGTTTTCTGCAGCGCAGACAAAAGTAGGGAAGAAAAGATGCAAATATCTTAGGATTGTGCCCAGCAGTCTTTTGTGCAAGCACATTAGAATACAATACAAATGTGACTAAAAAAGACTCAACAGAATAAATACTGCACTTATAATAGGCCTCAGAGAGAGAAAGAGATTTAATGGCAACATATTAAATGTAAATCAACACAAAAGGTAACTGGGAAGGGAAGAGATATACCAGCTTAGGGATTATAGCACAAAGCTGTAATATTTACTCACGAGATTAAGGCACTTATAGGAAATGAAAAATTGTCCTTTTGTAATAATTCAATCCCTCGCTTTTATCCAGAAGGATTGGACATATCAAGCTATTTCAGAGATGCAGACATACATTCACACCTATTACAAGCAGAGGGATGCAGACCTGGTGCCTGCATCTGTCACGACTCTTCTACAGAACTCAATCTTTTGCTTAGGAAACCCATCTAAAAGCAACCAAAGACAACAGTGCTGCAGGCAGCCTGCACACCCAGCAATGCCAGCACTGAGATGATCACAGATTTGCCCTGGAATGCCTGGATGGACCAAAAGGTGACTGCTGGCCATGCTGGTGGGATTCCCACCCACCCAACCAATGCAGGTCCACCAGCAATGCCTGGCTGCTCTGGGGCTTTGGGGCTGCCAAGGGCTACGAAGGACCCCACGTCCTTGGGAGGTCAGCAAATATTCCCACCTCCATTTTCCATGTCTTGGTTTCCCTCCAGCAGAAGATGCTTTGGGCCTATTGCCCAAATTGTGCGCAAGGAATGCAATCTATTATCGCTGTGCATACGTTATCTCCCAGTTTACTCTCTGTTTTTTTTTGCAGTCAAAAATTAAATTTTGAAAACTCAATTTCATTTCCAGGTGCCAGACAGAGCTGGTAGGCAATAAAAAAGACGGTCTTCTCCTTTTTTCCACACTGCAAACCTTTCCCTAAGCTAAGATACCTCCGCTCCTTGTGCAGCCCCAATCAGCACAGCATCTTTAGCGCCTCACAATCTTTAATAGACTTGTCCTCTGCAAACCCCCTTGGTGAGGGAGGGAAGTGCTATTATCTCCTTCATCCAGGCAGGGAACAACAGTTGGGAACAGCGTGCCCACAGCGCTGCCTCACTGCACTGCAGATCTGAACCTTGTGGGGTACTGCTGGCAGCATGGGGCTGGGGAGGGATGAGGGGGAACTCGGTGCAGCCAACACTGGGGGCTGAAATAGCTAGTTGAGGATACGCATAAACAAACCAAAATGTAATGAAAGATGCATGTATGCTTATCTACACGTCAAATTGCCAAAATTCAGTCTTCGCCATCCTGTGTTAACACAGGCTGCCCAGGGAGGTGGAGGAGCCACCATCTCTGCAGGCATTCAAGAAAAGGGTGGATGTGGCATTGAGCAGCAAGGCTCAGTGGGCATGGCGGGGGTGGGATGATGGTCATCTTAGTGGCCTTTCCAACCTTGCTGGTTCTATGATTCTTTAAGCCAGAATCCAGGCAGACTGGAAAGGCGGACCTGCCCGCTGTGCTGCCTCCAGGTTGGGCTGGAGGGCATGGCCAGCAGAGCCAAATGCCTTACAGAAGTGTCCTTTTCTCTGCGTTATTGACTTCTAATCAGCTGCTGGTGGGGAAAAGAATATTGTCAGAGAAAGCACTACTGCTGTGTGTGGAGGACCAGTAGGGTAATGGGGGCATCGGGAGCACTCCTGGCACAGCAACGCTGCGTGCACTGAAATCACCTCCCAGCCAAAAGCTCCACTTCATTCCAGCTACCAACAAATATGCCACTGTGACAGGCTCTTCAGAAGCCACAGCTCTGGGTATCCCCCATAGCACGGCTCAGCCAGCCCATCACACAGCCCTGAAGTGGTTAATGCCATTTCAAGCGCACGGGGAAGCTGATAGACACAGTCCCACTCTGCTCTTTATTTAATAATAATTATCCGGATAGTAAACCCGACCCTGCTGTTTTGCTCACTTAAATTTTTTTGTTTCCCCAGCTATGGCAGTGTCACTTCTCCCGGGGCAACCTCCCCCACTTCACGGAGTTAAATTGCGTTCTGATTCTATTAAATGGTACTAAATGTCTTCAAAATCAAAGAGCAAATATAATTTAAGTGCCATTTGGGTCTTCCCACAGGTTCTCAGCTGTTCACTCAGCAACCAACCTGCAGAAAGCCGCCTGGTGACAGGGGTATAGTTTAAAAGGAAGCACACAGCCAGCATGTACAATACAATTCCCTTCCACAACGTCCTTTATGCAAACTCACAATGCACCGTGGTTACAGCTTAAAACAATACGGCTGCTATAATAAGAAGAGAGGAGGAGGGGAGCAGACGACCAGCACAGCTGGGGCAGGAGGGCTGTATGGCACTGCAGGATGGGTGCAGGGCTGTGCATGGGGCACAGAGAGGATGGGGAAAATGAGAAAGCAAAGCAGGTTCAGGTACATGCATGACATTAAAGGGCAAGCCAAAGCCTCACCAGCCTGCAGAGCTATGCACAACCCATGTGCAGGAATACATCCCTCCCAGCAGGGCAATGTCTCAGCACAGTGGGTCTCAGTGCACCTGGCATGTCCCAAAGTGATCCCAGGTGCACGAGTCACTGCTGTGTCCTGGCACGCAGGGAGAAGACAGAGTGGGAAGATATGATAGCTCCAGCAGGTATTGGAGTTAAGATGATAAACCTTAATGTGCCTGCAATGCCTTGCAATTCCAAGGCTGGTTTTTAAGGGCAGGAGCTCAACAGATGCAAAAAGCACTTAATTAAGGTTTTCAGAAACACCTATTGACTCAAGCTAATTTCATAAGCTGAGCAACCAACAAAAAGACAGATTTAAAGGAGAAGTGCAGAGCAAAGAGATGAAGGCTCCTGGAAGGCACCTGCCCATTCTGGGTCCTGAAGGAGGCGAATCTCAGATGTCTTGGCACTGTGCAGCACTGCACTGGCTCCAGCTGAGCCAGAGCTCACCTACAAATGATCAGAGCTGCAGCAGCAAGGCCCTGCGGAGCGGCCAGGCAGCCTGCCAGCCCCCAGAGCTGCTGCTTAACTCCTGCAGAGGAGAGAAGCAGTGCTGGCAGGGAGCTGGCATTGGCACACAGGGCAGGACTGATCTGACATCTTTGCAGCTCCACAACCAGGGGGAAGGAGTAAGGCTGCGTGAAGGGAAGCAGCAAGGAAGACAAAGCTTGTCTGGAGTGGTCCATCCCAGGGGCAGTGATACAGGAGGTTGGCTCTCCAGCTTCCTCAGCCTGCAGCCACAAATAGTTCAAGCCCTTGCTCTCTCCTCATGCTGGTGGAAGTGACTAATGGTATTTTGAGAGCAAAGCAAATCATCTCTCGAATCATCTGCACCGGTTCCAATAATAGCCACTCTTCCTTCAACCATCTCACAAAAGCTGCCTAAGGCTCATTAGGCAGCAAACGTTGTGCAAAGGCACAGCCAGGTCAGAGCCCAAGGTCGTGCCCTGCCATGCCCCAATATCCTCCCTGAAATGCCTCAAACCCCCCCTGAGCTGCAAACAACCGGTGTGCATTGACAGCAAGAGAAGTTGTTACGCAGGGAAGGCATTCAGCAAACATCCTGTCAGCTCCAACAGCATTTGTGCGTACGGGACGAGGCAGACGGTGGCTCTAAAAGAACAACACTACTGGAGAGGCAGCTCCAATGGATGGCTCTGGGTGATGAAATCACGTTTTTTGAGGTGGCTCAACTGCTGGACTTCCCAAACAAGAGCTTTTTGAGGCTATGGAAAAGCCAGGGAGCAAGTAACACAAGTAGAAAGAGCAGAGAAGGAGGCTGTATCTCCTCACAAGCCTCAGCAAAGCAGCACTCTCAGTGCCTTGAGGACCACACTTCCCAACCTCCATACTTTTTTCTAAGCCCTTATCCCCACAGTGGGAGACATTCAGGTGCTGCTGGTGGGCTTGAGAACCACTTAAGCTTTCCAAAGGAAAGCAAAGTGTCAGCAGCTGTGCACAGCAGCAGTGGGAGCACTTCTGACCCTGCCCAGCATGGCAGAGCAGCACCAGACCCAGGGATGCTGCTGGAGCTGGGGGCACCAGGGACAACAGACACAGGCTGCAAACTGGCACCAGGGGATCTGTCAAGTGCCTTTCTCCCACCCAACACACACAGCAGCCACAGGAGGAACTGCAGACCCGTTTCAAGCCTGCTCTGCTCCCTGCAGTGAGAGCAGCTGGGGGGTTTTAAATATTCGACACCACCCAGCCAGAGCAGGCTGTGCTACATACAGAGCTGCTCACATCAAAAGATCCTCAGTTCAGAAGACTGAAAGGCTCTGGGGATGTGCAGTGCTTTTCACCTCTGGGTGACTGGCTCAGTTTCTAGGTTGGGAGTTGGCAAAAGCCCACGTCTGTCACATAGCTGTCCCCTCCTGAGGGCCGCTTTGTCACAGCATCACATAAACCAATGAGATGCACCCCATCCTGCTGCTGGGGGCTGCACTGCCATTGGGGCCTGGGCATCTCCAGGAGCAGAAACGGGAACCCTGCAGAATAACCCCAAAGCACGTGCTTGCAGCAAATAGGGATGCCCCCAAGCAGAGTAGGACTTGATACTGACAGAGGCACCTTCAGACCCTCTCCATGCACGGACACAGTTGCAAGGCAGCCAGGACATCAGTGCAATCCTAACAAAAAAAAAAAAAAAAGCCCCATTCTGCCTCAAATTCACACCTCGGCTTCCTCCCCGGCAATTTGCAAGCCTGGTTCCTTGGCTGGGTTGGCAATCTGGCACTTTCTGCCGGCGCCGACTGCACGTTTGGGAAAAAAAAAACGTTAAAAATATCTCTCACGCCTGCACCCTCACCACGATGCCTCCCACAGGCGCACGTTCAGCTGTGCCCCCATTGCTCTGCCTGCTGCGGGGAGGGCTGCCGCAATGCAGTCAGCCGCTCGGCTGCACTCCCCTCTGATTTGCAAGGAGAGGTGGGCAGCAGATGGAAGGAGCTCTTCGTCTCTGTCTCCATTTTTAACCTCGCTGCAAGCAGTTGGGAGCTGGTGTTGAGGAGGAAGGCGGTGTTTTCAAGTAATGCATCTCCAAGGAGTCCTGGCACCTCTTGGAGAAATCCCTGACCGGTACAGCAAATGGGAGGATCAATGGGGCTGTGCCTGCAGGTTGCATGCAATGGACTGGGGCTCAATTCTATGGAGAAAGAAGACTTTAAGCAATTCAGAGGAGTCTCCCATCATCCTGTTTTCAGAAGTCTTGTATCATCATTACTACGTCCCACACCAAATATTTCTGCTGAGGTTAAGCCATCATCTCCATTCACTGGAATGCACCAATGATGAGACAATTCCTCAGGACCTGATTAAAGCCAGCTTCACATTCTGGAGGTAGGAGCCCAGAGAGAGATTTTGTTCAAACAGGAGCAGGATTCCCTCTCAAGATCTCACCAAGAGACACCTCACCCACCTGTTACCTCCCAAATCTTAAGTGCCCAGTCCAGCAAATGCTCCAGGTCTCCTCTACTGCCAGCAGAGATGCAAAGAACAAGTGACTCCTGGCTGTTCCTCTGGAGACTGGGAAGGAACCCAGACACATACAACAAATGGACTTCTAGGCCCACACAAAGCTAACCCAAGCTCCCACAGAGCCCACGTCTGCAGTGAGGTCCCTGAAAATGCTATGTCCAAAACTGGTACCGTGACACCTGCCTGAATTTTTGAGCAAGAAAAAAAAAGGGGGGGGGGGAAAAGAGTTTGCCTCGGCTCCAGCCTGCTGAGTTGCAGCAGATGGCATGCAGCAAGAGCGGGGAAGGAGGAGAGGGATCTCTGCACAGTTACGAAAGGTTGCCTCCTCTTCTTAGTCTGCTTCTTCCCCACCTCCTTCCCCACACTCCTCCTCTCCAATGGAGAGAGAAATACGCAGGAGAGATGCTGGTGAAATCCCACACGAGGTGCTACTTGACTGACTCCTCCAGGTTACTTTCCTCCTATCCAATTTATCCTAACTTTGCAAGCAAGCTGTGACCCACTGAGAGCCGGCTGGGCGGGCTCATCAGCGTTCAGATCATGCAGGACTCACCCTGCTGCATCACCAAGCACGCTCAGCTCAGCTGGCGTTCCCCGGGCTCTTGGAGGAGACCTCATGCAGCTCAGCAGTGCAAGGTGAAACCAAGGGGCTCCGAGGCGGCATGGATCAAACCCAACAGCAATATTTGCACAGAGCTCCACGAAGTGAAACCGCCAAGCTTCTCACGGCTTTAATTACGACTGGCAACCTTCCACGGTATTAATAAAACTCATGTTTCTACGGCACCTTTCATCCCGCAGGTTCCTGAAGTCAAAACCTTTTGCAGACTCTGCTGGTGCACTCATGCTGAGGGCACCGGGCTGCTGCCACTGTTGGCAAGCACGGCTCCAGCCTTCGGCTGCACACAGCGTCGCTGGGCCTGATCCTTCTGCTGAACCACCAGGGTGAAAAGGGGAATGGCTCTGCTAAATGCTGCCATCAGCAGCTGCCGTGCCAGCTGAAGGGCGACAGTCACCACTGAAAGGTCATAGAATCACCGTGGTTGGAAAAGGCCTCCAAGATCATGCAGTCCAATCGCCCACCTATCATCAGTATTCCCCCTGAACGTTGGAGATGGATGTTGAGCACCATCCTTGTGTCTTCCTACCAATTTCTTTCTCCACTTATTTACAACCCATATTCAAATACTCACTGCTCATCGTTTTTTCTGATATTTCTTCCTTTGGGGGTGAAAACTCCTAACCTCCACTATCCCTATCCCAATCTGCACCATCCCTATCCCAATCTGCACCATCCCTATCCCAATCTCCACCATCCCTATCCCAATCTCCACCATCCCTATCCCAATCTGCACCATCCCTATCCCAATCTGCACCATCCCTATCCCAATCTGCACCATCCCTATCCCAATCTCCACCACCCCTATCCCAATCTCCACCATCCCTATCCCAATCTGTACCATCCCGTCCCAATCTGCACCATCCCTATCCCAATCTGCACCATCCCTATCCCAATCTCCACCATCCCTATCCCAATCTGCACCATCCCTATCCCAAACTGTACCATCCCTATCCCAATCTCCACCATCCCTATCCCAATCTGCACCATCCCTATCCCAATCTCCACCATCCCTATCCCAATCTCCACCATCCCTATCCCAACCTGCACCATCCCTATCCCAATCTGCACCATCCCTATCCCAATCTGCACCATCCCTGTCCCATTCTCCATGCTGCACTGCCTGCAGATGGGAAGCATGAAGGACATAACTGGGGGTCGATAACCCACCCAGCTGCTCAACTTCCCGAGCCCCAAAGCCCTTCCTCTTCCCATTCACAACAAGCTTCCAAGGAGAACCATGACAAAATATAAGGAAGCTGCCCCTACCCCTGCCATCCATATGTGCCTTTTCTCAAGGTCACCTGCAGCCATTTGACACGTTTTCTCCAGTCGGTTCCAAGGCAGCCCAAAGCCTCGTATGAACAACAGAGCTGCCTTTCCAGGAAGGAAACAATTTCCTCGACGGCGAAGGAACAGATTTATCCATTTGGAAAAACGGCGCCTCGTCAAGCTGACACGTACAACAAAGGCAGCTTTCCTCCGAGACTGACAGAGGCACAGCAGGCGAGATGAGCGGAATCCCACAAAACATCATTTGGAGGTATAAAATATTCACCATAAATTGCAGCGCCGCTCGGGACCTGGGATTCAAAGCATAGAGAAGAAAGCGGAGGCTCTGCAATGACATTCAGCTCCTGAGCTGCACTCCCTCCCGTGGCCCCAAGGAGGGATGGAGGCTGGTCACAACGGTCTGCCTCCCATCCTTGCTTTCAATCAGCGTCTCCCCCAGTATTTTAATGAGGAGATGAATATCTTTAACCTCGTTTTACTAGGCAGACAGAAAGACTTCTTGAAGAGTTGATGCCCTGCAGGTATCCAAAGCCAACGCTGGGCAGCAGGTCAAGATAAGGCACTGCAGGAGAAGGCAGAAGACCTTCACAAAGTGACACAAGGAAACGTCCCCTCACTTACAGGTGGGAACGTTGCCATTTAATTCACCCAAGATGACCGAAGCTGCTTTAAGCTCAGGCTGGCAGATGGTATCAGGGATGTGCTCACCCTGAGCTGCCCTCCCCATGGGCACAGCACTGAGTGCCAGCAAGGAGAAGGACCTTCACCCACCACACAGCACAGGCACACCTCAGCTGCTCTCTGATTTCCCTTTTGCTTCTCCATTTCTTTATTTTTCCCCTAAGAAACACGCAATTTCCTGCAGAAGGTAAACGCTCCTCATGGAAATTTTACTTTTTGATGAAAACCCAACTTTCCATCAAAAAAAAACCCCAAAAACACCTTTCCCCTGTAAAATTTTCCACCGACTCTAATAAGTAACAATAACACTTGGATGTGAACCACCCCTGGCTCAGTTTTTTGTTGTTTGCAAACCCTGCTGGAGGCTTTGCCCACCTGTAGTTATTATTTCATTGCTTTGTTCCTGGCTGTCAAACTCCATCTCTTTTTTTTTTTTTTAACCTTAACACCATATGCCTCCTAATGAAAAATGTCTCCATATTCACACCTGAAATTAGAGTCTCCTGCACAGAGCCCTTATGGAATTTCACTGAAAAAAAAAAAAAATAGAAGAAAAGAAAAGGTGAGAGAGGCTTTAAAGAATAGAGAGAAGACCTCTTTCCTCTCATCTCCCTACGACTGTTCAACAGAAGCCTTCGTTCCTGGTTCCCTTCGCCAGAGGTCCGGGGTGAGCTGGATGTGGAAGGCAGATTTCAATAGAGGGAGAAGAAAAGGGCACCGCAGCCATGAGCTGCCTGAGCTTCATCCCTTTGAGAGAGGGGTGCAGTAGGTTGGCCGAGTAACTCTTCAGCTATAAAAGAAGCACCCAAGAGCCTCTTAATCTCCACTCCTTTTGGAGGTGACCTTGCCGCCTGAGCCACAATGCCCTGAGCTGTTTGATGTGCTGGCTGCCTGCTGCATTCTGAAAGGCTGAGAAGCAGGGACCTTCCTGCAGCAGCAGAGCCCTCCTGCAACAAGGACGCCCCAGGGGCAGCAATCCCTACCTCCCCGAGGACTCCTTGGTACAACGCACAGCATCCCTGCAAAACAGCCTGAACCTCTTTGAGCTACACTCAGACAACGACGGAGCAATGCATGATGCTGTCCTCAGCCCCGTGAAGGATCCTTCCCAGCAAAGGGAAGCAGGCTTGCAAACACTTCCTAAGCAATCCGAAGTGCTCTTGCAGGAGAACAGCAGACAACATGTTGCTCAAAATCAGGACTCAAAGAGCCTGCATGCATGCAGAATGAATTCTTATTTCCTCTCTGCACCACCGGACAGCTCAGCAGCCACCTCTGCCTCCATCCTCCACCCAAGCAAAGGAAGCTGTTGTGACACCAAACCCAAACTTGCCACGCTGTGACCTGCTGCAAATCATCTCACCAGCACCGTTCCTGCCAGTGCTGCTTCAGAGCCAGGCTGATGGGGCTGTCAGCAAGGCTTCCTCTTTACTCTGAGCAGTCACTTAATGAGCCAGCACGCTGCACATTTAATTAAACTGTGCTTTTCATATTTGTCATTCTTGAGGCTTGGGAAACCGAGCAGAGCTGGAAAGTGCCGATGTGACACCTGTGGATACAGAGGTGTCACCTGACACAGGAGCAGCCCAAAAATGCTTTGCAAATGGGAAAGGGGATCTGAAGCATCCCCTGTCCCATCCCATGCTGACAGTTCCTGCAGCTACACCGCAATGCGTTGGGTATGCACGAGCACAAGGCTTGGCAGAAAGCACCATCAGGGCAGTGGGGATTGCCTCATCCCATTTCCTCAAAGCCAGGTATGAAAAGAGAAAGATGTTGAAAAGGAAGAAAAGCAATGTGACAGCAGCACTTCTGGATGGAAAACAGAAAAGCGAGTTGCTGCAGAGGAATTCTGAGGTAAGCCAGTCTTGGATGAAATCCTGCAAGAAACGTTCCTATTTTGATGAGGAGGACGTGCAAGGTGGGAAGCTGTTATGCTTCTATCACACCCAGGCTCTGGAGCGCTCAGTCTGGGGTGGGAGGGCACGAAGCAGCAATTCCCACAGCCCCCGTGGTGCTGGGACTCTGCTTTTCTCCCCCAGCCCTGCTGCAGCCCACGATGGCTTCCTGCAAAAACCACTGTGACACCAAAGGTGAGGAAAGAACAGGTCGAAAATGCATTTGGTTTGTGTGTGAGAAGCAAGACTGGGAAAAAAAAGATTTATTCCAGACATTATAAGGCATTTCGAGCCCCCTTCCCCATCCTCCATCCATTTAGCAGCAATCAGGCATTTTCCTTCCCAGTTTATCCTTTGACAAAACGAGCTGCGCTGCTCAGAAAGTCAGATTGCTTTCTTTGCCTCCCCCTCAGAGCTTGAAATTGCAAGCTGGTGGGGGGAGACCTGCTGCCTGCCCAGGTAAAGGAGCAACCCCCATTTGGGTGCCCAGCTCTGCAGCCCTGCACTGAGATTGCGACAGCCCACAGAGCAGCGAGGAACAAATAAATAAATAAAAGCACCGAAGATTGCATCCATTTATTTCCCTTCAACCTTCCCCAACAGCTGTTGGTTATTTACCATTATCTCTCCTTACAGTGCTGGCATTAGAGCCGGGCTCCCCTGCACTCGTTGTTTCCAAGCAGTGCAGCACACTTGCTGCAAAACCCTGCAGCCCCAGGTCGACGCAAGAGGGAAAGCAGACAGGGAAGAAGGGAGCCGTGCTCAGCACTCAGAGGGATGGATGAGTCCTTCTGACCCCCACCTCCCACCTCTCTGCAGCTGCTTGGAGATGCTTAGCACTAACATCACTCCTCTGCTGCATGCTGGATAGGGATGAGCACATGCCATTTGGGTAACGGGTGCTGCAGGATGCTTCAGCCAGCTCATCTGTTTTATTTGCCCAAGACAGCATTTGTTTGGTCACGGTAGGAGTGGGCACACACAGCAGCTTCTGTTTTATAAGAATTTATTGCCCCTAAGGAAGAGCTTTAACTAGTTTGCACCATCAACCATGGATGAAGGAGCACTGGAAGCAATTCGCTGCACTGCGCTTCACGACTAATCTACGGCTTCCTAGTTAACCTTCATTGCAGGGCAACGCGCCTCGCTGTTAACCCTCAGCTCCTGGAGACAGCTGGGATGTTTCCCAACCCTCTCCCACAAAAACATGCTGAGAAGTGGTGAGAAGTGAGAGAACATTGGATGGGTCCCACAACAAGAACGTGCCCATTGCTCATGCCCGCCTATGCCAAAGGAAGGCGGTGCTCTTCAGCACAAATCCATCAGGCTGGGAGCAGCACTCATCCCCCCAGAGCTACAAGCTCAGGTGCTGCGAAAGCAAATCCAACCCAGTGAAGTGGGGGGATCAAAGGTGAGGGACTGTTCTTCAGACCTGCCTCGCCCTGGGCTCCTCTCAAGAAACTCCTGGCTTCTTTCCCCAAACTAGCTCCCACATCAGCCGGTGATGCTCTGTGCTCTGCCGCCCTTCCGACTCATCCCCATCACACAGAGGGCACTGTGGGCATCTTTCCAGCACGGATCAGCTTTCTAAAGGCAGGCAGCCAGCACCCCTGGTTGTCCATTCCCCACAGAGGCTGGGCCCTGCAGCCATTCCTGAACATCTCTGCCTGTCCCTTAGCCCCGCAGCCCCCCCTCCCTGCACAGCCTCCCCTTAAAGCATGCAGATTATGTCAGCCCATAAGCCCGTGCTTACTCTGTGGCTCAGAGTAAGTTGCTGCAATGATTCATTACCCTCCTTTCAAAAATTGGGTTCCCTCCTCTACCCTAAATGAGTCCAGCTTCCAACGCAGGATCCCAGTGCCGGATTAAAGACCTGCCCATTTCCAACAACCTCCTCCCCACAAATAAACACACGGCCCTCTGGAGCTGCACGCAGCCCCTCTGCACACATCCTGATGATGCACAAACACTCACTGCTCTTCACATACACCCAGGGATGCTTCTTGACCAAAGGAGTTAATATTTGTATTGAAAGAGCAACACAGGCTGAGAGAGAGGAAAAATAAAGAAAGAAGAGATTCTTGTTGTATAGATGAAGGAACTGAAGCACGAAGATGAAGTGATTTGCCTAAGGTCATGCAGAGTTTGAGGAGCTGTTTGTGCCTATCCATGCCAATAGTCATTTAGTAACAGGAGTATCAATAGATGGCAATGAAGAACACGGTTCAGCTCCTGGATCTCGCTGTCTGATGATACTCCAAGCAGCAATCCAGCCCTCATTTCCCTGACAACAGGACCTCACTGCGCTGGGACTGGAGGCTGCTGACGGTGCTTCCTATCGCACGAAAAGGAGCAAAAAAACTGGGAGCCGTGCTGCCCAACGGTGCCAAAACCTGAGCACCCAGAGCAAGGGGAGGGACGGCTCCTCCAGCCCAGCCCTGCAGCCCAAACCTCCCCACTGCCTGGCCATGCGCAGCGACGACGATCTGGGCGCTCGCTCCTAATGGGTTTGCTGCAAATCCCCACACGCTCCTTGCTGCGCCCCATGCTTGGCTGCACACTGAAGACAGGGCTACCTTTGCATACCAAAAGCATTTGAAAATCAGCTTCTGATTCTCCCCTTGCTCTTCAAAATGGAGATAATCCTATTTCCCTCGCCGTGCTTGCAGAGCTCGGCGCATGACTATTTATGAAGTGCTGTAAAGGCGTTTCTCGAAGTTCTCCCGCCGCCCTCCCTCACCATCGTGCCTCGCTCTGCCATCTCCCCGCTGACATGGGGAGCACTGCAAAGCTTTTCCTTCTCCCACCCAACACCTGGCTCCCTCCCAGGGCTCCCGGTGGCCAGCGGTGACGGCAGCTCCTCCAGCTAGGTGCTGAGCCAGCAGCATCACGGCCAGCTCTCAGCGGGAGACTTCCGACAGCCTTGGAGATGAGCACATCCATCCTAAGTGATTTTCTGCATGCTGCCAAGTACCCATGGCCAATGCAGTTCTCTTCACTTCCCTCACCACAGTCCCACTTCATTCTTCTAAGCTGCTGATTAGGCAGTCAGCAGAGATGAAGAGAGATCACAAGGAGCGGCAGTGCCTTGCTTACCGCTCTGACACAAGGAGAACATTTGCTAAACAGCTAAAACCAAAATGGTCCAGTGCCCAACACATCAAAATTGCACTCTAAATAACTTTGAGCTGGTTTTTTTTTTTCCTCCCTCCCCCTCTTTTTTTTTTTTTTCTCTCCTGACATCAAGAACTGAATTGAGATGCAGGTGATTTCATTTTCATAAACTATCGCTTTCCATCAAATCTATCTAATCCATTTCTATATAAAATCCCTTAAGCAGAAGATCTCGCTCCCACTCTGCCTTCCCCAGCTGTGTAAGCCTCGCAGAGCTAGCAGAAATACCAGGCGTGGGTGGCACTACAAGTTCCCAGCTCTCTCTAGATGTGAATATCACTGAGCTTACATGTCCTCTCCATTCCATCTAAAACATATGGCTTTAACGTCTCACCAGTCACTTCCCATCAAGATCAAAGTTTAAATATATCTGAAGCCCAGGACAGAACAGGAGGTGCTGCACGGGAGGCTGGGCCAAGGGACCCAGCAGGGCGCAGCTGGGGAGGAGATGCTCCACATCTGGAGGAGATGGAGATGGAGGGAGGAGCTGGGAGATGGTTTAAGACAACTGCTCAGCCCACAGTGCTGTGGTTTGTGGGGAAGGGCCCTGGGAGCATTCCTCAGGTGCTGATGTGAGCAGTGGTTCCCTGGCAGGGAGAAGCAGAAGCTTGCAGTAGTGCCAAAAAAAGAGGAACAACAAAGACGATGAAGCATCAGAAAGGGACAGCTCATCCTGCACAGACGCCTGCAAGGTGCCACTAGGAAACTCAGCTGGGCTGCCATCCCGCTGCCTCCCATGAGCCTTCTCTCACCCCTTCTCTCTCCTCCTGTCAGAAATCTGTACATCACTGAATGTCTGTGAAATTACAGAAAAAGCAGAGATGGGAAACAAGGCGGTGTCATCATCCATCTGTGGGCTTCTCTCCCAGGATGGCAGAGGTACTGCAGCACGGAGGAGTAGCTGTGGAGCTGCAGGTGCTGATATCCCATTTTACAGAAGGGGACAGCAAGGCACAATGACGTGAGCAAGATGGGGTCAGAACCAGAATAAGACCACACTGGAATTCCTCCATGAACAAACCCCACTCACTGCCCCTCTCTGCAGGCACTGGGCAAGACCCCAAAGCTTCTGACATCCAACCCCAGCAGCACACCACGCTGATGCAAGCACCATCCCCCAGCTCTGCACCCCAGCTACAGCCTCACCAACCACACAGACCAGCAGGGCACACGAGGTCCCCCAGCCCTGCCTTGAGTTTCACGCTGCCTTTTCTCCAGACCCACTTTGCTCCAGTCCAACCCTACCATCAGGGGACTTGGCCTGCTGGGCAAACAAGCTGGCAACAAGCTGGGGAAAGAGCAGAAGAAGGAACAGAGAGACATTTCTATTATTAAAGCATCGTCCAAATTTACTTATCAAGACCGCACACAAAGGTGTTGGCCGCAGGTTGATCGCAGTTCATGGCAAGTGTTCCTGAAAGCCGCTGGGAGCTGGAGGGTTCCTCAAGGAATCTTAATTGGTTTCCTCTTGAAAAAAAACCTCAAATGCATAAATTAAAGCAAGGCAATAAACTCCTGGCTGCTTTTTGTTATTAATAACATTATCGAAGCAAGGAAACACAGCAGAACAACTTGGTGCAGATCTTCTCACTGGAGGAGGAGCAGCCAGGAGTTGGTACAGAACAAAGCACACCTTGCTCCTTCTACTCATCCCCCTCCCCCCCAAAAAAAATCATCCTAGATCATTTATATTTTAATTAACGTGAACACAATGCAACTCTAAGCCAGTTTGCTCACCCAGCACTGCCTCTGCTCGGTTGGGGAACCCAAGCACAGCCCCACACCACGCAGCACGTGGAGTGCTGTGGGATCGTGCTCACAATTCATCCCTAACCACTGCACACTGATGTCCATTAGAAGGGAGAGAACAGGTGATAATGAGATGAAGTGTGAGGATGGGGGTAAAATGAATAAAAGCAACAGTGTGAACAGCACATGAGAGGCAAATGAAATAATTACTCTGCTCACCATTGTTACAACAACGCAATAAATTTAATGTAATTCCTAAAGGCCAATCAGTTTCCTTTCTTACTTGCTGTTTCTCTTTCTTTCTTATTTTTTTTTTTTAAGTTCCTTTTTACAGTTTCAGAATTATGCTTTAATTAGCATAACATTTAAATTAGCGAATGGAATCTTAATTAGCTGAGGAAATAGACTTTTGTTGGAGTGGTTGCTAAAACAAATAAATCCTCTTCCTCTTTCAAGAGCCATTTGCTTATGGCACATTTAATAGCCTAGTGTACCATAAACAATTTGAGACAAGGATAAGTAATTAAATTAGAAAACATGCCGGCAGAAGTACCCCAGCCTGGCCTTGTCTGAGCTACAAGAGGCTCATGCAAACCTTCCCCCACTGGGGGAAAGCATCCATTTGGGCTCTGCTCAATTAGCACTGCAGAACTTGGGTTGCCCCCGTGTTGCCTTTCCAGCATTGGACCCCGAGGGCTCAGATCCCAGACTTGATGTATTTAGGCTTGATGCAGAGCTCTCATGGGAAACCAGGGCTGCAGAAACTGTGGCTGAAGGGGAATAAACCAGAAACAGTGCTTTCTATTGCAGAAGGACCCCGATGGTGAGGAAGGTTTGGATGATGAAGGCCTAAACGCATTGAAAAGAGTGGGGCAGGAGCCACAGGTTGCAAAGCCAAGACAAACTGCTAGCAGAAAGATTTCCAGCTGCTGCACTCAAGGAACAGCAGCCAGGACAAAAGAGTCAGGAACCACATTAGAATCACAGCATCACTAAGGTGACAAAGACCAATAAGACTATCAAGTCCAACCCCAACCCAACACTACCATGCCCACTAACTTTTCCTAGCTCAAACCTACTCCTGCTCCTGGCTTTTTCCCTCTGTCCTGGCTAGGATGCATCTCTCCCAGCATCACCCCACAAATTGGGCTGCTGGCCTCAGTGTTGCAGCATAGGGAGCAGCACCAGGGATGTGATCTTCCACATTTTGCAAAATTCCTACAAGCTCCCTGTCACCAACAGGACAAGAGATGCACTGCAGCACAAGTAACAGCACTGGTTTCCAGCCTAATGAGATGAATGTGTTCACACAAAAAAAAAAAAACAAGGGGAGAGATTCTTCAGCAGGGTCTGTTGGGATAGGACAGGGGGAAATGGTTTCAGACTAGAAGAGGAGAGATGTAGATTGGATATAAGGAAGGAGGTTTTTACAATAAAGGTAGTGAGCACTGGAATAGGTTGCCCAGAGAGGTGATGGATGCCCCATCCCTGCACGCACCCAGGGTCAGACTGCATGGGGCTCTGAGCATCAGGTGGAGCTGTGGGTGTCCCTGTTCAATGCAGGAGTTCGACCAGAAGGCCTTTAAGGTCCCTCCCAACTCAAACCATTCTACAGGAAGGTGTCAGAGAGACCAAGAAGCCCTTCAATCTCAGGGGAAGCACCAGTACTCTTTAGCCGAGGCTGCAGAAGCTTTTGCTTCTCTCTATGCCAGGAATCACCCTGCAAATCACAGCATGGCTCTATAGGATCAGATTCCTGGTCACCCCACTCCTCCTGCCACATTCTTGTGACCTCTTTGCTGCTACCTTGCTTTGATACTTCTGGATGAACGCCTCCAGCGCGATGCTGCTGGCCTGCTGCTGAGCTGCCACCACTGAAGAAAGCACTGCTGCAACACTGAGGATTGAAGAACCGAAGTGGAGAGGTAAGAAGCAGCAAGACATAGGGGGAAAATTCCAGACTGGAAGACCTCTGTGCCTAAAGCACCTCATAGCTAACAAAGCAAAGCATATGCATGGCCCTGCGTATGGGAGGGCATCTCCACAGCATCCCTCTCCCACCCCAATTTTCAGCCTGACGCAGGCAGACTGAGAGCTTCCAGCAGCAGGTTGCTCCATCCTGCTCTGGCCAGGCAACTGCAGAGAGCAATAAAAGTTTAATGGCTCCCAGCGGGTCGATTCAGAAAGAATGAAAACGCTATAAATCCAGCATAGTGCTTATGTGGAGCTTAAAAACAAACTGCTCCAATCACACTTAGCGAAGCCATCCAGTCTTCACAGAAGACGGGGATGAAAAGGAAGGATTTAACCTTAGCCATGCCTTGGGCAGCGTTTGGGTTAGGTAGAAAAATGAAGTTTGGGATCACTGCAAAGATCTTCTTGGCTTTGCATTTGCACAGCAGGATGTAAACCTGTGGATGTGCAGCTCCCATGCTAAAGCCCACACCTGAAGGGATCACCAGGAATACCCAAACAGGCACGATGTGTGAAACGTGGAAAACTGCCTCAGATCAGACAAAAGCTGCTCATAAAGCCAAAGAAAAGGGTGAAACCAAAGGTCTGGCTCTCCAGAGATGCACCCGTGCCCTGTAGTGGCAGAGCCCAGCCCCATTCACACAGCATCAGGGCACTTCCCAGACCAATTAGCAGTAAAGAGGAGACCCTATTAAATGATTTGCTACACGGAGTTTTCCAAATGCAAACCCATGCCGTGCTCACTGCCTCATTTCTCCTCTTGGTGCATGATAATAGAGGAGGATTTTCAGTAACAGCCTCTTTCAAGGAAGATGGTCTATTATAGGTCTAACTCAATCCTGGATGCTGCTCTCTCTCTCCATATTATCTCTCTTTCTTCCCTGCTTCGCTACACAGCTGCAGACTATGGCAGCAGCTTCCTGGGAGGAAGAAAGAAGCAAACCTACGTGTGTAATAACCATCTCTCACTGCACTGCTGCCTTCAGAGCTGTGCCTCTCCGAATGAGGCAGAGGTGCACCGCAGATCTATCCATCTTGTGTCCACTCGCTCTTTTGTGCTAATAAAGCAGGGAATGTAGGTGGTTACAAATAACAATTAGCCTCTGCTCTCTGGAGGGGGGAAAAAGTCATTCAGCAGAAAGGAGCCAAAAAAACAGCTTCTTCCACCCCGCATTGGTTTCTCCTCCTCCAAAAGCAGTGGCAATGCCATCCCCTGGGCTTTTGGTTTCTTGCTGCTCTGCCCTCAGCATTAAAAGCCCTCAGGTAGCAAGAGAAAGGCAAACCACCTCATGCGGGAAGAGAGCCTGACCCAACAGCAGGGTGTCTGCAGATCGTCGGGAAGCTTGGAGATCCCACGTTGGGTTGCACAACCCACTACAGACGCTGAGCTGATCAAATCCTTCACTACAAGGAAGTTTTAGCAAGGAATTCAGGCTCTTCCCCTGTTGAAAATTGCCCATAATCAAATCTCTGTATGCATCCATCATCAACACTCATAGCAGAGCCCCAGTAAGCCATCCCACGCAGCCAGCTCCTACAGGTGTCTGCTCTGCACGGAGGGGAGGAATGATGGGCTAACTCCAGTGATCTGTTTCCAGTCTCAGAGTGGATGTCTCTTGGAACCAGGACACCCAGATTCTGGCCAGGTTGTCCCCCAGCATCAAACCCCCACTGCTCCTCTTTGGGGATTCCAGTACCCCCAAAACAATACTACTTCATACGTCAGAGAAAATCCTGTTTGATATTCTGACCTACAACTGAAAGCGAAGTGAACCAGTGTGGCTGGAGGGCTGCAAGGGCACCAACATCCCCTCTGTGCCACCCCACCTGGTCTGCTCCTCCCAGACCCCAAGGAGGACGCAAGATCATCTCCAGTCCAAACCCAAAGGTGATTTCTTCTGCCCTGACTTGCAACACACCACACCTTCACCCGCATACATTGCATTGAACCAGCTCAGCCACTTCTTTATTTATTAAATTGCAGCCCTCTGGTATCCAGACATACAAAAAATAAAAAAATAATAAAAAAAAAGAGGCCCGGCTTCGTCCTCCAAGCCATTACCTCAGCAATATTTATAGCTTTCCAAGAACAAACAAACCTATCACACTGAAGCCTGAGCCTTAATGGCACAGCCTCGGGATAGATGACTTTGGGGAAATCACTGCGGCAAGCGCTGAATGATGATGGATGGGGGAGGAAAGGGGGGAAAAGGAGAGCAAAAACAGCAGTCTGCAGAAACAGGGGGACAATTTGCCAGCTTGAGTAGAGTCACACCTCCTTGCTCCAGTGACAAATTTGCTCCATTAGGCCTATAAACCACACTTTGCCACCGCTGCACTGCAAAGCACAGGCTCGTGCTTCGTAATGGGCCTCCAAAGGCGAATGCGTGCCCCAAACGCTTTCCTAAATGCCTCATCACTTTGTTCCAACCGCCTGTGAGAAACGCCCGACTGCTGCAAACCTGAGCCCGCGCCTCTGCACCCCTTCCACCCGCTGCAGCACTCCGTAACAACCTGCTGGTGACGTCCCAGGCACGTATCAAAGTGTGAGCTGCATGCTTTGATACGGCGAGAGAAAAGGCTGAAGGCACCTGGAGGGGTGTTTTCAATCCTGTGATGCCATGATTTCAGGAGATGCAAAGAGAGGGACTGCAACAGCCAGCACAGAATGGGCAGGAACAGAACCCCAGTCCCATCCCTCTCACCGACCACCTGCTTCCAACAAGTGATTTCTCCCCTTATGCCCAATTTTCCCACGTGGATGGTAAGGATTAAGGAGACTTGCAGTCCAGTGATAGAGAGACATTATGGGAAGGGGAAAACGCAGCGCTCGGACACAAACTCTGACATCCTATCTTAATCCTCAGCCTCAACAGGAGTGCTACCTTGGGATCTCACCCCGTGTTATTAAAGCACTCCAGATGGTTTTGATGGGGAAGAGGCATTCATTTCGATACCCCAGACACCAAGCTGACATCTCAGCAGCCGCAGGAACATCACAGAGAAAATCAGCTCCCCACCAGCGTGTTTGTGCAGCAAGGGGGAACTCAGGAACTGAAGCAGAAAATCCTCCACGACTGCTCCAGACTAATAATTGCCCAAACAACGGGTGGTAGCAAGAAAGAAAAAAACTGATGCCTGGCTCTGAAACCCCAACCACCCCTCTCCTCACCCAAACAGCACTGTGCCTTTCCCACACTGAAAAGGAATGCAGCAATAAATGTGATGCAGGACAGCTCGCAGAGCACCCCTCTCCCCCAAGTTGGCTCCTCTGCACCCAGCCTGGCTTTGCTCTGCAGCACAGCTATGTGCAGGCACTTCTGCTCTCTGCTGCTTGTGGATGCTCTGGAGTGAGAGAAGTTGTCTGAACAGCCTTGAGTAGAAAGCCATGCTACCTACTCATCTGACCAAAATGCCTTTGCACTGATCAGAGCAAGGCAAGAAAAGCAGAACTTGCAGCCAAATGCTGCAGGATGCTCCCTCCGAGCCAAGGGAGGCAGCGTGCTGTGCCAGGAGTGCTGCAGCCCAACTTGGATGGGAACAAGGGGCTGCCGCCTCCATAGGCTTGGTGGCCCTGGTGGCGTTGCATCAGGGGTCAGCACGCAAATAAGGCTACAGTGCAGGAGTACAGGACACAGGGAAAACTCCCAGCCCTAACACAAACCCCTTCTCACCCAGCAACCAGGGCAAGGAGCGTGTAATGCAGCAAGGATGCTCCCGGTGAAGCTGCCAGGACCAGAGGTGGGTGCAGAGCTCCCACTCAACCTCACCTACAGGCACCGTTTTGCAGAGAGCACTGTGCGTGCGCAAAGCCAAATTCACCCGCAGCCGCTCTGAGGTGAGCTGGTGAGCGTGCTGCACCAAGGGGCTGCACCGAAGGAAAGGAGCAGGGCCCAAACAAAGGGATGAAGCAGGGCGAGGGGAGCGGGCAGACTGCAGGAACGCGTGGTCACGGCTGCTTCCCTTCAATCACCGCTCGGCTGCGAGCAACATCGAGGAGATCACTGCAGCCTTTTTAAAGAGCAATATCATCTCCTGTTATTATCATACAGAGCGGCGCGCGGAGAGGTTTGGCACAGCGGGAGAGTTATGAGGAGTTTGGCTGCTCTGCAAAGTGCAGGCTGGGGCTGCTGGAGCCCGGCTCACCGCACCGCCCTCGATGCACCCATGCATGTTATTGCTGCCCAGCACGCGTGCAGCCCCGTGCACCACGGCCAGCCGCCCCTGCAAGCCAGGGAACATTTTGCCATAGGTGAAGCTAATGAGGCAGATCATCAGCTGATGTTGCTTGGCAAAACGCTGCGAGCTTTCGCTAATTTACACCACCAGAGAGTCCTACCCCAGACATTAATTATCATTCATTCTCAGGCACGCTTGATGACTTTGGGTTCCTTTCCTCCCCAAGCTGGATGCTTTCCCCATCCACATCAGTGAGGCTGGAGCTGGTCCCTCCTGCCAGCTGCTGCCAGCACAGATGATGGCCCAAACTCCACAAAGGGAGAAAAAATAAGAACCAAAGCTGGCAGAACAGTGCCAGAGCTGGTGCCTCTTTTGCACAGGAGACGAACAAGGACTCGTTAGGGGATTGCTAATGGGGAACAGATAAACACTTTGCTAGCTGTGAAACTCTGGGTTAGATGGGCCAGGGAGGCACGAGCATCACATTAAATGGCACATGCAAGGTAGAAGGGTGAAATGAAGCTCACCTCCAGCCAAGACCCTCTGCTAAAGCCAAATCTTCCCAAGGTGACCACCTCCTTCTCATCCACTTGTTTTTTCTGCCATACTGACAGCCAACAGAAATAATGCTAACTCTGTGCCTTCCCAACTACAACAACACAAGTAACAATGCCAGTAGAAAGATTTTGCCCTTGTTCTAGAAGGCAGTTCCCTCCTTGAGAAGGGGCCGAGAGTCCTCATCCCTAGAGGTGTTCCAGAGCCGTGGGGTTGAGGCAGAGGCACGCCATCAGTGGGCATGGTGGGATGGGTTGGGCTTGGGGATCTGAAAGCTCATTTCCAACCTGAATCAAACACACAGCTCTAATCATCCCAGTCCATGGGATAGGAACCATCCCACCATCTGGCACAAAGAAACCCAAACCCTAATTTTTTGGAGCCTTCTACCTCCTACTGCAGCCCAAATTAACACTGTTAAAGATGCTCGCACTCCTCTGCAGCGTACAAGAGCATCTCCTCCTTGAAGGGCAAGGGTACGAAGATGCAGGCAGGAGGACAATACCACTTAAAACTCTGCTGCTTCTGCAACAGCCAAGCCCACGTCTGAGCTGGTGCGAGAGAACAGCTCAACAGATGATAAGGAAAATAGAACACCAGGCAAATTTAGTTACACTGGATTATGGGAGACCAACGCTCCCCAGGTTCTCCACAGAAGAAGTATATGCAGGAGTCTGCTGTGAGCTGTTCCAATGAGAGGCAATAATTGAATTTGTTTTCATTTAATTTGAAGGGCCTTTAATTAAAAGCCAAGCCTGTGTGTGCGGAGAGATAAAGCTGAGCACGTGGAGTCTGGGGGTAATTTGGGTGCTGAATGCAATAATTAATTGTAAACGTGGAGGTCAGGAGACTGGCTCTATCTCCCTGCAATCAGCACGCTGCGCTGGCCATCCAAACGGAATGGGCTCGCGAGCGCCGGAAACGCTTAAGTGATTTTTGAAGCCTTAATAGCAATTATAGAGCAGCGTGGAGGTTAATTTGCAGAGTTCATTAATCAGAGAAATAAACACGTCAGCGATCACCACGGAGAAGGGAAACGCAGGAGCCTGACTTGGAGATGGAGAAGGCTGACCCTGGCTTGGGATGCCAAGCAGGGCGCTGGCAGCAGCTGTTTGCAGTTCACCACTCTGAGCAAACCACAGCTTTCTAGCTCTGAGCCACTGGCTCTAAGCCCCTCAGCCACTAACCCTAGGGCTCAGCATGCTAAATATCCTCCAACAACATGAGGCGTTAGCTGGATATCAGCAGCACACTGTTCCTGGGCTGCCATCCTCCCATTGCCTGGCAGCCACAGCCTCCAACCGTGAGGTTGCCACCATCAGCAGATCTCCCCCTGTCACAGGAGTCCTCAAGCCCACTTGTAAGGATACAGTACACAAAGTGTCTCAGGAAGGAGAATATTTACAAATGAAGAAAATGGCTTGAAATCTCTTTCAATTCAATCAACGCAGTGGCCATGGAGCTTCTCGGCCATAGAATGACTAAGGTTGCAAAAGATCACTAAGCTCTAATCCAACCAACCCATCATCACCATGCCCACTACACCACGTCCCTCTCCTCGTGCATGGGGAGAAGGAGATGGTGGTGATGATTGACGCTTGCATTTGATGATCTTAGTGATCTTTTCCACTTTCATTCTTTCTTCCCACGCATGGGCAGAAAGGGCAGTGCTGGAAACCCCACCAGCAGCATCCCAGGAGGGTGTCAGGACTGACAGCAGGACAGGAAGGGGCTGAGCTGAGGGCTATCAATGTCATCTTCCTGTAGTTCAGACAAAATACAGTTCTGCACCAGGTGGAAAAAAAACACGCTTCTACAACAAGCATCCTGCACCATCGTTTCTGATGGTAGCAGCATTTGCAATGCAAAAATCTGCCTCCTGCTACTCACTCTTGGCAACTTGAAAAAAACAATCACTACAATTTATTTGATCTGAAGTGGAGGCACTAGCAAACCTGCTATGAAGGGAACGCTGGCAGGATGAGGATGGAGGTCTCCAATTCATACATTCCTCAGGCGTTCCCTTTGAACTTAAGGAAAGGTGACAGAATGGGGTAAGATGTGGGGAGGGGGGGGTTCTGTGGAGCTGGGCAGCCCCTTCCCTCCCTCACTGCCTGCTCCTGTACCTGCTGCTTAGAGAGAGCAGGATGGGAGCAGGATGCACACACATGGGAAGGCATCTGAAGGAGCGGAGCACTAATAGCTGCTTCTCAGGCTGGTAATTGCTCCCTGGAGAAAGGCTGTACATTGCACAGATTCCTTCCCTCCTTCCTTCCCCACAGTCTATTTCAGGATTTGGTTTCTGGCTCTTTTTAAAGCCTTGGATGTACCTGCATAGAAGATCTGCAAGGCAATGAGCAGAAGAGGCCAAGCTCAGCACAGCCAGGTCTCTTCTTGTTTTATGTTTAGTTGGTTGGTTTGGGTTTTGTTGTTTTTTTCATTCCCAGTGCAATAAACATCAGCTACAGCAGTGCAATTCATCCAGCATATAATTCTTTGAGCTATTCCCTCCTGTCACTGCAAGCACTGTTGTCTCTTGGACTTCCATGTAGGAAATGAGTTTAAGAAACCTCAGCACAGGTCAAGGTTTTATCTTTATGGCAGCAGATGCGTTCTCCAGAACACTGGAGAGCATCCACGATGTTGAGCAGGGGGAAGAGCTGGGCTCAGTGCTTGGGACAGAATCACCCCGTGTATAGGCTGGAAGGGATGGAAAGGAGGA
This sequence comes from Tetrao urogallus, assembly GCF_951394365.1. NCBI lineage: Eukaryota > Metazoa > Chordata > Aves > Galliformes > Phasianidae > Tetrao > Tetrao urogallus. The sequence goes on along the minus strand of NC_136835.1, from coordinate 4,308,060 downwards.
TAGAAAGCATGGCCAGGAGGAAGCTGTCACACCTCTCTGTCACCAGGAAGAAATCACTGCAGGAAGGTTTCTTCCCTCCCAAACAGCAGCACCAAGGCTGGACAAACTGCTCTCCTCCACTGACTCCAAGTCTGGGGACTTGACCGGGATCAGTGCTAACTTTTCTGCCTGCTAGAACAGTGCTTAATTAAACATTTTAATTAAAACCTACAAGAGTGATTGCTCTTGTCATCCTGTGGAGGAAAGGCTAATCAAGTCCCTTTTATCCATACCGACACGCAGCCCAAGGACGTGATGCTGGGCAGCAGGCAGAGCAACCTAACACTGCATGGGATGGGAACGGGATGCTGCCCTGCACCAGGGTGGGAATGCTGCAAGAAGAGCCCAACGTGGGTGCAAAATCTGCACACAGGAGAAGGTTTGGGAGTGGAGGTGAGAAGATGCAAACCTGCACAAGAGAGAGCAGCTCAGAGTCTTTGCCTGCAGCATTTGCATCTGATGCAGCAGAGAAAAAGCAGGAGCCAGCAAAGGAAACCTGGAGTCTCAGCAACCAGCAATGAGATAGATCACCACCCTGCGCTGGGACGGATAGGTACACAGACAGATATGGAGGAGCCATGGCTTTCCTCAGACCTTAAGGGTTGGGATTACTGGAAAAAGACTCAGCAGTACCCCCAAGAACCACAGAATCACTAAGGCTGGGAAGACCACTAACATCACAGAACGGCCTGGGTTGAAAAGGACCACAACACTCATCCAGCTCCAACCCCCTGCTGTGTGCAGGTCACCAACCAGCAGCCCAGGCTGCCCAGAGCCACATCCAGCCTGGCCTTGAATGCCTGCAGGGATGGGGATCCACAGCCTCTGTGCAACCTGTTCCAGTGCCTCACCACCCTCTGGGTGATCACCCAGTCCAACCATCAGCCCATCCCCACCCCAAAGCAAAGCTCTCCGCGCTCGCCCTGATTGGGAACGAAATGTTTGAGCACCATTTCACAAAGTTTCCTCCCCCGGCGCCCGTCAAGAACAAACAAAGTATTTGTTGTTGGGGGGAGTAAAAAATTCATCAAACTAAAATCAAACCAAACCAGAAGCGGGAAGGCACGCATCTACATTTGAGTAAGCAGGGAGAGAACGCGCTCCGAAACTTTTTGATCAGAGCGCAGAGTCTCAAATCCTGACAGAGAAAATGTATTCATAATTTATTAAAAAAATAATTTATAATTTATTTTTAAAATTCACCAGGCTCCTTTTTTTTTTTTTTTTTTTTTTTTTTTTCCCCCCCTCTCCTTTTTCTCCCTTTTATTTTTTCCTGCCATTTCCAAGGATAGCGAACAACCCAACCATCCTGCACAAGGTCCCTCATCCCCACTGCCCCCCGGTGCAGCCCCTGCTTTATATGCCCACCTCTGCCACATAGAAAGCAACCAGGCCACAGCACTGCAGCCCCGAATCCTCCCCAGTTCACTCTCCATCCAGGCAGATTATGAGGTTTACTGCTGCTTCTCCATTATCCTAAATAAAGCAGCCTTTCAAAATTGCTTCAGACGTATTAGATCATGTACTCTTTACACTTCCAGAGACACTGGTTATAATATCTTTTTAACAACGCTGGGCAGAATCTATTTTCTTCTTCCACTGAGCTGAAAAATACTGTTTTCTCAAGGAAGGAGAAAAAGGAGGAGGAAAAAAAAAAAAGCTATTGATTTTGTTTAGGGTCAGAATAAAATATCATTGGAGTGGGTGTTGAAATCCTCAGCCACGAATTATTTCCAAAGTGACAGTTTGGGCTGCGGAGATTTGTCTTGTGAAATAAAACAAAACAAATGAAACACCGTGTTCTTTATCTATAGGTACACGCTCAGGGTTCCCACTGGTTCCAGCTGGTTCCTGCAGGCTGTGTTTTCCATTCTGATCTATTTTCCCCTCGTTCCCATCCCTGGAAGCATGGCAGAACCAAACTCTGCTGTCCACCCATGATTCAGAGCCATTCCAGTTGGCACAGACCCCCAGCCCAACACCACTGACCACATCCCTGAGTGTCCCATCCCTCTGGCCAGGACAGCCCCTTTCCTACTGCTTTTGAATGCAAAATACAGTGAGGAGCTCCCCAACCCACAGCCTTCAGCAAGCGCTCACTTTCCCAAAGAGTCAGAAAATTAACTCCCATTTATATGCACGAGCCGCTTCCCTCTAATCTACACACCTATCTCTGCTCTTCTGCTGGTACAAGCGAAGAATATTTGCTTTAAATGCAATAATTTCTTTATAAATAAAGAACAGGCAACACTTCTGAAAAGGAAACCAGATGTCTTCCTCCCCTTTTCTGTGGTTTCTGCTCCTCAGCACTGTGTGCCCGAGATAGAAGCGTGCCACTGCAATGAGGAGATCCGCAGGCCCCTGCCTTCCTCTCTCCTTTTTATTTTATTTATTTAGATTTATGCAAACTCCTAAAGAGGTCACCTACCCGTATGCTCTCTATGCCCTTGACATAACTTTAAAATGCATCATAAAAATGTCCTGGGCGCAGCAGTATAATTTAATACCACACGCCACCAGGAAGGCACATAACTGAAAAAGCCTAAACCTTCCCCAGGCATATCCCTGCACATATATATATATATTACATATATATATACACACACGTTTTAGCTTCCATCAGCTCTTTCTTTTCCCATCACCTTCTGTTCAGGAAATCTCAGCCCTCTCATTTCTGCTGCTCAGCTCCTCCCAGCCCCTCCATCCCCTCCACCAGTGGCTCCAGGGATGCACCATCCAGGAGCTGCTCCTGCCCATCCTCAAGGCCATCAGCCATCCCTGCCATCCCTGCTATGGTATCAGGGACTCCTGCCCTTCTCCATGCACCTGAGCACCGAGCCATGGATAGCTCTGAAAGCTCTTGGCTTCACAGAGCCTATATCATACAATCAGAGAACAGATTATTTTGGAGGGGACCTTAAAGCCCATCCAGTCCCAATCCCTCTGCCCTGGGTTGGTTGCTCCCCATCAAATCAGGCTGCCCAGGGCTCCATCCAACATGGTTTTGGACATCTTCAAGGACAGGGTATCTACAGCTCCTTTGGTCAATCTGTTCCAGTGTCTCACCACTCCCCGAATAAAGAATTTCTTCCTAATATCTAACCAAAATTTCCCTTCTTTTAGTTTAAAACTCTTCCTTCTTGTGCTATCACTACTAGATCACATAAGAAGTCAGTCACCTTCCTGCTTATAAACTCCTTTCAAGTACTGAAAGGCTACAGTGAGGTCTCCCTGAAGCCTTCTCCAGGCTAAACAAGCCCAACTCCCTTAACTTTTCTTCACAGGAGATGTGCTCCAAGTTCTGAGCATCTTTGTGGCCCTCCTCTAGACCTGACGCAGCTCCCCATCAGCTGGAAATCATTTAAGTGCTACAGAAGCACCAAAAAATTCACCTCAGGGTCTGTTCCTGCAGGGCTGCTCTTCTGGTTCCACAAAGCTCAGAGCAGGTCAAGGCAATCCCAAGCAAACAGATGCTGTTGGGTCACCAGTAGATGGGCTGCACCACGCTTCTGTTTGGGAAACTACACCCACCCCGAACTCACTTTGGGCAGGAAAGCTGCCTGTCACCCAGATCACCATGCAGACGTGAGCTCCTGACTCATCAACCTCCCGACCCCGGGGACCTGCCTGTGCCAGAGCTCCCTGCTGCTGCCCTAGGATCCCTCTGCAGCATCTCTTCACGGTTCCTGGCCACCGCTCCCTTGGGAACGAGCACGAAGAATGAACTAATGAGTCTATTAGACTTAATTAAGCTAATGTGAAATTATTTACTTAATCTGGGAAGATCTTATGATGGCAAGAAATCCCCGTGGAAAAAGCACACAGCTGCCTTGCAGTCAAGCAGAAGCTCACGAGCAACCAGTTGCTAAAGCCTTTGGATGGGGACCCATCCTGCTATGGTCTGAGGCACCCGGGATCTGCTTCCAGCTCTTCCACCCGTGCTATTCATGCTGAAGTCACCAGGAAGAGCAGCTGGATGCAGACAAGGCTCATCCATCTGCAGCTGCTGGAGGGGCTCACAGAGCCCTCGCAGTCCTCTTGCAGCAGGAGCAGCCCCAGAGACCTCAATATCAGCACCGCTGCACGGGATGCGAGCGGAGCAGAGGCTGCAGAGGCGAGAGGGGATTTTGCTTTGCATATTTCACTTTTTTTTTTTTCCCCCCTATGTTAGTAAGAAAGCTTAATGCTTGCTTTGAATTCTTAATACGACCGAGTTCTCTTTGCCACTTATTTTGTTTTGTCATGCACTACATACAATTACACATCTCTAATCCGCAAATCCTCCCCCGACACCAGAACACGTGCCAAGCCTTTACTTTTTGCTGCCGCCGCATTAAAGGTCTTTTGAGACTCCCTCACACCATAGAGCAGGATGCCCTTTCCAAGCTGGGAAGCTCAGACCCAAAACCAGTTCCCACCCAGAGCACGGGGCTCTCACTGTAAAGGATCCCAGAGAAGATCCCACTCCCATCCTGGCTGTGAGGTGCTTGGCTCAGCATCTCTCTATCAGAAATCACATCTTGCGAATCTCCCCCAGTGCAGAAACTCGCCTGTTGGATATTAGCTCAGCAAAATCTGGCAGGCAAATGATCTAATTAATAATCAGCATTATCAGTAGTTTCCACTTCTCTCAGGCAGTCGAATAGGCAAAAGCTACTGTGCAAATGGGATGCCTCGCTGCGCTGCCACAAGGTTGGATGGCAGCTACTGCACCTCATGGGGCATGCAAGGGGTTGGGGAACCCGAGGGCCACCCAGGCACTGCCAGGCCAGCAGAGCTGGCTCAGATGCTGGTTCTCCATTTACCAAAGGCAGCAGGAGGAGGGCTGAGGTCCAACCCCTTGCGCAGGATCTTGGCTACAAGCACCGAGCCTGGGAGAGGACCCTGGCTCCCCAGCAACCCAGCTCTGCTGCAGCACCGGTGAGACCAAGAAAGGAAGCAAGCAAACTCAGAGCCACGAGGACCTGCAGCCACCACAGCCCCTCTCCTTTTCTGCAGTCAATGGGGGAGAACAAAATAGGATGCTACAACAAAAGCAATGCCCCCAGGAGCAATAGCTGTCACCAGCAGAGCCTATCCCTGTTGCTCAGCCCCAACGTGGTGCCTGTCACAGGCAATGCTTTATCTTCCCCTTATCACCCTCTTGCTCTCTCCTCTCTTCTCCCACCTCCACCCACATCCCTCTGCTAAATGATGCTCATATCCCATCTGCAGCGTGAACTGTCAGGAGGCCACGAACGTCACCGATCACCCATCAGAGACAGCACTATCTCCTCCCTGCAGCAGGAAAGGGGAAAGTGATACCAGCTGGGGCTGCACACGGGGCCAGAGCACATCTGCCTGGAGGAGCAACGCCGGCAGCTCCTCCCGACCCTGCTCAGGGTAAGGAAATAAGAGAGACATCAATTTCCCGAGCTCAGAGCCAACATCCAACATTCACTTTCTTTAAGTGTAATTTATTCAAGCTGCTTTATTATTGCAGATCCCAGCAGAGATGGAGAGGTCACAGCTGGAGCAATAACAATAATAATAAAAAATACTTAACTCAGAAGAGTATCTTGCATGAGTTCATCGTGCATCGGGGAGACGCCTTTTTCCTAGCCGAGGTGCTTTAAAGAAAACGAAGATAGAAGGGCAAGGAAGGTGTTTATGAGCAAGGGCAAGAAAAAAGCAGCTTGCCCCAGAAGCCATCCAGCCCCAGTTCCTGCTCAACAAGCACTCAGACTCAGGTGCGCCCTCCTTCTCTGCTCCTTTGCCCCTCCTGATGACCAACTCACCACACTGATGCTACAGCTCAGCTCCATGCATTGCCAGAACCCATCCAGCTGTGGGCTGCAAGCACCCTGCAGGCACAGAGTTCCCCTTTTTGGGCTCATTTCCAAGCTTTCCACTAATTTTACCCTCAGAGAGCACAGCCTTCATTGCAAGCTCAAGCAACTTCATGGCATTGAACAAACCTTTTTGGGGGGGTGGGGGACGACAGGTGCTTTGCACCCCTCTGTTCATGAACCCAATTAGGCATATGTCGAGGAAAGGGTGTATGTATATTAGATTTTAATTAAGCAGTGTTAATTATAATCTATGAGATGTGCTTACTGCTTATCTGATAATTATGAGAAAGCCAATTTGGCTGCTGGCTTGTGACTAATTAAGTGGAATTAGTAATGATAATTATAGATTTAATTTTTGTTTGCCTTTATTGGCAATGGGGGTAAAACGGTTTGGAGGGCTGCAAGGAAGGGGGTGGGAAACGCCAAAGGAAAAGATGGCCCCAATGTGGGCCTGCCTATGGCTTCACAAGAAAAGTGCATTTTCAGCAGAAAAAAACCCACAAATGAGGCTTTTTCTTTTTTTTTTGCCAGCCCATATGCAGACTGCTGGGGTCTGGGAAAAAGTTTGAGAATTGGGTAATTGTGAGAGTTTGGCTTTTTCTGCCCCACAAAAAGCAATCCCCCATTGGTGCTGCAGGGATGGGGCAGTGCTGAGCCCGGGGAGATGACAGCAGGAGCCCCTCCAACCCCCCCCTCAACAGGGGGGAATCGCCCTTTCCCAGCAAAATGTCAACATCTCCCATTTCTGTCCTGAATCATCACCAACCACTTTTTGGAAATGTCAGAACTCAGACTTTAGGGATTACTGAGGGAGGTGAGAATTGGAGGCTGCAGCTTTGAGCTGCGGCGGTTCCCCTCCATCCCACACTGCCCCAACTGCAAGCTGCCAGGAAGGAAAAGAAACAAGAAAAGAAGAAAGAAAGACAGACAATTTTTGGATGCTGACTTTTTCCCTCACGGTGTAATTTATAGGATATGAAATAAATATTAGATATTGCACTGTGGCTGCGCGTCTCCTCAGAATGCATCTTCCTCCCTGTCTGAACGCTTGCTGTGGCCACAGGCTGCCAAAGCGGCCCCAAACATTACATGACAGCATGAAAAGGCAAAGAATCAAATTACAAAGAAATGGAGAGGAAAAAAAAAGTAATAATACATTGCAGCTGGATGTTTAAAAAGGCCAGAAAAACTTGCAGCTGCACGACACCGTGCGGAGCTGTGCAAGCTCAGCTAACGATAACTGAATCCCTGCTGCAGGGGTGAGCAGGGATTCCTGGCTGTGCAGCGACCTGGGAAGCTCAGTGGGGTGCTGGGGTCAGAGTGCAGACCTTGCTGTGCTCCATTCCCCACTGCAAAGGGGCAGAACCCGGAGCTCGCTGTGCCCATGCCGCGCTCCTTCACGCGAGTGGCGTTTCTCATGCCTAACTAAATAATACATGGCAACATCAGGTATAAATTACAAGGAGGGAAGACAATGCGGGCTGAATGCATTAAGGCAGCAGCCCGGGTGCAGCGTGGCTCATTTGCAAGATGCTGCTGCAAAGTGCTGCGCTCCCGCTGCTGAGCCCACAGGTAGCAGCACGGAGAGCTGCAGGGCCAGCTCCGAGCGGGGCTCTGCTCGAGGAAAAGCACCTGACCTGACTGCAAAGAATGCTGCTGGCATCAAACCAGGGTGTTCCTGGGGAGCAGATTCCCGGCCCAGGCATTGCTATTTGCACGCTGGATGAATCCCCGAGGCTGATTGCCACAGCCCGAAATAGGCACTGCACCCAGGTACTGCTCATCCACTTCAAACTAAAAGAGGTGAAATTCAGACTGGGCCTAAGTAAAAAGTTTGGTTTTTTCTTTTTAAAATAAGGGTAGTGAAGTACTGGAACAGCCTGCCCAGACAGGTGGCTGATGCCCCATCAGGCTGGATGGGGCTCTGAGCACCCTGCAAGACCAAAGCGGATGCCTCTAAACGAAAAGCAACCAGCAATTCCAACATCATTAAAGAAGCAAAACCCAAAGGTGGAACAAAGGGCAGCCAAAGCCCCTTTTCCCCAGGGATTCCCCAAAAAATGCCAGGAAAGCAGATGCCCGGGGCATCTGCAAACTGCCTCCACAGTTTCCATCTGAAGCAGCACAGCACATCGCATTGCAAACAGGCTGAGCATCAACTCCACGAGTATTTGCTGAATCACGCTTCCAGGGTCCTGCACTTAATTCTTCTGCAATGCATTTAATACCTTTGCTTCCTGTCCTAAAGAGCTCTGGGATTCACTGGATGGAGAGTGCAAACAGCTTTGACTTCAACCCCGTGCTCAGCTTTACAAGGAAATCATTCATTTGGATTTCCCTGATGAGCACTAAGGTAAAGCAGGTCAGTATTCAGCCTTACAGATATAAATAATAGTTGTGAGATGAACCAGCTCTGTGCCCTCCAGATCTCTTGCTGAGCGTTTCTACACAGGGCTGGCCAAGGATGCATTGCTGAGTGCTTGCTTACCCCTCTGAAAAGGGGAAAAATGGGGTTTTAAGAGAATAATGCTTCATAATACCAGACAAGCTGTTGGATAAGGAAAAGACAAGACAGAAGGCCAGAGCTGGTAAAAGCTACAGCTTGTAATTTCACTGCACCTTCTCTACTCAATAAAGGGGTTTCAGCCAGAGCATCTCTTCCATCCAATCCAAAAAAGAGCTGAAGGGTGAGCTGATTGCATTGATCACACACACGTTTGCCTGGCAGGGAAAGCAGACCCGCCTATTGCTGCTCCCATCCAAAGGGCTCCACTGCCTTATTATGGGAATACATACAGCCAGCTCGGGGGCCAGGAAGCAGGACTGCAGGGAATTCACTGCTCCCTGAGCAGTAGGAAGACGTGCAGGGAGAGCACAGCAGCAGCGGATGCTCAACCTCATCCCCAACACTGGTGCTAGAACAGATCCTCACATGGGATCCTTTCCACCCAGCTATTGTTAACCCTTCTGAGAGCAGCACATGCAGCAGGTCACGGGGATCTGGGGCTGCCCTGCGTGGCCATTAACCCTGAGGAAATCCCTTGTTACACAGCAGCACGCTCCTTTCAGCCAACCGCCTCCGCCTCCCCTGCAAGAGGCTGAGCTGTGCCTGCTGCGGTGTCTTCGAAGGAGAAGCCTATCAGCTCCAAACAGCCGAGACCTTTAGCTCAAATCCATTAATCCTCTTTATTAAACCCAGGTCACCTCTGAGTCCTGGCAAATTAACCAGCATCTCCCCACTGCAAGTACATCAAGAGGAAACGCGCTGTACAGCGCCTGTAATTTTCATGGACCAGGGCTCTGGGGTCAGAGGGCTTCCCGAGCTCCATTCTCTGCCTTTGTCAATTTAAAAAGGAACATCGGCTTGCTCTTGTATAAATTACGGGAGAGGCAGAGCAGGGGCTGCAGGGCACTCTGCAGCCTCCAGCCACAACACCACCCCCATCCTGCCCCAGGTGAGAGCACGGCACAGCAAGGCCACGAGCATCAACAGCAGGGAATAAACAGGGCTGGGGACATCCCCTGAGCACAGCCACCAGCAACCAACGGTGGTTGGGCACCGGGTGCTGAGCCTGGCATCCACCAAAGCTCCTTTGGCCTCTTGCCTTCATACTGCTGCTAATAAAAGCCATGTCCCCATGCCAGCCCAGCTGGGAAGCGAGAAAAAGAGCCTGGGAAGGCTTTGCTCCAGCTCAGAAGTGGGTGGAAAATTGTTGCCTTGTTCCCTGAAATTCCACCATTTGAAACATCTCCTCCCCCCTGCTGCAGTCTCCCGGTGGAGCCACTCTAATCATGGCCCTGCTGCTGAAGGACCATGGATGTTTAGCTGGGCTGGGGAGACTTTGGGCCAACTGCATCGTAAGCACTATTATGAATCCAGAAAGAGAGCTCCAGCGTGGGGGGAATGGAGGCTATAAGTTTGGACAGAGGAGGGACTCGGACCCACAGCACTGCCCAGGACACAGCCCCTGCTCCTGCAAACTGCATTCTCAAAGCAAACCAACTTCCCAGAGCAATTTTTGCCAGCAAGGAGTACTTTTTCAAGGGAAAAAAAAAAAAAAAAAAAAAAATGCAGTGGAAAAATCCCCAAGCAGCTCAATAAGAGCTGTGAGCATCACTCCCATACCCCTGAGACAGCTCCACGCAGCGCTCGTGAGCCACAGCCGTGCCACCCTGGGGCTGCACACACTGACTTCTGCTGAGACCTCCGGTTTTAGCCCAGCTAAGCACAGCAGAGGATCTCAACCCTCACCCTTCGCCCTACAGCAGGGTCTGAGTTAGTGGCAGGGTCACAGCACCGTATTTTAAATCTCCCAGCCGCCAGCTTGCATCACGCCTTTAGTTTCTTATTAAAAAGACAATTTCTTGCTGTATTTAATCACCGCAAGGTCATTGCAGTGACAGTTGTCAGCATCCCAGCCCGGGAGCTGGAGGAGCACAGCCCCATCCCGCTGACCAGATAAAAGACCGGGCGCTGGGCCTCATCTCCTTGTTTGCAGTCGTGAGGCGCCCACCTCCGTGTGCAGATGGAGGTGTGGGTGGGTCGGTGTCAGCACCCCGCAGGTGCTCGGGGAAGCTGCCGTTCCCTCTGCTCATCAGGAGCCCCGAGGAGAGAAATTGCATCGTTCCCTTTGCGGCCCTCTGCCCACCTCGAACCAATTTCTCTTCCTTTTAATTCAATTCAGCTCCTCCTGACCTTGGCTGGCTGGTGTTGCAGAGTTTCTCTCAACAGATAGCACCAATTACAGAGGTGCGAAAATGGAAGGCTTTCAATTTGGAGAACAAACCCAAGGAACTGGAACTTTATTGAACTGAGAAACAGGGGGTGGAAATGGGGAGGAGGATAGGGGCATAAGCTCAGAAATATTCCTTATTCGCATCAGAAACCAAATGTTGTGACCATTTCCTTTAGAGGGGAAGGTGAAGGTCTTGCCACAAAGCACGGCTGCCCCAAGACGTAAAAGCTCCCCTCTCCATCCCCATCTCTGCCATCTCCACCAGCCATGCACCGAACCTCACTTGATCCACATGCAACCCAGCCTCGCAGCAGCACAGAGGACAACATCACGCCACAAAGCTGCCTGCCACACCAACACCAAGAACAAAGAGGTCCTCCCAACCACATTTTGGCTGGCTGGCACATCAGGGCTGGCTCAGCATCCTCTTTTGGATACTTCCTCCCAAGCCCCAGCCCTAAGGGCCAACACAAGGGACGAGCAGCTCACTCTGGCCTCCCCTAAGAGCTTCCAGGAGCTCACAGGCTCGTGGTTTTGCAGCCAGCACGTAGCACCTCCCGGATCTCCGGCCAAGCCGCGACCGCAGCTCCCCCCAACGACTGCCCATAAATCCTCCAGGTCGGTAAACAGCCGAATTACGGCTCCCCGCCATTGCTTAGCTGCTTTTGACACTAATTGCTCTGCGGAGTGTGTGCAACTGGCAACACCTTATTAAAAGTGAAATATATTATACTGTCCACTTATTGCTACTTTATAAAGATAAAGCACCCCGACTATAGGCAAAGGCTGGCAAAGGCATCCAGCAGCAGCCCCGGAGCAACCGGCAGACACTGCAGCGCACAGAGCAGAAGCACGGCGAGCATTACTGGGATAAATGTGTGCTCTCAGTTCAACTGCAGAGTGTTTCCATTTTGAGCCCAAGGGTTGAGAGAAGAGCGTGCTTGAGAACTTCCTCTCCGTTCGCCTCTTGGTTTCAGCTCTGAGATCAGCACTCTCAGACCTATGCAGAAGTCGGATGGAGATGAGGCACGGAAGGACAAGGGCATCCAGAACGTGCTGCCCTCCTGCCTTCACCAACAGCAGCAAAGAGTGCCCACTGACTCACAAAGCCACGTTCGTTGCCTGCTTGTCACCAACCGGTGCTCAGCAACCTCCACACATCACCCCTGGGCATCACAGCTCTGACAGCTCCCAAGTGCAAGCCTTGGTGCCCCCAGCTCCACGTCAGCACAGCAGAGAAATTTTGGGGTTCAATGCACTGATTTCAGTCTTTTGATTGTGTTTCTCAGAGGATGAATCTGAAACCTGCTGTTTCACAAGGAAAAACACGTAGAAGCCTCCAGTTCAGATCTGGAACTACAGCAAGGACGTGTCTTTTAACACATCTCTCCATGCATGCCTTAGGCAAGTCATTCTCCCTCTTTATTCCTTGGCTTCCCTGTCTGCACAAACAGGGACCATGAAATTTCTCTTCTTCGTGAAGTGTTTTAAGATCTACAGGAACAACCATGACACACAAGCAAGACCCGAAACCACGTTTCAGTAATGAATATTTCGATCCAGTCCCTCAAGCCTCCCCTCACCACCTGATTTGGAGAGAATTTTTGCTCTTGTTTCTTAATTAAAATGCTGTTTCTAGTAGTGAACGTGACAGCCAGCAGAAGACTGGAGGAAGGCAAACACAGGGGATGCCACCAAAGAGTTCTGCAGCGTGGGGAGCTCACAGAGACGAGGTACAGAAAGCCACAGGCTTAAGGGGGAAAACATCAGCTTCTAGGAATTCGTTTTCTGTAAAAATGGAGATATTCCTCGTGCACATCACAGGATCCATTACATCCACATCCCGCGTGCGCTCTGCAGAGCGCCCCTGCTCCTATTTATCACATATTGGTTATTTCCCCCGTGGCAGAGACACAGAGCCACCTCCATCAGCTCCGAGCACTGCGGGCGCAGAGGCTGCACTTCAGGTCCTGTAGGAAATGGTGTGTCCTAAGCAACGTATCTGAAATACCTAGACTCTCTGGTTCAACAGGTTCAAATCCAAGCAGGATCAATACCTTCTCACTCCTGAGGTATCAGCAGGTAATTGGGTATCACGCAGTGATGAGCAACCTAGTTTGCTCAGAAGCTGCAAACTTTAATCTTCATCCATTCCTGCTACGCAGAATGGAGAGGGAGGAACAGATCAAAGGAGAGCAGATCAAATTCAGCTGCATTTGGACACAGATTGCAGAAAAAAAGGGACTCATTCTTAAGCAAAACGGCTCAGGCTCCTAAGGCTCAACACGTTGGTAAGACTCGAGTACAATATATCAGAAGTCACTGCTCCTCGTGCAGCCACCTGCAGTCTCAGCACTGCCTCCCTCAGCTTTGGGGCTGCTCCTGATCCCCCGACTTTGCAGGCAGCCGAGTTTACACAGCAGCACCTCTGCAACACCTACATCCACCTCCAGCCATGGTCCTGTTTCCAACCTGTAGGAACCCATACCAGGGGGTCCCTTTTCAGCAAGGAGGGTCACATCACTGTATCCTACACCACCAGAGCCGGCGAGGACAAGGAGATGCTACCCCACGCTCCGCAGGCTGGAAGGTGCCACCTGGCTGCAGAAGATTGCCACCTTGGCCACATTAAGAAGGGACAAGGCAGATGGATGGGCCGAGACAGACAGAAGAACGCCACGGGCAGCAGAACGACCTGCTTGACAGATTTCCCTACTGATCAAAGCTAACTTTGCTCAGGGCTTTTGACATCTGATTAATTACATCGCACCAGCTTGCTCCCAAGGTTCCGTTTCAGCGCTCCTCACCTCCCATGCTCATGGGGCTCTGCAGCAGAACCCGGTGCCAGAAGAGGAGGGACGGCGGGAGGGCAGCTCTGCCAAATGCCCTGGTCTGTCCCTGTATGCCCTGAGATAAGGAGGGGACGGCTGGGAGCAGAGCCCCTTTGTCTGCAGAGTGTTTGTCGCGGGCAGATAGGACGCATCCGCCTCGCGCTGACATTTTGGTGACCAAATTAACATGCGCCGCCATGGAGACTAAATGTCATTAGCCTCATTAGAAGCGATCGCATTAAAAGAAAGACCAAAAAAAATAAAAAATTAAAGTGAAAATTAGCCAAAGCTATTCGATAAAACAATGGGGAGATCCAGCAGGGAGCAGACGGCCAACGCCAACTGCGTGGGATGGGAAGGGTTGGGTGGAGGTCTCCACGGGCTCCGCTGTCACATCCAGCCCTGATGCAGCCAGCACTGCCATACGTAGTCAGACACGTGCCTGGCTGTGCATGGCTGTGTCTAACAGGGACTGGGGTTTTTTTTAGCAGCATCCAACTCCAGGTTTCTCTCGGATGCTTCCCGTTCGATTACCGGCCAATGCCAACCGCATTTTGCTTATGTGCTGTGACAAGACTGCTGCACAAGGTGGAAGGATTAGTGGAGTAAGTATTGTTTTGCCCTTGTAAAGAGAAGAATTTTTCCTGTAGCCCTTCTTGCTATGCAAACGCCATTTCCTTTGGGGAGGGAGAAGTCAGAGGGCCCTTGCAAGATCCTGCTTATGACAGAGCAGATTTGAAAGCCCAGAGATCTCCTTCCCCCTCCTTCCCTTCTGTCAAAAATTATAATCATCATTTTCCAGCTTGCTGAACAATCAAAGTGTGGCCTATATTTGCTGGAGCTCCTTCCACACGCTACATGCATAGCAACAAGTACAGGAAACAAAAGCCAGAAGTAAACAGTGGCGCAGGAAGAGGCGATGGGATGGCGGGTGGATGTGGATGAAGGCTCCTTGAAGGCACCGTGTGGGATGCACAGCATGGACCCCCCAGTGCCCTCCATTGGTGCTGCTCTGGGAGCCTGAAGCCTGCTGTGAAGACCCCTTCCATGGTCTGCAAGGAACGTGGGGATGAAAAGTCCCCGTTCGTTGCGGAACAGTTGGACTAAATGACCTCTGAAGGTCCCTTCCACCTCAAATGGTTCTATGCCTATGACAAATGCACCTGGGCCATTTCATTAGTGGACACAGCAATGTTCCTGCTGTCACAGAAGGGATTTCAGCCCTTTTGCTGTAGGTTCACTCGGTCCACAAGCAACTGCTGACTTAGCCACCATGAAGGAACCCACAGTCCCCAGCTCAAACAATCCTACGTGCCCCACTAGGAGGCTTTACCCCATGTTAAACCCACCAGTGGCCAGCCCTGGCCAACAGGACAGACCTCCTGTTGTTCTTCACCCCAGGCCAATGCACTCCAGCCTCAGCATCCATCCCAAAGCACGGACCCAGCAGGACAACGTGCTGGGCTCCCCTTCCCTGCGGATTGCAGACAGCTTCCATCTCCAGAGCTGTCAATCCAGCACTTCTCGCTAGCGCTGAATTCACAGAAAAGTAAACCTAAAAATAACTCTTTTTCTTCTTCCCCCCTTTCCTCGCCTCATCGCACACGTGTCCTGCAGGCACATGACTGTGCTGCACAGGCAACAAGTCCTGCATCCCTGCATGGCCCCACTGACGCACCAGTGCCACCGCATCATGCTGAGCCCTGCTGCCCAGGGCTGATGTGTCCATCCATAGAATCCAGCCCACAGAGATTCAGTCACCCTTAGAGCACGGTAATGCACTCCCAGAGCTGATGGGGAGCAGGCAGGTAAGTGATTCTTTCCTCTAAGTAAGGAAAAAAAAATGGAAAAGAAAAAAAAAAGAGGAGTTTCCTTAAAAACCCACCCACTGAGAAGCAAGTGTCAAAGCCACCTCTGTATGCGTAGTTGCTGCATTGGTAATTATAAGTACCATGCCTTCATTAGAGAAAGGGAGGGAAGGAGATTTGTGGCAGAGCTGTTATTATTTTTAAGTTTAAACAAAAAAAGAAAAAAAAGAGGACAAGTTTGACAAGCTGAGATCACAGCCCACCCTGCACACAGTAGCAGCTGGGAGCTGCGCTGGGATTTGCCTGTCTGCGAATGGGAAAAGGATAGGGCTGCAAAGCCCAGGCTGACTGCAGGTCAGCTTTGAGCACAAATGACCCCATAGATTTTGATAAGGGAAAAAAAAAACACACATATATATATGTATATATATGTGTGTGTAAAGATGATACTTGATTTTGGTGGGGATCTCTTTTGGGGACAGGATAGTGGGTGACCACCAGCTCTGGGTGCAAACACACAGAGGTTCATCACGCTCTAACCAAGCTGAGCACAAACTTCAAATTGAATATTCAAGTGTAAAATAGGAACATAGCTGTTTATGCAACTTCAGATCCACCATAACCAAACATTCAGGCCTTTGGGGAAGATTTTCAGAAGCATCACTTAATGTACCCAGCTCCCATTGGTGCCTTTGAACCATTTCTCTCATTCCAGCTCCAATGTCAGTACTTCACAGAGACTCACACCAGCAGACTCCTCCATCCAGCTGTTTGCAACCACAGAACGACACACAGAGGGGATGCTGTCAAAGGGAATCTGCTGGAATAAGCAAAGCAAGATCCTCCATCCAGTTTGGTGCACCCTGGAAGGCAGCAACCAGAGAGAGCAGCCCCAGAGCCCCTAGAACAAATTGTTCCAGAAACTTACAATGCAGAGGGTTTGCACAGAGGAAAAAGCTGCATTTGCTCCTTCTTCTATCACGATCCTTCCTTGCTTGGAAAGGCAAACAGGAGCCCAGGGCACAGGGCTGCTAACGGGATCTCTTCCCCAACATCTCTGACTGATGGAGGGCTGATGGCCACAGCAGTGCAGCCACTACCATCCCCAGCCTTCGAGAGAGCTCAGAAAATCCCTTTTAGTCTAAGTTGGAAACGACACTGAAGCAGAACTAACGTGCTCCAGGTACTTACTCTTCGGCTTAGTTGCAGGGATCAGCAGCTCTCTGCCTGCCCTGCATCCCCTTTGGCAGAGGGGTCACAGCTGAGCCCCACGTGGCAGTTGCGTCCGGTAACCCCCAAGCCCAGCCATCACTCCTGAACAGGGAGCAAACAGCTTTTGTAACTCCTGCCATGCCTATTTCTTCATTTTAGACTGCATTTTCATCCACCACCAACGCCACACAGCCCACGTGAGGCTCAGTTACAAGCGGGTGCAGAAAGCAAGTCCTACATGCAAGAGGTGACAGCAGGGCACTGGGGACTCTGCCCAGCAGGCTCCCAGATGCCAGGACCCGCAGCACCAGGAGCAGCTGTCTTGCAGCCTGCACTGCCACAGCTCCAAGCCTGCAGGGCTCGAGCCCCAGCTGGGAAGGAGCCACTGCCATGACAAGCCATTTTGCCAAGCCAGCAAAGGCAGCAATATAAATGTCTAAACAAGCTGACGCGCATTGATTTTTGCCACCAGTAGAGCCATGATGTCATGCCATAACTGCATCCTTCCCGTCAGGAGGAGCCCACCTCAGAAAGCACTGTCACCCAGGAGCCCTGCCCAAAGCCAAAGACAACAACATTAGCCTTAGAAATTGTTTTGCATGGGAACTCGTCTGACAAAGAAATAAAGAGCTACAGAGTAAGATGCTATCTATGAGCAGAGGGGTCAGGGTTTCATTACTGCATTAACCTTTCGTGTCTTTACATTCCACAGCAGTGAACTGGTAACGAGACAATGCGAGTCCCAGTGGGAAAAAAAATATACATCTTTCCTAACAAAGGTAAAAGGAGGAAAATGAAAAGGAAAAGCAAAGAACAGAGGTGGGAGAGAAAGAGGGAAAAAACTGGCAAATAAGCTATTACAGCTAATAATAACTTCGCAGCGCTATTTTCTGCAGGAGCCTTCAAGTTGTGATGTTTCCCTTCACTCTAATTACACCTCTAAAAGCAGGTTCCCTTCTCACTTTAACCACCCCATGAGAAACTCCCGCAGGATGCAC
This sequence comes from Tetrao urogallus, assembly GCF_951394365.1. Classification (NCBI taxonomy): domain Eukaryota; kingdom Metazoa; phylum Chordata; class Aves; order Galliformes; family Phasianidae; genus Tetrao; species Tetrao urogallus. Next base: position 4,290,605 of record NC_136835.1, on the reverse strand, counting down.
ACACAAATGGTGAGGAAAAGAGTTCACGCTTCACAAACAGCCTCTGCACATCCCAGGGGAGCATCACCTGCACAGAGCACGTGGGATCCTTGCTTGCAAAAAAAAAATCAACAGCATTAAAAACCCAACGGAAGACGCAGGCCCCAGGGGTCGGAAAAGGACCAAGGCAGCAGCTTGGCACACCAGAACACTTTCCTTCCTCTACTGCAGGCAGCAGGTTTCTGTGTGATGGATTAACAGCTGAGCCCAGCTGGGCAAATTCCTAGGCTGGTTTGACTCAGGGGACATTCAGAGCCAAAGCAGATATTGCTGCTCAATATAAATAAGAAGGCAAAGCTACAACGGCAAAGTGCAGATCAAGAAACCTCTCCCAAGTTACTGGAGGCTTAACTGCATGGTCCATTTTCTTCTGGATGCTGCCTTGCATCCATTTCATTGCAATTTCAACCCAACAGCACCGGGCAGACAAGCTGCCCCCACGCCAGGAAAACCCACTGCCATGTTTTGCTCCAGATGAGACACTGCAATACTTCCCCTGAAAATCCCTTGTACTCTCCAATGGATGAGTGCATCATCCCTGCTCCCACGTGCTCTCTGCTGTGCTGTAGGTGCACCATTTTGGCTCGTGGCGTCCTGGGGAGCCAAAGACAACACATGAAAGGCACTGCTGTTGGAGGTCCTCCATTGGCACGTCTTGCCCAGCCCATGCTTGCCTAGCACATATCATGTCGCCCTGCCACCGCAGCAAGCATCAGTGGAACCCAAGCATCAGTCAGCAGCACCCAGCCCATGTCCGTGGCTGTTTCATCCCTCAGGCACTGCACCCCTGGACACAGACAGTCCCATGATGTGAGCCTCCAGCAGCAACTTGGAGCCTGAGCACTCCTGTGCTCGTCACAGCTGTCTCACAGAGGTGAGAGCTGTCTTCCAGCTATGACACAGCTCATCTCTCCCCCTCCAGCTTCTCACACAGCCCAGCCCAGCACAGAGAAGCGCTGGAACTAAACCACAGAGAACGGCTCAAATTGCAGCTGTGCATCTTCCCTGCCCTCCTGAGTCCAACGTAATTCTCACTGACAGTCATGAAAAACACATGTTGGGCTGAGATAGGATCCGAGCCTCAACATCCAGTCCCCATCTGTTTCAACAGGGGCCGCAATCTTTTCAGCTGCTAGAAGCACGCATCCTTGTCTGAAAATACCAGTGACTTGTCCCCCAGGAGCAGCTCTGCTGCCCACTCTGCTGCTTCCCCCTCCCCATGGATACACTGCAGAGCTGTGCTCACTGCCCCACCGCTGAGCATCAGCTCAGAGCCGGTCTCAATGCAAACCTCACGTCTCCCCCTCATCCTAAGGCCAGTCTGCATTTTGAGAGCCTCCTGCCCAGCACACAGCAGCTGAGCACCTTTGCTGCAGGTGGGCTCATTCTTGCAGGTGCCCACATCGGGGGCTTCATCTTCACTTTGTAAAAGCAGGCACAGGGCTGGCAGCCCGTTTTGCCCAGTGGCAATCAGCAGGGATGTGAGGGAGCAAGGTGAACAGCACAACAGCTCACAGAGGAGAGAAGGATGCAGGAGATGCCCAACTTGGAAGGGGAAAGAGCTGCGTGATCCCAGCTCCCACCACGTCTAGACAGGGCTTGGACAGAAGAACCGGCTCTTCCCATGCAGGCAGCACGCACACTCGATGTGCAATGCCATCCTCCTGCACTGCCAGCACCCAGAGCTCTCCCCAGAGGCCAGCTCGCTGCCTTGAACCCTGCTGCAAGCACTCGCCGAGCCCTGATGCAGAGCAACTCGCTGCTGCGTGCAGCCAAGCACTACGGGCATCAAGTCCGGGTCCCCCCAGCACGCACCACCACCTCTCCATCCTCTGCACCGTTCCCCTCTCGGCCCCGGGGGGGGGAAAAGCTTCCCGCACTGCCTACCTGGGATGAAGAGCAGGGCAGTGGTGGCGGTGAAGACGATCCAGCAGGCAGGATGGTACATCTTGGAGCTGCGGTCGGCTCGCGGCTGATTTGCTTGCTTGCTTGCTGCTGCCGCCGCTGCTTTCGTCTGCGTTGAATGCTGAGCAGGTTTAAATCCAATGTTTGCAGTGGGAGGGAGACTGAGTTAGCGAGCTGGAGAGAGAGAGAGAGAGAGAGAGAGAGAGAGAGAGAGAGAGAGAGACAGGAGCAGGCAGTCAGCGGCTCCGATTTTTCCTCGCACACACGCACAACTAGCCCGAAAAGCACCGGGCTCCGGCCGTGCACGGGGAAGCAGACCTCCTACCGGGCACCCATTGGTTCGGGTTGCTGACTGACACCCGCACACTCTCTCTGTGCCACCGGGGAGTTCAACACGGGCATCATCCCCCCCCCCCCCCCACCGGGCACGAGGACCCGCACGTCCCACGGCCGCCTTCAGCCCAGCAGCGGTGATGTAAGCACGGGGCTCTGCCCACACCGTGCCCCCAGCCGGGGCTGGCAGCCCCCCAGCTCGCCCCTCGCAGGGCCCCCACGGGAGCAGCCGGCAGCTCTGCCTGCTGCCAAGGGAGGCGAGCAGAGGCTCCCAAGCTTGGGAGCGTGAGTGGGTGGTTTTTGCACAAAAATCTGACACAGAGAACTGTCTCCTTGTATCCCAACCAGAGCTCTATTTTTTCCCCCCTTTCTGTGCATTAAGCAGCTCCCAGAGGACACCCAGAACGGGGTTCTCTGCTCTTGCTGACTGCCAAACCGATCCCACCCGGCTTCCACCAAAGCAGAGTTTTTACATCCTCTCCTTGCACCCCGCTGCCCCCCACATCACATTCCCACACTGCTGCCCAGCCCTGAGCATCCCCAACGCACCGCCATCCATCCCTCTGCCACGTGCCCCAGCTCCCCAGCTCCATCCCCAGCTTCCTCATGGGGGCACAGTGATACCTGCCAGCCAAAAAGCCCCCCCTTCACACAGCCCCCCCCCTGCTCAGTGCATTTCTGCACCCCAGGGATCGGTTCTGCCGCGCTGTGAAGAAGTTTCCAAATGGAAGAATGCCGCTTTTTGACGTTCACCAAACAACAGAAAGAGCTTCTTGTTGCACATTCATCGTGGCTTTGTTAAAAATATATCGTGAGCCTTTTAAAATGCATAAAGGCAAACTGAATCGGCTCCTTTGGCACGACACTATCTCTTTCCCCATTACTTTTAGGCTTTAAGTCTCTTTTTGCTTTGAATTGCAGGCCAACCTAAAGGTGCTTTTAGCCAAGGCTTTGGGCTTTTAGCTCTGTACTCACTCTTTTTGGCACCACGAGCTCCCACGTGTTGCCCTCTACCATCCCACTATTTTCCTTTGCTTCCCCCTTCGTATCTCTTTTTCAACCCCCCCCCATCCAGGGGGCACAGCACTGTAACCTCCCTTCTCCCTCCACACCCCTTCTGGCCTTAAAGGCATCATCTGCCAATAAAACAGAAAATAAAGCAGAAAAACCATCGACTTCCCCCCCCATGCTGCGTTCCCCCCCACAGAAACAAGAGCAGGAAGGGCACTTCCCCACGTGCAACACCACAACCACAGCGCTCACCCAACAAGGGATGGAAGCCAAAAAACACACCACCAGGACAAACTCGGGTTGCATTTCACCCATCCATCTCTATTCATTTCCTATTCCCCATGAATAAACCACAAGTTCTTCAAAAGCTTTCAACTCAACCCTGTTCCCAACGTCATCCACTGAAGGCACCCCCACCTCCCAGCCCTTTAGGTGAGTTTGTGCACGATGCAGCAAACGCACCCGGGGATTTTTATCTTTTAATGGGAGTAAAGCTACATTGTTCACAACAGCCTTGACCTCTGGAAGAGCTAAACCATCGCACTGAGCAAAAAAAAAAGAAAAACAAGCAGCCTCGTTCAGCCTGAGATGAGCATAGCAATGTTTCCCTGCTGGATTTCCCTTCGTTGACACCCAAATGGCCGACAATGAGCAAATTCATCCTCCCAGGCAAACCTGTGCAGCTCAGACCCGTCCTGCAAACCAAGAGGGATTTTGGGGCGCAAGACCCTGCATGGCCACTGAGCGAGCCAGCTCCCCCTACACCCCTCCCCAGACCCCAAAGGCATCACTCTCCACTTCACAAAGGATTTGGGAAACCCACCCAAAGAAAAACGCAATGCCGTCATCCTCACAGAACCAAAAGGAAGGAACAAAGAAATAATTTCTAATTAGCGATCGCGTTTGATGGGCTCAGAACAAGCGTGCTGCTCCGCTTTCAAACCCAGAGCTGAAAAGCTATATTTGGGCACATTTTGAAACAACACATTCTTACTTCTTCTCCTCCCACAACATTCCTCCCGTATGCTAGGGCTTGCAATTCCACCCCAAAACCTTCCAATAACTATTAAACAAACCCAGCACCCGTTTAGCTGCTCTCCTTCCACGTACATTGGCTGGTTAGACAAGCACAGCCTAGGACCAGAATTTCAGGACATCACTGCCTTTGCTTTCCCATCTGTAAAATGGGAACAACCATGCTTGGGCAAAAGCATCTGTTGCTGCTCACTAGTGCAGGGCTGAACAGGGAATTGGCCTGTTCTGTTTGATCTCCAAGACAAAATAAAAGATGTATAAATATGTACTTCAGCAGCGGAGCTTTTCTGGGATGTTTGGGGATGTATAGGGTTGTTTGTTTCTTGATATAAGGCAGAGAATCTAAACTGTATATTCAAATTTGACAGCAGCACTGGATCTGAAAGCAGACATTATGGTCTGCTGGGCACATTTAAACACCATTTCCATGTGCATCTGCAGTATTTTTTCCCAAGCTGTCTTAATGCATATTTACATCCGGGACCCCCCCCAGACTGCTGGGGGAATAACACACTGCCTTAAGAAGCTGGAGATCCCATGACTCTCTCCTTGCAGCCTCCACTTTCCAGTATGATGGGACAGAGCATCATGCCTATGGGCATTGTGCCTACGGGCTCAGTCCCACTGCCTGGTGCCCAGCTGCTGCTCTCCCTGCTGGCAGCGCCCTGCACAAGGCACAGCCACATTCCATCCCATAGGCCCCCCCCCCACCTTCCAGCTCCCCCCCTTCTTCCTGTCCCCTCGCCTCTCCCTGCTTGTGTTTGCGTCTCTCCCTGAATGAAAGGCTACCCTTTTCTCCTTGACATCTTGTTAGAATGTGAATACAACATCTATTGATTTGCATTTCATGGAAGGGAAAAAAAAAAAAAAGGAAAAAAAAAAGCCTCTCTGAACTCAGAGCTACTAAAGAAGTAAACAGAAGATGCCAGCAAAGGCCGCTCTGGGAGAACTGAGCTCCCTGCAGCCCTGCTCCTGGCGTTCCAGCATCAGCTCCATGCACGAGGAGACCACAGCAGCACCACAGATGCGTGTGCATCAGGTGGATGCATCGCCTCGTGCTGCTTCATGCTGGTGATGACCAGCAGCAGACAAGCTATCTCACAGTAAAGGCAAACCAAGGCAAATTCAGTTGGGCAGCAGCAAAATAGAAGGGCAAGCAGGCTGGGGCTCAGCAAACAGCACCACTCACCTCCCCCTCGGAGGTGATGATCAGAGGCATTCCTCAGGTTGGTGTTAACCTGCAGGCAACGCTGCAGAAATCAGCCATGCTGCACAGTGGAAAGGGTCCTGCTTCCCAGTAACAGGCAAGCAAAGCAGAGATCCACAGGGAGAGAAACCCAACGCCACGGAACAGGAGAGAGGAAGCAGCACTGTGGGTGAAGACTGCCTCACCTACAGCAGCGGGGTGCTGGGAGGATTAATTAGTGCTTGTAAAGCACTTTGAAGATAAAGGCGACTTGTAGGAGCGCTCACACCCAGGTGGAGATGGGGAGCAGGGAACCCAGGCGCTGCAGGGTTCCTTATCTGGAGCTCAAGCTGCAGCCCTGGCTGGGCGAGTGCTGTGCGGGTTCAGATGAAAGGGAGAATGGGAAAATTTCTGCGGCGTGCAGGAGGAAAAAAAGAGAAAAATCAAACGTGTGCTGCTTGGGAAAAGAGAAAGAGAGAGAGAGATGAAAAGACTGGATCTAAGTCTCTAAAAGCTGAGGAGACCTGCTATTGATTCTGGCTTGGGAAGAAGGGGCCTGAACAAGAGCTGGTGTGTTGTTAAGTGCACTTATCTCCTCTCGTTAGATGGCAGAATGGGGCCGGATGGACGGGGCACTAATTCCCATCACAAACCATTACAAGCCCAGAGCTGGACCAGGCACCTCTCCAAAGACGTGCTCTGAGCACACAGCAAATCCAGGGACCCACTGCTGTCCCCAAAGCACTGCATGACCCTGAGCCTCTGTCACACCTCCCCACGGGCAGGGGAAGGGTTGATGGGATGAAGCCATACTCATGCGAAGGCAGGCTGCCCAGGACCGAGTCACTGATTTCTGAGCACTTCCACGAATGGACTCTCCAAAATTCCCCTGGGCAAACTTTTCTTGACCATCCTCACCATAAAATAAAGCTTTCTCTAGTGTTTCAAGAGAACATGGCAGAGTCAAAGAACAGCTCAGGTTGGAAGCGACATTCAAGATCATCTGGTTCCAACCCCTGTCCCACAGCCAGTCTGTGCCTATTGCCTCTTGACCTGTCTTTAGGCACCCCAAGAAGATGCCAAGCTCTGTGCATGCCTGTGCGCTCCTGGCCACCATCAAAGCCCCCAGCTCCCACCAAGTATTCTCCAATGGGCAGCAGCAGGGAGGGAAGAGCTGTGATGGAAATGTCTCCACCACAGCCTTTAGGAGGCTCAGCCCACTCAGAGCTTGGATCTTTGACCATAGGAGTTGTCCCTTGCCATGTACAAAACATTATCTCCCTCTCCATTCCATCAGAAGCCAACATCCCCTTGCCAGCACTGGGGCAAGGTTTCCTCCTCTCAGAGCCACATACTTTTGTTCCTCCAGCTGTGATCAAAATGACTGAACATCGGGGGGATAAAAAAAAAACAAACCAGGGCATAAATGATGCATCTTGATCCATAAGCAGGAGGTGGCTCAAGGATAATCCCAGCATCACGTATGGGCTGTGTGCTTTGGAAGATGGGTTTTTTCCTTTTCCTACTTTTTTTTCTTTTTCTTTTTAATGAGAGAGAAAGAAAACATTTTAAGCTTTGTTCCCTTTCATTTATCGCCAAGTTCAGTGGTTTTACTCGTCAGTCCTCTGTAGCTCAGGTAAGAACAGAGGGCTGCAGATTAAAGGGAAACACAGCAGCAAATAGAAAGCTGTCGAGATAACAGAGAGGACAAAGTCAGGAAAGACAAAGAAAGGAAGTCTGCTTTCTGCAAGATTTCCACTTCTGTTTTTTTTTTCTACAGATTAATCCAAAAACGAGGAGCAAGCTCCCAGATTGGAAGTGTGGAATAGAGAGCAGTAAAGCAAATCAGGAACTCCAAGCAAGTGTCTGCCCATGATGCCCTCACAGACACCCAATGCACAGGGGATTTTACATCAGTGGGTAGACAGACAGACAGCATGCCAGACTGACAGCTCCCATTAAGCATGGGCAGCACAGGACGCACACCCCAAGCACAGCCCTACAGCTGCAAAGCCAAACCCCAAACTGCCACCCCGTCCCTTACCGCTGCTTGGAGGCACACAGCAAGCAGCACAGAGGTTCTGAAAACAAGGATAGTCAATGCTGCAATCCTCTCCTTGGCACAGCTGCACGGCACAACCCTGCCCAGGGTATCTGGGTCCCACAGGGCGATGCTCAGCGCACCCCGAGCCACAGCGAGCAGGTGCCAGGAGAGGGGGCACAGCTCCCTCGTGCAGCACAGAACGTATTTTCCATATGCTGCCTGATCACTTATACATTTCTTAAAATGCTATTGCACAGATATTTCAGAGGCATCATGGAGTGCCATCTGGTATGTTATATATTGCACCGAGCCCGGCCAATTTTGAGATACTGTAATTTTATCTCCTCCATTTCGTATGCGGCACATCGTAAGGCGAGTTGATGGGGAATGGGAGTTTGTAAGGGAATGGAATGCAAGCAAGTACAGAGGCGAGGCCCAAGGAGCCTGGCAATGCCAGCTGCTGCCCATCCCTGATGCCAGAGAGGAGATTTGGAGCTGGACTCAGCCATTTTGGGAGGGCCACCGTGCAGAACGCCTGCATTAGCCAGGGCCAAGCATCCCTGCCTGTGACAGCAGCATTGCAGGGAGAAGCCGCCTGCAGCATCTCCCAGATGGCCTTTTCCCTGCCTCCCCCAGCTCTTCCCAGCACCACCATGGTCCCTCTGCTCCTCACTGTGCCAGCAATCCGTGTAAGAGCTCCTCTTGCCATACAAACACATCCTGCAAGGGATGATGCCATCAGCAAAAAGAAACAAAAAAAACCACCAACAGAGCCCATTAAGACAGAGATCCTTATCCCCTCAGAAGTCAAAGTTGTGCCTCTAAAATGAGTGCACCCAACTCAGCACCAATGCATTCCACCAACTCCTCCCCAAGCTCCAGACGCTGCCCAAGCAAAGCGCAGTGCCACGCTGATCAATTGATCTCCATTTCATTAGAAAAAGATGTCATTAAAAAGTGAAATCGTTCAGATTTCCTGTGTTTTGCTGGCTCCCTCCTCTGGCACTCAGAAATATTTTTGTTTTGTAATTAGGTTGGCCATGCAGTGAGGCCAGCATCCTCCTTGGCCCTGCTCTTCAAAGCAAGGCAGCCTTGCTTGGAGTCAGTGTGCCATCACAGAGCCTGTTTGTGAAAGCATCTCCCTCTATCCCTGCTACAGCAGGGGAAAGGAGAAGGGGAATTCATCAGAAACACAGGTCCTCCCATCCTATCCTTCAGACCCAGCTGGGCCTTTCCCCTTCTTCCCATGCAGCAAGCAAAGGAGTCAGGAGTGAGGGGAGATTTAGTCAATTCTAAAAGCAAAACCACGACCTCCTCCTGGGGAGATCTGGATTCCAGCTCAAGCATTTTCACAAAGGTTTTGATGCCAGACATACACTGCTGCTTTTGCCTGCATTTCATTATTATTTTCTTTTTCTTCGTTCATTAATAAGTATTAATACCTTGGTTTTTGTCCGTGCTTAATATTCATCCCAGCGCTTTGATTTTTCATTTGAAAGGGACACTTCAAGGGCTTTTTAAACATTATTTTGCTATTGTTCGTGGAACTCTTCTGATGGAAAACAGCATTTCCATCCTGCTTTACAAGTTGTAAACAACCTTTCCCCTTTATAAAGAAATAAAGAGTGTTTATCCAGCTACCATACACTAACAAGCAGAGAGCTACAGGGAGCCTGTTAACTCCAGGAGCTGGAGGTGATAGGTGTCCAGAAATAGGAAATAATGCTTACTTCTCCATTTTCCCTCTAAAGCTTCAAGGACTCTTGACTCCAGAGCCAATCTCCAACAGCCAAACCCTCAGCCAACCTCCCTGTGCCACAGTGCTGAGCTCTGATGCTTTGCATCATAGAATCATGGAATCATTAAGGCTGGAAAAGACCATTCAGAACATCCAGGCCAACCATCACCCCATCCAGAGACTCCTTTGGGGGCACGTGAGGATGGAGGAGCACCTACAGCAGAAGCAAGCTGTGGTTACTGAAGGAATCAGTAAGCAAGCATGCTGTCTCCTGGCCATAGACTTTCCAAGAAGGGATGGAACACCTCTCCACGAGGACAGGCTGGGGATGTCCAACCTGAAGGGAAGGCTCCTGAAGAGCTGAGAGCTGTCTTTCGGTAACTAAAGGGGGCTGTAAGAAAGAAGGGGACAAAGCCTTTAGTAGGGTCTGTTGGGATGGGGAAAGGGGAGGTGGTTTCAGACTAAAAGGGAGGGAGATTTAGATCGAATATAAGGGAAATGGCTTTTCCAGTAAGGATAGCAAGAGAGGTGGTGGTGCTCCATCCCTTCAGACAGCCAGGGTCAGGCTGGATGGGGCTCTGAGCACCTGATGGAGCTGTGGGTGTCCCTGTCCATTGCAGATGGCCTTTAAGGATCTGTTCTAACTTGAATGATCCCGTGAAGAAAATCTGTGAGGGGATGGGGAAAAGAAAGATGCCTGAAGCCTAAGGGAAGCAGTGAGCAGCGTGGAGGCAGGATGCTGCCCCACACCACCGCACACCTGAGCCTCTAGGTGCTGCTTCCCCCCCTCTCAGGAACACAACATGCCACATCTGGAGAGCTCCTCCTGCCCATCAGTTATCAGCCATGCTGCTCTGGAATACCCAGCCCGTTACAAGCTATGTAAATATTGACAGGGTGCCTTATTAAATAAATAGATCTGCTCAGGCATTCAGTACTGACTGCTTCCAGAAGACAAAACAAAGTCTGGTGGACAGGGGGGTTCATCTAGTCCCGAATTGGATAAGCACATACGCAGCTGAGGCACTGAATATGGCCATCTTCCCACATCCTGAGCACCAGCTGGGAGATAGGAGTGGAAGGGAGGCCCAGGGGGACAAGAAAGGAAGATGTAAGCATGGGAATGATGCTTCGACAAGGAGTTTGTCTGATTCTGATCCCTTCTGGTCAAGTAACTAAAATATTCAGTAGCACGCACGCAAGGCTGGGGCACAGGAGGAATGGAAAAGGGAAGTATTCCTCTGGGGACAATCAATCACAGGAGGAAGGCCTCTGGCTGCCCACTCCTGTTAATGGATGGGATTAGAGAGCTCCTTCTGGGGATCAAAGGAAAGCTCTCCCTTGGGAGCACAGCGCTGCCTGCAGCATCCACAGCCCCAGTGCTCTCCTTCCGCACCGCTTTCCTTTGGGGGTCACCGTCCCCCGGGGCTCATTAAGGATTTTGAAAGCAAACAAATCTCCCAGCAAAGGGAACCACATTTCATCCAGCTTCGTGTCAGAAGTACACACAGATGCCGGTGTTGAGTTATTTGCTTGCAAGCCTTGGGTCTGAAGATCTAACCCCACCACCTCCCAGCAGACACACACACCAGTGCATCCCCTCTGCTCCGCAGCTAATTAAACTGGAAATCAGCATTCCGCACAGTTTCGAGTCTTGTGAGGCATTCATCTCTCTATGATCAACCCATAAAATAATAATAACTACAACTGGAGCTTGCTAGAGAAAATCAGCTTTACAAGTCATCTGGTTTGGATCACAGGAGATCAAAACGGAGAGTGGCAGTAGCCTTGCAGCTCTTGGCCTCGGTAATGGGAACTTGCCTATTTCTCCAACTCAAAACAATCCAAAGGAGAATCGTTCCTTATAATTGTTTTTCAACTTCTCCTCCAGCTGGAGGAATAATGACTGCACAATTCTCCTAACAACATGATCATAATCTATCAGTTCTATGAACTATAGAATGAACCCAAAGAGATAATTGGAGCAGGCACTGAATGATAAACATGTCAAGATTATGATTTCTTTGCTTAAAAATGAAACGAAGATATGATTGGAAATGCCATGCTTGGGGAGTAGGAGCAATATTCCCATGCTCCATCATCTAAATTAGTTTATAATTTGCATACACTTGTATTTTTAGGCATTGTTTGAAGGCAGAGGAGCTGTAAAACATTAAGATCCAAACATCCCCAGACTCTGCCCTTCAGTAGCACCTTTTGAGCACAGATCTCAGTACATGTCACAGCCCCTTGGTGCAAGCTGCTGGGGAGCCCCAGGGTTTTGCTGGCTCTTGTCCTTGGGGTTTACAGCCTCAGGGACATGCTGTCAGCATACAGTTCATACCAGCACCAGTGTCGAGCTCAGCAGCAGTGAATTTTACAGTCACACCGTCCTGATGCTCCCAGAACGACAACAAATCCAGACACTGAAATCGCAGCAAAACCTAAAGCGCAGCAAAATTCACCTCGTTTCCTGTTTTGTTACACTCCTTTAGCTTTAACAACGAGCCCTGTGAGTTTAGCAGTGCTTCACTGGGGGAAGCACAGGACTGGAATATCAGCAAAACTGAGCCGTGTCCACTCGTGGAGAGGTCACTGCCTCTGCTGGATCAGCCACACACGGGCTCCACTTTCAGCAGATACAAATGGAGAAGAAGGGGAGGGAAGCAGAGAAGCACCCCCACCTCCCCTCAGCTGTACAAAACCTCAAAGTGTGTTTTCTTTTCTTCTCCAATTCTCCAGGTGGGGAATTTGGGTAGAGCTGGGGCAGGCTGTAACACACGCTCTGCTGCTGGCCCAAAGCTCTGCTGCACAACGCGTGCCATCACCCCATGCAGAGCTGCTCCCTGGGGGGCAATGCTTCACCCCAAAAGCTTCTCGTCCAAGCAGACGAGGAGGAAGGGCAGATTGGATGGAACCCCGGGCCACCTCATGTAGCGCCTGATTTAGTGGTTGGCAACCCTGCTCATAGCAGGAGGTTGAAACTACATCATCTTCGAGGTCTCATCTAACCCAAGCCATGCTATGATTCTGAGAAGGGCAGAAATCCCAAGCCCTGCATCCTCTGCCGTCCCCAGAAGCAGGGCTGTGCATTGCTGACCTCACCTCCCCACTGCCCTTATGGAAGGTGCCCCAGAGCTCTCTGCAGAGCAAACTCCTGGCTGACTGCAGCATGCAGAGCAACAGGGGGACAGAAGGCACCAGGATAAGGGTCATGGCAAGGGACATTTCTGCGCTCAGGCATATTCTGCAGGAGCCATGAGAAAAGGGGAAAAATCATAAAGGAAGAAAGAAGGAAGCACCAAGCCCATCCTTTCTGTGAGAGAATAAGAAGTCCCTTAAAGCAAGCCTAGTGAGTTAAAAGGGAATCCCTAGAGAGCCTCCATGCTCATGAACAAATTCAATTTGCCATCTCATTTTGAACTCCAGGAAACCAGAGCTGAGCAATCTGCCTGCAGCCATCGCAGAGCAGCCCCACATCACAGGAGTCACCTCAACCAGGGACCCTGAACAGGCACAGAGCATCACTCCATCACTGTTACAGGGCAGTTTGGTTGGGGTCTTGCCTACACCAGCGGGAGGAGGGCAGCTGAGGCCAAAGCTGTCTCATTTCCTCCCTCTCAATGCATCTCCACCCAAACCCCACAAGCAGGGCTCGGGCATCTGCAGAGTATTCCAATACACACCACATAGGAAGGCAGACAGCACTGAAGCACACGAGGAACTCCAGCCAATTGAGTTACGTGCTGCAAGTACTTCATTCAAGACACGCTGACATTCTTGTCAGATAATTCACAATGCTTTTTCCATTTATTTTTTTTTTTAATTTCTGAGTAGCTCCATAGATCATTGGATTACTCTCGGGAAGCGATCGAGATGATTTTCTTTTCCTCCCCCCCCCCCCCCCCCTTCCCATCAGCACCATCAGATGAAGTTATTTGTGAGTCCATCTGCTGGAAACCAAACCAAACATGACAAGTCTATTTTCACTGTCGGGGAAGCGAAGTTGCCAACGTGCTGCAGCTCAGTGCTTATGAGGAGCCTGGGGGGGCACGTAGGGCTGTGTCCAACTTTGTGCGTGGGGAAGGAAGCACAGTGAGGCTGTGATAGCACAATCCCACTAATGAGGGGAAAGCCATAATGCTCGCTGAAAAGGTGGCCGTTTGGATAAGATAAAGGGGTTTTTGGATTGCCTTATCCCAGTGCAGCTTATTACTGTGTCATTAGCAATTAAGTAACATTTGAGTAGTTCATAATTTGACTAATAAGCCTCTGTGACAAAGGCAAAAAGCTAAGACAATAAAAGGACGGTGTGAACCAGCAATTTGTCCTGACAGCTCCTAAGCAAGAGAGAAGCACCCGGCGCTGCGGGGGGAGCAGCCTGAGGGGTGCAGGAGCCAGCAGAGGATTCTGGATGCTGAATTCCCATGGCCTGAGGATTGGCCGGGGGGGACCGGAGGAGCACAGCTTGGGATGGGCACCCAGAGCCACCCAGCTTCATCGCGGCCCTTCCTGGGACTTCAATCTTTCTGCTCATGAAATCTCTTCCCAAGAGGACGCCTGGAATAAACTGTCATCTGATAATAGCTACCAGGTGGTGAGCAAGGGAAAAAGCAGACATGCACAGAATGTTTTGACTTCAAACTCATGCGGACTGTCAGAGAGGGAGTGCGTTTTGTGTCCCTTCCTATTCCCTTTCCTCCCCCTCATCACTTTCACCTCTCTGTGGATGGTGCTTATTTAGTTATTTTGCTTTCTCCGCGTGATGACAAACCTCAGGTAAGTGGCTGAGGGCCAGAGGCACAACCCAAACCAAATCCCCAAATCTCCACCACCTTTCAAAGGGGCCACAGTGGCCAAGACCGGGCCACCAGGCCACTTCATTGTCACCTCCATAATTAAGCAATAGACGAAGGAATTCTCTGCAGCCATCGCTGCTCCTCTCACCTCCTCTTCTCCCACTGTCCCTACCCTCTGCCCCTTCTCGCTGTCACTCCATCACCCTGTGACCTTTCCCATTAACAGCTGGTGGAATGCTGCCTGAGCTCAAGGCATCTGCTTGCAATCCGTTTGCAGAAGAGCCCTCCTTGGCCTCGGGCAAGGAGCAGTCACAGAGCTCCCTTCAGTCCAGAGAGAGAAAGCAAGAGCACATCTACAAGCAGGGCAGCAAAGGGCATCCATCACACGAGCTTCAGAGGGCAGCGAAAAGCAGAGCCACCCCTCCCCTGCTCACACCTGGGACGTGCAAGTCCCTTTCTTCCCATTCCAGCAAGGGGCTTCCTCTGTGCCAGCACACACACAGATTACATCTTGTTCTTACCAGGAAGGAATATTGACTTGGAAAATATCAAAAACACCTCTGAGCCCTCAGCACCGCTTCTCACAAAACAAAAAGAAGAAAAAAAAAAAGTAGCACGAGTCAGAGATTGAATCGAAGGAGCAGAGGCATTTTGCTATCCAGATGATGTGAAGAAATTAGCTTCTATAATAGGGAGGTCAGCACTGAGAGCAAGAAGGAACTTTTCAGTGTCATCTCGAAAGTTTAGAGGTCTTTCCTTCCATTCATGCGACTGTTTCTGTCCCCAGCACAGGGATGTGCACAGAGGCAGACATTATGCAGCCAGAACACACCGACCTCCAGCTCCATTCCCACTCCAGGAAAAAGCAAGTGCCCGCAGGCAAGCACTGATGATGGCTGCCGATACAACAACCCACATAATACAGTCGGCTCCATTGCAAATGTAATTGCAATCCTAATGCAATCAATACCAATGGAAACACCATATTTATACAGAGCCTTTCATCACTCACATGTAATGCAGTCAGTGCCAGTGCAAATATGCCAGCATCTGAAATGAAATATTTGCCGTACATTTTGTGTGCATGCAGACCAAACACTGCATTCGGGAGAACTCTGCAAATCCGCTCGGCGATGGCCTTGGGTGGGTTTTGTATGTCCTCCAAACTCAGTAAAAAGTAAAAACCCCCACAGCCCACCCAGCCACAGCACCCCCACGTCTGAACCCGAAGCATCCAGCATAGAATCAAAGAATCATTCAGGTTGGAAAAGAGCCCTGAGATCCCCAACCCACCCTGCCCACATCCCTCAGTGCCACATCCCCATGGTTATGGAACACCCCCAGGGATGGTGACCCCCCAGCTCCCTCCTTGTGCAGCTGTGCAGTGCAGCACCACCCTTTCCAAGAAGAAACTTCTCCTAGAATCCAACTTGCACAGTGACAAAAAGGGCAGGATTTGCCCCCGTGCTTCACAAGGCAGAGTGCTCTGTACGACAGCACAGCTGGGGAGGCCAAAGCAACCTCCCTGCCCTCGCTCACCATTCCATCTGCCCTCTGAATTTGATCCAGACAGTCCATCACAGGTCTTGACACATTTAATGTCTCAGTAAAGAAAAACATGATGCGTTGATGCTCCTGTAAAGCCCTGACAACTGACAGCCTAATGGCTCCTTATTTTTTCCCAGCTGCAGTTTAGAAAATGAAATAAATTTAGCTCCTTAAGCACGCTGGCTGCTCAGTGAGTAACGTACGTGCTGCTCAGCCAGGCACTGCACCGTGGGACCGGGGAGCACCCACAGCCCATGGGCAGGGCATTATGAGGGATGGATGGGGGCTGAGGCACTGTTCCCAACAGATTTAGTGCTCCAAACGCTTTCTGCTGGTTATTGCAGCACCATAGAAAACGCCAAGTTGGAAGGGACCCACTGGGGTCACGGAGCCTAACTCCAAAACACCATGTTGGTAATTGACACTGCAGCTGGCACCGGTGCTCCTGCAAACTGCCAAAGTGGAGCAAAGACCGTTTATGTCCGAGCAGCATTGGAGAAAGGAGACTTCTCCCCAGCCATCAGAAGGGACCCGGCGCTTCCCAGCACGCAGAGCTGCCTGATGGGCAGCAGAAGACACTCCAGAGCTCCCGAGTCCCCTCACGCCTCGTGGCTGCAGTATATTAAGCAGCGCTGCTGTAATTAGGCTGAAGTACTGTGTGGCCACAGGGCTGGGAAAGCATGATTGAGAGCCTCTCGTCGGGAAGCGGCCGGGTCCTTGTGGAGCACACAGCAGCCATTAGTCACTGCAGTTCGCCCAGACGAGCGCGCGAGTCTCAAACCAGCAGACTGGAAACTTTCTGCAAAATATTTCTCAGCCCGTGAGTGATTGAGGACGGACGGGACTGGAAATGAAGCTCTTATGTCCCCATAAAGGAGGGCAGGAAAGGAGGAGGGGATACGGCACCGGCAGCCCAGCCAGCACCTGCTTCCCCTCAAGCAACGCCGTGACCATTTCCAGGAGCTGAATCTGAGGGTGGATGCAGGGGGGGCTGCTGCCTTTCCCCACATTGTGACATCTATCGCTCCTGAAGCATCTGTAAGTTGGAACTCCAAGTAGGGAGCTGGACTGCAGCTTTTAGGGGAGCTTCCGCACTGTTCAGCATCATTCGGAAGGCACTGCAGAGATCAGAGTCTCCCTGACCAACAGTATAAACAGCATGAAGCTTTCAGACTCGCTACAAGCACTCCCTCACTCTTTTTGCCTCCACCAAGTAATTCCTCTTAAGCAGCTTTTCCTCCTGCCCACGATGTACTGACCAGAGGGGATGCCAAGCAAAGGACAGGAGGGCTGGAAAAGCCAATGAAGACAGATGGGACAGTCTGGTGACAAGAGTACCTGCTGCCACTGTCGGCTCCTGCCTCACTGCCCCCTAAACAAGCTCATCTATTACCAGCCTGGGTACAAGCAGTCCCTCAAACAAGTTCACCTCCGCATCCATCAGCACAGGCGAGGAGAATCTCCTGCAGCCATTCATTGTGATGAGCTCTACTGCACCCTCACACTGCAGTGCCCAGCTGGGGCTGAGCACCCCTATAGAAAAAGCCCCTCAATCCCAAGGAAAATGTATGCACAGCCCTCTGCAGAGCACCCATCTATCCTCTGCATGCAGCATGCCTGTGTGCAGATTGTTCCTTTCAGCACTTTTCTCGCCCCAAATTCCCTGCTCTCCCCCTCCCTTGCTGCCTGAGGCTGTTTTTCTCCTGATCCAGGCCAGCGACAGCTTCAAAAGCAAAGCTTCTGCAGCACGTCTTTGCTGTTTGCTCCCTTTCTCCAGAGGAGCTAAATGTGTTCCTGGTGAGTGAACAGCCATAAAGACCACATTTCCTTCTGGAAGCATTCAGGAACCAGAAATGGGAGAATGGAAGAGACTGTGCGGGCCACTCAGATTAAACTAAACTCAAGACCTTTAATTAGGATGTTGATTACAGGAATGAATCACTACTGTCTGCAGGATGTCTGGTAATGACCCAAAAGAACAAAGGGACAGGAAGCAGCAGAGGAACAAGGGGAGCTCCAACAGCAAAGACATCAGTGCAAGGACTTCAGCAACCTCATCCTTCTGGTTCTGCTCCATACGAGTCCATCTCAGCTTGAGAAAGTTGTTTTATTTGCTCTGTGCTTCCTCTCCTCCCCAAAAAAAAACCTCATAGGCTCATCTCTTACTGCAAGCACAGCTCATTTGGGAGAGCAAAAGAGGATGAGGAAGACAGGAGAGCAGGGAATTGGCGCTCAGGTGTGCTGAGAGCATGGTGGGGCATGTGGAGTGATGAAGCCGCCAAGAAGTTGTAATCAGGACTAATAGTTTGAGGTCCTTAATATTCCTGCAATCCAATAAATCAGTGGTGCTAAACACGAGCGAGGGAAGGCGAGCACTGAATTGACAGGACAAATTAGGCTTGGCTGCAGGGAAAGATTTCTCAAATAGTTTGTTCCATATGAGCTCCCAGCGAGCTCGTAAACAAACCAACCTGGGATTCAGCAAGGGAGATATCCCTTGGGCGAGCCATGCTTCTTATGGACACCCCTCCCAGCACACAGATATAAAATCATTAAGGTTGGAAAAGACCACTAACCGTCATCAAACCCAACCCCAGCTCATCCCCACTATGGCCATCAGTGCCACATCTCCACAGCTCTTGAAAACCTCCAGGAACTGATGCCTCCTACGGCACCCAGACTTCCCATGCTGGGACCCCACTTTGCCTCAGAGCCACTTCCCTGCTATGAAAAACAATCACAGCCCCCCACGGCACCCCAGGTGTCGCACAAGCATTAACTACTTGTTCACACCACTCGCAGGACACGGGGAGGATTAGCTCCACATTGATTAGCTCCATCTGCTTTGGGGATGCGTGCGAGCCACCATCCAAGCGGTAGAATTCAAGACAGGGGATTGTTACCAGAGACACACAGCCACTGTGATTTCTGATAGGGTTAGCACTGTAAAACAGAGCTGCTGCTACCCATAGCGAGGGCAGTGACAGCCCTGCTGAGTCTCCCAAACCTGAGAAAGACTTGGGGGTATTCTGTAGGGAAATGGGGCTGCATAACCTTCCAACAGTAGAACAGCAATGAGGCAGCCCAGCTCTCCCAAGCCGTGCGAGAGAGGTCCTGCAATTTAGATCACATCTTAAACAAATGCTGCAGCTACAACCTCAGTCAGGTTAGAAAATCATGTCAGCACAGCGAGCAACTCAGACATGGTCAGCAACCACATCTCTGCTCAGGACCCAATGTGCCACACAGCCAGCCCCACTGAATTCATCTTACTTCATTCTCAAGCCACACTTAGCCCAGAAATACACTAAAAATGCAAAATATTGGGTGGACAGATGCTTATCTGTGCCTCTGTCCCTATGCTGCTCAGTGGGACATCTGCAGAGAAACGAGCACATTCAATCTGGTCATCTCCATCTTCTGCTCCAGCCCTCAGGAAATGAGATGGCCAGACTAAATATACCAGTCACTCTATCCCTTGTCATTTGGGATTTTTCCAGGTCCTTAAATCATTCTTGTCACCGTATGACAAGGGATTGGAAGGGCTGAGATTATTTATCTTAAAAAGGAGACAAATAGGAAGTCTTGTGATAAATGTATGTGAATTAATGAATGAGAGAGACAAAGTACATCTGGTATGTCTGTCCTCCCTGCCTTGCAACACAAGAATCCCCTTTGATTCCACCAAAATAGTGACAAATTTGAAACTGATGAAAAGAAACACTTTCCCCAACCAGCTTATGAAATCTGTTGAAGCCAAAAGCTCAGAAGGTTTCAGAGACATTTATATCAATAACAGGACTACCCAGAGTTAATGGTTAACACTAATGAAAAGGAGATAATGAGTTTAAGCCAATCTCTAATGACTGCATTGGGCTGAATCTAAGTTGTGGAGTTTAGCCAGCAATTTCAGCCCGAGAAAAGAAGCTTTAATTTCACAGAAGTTGCAAGTCACACTCAGCACAGGTTACCTGGGGCTCTCCCTGCCTGGGGCTGAGTCCAGCTCTGCTCTGTTCACTGCCCTCACATTCCTGCACCTCCCTGGAAGCATCTGCACCGTTTTTGGTCACACAGCAACCACCAGCACACAGTCATCAGCCTGGATGGAGCTCTCAGTGCTTCTGATTTCTGGTTACAACTCATCTATATTCCTTACCCTTGAATTACCCACACAGCAGAACACCGCTGCTCTATTTTTCCTGGGAATTGTTGCTTTATCTGTAGTCTCTCACTATCATGATTATTATTGATATCAAAAGCGGCGTCCAGAAACCCGAAATGAGAGCCAAACCTCAATAAGCACATGCTGCAAGATGTTCCCCATCCCAGGAAAGGGCTCGAGCACACTGCACAGACAATACAGGAAAAGAGATTTGCAGGTAGCCACAAGGTCACCCAGAGAGTCAGCAGCAGTCAGGAAAACAGCCATGCTGAGACATCCCCGTCCATCAGCCTCACCCAAAGGCCACCCCTCCTCCTTTCCTTCGTGACACCCTTGGCTGAAAAAGCAACTATGCCTGTTCTGCATATCCTACGTTGATGACCAAGCTGGGCCAACAGCACTTTCCTGCTTAAAATCTGAGGTCTGGGCATACATGTTGCAAAGACAGAAGATTTACTTCCTAACATTACCACAGCATCATCTTCCCTTTACTTCCCACCACATCTTTCACGCCTGGCAAGGACCTTTGCAAGCGACAGCCCTTCTGCTGAAGACGACATTAAGGCCATCATATTAAGGCCAGTTAATTAAGGCAAGATCCCCCAGTGGGTTCTTATTCAATAGACCAAGAGAGGGACAGATTCCTTCCAAGGATAGCTCCAAAAGCAGGAGCCTCCCATTGCCTACTGACACAACATGGGGCTTTCACCCAACTGAACTCAGACATATGGAAAACCCTCCTGAAGTTCTACATCACGAAGCAAAAAAGTGCTGGAGCAGAATGGCACTTCTCTACCCAAACACATTGCAAAACACTCTGCGCATCCGTCCTGGACATCAACAGCTGCAATGATCGCTATAAAAGGTTTGAACATAGCAGAATGTTCCTTACTGGGGGGTGTAACCTGCTTGTTATTAAGTGCTATATAATGCCAAGCTCCCGTTGTAAAAGGCTCTTCAGAAATGACAACATAAAGAATAACGGTCTCCAAGCAGGACTCAGGTGAAACTTGACAGTTAAAGCCAGGAGAATTTTATATCAAAATCCTGCAAGTTTCACAGGAATGTAACACAAAGCCATAAATCACAGTGGCTTTGCTTACAAGGTTGGCGGAACATGGGAAATATAAAACCCCAAAACTTTTGATGAACATCCCACATCCCCAGCTGGTGACGTGCTCCTGTGCCACTGTTTTCCAGACCATATTTACCAACATGTCCTCAAATGCTTCTATTGAGTAATAAGTGCAAGATAAGCACTACTCAAAATAGGGACATAGTCCCAGCCTAAAGGAGGTGAAGCCTTTGGAATGCACAGTGAGGATATTTCTCATGAGACAGAAGGAGTTAAATGCCTGGATGCTGCTAGAGGACAACACTCCACCCTCAGCCTCTGTTGCCCAAATCCCTCCCAAAGCAACAACAGAACAAATCCTCACAACCATATCATGGGCATCACCACGGAGTGGTTAGCAAACACTGAATCGACACGATAGGAACCAGCCCAGACAGAGCACAGCCGCTGCAGGTGCTCAAAGATGGGACAAGAGGAACTGAAGCTGTGCCAGCGGAGGATCCAGGCTGGGTATTGCACTTTCCTCCTGTCACCTACCTGGCCACCTTTCTGAACTCAATGCTGCATGGCGCAGTGCCCTACGGTCCAACCCTTGCTATTCATTTCATGGAACATGCATGCTAGCAAACTACGTTTAACACAAGGATCAGGTCAGAGAGGAGCTTTAGTGGTTTCATTTAGGCCGTGTTGCTTCCTCTCACCATGGGTTATCGATCTCTGCAGGGAAGAGTCAGCAGCCTTAGCTGACACACCGTCCCTCAGCCAGGGGTAATATATGACCCTGTTGGGAGCTGCCGTTAACTGATGAACCCATCTGGCAGGGGAGCCGCAAAAGTGATTGATTCACTCTCCATCCTGGTACTTAGACTTTCCACCCTCAACAGGCCACGAAGCCTCATTCATCATCTTCATCAATCAAATGGGTAAATATCATTAAATCTGCAGGCCACAGGCAGCATCATTTATTTTTATTTTTTTTCTGGCTTTTATTTTATGTTTCCAAAGTTTTCCAGCTCCTCTCCCTGCACTCCTTTCTGTAAAGCAGTGCTTCCACTTGCCACGGCTTCACTGAGGCAAATGGAGAAGCTGATCCCTGAGAAGATCAGGCATCAGAGAGCTTTTGGCTCCTCATCTCTCCCAGGCCTCAGGAGGAGCTCAGAGGGTCAGAACATTTCTGATGCATCCCAACACCAGGCTTTATGCAGCACTGGAGCCATCTGGTGTGCTGCAGCTCGTGATGTTGCATGCTGCTGAACGGACTGGGGTAGATAATGGTTAGGTAGCGGTTGGACTTGATCATCTTTAAGTCTTTTCCAACCTGAGCAAATCTATGATTTTATGACTCTATGACTAAAGGAGGTTTGTTCCAAGACTGACACGGGTTACCACTATGAAACACACTCAAATACCACCACAACTGAGCAACACAAATTGCACATCAGTAGGTGCAGCTCAGCAGCGCAGCCACGATCGCTCTAGGCTGTTCACCTGACAGTTTCCCAAGGACAAAGCCCTACTCTGTGACACTCCTGAGGTCCCTCTGCAATCACAGACAGGACAAATTCCTTTATAGCATGAGCAACTCACACACAGAGCTCTCACCAGCAGACCTGAGCAAGGATGCTGCTGATGAGAGCTCAGGAAAGCGGCAGGAGAAGTTGTTTGAGGTGCCTGGGGAAGGCCAGCTAGTTACGGTACCTGGCGTTACAGCTACTTGCACTTTATCACAGCTGTTTATTGAGTCTGTGACTCATATCTCAATGCACTTTATAGAAGTCTCTTATCACAGATTAACTAGCATGAAGCGTGGAGCCCGTCCAACAGCACACGCCAGCACTGCACACCAGAGTACATGCAGATTGAGGACACAGAACACAAGAAAAGGCGCAGACAGGTTGGAAAGCACCCTGCACAGAGCTGGTGTGGTCATCACAGGAAGCTCCATCCCACCACAGACCCACGCCAGTCCTCCATTCACGCAGCCAAGGATGGATGGACAGACCACGGCTGCAGACAGAAGATGCTCCAACCTGACCCAGGGAAATTTCCAGCAACTTCACAAAGGCCTCGAAGGAAAATCCCAGCCCAGCACAACTGAGAGCCACGCGAAGGAGCAGACACAGCAGCCGGACCATCATTAAATCATGGAGGCAAGGCTGGAAGAGCCAAATGAGATCTCCACCTGCCATTACTTTGGAGCAGAGAGAGGGCCAGGAATGCTGAAGGAGGGCCAGCAATGCAGCGATGGATGGGCAGGCAAATCATTTTATTAGCCTTAATTGCCGTTTCAATACCGTACTCATGTCTCCACATAAGCCTTCATTTTGTGCAAAGTTGTCAGTTCATGTCCTGAATGGGCCAGGCTTGTTATCAGCAAGCCTTTTACAGCCCCTGGGCTGTGCATTAATTAAAAAGGCTTTGTGCAGAGGCTCATTCATTAGCACACTGCTCCTTTAATCACTGCCTCTTCAGCCACCAGGACAATCTATAAATCTCCTCAAATATGAAATAATGAAGTGGAATGGTTCAATTTATTACAATGTAATAAGTCAGGATAATGTAGGGGTGGACAGGGTGGTGCTGGAACTGCCTCCTTGCCCAGTTCTCCCATCTCATTACTGACAGCAACCACGAAAGAGATGAGCAGAAAGGACACGGGCGCAAGGTGAGCACATAGGACAGGAGCCCTCCCACCTCCTGCCCTCCTCCCAGCAGATTGGGGTGGAAGAAGTGAGCAGGACGCAGCTTCTCCTCTTGGGGTCGTTTCCCAGCAGCTGGGCTCTCGAATGGAGTTGCCCAATAAAATACATCTTGGGCTCATTACAAAGGGAGAAGAGTGAAAACGAGCCTCGGCCTTTCCTAAACGCGTGGAGGATGCTGAGCCAAACACGAATTTCTCTCTCGGTGGAACTCAAGACGCCAAGGGAAGAAACAGAACTTACAGCTCTTTGAGGAAAACAGCCACATTTTTCAAAGAAAGCACGAAACGAAAACTGCCCATGCAGAAGTTAACAAAAGCTAATTATGCTCCTGAATAAAAGAGAGAAGCGTTTGGAAGGAGGATTTGTAAAGAGCGCTGGGGCGTCTTTTGAAAAAACACCTAATAGGAAACATCCAACGCTCCTGCAATTCGCTACTTTATTTTCCTCGTTCGGTTTCTCCTTATTCAGTTGTAAAAAAGTCATGCATTTTTATGCACTAACAGTCATATAATTAATGCGTCCGTTAATACAATTAATGCTGCGAGTTGATTTATCCCAGTCAAAATTTATTCACAGGAAAGTCAGCTGTGATAAATTGGCTGCGTGAAAAAAAAGAAAGCGAATCACCAAAACACCACATTCCAACGGGTTCTTTAAAACTGGAATCTCTTCCAAGGTCTCTCCTTAAACATCCACATTAGCATCACTCAGGATTTCTTTTTTCCAGATAAAACGTGGAACGTGTGAGCCATTAACGTTAATATTTTCACTGACCCTGTCTCATTCTGCAGGGTGGGGATGACTCAGCCCACCAAAACAGCCGTGGTTTTGATGCTACGCTCCCATTCATTATCAGAAGTGCATGCGAAATGCTGTTACATAGGTAGGAAAATTATTTCTTTCCCTGTGTTACAAAGGGCTGATTGTGCACCCTGTTCAAACCTACAGCTCTGTAATTCTATCAATCTGCTACGTGCTCATTTGTCAACACAGGATCTTTCATCTCCAGGCTTCCCAAAACACTTCATTTGCTCAAGGGTCACTTGTCCCACCATGTTAAGCCTTCCCATCATCCACACAATGCCTAGAAGAGGAATTTTGGGTTCTGCCACCCCCCCAAGGAGGGCTACTCCATGAGATGTGTGACTAATTACTACTCAAGTCAACAATTAACCCTGTCCCTGGCTAATCCATGAGTTTCAAGGAGCTTTAGAGAGGGAACAGCATGCCAGGGTCCTTACCATCAGAAAACTCTATTATGCAGATCTTCAAAAAAGCTCATTACTACAAAGCTATGAGCATTCAATCCCATTAATAAAACACATCAGTATATAATTATAATATTAGGCACTTAAATTGCAGTTTTCATCTGCAGCTCTCAAAGTGTTTTTACCATAGTAAATTAAGTCCTCCTAATTCGGGCTGGCCCGAGTTTTCCATTTGAAGCTCCTTCTTCAAGGAGGATTTGATTTTGTGCTCAAAAAACACACAAAAAAAAAACCCACACAAAAGGAAATGAGCATCTTGAAGAGGAACATTTCCTTCTGGGGAGGTGTACAAATAAAGGAAATCCACCCCAAACCCATCACAACCATCACAACCATGGGGATGAGGAGCCAGAATGCTGCCAGAAGGGGAATTGCCACTCATCCAGCAACTTCTACAGTAGCAGCAATACATATGTATAAATATGCCATTTATTTTACTCCAACCTGTTGAGCACAGAGACCCAACCTTCCTACCACCAGCTTTTATTCGTGGCAATCAGTCTGACCTCATAGAATCACTAAGGGTGGAAGAGATCTCTACGACCCTGCCCCAATCCTCCCTAACACCCAACCTGAACCCATCCTGGCGCAACTTAAGACCGCATTTGCATCCTGGATTTGTGCACAGCACAGAGCCACGCTCACCACAACCTGATGACATCGGTCAGCACTGCCTGTGATGAGATGGAGGATGACAGCAGCTCCTCCAGAGCTACACTGTGGTCCAGGCAGGAACAAACACTCTTCCAGCAGTCAGCATAGCTGAGTAAATCAGACATGACAATAAAAGTATCCAGGAAATTCAGTGTCTGGGAGGCAGCACACCAGGCATACCAGGTTCAGCTTTAATTTGTGAGCAGACCCGCGCGCTCGGGAGGTTATCGCATAAATGCCAGTGTAAATGATATCACCATGGGCACCAAACAGGATGCTTGCTCACGGTCCCGTCAACCAGCACACGCTGATCTTTGGTAATTCCAGCTATTAAAAACAACTCTGAGAGAAATCAGACCTCATTTTGCAGGCGGCACAAGGGGTCTCAACGCCTTCTTGAAGTTTTCCCACATTCAGCTTATCAGACGATGGCTTCTATATATTCAGCTGCTGCGCTGCCTCCAGGTTTATTAAGTTTACAATAAGGGAGAAGGGATGGCTTTTCAGTTTTCCCCAGAGACCCCCTAGGAGAAAGGGAAGCTTCTCACACACCACTCCAAGCTGCAATTTAGGCAATTACAGGGGATTCAGCCCTTGTAGTTGGAACAGAAGAGCTTCCAGCCCTTTTCCACCACCAGCCAGCTCACAGCATTTTGGTGTGCTATTGCTGGGCTCCTCTCAGGGCTCAGCACTGCCCCAGCTATGAGAGGGGAATGGATTCTCCCTGTCACCCCTGGTGTCACTCCCTGTCCTCCCCAGGTAAGAGGATTTAACAGTGCTCATCACAGACCACTGCATATGCTCCATGCAACGTCTAGGTGAAACTCTATTAAATCCACCCAGATTTTACAAGCCAGGAGAAAAGAGAAGAATCTACACACCAGGGAGAAGAGGGGTGCTGGGGGCTCTGGAGATTCTTCTTTTGGCACTTATTGTCTTCTGAATTCTGCAATCTGTACAATATCTATGTTTGTAATCACTCGAAAATTTTCAATTAAATGTAAAAAACCAGAAACAAGTAAATCTATTCTCTCTTTTGACTGTTTTATTGATTGAAATGGATGTCTGAGCTGCGACCACTGAACCATGAAAAGCAATCCGTCTTAGATGGGTAAGAGATCGTTAGGAAATCGTTGTGCTGAGGCAAGAAAAACAGTGCATGTGCAGCACACACCTGCAGTGCACACACAGTGCACAGATGCACTCACGTTACTGCACAACAAGCCATCTACAGTGATAAAATTATATATATACACGTGTAGGAATATGAAGATTGAGGAATGTGGTGATGCATTGGAACAGGTTGCCCAAGGAGGCTGTGGATGCCCCATCCCTGCAGGCATTCAGGGCCAGGCTGGATGTGGCTCTGGGCAGCCTGGGCTACTGGTTGGTGACCTGCACACAGCAGGGGGTTAGAACCAGATGGGCATTGTGCTCCTTTGCAACCCAGGCCATTCTATGATTCCATGCATGTGAGGTGTTAGCCCATCATAACATTTCTAGTCTTCTACTTTCTACTTCCACCTGCAGCCCTGTCCCCACAGGGAGGAGCAGAGGGCATTGCATGGCTCCCAGCATCACCAGATCTGCAGATTCAGGGTGGGTTGGGTGCAAGAAAGCCCCCAAGCAAAGGAGGGAAGGAACAGCCCACATGAAGCTGCTGCCTCCCCTCAGGATCCCCAAACTGCAACAGAGACATGGAACACTGACTGATAACAGATTCAGGAACAGATGGATGACGCCTTAGTCTGCACTGACAATGCTTTCCTTTTTAAGCAAGGCTATCCTAATATCCTAATATCAACTCCACTTCTGAGCACCTCAAGTTCAAGCTTAAATTAGCTAAATATATATATATTTTAAACTGTAACCCAACCCACATGCTGTGAATCTCGGGGAGTTCAGCTCTGCAAAATGGATATTAGGAAAAATGTCTCAGGAAGAGCAGTGAGCTGTTGGCACAGCTGCCCAGGGCTCAGCGAGGTCACCATCCCAGGGGGGCTCACAACCATGGGGATGGGACACTGAGGGACGTGGCAGTGGGCACAGTGAGGTGGGCTGGGGGATCCTGGAAGTCTTTTCCAACCTGAATGGCTCTGTGAAAACCACACGTGCTCAAGCCAGCCTCTGCAGAAAGGGCAGCCTTGGCAAGTCACACTGCAGAGCACGGCTGTGGGAAAAGCTCCCCTAACAACCACAGGGCACACACAGACCCAAACCCCTTCCAAAAGCTGCTTTCCTCCTGGTTTCCTCCACCAACAGCCAGGACAGGGCCCCCAGCATCTTCCTCCCACCAGCACAGCCCAGAGGAGGCACGGAACGCGTTAGCCTCTCCCTGAGCCTTTAATATACTTTCTCTAATTAAGCTGTTCAATTCGCCAGCTTAAATAGCTGCCAATAGCTGCTACAAATTGATTTATCTTTTGATGAAGGTAAAATTTGCTGGAAAAATGAGAGGCAAACAACGTATGGGTTTGGAAGGATTAAATTACTTTGTATTGTGTTACGATTCAAACATATTCTGGGAGACAGGATGAGTCTTTTACAAGTAAATTGTTTTTATACCATACATTCATTTCTATGTAAACAGAAGTACTCTAATTTACACATCCACCTACAATACCTGCTAGATAACAGAAGTGTATAATTAAACGCCAGATGAGATCCTGAGCTCTCCACGGGCATGCACACAAATAAAAAGCAATCCTCCCGGAATCCATCTCAGGATTACAAAAAATGAAATAAGACATCTGAAAGGCACACACGATCCATCTGTAATAGATGCGGCCTCCTGCAATCCCCGATGCAAAGGGACAAGAGTGGTCAGGGCTGGAAAACTGCATCTCCATTCCTCAGCCACTGCAGTCCGAGTGGCTGCAACCCACTCAGCATCGCCAGCTTGGAGAGCTCACCACCTGCACTTCACTGTTTTATTATTGCTTTTTAAACCTCATCAGTCAGAGCTACGAGGTGAAGAGGGATAAATATTTAGAGTGAATCACAGCCAGCCTGACAAGGCGGAGGAACAGCCAGCGCTGGGTCATTTGTGTGAGCCCAGAGGAGCAGCCTGCCTCTAAGCAGTCTTCCTGTGGGATGGGTCACGATAACAGAGGTAAGTAGGGAGGAGAAGCTGCCCTTAGCAGCTCCAATACCTGCAGCACACAGCGCTGTGAGCAGCAGCGCCCATGCAAATACACATCACCACTCCGTTCCCAGCAAAGCCAGGCCTGCAGTGCAAATTAAACTGGGCTGTGTGCTTGCTCACTCAAAACCACCTTCAGATTGTCCCTGACATCGGCTCTTCCAAAGGCTGAGCTACAAAGAGCTCGGTGCAAAGGACGCAGCAACAGCCAAAGGGGTTTTGCTTTTATTAACCGTTATTTCAGGCATCCACTTTATATGCTATTTCAGACATAGGCATTTTCTACACAAACACATGGCTGACATCCGAGAGCGGATAATTTGCCCAGACAGGCAGTAAATACATCCCATCTCATGCTTCTTCCTAGAATAATTTGCTTTCTAGTGTCACCTGCCATGTAAATCATCACCTTGGAATTCATCCTAAATAACATTTCAAACTGCTCCAGACCAACCAGAATAAAAGAAGGTCCCATCACCCTCCCTGATGAGCGATGCTTCTTTCCCAACCAGTATTCTGAATTTATCACAGCAAAGGCATCTCCTGAATTCATGGCTCGCCTGTTGAGCTTCCAGCTCTTAGATTTAGTGGAATCGTAGATTTTCTTCTAGCTATACAAAAGCCATTTACATCAGTTTTTGTGCTACATCGAGAGCCCTCATTCCACACATCTACTTCTCCCTGTATGAGCATTGGACAGCCACCCACCATCTGGTCACTGCGCCCAACAGGTTAAAGCCAGACTGGAAAACGTGCTCAGCATTCCTTCTGCTGCCGTTTTGGTTTGGAGGGAAGACCTCCAGGCAAGCCTAGGATTGGGGTTGATAAAGATAGGATGGGAGCAGGTTGACATCTCATACCCTCATCCATAGGGATGTGGCCCTGGGGGCTCCCCCAGCACAGCGCATCCCCATCCTGTGCTCAAAACACTCGAGGATCTCTCTTCTGTTGCTCAGCTGCCTCCCTTAATCCTTCCCTCAGTCATCATTCAATATTTGGTTTTGTGACTACATTATTTAACTTGGCAGAGCGTTTTGGGATGCGGCGCGCAAACGCAAGGCTCCGTTTTAAGAACGGTGCGGGGGGGGGCAACGAGGGGAGTGACAACAAAGGGGAAAGCAAAGCTTCACCCATCAAAAACCTCTCCGGGGGAAGCAGGCTGCAGCCACAAACCCATCAGCTGAGGGAATAAATCAGCCAAGCCGGCTCCGATGACGGTAATTTTGTGACGCAGAAAATGGATTCGTACTTTACAATCAACAAGCATCTTCCTCCGTAATGTATGCTCGGCATTTTAGCATAATTATTTGCGCAACACTTTTAACATTTGCAGCCTTCCCCGGCTGTCAACCTGGAAGTAAAGAAATAAAATTTTAAAACACTCTTCTTCAAAGACAGGATTAAAAGGGGGAAAAAAAAATAAAATAAGATCAATCTCCGAGCAACCTCCTTTGTATTTTGTTGTGACAAGACTGAATTCAAACAGCCTGTGAAGTCAAAACAACAGGAGAAATATCAATACATGTTAATTTAATCAAGAAACGCTATTGCAGGCCAAACTCAACGTTCTCTGTGCTGTGGATTCCGAGGGAGCCGTGCACCCCATTGTGTCCCAGAGCATCCAGCCTCCTCTCCATCCCCATGCATTTGTCACATCCACTTACACACACAAATCTACATCCTCGGCAGAGCACGGCTCCGCTCTCGCATCTCCATCTCTCCTCCTGCAAAAGGTTCATTCCTGCCCATCCCTATTGACCAGCAGAGAGCAAAGCCTGCTTCCAAAGGACAGCCAGATGAAAGGGTAAACACGTTAACAAAAACCATCCATGCCACACTTGACTTCGTCAAACCCATAGCCACGCTTTGAAACAAGAATCTCATTAAGGAAGGCCAAGTTGAAAGGATAAGCCCCGGCATACCAAATGCAGGAATCAGATGTACTTGACCTTTCAAATGAATGTACATTTTCTGACTGACTGTTCATGTCAGGGTAATTCAAACAGGCACCTGATAATCCTCTTAGAAGACTGAAATTTGGATACTGGATGGAGCACAGCACAGTGCTGGCTGTTGGTGGTCTCATCTCCTAGCCTTGCCCCCAGTCTCCCAATACACCTTCAAGTTTCTCTCCCTCCCTGGGTTTTCTTTCCTCCCACGTTTCCAGAAGACACTTCAAGCCTGGGATTCATTACCAAGACAGCTGATTTCTGCTTTCCCTTTTGCACTCCTCATGCTCTGATGCAATCAGATGGATGCAAAGATCTATTGCCTCAAAAGCACCACGGCCACATATTAGCTAAGTGGAAGATTGGCCACTCAGCTGGCATCAGCAGCAGAGGAAGCAGGCTGCTGGGGAGCCATGTTTCTCACACTTAATTAAGCCTCCTCTGCAACCACTTTTTCACCCACAGAATTGAGGGTGAGAGCTGTTTTGTTTATTTATTTAACAGTTGGACTTGTAACGAGCTGTCATCTCCACCCCATGCCTGCAGCTTCCTCCAGAGCAGAGATCTGACAGCTGGAGCGGCTCCTCCTGCCATGCTGGCCCATGGGGAGAGTAACAAAAAAGTTCAAAGTCTCTATTTCCCCATCAGAGGGTGCTAATTACCACCCAAAGGCAATGCTAAACAAACACAGACAGCAGCTACAGGATTTCTGCACAGAGAGATCATCAGAATGAGATTGATGCCCTGCATGCCTTCCTGGAGCCCCTCCCCTTATGAGTTTTGGCATCTGAGACCCTGGTGAGACCTCACTGCCTACAGTACAGCTTCCATCACCCCCCAGTTTTCATTTACCACATCCATTAAGAAAAGGCATAAACGGCACCAGACCTCGAGGTCCCACACCCCGCAGAGCCCATTTTCCTATCAGCTCTGCCTTCCTCAGGGAAGAGGAGGCATTTGGTATTTATGGCCTGAATCCACAACCATGCATAGCAACAGACTGCTCAGTGACTGATACTGAGAGGTTGGGCTTTTTTTTTCCTCCTTTGAGCAACACCAAAAAAAAAAAACAACCCAACAAAATGAGTGAAGTCCAACAGCATTTTCCAAGCTGGAAATACATCAGTCTGGTCTAGGAAAGTTAACCCAAGCCATGCAGGGTGCTCACACCCACATTGCTGTTTCCAAGCACGCTGCTGGCTCCTGCTTGTGCCACCTGGGGCTCTCAGCCATTGCCATGCAAGACAGGTAGCGCACGGCTGCGCATCCTCCAGCAAGATCTCCCCTTCCTCCTCCCCCCTAAGCTCCCCTGCATGTAATATTAATTGGCTAATATTTGTTTAGATCATTCCTGACACTTTGCCTTTTGGTTTCCACTGCAGCGCATCAGCAGTTGGGCTGCTGGAGGAGCAAAGCCTTTGCTGGGGGAGCTGTGCCCAACCTGGGAGCAGGGGGCTGCAGAGGAGCTGCTCTCAAGTCAGTCCCCACACCCACAGAAACATCAATAACAGAAGAAAAACTAGCTCATACAGCAAAGCAAGAGGCTCAAACAAAGCACCCAGATGGCACTATTTCCAAGTGTCTGCCACTGCAGCATCTGGGCTCCAACCCTGGAAGTATTTCCATGTAACAACCAATGGCTCTAGAAGCCATCTGAGAAGACTTCCAGCCTAGCTAGCAGCTCACAGTATGTGCAGTGCCACCACAGGATGCAAGTCTCCCTCTGCAACCCCCCACTGAGCCCCACACCACCCCCAAACCCTGAGCTCCCTGCAGACACACCTCACACCATCAAGCAGTGGCTCACGTACGTGTCCTCCTCGCGTCATCCCCCTCCTCTCACCTCCTCCTAACAGCTCACGAACTTTGTCAGCTAAATTCGTTGTAATCAAACCATGAAATTGCACATTTACCTCCATCAACAAACAAAGGCTTGGCAGGGAGCCGGCTCTGCTGGGGGCTGCCATGCAGAAGGCACAGCCCTCAGATGGACGCTGTGCCCTGCTCAGTCCCCTCGTACAGGGCAATAACACCGAGCTGTGTGTCACCTCTGTGAACATCACAGCACCCCCAGAATCACAGCTCTTAGCACCATGCTCTTAGCACCCCCAGCATCCCTCCTTTTTGTGCCCAACACCAACACAGAGCCACGCAGCAGTGCAAAGCCTCAACAGCCCCAAAACCCTTTGGAAGAACCACACTCCCACTCCCTGGCTGGCAGCATCCAGGGTGGCTGGGAGAGCTGTCGTTAAGTTAATGGAGTGCTAATTCACTGGCAGACCAAGAGGAGGGATCAGATGCTCTGCCTCATTTGCTCGGTGGAATTGGGCTCTGGAAATGGGGTGGGCAGCAGAGGATGCTGTGCAGCTGGAGGGGATGCAGAGGGGTCACCTGGGGATACATGAGGCTGCACAAAACTTTTTAAGAGCATTAAGAACTCCCAGTGCAGACAGTGTGGGATCAAAGCAATGTCCCTGAACAGGCTGCATTTGGGGCAACCAAATGGGAACAACCCCACTGGTAAAGCATGGGGAGGACTGGGCTGTAAGAACAAAGCCCTGATCCACACTAAGGCCAACCTTGCCCTAGGTTCCCTGAAATGAGGGGAGCACAGAATCCAGCACTGCCAAAAACACAAGGCACAGAGCCACCAGAAGGTCCTCCCCACCCAAAAAACTCCATCCCAAGAGCAAAAACCACGCTTTCAGGATTATAACTCAACACATTATTAATGTCTATTTTCAACAAGTGTCTCCATTCCATCCATCCTTCTGTCTTTTTAATCGTAACTTTAAAGCCTTTCCAACTGCGCATTGTGAAAGGACATTTAAAAAAAAAAAAAAAAAGGAATTTAAAAGCTTTAAATCTAGTTCTCTGGTCTCTGACCCCCTGAAGATTCCTGCACAGCAAATAAAGTGCTTAGCCACCCTCCTTAAAAAGATTTAATCTACCCTATTTCCAGAGCTTGTATGATTAAACCCTACCTCTAATTCTGTTTTCAGAGCCACAGCTGAATCCTTGCTTAGAAGAAAATGGCACAGGCAATTCTCTGCTCTCCCTTATGTGTTTAGGTACACGTGGGGGATGAGCGGGCTCCGAGCAATTCCCAGCTGGAAACAAAACCCCCACAGCACGTGCTGCCTCCTCATGAGCAGGTTGAACATCCACGCAGGGTTCCTACTGCTCCCCAACGTCTGCAGATCTATGGCACCTGTGGCAGGAGCAGCAGAAGCCCCAAATAAGCATCAGGAGACCCACGCCTGCAAGAACGAGGGCAGGACAGAGGCAGCACCAGCCTGAAAACACACTGAGATGAGAGCATCTCTGAGTGGGCACTGGGGATTCATTCAAACCACTCACCTGTACATGATGGAGCACCCAGACCAGGTGAGGTCCTACAGCAGGGAGCATCAGCTCTCCTGCCCAGGGTCCCCATCCCACACCAGGAGGAGATGGTCATTAGTGATGAGACAAACACTGCTGCAAAACCAGCTTCACGCAGTGTCACCACATCTCTCTGCTTTATGGCATGCACGGAGTTCGTTAAGGATAATGAGGTGATGCATTTATTGAAAAGCCAGGAGAAATCGACTTTCCAATGAGACACTGCACAGCGACCTTCACCTGCTAATAATCTGGAAGGAGTTCAAGGCCAGCTCTCCAATGCGCCCAGCAAGTGGCAAGCATGTGCTAGGGCGAAATGGAGATAGATCTCCAAGGAGCAAAGCATTGCAAAAGACAATCAGAAGGCAATTAACAGGCAAGCGTTGCAGCTCTCGCCAGCATCACAAGGTTTGGTCTTGGGATTGACAGCAACACATCCCTTACACTTCTCTTGGTGAATTTGTTCTAAAACTCCATGTGAAACGACACCAAATCAAGTTCCAAACCTTCCCCATCCCCTTGTTTGATGCTGCCAAAACCTATTTATTTCTTGCAAATCTCTGCGAGCTACTGCTCATGAATAGAAATGCTTTTATCAAAAACTGTTCGCATTTTCCACTCTAAATTTTAAAAATAAGTATTTTTGGGTGGCAGGTTGGGGGGGGGAGGTTGCCTTCTGCAAGAGAACACTGTATAATGCCCCTTCTAAGCATTTTCATTTCAAAAAGCAGAAGAAAATGTATTTTAAGAATGTCAGCTATGAGACAGGAACAAAAAGCCAATGACAGCATTCCCAGGTTTGGTTTCCAATAACTGCACCACAGATGTTCCCATGGGGTCCATCAGCACTCTGCAGAGCAGGCACAGCCCTGAGCCCACACACAGCATCCCTGTGCTGGGGGGCTGAGAAATCCCATCCAGTGGCTGGGAGCAGGCAGAGCCAGCCAGCAAAGAGCCCCGGGTCATTTATCTTGATTTCTCTTAGCAACGCCAACGGAGGCTAGAAAACATCAGCTGCATTTTCTCAGTTTGAATTTCGCGTGAGCCGTAAGCAGCGAGCAGGGCAGGGCTCTGGGGTTCCTCCAGGGACACCTTCCAACCCACCCTGCTGGGGAAGAGATGGGGCTGGGACACCCAGCACTGCTCCCATAGGGACGTGGCTGCTTTGCAAGCCCCAAGCTCAGGTAACAGCAGCACAGCTGGGTGCGGGGTGAACCCAATCCCAACCAGGGCAGGCTCCCCACCCAGCCTTTCTGCAGCCACAATGCAAAAACCTGCAGCGTTGCATGAATGGGTGCTGCACCTGCATTGGCTTTGGGGAGGTAACTACTGCCATCTCTACTGCAGCACAGGGGTTGGAACTCAACGATCCCTTTCAACCCAAGCCATTCTATGCTTCTATGACGTCCTCTCAGGATTAAACACAGCCCCACAAGCCTCCTGCCCCTCTGAGAGTCACCTCCATTTGGATATCACTGCATCTGTTACATTTGCATTGCACTGAGGAAAAACTCCAACTGCCCAACGCCAATCAATGCATTGTCCCCTCAGTGCTGGTAAACATTTGCAAGCAGAAGAGAAAAAGCATCACCGGTCCCTATAACACAAGAAGACCTAAAGGGCAACGATACGTCTGGATAAATGAACAGGTAGATGTACTTTCATTAAAATCACCACATTTAAATTACTCACAGATGAGATTGAAGACATGAGGTTAAAAACTTAATTGACTAAATCAACTGAGACGCTGAGGGCTGATTACATCATTTAAAGTAAATGCGATATTGGCCATCAAGAACTGCACGATATATTATTACACATCAAAAGTCATGATTCAAGAAGCACAAACAATATCCTCCCAAATCCCCAGAGGATTTAACAGCATCGTCCAGCCCTATTTCCTGGGATTGCTTTTCTCCTTCTGCAAAGGAGCGGAGCAGGACCGTGCCTATCAGCAGCGCTGCACACAGAGCAGCTCCCAGAGCTGCTGTATGGCAATTAAAACAATAGATGTTTTAATAGATGTGTCCTGCTGCCAGGAACCCAAGCTAGGGGAATGGAGCAGGAAACCCAAGGCTGATGCTGGAGCCCTGCGTCAAAGGGATGGATATCACACCCTGGATGAGCAGCAGCAGCCCAAAGCCTGCACATCCCTCAGAGGAGCAGCCATGTTCCATGGAAATCCAGATCAGCTTGCAAATGATTTGCTAATCCAGACTGGGAGCTCATTAGAGCCTGGGTGTTATCAATAATGGAAAGCTGTGGTGGCTCTCCAACAGGGGCTGGCAGGGCCACGAGGAATTCACAAATCTCATTTCCCCCCCCCATCTGCTCCCACCAGGAGGAAGGAA
This sequence comes from Tetrao urogallus, assembly GCF_951394365.1. Taxonomy (NCBI): domain Eukaryota; kingdom Metazoa; phylum Chordata; class Aves; order Galliformes; family Phasianidae; genus Tetrao; species Tetrao urogallus. The sequence goes on along the minus strand of NC_136835.1, from coordinate 4,254,280 downwards.
CCCCAAAACCCCAGACCCTAAAAGCCACACAAATGCAGGCAGGGGAAGGTGGGGTCTAACCCCATGTAGTGTTATGAACATGCAAATCAGCCCCAAAGATGGGCCCCAGGCACTCAATTACGCCGATTACATTATAATTACAAGCAGTGCCATCAAGGATTTCTCAAAAACCCATGCCTGTTTTCAAAGGCTCTGCCAAGGAGCTGCATGCAGGGCGTATTAGTATGCATGCACCATGCACACGTGGAGCGAGGTCTCCTGTGCACGGGTGGGAAGCAAAGCAAAAAGCAAGGTTCCTGTGCACCCACCTCCTCCCAGCAGCACCAGGCAGTGCAATGCACCAATTCCCTGGGCTGGTGGGCTGCACACACCGTGTGCATGGCGCAATGGGGTGACCCCAAGGAGCCCGGGCTGGGGGTCAGTGCTATGCAGCAGCAGCACTGGGAGCTCTGGCACAGCTGCAGCCCCACTGCAGCTCACAGAAGCAGAGCATCCCACTGGCTGTTAGGGCATTAAACACACAGGGGTCTGCATTACTAAGCCATTTGCTGACAACAAAAAGCCAAAATACCCAACCAAATGCACCATAATTGCAGGGTTTCCAGGCACCAGGTTCTCTAGCTCTGCATTTGAGTGCTGTGTTAAACCAGGCTTCAGGAGCCCAAGCCAAAACCAGCCCTACATGCTGCCCGTGCACCTCCCAAGCAGGTCCACACAGCATCCTAAGCCACCAGAGCAGGGTGCTGCTGCCCTGCATGCTGCTGCCCAGCCCAGCAGGTGCTCAGTGCTTTCTGAAGCAGAAGTGTTAAAATTCCCTGCACGGCACAGGAGGAGCCATTCCCAGCATCCCGCCGCAGAGCAAGCTAATCCTGCCAGGTTAATTCTCCCCCTCGGTTCATTCCAGCTTATTAAAGCCAGCAGGCACCCTGCAGAGGATTCATTACCTGTGTCACTGGAAGGCAAAGCTGGGCCGTAATGAGCCGAGAAACATGGGGAGGATGCTCCTGCCACCTGCCCACACTGCTGGGTTTGTCCTGGAGACCCACAGCCCCCAATCCATGCCTCCCTAGGCAGTGTTATAATCAACAAGAGGAGCGTGCAGGTGAGTTTTACATTGCCCCAAACCCATTCCCACTGGCTTTCATCAACCACCCAACCCACACCCTGCCATGGGAGCCCACCCCACTTTTATTTCTCTGCACCAGCGATCGCTGGGATTTACTGGCAGAGGGCAAAAGGAGATGGATTTGCAGATAGGTGAGTGAGCACAGAACCAGAGAGAGAGGTGGCAGCTGCTGCACTACATCTTCATCCCTTTAAATAGTTCCCAGCCTTCCCCCCACAGAGCCGGGCTGGTTGGCTAAAAGAGATCTCTTCTAATTAATCAAGTCCTCACCATCACCACTGAAACAGAGTCAGAGCTGGCAGATAAAATATTGCAAGAGCTAACAGAGGATGGCAGGCTTGGGTTAGCAAGGCAGAAAGCAGAGCTGGACGTCAGCTGAAGGGGCACAATTATTTCACCACCACACTATGCCTCTATTGCCTGCTGGGCTCCAGCACCAGCCTGCCTTTCTCACTGGGTTTTGTTCCCCCCAGCCCATTTTTCACTCCAATTCCTTGGGTGTTTTTTTTTTTTTCCTGGTTAATTTGTTGCATTCCACGCTTTCCCTTCCACCAGGGAAAACTTAGAAATCATTGAATCACAGAATGGCCTGGGTTGAAAAGGAGCACGATGCTCATCCAGCTCCAACCCCCTGCTGTGTGCAGGTCACCAACCTGCAGCCCAGGCTGCCCAGAGCCACATCCAGCCTGGCCTTGAATGCCTGCAGGGATGGGGCATCCACAGCCTCCTTGGGTAATTTGGATCCAGGCTGGGCTTTTCTCTCTTGCCTCATTTCCAAAAGCTCGTTTTGTTGTTTATTTTTGTTTGTTTGTTTTTAAATATATTAAAAAAAAGAAGAAGAAAAGGGGAAAAACAGCAAAGAATGCCAAAGGAACTGGGAGATGAAGGCAGCTGTGACCAACACTCCCAATCAGGAGGGATGCAAAGAGGGTTGAGGAGACGACCGCCATTTTGCTCACCCTCATGGGGGGGGGGGGGGGGGTGAACAGCTTCCAAAAGCACAAAAACGCCCAAAAACAGGAGGAAAAAAAAAACCACCCCATTACCTGGAAATCACTCATCTTTACACAAGACTGGGTTTCCCATTGCTCCAGCAGCAGCTCCTCCCTTCAACTCACGATCCATTTGAGCTCCTTTGCCTCTCCCAGCAGCAAAACTTCGAACTCCCATCCACACGCAGCTCAAAAAGCCCCCACCTGGTGCAGCCCCGCTCATTTAAGAGCCGGGCATTAATTAACACCTGTGGGCCGACCAATCAGTGCACGTAGGCAGAACCCAAGGGCCGCGTGCTGCAGGCGGTCCTCAATGCGTGTGGAGCTGTGCTGCACACCTGGTGCGTGCAGTCAGCTGGGGGGTGATTAACGAAATTAACCGCCCAGCGGAGCTTTGCAACAACCCGGCTAAAGGGGGAAGGGGTGAGCGCTGGGTTCTGCTGCTTAGAGGTCTTGCATGTTGCAAACGCGCGTGTCCCGAAATGCAACGTGGGCTGCGCTTTGCAGGCAGGCGGCGGCAGCAGCAGAATCTGTTTGCAGAAGCGGGCTGCAGCCTGAGGCAGCTCGAGCGCTGAGGAAAGCAGAGCTGCTAAAGGAGGAGCGTTATCTGCGAGGAACAGGGCGCCTAAAATCCATCTTTGCAGCTCGGCTCCTTCCGCAGCAGCGTCCCGCACACCGCGGGTGTCCGCTCTGCTCGCGCTGCGCTCCGCGCCCTGCGGTTCCCTCTGCCGGGCTGGAGTCCTGTTCAGGTTCAGCTTCAGTTAGCAAAAGTTGGAAGCGCTGCTGCAGCTGCTTATGGCTCAGCGTGCAGCGCAGCTCTGCCGGAACCCGAGCTTTGGACACCTCCCCACACCTGGAGCATCTCTGTGCCCGCTTGGCTCCCCTCTGCCTCCAGACCGAGGCAGGAGCCCCGCGCCAAGCACGGAGAAGCACCCTGCCCTCATCCTGCCCTCATTAGTTTGCAGGTGCCATCTGCCTGCTGTCACAATTCCCCCCGTGCCCACCAGGCTGTGGCGTTATCCCACTGCTGCCTGCCTTGGTACCAACCACCTTTCAGGTCCTCCTGCTGCAAACCAGGGGTCAGCAAATGCAGCAGGGCTGTTTTTTGGGTTCCTCCCCCACTCCGTGCTTGCTGTCAGAGCATCCCAAGCACGGCCGGTCCCCAGCCCGGCTCCTATCACACCTCAGAGAGATAAAGATGGGACAAGAATTCTAAATGCTGCCACTGCTGTCTATCAGCGGGATCTGGAGTCCTTTGAAAGAAAGAGTATGATGAATTCACCCACAATCACAGGCACGGAGTGCAGGGTGACGACTTATCCTTCACCATACATACAGATTTATTAAAAATTTAAAATTGCTACATAGATCTGAAGAGCCGGGTTATTTATTTTTGCAAGGGCTGATCAATCACACGTGTCCCCAAAGGATGCCAGACCTTTAACTACTCATCTGATTATGCCTGCTGTACCCGCTCCAGCCCCGCTGCTTAATATTTTATCCGCACGGCTCTGAGGCAAAGGCGGAGTGGAGTCTGATTTCCTGGCGGAGCAGAGGCCTGCCTTTGGATTTTTATCAGCTCCCACTCAAGGGCGAGAGGTGGAAGGAAAGAAATAACTTTTATTTTGCCCTCTGCCCCTCCTTTCAAAGCAACAGATTTACTTCAATCATCGCCGTTCTGAAAATATGGGCTTTTCCACTCTGAGCTCACACCCGGACTGCAAAGCGTTTACAGCACAGGGAGGAGAGAGCAAGGAGGTGGGCAGAGCTGCCTTCATCCACGGGCTTTGCTGCTGGCATGGTCCCACTGTGCCCATCCATCCTCCTTCCTCCGGGAGGATAAAAGTGATCGCAAGTGCTCTTGCAGCCAAACCCCCTGAATCTGCATGTCTTTATGTGGGGGAAAACTGAGGCATGGAAGGAGGATGGGAGATGCTGCCTACCAGTGCTCGGTGCTTAAGCCATGCTGTTTTACCCCAGTACATCTTGGCCCTGTGCTGGGGCTCATTGGATGGTGATGGCAGTGCTAAGCAGATCTGAGAAGGGAGTGAGCGGAATCTCCAAAAACGTGTAATTTTTTGCATGACTGAGTGTGCAGATGTAATGATAGTGATATTAAAAAAGGATTAAAAAAGAGGAAACGAAGAAAAAGGAAAGAAAGAAAAGGAAAAAGGGAAGGGAAGGGAAGGGGAGGGGAGGGGAGGGGAGGGGAGGGGAGGGGAGGGAGGGGAGGGGAGGGGAGGGAGGGGAGGGGAGGGGAGGGAGGGGAGGGGAGGGAGGGAGGGGAGGGAGGGAAGGGAGGAAGGGAAGGGAAGGGAAGGGAAGGGAAGGGAAGGGAAGGGAAGGGAAGGAAGGGAAGGGAAGGGAAGGGAAGGGAAGGGAAGGGAAGGAAGGGAAGGAAGGGAAGGGAAGGGAAGGGAAGGGAAGGGAAGGGAAGGGAAGGGAAGGGAAGGGAAGGGAAGGGAAGGGAGGGAAGGGAAGGGAAGGGAAGGGAAGGGAAGGGAAGGGAAGGGAAGGGAAATCAGGCCCTTAAATGAGTGGCAGTTGGCAAAGATGCACAGTTGGATGGAGCTGCACACAGCGGCTATGACAGGGACAAGTGGCATCCCTTGGCCATGTCCCTTTGGAGGGAGGTCTCTGCAGGGCCAACAGCTCATCAGCAGACTCAGAGCTCATTAAGGAAACGAAGAGGTAGGAATCCCCTCTCCAGCCTCTCTGTGCCAAGAGGGAGACGATGGGAAAGCGACCAAGAGGGAGAAAAGCTGCACGCCAGCACACAGCCATCACATCTCCCTGAGATTAATAAAGTCCACGAAGACTGACAGGGAAGAGCATGAAGGGGAAGAGCAAACCATTATTATTCCAGGCACACCGGGTGCCCACATCGCCTGCATCAGAAGGAACAAAAAGAGTTTTCAGAAAAATCACGGTCAGTTAGCTGAAGATTTATGAATTTTATTCTTAGTGCACTTTAATTGCACCTATAAATTAGAAATGAACTAATTCTGTGCTGTGTAAAGTGACTGCATTCACCTAAAAATTGCACTTCAACTTTTAATTCCACTTCAATTGCGCACACACACAAAGTTAACACCGCGCCGCGCGCACATCTCACATCGTGCACTCTGGAAATTGCCATCACCATTTAATTCCACCTCGGCTGCACACATACATTTTTTAAAAGTTACTGCTGTGCTGCACTGAGCGACATTAATTGAGTGTTAACGAGCTGTCTGATCAGCTTCCCACTGTCCTTATTACTGGACGTCGGGGTCTCTGCGACGTCCCAATTAAACTGAATCAAAGGATACTTAATGCACGGTAAACTGGTTCCCAGCCACTTGAACTGATTAACCAGCTGTTCCCTGTATGTGGGTCCTCCCTTGCAGGCTGTGCTGTCAGTGGGGGTTCGTGGTGAGCTCGTGGAGATAAGCAGCTTGGGATGGCACTTTTACATAGAGCCAACATGTCCCAGTGTGGCCTGGAGTGGGGCGATGGAGAGGCAGACAGCTGGCATTGTGGCCAGGGCCTCCGGAGTCATCCTGTGAGGCCCGTTTTACTTAACAAACTCCAACAATAAAAAGAGAAGCAGGGGAAGTGAGTCAGATCACCGAAGAAGACATCCTCTCAACTGAATACCTACCTGCAAACCCCCCCCCTGCGGTGTGAAATCAGCACAGAACTTAAGGGTGGAACGGCAAGACCTCCCATCTGGCTCATGGCTGGCAGGCTGCTTTGGCATGAGATGAAGTGCTTTTGCACACAGGCGTGAGCAAAGCGAGGTGCTCAGTCGCCACGGACCCACCTCAACCCCTGCAATGGCAACGGTCCCATGCTTGGTGCAAAAACCAGGGGCCAAAGGTTTGCCTTTCATCCAGCTGCAGGCAGAACGGCGCTCCAGCTGTTTGCAGCTCGGCGCTGTCACACGGAGAGATAAAAGAGAATTTAAGGTGCAGAGGAGAACCGAGCAGATCCTTGTAGATTGGAGCCAAACAAGATAAGGGAGCAATGATGAATACAGACGCATTACGCTGGGACGATTCAAAGCACACGCAGTTTTGGTGCATGGGAAGAAGTGATAGTGCCATGTACTTACAGCCCCGAGCGGCTCTCGAAGCTGGCGGCCAAGGTTTGCCCATGTCAGTCTCAGCCAGGAGCAGGCAGTCACGCTTGAGGAGGCAAAGAAAACAATGCTACAACCATCAGCATCTAACCTCAGGAGGGAAAGGCTGGGCTTCAGCATCAAGGGCATTCCTCAAAGCCTGGGCAATAACATTTTCTCTTGCTGCTTATTTTACGAGGCAGACACGGAGCGCACGGCGCAATTATCAAAGCCTTCAGCTCCCCCCTCTCCTAAATGGAACAGTCAAGGAAAATAGTCTAATTTGACAATTTTCAGCTTGTTGAAATGATACGTGGAAGAGACACGGAAGAAGGAAAGCATATTATTCACTATTTGACAAATTATTGCTATTATACAGGAGGCGAATCTGAGTGCAGGAGATGCACGGTGCTGCTGGAGGCAGCGCACAGACTCTCCCCAGCCATCAAAAGGCTCTGCCATGGGGCACAGAAACCCTCCCCTGCACTCAGGCCAAGCTCCTGGAGCTGCAAAGCAAAATAAAGGAGCAGGAGGCAAATGGTTGGCAGATGGGGTCTGTAAATGGTGACCTCCTACTGACCACGCTTAGGACGGATGGAGTTAAGAGAGGCACGCAGCCACCAGCACCCCCTGGGCAGCAGGGATCACAGAATCATTCGGGTTGGCAAAAGACCTCTGAGGTCCCAAGGCCAACCCCTCCCCACACACGCTGTGCCCACTGCCCACATCCCTCAGTGCCACATCCCCACGGCTCTGCTACACCTCCAGGACTGGTGAAGAAGACGGGAATAGCTGCAAGGAGATGGTGCCATTAATTTCATATGGAGATGGTGCCATTTATTTCATATGGAGATGAGCAAATAACGCACCTTTCCTCCGTGTTTGCCAGCATTTTTCTCCTCCCCACTTGTTGTACAAAAGGCAGAAAGGCACAGGCCTGTGCGAGCTTGGCTAAGGGCAGAGACTGATGCCCTGCTCTCCCCTACCTCAAATCACGCTGTGGGCAGCACACAGGGATGGGACCCGTGCCCCAAAAGATCCCAGAGCCATACGAGCAGGGCCACCCTGTCCCTACAGTCCCACCTCCACCCCAAAGTGCCATCCCCATCGCTCTGATCTGCTCAAATGTATTCATGAATTCGCTCAGAAAGTTCTCTCTGTGCTCAGGCGGGTGCTGCTTGTAATTGCTGGCGGCCAAAATCTGTTCTGTTTTTTCTGGCTGAGGTACCAGGCAATCATCAGCTGTAATTATTTCGAGTCTTGTTACAGATGGATCTCCGAGCTTTCAGTCTTAAACAGAATTCATTATTCAAATGCCTGCTCCAGCCTTCTGCAGCAGGGTGGGCTCCTCGCAGCACCACGAGCAGCACGTGGCTGCGGGGGGCGATGGGATCTGCTTGTCAAAGCCGCCCCATTCCTCACAGCCCCTGCATTTGTGGTGGGACCACGTGCTGTGGAGAGCCAGCTCCCAGTACTGGGGATGATGGGGGTTCAGCCTCTGCTTCTCCCGTGCCTTAGCTGAAATCACAGCACAGCCTGGGTTGGAAGGACCTCAAGGATCGTGAATCTCCAACCCCCTTGCATAGGCAGGGGCCACCAACCTTCACATGTTAACACTAGACCAGGCTTCTGGTTGGTCAAATTACAACCTGTTGCAGCAGAAAGAGGCTTAATGTCAGCTGAGAAATAACTCATCTGAAGCTTTCCTCCCAGCTGAACCACCCAGCTCAGCATTTTGGCAGCTGTTGGCGCACGGAGCACCGCTGCGGAGGATGCTGGGCGCTGCCTGGTGATGCACAGCCTAAAGGAAGGAGGATCTGCAGGTTCAGGTGCACGTGAGAGGCACAGCTGGCTCCTCCGTGGTGCTAAAGCAAAGCTCTCCACTCCCTTCCTGCACTTTGCCCCTGCAGCCCCCTCCCCAAATGCACAGGGGGAGATGGAGCGGCAAAGCCAAGGCACACAGCTCCAGCAGTGCTCTGCTCCGCTCCTCAGCCACTGTCAGAGGCAGGAGATCTCTCTCCCATTCAGCTGCCCGATGGATATTGGCTTTATGACAACATCAAGATTTGCAGGGAAAGCGTCTCGTTTCCTTTCGAATTTCCAATTTTGATTCACAACAGCCAAAAAGGATCATTTCCTGGCTGCCTTCCAGGCCAAAGCTGGGGCATTTTCCAATTTAAAAAGTCAATATTTTCCATAGGAAATCTCAATCTTTTGTTTTTTTTGTTTTATTTTTTCTCCTTTTCCCCCTCCACCAATAAAGGATCATTTCGTCAAAGTTTTCCACGGGGAAGAGGAGAGGGACTTTGCAGCAGGCAGCAAAGTGCTGCTAATCTTATGCACACACAGAATGGAAACACTGCTTCCTGGTGGGATTTCTGCTATTTTGTTTTTATAAAACTTTTAATCTCTGTATCCTTCCGCTACTGTTTGTATTTTTCGTGTGTCTATTTGAAAAGCAAACAATATTGCCTGCTCCCGTGGCGCGCTGGGTTTGGTTTTGCTTTACACTTATTTATTTTGCTCAGCAGTTTAAATTATTAGTCCCTGACCCTGCAAATATCTTATGGCACGTGCAGCTCTGTGCGTGCATGCCAGCAGAATGGGAGGAGGGGGTGGCAGCAGGATGGGGCCATGGGTTTGTTGGCACGAGGGATCGCATCGACGCCTCCAAAGCAAAGGGCCAACAGCAGGCTCAACGTGCTTGGAAGGGCATGGAGAGGAGCTGGGATGGGCTCAAAGAAAGGGAAGAAGCTGCAGGAGCAGAGCAGACAGTGAAGGCTTGGGGAGCAGCGCTGGTCCCATCACTGTGTGCGCTGCCCCAAACCTCTCCCCCCATCCTAACCCCCAAACTGCTTCTCCCAGCCCTCCTGCGCCCCGAGCTGTTGAGCAGCAAGCTGCTTGGCAAAATACCACTTTCTATCATGGTTAAAAAGGACAAAATGCAAGAAAACAACAGCAGCAACAAAAATCACAACCTACCCCAGTCCTCCTCCGTGCCTCCAAGCTCCCCTGTGCAGCCAAGGAGCTGCTGGGACCCAGCACTGCCAATCACCCTGCCCAGCTGCATCTGTGCTGCCCACCTGCAGGGCTCTGCCAGCACCGTTTGCTGGTGAGTGAAGGATGCATTAAAGGAAATAAAAGTACAGGGAAGGAGCAGAGCATCGTGCACCCCTTCCTCTGAGTGCTGGCACCCAACCAGCACTGGCCCTGCCCATAAAGATGCTCAGTGCAGCTCCGATCTCAGCTTGCAACATCAGGAATGGTATTTTCTCCAGTTTGCAGCACTGCCTTTGTCTCTTTCTCACACACAGAGGGGGAAAAAAAAAAGAAAAGAAAAACAAAAGCCCTGAAGAAATGCAATTAAAATATTATAATTATTGGTGGTGGAGTATTTGCTTTTATCGGCTCCTATTTAAAAAGATGCAAATAGAGGTGAGTTTAGCATTCCAGTCAGCCCTGCTCCCTCCTACAGGGATGGAAATATTTGGTTTAGTCAACTTTGTTGTGTCGATCCTCCGGTTTCTCTCTTCTTTCTTTTTTTTTTTTCCTTAACAAAAACACTCACGTTCCTTCTCCAGCAGCAGCGCTGCATCCCCCGCGGTGCTCGGATGGGTACAGCTAAAAGCACAAAATATCCCCCAAATCCCCCCAGCCGAGGGGGTGGCAGCAGCAGGGCATCCCAAACGCTCCTCAAGGTGCTTTTTGTCCCTAATGCCTGCTAGCAAAGGCTTTGGGGATGTGGGGGAGCCCGCAGTGACAAAATGGGGGTGTTGGGGGTGCGGGGGGAGGGAACCGACCTGGTTGGGAGGGGGGCTGGGGGGGCACCGAGGCAAAAGGCAGGTGGGGATTGTGGGCTTAGAGCACCCTCAGCTGGGCAAAGCGCAGCCCTGCGCCTCGTGGGCAGCGAAAGAACGGGGCGTCCCGCTACCAGGGCTTCGTGGTGCCTTCAGGCTCCTCCTAGAACGGGGATATTTGGGGACGTTTCCCTGCATTGGGTGCCGCAGCCGCCTTTCCAGCACCGGCCTTGCAAGGTTGGGGCTGATGGTTGGAAGTCGAGGCTCTGCTACCTGCGTGGTCTTTGTCCCTTATTGCGCCCACAAAGCAGCTCCATCCCATGTCCTGTCGCCTTGCTCACGATGCGGTACATGGCCGCTGAGGCTAATTAACTGCCTAATTAAAGATCAAAGCACTGATGGTGTTTATCCCCACGGGGACAGCCTTAAATGAAATCTCTGTAAGCATCACCCAGGTGGTGGCTGTGAATCACAGAACGGCCTGGGTTGGAAGGGACATCTAGCATCATGAATCTCCAACCCCCCTGCATGGACAGGGCCACCAACCTCCTCATTTAATACCAGACCAGGCTGCCCAGGGCCCCATCCAACACCTGCAGGTGTTCATGCATAGGGATGCTGCAAAGTCCAGGGATTGCAGAGCACAGCACGGTGCTCCTGGCTTTCCCCACTTTCCACTTCAGCTAAGAAAGGAGGGAGTGAAAAGTGGTGAGAGGCTGAAGCTGATGGGGCTCAGCCCTGGGTGCTGGTGCTGATGCTGGGCTGCGAGGTGGGGGACACGATTAGAAATTATGGCCAGGTGTAAAATCAGCTCCTTGGTTCCATTAGTCATCTTTATTTCTCTCTCTCTTCAAGAAAATAAAACTGTGGAAAACACACAGATGTTGTATTTCATGGCATTTCAGGGAGTCAGTGGGACCCAGGTGGAAAAACTGCCCAAATAACCGCAGGGCAGTGCTGAGCAGAGCTCTTGTCCCGTGTTATTAAGCTTACCTTGGCAATAAAACTCACAAGATGATAAAAATGCAAAAAAGGCCATTTGCTCCTCACCTCCTCCGTCCTTCGGTTTGCACTTTCGATCGGACTCCAGAAGAGCTGATTCATTTCCATGGTTCTAACCCATTTCACTGCAGGGCTCAGGAGAGAGCGGATTTCTGCACAAACACCAAACCCAAACCCATGGGGTGATGGAACCCCCCCCCCCCCGAACCCCACTCTTCTCCTACAAACAGTCCCCAGAGAGGGCCATTAGTACCGAATATGTTTTTCAAGCAGAAGCTCACAGCTCGAGCCCCTAACAGTTAACCTAATCCTCAAAGCAACAGGCTGATACAAATGAATCATATCAAGCCTTTCTTCTTATTATTTCTTTATTGTTTGCCCTTGTTGTTGAGAAATCTATATTTTAACCCTAATTGTCTCCCAGCGGTAATGATTAAGGCATGAAGGGGCGATTTGCATTACAAATGCTATAGGGCTTTCTGCCTGGCCCCGATGAATTGCTCTGTGCCTAATGCCCATTAGCATGTGTTTGCTTTTCCCATGGTTTATGAACACTGGAAAACAAAGCACTGTGCTCCTCCAGTGTTCACCACTTCAAATGGTTGTTTTTCCCCGGACTGGGTCCCTCTGGCTGACCAGGGGGCTGTGAGCTCGGCAGCACCTCCGTGGAGGTCCCAGCCAATGTGCCAACACTGTGGTCAATGGAGCTCCCAACTCATGTGCCAACACTGTGGTCAATGGAGCTCCCAACCCATGTGCCAACACTGTGGTCAATGGAGCTCCCAACCCATGTGCCAACACTGTGGTCAATGGAGCTCCCAGCACATGTGCCAACACTGTGGTCAATGGAGCTCCCAACCCATGTCCCAACAGTTGTGGTCAATGGAGCTCCCAGCACATGTGCCAACCACTGTGGTCAATGGAGCTCCCAACTCATGTGCCAACACTGTGGTCAATGGAGCTCCCAACCCATGTGCCAACACTGTGGTCAATGGAGCTCCCAACCCATGTCCCAACAGTTGTGGTCAATGGAGCTCCCAACCCATGTGCCAACACTGTGGTCAATGGAGCTCCCAACCCATGTCCCAACAGTTGTGGTCAATGGAGCTCCCAACTCATGTGCCAACACTGTGGTCAATGGAGCTCCCAACCCATGTGCCAACACTGTGGTCAATGGAGCTCCCAGCACATGTGCCAACACTGTGGTCAATGGAGCTCCCAACTCATGTGCCAACACTGTGGTCAATGTTGCTCCCAACCCGTGTGCCAACCACTGTGGTCAATGGAGCTCCCAACCCATGTCCCAACAGTTGTGGTCAATGGAGCTCCCAACCCATGTGCCAACACTGTGGTCAATGGAGCTCCCAACCCATGTCCCAACAGTTGTGGTCAATGGAGCTCCCAACTCATGTGCCAACACTGTGGTCAATGGAGCTCCCAACCCATGTGCCAACACTGTGGTCAATGGAGCTCCCAACCCATGTGCCAACACTGTGGTCAATGGAGCTCCCAGCACATGTGCCAACACTGTGGTCAATGGAGCTCCCAACTCATGTGCCAACACTGTGGTCAATGTTGCTCCCAACCCGTGTGCCAACCACTGTGGTCAATGGAGCTCCCAACCCATGTGCCAACACTGTGGTCAATGGAGCTCCCAACCCATGTGCCAACACTGTGGTCAGTGGAGCTCCCAACCCACGTGCCAACACTGTGGTCAGTGGAGGCCCCAGTGCTGTGGTTAATGGAAGCTCCATTACAGACACACACACAAAAAGGCCCTCACCGAAGAGGCTTTTGTTGTGTAGGGAGTTTAAAAGTTGTGTTTAGAACTAAACACAATCGAACGAGATAATTGTACAGCCAACATACATATATATAAAATCATATTTTAGATGAAATCTGCATCCTAAAAGGATCCCCGAGAGAAATCAGACAAAGCAGCAAAAGTCTGGGAGTAGAAACAAGTTTGTAAATAATGAATATGTATTAGAAAAATGAAATATATTCACTTAGAAAGTACAGTAGTTGCTAGGCTGGTAAATATCAGTCTATAAAGAGCAAATTGCAGTAGAGCCTTCGTTTATTTTGTCTTATGTGAGGTTTTGTGAAGGTACAGACCAACCCACTCACAGCTCCATAAATGGAGATTTCCATTATTGTTTTGCAGATTAAAAGCGCGGGCTGGTAGTTGAGGAACAACGTTGACCTTTCCACATTACTTTTTATGAAATGACATAACTGGTTTCATTATATCCTCAAATCTCAATGAAATGAGCAATTTCCCGGAGATTTACACATTGCCCTGCAGCATGTGAAACTTAGCAGCCTTGTTACAGGTTATGAGGCCCTGGCATCCAAAAAAAAAAGGGAAGAAAAGCCAGAGCAAGTGTAGCTGGTATCTTTATTCATGTTTGGGAAAAACACAAAAAATAAAAGACAGCAAAACAGCCCCACAAAAAGGCTGGAAAACCAGCGAGCACATAGAGGAAAAACATGCGAGCTGGAATAAATTAGAGGGGACGAGGGTGATGCAAATCCTGCTAGGAAAGCAAAGCAAAGCAGTGATGCCTCCTGACGTTAAGGAGAGCTGAAAATTCACCACCACCTCAGATTAGCTTGGGACCTGCTGCCTTCTTCACCAGCACGCAGCTGGGGCTGCTTGAGGCACACAGCTCACACTGAACTCGGCTCTCACCACAAACTCAGCCCTCTGTGAAGGAGTGTTGGCCAAAAATCCCACCTGATTTGGCTCGGCACAAAGTGAAGCATCACAGCAGCAGCAGGAAGGGGTCGGGTCGGTGCCCCCGTGCCCACAGCCACACCTGACAGCACCCCTGAGTGTGGCACTGGGAGACATCTCACCCCATTGCCCATCAAAGCTAATTAGTGTGAACTGTTAATGAGCCTCTGCCAGGAGCTGGAAGTGGGGTTTCTCTACTCTTTGCTGCAATGGGGATGACGCTGGGTCCAAATTGGAGAGGACAGCAGAGCTGGAGAAAAGCACTGGGCTGTGCAGCGTGTTTTACCCCCAGCCATTTGTGCCCCCAGCCGTAAGCAGTCCCCACATCTGAACACTTCTGCTGGCAGCAATCTGGTGCTTCCACTCACCCCGAGGCTTTGAAACAGCCCAGTGCTTGGTCGGATGGAGGCAGAGAGCACCAAGAGCTGTGAAACGGGGCAGGGGGAAGAAGGAGAGAGAGACCTCACGCACTTACAGGTTGCATTTGAAATGTGTTATTGCAGTTATTGGCATGGAGGTGAGCTCCAGTTCCATTCGAGTGGATGGGGATGGGGTTTCATGAAGGGACACCACAGCACAGGGAAACAGTGCATCCCCATCCCCGGCACACAGCCAGCAGCACCGAGGCTCCACGTGGCGCTGCCGGTGAACGTAAGGGCAGATCTGATATACATAAATCAACATGTTACTCATTTTCAAGCGTTTCAGCCTGACAGCTGTTACATGAGCACATTGTTAAGAACTGTCAGGCAGTGATACATAGTGCCTTTTACAACATATGTTGACTTTTATCTAATGTTGTTCCATAATTAGCCCCAGGGAGCAGGAATCTGGGCATCCGGCTGGCTGTGTGATCCGGGCTAACCTCTGCTGCCAGGGGAGAGGGGCTGAGCTGGGAGGATGGGGTGGGATGCAGGAGGAGCATCATCACAGATCCCATCCCTTCCTTGGGCTCCTGAGAGTTTTGGAGCCATCGCAATAAGAAACAAAGCCCCCAAAGGTTTGTGAGCTTTCCTTCGGGGTGGAGACCCGAATGTCAAGCTCAAAATGGGGTCATAGGTGGGAATCAGGGCTGAGGTCTCTCCCGGTGGAAAAGGAGGGGGAAGGCACAGTGGGGATGTACTGGTGGGGAGAGCAGAGAAAGGGAGGAGCAGATGGTGGAGTTAATGAATGGAAAGGATAGATGGACGGACAAAGAGACAACAGAGAAAACGTGGTAATGGATGGCTGCGCTTCAGCTGGGATGGGGACTGGTGTGTCCTACAGCCTCGTGCTCAGCAGCATGCAGCACTGCCCACGGAGGAGCTCTGCTTACCCCAAACAGCACAGCCCTGCTTCTGCTGTCAGTCCAAACCTGGGGTGAAGGCAAAGCAGGGCACCACCCCAGCACCCCAAAACCAAACCGCATAGCGCTCTCAAACAGAGCTATTACGCACAGACCCACAGAGTGAGCTCAGCTCCCCAAATATCCCAGCCTAAGGAAGGCCCTGCGCCCCAGCAGCCACCATCCCTCTCCTCTCTGCAGCATCTCAGAGCTGCTCAGAAGCTGCTGCTCTCCCCATGGCAGCGCTGAGCTCTGTGGCTTCAGCCTGGAGGTGGAGAACCCCAGCGGGAAGGCTGTTAGCAGGGCAACCCGTCTGCCTCCAGACGTCTCCCATATGCCTGCCTTGTTTTCCCATCCCCGCTGCAGCTGCCTGAGCTTGAAAAGCAGGAGTGGGAAATAAATCAACGAGACACAAAGATAAATACACATTTTAGCTCGTGCATGTTGCAGCTGATTTCTCCGGCCTTGCCATGGCAGCTGCATAATTCATGGGCTCTCTGATAACATGCAAATGGAGAAGCTCCCATCAGGTTGGGACTGGGCTGCCCCTCTAGTGCCTCCTTGGGAGCACACGGGGATGGGGAGCAGTGCTGAGCCCCCATCACATCAGCACAGCAAAACGCAGCTCCCATCTGCGAATCTGGGCTCTTAAGAGGAGGATTTTGGAGGCATTTCCTTCCAATCTTCGAGATAAACACAACAGAGAAGGAGAGTGTGGGGCTAAGAGCCTCACGCAGCAGAAGGGCAGAAAAACTGACATGCTTTGATGAGAGATTAGGGGGAACTTAGTTGCATCTTAAGCCACTAAAGGCATCTAAAAGCCCCGAAGAATAGACAGTGCGACTCCAGAAAGCCTCACAAGGCTTAGCTAAGAAAAGTCAATTTAAAGTTTGAGTGCAGGCTGCTTAGCTAAAGAGCCGAGCACGGTGAGAAGCAAACCTGGCCTGCACAGAGAGCAGAGTTTGGGGGGGGAAAGGGAGTTTTGGTCCCCTGTGAGGTGTTGCTCTGAGCTGCAGGCACACAGCTCACCTGCATTAAGTTTCTATTGACTCAGGCAAATGCACTCCTTGGGCAGTGCTCAGAGAGCAGAAGGAACGGAGCCTGGGGGAGCAAAGCCTGAACCCCAGCAGCAATGCTATGGGAAGGCTGGGTGCTGGGGGGGGAGGGGAGGTGGGGGAGGTCCAGCCCCTCTTGTGGGCACATTCATCCCTTCATGGGAGCATCCCTCTGCCCACATCCCTGGGGGAAGCACGGGGAAGGTAAGGCTGTGCCAGAAGGGCAAATCCAAGCGGAACAAATTCGAAACCAAACTAATCAAGAGGCTCCTGGACAGCGGGGCTGGGAGTCACAGCATCAGCGCATCTGCAAGATGCAGAGGAAATGTTTAATCTTCCAAATTGGCAAAAGATTTGAGATCGCTGGGGAACAATCCTCGCTTCCCCCTGTGCCTGCAGGAACCAACAGACTCCGCCAAAGCCGTTTTCTGTCCCTCTGATCTGGAAATGCAGACCTGGGGGAGCCCCGAGAACCCCTTCCATCCCACACAGAGAGCAGCCCCAAAACCAAACCCTGAAGAAGTGATGATATCAAGGAGCAGAGAGCACCAGGAAGGGGCAGTGCAACGTGAGGGGATTCAGAGCTTCACCTGCTGCCATCTCAGTTTGATTTCTGCTGTGCGGAAGAGACCATCCCTCAACATTTGGGGAATGCTGCATGGAACGGGGAGGGGACAGAAAAACCAGCACCTTCTTACTGATGATTCCCCCAGGACAGCATCACCCTGAGCTGCACGCCAGCCTTGGATGATGCCAGAATATTAATGCAGAGGAGGATGGCATCTGCCTCGGCCAGGCACCGGCTGCGCGCGGGAGAGAGATACCAGGAGCTCAATTTGTGTTTGCCTGAGCCAAGATGAAAATCTAATTAAACATGGTGTCGGGGCTTGGAGGAGCCGGGGATGGGGCTGGAATATAAAGTGTGGCTGCTACCCGCAGATCAGAGGGCAATATTAATAAACCCGCAGAGGGGGACCGGAGGATCAGCTGGTAATATTGATAAATGGAAAGCAAAGACAAACCAGCTGGGGAATATTGGATGGTAATGCTGATAAAAATGCTATGGGGACTGCTTTGACAACAGGCTGCCCATCGCCCTGCCTGCTGCCTGGGGCAACACCCTGCCAGGACACCTGTGTGATCCCTCCAGGCCATTTCTGGGACCCCACCGTGGGATCACAGAGGGGATATCATGGATTAAGGGCATGGATGTGGCATCTGGACACAGCACACATAACCCCGCTGGTGCATGAAACCTTTTATTTCCTGGGGCAGATCGGTTCTGGAGAGGTGGAAACAGCTTCAGACCCAGCTGGGAAACGGGAGGAGAACAGAGACCTGTGGGGCAGAGGTGAGGGAGAGGCAGATGGGGCAGGGTGATCCTGGGGACTGCCTGGGAGATGTGAGTGATGGGGAAGGGGCTCTCCTACCTCCTACTTCTTGCTAGGGAAGTTGAACTGGATGTTAGTGCTTGTCACGATGTTCATCATGGTTCTTGTTGCCAGCATCCGTTGTGGCATCCATCGTTTGGTCCGGTGTGTCCTGGAGCAGCTGCTGGGGCATGCTGCAGCAAGCAGAGGTTATGGGGCAGAGGAGCAGGACCCCGCCTGCTGCACCTGCCGGGATCAAGCAGCCCTTTCTCCTTGCAGGGAGTTTGGGTTTGGCGCCCTCATCTCTATAATTCTGGACTGATAAAGGGACTTTGGGAGCAGGGCAAATGGGAGCGGGTCTTTCCCCTGCTAAGCTACATGCATGGGGGTCTCTGGGCAAGGGGAACCCCCCAGAAACTGTGCCAAGTGGAGCTCACTCGTTTTCTGTTTGCTCCAGCCTGTTCTCTGTCTCCTTGTCCTCCAGCTTGCTTGAGAAGTGATGCACACAACAGGCCTTGCTGCAAGAATCAGGTGAGATCCTTCAGATGCTGCCACAGGCACTGCTTGCTGCCCCAGCACCCAGCCCTGCACCCCAGCAGGGATTTACCTCCACGAGAAGAAGTGGAACTTGTCCTTCAGGGCCACCTGCTCAGACCTCTGCGCCTCCACGTTGGCATCATCCTGCAGAAAGCCAGGAGGGGACAAATGATCCATGGCCACAGGTCTGGGCAGGGGATGGGGTGACCCTGGTGGGGGATTGAAGTGACCTGTTCACCCTATGGGCATCGGATGGCTGAAAGTTCTCAACCTGGGGGCAGGTTGGGATTCCAGCAGCCCCCAGGATGCCCTGTATCTCATAGAGAGGGGCTCCGGATGGGATGCAGCTGTGGATGCCAACCTGGGAGCTTGGACTGCTGTGATGTGGGGAGGCTGGAAGAGCTGCTCTGTGCTCTGCCTCCGGCTCTGCTTGCTGATCTGCCTGAGGCTCTGCCTGTGGTTCTGCCCTCTGCCCTGCCCACAGCGCCGTCCACATTTCCAGCATCCTCCTGAACAACCAGGAGATCTGCTCTTCGCCCTGCAAAGGGAATAGAAGGATTTAAAGATGATCCCATGGACCATCGTGGGCATTTGCCTGCCTCGTCTTCACCTTGTGCAGACACCAACTGACCGTGGAAAACGCATCAAGCTCCATCACAGGGCCATCCTGGAAGAGAGGCACCCGGTGAGCTGCTGTTCCCATCCCAAATGCTGCCCCAGTGCCCACCCGTTCCCAACCCCTGCTCACTGGGTTGTCATCAGTGGCTGTATGCACACCAGTGCCTTTCTGAGCTGCAATGTATGCCATCCATAAGGACACAATCATCCTGGGCACCCTGCTGGGGGGCAGCACCACCAGCACTCCCAGCATTATTGGGTCAGAGCTCCGGCACCCAGAGGTTCCAGGAGCAACAGGGGGAGGGCATCCCCCTCAACCCCAAAGGAAAAGCATCCCCCCTCTCCCTACAAACACAAATTCCTCCCCAGAACCCAACCCAAATCAACATCATCAATAAGACCCTGCTTTTTTTTTTAGCAAATGTTTATTTATATCAAAATACAAAACATTTCTGAAGCAGGGTCATGTTACATGAGGAGCAGGTTAATCGATTCCAAAACCCATCATTCTCCTACAGCATGGCTAGTTGGACGTAACATTGCAACACTGCCATAATTTCTTAAGTGGGTACATCGGAAAAAGAAACAAACAAAGAGAAAGAAAGAATAAAACAAAACAAAGTCAATCCATCAACATGCAATGTTACCGATAAATCGTTAAGTACCCAGCAGGCCTTAAAATCCCAGCAGGCAGAGACCGAGCGACCAGCTACTTCCAGTAAGGCAGGGCTTCAAACTCGATTTCCTTCCAATTTTTTGTTGGCTTATCAGCATTGACTTGAGAACCAACAACAGTCCAAGAGCCGGAGGGGGCAAGTTTTCTTGGCAGAGCGGGTTTATTGCTTACAGCTATCGGAGCAGACGCAGCTCAGGGCCCGGCAGCGGGTGCCTCCGAGAGCTCTGCGTTGGCCAAGCGCTTCGTAGGCTGAGCTGGAAGATGTCAAACCCCACAGCGCAGCGGTGGGGACAGCAAGGAGGAGCACGTGGTGGCTCCCGAGGTCTCATTTCCCTGCCCAGGGCAGGTTAGCACCCAATCAAAAGGAGAGAGCGGGGCGAGGGACCCCACTGCCGCTCCGTAAGGGGGAGCGAGGACGGATCGCGGCTTCCCCTCCCCATTGAGGTCCCTATAGAGGACCCTGGTGTGAGATGGCACCTGCCAGGCCACGGCCGGTCCCTGCTGCTGGCATTTCAGAGGTCTTCACGAGAACGGAGGCTGAGAGCAACAATACAGATACAGAGATTATACAGAGCGCGGAATAAGTGTCGTGTAAGGCTTTGGTACAGCACCATCATGTCTCAGATTTATTTCTAAATCGTTTACAGAAAAAAAAAAAAAAAAAAAAAAAAAGCTGACTGAAAAAATAGTGTTTCGTTTCTTCTTTTTTTTTTTTTAATTTTTTTTTTTAATTATTATTATTATTATTTTCTGCTTTTGAAGAACATACCTGAAGTTCAAAAATTAACCCTCTAGTTGCCGCTCGGGCTCACACCAATCGCCAGTTATGCTGTGTGCATCTGTGCCATTATAAAACGAAGCAAATCAAACCCAGCTGCTGTTGGACTGCACCAACACTGCAGAGATTCAGCAGCGGGTCGCTACTCTTAGTTCAAAAAAAAATAAAGTACAACAGAAAAAGAGGAAGGAAAAACCCAAAAAGTCACGACGATAAAGGTTATGGAACCAGCGGTACTAAAGTTTCCTTTATTGTGATTTTAAAAAAGTCAGTTCCACTGGTTGCCATTTGAAACAGCACCAAAGAGCACCCTAACGTGTGTTATACACTGTAATACTCGACATTCAAGAAATGGAGACGAGGTTGAATGGTCCAGTCTGGATATCAATAGGCAAGAACTCTTAAAAAAAGGAAAAGTTGTCCCACACAACCAGAGATCTGTCGGATTCTAAAGGAAATCCTGCCTGAAGAGAGAGCACTGTAGAGTTAGGCGGAAATTAAGACCTACCTATGGAAGTCTAAGAGGGTTTCAGAGACTCTATAAACCTATCAGAGTTATGTCTACGCTGCCTGAGGGAGCAGGGGATGCTCCGAGGGAGCCGGCAGGCGAATGTGATCTCCAATGCCCCAAGGATGGCACAAAGAAGCTACAGAAATGTAGGCTTTTCTGGATCGATTTCAACAGGGCTTCATCAAGGGAAAGGCAAAGGGAGCAGAGTACAGAAGGTCCCATGGCACCTGTGGGGATGGAGCACCCTGCCTGCCTTCTGCTGGCCCCACGGGGAGCTGAGGCAGGGCTGCTCCACGCAGCAGGTAGGGAAAAAAAGGAGAAGTTTGGCCTTAAGTACAGCCAGGAGGGCAGGGAATGGACACACTGCCTGTGGCACCAGAGCCCAAACCCCCTCCAGGCAGAGCTGGGCACTTTCCCTGCATCTCTGCCCATTGTTTTCCCACTGAGAAGAGCCCAGGAAGCAAATATATCCCCCAAGAAGCAAGCTCCCATCAGGAACACGTGCTGTACAGCAGACGGATGTGGCGGGGTTGTGTGTACAAAACAACAGAGATATTAAAAACATCCATGAGGGACGCAGGATGATGCTGTCCCCACGGCCACCCCTCGGTCCCATGGTGCCCCAGGGGAGGAGCGGCTCTGTGTGTCTGTTTGGCATCCAGAGGGTTAACAGTACTGTGGAAAGTGTGCTTTGTAAACATCTCTTCTTTCTTTTTTTTTTTTTTTTTATTTTAAATACCTCTTTTTTTTTTTCCTTTTTTTTTTCTTTTTTTTTTTCCTCCTGTTTTTTTTTCTGTAAGTGATTCAAGGAGAGATGGGGAAAGGAGGGAGCTGCCCACCCCATAGCCCACCCCTAGGAGATACCCCAAAGCCAAGCCAGCCCTGATGCCGGCAGGAAGCGGCTGCAGAGACTGCTCGCCCCTTTGCTTTCTTCTCTTTTGTTTTTTCTTCTTTTCCCCCCCTTTTTAAACATATAAAATACTCACTTATGTATTTACCGCTAATAAATGCAAGTTAGTTCCGTCAAACATGCTTTGCTTCGATATCAAGAATTGGTGCTGAACAAATCTTGGCTCGATATTAGAAACAGCCCCCCACACCCCCCCTCCCCTCCACCCCCCCCACCCCAAACCCACCCCAACGAAGAAGACAGAAATATCATGGAAAATACAGGTGACACCTACAGAGGAGACGGCGCCGCTGCGGAGGGGCCACGGCTGGGCACCCTCACCCTCCCAAACACATTACATTCATGCCTCAGTCGGTCGGGGACACGGCGGGACAAAAGCAAGAAGGGGGAGATCCCCTCTCTGCAGGGGGAATTGAGCCCCAACAGCGTCCCATGGAGCCAAGGGCATGGGAGTGAGCTCGGCCGAGGGGAGCAGCATCCGCTGACCCCACTGTTCTGCCCATGGGCAATCCCAAATCCTGGCCCCTGAGGAGGGAAATAGAAGGAAGGCTGCTGGCATCAATCCCGGGCACGGCTCGGCACCCGAATGCAGGACCTCACGGGTGGGTGAATGGGGGTTATGCAGCCCCAGGGAAATGGGGGACACGGTGAGCATCAGGGGAGGCGGCGGGTCCGTATTGCTTTGAAGGAAAATCCCAGAGCAGCCCTGCCACGTTCCCCTCAGGCCTGCAGCAGGCGCGGGTCTCCCCATGCAGCACCATCCATCCTAACCCACCTAACAGCAGTCCCCACAGCACCGTCCCGGATCTCTTCTTTCCCTAGAGAGGTATTTAAGTGCCAGGGCCAGGTCCTACAGAGGAGCTGGGAGATGCCACCAAGGCCACCCAGCCTGCAGGAGCACCAAAGGACCAAATGCCCTTTGCGCACCTCTCCCCAAGGCACGTAGATTGCCAAGGAGGAGTCCTCAGGTACAGGTGAGGCAGCAGCACACCCACAAGCAAGACGTGTCCCCACCGTGTCCTTGCCACAACCACCAGCCGCATCCCCAACCTCTCCAAGCAGCACCCATCGAGCTGAATTTCCACTTGCCTCCACGAAAAGCAAAACAAAATGAAAAAAACAAGCCGTGCCCCTTGGAGGAAGCACGACGGGCACCATCACCTTGCCACGGTACAAATCTAGCTGGCAGCAGTTGGGGCTCCCCGTGCAGCCCCACATCCCGCTCCTATTTTTCCCACTTTTCCTACTCAAGCAGCAAGGCGGCAGCGAGCAGCAGCGATGGCAAAGGATGCGGGATGGAGCCAAAGCGGGGCACGAGCCCCAGCCAGCGCCGTCCCCCTCGCCACCGTATTGCTCAGACAGCACTAGGCATGGTTACAAAAATAAAACAGCTATGTGGCTTAGATATATATATATTTTATATATATATTTGTATATATAGATTTTTTTTCGTCTATTTATAGGTGGATGGAGAAGCAGAGAAGCCTAAGCGCAATATAATGTAAAAATACTCGCTCTGCTCCCGCTGTTTAGACTCTCCCCACCTCTGACAGCCTCTCTCATGCTGCACAGAAGTTTCAGACACCTAGTACTAAGGAATTATCTTAAATATTTATTCTTCCCCTCCCCCCCGTTCTAAAATAGAAAGTAAATATATATTTGTATAATTTTATATACAACGCAGTTTCGGTACACCAATATCGTTTCTTTAGATAGAGATATTGGGGCTCACGTCTGGTCAGGTTCTTTTTTAAGTGCTGGGTGGGATGGGGGAAGGGAGTAGAAATCAGAGGGGCTTTGGGAGCACAGGACGGAGCTGCCCCAGGATGATGGGCAGCCCTCTGGGTCACCTGTAGCCCCGAGAGAACTGGAACAAAACTCTTCCCAGGAGAAAAATTGGTATTTCGATGGTAAAGCAAAATATCCTGGGCGAACTGCCCTCCTCCCCATGGCAATGAGAGGCTGGCTGTTGTCCATGCGTGTGCCAGCAGCCCCTTCCCCACGCCTTGCTGTCCCCAGAGCCCCCAGCCTCACAGGAGGTCATCATAGGCCCTCCTGCTCCATCCAGTGCAAAAAAAAAAGGATGCCAGCCCCTCCGTGCCCCATTGAAACCAGTATAAAAATCCTTACCTACCACTACAACGCATGCTTGCAATATCCAAAACCCCTAAGCCTGGAGCAACCCACCTGCCCCCCCCTTTCTCTCTTGCCCACCCCCTCCCCATCTATGGTTCTTCTTCCATCCATGCACGTATCAAAAAACACTCAGAGCCCTGGGGATTCGGGATGCTCGTCGGCACATGTCCTGAGGTTACCCTGCACTGCTGGGTGAGACCCAGTGCCAGGCAATGACAAGGGACAGACAGTTCAGACAGCACAGGCTTGCCAGATGGAAACACTTAAATAGGGAAATCAAGGAAATACTGCACCGGGTGGCCCCAACTCATCCCAGTCACTGGCAGAAGGGAGCAGGGTCCTTTCTCTGGCCTCTCCAAGGGACCAGGAGCTGTGCACAGTCCTTGCCACGTGGCAGTGACACAGGGGACACACAGACTCACGGGAATAACGTTCAGCTTTCTTCTCTTGCACGCACAACTTGCCAAATCACACACACCATCACTTTGCCCTCCAGCACTTGGCTCATGCGTTTCCCCTTACAGATTCAGCGCAGCCTGTCCTCCTCTGCAAAGACAGGCAAAGGGAAGCCCAGCAAAAGAAACCAGAAACAAAGCTGAAGCATGAGAACAGGAGTCAGTGTCCCTTTATAAGGGACCCCATGCCCAAGCAGTGCTGTGACGGACTCCCTGGAGAGCAGTGGGTATCCAGCCCAAACTCAGCCACTGCACACCTGCAATTTTGGGCCACGGGTGCTGCCTGCACCCCCACAGCAGGACCAGCCTTGCTCTGTGCTCTGCAAGGAGCTCTTGGTTTGATGCACGAAGCAGCAATGCTGCAGTGCATCAGGCAAGCCATTGCTAAGGTACCTCCAGCAATGCCTTCATGAATCCACTTATCCCAAAAGTCCTGCCAATGAGTTTAAAAAAAGACAACGTGGCAACCAAGGGGGAGGCAGAACATCCTGGCCTGTGGAGCCATTACCTCTGGGACAGCCTGAGCACAGCCAGCACAGCAGTTCTCAACCCATTTAGCCACATTTCTCTCATCTCTTCTGACTCATGCTCTTCTGGAAAGAACAGATGCAAAGCAAAATGCTTTAACAGGAGTAAGCAGAGAACAGCACCTACAGGGATTTTAGATAAGGGGTTCTGCATGGTGCTGCTTCCTCTTTGAACGACTGCAGTGACATGGAAGATGAGGCAATGTGATGCTCCTTTTCGCCCCCATGCCCATGTGTGCAGGTAAGAGGCCCTTCACTGCTACCTTCCCACTCCCATGGTCCAGTAATGAGTCACATACAAAGAACACAGCCAACAAAAAAATCTGGGGGAGGAGCATGACTGAAAAAAAAAAAAAAAGGCAAAAAAAGGACAACCAGGTCCTGTGTAGCAGGGATGGGGACGCATGAAGGTCAGGCAGAGAGGTGCCCTGTGCCCATCCATTCCCAAATCCTCCCCAGGCTCTGCCTGGTTTTGTCCATCCCAATCCCCTCCCCCTCCACCAACACTCCCACTACAGACAAACGTACCCTTTACATGCAAATATACCCGACTTCTGCATACATATCTACCCTCATCCTACACTTCTCTATGTATTTATATCTCATATATACATCGCTTTTTGTGCTGGCTCCCTGAAAAAGCTCCCTTCCACAAAAAGCAGCAGCTCTGCCAGCTCTGCAGCGAGCCCAAGCGGGCCGTGGAGGAATCACTGCCATCAGACTGTGAGCCTTCCAGCCTCAGCCCTCTGAAGAACACCCCGAGCCAAGAACTACAGCCAAAAGCACATGGGGAAACCAACCCAAAACTCAAAGGAAACCAAATTCTGCATCACTGCCTTAAGGAGGAGGAGAAATCAAACCGCCAAGCAGATTCTGTCCTAACTGTGAGAGACGTGCAGCAGTAAGGCATGTGTCATGCCATGATGCCACTAGCCATGACCCAGCCCTGCTGGGAGGTTTGCTGGAGTGCTGACCACAAGCCCTGGGCCCTCAGCATCCCTGGAGGTAGGTACAGCATTGCTGTTATTCCCTTGCTAGCGATGGGGAAACCAAGGCAGAGTGCTGAAGCAACTTGCCTGCAGGCTCAGAGGCAGAGCTGGCAACAGCAGTGACT
The DNA here is from genome assembly GCF_951394365.1 of Tetrao urogallus. NCBI lineage: Eukaryota > Metazoa > Chordata > Aves > Galliformes > Phasianidae > Tetrao > Tetrao urogallus. Next base: position 4,228,510 of record NC_136835.1, on the reverse strand, counting down.
CCCAGCTGCCAAACCATGCCCCAAGCAGACCATTTAACATGCACAACTCACCTCACTGAGCACCACTGCCATGCACAAATCAGCGAGCCGTTCCCTGCAGCCCGCAGAGCTGCCCAGCAAAACTCCACCACAAACACAGCTATCTCCAGCCTCCATGCATGGATGAGCTGACAAGGAAATGCACGCAGGAACAACAGCCTGGTGCCCACCAAAACCAGATCACAGTGCCCTTGTACATACACCTCCCTGCATTATCCACTCCCCGGCTCAGGGCAGCTGAATCCTGCCCATTTCTCACTTGCTGATGCTCTCAAAACAAACCCGCAGCAGCCTCAGTGCTCCTCCAGCCCCACAGCCTGGCTGCAGAGCCCACGGGAAACTGAAGCACAGAGCTGCAACACTCTCGCCCACCTGCAGCACCAGGACCCCAAAAACTGGGGTTAATTGCACGGACACATTCAGCTTGTGTCCTCACCACAGCTTGTGATTCAGAGGTGTTTCTTCCACCACAGCCCAGCGCTTTGCATGAGACGTAATGAAACACATTGCTTTTGCACCGTGCAAGGAGGAACGGATCTTATGTTTGCCAATAAAGCAAGAACCATCTACCCTAGGACAAACTTACAAAATAAGAGAGTTTGGCCCAGAAAGATAAAAAAAATCAAGATATATTTTGCAGCATAAAAGAAAAAGGAAAAGCAGCAGCAGCAGCAGCCGTGTTTGCAAACCATCAAAACAAAAACGGAGTTCAAACAGGGATGGAATGGGGGAAAATGGTTGGCATCATCTGACACAGCTTCGATGTCCCAGGTCCGCGGGAGCAGAGGAGAGAAACCCCTGAAGGGCATGGAAACCAGAGCTGGGAGAAGCGAGGAGGTTGCCAAAGCAAGAGGCGAGCCCATCTGCCAAAGCACGGCCCAGCACGTGGCAAGAGTCTATTGGAAGGTAACTTGGTCTAGCGGGGAAAGGAGGTAGGGATGGTTTAGGGAAGAGCCGCGTCCATGAGGAGCCCCGGCAGGATTTCCCACTGCAGCAGCGTGGCAGGTACACGGCTGAAAGAGAGAGGGCTGCAGCTCCAGCCTTTAAAGGTCGAAGACAATGAAAAGCAGAGGGCCCATCGGCTCAAAACACCTGAAAAAGGAAAACAAACTCTCAAAAGATTGACCAAGCAAGCTGGCGCACTCCGTCAAACCTTCCTGCACTCCAGATCCTCCTCTTTGCAGCAGGATGGGGGCACGGTCCCCCAACCTTGACAGCCCAAAGACGCTGCCTTGCCCGTGCAAACAGGCAGAGTAAATTTGAGCTTGGAAAGCGTTCAAATGAACAAGGAAACCTTCTGCTAGAGAGGCCCAGGCAACGAGAGCCAAAAGAAGAGCGAGCAAGCTGCGGTCCAGCCGGCACAGAGCCTCCACACCCCCCACCCACAGGGCACCACACCACTGAGCATCCCCAGTCACCATCACCTGTAGGGTCTGTGCAGCGAGGGCGGCCAGGGCCGGTGCCAGCGGGCAGCCATGGGGACAGCAGGGAGGCGAGCCCTGGGGCTAAGCCTGCTTCCACATCTGCTAAGGTCTGGGGCCGACATCAGCTCCTCTCGCACCAGCGAGCTGAAGTCACCCACAAGTTTGTCCCACTGCCAAGCAGGCAAATGGCATTAAATCAATTCAGATCCAAGTGGATTCTAGGTCAAGCCCTAAAACACACTCAAATAAAAGAAATACTCTGTTATACTGTTAGCGAAGTTGAAGTCTCACTCTGGTGGTTGATGGCATGAAAGAGAGAGGCACCCATAAGAGACCCTCCCTCCTTCCTCAGACAAACTTGCTCACGTTTGAAGACCACCTAAAGGAAGTTGTTAAAGCTTGAAAATATCTCATCATCGATTAGAGGATTCTGTCAAGCGGTTCGAGCCTAAGTCAGGGCTTTGAGATTTGAAAAAAGACGTGCTCTGCTTTCATCAGGTTTCTGAACATCTCGGTGGAAGACAAAGCACAGTTTCATTTAAAAATAGAAATTTCTAGGCAGGCTGATCAACAGATTTCTACCTAAAACCTCCCTGGAAGCTTGGCTTGTTCTCACTGCCATGCCCCGACCCTTCACTCCGGCCGTGCAGCTGAGAGGTCGCATGTTTCTCCAAATATCGAAGCCCTTTGAGGTTCAACCAGCAGCAAGAGCAATAACCAAGGCAAATCACAATTAAAGGCAAGATTGCAGAGCATCTCTTGGCAATTCTACCTGGGAATAAACAGTTTTGTATGCAAATGGCAATGCCTGCAGGCTTTTGGATTCTCTAACAGCCTGAATCAGCTTAAAGGAAGAACATCCACGTGACATTGGTGTTTATTCCCAGGCAGGCTGGCAGGTTTAGCACTTTGCTGGAGAGGAAGAAGTGTGCAAACCTGGATGCAGTGTTTGATCTTACCATTTAAAATAAAATAAAAAAATCTCTAAGTGTCTTAAAGGTAGGGATCACTTGGTAGTAATAGCACTCAGCACACATGTAGCACTTGCTGCCCGTGGGCAGCCAAATGCTTTACAAAAGTGCTTAAATATGACTTATCCCCATTTTACAGATGGGAGAACTGAGGCACAGAGAGGTTCAGTGACTTGCCCAAGGCCACGCAGTTCGATAGTGGAGGCAGAGCAGGAAAGAGAAGCCCGGTGTTCTTGGAGCAGGCTGCAGCTTTCCTGCTGAGAAAAGGCCTACATAACCCAGAGAAACATCAGTTGCCAAATGAACCTACCCTAGGAAGAGGAAATACATTCTGGTGAAGAGTTAGAACAGCATTACCAAGAGGGGAACAGCGAGTCTCCTCGGATGGGCAAAGGGAGGGATAAATCCCAAAGCAGGAGTCACAGGTCACCTACACAGCCGGGCTGGAACAGGAGGGAGAAGGGGTGAAACCAGCAGCAACACATTTCAAAATGATGCCAAATGCTGGGCTGAGCTTTGTGCTTGGAGCAGCCGTCCATCACGACCCACAGAGCTGGACTTTTCCAGCTGCCCTGGCTCAGGGTCACGTTGGCCACAGGGGCTTTTGGGAACACATGGTGAAACCCTGCTCGCTCACACACCTACAGCAGCATCTCCCCGTTCTGCAGTTATGAACAGAGATTACAAACGTGACCATAGTAAGCAAGGACATTTCTGCACAGCACTGAGGAACATATGTTAGTGATACACGGAGCGTCAGGAAGAACTGGTCAAAACCACCCTCATAAAAGCTGGCACAAACCAGACTTTGAGGGGAAACCACCTGTGGATGCAAACGGCTCCATACCTGCGTGCTTGCAAAGGGTTTGGTACGTGTTAACAAGGTTCAAAATGCATATGCACGGAGAAATAGTGATTTATCACTTCTCAGGCTGGCGTGAAGCCATGGGGTCTTTCCAGTTTTCCCGTTCAGAGATGGGCAAGGAAAGATGTCAGTGACGTTGTTGCTGTTATCTTCACATAATGGGAGGCTGGGCAGGGAGAGGCAAGGAGATTTCACAGTTGCAGCTTTCCTGGGACCATTTGGATGTACTTTATCATAATCAGATTCACGGGATTACCAGCTGTTAGCTAGCTGGGTTGTCAGTTCCTTGTCAATCGATCACACCTCGTGTCACATAATTCCTTCTTTCAATTCAGGGCCGGCTGCTTAATCTCACAACTTCCACCTACACACAACCTGCAGAAGCAGATGTCAGAATCTCCATCTATGCCTTTTACATCTGAAAACTCTCTGAAACAGAGGTGTGACACCCCCTCCCCATCTCACCAAAGCTTTAAGGGAGAGATGCAGATCTGAGAAGCCCCAGCATCCCCCCCCCCATGGACCCCAACCCACCCCGGTCGCCCCAGCTCATCCTTGCCAAAAGCTGCCCAACCCCGGTGTGCACGCAGTCGAGGTTTCAGCTCCCTCTACCCTCTCCCTTTTAACCTTCTCTTGGGTCAGCATGAGGCTAAAGCAAAGTGGCGTGCCCGCTGGGGTCGTCGTGGTCCACGCTGTTGAGGATGGCTGTCTGGTCCTCAGGGAGCTGCCGGTGGCAGAGGTCGTCCTTCAGCGCCGAGAGGCGGGCAAAGGGGTCCTGACGAGGGTGTCTCTTCTTCTTTCGGAGGCAGACAGCCTCGTCAGGCCACAGTACCTGAGAGCTGGGAAGGTGCTGAACCTGGGAGGCAGAGCCATCTGCAGAGGAGAGAAGGCAGAGGGATGAGATACGGAACCCACCTGTAACACTGCTATAAAACGGAGCTTATATCAAGTCTGTTCCTCCTCCCCGCAACACTCCAAACCCCAACAGATGTGGGGTAAGGAAGGGGGAAAGATTTGCTGGAAGGAAAGTAGGCCTTTGTAGGAGAGGATGTGGAAAGTCGCCTCGAGTGGAAGGGAGGGAGGAGCAAGAGGGAGGATGGGGGGCTCCAGCATGCAAGCAGCAGGTTGGACATCAGGGAAAAAGAAACAAACATAGAAGAATCCTAAAAAAAAAAAAAAAAAAAAAAAAAGTAAGTCACTAAAGATGAGTAATGGGCAGATGTTAAAGGATGGAAGGTGAATGGGGTTGGGAAGCAGGGGAAGAACTGCAGACAGCACGTGGGCAAGCAGCCATCCATCTGGGAGGCAGGAGCTAGGCAGGCGCTCAGAGACCAACCCAAGCAATCCATGGGGGTACAGGGGGACGCTGCTGGGGGATCGTGGGGTCCTCACACTCACTGGATTGTTTTCTGGATTTCGAGGAGCCCTTGGATGACTTTTTGGGCTTCTTTATCCGCTGGTATTTCAGAGCTTCGAGCCTCTCAGGTGCAGCAGCGTCCCAGGACGGAGATGGACGTTTTCTAGAAAGGAAAAGCAGACACGTGCCATCAGCGGCTCCGGGTCACGCTTGGGCTGCGGGGCGTCCCAGGCGGGGAACGGTCGACCCCAGCCAGCTCTGCCATGGAGAAGGAAAAGGTGAGAAAGCCCAGGCCGGGCACGCTGCCGTAGGAGACAGGAGACCCACACGTGTCCGTGTCCCCGTCCCCTCCCGCTCAGCTGCATCGCAAAGTCCCAGCACAAAGAGAGCGCAGCCGGCACCCGGCTCACCTGCCTGCCACACCGGCACTGCTAGACACAAAGGACGGGGCAGATCCTATGTCCGATAAGGTATTTTTGGGAAGTGGTGGGGAAACCCCTTGGGGATGGAGAGAGGAGGAAGAGACACGCAGAAGCGGCACGACAGCACCGAGACCTGCGCGACACGGGGCGGCTGACACCGGCGCAACGAGCAGGACGGAGGCAGGGATCCTGCCTGGCTCCCATGGCAAAGAAAACAGGGACTGCACAACAGACAGGGACACGAAGGGCACAGCTGGGGTCAGCACCTTGCTCCCAGCTAGAAGCGACAACAAATATAAAGGCACAGAAGCTTCTGCTCCTTCACACTGGGATGTCGGGAGCTGGACGTTCTGGCCTCGCAGAACAGGACGCACCACGGCTTGGAAATGAAAATGCCAACGAGAATTCATTGCAGGGGGCAAGGAGGGGATTTGTAATGGTATTTTTCCAGTGGGAGAGTCAGTAGTTGTAAGAGATAGTTTCCCAGACTTAGTCCCCACGTAACTCTTGTACAGGAATCTGCTCAAGGTTAAGCGGTCTCCCCTTCGCAAAGGCTCTGTGCTCCACTTCCCTTCGCTGTGCCTGTTTTGCCAAGGATTTTTCAATCCAAGGATTGAAAAATGACTGCTATAATGCAGGGCAGTAGAAGAAAACCTTTTCCTTCGGAGAACAGCTGGTCCAGCATTCACCTGTAACACATCACAGCATCCCCCCATTCCCCTTTCTTTCCCCTTTGTTTCATCTTCACATCTCTCCATATTGTATGAACCTCACGCCAGGGGAGCAGAAATGTAAGTTCAGGCAGCTAAGGCCATGGGTGGTGACCTGGGATCAGCCTCAGACGTGACAGCAGCCTGCACAGCAGGTGCCCAGAAATGACACGAGCCTGCGCTTACCCTGTCCCATCCTTCAAATAATGGAATGGCACTCTTCTGGTCTTCTGGTCTCCTAACTTAGTGACCAAAGCATGTCACCAAATCAGCAACACAGCAGGCAGCACAGCCAGCAGCTCCAGGATCTTCAGTCTTCTACGATGCTTGCAAGGCTCAAGTGCCAGCCCATCGTGTCTGTCCCCTCTCGCAGCCCCCACCAGCATTCCTGAGGTCAGGCAGAGCTGGCTGTGCTTGCAGAGCCATTGCCAGCAGAAAATGGGAGCAAAGCTCTTCCTCAGTGCAGTTTCCAGCAGTGAAAACATGGCACATCCCACACACAGTTAGGGGAATGAGAACTTCTTGATGGTGAATGCATCTTCTCAGCACGTTTACTTCTACCCAAACACACGATGCTTTTCTTCTGTTCCCATTTCACTGCACTTATCCAGTCCAAGAGGCCAACTAACAGCAAATAACCACGACAGGCTCAAAACATAAGGTCTGCAGAAAAAAAACATGCATAGGAAATGTTGAGGATCACAAGTGAGGAGAAGCATTCCTGCCTTCTCCACTAACACACTGCTGCAGATGAGGAAGGCGACGAATGGCAAATGAGCACTGTGGCAAGGATGCCACCTACTGCACCATTCACCAAAGCTGAAAAGATCAGCAGGTTTGAGATCTGTGAGCTGCGTATATAAGCAAAGTGTCTAACCCAGAGCGAGGAGTGCTGAGAGCTTTGTGAAGGACAGGACCCCACAAGCACCTCACAAGGCAGGAGGACGGATGGGTCAGAGCATCACTTCGATGAAGTTACAGAATAGCCTGCATTGGAAGGAACCCACAAGGATCACTGAGTCCAACTCTGCGTCACCAAAATTTTGAAGCCAAACTCTTCCACTCCATTCTAGGGCTGTCGATGAGCTGTTAGCCATTCACCATGACAGAAACACTGCAGGTGCCTAGCAGGAACAGCACGGAAGAGGAGGACAGGCACAATGCTGCCTGAGGTCCATCTGGAGCTTCTCATCTCTCTCCAGCAGCGCACACACAAGGCTTTCCCCCTCTGCCAGTCTCCACGTGTGCCATGAAATACCAGTGTGGGAGTGCAGCTCATAAGCAACGCATCAATCTGAGATCCCAAGCGGCTGCTGGAGCTGTGCACACTTCAGCTGGAGAGGCACTAAGAGCTCCCCAGGGCTGTTCCCCCCTTGGGGAGCAGAAGGGGCTGTTTTTGAAGATGCACGTGATTACAAAGCTTCTCGCTTTTGCTATTAGCATTGGAGAGGACCAAGGAAAACGCAGCATAATGTGGTGAAGCAGCTGGGGCGCAGCAGACGCAACGGGAACCCAAAGGAAAGCCCCTTTCATGTTTCCCATTGCAACAGAGACATCAAGGCACGGATGCTCCCGGAGATCCTCTCTTCCAGCTCCCAGCAGAGCAGTGCATCAGCTGAAAATGAAGCATCTCATTACACAAGCTGGTAGCCCTGCTGGCGGGATCCAAACAAGTCTTCCCTTGTAGGGAAGACATTTACAAGCTTGTAGAGTCGCTGTGCTTAAATGCCTTCTTCCCACAGCCCCGACGTACAGGCAGCTTAAGCAAGAAAGGTACTTGGCCAACTGCAACCTCAGCTACTCCAATACCAGTCCTCTGCCACGGGGCTCACGTGTGCCAAGCCCTGGATGTCACTGCATTGCCACAAGCATGTCTTTCTGTCTCGTAGCCCAGACAACTTTGCTAATACTATTAGAGCTCCGTATGTTAAAGCCTCTTGCTATTTCCATTCTTTTTTCTTCTAAGAAGATGCTAGCGACTGTGGCATGTTGACAAAATGAGACAGATTTACCAAGGGATTATGAGGAAATTGCCTGAAGTTCGTTTCCGCTAGTTCCTCCCTAATTGGGCTTGTATTTATACACACAAATATCAACAGCGAGCGCACTGAACCCATGTGTCACTATAAATACAGTCTGACCTCTGGCAAGGAAGAGATACAGTGGAGGACAAAACGATGCTACTCACCAGCCAAATTTTATCTGCTCTACCCACCCTTTATTTCTTCAAAGGTCTCCGACTCAATCGAATTAATTTGCATTTTAAGTCCAGCCAAAAAGCCTCCTCCTGCCCCCAGAGTCTGTACTTTGGGCAGCCATCCATGCACAAGGGATCCTGAGCGCCAACAGACGAGAGGTTCAGAGAGGGGGATGAACTTCTGGAGGCTTCAGGATGGAGCCAAGGAAAGAAGCTTCAAGAAACACGTGGGATTTCCAGCCGTTACTGCTGTGCGATTCCATAAAACATTCAGCACAATTTTTCCTCAAGTCTTCGAAGGACAGTTCTTCTGCACCAGCAAAGGTCTGAAGCATGTGCACAGAGACATTCTGGAAAGACTGACGAGGTACTCAACCCCAGGAAGGACAGGGAATGGTAGCTATGGGTGAAGTTGTCCAAACCAACAAATACCACACAGCTACGTTTTCTTCAAACGCCTTTCCACATACAAAGTGAAGATGTCAAGGGAGAAGGCCCCTTAAGCATCACTAGTGTTTTTTCGCCCACCAGGGGGAAGCCACGCAAAAGCACAAGCTGTGACCTTCAAGGACATCGTGGAGGTCTTTCACACTCTTCCACTCTTCTTTTCTCCTTGAGTAAAGTCAGCGATATCCAGGAATAGCTTGGAGGTATCAGAGCGTCTGCTCGGCCATCTCCAGTGCCCACCACATCCCAGCCAGGCTCCTCCACCCCCTCATCCTTGGATGAAGAGCTCCATTTGCCTACACGAGGCTCAACCTCAAGTTCAAGTTCTTGCGGGATCCCCTCAAGATTGTCTTATGCTCTTTGCTCTGAGGCAGTGCCCAGTGCCACCTCCATCCCAGGACGCCACCATGCACTGATTGAGATCCTTTAGTGCAAGAGGTGCTGGAGACACACAGCAGTTGTGGCCCCTTCCCCCAGAGCTGTTGCCAGACCACTGCTGCCAAAACGAGGGAAGGGGGGGCTGGTGACAGCAGGGAGCACACCGGAGCAGGGGGGGCCCTTCTGCAGGTCTGCAGATGACACAACTCATCTACACCATGGACTGCACCATGCTGACAGGAGAGGAGAGAGGATGGGGGAAAAGGGACCGGAGCGGAGAGAAAGGGGAGGGGGGGGATACAGTCACAGGAAAAGAGGGGGAAAAAGGAGGATAAATGAAAAACAGGAGTGTGAAAATATATAAGGAAAGTAAAAAAAAATAAAATAAAATAAAAATAAATAAAGTGAAAATAAAAAAAAAATAAGAAGAAGAAAGGAAAGAACGCACTCAGACAGGAGGACTCACAACTTCTCCAAGCGGGAGGAGGCATGAAACACATGCAGAGGATCAGCACATGGACAGTCTTTAAAGGGGAACCTGTTTGCTTTCAAGCGGGGAGCGAGGGGTGCTCCTGCACGCCTGGCACCGATGTCCCTTTGTCACTCAATGCTACGATGCACCCAGCCCATGAGCTCCTGGCATTGGCAGCACTGGCAATGGGAGCCAGGGGGGCTGCCTGCGATGCCAAGGGACACAGGAGCTCGGTGTCACGTCTGTGGTTTTTGGGTTTCCCTCTGCAGGGAGACGACAATGCCCTCTTCCCTGGTAGGAGATGCATCACCGCCCACTGGGTTGAAGCAGAAGATGGAAGCCGCTAGTGCAGTAATGGCAGCATTTCTCCCTGCTCACCTTCACCCAGCAAAAGCCACCACGTGGCAGCTCCTGCTCCCAGTGCAGCTGCCATCAACTCACAAACCGCCTCTCCCTCTCCTCCTCTTGGTTTTTATTACTGCAGTACAGAAATCCAGCTGCTATAGTAGAAAATCCCTGTGCTCTGCATCCACTGACAATTTTACGACCCCAAATCAACACGAAATTACTTAGCTGGGCTCTTTACAGGATTCCTCGCTTATTAGACCAAGATTTATTCTCCTTGTGGCTTCCCCTTTTTTGGGATGATGACTCTGGACTCACTCCTGCAATTCCAACCCCTGGCAGCACCTCAGAGCAGGACTCACTGCTGTTTCTCAGCATGTGTCCTGTAGGACAGTGTCACCCTGCTCCTGGCACCCACCCACCCATGGGGCTCACTGCTGAGACAGGAACCAAAGGCAACTTGTGCAAGAGCCCCATCAAGCTAGGACATGAGACTGGACTGATCTGGCTTTGCTGAATCCACACTCATTCAGGTCTCCAGATCTCTTGGATTAAGGAAGCACCATGGATAAAAGAGATAAAACAGCTCTCAGGAGCTCTGGAAGCTGCAAAGCTCAAACCAGAGGGGTTTTGCCATGCCAAGAGGATGGCTCCTCCTTGGAGCATCCATCACAGCTCCATGACCAAGATCCAACACTCCTTCCTTTCCTCTCTCCACCTCAGTACAAAGCTCCATGTGAGCTGGAGGAACTCACAGAACCATCTGAGGTCATCTAGTCCAGCTCCCCTGCAATGAACAGGGGTTTCTCTCTCTTGGAAATATCTACTTAATTTCCCTAGGCATCTCTCCCATTCCAATGGGCTTCTCAGGCTGTTGGGTGAGTATGAGCCAGGCCCTTGACACTTCTCATTCGTGATTGCAGGTTTTGAACCTAACAAAGCTTGGGCATGGTCAGGCCCTACAAAGTCCTATCTTCAATCCCACCTCTCCCTTTCATAGCCAGCCTGGCTGACTCCTCAGGGCTGAGAACAAGCATCATCCCACCTGGTTTTATCCATTTTAGTGAAAGAGAAAAAAGGAGGAAATTCTCTGCTTATATGATCCGGAAACCATCTCCCAGATTGCTCCTGCTGCCATTCCAGGGATGCCTGTGGCCATCCAGGAAACAGCTCCGACATGGGAGCCCCTGAGAGGTATTTTCTTGAGAGAACCTTTCCAGATTTGCTTAGGGCTGTTTAATTACAGCTGGGTCAGGAGAAGTCTTACAGATTTCTCCAAGGAGCTTTTCAGAGAGGGAGGGCTTTGTACTGTAACTACATTCGCCACGGGAATGATGAAACACTCCACCTGCCTGGAACCGCAGCGAAGGTGCTGCCAAGCACAGAGCCCACCTTGAAACATAGACTTCTCCCACTTCCTACATCTGAGAAGCCTTGGGAAGAAGAAAACAGATGGAAACAAAAATCTCCATTTTGTGGAATGGAACCGGAGACTTCTTTTGGAGCCACTGCCCGCAAGCACTGTTTGCAGCCGGCTTGTCCCAGGGGCACCTATTTCAACCAGCTCGAGGTGCGGGGCTCTGAGCTCCTCCAAAGGGATAGGGGAAACCCAAAAGCCACAGAAACTGTGCGTCCAGAGGTGTTTCCTAGTGTTTTATAATTCCTTATTCCCCTTTAAAGGAAGAGATGGTATTGGAGAAGCCCCTTCCATGTCCCCTCTCATGCCCCGCTCCCGGCCACCCTCCGCAGCGCCCACACCATCCTTTCGGACATGGATCACCCTTACCTATTGAGCTGAGGAGAAGCTTGTCTCGACAACACTGCCCAGATAGCTGAGATTAATCAAAAACAAAGCAGTTATCAACACCCGCAAGGAGCCGAGCTCCGCAACACATCAGCACGTCAACAACTCCAAAGGAAAAAGGAGGGAAAGAAACCAAACTGAAACACAAACGAAACAAGGCTGGAGAAGAAAGGGGGAAAGAAACAGAAGAGAAAGGAAAAGAACAAAAATAATAATCAACAAAGCGAATGGATACACTGCTTAAAAGCACGGACAACAGTGCTCTAACACAGACTTGTCCTGCGACTGTCCTGTACCTGGAGCTCCTCGGGGTGCCCTGGCTCTGAGACTGCGTGGAGACGTGGATCTATGCGTACGTGTCTGCATCGCTACGGACCTGCGCTCCCAAGAGCCGCGCAGAAATCATCTCAGGTCCTCCAGGTCCCCCTCTCCCTCCCCAGCCTCTCCCGTGAGCCCTCCCTGCACCCTACGCACCCCTTTCCCCAGCCGCGCTGCAGGGATTTCCTAAGGCCATAACGCTTCCAGGTACCAGAGAGTGGGAGTGAAATGCGGAGGGCGCTGCGGGGTGAAAGGCTGCCTCCCCCCACCCCAAAAACCACGGCTCTGCTCCGAACGCCTCCGACCGCGCCGCAGGGCTCCATCACAAGCCGAGGGGCTCGGCCCCCCCTACAACAACAAGCCGAAATGAAGCGAGACGAAAGGATGGAACAAAAGCACGGCTACGGGATCTGGGGTGCTGTGAAAGAGACGGAGGAAGAGAGGAGGAATACAGAGAGAGAGAGACGCTTTTTGCCTGGAGCAACCCTGGTACCTGGAAAACCAGCCGCTACAGTCTAGTGCAGCCACATCCCTCTTTAGGGCAGGATCTGAGCGTGCCGGCGGCCTCCTGAATTCCACTGGGTTATTTTTTCCTCTCCTGACATGCTGCTGGTGGGGCTAAGTCCTTGATCTCTCCCTGCCCGCGTCCTGGGGCTGCAGCATCCCTTTTGCAGATGGGGCGGTGGTTTTTATAGCTGTTTCTGTCATGCATTAAAGCTCTCTAGATTCCGCGGGATGGAACAGAAGGAAGACACAGGCGCAGCAGCCCTAACGTTCGAAGAAAGCCAAGAGCCAGAAGCTAGAAGAGGAAACAACCGCCGGTGACACCAGGACACTTACCTACGTGAGCCAGGAGCCAGGCCTGCGGCCCAGGCATTTGTCAGCCTGGTACCCCAACCACAGAGCTCCAGTTCCCACATCAGCAGTCGGGGAGGAGGAAAGCAGCATCGGGAAGGCCGCCTGCCTAACCCCGAGCCGGCTCGGGCAGCGGCCATGCACCCTGCGCCCGCAGCGTGAGCCTCTGCAGAGCCGCAGCCTAGCAAAGCCCGCGGGACGCCATCTCCAAAAGGGATGCTGCAGCGTACCCAGAGAGACCCTACAGTTCGGATGATGATGGCGGGGAAGGGGTTGGAGGGAAGGGAGGGGCGAGGTGGGATGGGGGAAGTCGGGAGAGGGCCTGGGGGTGGGGGGGCGGACCACAGGTCTCACGCACTTACCCCGAGGTGGCTACCGTAGTCGATGTGGGCTCCGGTCTGAGAATCTCCTCGCTAGCCCTCCTTGGAGAGGGGATGTCTCCAAAAACATCCATGGTGTCCGCGGGCAGGGAGGAGCCCTGGGAGCCAGAAAAGCCGGTGGTCAGCGAGGTGAAGGCTGTGGCAGGTCGGTAGCTGGGGCTCTCCCCCCGGCTGCTCGGCGCGGGGGATCCGGTGGACGGCGTGGACTTGCGGGAGAAGCTGACCGCTGTGGGAGGCTGCAGGGTGATCTCTGACACCTCAGCCTGCTGGATGAGGCCCGGACGGGGCCTGGCGCGGGCGGTCAGCTCCGGGGAGCTGTTGCGGGAGCTGAGGGGGCTTTGGGTCAGAGGAGAAAGCCTCGAAGGTTGTAGCACCACCTGATGTAAACTGGGCTCAGCCCTCCTGACCTGCCGAGGGCTGGGCCGAGGTCGGGGCTGGGGCTCGTACCACCTGGTGTCCAGGCTGAATGTGCTTGTGCCGCTGTGGCCGACGGGCTCGGACGGTTCGTGGTAAGGCAACACAGGTATGCCCATACCTTGACTGGTATGTCTTAGCTGCCCTTGACATCCCATGGGTTGCATAGGTTTGTCCTGCCACTTGGTGGTGGTGGGCACAGAGGGTTGGCCCCTGCTGGGTGACTTGCCAGTCCAACTCTTTGGTGCCTCCAGGGGCAGGATGCCCGGGTAGGATGCGGGGACGACCTGAAGAGAGGAAGGAGGCGGCCCCCGAGGAAGACAACCGGTGGGCTGGGAGCCCTCGGCCGCCGCCTCGCACTGCTGGAGCTGAGGGGGGAACGTCGCCGCGGGGGACGCTTCCAGGCTGCCGAAGGGGAGCCCCCAGGGCTCGGGGGACCGGCCCCCCGTGGGGGTCTGGGCCAGGGGCAGCGTGCTGTTGGAGGCGTTCTCCCCGTTCTCCTCGGGGATGGTGGGGTGTCCAAAGGGCCCCTCGGGGTGCAGCGGCGGGGAGGACATGACCGAGCTCAGAGGGCTGACTTCTGGCATGTAGAAGGGCGGCGGGTCCACCTCCCCGGGGCTGCTGCTGCTGAGGTAACCGTAAAACTGGTGGTGGAAAGCCCGGGGGGCCGGCGGACGGGCCTGGCCTGTGGCCTGCAGGGCGCCGGGACCCTCCAGCGCCCGGTGGAACCGGGGGCTGTATGCTGGTGGCTGAAGGTAGGACTCCTGGCTGGAAGAGAGAGGGGTGAGCTGGGCTTTGAGGGCTGTGACGGAGGCTGGGACGACAGGGTCGTCGTTCTCCTCATCCGACTGCCGGAACTCGGGGTACATGTCCGTCTCCTCCACGAAGGGGAAGCCCTCGATCCTCCGCGTCTTCAACGAGGGCTCCATCTCCGCCGGGTCCATGACAAAGCGGCCATCCGGTCCGCGGCTGATGAGCTCGATGGGGGTGGTGGCCTCAGCTTCGGCCTCCGCCTTGGAGACGCTGTACTTCTTGCTGCTGATGGCTCGCTTGGTTTTCTTGTAGAGGGAGAGCTCTTTCTCCTTGGTGGGGCTCAGCATCCGCTTGGCCTGCGGGCCTTGGTCATCAGAGGACTCGGACGGGGGACGGAGCGTGCGGATGCTCTCCGGACTCACCTTGCCAGAAGACAACCTGGACCACAGGGGAGAAAAACCGAGAGAGGGGGTCGTCACCTGAGGGGAAACAAGCTCTTCTCATCCAGAAGAACTGCTGGATCCAGAAAGCAAAGATCTCAAAAGAGAAACTGCTGGAAGAAATTTGTGGGACTACCATGATGGCTCGGCCAGCTCCGACACAGGCTGCAAGAAGCAAGTGGGAAAGAGGAGCTGGAACCACCACACACAGTCCCCACTCCTCAGGACACCTTTGCATCCCCCTTAGGGCAGGCAGTTTGCTCCAAAGTCTCATAACAAACTCCACAGTCCCATCAGAATGAAAGACAGATCCAGAGCCTTTTTCCAACTCCTTCCAAAGTTTCCTACGTTCACCAAAGCTACCCACATCTGGGAAAGCCCCCAAGAGGTGCTCCCCCATTTTAGGGCTGCAGAAGAACCTCAAGCAAACATTCCCTCCGGCAGATCTCAGCATCTCACTAAGAGATGCTGACAGATGGTTTCAAATCAATTTCTTCCTCATTTCAAATACTCAAATTTAAGGCTGAGAGCCTCAAAAGATAAAGAGATGGCAGGAAGAGATAAGCGTCAGAACAGCATCCCTATTCAGAAAGCCTCAAACAAGATTGAAGGGCAAAAGGTAGCAGATCCAACAGAGATGATGTGAGCGTGGCCATTTCAGCACGGTGGATGAACTAAAAAAAGGAAGATTAAGATCCACCAACACAGGAACGCTATGCAACAGTCCAGGAGCTTAAGCATGACGTGTCCACACCTCAGAATCTTGCACTCACATCAGAAGTGCAAGCATTAGTGGCTATAAGCACTTTTGAAGGGCTCTGGAAGGAGTTGTGGCCAGTGCAGCATCCTGACCCACAGCCTTTGAGCACATGTGCAAAGAGACTTCAGCAGAGACTTCACAGGAAATGAAAAGATATGCATTTGAGATTCTGAATTTTTCCAAGAAAAACAGAGCCAACAGAACAACTCAAAACTACACTGAGCTTGCATGAAGGACTCTGAACACAGCAGCAGCCCTTCCCTTGAGGAGCCATTTTCAAGCTGGGTGTGTAATTCATTTCCACCTGCTCAACACGTCCAGATCCACACGGTCATCTCTTAAAGGTTGCTGTGCTTGTCCCTGCTGCTTTCTGCTCCAAACCCTGTTTGTCTCTTGTGAACCATTTTGTTCCCACAAGTTTACAGAACATCGAAACCAAATCGTCACAAAACAAGGCCAGATATTTCCATTCGACCTTTGCAACAACTGTAGGAAGAGGCACCCTGAAGACCCACAGCCTGGTGCCACATCTCAGACAGATACTTACGGGGACTCCAAACTCTTCCTGCAGTGGGTTATCGAGAGAGGAGGGTCTGGAAGAGAATAAAAGGGGAAAGAAGAGAGAACGCTGAGGAGGCGCAACAAGACAGAGAGACACACAGACAACATCACAACCACAAAGAAAACACTCAACAAGAGGCCAAGTTTTCATTGCTGCTGTACTTTAATGGTTGCTGACAACAAACAGCTCCCGTCACAGATTCCTATCAGTTCTGCTGCCGCAATTTCACACGCTAGAGGCAAAGGAGCTGATTCCCCTGCCCTCTCTAGCGCCCCAGCTGCCTGAAAAGATGGTGGTTTCCCTACCAGGTGCTCCTGTAAGGTGGCTGCAGGCCCAGCTTTAGGGAAGGAAAATGAAGGAGTCTCCTTCTTGGGGTCTTCTCTAGCCTAGCACACCCATTGGACACCACCAAGCAGAGCCAAGCGGCTGCAGAGCCCATTGCTGGGGGGGCCCTGGGGAGGGCAATGGTTCCCCTCAGCCAAGGGCAGATCCCAGCCTTAACCCCCAAGCTCTAAGAGCTGTCACCACGTGAGATTGTGCCCTCAGAAATCCCAGGCCTCTGTGCCGCCTCGTCACCCACCCTTCCTGTCCCACTCCCGAACTCAGGCGCTTTCAGGCACAGCCGGGGGATGAAGTCAGGGCTTCACCTGAAGACGCGCAGGGGTGGAAGAAGAGACAAGACAGGGAAGAACATTACCACCACGACACAGTCAGGATAGAGGACAGAAACAACAAGAGGACAGATAGGACGAGGAGAGAAGCACGCCGGGGCCAAGCTCACCTTTCTTGCGCTTCAGTTTGCGTTTGCGTTGCTTGTTGACAAAGCAGGCGGCGAGTGTGCTGAAGAGGATGGCAGCAGCCAGGAAGCAGATGGTGGCAACGATGCCAGCCAGCACCGGGCGGGCTAAACCTTCATCCGTCAGGTCAGGCTGAGGGAATACGTCTGGGGAAAAAGAGGAACCATCAGGTGTTAGACAGAGACACACACACACGCGCATCCTGCCTGCGGGATCAACAGTCTGAAGGGCAGTGCTGCCTTCATGCAAGACAGCTCACTTGTTCCTGGAATGATAACCTTGAAGGAAAGACCCTGCCCTATATCCAGCCCATGTGGGAAAACCAGGCAGTGTTGCTGCAGGCTAAGTGATGCAGAAATGTCACGCAGAAGAGACCATTTTCTCCGATGATGGATACCTAGGGGAGACGTGCTCCCACCACACAAATCCATATTTATTTGCCCAAGTAGGCTGTGGATGCCCCATCCCTGGAGGCGTTCATGGCCACGCTGGATGTGGCTCTGGGCAGCCTGGTCCAGTGGATGGAGACCCTGCATATAGGAGGGGGGTTGAAACTAGATGATCATTGTGATCCTTTTCAACCTAGGCCATTCTATGATGCTATGGTCTATGCACAAATGAACACAGCTGCACCAAACCTGCAGTTATCTACTGCTGTAATAACCCACTGCAGCTCAGGCTGTAGCAACACCAAGTATTTTCCCCAGTGTGTGAATACAGCATATTTCAGCTCTCCAATGAAAACTGGGCTGGAACCAGCACCCACGCCTCTGAACCCTCATTACACCACTTCACTAACCAGGAGCGAATTTGAACCACCACCAGAGCTTAGCTGCAGCTATTTGCAGATGCAAGAGCAGTTTATCAAATCCTGCACACGCCAGTGCTCCTGCCACACATCCACACACAGGGTCAGTGCACATTTGCCTGCTGGGAGCAGCAGCTCTGAGCTGCAGACAGCACCCAGGAGGGTCGGGACGCACGCATGCCCCATGGCTGCAGCTGCCTTCGTGCCCCATGTGCTGTCAAACCCTATCAGAAACACTGGGCAAGAGGAGAGCAGCAGCACTGGGAGGACAGAGAAGCAGGCTGCAGGCTCCCTGCATCGCGCCAGCACCACTTGGGGGCAGAGAGAGACTGCTTCATTCCTGCACGCAGCCCAACTGGGCGGCTCCTCAGCTTTTTCCAGGAAAACCACACCAGCAGGGTTCACTGCATCCTCTGCCTCCTGCAGACCTCCCCCTTCCCATCGCCATCACCTGCCCAGCCCTGGCTGGAGGAGCGCTCCTCCGAGCTGCACTGGGGTGCAGGGGACACACTGCAGTGTGTAGCAATCTCCTATTTCAAAGCTCTGCTGCTTTTCCCCCCCGCTGCCCCAGACACCGCACTGCAGTGCTACATTTCCCTCTCTGCACCCTTCATTTCCATTTCCAGGCTGCGCAGTGCTGGGCTCAGGGCTTTGTTCTCAGGGCACCCCACAGAGCAGCAAGGACCAAGAAGGGCACTTTGACCTTGCCTGCTCCCAGCACTGCTGCTCTGAAGACAACACAAGGGAGCAGAGTGGCCCAGCTCTCAAATTCACCTTCGGCTGTGGAAAGCACCAACACAGCATCAGCCAATACACTGCTATGCTGCTTTACAGACTAATGCTTTCTGTGATCAGAGAGACAGCAGCTGTGCTGGGACACTAATCCTAACCCAGCTCACAGCCAAGGTTGCAAGCAAACGCACAAAAGCAGTTGCTCCAGCCAGCGCTGCTATAGTAATGCACCCCACCAGAGCAGCACTGCAGAGTGCAGGTGCTCCCAAAGCAGCCATGCAAAGGGAGGGAGGAGGAAGCAGCAGTCCTTACCTGTACTGGACACACCAGCAACGTTACTGGGTTCGCTGATGAGATCTTGCATGACTGCCAGGACCCGGAACTCATACCAAGTGTCCTGAAACACCAAACACATCAATCAGCTCTGCGAAGGAAACGAGTCACCCTGAAAAGCTTCCAGGGCAGTCCCTCCCTGTTCACCTGGGACAAGTCCTTGGCAAAGAACTCGCTCTCGGTCCCAAGGATGGCATCGTCCAGGATCTCCCACCTCTCCCCAATGCGGAACTCCATGACGTAGCGGTCAATCGGAAAGCTGTGGTTAGCAGGAGGAAGCCACGACAGGAGGACGCCTTGCTGTGTCCGGTTGGCTGTTAGGCACCTCGGTGGGGTAACCAACACCAGAGGCTCTGGAGTTGTTACAGGGAATGCTGCAGACAGAGGAGATGGACCTTTGAGATGGGGCCAGGGGAAGCACAGCAGATGCTCTCCTCTCTGAGGTTATGGCCATGATCTCTCCCCTTGCGTTTTGGGGCAGCGGCTCCTCGTGCCTTTGCACACAGCCATGACATATGGGTCTGCACAAGAGCAGCGTGCCGGGATCCCTCCCACATGCTGGCATCAGCAGCAGACAGAGCATCACTGCAGCAGCAGCTCCCCACCTCACAGCAGGTCAGGACATATCTCAGACACGTGCTCTCTCATCCCAGAGACAGAAAATCAGCTTTCCAAAAAAGGGGTGGACTAAAGATACAAGGACTAGGAAAAGGGGCACAGCATCAGAAAGCCTCCTCCTCTCTCGACCTATTTCTGAGACAGCCCCAAGGCTGGTACCCAGCTCAAAGCCCTTTGTGAGAGCTCCAGCTCTGAGCCGCACGCAAGTGATTCTGTGCTCTATTAATAACTCCTGCCCCAAGCTGAACTTCAGGAAGACATGAAAGGTGAGCAGGACCACAGTACCATTCCCCTGAGCTGCCTTAGGACAAGCTTTTGGGAGCCTCAAGTCCACAGGTTCCATCCAGGACACTCCACAAACACCTCCTTTGCAGCTGGAAACTAATGCTGAACATTACCACCTCCAGGCAGAGGACACAGCCTATGCAAAGGGCCATTTCCCCTCCTCTGCAGACCTCCTGAAACCCTCTTTGCCCTCCTCCCACTGTGCTCGGGGAGGACCTACCTAGAGTGTTCACAGTGACCACCTCACTGAAGGAGCTGGTGCCCAGCTTGTTCTGAGCCAAGACACTGAACTGGTATGCGGTCTCCGGTTCCAGTGTATCCACCAGTAGCCAACTGGAACCAGCTGGCACAGGGAGAGACAGCCAGTCATGGGGGGCCAAACTGGGCTCTCTTCATCCTGCCAAGAGAGAAGGGAGCATCTTCAGGGAATGCGCCTTTGACTGGGAGAACCAAAGATGCTGCATTAACTTCTTGAGTGATAATGGAGCTTTCCCGAGAGATGGTTTGGTTGGCAGCAGCAACGTGCATGGATGAGGTGCTGACACTTGCCACCCAAAAGCTGGCTCAGGGTCAGCGTGCACGAGGACCTGGAGTGCTGTCCCATCGCATCACAGTCACTGCCATCACCACCTTGCACCCCACACCCTGACAGCAGGGCGGCCACAAACAAAAGCAAAGCCAGCAGCCCCGCTCTAAGGATTACCTCCATCACATCCCCGAAGCAAAGAAGCAAGTTGGCTGAGGTTTTTTTTTTTTATGTTTGTTTGTTTTGTTTTTAAACTTTGAGTGCTGCCAAAGTGACAAGGCCCTGCTCTCATTCATACCCTGACAGCTCCCAGGCCAGAGCTAAGCTTCCCATCAGCTGTATCCTTGTACATACAATCCCATAAGGGAGGCGGTTAGCTAAATCCTCATTTTTGCCCATTTTGTGGGTTTAACCCCAAAATCCAGGGCACATAAAGCACAGTCACCACAGCATCCATCTCCAATTCACTGCTACCAACGGGAGTGTCGTGGTGAAAGAGACCGATGTCTCAAAGCAGCATCTTTGTGCTGCAGTGATATTGCAAATATTGCTGAGCTCCACGCATGCACTAGAGATGCTCTAGGGAGTCCCAGCCCTCAGCTGCAGGTTTCTGTTGTGCTCACAGAGGATTTAGAAAGGATCACTGCAGAAGCTCTGTTCTGCAGATACGTGAGCTGTCGGTGCGCTGCCAGGTAAACCCATCTGGAGCAAAGCCGAGCAATGCTGCTGTAAAGGGAGCAAAAGGGAAGGCAGGAGGAGCAGCAGCAAGCCATGGAAACAAGCAGCTCAGCAGAGCTCTGTGCACGTGCAGAGTGCCTAGACCAAACCCAGCTGCAGGCAGGAAAGCCCCAAAATCGCAGCAACTCCAGTGGAGACCCCAGCTCCCACGCCATAGGAGTTGGATGGAGTGCAGCTGCGTGGGGCTCTCCCTCCTTCTCCAACTCCCCACTGCCCCCTGCATTAAATTTCTCAACGCCCTTCCCTGCCTCTGGCTGCTCTCATTTCGTGGGGGGGTCTGGAGAAAAACAGGGCTGGGCAGGCAGCCAGCAGCTGCCACCTCCCTGCAAGGTGAGACACGTCTCAAGAGCGAGGAGGTCAGATCAGTCCTTCCCAAGGACGTTTTCAGAGGCAGCTACGCGAGGTCTGCGCTGCTACATCCACTCCTGTTTGCCTCCTCATTTTTCGCTTCCGCTCATTCAATTCCTTCTTCCTCTCTCCT
This sequence comes from Tetrao urogallus, assembly GCF_951394365.1. NCBI lineage: Eukaryota > Metazoa > Chordata > Aves > Galliformes > Phasianidae > Tetrao > Tetrao urogallus. The sequence goes on along the minus strand of NC_136835.1, from coordinate 4,207,279 downwards.
GTCCTTTGTCTCCTGACACAATTATCCAACCCCACTGTGCGAGCGTAGAGACCGGCCTCAGTTTAGAGCAGAGCAGAACTCATTATGAGCAGCATCTCTCCAATCTCCACTCCATCAGCAGACCCCATCCGGCCAAATTAAGGAAAGGAAGGAAAGAAAGGCTGAAGAAGTGGGGGAGGACATCAACACCAGCCTGTGAAAAGGCCCTCTTCACATTTCAAAGTGTGGCTCTTAGAAGAGAAGGACAACAGTAAGTGCAGAGCCCAGAGAAAAGCCTGACCTCACTGCAGACACATTTTGCCCTCTCTTGCCTCGGGGTGGGGGGCCAGCAGAGCCAGCCTCATTGTGAGGAGGTTGAATGTATCCTTTGCTTTGGGTACCAGCAGCTCAAGGAGTAAAGTCTCCCAGACAGCATCTCACCGTCACTGGTCTCAAGCTAAACTGGGATTTAACAGCCCCCAGGGATCACACAGAGGAGGGAGAGATCGTTTCTGCTTAGTCACATTTCTTCAGGATGCATTCTCTAAAGATTGCATTTTCCATCCTCTCCATGGCTGCTAAGCTTCATAAACAGTTTATCTTGAAATCAGATGCCAGAGGCAAAGTTACATGAATGCAAAGTGTCTCCCTGTGTAAGCAGACTAAAATGTGCTGGGGCAGACAGATGTACTGGCTAGCACAAGAGAGAAAGGAAACACTGCAGACCTACAGCCCTCCACAGCACTTCTGTTGCTGGTCTCTCCAATGTGCTGGGTGGCATTGCAGTGCCCCACAAGCAGCTCCTCTGCACCCAGCAAGAGCAGAGAAAAGCTGCAGAGAACAGCCAGGGCCACCTCCATCCTCCCCATCCCTCCCACCCCAGGGTATAGATTTGCACTGGGGCTCTACCCTGCATCACAGTGCAACCCAAGCAATGTCCCCCCCTCCCCCCAGCCCATCCCCCCTCCCCCCCCACAGCACAGCCCCGCTGCTCAAAGCTGGGCTCAGCTAGGAAGAAAAAGAAGCAGAGAGCAAAGCATGCCAGGATGACTCACAGAGGGCCGTACCAAACTGAGAAAGTCTGCTCATATCCACCGTCGTAGCCGGGCTCCCAGGAGACATTGGCAGAGGTCATGGCAACCACAACATGCACGCTGGTAGGGGCATGAGGGCTTGTGCCTGCAGGGAGAGAGATGGGCTGCAGCAGGAGCAGTGGCACGGCTGCGATTCCCAGCACTAACACAGCCCACTGCTCCTGGTGTGGATTTGCTTCCAGCCATGACACAAAGAGACTCCGCCTGCACAAAGCAAAGGCTTTCCTATCTAGAATGTCTGCTAGAAATACCAGCAGCGTGTGGCCAAAATAAAAGAGCAGAAAACACAGCACCACTGGCAGCTGGAATTAAAGGGAGACATCGCTTTCCACGGGAAGCATCCCGTGCCACGCTCAGCACGCTGCTGGGCGCACCCCAGGAATGTGTCCCTGTGCCACCAGCCATCCCCGAGGCCCCATCCCCTGCCCCTACCTACAACTGTAAGGTGAGTGCTGGCAGTAATGCTTGCGACGACGTTGGTGGCGATGCACTCCCACTCGCCATGGTCGTCCTTGCCAAGGGAGCGGATCTGCAGGGTGCCGCCGGGCAGCGTGTTGTGCTTGCTCCTGCTGGGCTTCCCTACCTTGGGCAAGGAGCAAGGGGAGCATGGCAAAGAGAGAAAACCACGATTCAGAAGCACGTCAAGCCAGGCAAGGCAGCAACGCGATGACTGAGCTATCTGCAAGGCCTATGGGGCACCACCAGGCGCTAGCGAGGGCTCCCATCTCTCTGCTTGCTGCAGTCTCCCTGCTTTCAGTACGACCTGGTGCAGTAACTCAGGAGACACGCAAAACAGAGGCTGATATTCCCAACTCATACATAGGTCTAAAGGCCTGAAAACAAGTCTTACAGACACCGAACCCTTCACAAGAACTCAGTGTGGCTCCTCCAGCATCCGAAGCTGAAATTGTCACTGCTGTGGAGGATGAGGCACTGAGTGTCCCCACAAACACTCTCTGAGGTGGGGGTCTGCCCCAGGAGATTCACAGCGGCCTCTCCTGCTCCACTCAGCCCCAGCCAGTGGCAGAGACTTCAGCAGGAGGCAGCCTGGGGACATGGGAGGATGGCGTGCATGGAGGTGCCTGGCAGCTCTCAAGCCAAGCGGAAGGATGCCTCTTCAAACAACTTGTGTTTATGCCCATTATCCAAAGCTCCACAAATCCCGTGTTGCTCTGAGCTCTCTTCTGCTATTCTTCATGCATGGATCCCACTGATGGGCTCCAGGGACCTGCAGCAGGAGCATGGCAGGTTACTAGTGCCCAGCCCAGGTCTTTTGCAGTCCTCCAGGAGAAGGAGGTCAGCCCTCAAGGGCTGGTGGGGAGCAAGAGAGCTTACTTCTTTCACTGAGAACCTCTGCTCAGCCCAATTCAGTCCTAGATGATGTCAGGGGAGGAAAAGCCCAAAGTTGCGTTGTGAGGAAGAGGGTCAGAAAGCACAAAAGTATTTTGAAATAAACCTAAATAAGAAGGGGATGGGGAAGGAAGATAAAATAAGTTGGATAAGATGATTAAAGAGCCAGCAAGTTTTAGGTAGGCCCTTCAAAAACAGTGCAAGTTACAGTCCTCCTAGTGCTGGTGTAACTTGGTGAATAGATCCAGCATCTCACTCACAGGGCAATGAAGGGATCCCCCTGAGAAGGGCTGGGAGGGGGCAGGAGATGATCCTGTCAGCTGGGCAGTGGCTTCCCTACGGGAGCAGCAAAGTTGGGAAGCAAAGGGAAAGGGAGACAGGAAAGCCCTGGTGACATCACACCTGGCCCTGCAAAAGGGAACATCCTCAGATTGCCACGTCCAGTCCAGCAGGATCAAAACAAGCTACTTTCCACGGTCTTCCAACTCCCAGGGCAGCAAAGCAGCCACTGGTGGGTCCAGGCCCTTGCCAAAACTTAGCCAAGCCCAGGGCAGAGCCCCCAGACCCGCTGTGGTGGCACAATCCCCTCCTGCTGCAGGAGGTCTGTGCTGCAGGATCAGTGTCACCGGTGCCAGCCTCGTGTTGGGCCGGGAGGGTCCTGAGAGCAGCATCAGCGAGGAACAGGGAGCCGGGGTGGGAGCAGAGCTCAGCTTTGCAGATGCTGCTGAGAAGGTTTCCCAGTATTAAGTACTCGATGGCCACAAGCTGGGCTTCCCCCACCCACCTGCGGGACAGGACGGCAGTGGCTCAGCCCAAAGCGAAGCAGCTGTACCTGCAGTTTGTTCTTACCGGGACAGAGTGTGGCTTCTCTGTCTGCAATATTCACCAAAAGCCAAAGGCACTGCAGATTTGTCTGGCAGGCCGGGTACCTTTCTCCAGGCGATGATAGGAAAGGGGTCTCCCGCAGCAGCACAAGGAATCAACAGCTCCCTCCCTGCCTCCTGTCTGTACTCCCAGCCTGGTAGCACCGTGAAATAGGGGGGGTCCTGCAGCCAAGGGAAAAGGCAAGGAGCTTGAGCTCACACAAAGAACTGCCACACGTCAGCAGCCCTGTGCCATCAAACCCTCCCAAAACGAGAACCATCAGCAGTTTGGGTGAGGGGAAGGCAGCAGAAAGCGTGCGCTGAGGAGGCTTTATGGTACACTAAATTACACACACGCACACACAGAAGTTTTCTCTGAAAAGACACAGTGCTATGATGCCTTGTTTAAATTTTAAGGAGGCAAACAGGAAAAAACCACCCACGTCACATCAGGTATCAGCCTGATTTCATCAGCTCCACAACCATCTCGCTGGATGTGCGTACACACGAGGTTTGCTAAGCTGCATTGCATGAGCCTCAGCAATAACACAACTCACCACCACCGTTTGCAGGCATGTGTCTTTTTGTTCAGAGAACAAAGAGCAGCAGCTCCTATCCCAGCAGCACTGGTGAATCCAGCAGAGCCCGGCGTGCATTGGGCTGAGCACGCAGCAGAAGCACGTGGAGCTTCTCTACAGCTGAAATCAGCTTTTCATTAAAATTCTCTGCAAATCTAAAGCTGGGTCAGCAAGTCTGAATCTTCCGTTGGCAAAAATGGCCCCTCTCAGGGCCATGAATGAAGTGCTCAAATTATCCCGGTCCAGCACTGTTAAAACTCAGTGCTAGGCACCAACACATATTTGGGCCTGGGCTGCCCCACTAATCTACACCCATTAACAAATCACTGCAGTCAGACTTCCAGCATTTCTTTGCACTGAACTCTTGCAATTTCTGCAGCAAACTTGCAGAGCGGTTGAGCATTGCCCAAGTCCTGCTGCATGGCTGCAAACTTAAAGAATGCTTGATGGATGAGTGTTGGCAATGCCTATTTGGCATTTGAAGGTGCTTAGCAGCACAGGTAGGCATCCCCAGCTCACCTTGCCAACTCCAGCACAGCCTAAAATAGCAGTGGCAATGCAGCAGCACAGGCTTTGTGCATGCCAACAACACTGACAGCAGCAGGCTTTGCCCAATCTTGTGCCAAAATTGCAGCTGCACAGTGGTATTTCCAGCTGCAGTAGGCAGGGAGCGCTCAGAATGGGTTTTGCTGTCACCCTCATTGCATGAGTGCTTATGAGGTTCTGCCCTCACCTTTCTCAGGTAAGGAACAAAGCTCACAGCAAAAGGCAATAGGTTTGAGCAAGCTGAGTCACACAGTAGACACATCAGCGGGCACCCAGCAGTGCCCAGCATCCCACACCCAGCCAAAGTGCTGGCTGCAGGGCCAGGGCTGCACTATGCACATTACCTTCAGTACCAGTCGGGCAGGGGGAGACTGGCCCATCGTACCCAGGGCGTTATAAGGCACACAGGTGTAAGTGCCGAGAGCATCTTCGGTTGCCTCCTCAATTCGGATCGACCCATCTTCCAGCAGGTTCCAGCCAGAGTACTGTGGTGGTGAGAAAGAGGGGTTTGATGCATCCTACGCACACAACTGCTTATGTTTCCCTTCAGCCAAGCCCAACACCTAAGCCCAGGGGTGCCTGGTGTGTCTCCTGGAGATTCCCAAATCACTTTCAAGTGTCCAGTTCCGTTCCCAAAGTCCAACCCATCTCCAAGCCACCTCCTCAACTGCAGAGAGAGGAAACGCAGGCAAGATCAGCTTGTCTGCACACGTCCTCTCATTGCGAGGAAACCCCCATCTCAGCCTTGCTCTAGCCCTCTTTTCTAGCTAATGAAGAGAAATCACTGGGTCTTAGAATCACTCAGGTTGGAAAAGACCTCTCAGCTCCCCAAGCCTACTCATCCCACCACGCCACTGACCACGTCTCTCAGTGCCCCACAGCTCTGGAACATCTCCAAGGACACTGAGGCCACCGCTCCCTGGGCAGCTGTGCAGTGCAGCATCGCTCCTTTCGATGAGAAATGCTTCCTAATATCCAAACCAGATCCTTCACAGCTTCGTTGCCCTTCTCTATACGCACACATCCCAGGGTGTGATTCACCCCTTGCAGCCGTGGATGCCTCAGCTCAATCAAAGAAAAGCTGTCTCCTGGAAGCGCTTCTCTCTCTGAGGACTACGAGAGCAGCCTGGGTGAGTAGTCCTCAACACAGCCATCAGCCCTGGAGACACCTAAAATTAGGTGAGACAAATCCTACCCACGGAGTCTGAATCCCTGCCAGCATCTCGCTGCTGCCTGTCCTTCCCTGGGAAGGATTTCCAGCTCTGAGCACACAGATGACACATATTTATCTCGTTGCTGCTCTCCCCCTCACAGACAATCAGGCTTCTTCAAGTAACCCAAAGGACTCACGGACAGTCTGTCATACCCAGATGAAACAGACAGGCTCAGTGATCTTCGTAGGTCCATTCCAACTATTGTCAAACATGTGCCTACAGGCACTGAGGTTGCCTTTTCCTTTGAGCACTCTCCTGTTGGGCATTTATTAAACAGAAAGCCTCCTGTGTCACAGGCTGGAGTCATTCCAGGACCCAGCTCCCAATCTTTTGTTAACTGGGGAGACCAGGAGTCTCCACTCAGGCTCCTGTGTCCCCACCACAGGGAAATGCAGCTAAGCAATGGGGACACCAAAGACTGGTGGCACCAAGGAGCCCACATCAACAGCGAGCTTAAACCAAATAAAAACATCCAATCGTTAATATTTAAACAAAAAAAAATTAAAACACGAAGTGTTTTCCTTAAATATTTAATGGCTCAGAACATCAAACAATGATTAAAGGATGACGGAGACTTGTTAAAAGGGTCTTTTAACCATTAGCTGCCCTTGGAAGAACAGAGCCATCAAAAGGTCATTGGAGAGGGCTGGGAGACAGACAGCACGTCTGCAGGCACCTGAATCAACTCAGAGCAAAGCTGCTGATAAGGTAAAGCAGCACCATCCATCCTGTCCAAGGCAAGGACACGCCAAGCAGGGACAGCAGCCACCCTGTTCCCTGCCACCCTTCCCTGGCTGCTCACCTTCTCGATGCGCAGGGGTCGGCCATCCTTGTTCCACTTGACCAGCGTGACCGGGGGCTCTGCCTCCACGGGGCAGCGGATGTAACCGTGGATCCCGATGGGAATGTAGATGATGGGGGGCATGTTCACCACACGGGCAGGATCTGGGATAGCAGCAGCAGCGCGTCAGTGTTGGGAAGGAGCCCATCAGCCCAGCCACCCCACCCAGCTCTTGAGGATCACACTGCTTTTGTGATGTGTACAAAACCCAAATGCTCCCTCCAGCTCCCACAAGCTGTTATCTCCAGGCTTGCTACACACTCGAAATCCACTCTAATACCCAGCATTTCTGTGAGGCTTTGCTTGCACCCAGAGCGCTCCTACCTGGAGCTCATTAAAAGCTGCATCTAAAACGAAATGCTAAATGCATCTGCTTGGCACATCCAGACCGACTTGCTCCATCAGCACAGCCTCAGCCTGCAGGACACACACAAGGTGACACATGCATCAAGCAAGGCACCCACCCTCCCTGCAGCTCACTTTGCACGCCAAGAGGAAAAAGCTGCAGGCAAGTCTGCAGGCATCTGCCAAGGGGACAACACCATTCCTGCTGTTTATATAGGAAACAACTCCAGTACAACAACTCCAGAACCTTTAACCACACCAAGTGCAGCACCCTGGAGCACAGCACAGACCTGCTGTCCAGAGCTGTTTACCTCCTGTTTGTTTGCACTCACAGCCTGTGCCTAATTGCTGCTGGCTTGCGTGGAAAAATCAGCCACCTCCACCCTTCCAAATGGGATGCAAACGCTTAAAATATGCCTCCAACCTCCCCACGTTTCACCACCCACACGGGAAGGCGTCTCGCAATCCTCGAGTCTAGAACGTGTCATTAACAGCACTTCTAAGAGCTTTTTAATTAAGTGCGTGTGGGTTGGAGAGAACCTAGACTTTCTTTAATAAGAAGCTTTTTTTTTTTTATTAAAAAAAAAAGTTACTTTAATAGGAAGAGCGAGTATTTCTACAATCTTGTCTAGACACCAGCAGCACGAGGTTACGGGAAAATCCTAGCAGGGCTTACGCTGCATGAAGAGACGAAATCGTTTTTGGGGTGCAGAAATGCAAAGTGGGCAAAACGTGCAGAGCCAAAGCCTGGCACGAGAATCCAGATCCTTCACCTTGCTGCTTTCTTAGGGCAAAAGGAACCAAGCTCGGGTGCAAGCCCCCCCAGCAGCACAGAGCTGCACACATGAGAGCTCCCCAAAACCAGGCACTGCCACAATAACCCAGCTTACACAGCAGTGCATATGGGACCCGCTTTATCCCCCCCGCCTTTAACTTGACCTCTTCAGAAATGCAATCAAGGGGTTGGAGACAGTAATGGGATCGAGAGGCTCTGCCAGGCGCTGGCTGTGCTCCAGTCTGGGTCAGCACAAGCCCCGTGCCAGCTCTGTGTGCACCCTGCTCCTCTGGGCACGCCATACGGCAGCACGCATCAGGCTCTCCCATTGCAGGGCATTTAGCAGCAGTGGGGCTGCAGACACAAGCTGTAAGGCCATTGGGAACCGTGCTTCAAGCCCAGCTTGCTCGAGCCTATCTTTCATTATAGAATAAAATCGCTACAGTCTTTTACAGCAGAGCAATACCGCGATTGCAAAGCGTAGCAATTTGGACCATTACTGTCAAATGCCATAGGACGCTCGTGGCACACTACCCATTAAAGCAGGGGGAGCCTGAAAGAACAGGCGTGGGCAGCAATGCTCCTTTCAGAGCTGTTCTGCGTTTGTTTAGATCAGTTACTGCCTGAAACTACTCCATGCACAGCTACAAATTCACAGAAATCCACGCAACCTATGATAAATACCTAGAAAATACAAGCGGGTATTTGGTGTTAAAAGCCCTGATTTGGTGTTTCTGTGCCCAAGCAATGAGAACAGCAATCGGGAGCACCCACGGGAGCAGCAGCAAGAGGAGATAAACCACTTTTCAGGAAGGCAAGCACTGATCCCACTTAGGGGTGGCACCCAGGACACCCCACCAGCACACAGAGATGCTCTCAGCCTTGTGCAGAAGCATAAGACCAGCCCTAATGGTGCAAGATTTGGAGCATGGGCACCCTGGGGACACCCCCCCCCCCATGCACAGCAGGGAGCAGGCACCTCACAGCATCCCTTAGGGTTCACTGCACTCACACTGCACCGTCAGGTAGGCGGAGGCAGACGGCGAGCGGCCCAGGCTGTTGCTGGGGATACAGGTGTATTTTCCAGCATCTTCTGGCTTCACCCGGAAAATGATCAGCGTGCCATCAATCAGGATCCGCACCCTCAGCTTCAGGTCACTGCAAGAGAAGAGAGGGGAGAAAAGCTGCAGGAGGAGCACGGATGGAAACGGCGATGCCAGGAGTGAGGGAGCAAGGAGAGCGCCAGCGTGGGATGCATTGCAAACTCACTTCTTGAAGTAGACATTCTCCTCCTCCCAGTACCACAGGTAGGTGAGGTTCCCGGGGTACGCCTCGGCCTGGCAGGTGAACAGTGCATCCTGAGAGATGTTCACTGTGATGTTCTCCGGAGGGGAAACGATGAAGGGAGGTCCTGGGGGAGGAGAGCATCACCCCTATGGGACCAGGCTGGGGCCGGTCTCCATCACCCCCATAGGGACCAAGCTGGGGCCGGTCTCCCTGCAAACACATCCTCCTGTCCACGCCAGGACCCCCCAGCTCCTCTCTCTGCCAAAAGCTGTTGACCTAATTAAAGACTTCACTAATAAAGAGGAGCAGGAGGCAGGCCATGTATCACCGCTCTCTGACAAGGCGCTTTGTGACATTCTCCATCTTTCCCTGCTTTCCAAACAAAACTGAGCTGCAATCAGGGCCCGGCTGCTAATCGGCACAGCTGCTTCATTGAGATGACAGGGTGGCCACTGGAGTGCCCCAATTAAATGGATTTCTGCCCTACAAACGGGATGCAGATCCTCGCTGGCAACTCACATCAGCCCTGGTGTTAATAGGACCCCAACCCAAACCCAAAAAATCTCCCACTGCAATGCACTGGGGAGGAGGTACATATTGGTGCTGCCCGGGATCCCAGCCCGACCCTAATCTGCTCTCCATGCCACCGATGAGCTGGCAGCCCCATTATCATTTATATGCCTGGGTTTGGGCTCCACTTCCTCCTTTGTTTATTTATTGGTGGTGTTTTTAACAGAAGGCTGCAGGTAGGGGGTGGCAGCGTGCTGTGGCCAAGCTGTGCCACCAACCAACCCTGGTCCTTGCCATACCATGGGGACAGGGCTGGGATCTTCCCAGGGACAACTGGGGACACACAGGGATGTCCCGGATCCCAAAGCCTCCTGGGGACCCCGAGGACACTCACCTTGGACCAGCAGACGTGTGGTGTGCACAGCCTCCCCCTGGATGCTGTATGCCCGGCAGGTGTAGGCACCTCTGTCCTCCCGACTGACAGAAAGCACCGTCAGGCTGCCATCACTGACCTGTAGGCAACCAGAGGGGATCACAGAGGATGTGGGGACCACACAGAGCCCACCAGCAGGATGCTCACTCTCTCCCTGCACCCCCAAAGCCAAAAAGAAGGCAACGGATGGGATTTGAGGCTGCCGGTAGAGCCGGCTGAGAAATGGGTTTCCCTGCTCTGCAAGATATTAATAAACCAACACACACGTCTCTGCTCGACGCCAAGGGGGAAAAAATAATAATAAAAAAAAAAAAGCAAAAAAAAAAGCCTTGCAACGTATTCATCTCTCACAATGTATTCATCTCTTGCAGGAGTGATTGACGCACAGCAGACTCTAAACTGCTCCACTCCTGCCAAGCGTTTCCCAACAACAGTGCTGCACTCTGCACGGAGCTCAGTGGGCATCCCAGTCCCGGGGGCACTGCTCGGCATCCCTGCGGGCTGTGGGACCATGAGAAGCTTCCCATTCCTCCCCCCCACCCTTGTCAATGGTCACAGTGCAGCCGTGACCCCCAGCCTCCCGCCCCTGGCGCTGCCTGGCAGCCGTGGCCTGGCTGAGGATGTGCAGAGGATGGATGGGGACTTTCACCCCCATAGGCTGCTGCATCCCCCCCGCCAGCGAGCGCCGCGCTCCCAGGCAGCCTCCCTCCCCGCCGCTCGTTCTGCCTCATCCTTCTATTTCAATTAGTAACAAATGATTCCTAATTACTCTCATTAGTGCCTGCGCTGATTCCAATGCCTGATTTACCAATTATGGCTCGGATGGAATCTCTGCCCGGGAGAGGAGTGGGAGCCTATGGGATGGGAAACAGGGCTGGGGGAGCCCCCCCTGCACAAATCCTTTGATTTCACCCCATTGCAGCCACCACGTCCCCAGGTCCCAGCCCTCACCCTCTCCTGGGGAAAGGGAGCAGCGCAGCCCCCAGCAGCCCAGGCATCACAACCCTCCCACCCCCATTCCCACTGCTGGGAAGCAGGGAAATGTGCTGAGACAGCAAGACTGGCTCCAGCCACCGCATGCACTATCATCCATCTCATCTCTGCTGCAGGGACACGTGGTGGGGATCCTCATGGCACCCACCTGGTACTTGGGGCCAGCGGCCAGCAGCTCGCCCTCTCGCAGCCAGGTGACGATGGGCTTGGGGTTGCCGAATGCCATGCAGGTCAGGGTGATGCTGCTGCCCTCCTTTGCCTCCACGTACTGCGGTGGTGTCTCCGTGAAGGTGGGGGGTGCTGGGGAGGGAGCAGAGTGCTGTCACCCTCCCCATCCCACACTGTCATGCAGAGGCACGGGGACAGAGGTGGGGACACCCTGTGAACCCTTTCTCCCCAGGAAAGGGGCAGGCAGCACCCAAAGGCTAACAGGGCTGAAGCTGCAAGGACAGCAATGTCACAGCACTACATGGAAGGCCAGAATCCCTCCGAGTACACCCCATGGCACTCTCTCCTCCCCAGCACAGCACAGCTTTCCCCCTCGCTTCCCATCACGCATTAACTCGCTATTGTCAAAACAGAAGAAAACACCGCAGTGCAGATCGAAAGACTCCTTTCTGATTAAAGGGGTTGGCAGGATTACAGCCCGCCCCTAATTACCAGCAGTTGTTAAAGCCCACTTTCGAGGAAGACAGGTTGGCAATTTAATCTGCTTGGGGGGGAAAAAAAAAAAAAAAGAAAAAAAAGAAAAGAATTATATTTTATTTCTATCTTCCCCAATGAAAATTAAGCATTCTAATGTGCAAGGTGAAAGCCACGGCCCTTCCCCTGAACGCAGCTCCTCGACCCTGCAGAATTACAGTTATTATTTTGTTATTAAGGCCCTGTGCTGCAGAAAACACAAAGAGCAGCACAAGGATGGGGAAAGCACATGGGGTCACCTCGCCCTGCTCAGCCCCACGGCGTGCTGGCAGCGCCCAGCAGCTCCCATTCACCCCAGTGCCCTCTGTGCTGGGAAATGGGCTCACACCAGCAGGTGGTGACCAGCCAGTTCAGCTGGGAGTTGAGGCACAGCCCAATGGCATTTCCCAAGTGCTCTACAGGGTCCGTGCACGCTGCATGGTGCAGATGGAGCACACACCATCCTCCTCCTGCATCCCTGCACAGCCTGAGCTCCACCAGCCATTGCACACGCCTTCCTCCCATCTCACCCTGCGCTCCTCCTCCTCCTCCTCCCTCCCTCCTCCCTTCCCAGCCTCTCCGAGCTCATTAGAGGACAGCAGCTCATCCTGCATTGCATGGATGGAAGGAGGCAGCGGGCAGGGACACAACCACCGCGCCCCATGCCCTGCTCCTGCTCGTTAATTGGGCTCAATTAGGCAGCTCTGCACCGTGCCACGGCCCTCCTGGAGGTGCCATAAGTGGCTCAAGGTCAGGCAGGAGCCTCAGCCCCTCTGCAGCACAGCGTCCTGCCTCCCAGAGCTAAAAATAAAGACGGTTCCTGACGTGGAAAACGACAAATTGCTAATTAGTTGAACACTCAGCACTAATAAAATGGAAAGGGGGGGGGGCAGGGGGGGAGAAAAAGTCATTGGAGTCAATCTGAATTTCAAGAAAACAAAGATTTGGTTTTCTGATTTGTTTGTGAAGAGGAGATGCGGGCCCTGCCCTGTCTTCTTCATGTCTCGCCTTTCAACAAGCATTGTGTAATTAAATGGTGTGAATAGTAATAAAAGTTTGTCCTTGTTGCGAGTGATGTCCCTGCTTGAAGTCACTCTGGACGGTTTTTTTTGTTGGTTAAAGATGCAGACAGGATCTAAGTCCAGCATCAAAGGGAACCCGGCCCAGCCCCACAGCAACTCTGCATCTGGCACGGCCACACCTGAGCCCTCTGCCCTCCCCGGTCAAAGCATCATCCTGCAGAACAGCCTCAATGCGTGGCTTTGACAGGGACCTGGCCCCTACTCCTGGCATTGCTGCCCAGGCCATCTGCAGCTCCCCAGGGTTGGGCACCTGCCCCATTGCCCTCTGCCAAGTGCCAGCCCCAGCAGCCTGCACGATCAGGCTTTGCCAAATCTGGAGGGTGGCCGTCCATCACTATCACCTATCAGAACTACAAAGCCATGCACAGAATCACACCCTGCAGCCCAGCCTGAAACACCGACTCCAGTGCTGCAGGGATTCACGTGGAGGGAGGTGACAGACAGACAGGGACTGGTTTTGACCCCACATCTCAGTGCAACAGCGACCCTGTCCTCCTGGTGCACGCAACACCCAAAGCACACACACCTCTATCCCATCACCATCTCTATCCACTCATGCACACCATGCTCCCAGCACAGCTGTGTTCCCCAAGCACGCAACCTCCTGCTGCATCCTATGCCACGGTTCCATGCTGAGACAGAGGAGCAGCGCTGGGCTGGATGTGGCATCACCACACCCCAACACTGCACTGCTGGCTGGGACTCACCATTGACCGTCAGGTGCACCCAGCTGCCGTTGTGGAAGGTGTCGTACTGCTGGTCCAGCATCAGCACTTTGCACTCATACCAGCCCTGGTCCTCGGAGCGCACCTGCTCAATGCGCAGGGATGCCTTGTCGTGCAGGCTGGCCCTGCCTGTGGGGAGAGCACAGCCCGTCAGTTTTATGACCCCAGACCCTCCCACCTCGCTCTAATTGCCCCCAGCATGCTGAACCCCACCAATGCATCCTCACAGGAGACGCCTCAGCCTCCTGCATACCCGAGGTCCCCATGGTGATGGTGCATCGCGATGGGTCCACCCCCACTGTGCCACCAGCCCAGGGAACCTTCAGAAGCACCTCCAGCCACAACGGGGAAGGTGACACAACAGTGTGCAGCCACGTGGCTCTGCTGGAAATGCCACATATGCCTGGCCACCAGTGGAGGGAGATGTCCCCAGAGGGGACCGAACTGCTGCCTCGCTCCCCTGAGCTTCCCCGGGATCACAGCTGCTCTGGGGCGCAGCAGCAGCCGCTGCCACCACGCATCACCCTGAGTTTCTCTGCCTCGGTTGCTCCCGTCCCACACAGCCCAGCTGGCTTCCTAGTGCTGCTGCTTAATTAAAACCAACTGGGTGGAAAGAAAGCGATGAGAGAGAGAGCGCACGCGGCTGCCGATGGAGGAGCAGATTGAGCGGAGCCGCACGCACCCCGGAGGAAACGGCGAGCTCCCATCCTCACCTGCATACCCCGGGTCGACATGGGGAGGGTAAAACCCAAACTTGATGAAGATGGGGATGGGGACACCGAACTTGAACCATTCCACCACATAGGGAGGCGGCTGTCCCGTCAGCGGGTGGATGACGTCGCATCCCAGGATCACGCTCTCGCCAGCGCGAGCGGTCACAAACTCGGGTTCCTCCCTTGAGCCGAGGGCACCTGCAAGAGGATGAAGGCAGAATTGGAGACTTTGGGATGGGGAACCAGGAAGCTCAACCCTGCTGCACACCACTGTGCTGACAGTGAGGCTGGATGGAGATGCCAAGCGCCAACCCCAAGAGTCGGACCACACCAAAATCAGAAGCCAAGTGAGCTCAGCAAGCAGCACTGAGCACCCGCAGCCCTGGGATGGCCAAGTCTGAGTGGCCAAGTCCCCATCCTCAGGTGTCACCAAGAGCCCCAGGCTTGAAACCCAGCTGCAACCTGTGGGTCAGGCCTGGCACCCTGCTCCTCAGCCTGTCCGCAGCAATTAAAGCCTCTTTGCTCCCAATGAAGGTGCTGCTCCACCCTGGAGACAGCCTGTTATCATCCTGTGCTTTTCATCAGCATCCTCAGCACGGCTTTCACAAAGGGAGACGGGCACCCAGGGCAGGGAGGTGCCCGCTCCCAAGTTACTGCTCGCCTTTCCCACACTGAAAGCCCTGCAGAACAGCAGCTCAATGCCTTTGTGGTGAGAAAGCACCAGCACAACCAGCATGTGGGAAGGGAACTGCTCTAGATGGGCTTCCAGAGCTCTCCACAATCCCCAAAAAATCAGTACGGAAGGGATGGGGGGGGGGCCTGATGCAGCGTGGGGCTATGCAGCAGCTCCACACACCAGCCTTCCTGCAGCACTGCAGGCTGGGGATTCCCAAAAGCGCAGACGTGGGGTTTAACCCTACCTATGAGCACAGTCTCCAGCACATCACGGCAGGGACCCCACGATCCTACAGGCAGCCGCCCATCCATGGCTGCTGCCCGCTCCTGGGTAAGCTCGGGGAGGGATGCTCGGGGAGGCACGTTCCCACTCCTCCGCGCTGCTCTTCGGGGCCGCCGGTGATTGGCGGCGAATGACATCACCGCTTCCCCGCCGCGGGAGCCGAGCATCACCGGCTATTTTTGGCTCTGGCACAAGCGTGCACCGGTGAGAGACCCGCGCCGTGCATCCATCCATCCCTCCCTCCCTCCCTCCACCCGGCATCCCGGGGCTCTGCCAGCCCAAACCTGCTCTGTGCCACGGAGCAAGGCAACCCCCACCAAGCCAGACATCACTGCTTCCTTCAGCACTGGATTACGGCTGGGAATGGGAAGGGCTGAGAGCAGAGAGGAGGGTGAAAGCACCACAATGCGAGGAGAGCGCATGGAGGAAAGCTTTGCTGCATTGCACTGCTATTGAGGTTTCTGCGTGGCCCCATCGGGGTAGGGAAGAGTGGGGCCACTGCGATTGCTCTGCACCACCCTGGTGGCACTCGCACCTCCAGGGCCCTGTTAGCACTGCATTGCTGATGAGCCCAGGCGTTTGCACCCTGTCAGCAGTGACGGCGGCAGCTCTGCCCCCGTGGTGAGGAGCCGCAAGGAGCCATCTCAGCCCCAAAAGCATGCCCACGACCTCACCAGCACTCCCCGTTCCCCATGCCAAGCCCTGGGTTTGCTCCCATGCACACAGCTGTGGCAGAGGGATGGGTTTCAGGGCAGCACTGGGACGCGGCCAAGCTCCTAGCAGGAAGGGACACAGCACTGGGAGCAGTGGGATTTCCCCCCGGCTGCCCGCAGCCCCCCTGCGCAGAGCAGGGACAGCAGCTGTCACGTGCAGCTCAAGAGCATCCAAGGACAACGCTGGCCCAGCCTCCCCAGCACAGGCTGCTGTCTCGCCCCAGCGGGTCCCCAGCACCCCGCCAGGCACTGCATCGCCCGCGACCTTCCAAGGGACACCCCTC
This sequence comes from Tetrao urogallus, assembly GCF_951394365.1. NCBI lineage: Eukaryota > Metazoa > Chordata > Aves > Galliformes > Phasianidae > Tetrao > Tetrao urogallus. The sequence continues at coordinate 4,191,315 of NC_136835.1, read as the reverse complement.
CTGCTTCCCAGAATGAACACAGGACAGAGCCTCCCCACCACTCCTTCACCAAATCTCTCTGCTTCCAGCTCCATCCCCCTGCACTCCTCCTGCCCCAGGGGATGGGATGCTGGTTTTCAGCTTCCAGAAGCCCGACAGAGCGTGGATGGTGCTGTAAGGCAGAGCACTGCTATGCACCCCCATGCCAAGGGGAAGGGCTCTGGGGGACCTCCTGGTGCCACAATAGAAGTCACTTGCTCCTGGGCACTCATCTGTCCCCAGAGGTGACCCCAGCGACTCCTAATTCCTGGACAGACCCAGCACTGACCCTCCACCCGCAGCCACTGTGCCAGAATGCACACAGAGGAAAATAGGTCAGTGCTGGCAGTGCTGTGCTGGGGTCTCCTCTTCTGGCATATGACCACGTGCAGCAAGGCTGCCAATGGGCCACGTGGGCAGAGAGCCCCCAGCCAAGCAGCTTCCCCACCCCAGGGATGAAGCTCAAGGATGGACACCCAGGAACACCCCCACAATCTCACATTCCCAGGTGCAGAGGGGAATGGGGACAGCACCCGGCTCTCCACTCATCAGGAAGCAGCAGGGCTGCCCCATCTCAGCCTGCAAACCCAGCCCTGGTGCCGCTCCTGACCCTACTACATGCAGGTTTCCCTTCCAGTCCCAGCTCCTGAAAGCATATCAATAATGGAGACTGCAGCTTTCCATTAAAAGAAGTGTTTCCCACCCTCACATTTGTGAAGAAATGCTTGAAAACAACCCGCAGACGCCAGAAGAAACAGAGCACAAATAGAAAGGGTATTTTTAAACGCACTTGATTTTCCCAGCCAAGTTCAGGGGGGATTCGAGACATAACCTGGGGCTTTGAGACCTGGGTCAAAGGAGAGAGCCACAGCAGGGATGCAAACCCCAAATGCCCCCACGATGCAGCAGCTCACAGCGAGCTGGGGATGCTCTGTAAAGAAAAGCACACAATCAACAGGCTTCATCATCAGAGCAGATCCAGGAAAAATAAAGGCACACCGCGTGCCAGGAGGCGAGAATACAAAATGTGGAGGTGGAGTGGAACACATCCCAGAGGGAGTGGGAAGGCTGCCATCTCGTAGGGTGATGCCATCATGGGGCTCCCACTGAGGCTGGGACTACCCTTGTTCCTTGCTGGGATCCAGGCTTCCAGGAGAGAAACGAGGATGCAGCGATGAGGCTTGGCTCTAAAGACTGGGATGCCCCATGGGATGTGCCCACAGGACCCCTTCTACAGGAAGGATGCTTTGCCTGAAGGATGGAGACATCCTGCTGCATTACAGGCAAAAGAACCATCCTGCTGTCCCTGTCCCCAGGCAGGAGCCCTTCCCCCCCAGCTGAACAGCAGCATCTGGTTTTCTTTCAGCATGATTCCTGTGTTTTAAACCCAATTTTCCAGATGGACGGACTGTGCCGCGTGGAGGTCAAGCGACGCACCTCAAGGTCACACAGAGAGGCAGCGGTGGCAGCTCGGGATGAGCAGGTTTGCAGCTCAAGCCCCATCCACAGGGACAAAGGACATCCATGTGGCATCAATGCCATCCCCATGGGGGCACATGTTAAGCGTATCTGACTGCTGCCCACACACCATAATGGTGACAGCACAGGTGGGACTATGCTGTCACTCACTGGTGTCCCCAACACACGAAGGACATTGGGGTGTGTGGGGGGGGTCACTACAGTACCCCCAGTGCCACATCTGCCCATCTCCCCACACCAGAGCATCCCAACACCCGGAGCCATCTCATAGCACTGAGCTGCAGCAGATGCTGGAGCAAAAACAGCCCCAGGGAGACCCGCTCTGCATCTGGCTCCTGCACAGCGCACGGTCCTCTCCATCCCAGTCCTCCAGCTTAATATCAACTACAGCACAAGCACTCTGTGTGCCGACAGCCGAGCCACCCGCCAGCAGATCCTGAATCATGCTGTTCCTGGCGCAGGCAGTCCTCCCACCAATGCCAGGAAGCAGGAGGAACGGAGCGATGCGTGCAAGGCCAGCCGGGCACCCAGAGCCGCAGGCTGGGGAGATGTCTGCCGAGAAGAAAGGAAGAGGGGATGCTTCCATCACATCCCTGTGGGATGGGAGCGTGCCAAGAGCCAACGGCACAGCGTGGAACATGGGAGGCTCACGCTGACCTGTCCTGCAGCAGCTCTGCAGAGGGATGGAGGCTTGCAGGGTCCTCCCATCAGAGGAGAAGCTGCATCGTCCAGTGGAATGGCAATGGAGCCAGAAAACCATCACCGCACAAATCCAACACCAACCCGGGCAGCGCGGCGCACGCATCCATCCCCGCACGTCTCATCCAACGGAACACGATCCTCCAGGAAAGGATTGAAACGGGACCGACCCGCTGCTCAACACAGGTGCCAAACCATCCGTGTGCTAGAGATGCAGCGCCCGAGCTCCAGCACCACCACGAAAAGCATCCCCCGGTGCCAACATCCCGGTGGTTCACCCAAAACCGAGCCTAAAATCCCTCCACACGCCGTGCTGTGCCATCTCTGCAACGCCACGCCAACGGGAGAGAGAGAGGAAAGCCCCAGCATCGTCACAGCCCCAAGGGAACGCCGGGAGGCCGGGCCCCCCGACACCCACTGCCGCCGCACCCCGGCACTGTCACGTTCCAGCTCTCCTCCCCCTCTCCATAAGAGGGGATAACGCAGCCTCGCTGAGCGGATTACCGCCTGGAAAGCCCTGGGAGAGCATCGCCAGGCCAGGGGGCTGCTTGCGGCCAGCAAGGCTGTGAGGGGCTGTGGGTCAGCCCTGAGCGAGGAAGAGCAGCAAGAAGAGGTGGTGGCAGCGGGAGGAGGGCTGGCGAGGCAGGGAGGGCTGAAATCTGGTGCAGGATGAGATCTCAGCCCATGAGCATCACCAGCCTGGTTAGCACAGCACTGTGTGCAACAGCTCAGGATGGACAGACCCTGCAGAAGAGCCCAGGGCCGGCAGGACACCGGCGAATCCATGTAGCACTGCCACCAACCACACGCTGACGGCTCCTTCCCCACAGCCACATCGCCAACAAACGCTGTCCCCATCCATCACCGAGTGATGCAGGGTGACAGCCACCCACCCACGGGACTCCCTGCTCCTTGCCCATCGGCTGCTGCACCCCCAGCACCGCTTCGGGCAGGGAACACTGCAATCATCCCCCATCAAAGCCCCTCTCTCCTCATCGTCTCGTCCCCATCCCCACGCTGCTGCATCCCCGCGGGGGCTGCACGCCCCCCGCCCGCTGTGCCCACCCACACATTACTCACAGCGCGCTCATTCATCACGTCGGCGCCTCGCCGTACGCACAGCAGCCAACCCCTGCAGCCCACTCGCCCGTGCCAGCCCCGCCACCCCCTCCCGATTAGGGTAGCCTCAGCCCATTAGGGACAGACCCCTCCTGACCCTCCCCCCTCACACTAGCTGCAGAGATGCCAGCCCCATAGCGGTGCCACCGTAAGCTCGGGGAGCCCCCATGTCCCCATAATTGGGCTCTGGGGCACCCAGGACCACCCCCCATCCCCCAACCATCCGGGAGCTGCTGCTGCATCAGCAGACAGCTCGCGGCTCACCTGCTCCCTGCAGGGCTGGCGGCTGAAGGCAGAGCAGGAAAAGCAGGGTGAGTCCCTGCAGCTGTCTCCTGCCTGACCTTGGACAACCCTGTGCCTCAGTTTACCCGCGCGCAGCAGCCACCCAGGGAAGGAGAAAGAACCACCGGGGTTGCGGGGAGCAAACCGCCCCACAAAGCCTGCAGATGGGAGCACTGACTTCACAGTGCAGAGAAAGCACCAAACCCCTCCGCATTTCTCCTTACCCACCCCCCCCTCCCCACCTTCCCCCGAGGCTACAGCCCTGCAGGGAAAGGCACTCCGCATTCCCTGAGTTGCAAGAAAAAAAAAAAAAAAGGGGCGCAAAAAAACCCTACGGGACACATCCCTAGCAAGGGCTCGTCCCCATTAACTTCTCCCGAGGACAATTCCAAAGCTGGGAGCGGAGCCGCAGCCGCACATCCGCACCAATTTGCGGCACCGCAGCGCGGGGGGATCGCAGCGTCCCGACGTGCAGCCGCTGCTCTCCGGGAGGTCACCACAAAAACGCTCCGCTCGCAGCGCCCTCCCTACCAACGGTTTTTATTAAAAAGACCCAAAATAATAATACTAATAAAAAATAAAGCAGTGAAGCCCTCCCCGCAGCCCGGCACGCTGCCCTCGTCCATGCACAGACACCGGAGGAGATGCAAAACCCAGCCGGAGCCGCAGCAAAGCCGCGCGCACAGCGCCCCGGGGGCGCGCACCGTCCTCCCCGCGCCCCGAGGTGCGGAACCTCGGCGCGAAGCCCCGCATCAACCCTCGGTGCAACCAACCAGCCGATCCCGGGGCAACCTCCCGGTGCAAACCCCACCGCACGCACACGCAGCCCCCCGGCCCCGCTCACCTTGCACGCTCAGCCCGCGGGCGCCGAGCACACTTGCTACCAAAGCGGCCACATACCAAATCATAGTACTACCGGCCCCCGGTGCGCAGCATCTTCCGCCCGCCGGGCGGCCCGGCCGGGGCGGGGCGGGGCTGGCCGGGCCGGGGCAGGGTTCCCCGGGCCGCCGCGAGGCTGGCCGGGCCGGAGGAGCGGCTCAGGGCCGACCGCCGGCCGCCGCCGTTGCGCCCATCTCGCCGCCACCGCCGCCGTCGCGCTGCACCTGCCTCCGCCGCTCGGCGCGGCGCGCAGCCTAGCCTGCGCCCTTTAGCGGCTCGGTGCCGCCCCCGCCCTTCGCTCATTGGCCGCGCCCCGGCGGAGTGGGCGGTGATTGGCTGACGGTGCGGCCCGGGCCCGTTTCAAGGTGGGTTGGCGCGCACGGGGCCCCGCGCCGCAGTATCATGCGCACTGCCGGGTGCGCCGGCACGGCCCGGCCCGGGGTCACCTCCGCGCACGGTCACCCCCGCGGGGCCCGGGAGCCGCCCGTCCCCGGGCCGTGCCGCCTCCGCGATGTGCCGCCCGCCTCCCGCGCGGTGCCACCTTTCCGTCCCCAGGTGTGCCATCTCCCCGTCCCCAGACGGTGCCACCTGTCCCCGCGCAATGTCACCTCTCCGTCCCCAGATGTGCCAGCCGCTCTCGAGCAGTATCGCCACTCTGTTCCCAGATGTGTCACCTCCTCCGTCCCCCTGTGCCACCGGGCGGCGTGTGGTGCCGCCTCTCTGACCCCGAGCTCACCACCTGCCCTCTAGCAATGTCACTTCTCTGTCCCCAGATGTACCACCTGCCTGTGAGCAGTGCCACTTTCTTGTCCCGTGATGCAGCACCTGCCCTCAAGCAGCATCACATCTCTGTCCCCAGCTGTGCTGCCTGTCCCCATGCAGTGTCACCCTGTCCCCAGATGTGCCACCTTCCAGACACATCTCAGTGCCACCCTGACCACCGCCAGCGGTACCATCTGTCCCTGACCCCCTGCATGGGGGTTCAATTATGGCCCTGCTGCCGTCTGTGCCCCCTCTGCATGGGATCAGCGTCCCCATCAGTGGAGCCACCTGCCCCCTGTGCCATGCCCCTCTCACCTATGTCACAAACTTGACACCACAGCGTGGTGCCACATGCATGCACCGTCCCACAAGTGTCACCAGCTCGGTGCCAATGCCACCACTGGCATCAGCTTTGCCACCTGCTCACTGTCACATCCTCCTGCCATCCGGTGCTGCCCGTGTCACCTCTCAGCACCCTACAACAGCTCTGTGACCATTCCATGGCATCCAGACGCAACTCAATGCCATTTCTCTGCACTCTGCCTTTGCTCTCCTCCCTGCCCACCTCTCCTCCCTGCGCAGACCTCTGCTGATGCCAGATGGGCAAGCAGCCTGGCCGGCTCCCGAGGAGAGAAACGGGCCACTGCACTTCCCAGGAGATGACAGGCAGCCTGGGAGGGACAGGCTGGCACAGCCATGATGCCCACGCCGACAGGAAAGGGTCTGGAGAGGCTGGTGGAGCTGCTGCTCCCCCACCCCTTCTGCTCAACCCACCCATCTGCAGTGCCACCATCTATTTTGGTCAACATTATGATCCAGGTCTTCTGGATGGCTTCAGCTGGGGCGTCTCCATAAATTCAAAGGAAAATAAACATAATGAAGGGCATTGATTATACATACACAACAGCCCAAGGCAGGATGCACCCAGAGCCTGTGATCGATGGGGACAACCCAGCCCCACAGCCCCGCCATCCATCACAGAGCTGGGAATATGACTTGGGTTGGAGCTCGGGCTGCTGGTTCACACCCTTGTTTTTCCAGACTAATTTGCTAGTTTTATAAAATCCATTCCCCACTGTTTTCACACTTCTCTCCCTCTCTATTTATAGCCAGGTTTATTTACATGAGCTGGGCACTCCATGTACTTTCCCATCAGTTGGCTGTGGCAGAGCTGACAGCAGGCGAGGAGCAGCCGGACCCTCAGCCACAACCCTGCATCTGGGGAGGGACCCATCCTCTAGTGCACAACTGGAGCCACCCCAATAGAGTCAGCACCTTCCCATCTCAAAGGAAAGCTCTTCCATGCAACTAGCCTGGGGATGGCCACCATTCCCCAGCTCAAAAGGTCATGAAAACAGAGGGGGGAAAAAACATCATCGCAGAGCAGAGCTTGGTATCACAGCCCTCTGCCCCACAAGCAGAAACGGAGAGCAAAGCGGATCATGCAGAGCTGAGTCACTCAACAACTGCCCAGTGATACGTTTACCAGTTGGCCTTACAAGAGGGATAACAATGTCATTGTGTTTTATTTGCTTTCTTTTCTGAGAGGTACTGACGTTGCAAGCATATGCAATGACAATGCACGTGCCAAGAGGCACTGGGATGCAGCTTTCTCCATCTCACCTTGGGCAAGATCCCTTGGGCTTGAGATCACTGGAGAAGGAGGAAGGTTTGAGAACGGGCACCAAAAAAAAGTGGGAATGAGCTACAAGATGGGGCTGGAAATGGAGATGGGCAGCCCTGGGTGCAGCGAGGTTCTGGTTCAGCCTCTCCCACGGGGCAATAAAAAGAATGAAATAAGGCTCTGGTTCTATGGCACAGTGAGGGCATGGGCTGCAGTAGACAGCCAGCTTGCTTGTCTCAATTAACCTGACGGGTCACAGAGAGGCTGACCTGCAGCACAGCATCCCTCGAGGAGCACAACAACCTGCATGGACCTGGGCTGCTGCAGCCCCCGCCAAGCACACGTATGGGATTATTCACAGCCCCCAGCATTTGCATGATGGAGTCACGAGTCTCACAACATCTGATCTCCCGGGAGGCAACGGCCCACATTTGGAAAGTGGGACTCGGTGTCTCACAGCATCCCACATCGCCCAGCTGTCACCTCCTCCCCACCCTGGGAGGGGACCAGGAGAAGAGAGCATACCCCAAAGAGAGGGACAGCTTTGGGGCAGAGGCACGCGGGAGCTGAAATGCTGAGCCAGCCTGCAGCATCGCTGTCAGCACAGGGAGAAATGCACAGCCCTGTGATGGAGCAGGCAGGCAGGCAGCTCAGTGCTGGGTTCCTGGCCCCGGTGGCTCATCACCAGCGTGTGACTCCAGCTGGCAAGCAAGGAGCAGCATCCTGCCATGCCTCCCTGGCTGCGTGGCCAAGTCGTGGAGCAATCCACCTGTGGTATTTCAGAAAAGACACACTAACTTCTGCAGAGTGGGGTCAGCTGAGTCACGTTAACAACTTTTTCCTCCCGTTAGCAGGTCTCCAACGTAGCTGATGAGTAATCAGCCCACTAATAGACTCACTCACACAACACTCCCTGTATCAAGCGGCAGCAATTGCCTGCCTTGTCTGATTAACCTCAAAGAAGGATCTGGCTCCGGTAATGCGATACCCCATCCTTATCTCATCCAGCCCAAACACAGCTCTCTGCAGCACCATGGGAAAGGGTGCCCACACTGGGAAAGGCTCAGGGTCCACACTGCATCACTATATGGGGAAAAATCCATAGCCATCATCACAGGGCAGATGCTGGGGCAGATGCAGCCCAGGTGGGACGGCAGACCCTGACCCACATCAGCCCCTCCAGGCATTCCTCAAGTGAGGGGTAGCAGGCACCCATCGCTGTCCCCTCCTGGCAACAGCACAGATCCCTCTCCCACACAGCCCCAGCACCGCCGCCCACCCCATTACTCACTGGGCCTCTTGGCACTGGGAACGCAGCCCCACACAGGGAATTTGGGCACAGCACGTGCTCCTGGAGGCTGGGGACTTGTCATCGGCACTGTCATCGCCGTGAGTAACGACACTGAGTCCTGGCCTCCCCCTAGCACATCCCCAAAAAGCATCACACTTTGGGGGAAGCGCAGCCCCACGGCAGCCTCCCCTGCACTGCAGGGAAACTGAGGCACGGGGCTTTGGTGCAGGAGGGAAGGGCTGGGTCACCTGTGTGACACCGTGGGGGACAGGTGACTCACTGAAGGTCAGGGCAGTGGGGCTGGCTCAACTCTGAGTCCCAGCACTCCAACATTTCGCCCTGGCATCCTCCCCAGACCCTGCACATGCAGCGTGTCATCAGCAGTGACACACTCTGCTGACGTCCCCAAATCATGTGGCAGCAGCAGCATCGCCGGTAATTACTGGTGGCAGGAGTGCTCCCCCCTGTGCTGCTGCTTGCTGCAGGCTGCAGCCAGGCGTTCTTGGCTCCCAAGGCTCTGTGGCCAGGTCCCCTGGATCCCCGTATCACAGGGATGGGGACAAGCACGTGCTGGGCTGGGCTGCAGCCTCCCTGGCAGGGGAAGCAGAGAGATAGGGAAAGGGGCTGCAGCATGCTGGGGATTGGAAAGGGCTTTTGCTGCCAGAGAGAAGGGCTCTGTTATAGCATGCCAAGAAACAGGGGAGGCTCAGAGCTGCCTTTGTTCGCAGGGGAGAAGGGTTTGAAGCTGTGCACATCCTCACTGTGCTGCTGCTCCTGCAAGTGGGTAGCTCTAAACAGCCACTGCTGGGGGCTGAGTAGGGCTGGGGGACTGTGCTCAGCATTGAGCAGTCAGAAAAAACCCTTTATTTCCTGTGATTAGCCACCAAAGAGGGGCCACCCTGCCCCTCTAGGTGGGCAAAGCAGAGCCCCCTGCAAACAGCCCACTGGGGAGCTGAGCTTCCTGCACAGCATCACCTGAGGCCAGCACAGTGCCAGCTGTCTTCTCCTATGTGCACATGTGAGCAGAGGCAGAGGGAAAAGAGGCCACGGCCCTCCAACTGCTGCAGTCCAGATACCATGGAGATGGGCTCAAGGAAATGTAGCGTGCCCACTCCCCACGCTGTCCCAGGACCTGTGCCAGGCTCAGGGCATTGCAGTGGCAGCCTGAAACCTTTCCTAAGCCAGAAGGGATGCAGAAGCTCAGGGTGATGACCAGATGACACTGCAGTGGCAAGGAGCAAATCCCCAGCCAGAAACCAGGAATGCAGCTCTTTATCCACTGCACAACTTCACATATGCCCTTCTCCCTCTGGTTGATTTATCTGTGGCACAGAGCTGGGATCTTCTCAGTCCCTGGGATGCGTGGACCCACTGCCAGGTGAGGAGAAACACAGGGATAAGGCACAAACTTGGGAGATGAATCTGCCAGTTCTCAGCTCCCCACCAGCATTTCTTCCCACAGCTGGGCTTGGCCCCGAATCTGCTCCCCCGCCACCAGGCAGCAATCAGCTCTGTATTCAGAGGCTGCTGGGGAGGATGATTAGGCAGCGAGTCACACCACTTTGGGACAAATGTGCAATCAGCCCAGGAGCACAGCACCTTCCCAGCACAACACAGGGGATGCCCCAGAGCGGGACCTGTGGGGTGTGAGCGTGGGCTGAGCAGCTCTACAGCACTGCACCTCGTGTGCTGGCAGCCCCCAACCCCAGAACAGCCCCAGAGATGCTGAGAGGCTCCAGGTGTGCTGCCTGCCCGCCTATCACTGCATCATCCTCTGGGCCCATGAGCCACAGCTCTGGCTGGATGGCCAGAAGCCTCCCACCTGCCCAGCTTAACCCTGAACGAGCTGAGCATGGTCCTGGGAGAGGAGGCAATGGAAATGTGCCTCCAACCTTGGATTTTCCTCATTAGACAGCAGCAGGACAGCCCGTAAGAGCCTGCACCACAGGACAGCACACAGCAGATGTATGCCCCGGTCCATTCCCCATCCCCACCTTGTGAGCAGAGGGAGATCCTCCCTTTGTGCCCTGCCACCCGAGATCCCATAACCCCAATTCCCACAGACACAATCTCACATAACAGCTTCCCTCTCCATCTCCAGGCTGGTGTGTCGCTGCTGCTGCATGCTGACATTTTTTTGCCGGATGCCACTTATTTATAGCATGCCTGACCTTTTCCCAAGTTTATATCCTCCTTTCCCTTCCATCCTCCCACCAGCACCAAAAGCCACCCCCACCTTTCTCCCAAGCCCGTTTGCATGCAGCATCCCCCGAAGCTGAGCTTGGATGCTGCTCGCTTGCATCCCCATAAAGGAAAAATCTAGGGGTGTCCATCATGCACGAGACCCACTTTCCTTCTGCAAGGAACAGTTTGGAGTCGAACCTCCCACCCAGATGGTCAGAAATCTGTGCTGGGGGAGAGCAGCAGGGCCCTTTCCTCTCAGCCTCTGTGCTGGAAGCAGCAGCAGCCCAGCTCTGTGTGGGTGGGATTTGCCAGCGAGCTGCAGGCTGGAAGGGCAGGGAGAGCTGGAACAGCTCCTGCACATCGATTGCATCCCAGCTGCGGGTTGCTCAGGGCTGCTGCAGGGAAATTTTCGCTTTCCACCCCCCCAGACAGCAAAACCTGGTCCCCACTGGGATGTCCATCACCTGCTCTCTATGTCCACGCATTCCCCTTGCTCTCATCACCCCGGGGCAGCCCAGGTGCTGGAGACACAGGAGCCAACCCTGGGATGCCGTGGGGACCCCAGCACATGCCCCAGGTCCTGACCTCATAGCAGCCAGCCCCCCACTGCCTCCACTGCTCTAATTACTCCTCTGGCACCCGGCGCGGGGCCCTCCGACCCAATTACAATTGATTCCTCACTCCAGCCCGGTCGATGCCATTGACTGAGGCATCAGAAAGACAAATCCATGCTCCCAGCCCAGGAAGGCGGCGGGGATGCCCACGGCACCCACCAGCACTGGGTGGGGGCTGTTGGGCTGCAGCAAGAAGAGCTAAAGCCTCGTTGTCTTATCCCACGCAGCCCCAACCTCAAAGGAAATTCCCCTAAAAAACTCCCATCCATCCAGCTCCAGCAGAGTAATTGAGTCAGAGCCCAAGCAAAGGATTGCTCACCAACCTTCAGCACATGTTACATGGATGGGAAACGCACAGGAGCTGCCCCTACATCCCCCACTGCCCCCAAGCAGATAATACACCCGCACAAGGAAATTACAAGGAATTTGCTGCCATCCCATCTAATCCACAGGGGAGACATCTGAATCCTACAAGGAGCATTTGGCCTCCGGGTTCGGAAGAGCTTAGAGGCATGCAGAGACATTAAAAACACACATGGGGATTAAGGGAAAGGGAAAGCACAGCTGGAGAGCCAGGGTGGCTATGAGAGGTGGTTGGGGAACTGAGGTGTGGCAAGCAGGCTTTGGGCAAGGTCTGCATGCCACCCCTGTGCCCCAAGGCCTAAAAAGAGTGGGAACCCATGAGATGCTGTGGATGGATGGGATCTGACCCAACAGCAATCAGATTCTTCAGAACTTGGGGCAGCGATCTGATGCACGAGGAGACACTGAGCACCCATGGCCAGGTCACAAAGCCCATGCCCTGGGGGGTCCGTGCTGGTGGGGTCTTGCAAGGATACACTTTGGAAGCATCCCTCATCATTTGGGATTTATTCTGATCATCTCTAATCCTCCGCCTTGATTGCTGAGGCTCCCGATCTCATTAGCAGGGCCATGCTGGGTAGTTATTTCTGCTGGGGGGGGGAGTTGGTGTTTAAAATTGATATTAATCCCATTTCAATAATCTGATGGTTATTGATTTTTATTTTTAACCTGGCTTTTTATTAAGGCAAGCCCAGCAGCTCCCTGCTCCGGGGCAGCCCCAGCCCTGCATCCCCTCCATGCCCTACAACACACCCCACAAATGGGTTCGCACCACCCGGGGCCTCTGCAGGCTGTGAGCATCACCGCGATGCAGGGCTGCCAGCAGAGCTCTGAGAGCCTCCAACCCCTCCGTTGTTCTCTTTCCAACCCAATAGGAGCATCTTTTTTAATTATAAGGGAAAGAAACCGCTTCCGCTCGCCGCGTTTAGGGACATCAGAGCTCACAATTGCATGATTAAGAAGGAGCCATTAGCACCCCGTCAAAACAGCTTTTCAAAAACGAGCTTTGACAAAATTGTCACGGTAGATGTATCGGGAGAGAGAGGGAGCCGGCACAGCCCGCCAGGCACGATTCTACATCATTTTGACAGCTCGCATTAAGGCAACTTCAAGGCACCTTTGGGAAATTACCTCGGTGCTGCGGGGAGCTCAGCATCCACCCCTGCCACCAAGGCAGCATTGGGATGCTCCTGCGCACACCACACCTCCTGCCTCGGTTTCCCAAAGCGCCGGGTCCAATTGGCTCCGAGCGCAGCACCGATATACACGTGCGTCGCTGCAACCTGCCGGGGATTTCCTCCTGCTCCAACCCTGCTCCTGCTCTGACTCATTTTCTCCCTGCTCCCGCAGCGCAGGAACGTGCCACCTTTATGCTGCTGCTAAGAGTTAATGGCTGCCTACCCGCCTCCTCTCCGGACCCTTGGCAAAAAGCAAAACGCCAACAACTTCGGGAACAGCTCGTGTTTAGCTTGGCAGGATGGCTATTGTTCCCGTATTGAAAATACATGTATCATCCCAAAATGTTGTGAGTGAAAGCAGATTGTTTCCCCCCAGTCCTGCTAAAGCAATGGCAAGCACCGTATTGCAGCTGGAGGCGCGTCAAGATGAGCTTTTAAGGAGCAAGCCAGCAAGGCTTTCCAAATTGTTTGCATAGGACAGGAGATTGACCCCACCACAGCATCCCCATGGCCACGCTGGAGCAAAGCCAGCCCTCCATCCCCGAGCCTGTAACCAGCAAGGTTTTGCTTTAGGTGGGGAAAAACCTCTATGGAGCAGAGCCAGAGCATCAAGTGCCAGAGCTGCAATGGTTCCTGGCGGCCCTCACGGAGAATAAACCCAGAAGAAAGAACAGAAGCAGCTTGCCCCAATCCAAGGGGAACACAGGGATCAACCAAAGCGTGGATGGAGCTGGGAGCAGCAGGAGGGTCTGCCTGTAAGAGCCAGGGATTGATGGGAGAGGTGTGAGGATGGCACTCAGTGGCCACGCTGTATTTTTAGCTGCTGGTGTTATTTAAGAGCTGATGGTTTAATAAGGAGGTGGCTTTAATTGGAGCTGAAGTCACTAAGGAAAACATAAGCAATGGGAGTAAATATACAAAAATAGTTGGGTTTCTAAAGGTTGTGTGATACCTTCCTAATTAAATGGAGCATGTTTTAATTACCAATCAAAGTTAGTGCCATTTGAAAAAAACAACCCACAGGCATTTTCCTTGATTTGAAGAGCAGCTGACGCCAACCTGGGCAAGCAGAGTTGCCAAGAAGATAGGCCAGGGGTCAGCTGTGATTAATTCATTTACAATGGCACCAAAGCAGAGCCACGAAGACCCCCAAGGTGGGCCATGGGCACAGCAGGAGCTGGGAAAGATGGGCAAAGGCCAGCACAGGTGGGCAACCAGGAAAAGCAGCTCCAGAAAAGTATGGCTGAAGGGGAGAGGCGATGTCCAGCTGCTCTTTTAACACCTTGTAAGGAGGCCATGGGGAGGAGATGCAACACTTGTGAACTAGACGAGTTATTTGATGGCCCTGCCTGGCCGACCTGTTGGGATGCCCTTCCTTAGAAGTCCTATGTTCACTTTTAACACAGCACTCCTGTTATAGGAGCTCAGATGGGCACACAGAGTTTCACACATTGTGTCCCCTCCGAGAAAACCCCAACGCAAACCAGCAGTGAGCTGGTAGAGCCACCACAAGCAGAAGGAAAGCACAGAAACCTGTTGGAGATGACACCCAGCTGGAACCATCTCCTGGCCCTGCCTCCTTTTGGGGTGACATTGAGAGAACTGAGATCAGAGTTGAAACCTGCCTGCAGCTCCTGGGGGCCATAGAATCATAGAACATCTCAAGTTGAAAGGGATCAATAAGGATCGTGGCACCCAACATAGCTCCTACCAGAGATGCCCACTACTGGACACCCAAGGTTGCTATCCCCTAGTCCTGGGTGAAGGAGGCTGGTAGCACCCAAAAACACTGCTTGAAGCCAGACAATGACATCCCAGGATCCAGGGAAGCACTCAGTGTGGTATTTGAGAGCTACAGACATCAAGACCTGTGCATCCTGATGTACACCTTCACGCTTCTGGGGCCAACTGCTGAGCAAAAAACCACTCCTGTCCAGGAAACCCAGACACTTCCCAGCCCTGCAGCTCCTACCTGCAGACGCAGCCATCACAGAGGCTGCCTGACACCTCCTCAAGCCACCTTCCCAGCAATTACCTCCACAAAAAGTTAATAAGGAACGTCTTTGTCTGGAAGGCACTCATTAAAAAAATAAAAAAATAAAAAAATAAAAAAAAATTGGCATGAAGAACGATATATATTGCACAACAAAATGTGTTGCTTTTTAATATGTTTTTATAACCCAAACAAATTTGTTTCTCACACTCCCAGGCTGGAAAAAGGAGCCGTCCTACAGTTTAAGATTGCAGTTTGCAATCAGCTCCGCCAGAGAATCTGTTGCAAAGCTGTCGCAGCAAATAAGCGCCGTTTCCCTGCTGTGCTGCAGCTCTGATGGTGCTGGGCACGGATCTGCATGGCCACCACATCCTCAGCACTGCAGGGAAGGAGCAGGGCTCTGCTGTGCTGGGAGCACGGGGCCAAAGGAAGCAGCCACATGCACGTGTGTCACCTCCAGCTGGCAAGGACACAGCAGCCTTGCACAGAGCTCTGCAGCCCTTTGCATCTCTCTGTCCCGTGCCCTCGCCTGCTTTTGCTCTGCGTTTCTCACCAAGGCGCTGTGCATGGAGTGGTCTGGAGGACAGAGATCTGTGTCCTCCATCAGCATTTGCATTCAGCTCTCACCACCTGGGTCTGACCCCTTTCATCAGCAAAAAAAAAAAAAAATCAAATTTTTATTTTTATATACATATATTTTGGCAATGGAAAGGAAAGCGCAGCCCAGCTCTTTGCAGCACCTGCAGAAATGCAAAGGTGTTCAGCATGCAAATGTTCCCTGGTGAGGACATCAGAGCCGTGGCACTGCCTGGCCAACAAAACCCAAGGAAATCATCCCCATAGGTAGGCACCCTGCTCATAGCAGCAGGAGCTCATCACGCTCTGTGCTTGGGGAATGGTTGATTCACTATTATTTTATTTTTCCAGGCATCCCTCGCAGGAGCCTGCGATGAGAGAAGAGCTGGAAGCTGAGCGGGTGCCTTCATGCTGGGCTTCCCTCTGGGAAGCAATCTGAGAGCCAAAACCAGGAGGGCTTGGACAAAAATACAGAACAGAGCCTTTCCAGTGTAATGAAGGAGTACCCAGATACCTGCTGCTCTTCCCCAGCTGCAGCTCTGACCCACAGAGGCAGTGCTCATTCTTAGACAGCACTGAAAGAACTCAGATCTGTCTGACTAATATGTTCCTGCGCTTAAAATTAAGTCACTGAATGACAAAAGTGCTGTTTCAGAAGTGGATCTGACTCAGAAAAGGAGCAGGAATGCCCCAGCATGAGTGGGGAGAAGGGATCGGCAGGGGGAAATGTGTTCCCATACCCACAGAAGATGCCCAAATGGGACCCGAGGGACCAGGACAGGCTCACGTCACTCTGCAGGGACAGGGAGGTCACCTCCCAGTGCCACCCTTCCCCTCCAGGAAGGACTGGGACGCAGAGCATCCTCCCAGCTCTGCACCCAACGCCTGCCTGCAGCGCTCCGCTCGTCTCCTCAAATCCTCCCTTCCCCTGGAAAACAAACACCTTCGGATGCCTCCCACCCACCCCAATCAACCTGTTCTTCACACCAGCTGCCACCCGCCCATGTTCCCCGCTCTGACAGCCCCTCCTGCATGCCGTCATCCCTGTGCTTGGGGGAGCCCATCTCCTACCGCAGCTCTATTAACATCTCCCCCAGCTCTCCTGCAGCACCCGGGACACCTTGGCCAATTTCATTCAAGAGAGGCAGGGCTGCTCTTGTCAGCTCTTATCAGCTCTGAGGCATGCCTGCATGCTGCTATATACGCTCACAGGGTGATGCACAGAAGTGGTAAAGCAGCCCCAAGGGTTGCATACCCATCAGCAGGTGGGCACACGAGCCCTGCATGCATGGAGCAAATTAATTACAGCCCTCCAGAGCTTGCTGCAATGAATGGGGGCTGCAAGGCACTGCTGAGACCACCTGAGACCCTGGGAATGCCTCCATGCAAATACTCCATGCACGCATTCCATGCCCATGGGACAGATCGGCAGCCTCCCATTTCCAACCTGCATTCACATCTGCAGTTAAACAATAGCACCAACACCTTATTAACTTGCATGGACAGAGTCAATTAGCAGCTCCCCTTCGCTTCTAAAATCCTAATTGCTTTTCTGCAGAACCTCCTATGGAGTCTCCTTGGGTAACTTCACACAGGCAGCACTGGGACACAACATCCAGCGGGTGCTTGTGACTGCTGTGAGACGGATGGCAAGGTGATGGGGTGACCCTTATCCCCCAGCAGCATCCGTCACTGCAGCCCTGCTGTGCTGAGGGTGTGATAGCACAAAAACGTTCACTGTGATGGATGCTGGGTGAGGGTGACAGTTGCTCAGGCAACCAGCCGTGGCAGCACCCAGAGCTTAGAGGGGTTCAGTGCAGCCAGGAGT
Source organism: Tetrao urogallus (assembly GCF_951394365.1). Classification (NCBI taxonomy): domain Eukaryota; kingdom Metazoa; phylum Chordata; class Aves; order Galliformes; family Phasianidae; genus Tetrao; species Tetrao urogallus. The sequence goes on along the minus strand of NC_136835.1, from coordinate 4,174,426 downwards.
GCCCACGCCCAGCCCTGGGGGGGACAAGCACATCCAGAGCAGGAATAAGCAAATTCCCCACATGCAGAGCAAACCAAACAAGCTTTCCTAATCCACTACTAATGCCCAAAGCTGCACAGCCTCAATGTGATCCCTTACCTGGCTGGGAGAGCAGGGGTGATGGCGTCAGCACAGAACAGCAGAAGAGGCAGAAAGGGCCCCTCCCTCCCCCACTCACTTATTTAAAGCCTCACCACCCACAGCTGTGCCCCAGAGGCTGAGAGGCTCCAGGTTCTCCTTCCTCACTACTCCATCCCTCCCCACCTGCATCTTCCTCATCGTGATGATGCCCCCTGGGAAATCCATCCCCATTTGTCCTCATCCTCCTCCCACCCCACTCCTCCAAACCACTGCAGTTCACCACTTCAAATCCCCTTTCTGCTTGAGCCCAGGTCAAGGATTTGGCTCCATTAAGAGGCAGCATGCGTGGCTGCAAATCCACTGCTGGCTCATCCCTTGCTCTGTGCCATTAGCACCTCGATCCATGTGCTGATGATGCTCAGCTCCCCAAGCCAGCCCTGCCAAGAGCAAGCCTGGGTGATGCTTTCACCAGCGCCTCACTCCCTACAATTTTGGTGGCCAGGGTACGAGCCTCTGCCTCCACAAATGCCACCCCAGCATTATGCTGTCACCTGCATGGATGAGTTCTGCATTGTCACAGCTTTCTCCCAGCAAAACCACAGCCCCAGTTGTGCTCCACCCACTGTCTTTTGGGAGTGGGCAATGACTTAGGGCTGTGCCCCCCGGCTCAGATTTCCCATCTTGGAGACTGTCACCAGTCGGTGGGAGCCATTATCCCCCCACTGCCCTCCTCCTCCTCCTCCCCACTGCCCCAGGTTGATGGGTGAAGAATAGACCTGTCTGATGGAGGGGCTGAGTAATTCACTGAGCCACTCCTCCCTGGCAGTGAGTAATGGTGCTTTTGTTTCCATCACCAGCACAGGCAGGACCATGTTATCTGGGAACATGATGCTCCCAGAACCAAAAGGATGGGATCTGGGGACACCTTGGGGTGACATACGGTTTCCAGCCATGCAGCATCTCTGTGACCATGGCATGGTGGGGACATCAGGGGACATCTGGGGACACCTGGATAGCACATGTCCCACCTGTCAGATCCTGAAGGCTGCAGATCCCTGCACTCAGGGTGGTGGTGACACTGGGACACTGGGCTCAGGGAGCTGGTGGCCAGGGGACATTGTGCTCCTCTCGCCGTGTTGAGGGACCCCACGGAGCAGCAGGGCTGTGGCAAAGCATCTCTCTGCTGGGTGCCATGGAAACGTGCCTCCTAAGAAATACCTCTGCTTTCACCTGGATTCTCCCCCCTTCCCAAGGAAACGTTGGAGGCCTGAAGAGTGTGACCCCAGCCTTGATGGCACCCCGCAGCACCCGGCTGTGCACGGCCACCCGGGAGGCTGTTCTCTCCCCCACCCGGTCCCCATCATGGGATCAGGTCATTTCTCAGGGCACGCAGGGCAGAGGAATCCCAGCACATCCCTCCTTCCCTCCTGCTGCTGAGTCACTCGGCGGTACCCAGGCGCAGGGCTGGCGTGCAGCTCTTGCTCCGGCACCCACACAGCAGATGGTGAACCCATCGCTCTGCGATGGTGTTTTGTGTTATTATTTTGTGGGGCTGTTATTTCAGTCCACGGTCCCTCCCTCTCCCTCCCCCTCCTCCTGCCGTGTCCTCTCACCACCTTCCCCCAGGAGGAGAGGAGCAGGCAGCAGCAGTGAGCACCAGAGATGAGCACCAGCCCCATCAGCATGGCTCCCTGGAAGGAAAAACAACAGGGAAAAGTACAGAGAAAACCTCATCTGGGCCCTGTGTTTGTGCTGCTGCAGAGCTACGGGAGGAAGCTGTGAGCATCAGTGCCACCATCAGTATCATGAGCGTGCATGACCTCAGCCCAGCTCCCAGCCACCGTGTCAGTGGGACAATTTGGTGGGATGTCCCACCTCTAAGACCTATGCTGTCCTTTGCAGAGACACAGCAACGTCCCTCGCATTGATGGCACCTGGGGAAGTCAGAAATTCGGGTCCCAAGTGGTCACCCCGTGCCCAAGCCCTCCCCATGAAGGATGCTCAGTGCTCAGGAGGAGCGCAGTGATGAGGCTCTCAGGCACAGTTTCTCCTCCGCTTCCTTCGCGATGGCTGCGTGAAGCCAAGCTGATGGAGAAACATCCCCGCGACACTGCCAGTTCAGCAGCTCAGCTGTGCTGGGGAAAGGGGGAGAAAAAAAGCAGCGAGAGCAAGGCAGACTATAAATAAAAGCTGGAGGAGTGGGAGGCAGCAGCCACAAGGGCTCTTTGAAGCAGCGAGGGAAGCAGGTGCATGCGGGATACGGCGTTTGGTGCTTTGTGTTCCCTGAAGAACCCGGGGATCCCTAATAGCCCATCTCCGGGTGGAAGCACTGGTAGGGAGCACGTGGGGCTTCCCTGCCTCGCTGCTGAAACATCAAATGAATCTGAAATGCAAACAGTGTGCAGGGGGAGGAGATGAAGGAGGACAGAAAATGGCCTCGGAGGTGCCGAAACGCTCTGCACATCCATCAGGCTGGAGAAATAGGGGCAGAAAGCATTGGTGCTCCCTGTGCACAACACACCAGGGAGAGAGGGAAGGGGAGGAGAGGGCGGTTCTGCAGGAATGGGCTCAGAGCTGCTCCCAAATGTGGTCAGGAGGGATGGAGCCACCCCTGGGTGGCTGGGGATGGAGACCCTTCGCTGTGTGCAATGAGACGAGGGAAGAGTGGAAGGGAAGGAGACAGATGGGCAGCAGAGGAAACATAAGTTAACTCGAAGGAAGCGGATAAACAGCAGGCACGGAGCAGATCCGAGCACATATGCTGCTCCACACACAGCCAAGCACAGAGAGGCTCCAGTGGTCCCCATCTCCCAGCTCCTGCAGCCAGGTCCTGTGATGTTGATGGTGGGATCTCCTGGCCACGTTTGAGAATGGAAAAGCTAAAGCTGGACCGAATGCTGCTCCTGGTGCCGGGCAGATGCAGGTGACCACGTGCTGAGTGCTAACGAGCCCCAGGCTCTCCAGTCTCGGTGAATGTCATGACCCAGATTAATTGCTCGAAAAGACACTCATAGGCTTCTAATAAAAGGGAAGAAGAAAATCACAACAAGCCCCATACAGTCCCAGCACATCCCCCTCCTCCCCCCCCCCCCCGCAGCCCGGAAAGCCCTGCCCGTGGCAGGAATGCATGTCGGGGCCATGGGCCAACCCTCGTGCAGGGCACACACAGCAGCCCTTGTTCCCCTCTGCCGGCGCAGGGTCGCAGCCGCCGGCACAACGGGGCGGCTGTTGGGATGCCAGCGCTGTCCCTGCGGTTGCCAGCACAACCCGATGCTGCTGCAGGACCCGCTGCGTTCTGCTCTCAGCATCCTCCTTGATTGCGGCACCCCCGGGTGTTTGTGGTACCCAGGGACCGGGGGATGCCCACAGGAGAGGCAGGAGGAGGAGTGGGGAGGAAGCAGATGGGAGATGTGCTGCTATCTGCCCTGCCGTGACCCAGATATCAGCACGGAGATGGACAGAGGGAGAGCAGAGGGGAGGTGGGGATAAACGGGCTTCAGAAAAGCTTTGCCGTGGTGAGGTGGCATCTGGGAGCAGCCCAGGAAAGGCGGCACAAGAAGGAACGGCTGGGAGAGAAAACCCAAATTAGAATTAATAGGGCACAAATTGTCAGCGGTGAAAGGGATTAGCGCTGGGAAGAGGATGCCCAGGGGCACGGGGATTGGCACCCGGGTTCTGTGCTGCTCAGAGCAGCCTCTCCTACCCCAGCAGCCAGAAGCGAGCCTGCCCCATCCCTGCCCCACTCCCTTCCATAGGACAGAGCTCCGGGCACCGAAGGAACACAGGATTCCCTTCAAACCCTTTGGGTGCTACTGGGAAGCGGGAGGGGATCCCACAAACCCGATCCCACCCCTCACCCGTCTGCAGCCCCGCGGCTGCCCCGCTCCGATCCGCTGTGCTCGGCTGCGGCGGCGGAGGAGGGAGCGACGATGACTCAGGAGATGATGAAGCAGAGCAGAAGGAGGAGAAGAGAGGACGTGGCAGGGAGGCAGCTGCGTCCTTCAGGCCCACACCCAGCCCCCGGGACGTGACCGCGAGTGCCCTGACTCAGCCGGGGTGGGGGGAGCAGCCCCAGCATCGACCGTTTTTGTCCCCCTGCTGCATCCACCCCTCCTCCTGCTGGGGGTGGGGGGGGCTGGGATCCTCAGGGCTGGATGTGAACACTGTTGGGCTCACGGCTCGGGTCCTTCCAGCCCCTCTGGTTCTTGCCAGTGCTCCCTTCACCCCTGTTATCCTCCTGCTGGCAGACCTGAAGGAGCCTGAGCAGATCTGCTGCGTGGGGAAACTGAGGCAGGGAGACACCAGACTTACAATGGGGACAGAGGGAAGGTGGGAGTCCACACCTCAAGCCCTTCCCCGCATCCACCTTTCTCAGTGGGGTGACCCACACTGGGGCTGCATGCTGCATCCCATACCCACTGCATTCCCAACCCTCCCTGGGAGCCGAGCCTTGGCACAGGGAAGGAGCTGTTTATACAGAACAAATGGAATCCATCAAAACAAAAGGCACTGGGCCTGCTTCTATTCATTCCCCATCCCAAGCTTTGAAGCACAGCTTTACACAGCCATGGCTATTGAGAGAAAGGGAACCCATCGCGGCAGGGATGCCGACGCGAGTGCCCAAAGCACAGCTCAGGAGTGCAGTCCCAGAGCTCTGCGGACTCTCCCAGCCCGGGCAGGGGCTCAGAGCCCGCACAGCCCGCTCCTCTCACCCCACCCGGGCCCACGGGCGCTGCCATCCTTGCTTTCAACCGGAGAACCTCCCCGTGCCGCGGCCGAGGTCTCCCCCTGGCGGTCCCGGCCACGCGTGGGTGCCGCCGGCTGCGCTTCAATGCGCTCCGACCATCCTCCAACGAGCCCGCATGATGAGCGCGATGCAGAGGGGAGGTTCCCAGCTATGCAGACACCCCGAGCTGCAGGCTGTGCCCCAGAGAAAGGTTTGAGCTGGCCGTGCATGCAGCAGGATGAGAAGGGATTCGGTCGGCACCCGGGTCGCAGTCCCTGCAAGCTGAACCAGCGTCACCTTTCAGACAGAGAGGAGATCAGTCTGTTTCCCCTTTCATTTTTCCCATTCGATCTTCTGAAAACTTCATTTGAAATAAATAAATAAATGAATGAAAGCCGCCGCCGCCACCCGAGGCAGGAGGCGAGCGGGGAGATGCGGCGAGCAGGGAGCGTCCTGCCACGAGGGGGAACCCCTGGGCTGGAGAAATGCGTTCTGAAGCTCCGCACGGAGGCACGAATGATTCGGGCAGGCTACGATGCTCTGCTCCCACCCGTGCCGGCACTCCGCCATCCCCAGCGCCCCGCAGCGCTCACACCGTGCGCATCCCGTGCCGAAATATCCACGTGTTGTGGCATCAGCGACGCACCGCAGCGCAGCCCTGCTGCGAGAGCTCCGCTCTCATCCCGCGGCTCCTCCAACCACCCCCTGCCCCAAAGAAGCACAGCCCTATAGCTGCACGCTCTGGCTCTCTGGGATTCCCATCCACTCCCAGCAGCCGACCAGGTCAGGGATGAGGTTCAGATGCTGCGGGGGAGGGCTCAGAGCAGGGCAAGCTGCCTTAGCCTCCAACAGCACCGCCAGGAAAATCCATGGGCTCTGCGTGGGTGGGTCAGCCAAGCAAGGACAGCCGGGACAGTCACATCATTAAGGTGATGGAGAACCAGAAGGATCCACAGGACAGTGTAGCAGGCATCCCGCAGTGCTCACACTGACATCTGTGGGTACCACTGTGCTCCATCTGAACCCCACGGAGCCAATTCTCTGAGCAGAGCACCCAGCACCCACCCCAGAGCATTTCCCTCTAAGGCCAAAGAGATGTGGGCACCAGGAGAGAAGGGCAAAGCAGAGAAAGGGGAAGAAAGATGCCATGAGGAGGATGGAAAACCAGAGGCGTGGAGCAGCAGGATTAGCAATGCTAAACTTGCAGCTAAACAGGGCTTATGTCAGCACGTATTACCCGAGAATGGCAGGAATGATGGGCTTGTTCGTCTGCCCTTTTTAAGTGGCAAATTCTCCCTCCATCCTGTTTGCTATGAATTAACTGGCATATGTCTAATCGCCTTTACGAGTGCAACTCGACTGGTAGATTAGAGCCCTGCTCCTCCTCCAAACCCAGCTCAGTGCTGTGCTCAGCACTGCAACCTGGCTGCTGCCAGGCATCAGGAGGGCACGGGGCACAGCCCCAGCAGAAAATATCATGCAGTAACACATCAAGAAACTTCACTGCTATCAGTCACCAAGGCAGTCTAGACACTGGTGCCATGAGATAAGCCCTGCAAATGTGTCACCTGGTAAACTCAGCTCATAGGTGGGGACAAGGAGACATTGCCAGTGGCTGTGTGAGCGATCAAGGAGAGCCAGACTTCTGACTCTTCTTCGCCCAGCAACCTGCAGTGTGTGAGCACAGTGCTGATTTCCATGGGAGTCACAAGGAGCATTAAAATCTGCTTTATTCAGGCAGCCCTGCTAGCAGAGAGCCAGCATGGTGAAACCCAAAGCACTTATTAAACAAGGAAGGCGGTGATGCTTCACTGTACCAGCTCCATGCTCAGCAGCACTGAGCCCTTTGCTGGGTCACCAGCCAGGGCCCAACCTGCTGCTCTGCGTGGCTCTGCCATCTCCCCAGCCGGTGTTGGCAGGGGAAGCATGCAATGGAACGTGATGATGCCCAGCTGGCCTTGTGCTGTGCTGGGGGATGGGGAAGGGGAGAGGAGCTGGCTGTGAACGGAGCAGCAGGACGCAGCGCGCCCGAGGGGTGCTTGCTGCCTGATGGCTCAGCCAGATGCTGCTTGCACGGTGGGGACTGGGAAGGGCTGTGCACAGTGAGCTGCCTTGTGTTGTGCTGGGGATGCGACTGGGGGCTGAGCATCCCTCCTGCCTTGGGAGGATGCTGAGAGCCAGGCAGGTAGGAATGCTGGGGTGCTGGAAGCCAAGGAGAAAGGATCTCTATGTGGGAAATCTGAATCAAGGCCCTGTTTAATCAGTGTTGTTCTCGTTCTCCAGCCCTGCTAAGTGAGATTGGCTCATGGCCCGTCCTCTTCCTACAGTGAGCTTGTGTTGAACAGGAATGATCCACGCAGGGCCAGCCCCCAGCGCCCTGTGCCTGCCCCGTGAGCTCCATTCCATGCAAACCACCCAGAGAAAGCTACCTCTAATTAAAGGGTGGCGTTAAAAATATCCATTGTCCATAAACAGAGGGAGGCAGACAGGGAAAAGGCACATGCCAGAGTGACTGACGCCCCGGGAGGGAGACGAGATTAGGAGCGACTCAGCCTCACACATACACAGCATTCAAAATAGACGAGCATATGCCTGACACGAACCAGGGAAGAGCGATGGGGCGGGCGTAGGAGTGGGGTCATGGGCTGTGACACCGGGGAGCAACAGCTTGTCTAGACTGTGGCTGGCAAAAAAAAAAGAGATGCTGAATTAAGCTTGGAGAGGCACTGCAGTGGGAGCACAAGCACTGAACGCCGTGCCCCCCCCCTCTCCCCATGGGCCTGGCACAGCACAGCATCACTGAGAGGGAGGGCTGGCACTGACCTGACACAGGGGAAGGTGCAGATGGACAGCTCAAGGCTACAGACGGCCTCACACAGGTGTCACAGCTCAGTGCCAGCATCCTCAGGGCCACAGAGAACAGCATTCCTGCCCACGTGCATTGCTGTTGGAAGTCACCACGACAGGCGCAGGCTGTTGGAGCAGCTTCTTCCCAGCAGGGCTTGAACCTCCGTTCAGCCCCTCCAGGCACTACGAGCTCAGAGAAGATGGCCGTTCCCTTTGAGCTGCCTTCAGACCCCAAACACTGTGTTTGTGCCTACAGCCTTCAGGTGTTCCTCTCCCAAGTTGCTCCCCATCACCTTCCTCCCCTCCTTGCAGTGAGAATGCCCATCCCTGCTCCCTGGCAGAGCGTGCTCTCCTTCCCTCCCCTGCTGCAGATTTCTTGAGGGTGGATGGGAAGAGCTTCAGCAACCGATGAGATCATGGGAAGAGGCAGTTTTGTGCTGCCCCTCATCACGCCTGAATACATCCCTGCATGCACAGGGCTGCTCTCAGTGCATATTTTATTCTAGCTACTTGTTTCACCGCTAAATAATGAAAGGGGAGCTCCATTTGTGTGTGAAAATCAATGTTGTACACTGCAGCACTTTGCCATCCCGGTTTGACGGGCACAGTGGTTCTCATATAATATTGATTGTGACTCCTTTTGCTCGCCGAGCTTCACATCTCCAATGGCTCTGCTGTGCCATGACACAGCCGTGGGGCAGCACACAGGGATGGGCATAGAAATGAGGTGATATTCCAGATCTCATGCCCCAGTGTTGTCCTCTGAGATCACTGATTGCAGCCTGTGGCGCTGGATTTTACATCTCTATCCCTTCAGACCGAAGGAAGCAGGATAAAATGACTCCTTGCTCAACGGGGACCCGGCCCAAAGATTGGTGCTGCTGGGCTGCAAGCCATCAAGTCTTATTGAGCGAGTCCATCCCCCGCATCCTCACTGAAGTGTCCCATCTGGCCATTAGGACTGATGAGTGCCTTCGTATTCATTTCACCAGGCTCAGATCAGCCTTTTAAGTCTCCTCATTAGCATTGGGAGTTAGATCCACCACATTATCAAGTTAAATACGTTTTTACATCCCTTAATTTCTACCCGTTCTGCCGAGCTCGTGGAACAGAGAAGAGCTTGGCTTTCATTCCAGCTGCTTGATTTTCAACAGCATCTTAATTACATCCCCATCACAGCGCACTGACAGCTGGTGACGCACAGCCGGCTCTCACCCAGGCTGACTTCAAATCACAGAATGGTTTGGGGTGGAAGGGACCTTGTAGTCCATCTGATCCCGCTCCCTGCAATGCACAGGAACACCCAAAGCTCCATCAGGTGCTCAGAGCCCCATCCAGCCTGACCCCGGCTCTTGCAGGGGACCAAACGAGCAGGGACTCGAGCGCCCAGTGCTGAGAAGTGTCTCGTTAACCAAGGTAAAAGGCTCTGAGATGCTTTTGGGGACCGTACAGAGACTCGGGGTGAACTCGCTCAGCACAGCACGGGATGCAGCCAACTCCTGGAGCGGAGCTCTCTCCGAGATCCCGATGGCTGTTCGCGTTTCTCCCTCCCCTTAACCAGACCAAAAGTTTGCATTGCCGCTCACTGCACAGCTTCCGCCAGCTTTCGCAAGGCACACCCCCACGAACGACCCTTTTTAAGTCGCCAGCGCTCAAAAACACTCAAACCTCCCCCTAAATCTCACAGCACAGCTCGAATGAACCGAACCCATCCCCACCCCTGGGGCCGCCTCCCTCCGTAGCCCCGCCGTGCCAGGCGCCGGTCCCGCACCTCCCATCCCAGTTACCGCAGCAACGGCAGCGCGGCACCCCCCGCCCCCGGGCCGCCCCCCCCGGCCGGGCATTGCGCAGGCTCGGCGCAGGGCTCTGCTCCGCACACCCCATCATGGCGCTGCGGCGGCCGGCGCTTCTCTTGCTGCTGCCTTTGCTCGGTGAGTGCCGGGCGTCGGGGATCGACCCGGAGATCCTCCGAAAGGTCTTCGGAGACGGGGGAGATGCGGGGCGGATGCGTAGAAGCGAGGGGAAAGGGATGCGGTGAAAGAGGAGGTGGGCCGGGAACGGGGATGCGCCGCTCCGATCCCGGGGAGGGGAGGGATGCGCTGCTCTGATCGCCATCCCGAGCAGCGAGGGGGACGTGCTGCCCTGATCGCCGTCCCGGGTGGGAACGGGGTGCGCTGCCCTGCTGCCGGGGAGCGAGGGGGATGCGCTGCCCCGAAGCCGGACAGGAAAGGGGACGTGCTGCCCTGATCCTGGGAGACGAGAGGGACGTGCTGTTCTGATCGGGGTCCCTGCGAAGTGAGGATGCTCTGCCCCTGTCCCAACCCGGGGTGAGCAGTGATGGGAAAAATGCGCTGCCTCCATCCCAGAGCGGACCCCGAGGGGCGCTGAGCTGTGGGATGGGATGAGAGGGGGAAGGCAGCGAGGAGCTCAGCAAAGAGCGGGTCCAGGGCTGAGGGTGCCAGGAATGTGCAGCCTCGGCAGGCGGGCAGGGCGGACACTAGTCCCTATTCAAGCCCAGGCACAGGCGCCTATTGTTCCGGGGGCCCGCATGAATGTTTGCAGTTTTAATTGCAAAAACATTTGCTAATTCCGCTCAGGAATGAATTTGGGCTCATTTGTTGTCTGGCTATTAATAGCGGGGGGATGAAGAGGGGGGGACAGCAGCCGGTGGGCTCCCATTGCCCCCCCTTCCAGGCAGGCAGCAGAAGGAGAAGGGATGGAGGGAGGTCAGAGTGCCAATCAGCAACTGGCTTGGAAAGTTCAGCCACTGAGATACACGGGGCTGTGCACACTAATAACTGCTTGGGGTCAGCTCCAGACTGGAGCGTATCGAAATACTTCAGCCAGTTTATCTAAGGACAAAGGAATTCTTCAGTTCCTAATGATTTTCAGACTTTGGGGCTTTCAATAAAGTTAAGATTTGGGTCCCCCCAAAATTAAGAGAAGGGGTGAGAAGATGTGAACATTCCACTGGAATGAGACGTGCACTTGGGGCTCTGCTCACTTTGCTGTGTTTGAGGCTGAACTGTGAGTACCTGGAGCATCACAGTCATCTAGGTCCCAACTTTGGGTTTGGGTGTTCCATTCGAGCGAGGAAAAAGAGCAGATTTCACCCAACTTCTCTTGCAATTGGGCTGCAGGGCACCTTCCTCTCCTCCCCCTGTGCTGGAGCAGTGCTTGAGCGTCCTATTGAATCAGGCCTAAAAGACAGCAACCTGGAAACGAGCTGCAACTACTTGTGTGTTTCTTTGGAGTTGCTAAATGCAGGCAGACCCCGCTGCTTTCACACTGCCACCTGGGAGCGTTCATCTGGCAGGCAGGAGGGTTTGCTCCCCATTTAAACACAGTGGGTTCTGCAGTGCCTCAACCTGCAATGGCTTCCAGCACTCTTCAGATTTGGAGACGTAAGCCTGGAAGAGTGGAAGGCAGAAGCCTGGGGACAGAAACTCTTGTTGCACTGCGCCTGTGTTAGTGAACTGGGAGGAATCCCACATTAAAGGTGCACTGAAACCTGCAGGGTTGGTGCTGGGTGGTCCCACAGGGCTGTGTTCAATGCCAGCCCGCTGGCTGTCAGAGAAGGAAGGCAACAAGGCCAATGAGATGCTGCAAAACTGTTTTAGGAGCTCAGTTTGCTTCTTAGACTACAGAGCAGGGATGGCCTCTGTGCTTCTCTATCCAGAATGGACCCAACTCTTGGGCATGGCCTCAAAGCACTGCCACGAAACAGAAGGCAGTGAAGCATGGCGAGTGCAGTGTGTACCCCGCTCCAGGCACTAAAAGCATCTAAAGATTCTGCACATGAGGGAAATGCCACGGCCATAATTATGCTGGCGGAAATTATCAGCATCGGTGGTGGAAAGCAGAGCTTGTAACCGACATCCACTGTATGTCCTGCCTCGATGCCTCTGCTGCAACCTTCCCTTGGAAATCAGCGTTTGGATCTGGAGGATTTCACATGTCAGACTGAGGGCAGAACTGTGGAGCCCTTCCCAAAATTCACAAGTATTTCCTGATAAAAATAAAACATTCACTGGGGGGACAGGACGGGTCCCTGGCACGCTGCAGCGTGAAAGCTCAGCTCAGCTCTCCCTGTGCTTTAACTCTGAGGTTTGGTGCAAAGGGCATTTCTCAGCCTACCAAACAGGAGTCCTCACTTCCCTTTTTTTTCAATATATATATATATGAGGTCCATCTGTCTCAGCCACCAACAACTGTTCCGATCAGCTGTCAGCACCACGAATTGCTTGGTGCAAACACTGCTGGCTCTGCTGCTGATGTTGTTCCTTGCTGATGGGAACTATTTGCAGCATTGCTTTCTTTTCACCAGGCACTGAGAAAGCGGGACAATCAGCTCCGAGAGCAGTGCCAAAATCAGATGCTTAATAATGTCTTCCAAAAAATTCCTAAGGAGGGCTTGGTGCTCCTATTCAGGCACCACCACCGCAGAGCTGTTGGATCCCATCAGCTTTACAGCTGTTGACAAAGAACGTGACACCGGCGCATTCCTTTTTGCTCGGAATGCTGTTGGGAATTAGTTGGTTATCGAGGCACGAGGAGATCCAGAGAGTCAAAAGTGGGGTTTTTGTAGGGAGAAGGAGCTGAGGATAGAGATGCTGCCCCGATGGTGAACTTTGGTTCCTCACTGACGTGTTTATTTTCCTTTAAGGGTTGAATTCCGGGTCTCCCCGCCTGCCGGGTTGTTTTTCACTTATCCATCCCCACGCTGAGGGTTTGCATCAGGAACACAGGTCGGGCTGCCAGACCTCACCTAAACAATTAAATACAGCAGCATGAGCTGCTGCATCCAGCTTCACAAATACAGGCAGTGGCTGCTCTGCATCTCCTGCTGCTTTGCCCCCATCTTTTGCCAGCTCCCCACTCACTCTTGCTTTCCCCACAGCTCCCACAGGTGATGATTTAAGTTTCTCTTGCAGGCTATGCTGCCTGTGTTATCAGTCCTTGCAGTGCTGCCTGGTACAGCAGAGCTGGCCCCCTGTTGCACACTTAGAGCTAAGAATGCTTCGTGGTTGTTTGTGCTGAGCCCTGATGGAGCTCCAGCACTCCTTACCAGGCAGCCTAGGAGTGGTGAGAGGGAGTTAGCAACGTTTGTGCAAGATCCCAAGTCCCAAAAAACCAGATTGAACATGTCTCTCAGCTGCTCTGTGCAGAAAGCTGGTGGCCTGCTTTGAAACCACCGTGTATATTAGAGATGAACTCGTGATATGAAATTAATTAGGATAATTGCACGCTCAATCTGGTTTCGCTATCAGCTAGCATATGAGTCACACCACCTTCTTCCAATGAATGAGGGGTGTGTTTGTCTGCTCCCCATAGTATCAGCAGTGTTGTGCTGTTGGAAATGGCTCAGAATGACAGCTCTGAGCATCGCAGTGGCCATGAAACCCACTCCCTGCTCAGTCAGGCTGCAGCCTAAGAACCACTTAATGGTGTTAATTAAGCTAATGAATGCTCTGGATGCAGTCAGTCTTCATTTCACCCAAGGGGTTGGATTACTGTGTGGGTATGGCTCTGCCAGCAGTTGGGGGCAGAGGAGGTAGGTAGTTGTGTTTGAGGTCTCAGGCTCCCATGCTGAAAATGCAAGTTGTCAGTGTCAGGAGGACGGAATGGATGGATGGATGGATGGATGGATGGATGGATGGATGGATGGATGGATGGATGGACGGACGGACGGATGGATGGATGGATGGATGGATGGATGGATGGAAGGAAGAAATCTGGAGCAGCTCAGGTCTGTATTTCTGTATCACCCTTTGGAACTCCAGACCTGTATTAACCTATTAGCCCAGGGTGAGAGGGCTGTCTGCACAACCTGATGCTCTCAGAGACTTTTGGCAATGGGGCACAGCTCTAGGGGTGGCACCCCATGGGCATGGCCTGAATATTGGCCCCATGGGTGACCACTCCTCACCAAACCCTGCTCCTCATTTCATACACATGGAGCTCCAGAGGGCTTCCCTGGCGATCAGTGCTGGACGAGGTGTGTGTGCAAGGCGTTTCCTGCCCCAGAACAGCCAGCTGTGGGTCTGTTAGCACTCGAGCTCAGCAGTAGCTGCCTTTGATTGCCTTGCTGCGCCTCTCACTGTAAGAAGCCTTTGTGTGACTCCTCTGATGGGCTTCAGCTGTCCAACGCACAGCTTGGAAGTTCAAACCAGCGAGACAGCTGCATAATTGAGCTGGTGCCCAGTTCTCATTAGAGCAGCATCCCAAGGCAGGCCTTCCAAATTCCTGGATAAAGCAGAGTGAGGGCTCCAGAGGGTGTTCCTCAAAGCTCCTCTGCTGCACTGGCCGTCCAAGGAGGTTGTGCTTGATGTTGCATGTTGCAAACCTGACAAGTGGCAGAAAAAAAACAAGGCAGCAGATGCAGGAGCAATTCCTTTTTTTAAAATAAGTGAGACCAGGAAAAATCTAAGAAAAAAAAAAAAGAATTCAGCTGCCAGTAAAAATGGCATTGTGCTCTGGGTTATGTAGCGCCCTGACGCAGGACGGAGCGCAGGGCTTAACGTGGGCAGCTGCAAGGGGAAATGAAGGTTTCAGAGCAGTAATAGGTGGAGTAGATGAAATTAAATTCTGTTCAGATCATGCTCAAGCATGTTATTTTTTTTTTAATCATAAATCCCAGGATTTCAGAGTAAAGGCCAGAACACACTCTAACCTGCTCCCATCGTTGTCCTTGATTACTACAACCACAGTAAGGTCAGCAGGTTTGTAAGAGTCATGAATCACAGAATGGCCTGGGTTGCAAAGGAGCACGATGCTCATCCAGTTCCAACCCCCTGCTGTGTGCAGGTCACCAACCAGCAGCCCAGGCTGCCCAGAGCCACTCCAGCCTGGCCTTGAATGCCTGCAGGGATGGGGCATCCACAGCCTCCTTGGGCAACCTGTTCCAGTGCCTCACCACCCTCTGGGTGAAGAAAAGTCCTCTTAATGAGTCCTCTTAATTCATTTGGAAGCAGCTAGCTCCTTTGAAGAGCCTGCAAACTGCAACCTGCCAGCAACTTGCCACGTCTTTGGCATCAGGCTGAAAGGTAACGCTTTGGCAACGCTCAACACGTGCAGATTTTTGACTGCTCTATTAAAAATACATTTTGGGGCGTAGGTGAGATTTGCCGCTGAGCTGCAGAAATCCACGGAAATCTCAGGGGATTTGTTGCCATTACTTGGCTGTGCTTCCAACACCCCCGGCCTCTTAGAAAAATCCCCACCTTTGTAACCTCTTGAGATCTGCCTTCCCTGATCAGGGCCAGCAGATTGCAGGTGGGTTGGAGCTTGGCTGCTGTGCTTCCACGGGAAGAAGTGCAGTGCTCCCAAAGAGCCAGCTCTGGTTTTGCATGGTTTGTATAAAGCAAACAACACCTCACTGCACCAATTGACATCCCCATTCATTGGGCTGTTGGGCTTCCTGAAAGATTACAAGCATTCCTTACAGTATTGGATGATTGTGGCTGCACTAACAACTCTTGAATCACAGCAGCAGACAGAATGGAGCATCCATAGGCAAGGCAGCTCTGCACATACCCAGAGGATCCATTAAGGAGATTGCTGCCTGCTAATGGACTTCCTCCTGAGGTGCTTTGGCTGCTAACACTGTTGAATGGTTTCCAGGAGCTTCCCCAGTTAACATCAGGAAAGGTGTTGCAATGTCCTCTGCTTCTGCAAAATAGCTTTTATCCCCCAAAAGGATCTTATCAACAGCTATTTTAAGCTTAAATCTTTGCTTTAATCTTTTTCTTCTGCATTGAGCTCTGCGAAAGCTTGAAGATAAATATTTCTTTATACCCATCATGTTGTTTGGAGGTAGTGATTTTTAGAGCCCGGATGACATCTGTTCTATGGTGAGGTCACCTGCATCCATGTTGCATCTTAGAAGAGGGAGTCCCAGCTCTGCACAATCCTTTGTCCCTATGGACCAGCCCTGAGCTGTGGGAGTCCTCAACCTTTGGGAGAGGGGGGTTGGTGTATTCAGTTGTCCAGAAACCAACAGCCAAGTTAAGGGGAATAATACACAGCTCCTCATTAGCAGGAATGATCTGCTGGCAGGAATAGACACGAATGCCATGAAACAAGGTAGCTGCAACCACCGTGGATCAACTTGTTGATCTAGGAGCTCCTACAGCACAGGAGGTGTTGCTTTGTGTTCTCCTTTGGTCTTATCTCCTCTGCTGAGATTGCATACAGTGCATAGATGGGGCTGGTCTGATCTCTCAGGGAGTGAGGAGCTGCAGGCTTATCTCCTTGTGCAGCAGCCAGTCACTGTGAGTTGGCTGTGGCTTGGTCAGTGCTGGTGGAGCTGCCTTTGGGCAGCTGGTCTGAGATGAAAGCCAGAGTGCCCTGTAATCACCACCTGAATCTTCTGTGCTCTCCCTCAGGCAGATGCAGCTAAGTGAGCTGATGAGCATCCTTAGTATCTGGTGTTTTCCCTTCGTTTTGGCCAGTTTTCAGCATCCCATAAATAACAGGGCAGCGCACCGCTCTGCCTCCAAGCCTGCCTTGCGCATGCTGAAAGGGTCAAACCAGGTACTGATTTCTCTCTTCTTCCCTCAGAAGTCCTGATGGGCCTGGCCAAACAGCTGTCCTTGCCCACAGGCACTGCATGCTCTCCCACACAGGGCAAGATAAGCCCTTTGAAGTCTGCGCTGTGGCTGGCAGCCGACTGCAAGGCGCTCCCTCTTCCAGTTACCAACTGCATCTTCAGTGCTCCATGTCAACAGCTGAACGGGTTGACACGGAGCCCAGGTCAGCAGGGCTGGTAAGTCAGCAGTGCTGGGTTGCTGAGGCAGGGGACAGAGGGAACTCCAGATTCCAGCTCATTCTTTGAACGTGAGAGGGCCTGGGAGCTTCTCCCCGACGCAGCAGCAAGGCGTGCTTGCTGCCCACCAGCAGCCTGCTGTCGGTCCACAATAGCAATTGTTCTCCTCACCAGGGCAGGATTGTGGTTCTGCTGCAGGCTCTTCGAGCCTCCTCTTTCTGCAGCTATTTGGAACAGATTCTGTTTGGCAGCTTTGAGGGCTTGACTCAGCTGCTAAGCGTGGAGCAAAGCAAGCTGGCCCCAGGTTCGCTGCGATAACAATTAGCTCTATGAAGAGAGGAGGTGAGGGTCAAATTCAGAGATGAGGCAGCAGGCTTATCCCTTATCTGGCTCTGCGGGAGAGGCACGGGGGACTTGTGCAGAGAGCTGGCCTCAGCTGTTAGAGCTGGAGCTGGGCTGCATCCAGCCGTTCTGCCTGCATCGTGTAACGGGATCCCTTCCCTTGGCTTAGAGCTGCACAGTCTCGAGGAGAACGTGTTTTTGGAGCTTCTTGTGGTCTGGTGACAGAAAAGTTTGGCTGCTTAAATATTTCCCAAGAGCTTTTTAATTCCTGGCTCATCCTCGGTCACTTCTGAGACCCACAAGTGTCGCAGGTCTCACATCTGTCACTCAGCTTCAAGTTCCTGACACAAAGTCTTTCTTTGCTACAAAGACTTCCCTTTTCTCCTCACTCCCTGGTTTCCCTTTCATATCCTTCATTGAGAAGTAGTATCTCCTTCAAAGAAAT
This sequence comes from Tetrao urogallus, assembly GCF_951394365.1. Classification (NCBI taxonomy): domain Eukaryota; kingdom Metazoa; phylum Chordata; class Aves; order Galliformes; family Phasianidae; genus Tetrao; species Tetrao urogallus. Next base: position 4,157,179 of record NC_136835.1, on the reverse strand, counting down.
GCCAGGGAACCCATTTGCAGAATTCACAGCTGCTTCCCCAGGCTTGAGGATCCTCCTTTAGCAGCAAGCTGCTAAGCATGTTCTTAAGTGGGAAGATAAGTGGTGTTATGAACCTTTCATCTTCTGACTCAGAGCAAGCTGGAGATGACTGATAATGGGATGACAGCAAGGAAGACGCACAGGCACCTTTGGATTTAATTCCTACTTTGCAAGGCAGTCTTTAAAGCACATTTCTGGTGGGAACACAGGCTGGTAAAATAAAGCTGGTCCTTCCTTTCACAGCATATGTCTTTTCCTCATGTCTCCGAGGCAGATCCTTCCCCTGTGCCAGCAGAGCAGGGAAGATGCAGAGCAAGCTCCACTTCAGAGCCCTTCCTTCTTCTGGAGCTGACATTCGAGGAGCTTGGCTTGAGGTGTCAGCTGGAAAACAGAGTCAAAAGCAACGTGACCTGGCAGCCATAGCTGGTCCAACGTGGCTGGTGATTTTAGATTCTCTGCTTGACATTTTTTAACAGGAAGCTCACCTGAAGGGCGCACGTTTGATGCCTTTTGAAATCATGCTGCTTCCAAGCATCTCAGAGTGGGTGTTCAGAAACAGAGGCTCCCCAGATCATTAGTCACTTTAAGACTGTCTGTAGACACTGTTTTGGCTGGTGATTTTTGGAGCAGCAGTTCTTTGTGGATTTGAGCTGTGCTTTAAACACAGAGATGCATCTGTGGTATGGGAGTAGCAGTCTTGCACACGATGGGCAAAGATGCATTCCTCTGCACTGAGTCTGTTATGGAGCATACATCAGCACTTGCTTCACGTGGTGAGAGTCTTTAGACCACTCTTTAACAGACTGTGCATTCAAGTCCAGAATTCCTGCTTTAGTCCCATGTCTGCTGGCTGAAACAGGTGGCAAGCAGATGCCTGCAAGAATCTTTATTGGGGATGGTCTAGAAGGTCAGCTGCATGCAGCCTGCATTCCAGCTGGGTCCCTGTACCTCATCTTCTCCCCCAGCTGGCCTTGGGCCATGCAGCCCAGAGGTTCCTCACCATGGTACATGGCTCTGCTTGCTGAAAGCAAACCACTTGAAAGCAGGATGCCTGTGGACCAAGCCTGTGCCAGCCTGCTGCATTTTTCTCCGAGGAAAAATAAGGAGTAGTGGTTATGGCAGAATATGTGAGAAGCTTAACAGCACCTGCAGGGCACACACACTGCCGTAGCAGAGCTGCTGCTCATCCCACATCCACCAGAGGATTCAGCGTGAGCCCGTGACTGGTAGGGGATGCTGCTCCCAGGGCTGTGTGTGGTTGATGGAGCTGTGTGGATGGAGTCTGGGAGCTGCGGGGCACAGCTGTGAGCTGAGCTTGCTGAGTCAAGCTCTTGGCAGAGTTGTTGGCACTGTTGGTAAGGGAGCCTGATCCAGAGGAGCCAAACCCTGCTGCACTGCAGAGCCCACTTCCAGCTGCTGCCATTGAGGAGGTTTCAGAAGAGCCCTAGCTGCAGCCAGGCTGCTTCAAAGTGCCTAATCCTGTAATTCCTATTGCACCGAACAGAGATCTCCACTCCAGACTCCTTTCTGCTCAGCCTGGGGAGCCAGCACACAGCTGAGCAGCACCGGGGCTGTACCCTGGAGCTGTTGCATCACAGCCCAAAGTGTGAACAGAGGCCACAGCCTGGCTCTGCGATCAGCCCCCAGTGCCTCTGCACCTTGCTGTTACTCAGCACTTTTCACTGACGGGGAATTAAGTAGGATTTCTGGGTCATTGTGGGCCTGTCAGGAGGAATCTCTCCTCTAGACCTCATTAGCAAGGCTTTCTGCAACACCGGGCTTCAGAACAATTGCAGCCTGGTTCCCTAAACACTGACTAATGAGACGGAGCTGTTAGCAGCAGTTTGCTAAATAAAAGCTGTTTCTGCCTGAGATAGAAGAAAGCCAGACAGGATTCTCCTAGCTGTCTCTCACGCAGGAGGTATTTCAAAGGACCCCTATTAAAATAATGAGCTAGATGGTGCTCTTTTAGTGGCTGCATAGGGCTGATGGTAGCTTCCCAAGAGCACTGACTGCAGGTAACTTGTGCTCAAGGGACCCAAAACTTCTCCTGTTCCTTTCACGCTGCTGCCCCCATGGGTTCGAGCTCAAGAGCTGACCTGAGCTGCCGTGACTTCACCCCACTCTGACTGCTGAGCAGAAGGATACAGGCACAGCCTGAGCAGCCATCATCACTTCTGATGGTCCCATAATGAGATGTTTCATCCCATCTCTCCCTGCTCTCAGAAGTGCCCAGGTTAAGGAGGAGCTCTGAAGCACGGTGGGATGGATCTGAGTGCCTCTGGCTGGTGCAGGGGCTATTACTTAGCCAGTTTGCAGCGGTGCTTTGATGTGGCAGTGGGATTTGATGGAGGTTAACTGATGTCTAGACAGGTTGTTCTCACTCTGGTGTAGTCTCTGAAGCAGCAATAGTGCCAAACAGGCTGAACAGCTCTGGGATGCAAGCAGCAATGCTATCTCTAGCAAGACAGAGCCGTGGCTCTTTAGGAGGATCCAAGCCAGCTCTGGCTGACCTCCTGTCAGTCCTCCTGCAGGTGGAACTGCTCCTCTGTGCCCTGAATACTGCCTGGGTCAACGAATGGCAATTAGGTGAGCAGGGAGTGGCAAAGAGGTGAGAAGAGGTGAGCAGCGTGTTTCCAGGAGAGCTGGCATGGCAGAGAGGTGCAGGAGAGGTCTGCAACCCACTGCTCTGGCCAGCAAAGCTGGGAATCCAGCAGGAGAGTTGACTTCAGCTCCATTCAGAGCTGCAGCAGCGTGCTGAGGAGACTCGGTGTGGTTGGCTGGATGCTGCCAGGAGTAAGTGCCCAGCAGAGCTGACCTGGATGTCCAGTAACAACTGCAGCCAGTGGTTCAGCTGCACTGGGAGAGAAGTGGCAGACCGTGATCCGGAGAGACTTGTCGCTGGCTGGCTGGCAAGTTGTGCTTTGAGTGCTGCCTTGGCTCCAATGTGCCATCTCCCCCAGGCTGTTTGGGAGGGGAAGCGGAGACTGCATTCAAATGGCCATTGTCTGTCCTCCAGCTGGGAGCAGAGCCAGGAGAGAGGTTCTGGCAGCATCTGATACAGGGGGCAGATGTTAGGGGAAACATACTCATCCATAAAATGCCGTCACCGGGAGCCTCAAAGGTTAAGTGCCCGTGGTTTTGAACATGTGCATGAAAGTCGAGAGAGGGGCTCTGGGCTCCTGGGATTCCTGCTGGGCTAGGAAAAACTTTCTGAAGGTTTTAATTGGAAGGACAAGCCTTCATGCAGCATCTGCAGGCTGCCCAGGTGAATGCTCTTCTCGGGCCCATTTGTTTAAGCTTAGCTAGAGAGGAGGATGAGTTTGCACAGTGCCAGATCTAATCTCTTGTGGGGCTTTTGGAGGTGTGTGGCTGTGTCAGTCTGCTGCCTTCTCTTGTAGCCAGCTGCTGCAAGCATGAGCCGAAAGCTGAGTATTTCCTGACCCTGCCTGTCCCCTCCCTTCTCCCCTGCCAAAGGAAGGCAGGGCTGCAGGTTTCAAGCAAAGCTGGAAACTTGGCACTGAGAGAAGGAGCAGAAAAGAGCCCAGCTTGCTCTCCTCTGTCAGGGCTGGCTTCTGTGCTGCTGCAGGGAGTGCAAATATGTTCCCAATCTGTTTGCTTCACTGACATGTCTCCAGGACAGGCAGGCGACAGGCACGCTGACCAAGAAGGGGCCGTTGTTAGAGGGATCTCCTCTGCTGTCACTGACTGCTGCTGCTCTGCCTTTCATTCACAGCACTGAAAGCGCTCAGTCATCCAGGCTCCCCAAAGCTGTAACTGCACATTAGCACAGACAAGCCGGGGTTTCATCCCTGCTGTATTCAATTTGTCCACCCGTGTGCCCTGGTCTGGCCTTTTGATTTATGTGCCCATCTCTGGCAGGCAGGTATTCAGTCAAGCTGGAAATGAAAGAAATTACAGGCACTGCTTCCCCGCCGAGTGTCCCAGACATTAATTGGCGCATCACTAATTGCACACGGGTGGACATCCTGAGCTTGCTCTGTGCTGCAGGCTGAGCAGCCAGGCGATGGCCTGACGGACAGGTTAGCACTTTGGCTGAGGAGGAACAAGGGGCCTGAGAGAAGCAGAGGAGAGGAAGGGAGTTACCTCATCTGTTTCCAGCAGCCAAGGCAGGGTTGTCCTCTGAGAGGTATTTCCTTAAGCTTTATCCAGTCTGATTTTAGTCGCAACTTTTATGAACAAAAGGCTTCCACTGTTTCCCTCGGAGGTGCTGGAAGGAATCCAAATAGATTTTAGCACTCAGAAGTAAATCTTGCTATTAATGTCAGCCTAATCATTTCTTTCTATCTCCTTCCCATCATTCAATACTCTTCAGTAAAACCCTGAGGACGGTTACCAGCACAGTCCACCCTCTTCTTCATCTGCTTCTGGATTGCAGCCCCTTGCTTGGGGTTGCGAGAGCATTCGCCCTGCCTGCACCACATGCATGGGGAATGCCAGGACGTTCCTGGCAGCTCGGCACGCAGACCCCAAAGCCTGCAGGATGGTGGGGACAGGAGCAGCAAACCTTCCATGCTGGGCTGTGCCTCGCTGGGACGAGTGCCCCTGACCAGCACTCAGCTGGGAGCATTCGGCTGAGAAAATGCTCTGCTAAAAATAGCAGAGATATGTTTGAGGAGAAAAACAAGGCAGGGTCTGGGAGAAGTTGGTTCTCGGATGTGTGGCTCGTTCAGCTCCCCCAGGACAGGGAGGCTTTTAACCTCTCCGTGCCGAGGTTTGTTTCCGCTCTGTTAAACAAACTTGGTCAGGGATCCAGGCTGGGACATGCAGAATGACTCTTCCCTTTTCTCCCTTGTTCTTCTGACATCGCACTGCTTTCCTCCTGCTCATTCAGGCCAGCATCTCCCTAATCGTGCTCTCACTGCACCCGGGCCCACAGCTTTGTCTGTCGGTGATTTCACACAGGCTGCCTTTCCATCCTGATGTGCTCCTTCAGGACCTGCCTTGCACTCCCTTCTGCAGCCTGTGCTGGCTGATGCTGACAAGGTGAAGCTCTTCAGATCTGCTTGCACGGATCAGGGCTGCCCCCTCAGCAGTGTTCCCAGCTCACACATCTTCAGGCCCACGGCTCACACAGCTTTCTGCCCAGTGCTTTTTTCCCTTGTAAATCTGCATCCTTTGTTCTGAGATTTGCTGCAGAGCTGCCTTGCAGAAGGCGTACGGCCCCTTCTCACCAGCAGCAGTTCTGCAGACAGGCTCTGGGTAGCAAGCCCACAGGCAGATGTGTGTTCATGTGTTCACTCATACATGTTTTGTGCAACACGTTGCCTGCACAGCTGTGTGTGAGACCTGAGGCTCCCAGCTTTGAGGACTGCTGCTCTCTTCCCAACTCCCACTTTCCTCAGGAAGATGACACTGTTGGTCTCTGATAAGCAGAAGGCCAGGTCTGTGTTTTGCTGGTCAAGCCGTAGACTGGAGGAGAACGGAGGATCAGGAGATTAGAGTCACAGACAGAGGAATAGAGGATTATAGGCTAAAACCCTGCGAGTCTCTGTATTGATGGTTGGGACACAGCCAGACACTAAAGAGCATTGCAAAGCCTGGTGCTGATAGCATATCCGCTTAGTTCCTGTCTTTGCATTCCAGGCAGCTTTTGATATGCGTGTCCTCATCAAAAGCTGGGGTCAGGCAGGTAGGGAGCACCCAGTTCCCAAAGTCAAATACCTGCTGAGACCAAGCCTGTGTGCTGGCTGGCATTCAGCCTGGAAAATGTCGCTTTGGCTTACGAGATTCTCTGCAGCGCTTGAGTCAAATTCCCACACGAGACCATCAGATTAAAAAGAAAAACCAAAAGCCAAAATGGAACTTGTCCCTTTTCCCATTTGTTTCTTCTGTCTCCCTGATCTTGGCCGCAGCTCCCTGTCGTGAATCACTGACCTGACTCTACCCCAGAGACTAACATCTGCCTGCTGCAATGGGAGCCCAGCTGGGAGGAAGGGAGAGGGCTGGAGGGAGGGAGACCACTGCTTCTGGCTCTTATCGCAGTTATCAGCTGGTTCCCTCCCACTTTGCACTAATTTGGTACCAGCATCTGCCACTTTTGGGAGGAAGGGGACTTGCTGAAGTGAGAAATAATGTAGGACGTGCCTGTATGGTAATTCTTGGGGCTGCCCAGGGAAACAATGGAAGGCAAGTGGGAATAGGCAGGAAGGGTTGGTTTCAAGTTTGCCCTGTGTAGATATCTCTACTTCCCTTTAGTGCTCACCGTTTTTGTTCCCAGCCTTTAATTTTGCTGCTGTAAGGCATTCTCCCAGATCTCATAATCGTGCATCCTCTGCACACTGATATGCATGCTGTATTCCTTACTCATTTTCTTCCTCCAGTGAAATGGGACTGAGTTGGAGGGGGGCACTGCATCTGGGAGGACCGAAGCTTAACTGATGAATGTAAAGCCCATTAACAGATGGAAATGGCCATAGGGAAGCTCTGCCCATGGGGATCTCAGCAGACATGTGGGCACAGCCAGCTGGGAGCTTTCTGTCCACGTTCCCAGCCTGGCTCAGCGCTGCCTCTCCTAAAGCATCCGTGCTCTTAGGGAGAAGAGAGCACAAGAAGACAGGTAAACAGTGTCCAAGCTCAACATGCCCAGCCAAGAGTTCATGTGTCTGCTAAGATGCTGAGTGAGCTTGAAGTCTACCTGTTCAGACAGCTCTGGCACGGGCCTCTGGATTTGCAAGGCAGGTGGTGCCCAAATCTGATGGTGAGCAAACCCGATCGTGAGAATAGGCTGCCTTGTTGTGAAAGTGCAGAGAGATGCAAGGCCTTAATATCTCACCTCTAAACATGCTGTGCTGCCTTGAGGAGAGCCACAACCGAAGATTGGGAAATTCTTCCCTCCAGAAGCCCTTGTCAGATGGACGTTGGAGGCAGCATGTCTGCAACTGCAACCCAGCACGACGAAACCAGATCTGGGGAGGTGATCAGAAAGCACTGTGTGGTGTTCACAGGGCAAATGCCTGTGCTTCCTTCCCTGCATGGGAGAGAGGAGGAATGGTTATCTGCAGAAGAAGCTTTTGTCTTAAGAGGGCTGTGTATCTGCTTGCTAGCAACTTGTTTCACAACTGAGTGTGGGTGCATGGGCTGGCTGTGTACCAATGGCTTTGCTGTCTGATTAGGAGGCAGAACAGTAAATCCTCTTGTACAAGAGATGAAGGAAAAAAAAAAAAAGGTTGTGTGCATGGTTTGGATGCCAATGGGCCTCATCTGCAGCAAACAGAGTCAGGTCTTGAAGGTGATGGTTTAAGTGATTTAAACAGGTTAAGATTTTGTTCTACAAATGCATCTGCAGACAGAGAGCTGCAGTAGGAGAAAGGCGTGCAGCTCTGTTTGGCTGCTTCCCCAGCCATCCTCAGTGCTGACTTTGCTCTCCCAAAGCCATCCTCATCAGCATGAGAGCAGATGGACCAAGGGTTTTCCAAGCAGATCCATTGAGAACCATTATTGAGAAAGTAAGAATGAGCTACGCCATTTATTCCCTGGTTACACATGTATGGACCCTATATAAATTCAGGCTTATATATGTCACAGATAGATTTAAGTCCTTTTAGGTGTTACAGAAGCCAAGGCACAGTCAGAACATAAAACCTCAGAGCTTGCAGAGCCAGAGCAGGTTGAGCATTTCTTGGGGTCTCATTCCTATAACACATTCCATCACCCATCCTGCCCCACCGTGGCTGCACCAACACAGGTTGCATTGCGGAACAGGAGTGAGATGCACTGGGGACAGAGAGGAGGAAAAAGAGCCTGAACCATGAAGAGAAAAAGGGATGGATGTTTTGTGGTGCATAAGGTCGGATTTTTCTTCAGTTTTCTCCCATTTCCTCAAAGCAAGCAGCGCACAGAACCTGGCCTCCCTCTTCCTCCTCTTATCCAGCCCAGCACAGCACTGCGGGCTTCCTTTGCTGTCCCTCTGGGGGTTTCTCACAAATAGAACAGCTATTTCCCTTCCTACACAGCACATCCAATGGAGGGACCGTGCTGGGGTCAGCTGGGCTGCACAGCTCGTCTCACACCCCCTGCCCCCATCACCTCTGTGCTGTTCCCCACCACTCCATCTCTCAGTGCTGGCAGGGTGCTCACAAAGGTGCTGACACACAGAGTGTTGGGCTGATGGCTTTTTAACACCTACCAGTCTCACCCTCGTGGCACTGCTGCTGCACAGAGTAACCATCCAGAAAGCAGAGATGCTTAACAAGGCGTGTGGCTTATTGCAGCATTCCCACATGGCTTAGATGATGCGTTTTGAATTGCAAATGGAGCGGCGGCTCATGGCTGATGGACACCTCAAGAAAGGCGTATTTTTGTTCCTTCAGTGGGTGGGTGTTTAAATACAGCTGTGTGTTTTCGTACTGCTTGTGCCTAACAGTGCATTAGCTAAAATTACCGTATCAGATAACTGCACCCTTGGCACAGGGCTCTGCTGTGCTGCAGTTCAGCCTCTTGGCAGCAACTTTGTATTTTCCTGGTCATCCTTTTGCTGTTGTCTGTAGCACATAAGGAATATTTTACCTCTTCTTCAAATTTCTGCCTTGAATTTTTAAGCAGATAAGAGATCGGGGTGGAAGGAAACAGAAGGTCAGGCTTTGCATTAAGCCCCATGCAGAGACAGGAGATTTAACACAGCCTAGTTGTCTATAAAGCTGCAAGTTTATTTCTTCTGTAGGTTCAGCGCAGCGTTTTGAAGTGATTCAGATACCATGAGTCACAGCAACATGCATGGGCTGGCTCTCCTCAGCTAAAAGAAGCACCATAAGAATATGCTATAGACTTCACTGCCTTGTCCTGGATTCTATTTGGAGAGCTGATGGCATTTGGGATTCAACCATATGTCTGGCTGAGCCCACAGTACATACAGATCTGGTGGGTGCCTCTGTTGTGGCATGCATGCTGCTCTGGGAAGGAGTGCATGCCTGTGCACAGCTCTCCTGCACAGCCCTGGTGCTGAGGCCTTTGAAGTGGGATTTACATAACGTAGAGCTTTTGCTGCTTATTTGCACTGGGCCCAACGATGCCTAAAGGAACATCTTTGGAACAAACTTTTTAAGGGTGACAGTTGCCCCCGATGAGGATGATGTAACACAAAGCAACGCACGAGCACGATCACCAGAGAGACAGTGCCAACAACAGAGCTGTGTGACATAGAGCAGATGCTGCCCTGCTCCTGCAGCACCGTGCTGGCAGCTGGAAAGCACTGCCTCCATTAAATTGCTCCAGCCCTGCAGAGACCCGTATGAAAGGGATACCTGCAAGTGATGCTGAGAAGAGCTGTAAAGATGTTTTGCTCCTGCTTTACAATCTGGGTGGTCTCTGGGGAGTTTTGTTCCACGCAGCTGCAGGCATCTCGTTATTTAGAGCATGCCTGTGCCACACGCAGAAGAATAAATCTGGCTTAGAGGTGATTTAAGCAGCTGCATTGATCTGTGCCCACAGTCAATACGTGTAATAATGTGAGTCTCTTGCACAGCCCCCAAGGACTCAGCTTCTGCCTAAAATTTGTTGCCATCCTGCTTTGTGCCTGAGGGACAGACCTCAAGCTTTTGTGTTTAATGGGTGGGAAAGGAAAGATGCTGCTGGGAATTAACCTCTGAGCATTGAGATGGGGCAGAGTCTGATGGAGTCCCCATCTCATGGAGAAGTGCTGCCTTAGCTCCTTTAGGATAATGTAAGATTGAGGTAATGTCATCTCCACTTCCATCTGTGCTGGGGCTGTAGGAGGACAGAATAGATAGAATGGAATAGCTCAATTAGAAGGGACCTTCAGAGACCAGCAGTACTTCAGTCAGATTGTTATCATGTTATCTATTTGGTTGGGCACATTTTTTATCTGAAAAATGATCTCTTGTAAACAAGAGCAAGAGGAAAAAAAAAAAACCAGGAACATCAAGTTTCCTTTAAGGAAGCTCTGTCATGTCCCTCTTCCTCCCATTTCTCCCACGTGCATTTCTCCTCCATGGCCCTAAATGCACAAAGGGGAAGGGTGCCAAGGCCCTAAGACCAGCTCTGCTTGCCTGGCTCATAGCTTGCATCCCCCACCGCCTTTTTGTTGAACAACAATGACTTTGTGCACAAAGGCAGCTCTTAAACCTTGCCCAAACGTAGCTCTCCCCAAAGGTATTTGGGGCCTGAAAGCTGAGAACCAAGGCACTGAGCAAAGCATCCGCACTGAGCAAATGAGGGGTGGTAAGAACTGGCAGGGAACATTCCAGTAACGTGGAAAGGAGCATCATTTGGAGCATCTCTGGGGCATTTCTCAGAGCTCTGCCTTGCTGTTCTGGTGTCTGATCCGCTCCACCAAAGGCGCTTTGCCCTTGCATTGTCACTTATTCCCTCCGACCAAAAGCTTTCCATCCGGAAGGCTGGCACACAGGAATCCCCAGCTGTCTGGCTGTGATTTTGAAGAGCTCTTTTTTTCCTTCTTACAGCTGCCTTTTCTGCTTTCTATTCAGGTTTATTATGACTTTCTTACTCTGAGAGAATCTGAACCTTTAGATAATGTGTGCCTTCATGTCACTGAGGAGCTTGTTTCAATCATCTTTATTGTGCTGATTAGATGCTTGGTGAAGGCAATGGGCATCGATGATACCTGCTCTGGTGAAATGCAGAAAGACAAGGAAAGCAGAGTCTTCAAAAGAAAATAACATGCAAAAGGGAGAAAAGGGCTGCACAAATGGGAAACATTTTGGAGTTCAGAGCAGGAGGGGCAGGAAGAGGAAATAGGTTGCTGCAATGCAATGAAAACTGCAGCAATGACAGCAGGGTAGCAAAGTGCCAGGCTGCAGCAAGTGAGGGTTTGCTCAAATGCAGCAGCCTTGGGGACAGAAATAAAATAAAAGAGCTGCTTACCTTTAGAAGGCCTCAAGCATGCAGGGATCTCCAGTGAGACCCCATCACCTCCACTGCCAACCCTTAAATGGTGGCTGGGAAGGGGTGGATCCTGGCTCCATCGCTTCCATCACTCAGTACATTGCATGCACCTGAGCTGCCCTGGGCTGGCCCTGCCTTCCCACCAGGTGCTCCATCACTGCTTCAGGCCAGGACTCAGCATTTCTGCTACGGTTGTGTTCTGAGGATGCAGTGTGGCACAAGAGAGCTGTTGTCCCGGTATGGGTTGGGTTGGAACTCTACCCAAAGTGCTGAACTTCTCTGGTCTCTCCTGAATTACTGCCCTTTCATCATTTTCTACCTTGTGTTTTACAGTACCACACAGAGTCCCAAAACACTTGGAGGTACAGTCAGTGTCTTAGAGAGCTGGCACGTTTTGTCTTCTAGGAACTGACCAAAGCCCTTCAGACCCACCTGCTTCCCCCCTCTTCCCAATCATTGGCTTTGTTTGCAGAATAATACATTCATTCTCTCGTCACCAGAATGAGAATTCCTTTGCTCTCTACATAAGTGTGAAGCACAGGGTAGCAGCTTGTGCTGGCACTGGTTTTGTGCCATTATGCTAATCACCCTCTTTAATTGCTGCTTCCAACAATTACATTTTCCTGTATTTACACCACAGCTCCTAAATAAACTTTGTCATGCTGGACTGGCATGGGTAGCACAGAACAGCTTCTATGTAGGGAAGTTAGCCCTCAGAGCTGGAGGAGAGCTTTTCCCAGCAGGCGATGTGCTTCTACAGGGTGAATTATGAGCTGTGCTATTTCTTATTCTCTTCTGTTTGTTTTTCCAGGCTGGAGACTCTTGGCCGTGGAGCTGACATCCAGCAACACCAAGCCTGTGGTGCAGGAATTCCAGAGTGAGTGCTTTGGGGCTGCAGGCTGCCCAACACCGCCGTGCACTGCCCTCTGCCTGGAGCTTTGCACCCAAACCATTGAGAAAAGCTTGGCTTGTTGCTCCTGATACCTGTTTTTTGGGTGAGGCAGGGCTGCTGAGAGCTTGAGATTCAGCAGAGCATTTAGGAATATGTCTGTATCTCTCTCTGTTTTGCACAGATTTGATTGAAATAGTGTGCTGAAGTCCCCTGAAAGCCATCGGCGTTGCAAAGTGGCTGCCTGAGTGCTTTCTTGAACTGGATCCCAAATAGAGGAAAGGCCGTCGCCTTGCAATTAGTACACTGGAAGGGGGCTGGGGAAATTTATCTTACATCTTGGTCCTGAGACACGCAAGCAGTGTGGTACGGCGTGAGCCACCACTCAGCTGTGCTGCAATGCTGCCTTCTGTGGAGGAGATGGAGATGGCAAAGCCTCCTTCCAAGGGGATGGGATGCCTTGAGCTTTTCCTTGGGCACTGTGGCCCCCAGGACGCTCAGGCAGACAATGTGTTGCCAGAAGATGACCAGACACCACCCAGGGAGATTCTGCTGTCCTGACTCACACTGTATGCTCTGATTAGCAGCAAGACAGCGCTGTGGGCTCACCCTGTCATAAGGTCTTGTTTGCCATACGTTAGAGCCTGGAGAGAACAGTGTGTTCATTTTTCTCCATACTTGATATCTGTACAACTATTATTTTTGCTGGCCAAAGTCCATCTTCCCCAACAGCTCCTGGAACCCAGCAGTGTTTCTGTTTGTGAGGCACATGAAAGAGAAGGCTTTTGCTTTGTGGGCAGCATCTCCTAATAAAACAGCGTGTGAGACGGCTTAAAGCAGAACAAAAATACAGCTGCTGCCTATTAATCTGTATTCCCTTTATTTCTCTTTCTAGGTGTTGAGCTATCCTGCATCATTAAATCAACCGTAACACCGGATCCCAGAATAGAGTGGAAGAAAATCCGAGATGGCGAAACCTCTTATGTGTTTTTTGACAATAAAATGCAGGGTATGAAGACATTTTGTCCTCTTAAGACTTCCAAACAGCCTCAGCAACAAATAGAACTGAGAACAGAAAAGTCTGTGAGAGGAAGGACCTCTGGCTGTCTTGCTGCTTTCTTCTGGAACAAGAGCTCAGCAGTCAAAGCACAAAGTGGAAGGAGAGCAGGATGTTCTTTGCCCTCTGGCAGGTCATTGCTGGTTGCTCTCAGTAAGGAGCCCCAGAGCTGGAGGGAGATCCTGTGTAGGAGATGAGCATGAAAGTCAGTGCTGCCGTTTCCCTTCTCCAGAACTTGCTCCTTGCATGGTCATTGCATGTCTGGGCTCTCGGGACCAAATGCTGACCTCTGCGATCCTTCCATATGAAATGCAACTGGAGCTACTCCAAGATAGTGGTCACTTGAAATGGGACCAACAGCCACATGCAGAGGAGCCTTCCAAAAGATCTGAGGCTGACGTGGACGTCCAGTTTTGCCAATTTTTGAGTTCTGGGGTGGTGCTTTGCAGTTCATTCTCTTACATGCTTAGCAGCACTGGTTTCCTTTGTGGTCATGCAGAGAGAAAGGCTCTTCATGTTACATTCCTTTGGGTGGTTCTCTGGCCTCCAGTCAACCACTTTATTCAGATCCTTAAAGTTACTTTGCGCGGCTCTCCTGACATTTTTCTCTCTCTTTCCTCTCCATCAGGTGATTTTGCAACTCGGGCAGAAATTCTGAGCCGGACATCACTGGTGATTAAAAACACCACCCGCATGGACACGGCCACGTACCGCTGTGAAGTGGCAGCACCTTCTGATACCAAAACCATAGATGAGATAAATATCCAGCTTACAGTCCAAGGTAATGCTCCAGGTCCAGCTGTCTTTGCAAGCGCTGCTAGCTAACAGAAGAGTCTCTCTCAGGGTTGTAACTGGCATTCGACAGAATCTTGTTGCTTAAAACCATCTGGAAACAGCTGGAGGTGTTGGTGCCTTTTGTAGCACAGCCACCTCACAAAGCATGCCAAAGTCACTGCGTTGTGCTCAGCACTATCATTCACACAGCTTGTGTCTTTCCCACAGTGAAACCCGTGACTCCGAGATGCACGGTGCCTAAAGCTGTACCTGTGGGTAAGACAGCCTCCCTCCACTGCCACGAGAATGAAGGTTACCCCAAGTCTACGTACAGCTGGTATCGCAACAGCGAGCCGTTATCACCAGACACAAAATCGAATGCCAAATTCCAGAATTCGTCCTACAGCTTGAATCCCACCACAGGCACTCTGGTAACGTCCTCGTGGATGTAATCAAGACTTGTGTTGCAGGGCGGGTTAAAAAATGGAGTGGCTCGGAAAAGAAAAAAGTCATTGCATGGCTTCTTAGGAAGGGATAGTTGGAAGGTTTGCTGTTCTGGGATCTGAATGACTTTGGAAAGGGAAGATGAATGTGACAAAAACCTAGCTGCTTGCATGTGGTCCACTTGCATCTTTAGAAAGAGGGAAGGAGAACATCTCATGGTCCACAGCAAAGAGCTGCTCCCTCCTGCTGCTGTACTGCTGGCTCGCAGAAGCAGAGAATTCCCTCTCTGAAATAATCTTGTCCTTGTGTGAATCCCCACAGCAGCTCTGGCCCTGCTTTCTAACACGTGAAAAGTAACCCTTACACATTCAGCACGTTAAACATCCCTCCACCTTCCCTCCTCCCCAGGTTTTTCATGCTGTGCACAAAGGTGACACGGGCCGTTACTCCTGCATTGCAACAAACGATGCTGGCTTTGCCAAGTGTGAGGAGCAGGAGATGGAAGTCTGTGAGTGGCTCTATGTAATTATTGACAATGTTAATTAATATTTCACTGTAAATAAACCACCATCATCATGGGGAGGGAAGGGGGGCATCCTAGGGTGTCTTTCTAGCCCCAGACACAGCTGACTTTTCCAGGAAGGTATCAGGACCAGGTTTTTGCATGGCATTTTCAAAGCTGAATAGCATTGAAGGAGAAAAACTTGCAGTACTGCTGTGTAGCCCGCTCTTCACAACCCAAAGAGGTTCCAGAAGCATTTTAGTATCTGGAGGATGGTACAAGGAGATCCAAACTATCCAAGGAAGATCAGAGAATCTTTAACTACTAGCAATCAGAGAACGATGTGGTTGGACCTGCTACACACAAGGCAATAGAGGAGGAAAGTTTGTTAGTTTTCCCTCTTTTGTTAGACCAGAAGAGCAGCTCTCTGTGCTCTGGAAGGAATCTGAGTCCTTCCAGAGTGGAAATAATTCATAATTCTTAGGAACTTCTGCAGTTTGACACGTATGAAATGTCATTTTAGTGCACGTAGAGGTAGAATATTGTCACTGCCTTAAGAAAATTGCTGGATTGTGGTTTCTGTCTTTGTCAGATGACCTCAACATTGGTGGGATAATTGGTGGAGTCCTGGTGGTCGTGGCAGTGTTGGTGCTCATCACTCTTGGAATCTGCTGTGCTTACAGGAGAGGCTACTTTGCAAACAGTAAAGAGAGTGGGGAAAGGTAAGCTGGGATCCAGCGTTCCTATTGCCATCTCACTGTATATTTCAGTGCTTGACTTCGTATATTTCTTCTTAGCTCCCTACCAAAGACTACAGTTCTCAAAGTATTCAGATCCCCTCTGCAAGCACTGCACCAAAGGTTTCTGTGCCTCAGGGAGAATGTTGGTATCATTCCTTCTGTGCTCACTACCAGGACCAGAGACAGGGGAACAGGAGCTGTGTGTTAATATCCTCATATTTTTCACAGTAAGAGGGGACCAACGCAATTAAATAGCAGTAGGTGTTTGTCCAATAGGTAACGTGCTGTTGGCATACAGAGGTCTACAACTTAGCAAGCAGAGCTCGTTGCACAATTAGCTGAAGGCATGAGGAGATGCATAGCAAATATATGCCAAAGAGTAGGCTCTCTGCAGGAAATCTTGCTAGCTGTGACTCGGAACCTAAATTTGGATTAAAAATTTGGGATTAAAAACAAGCCTTCTAGAAGGCACATTAGAACGTTAAAAACAACAGCATTAGCACTTGAAGGTGGGAATTTCTCACAGATCAGAAACGAGCCTCGATGTTCTTGCAGAATCTGCAGAAGAGATAATGTATGTAAATAGCAAGATTCTCAGCAGATACATTTATTCCGCGTTCAGTGTTGTGAGGTTTCTCTCTGCTTTCTGTTCACTGGACCGCTCTTCCTTGTTTTCTTCTTTCTCAGCACCTCCTCTCAAATCCTGCAATCGCCTTGTCCCAGAAATAAGATCTTTTCCTTTATTTCAGCTACAAGACTCCAGCAAAACCCGATGGTGTTAATTACATCCGGACAGATGATGAGGTAACAAATGATTTGCATTTAACATCTCGCTGCTTTGGAGAGGAAGAGGTGGGCAGAGGACTACCAGGGTGGGGGTTTTTTTAGGGCCTATAGACTTTCTAAGAGCAAACACCACTGAGAAACAAGGATTTAGAACAGGGAGAAAACAGAAGGGTAAAGGCTGAGTCATTTCCTTAGAAATGATGAACAGTTTAAGATGCCTGAAGCAACTGATGCCAAAAGCTATAAGACAGAGCTTTGCTCTGTCTCAGCTCTCTTACAGCTTGACACCCCTCAGGATGAGTTTCGTTGCATTAAATGGGCAAGCCACGATACTTTTACGAGAGAATTTGCATTTTGGGATTTGATTAGATCACTCGGCTTAAGATGAGAAAAAAAGCCTCTCCCTATTAGCAGAGATATTGGAGAGGGAATGAGGAAGCACTGTGCCACACCTTGGTATGGGAGAAGGGGAGAGGGAGCACCCAACTGGTATAACTGGTGCCTCCTCCTCCTCCTTACGTGCTGGCTGCAATGCTCAGTGATCCCACTTTTGTGGGATCTGCCTTTTGTGGGCAGCAGGAAATAAGGGGTGCCCGCAATGCCACCGCATCCATCCCACACCCAGAATTGTTTTGTTGCAGGGCGACTTCAGGCACAAATCTTCATTTGTCATATAAGATGCCAAAAGAATATTGCAAACCAGCAAAAGCAAGTGTGAAAATACCTCCTCCAGGAACTCGAAGCGAGAGCAAAAGACGAATTAAGTGCGCTTGGAAGAGTTTGGAACACACAAGAACTTGATAGCTAGCTATCTGTATCTCTTTTGTTTTTCTTTGCCAAAGTTTAAAGCAACTCCTCACTGCCCAACTTGCGTCTCCCCTGCCTTCAGGGACACCACCAGGATCCCCTAAACCTGTCCTTGGAGTAAGGAAGATAAATACTTCCCAAGAGACTGTGCTATGGAAGTCTGTGGAATTGCCTTCTCTTTGTGCTGCAGGGACACAGCCTCAGTGTGCAAACCAACCAGGGAGCAGCGTTATGTAGACATTACTAGTGGGGAAAAAAGGTGCTGATACAGCAGTAGGACTGCAAAGAATAAGTGTTGCCCATTTATCTATACGAGGGGGAAGTCCTCCTCGCAGCAGTTTGCTGCCCAGGCCAGGCTGTGACTTGTGATTGTCTTGTGCTTTTGACTATGACTGTTCAGGTGCACCTGACAGGTTGAGAGGCACACATACAGCAAACACAACTAATGTTCTCAGCCCTTCTGTCGACTTATTACTCATCACTCTGTTTAACAAGAAACACAGGCAGCATCAGGCTGCAGGACTGCTGCTGCTGGCTGCTTTACAGAAGGCTCACTGCACGCAGGTAACCCCTCATTCTAATCTGCAAAGCAGGCTTCCCTCTTGCGTCTGCTGGCCCGTTAAAGAGGCTTACAGTGGAGGCACAGAACCCAGTGCTCAGTCGTCCCTTTCAGGAAAATCAAAGCCAAATATTTCTGTGGGCCCAGAGTCCCAGAAAAGGTACTGAGATGTTTTCAAGCTTTTTTTTTTTAAACCTTCTCCCTTTCTTTTGTAAAATCCCACATGCTAAATTTTTTGCAAAGATCTATTTTGATTACTTCAGAAAAGGTAACGTTTCTATTTAAAGTGTAAATACGTGATGCCAGCAGTGTTTAAGTAACGTGGCTATTTTTTTACTTTCTAAGCTACAGAGGAGAGCTCAAACGTTGCTATAGTACAGCACTGTCAGAGCATATCAGCGTTACTGCAGAGTGTAACACAAACCTGCAGGTAGAACAGCATCTCTTTCCTCTTAAGCTACCCTCAGCAATTTCCTTGTCACAGGAGGTCTTACAAGACACAGAACAGAGTCACTCAGGGATAGTTTTTGTAAATTTATGGCAGGACCTATCAGCTTTTTTATACATTGAACTTTTCTTGCCAGTGACCAACACTTTGTTTTTGTTGTTGCAAGAAATACCCAGGGATGGCTTTTTTTGGATTCGGTTCCAACAAGGTGACAGAGTGACTTTGCTGTTTGCTCCCCCTCTGCAACTTCCCTGAAGCACTAACATGGTGCTGTGACAGCTATGGCAACGTTACAGGTTTAGATGGCATAGCCAAGCAACTGTTTCTGGAGTTGGGAAAGCAAAAGGTCAACACAGAAGCACTTTTGTAGTGTCGGTTGCAACTTTTCTCTCCATGGTAAAAGGAAAATAAAAAAAGAAATCTAGTTCTCTTTGCATTAAAGAGAATGAATGGAAACTCGTGTTGATGCATGAGTTGATAGTGTTGGAAAGCAGTGGGTTGCCTAAAACTGCAAGATGTGGATGCAACACTAGAACTGTGCTGTGGTTTAAGAAGTTTTTAAAATGTAGCATAATTTAGTATTCTTGTATTTCCAATATGAATTGTCTTAACTTTTCATGTAGACAGTATTTTGAATACTTGATGATTTGGACTGTCAGTGTTATTTTTTTAGCGTTCTGCATTCATCTGCTTTGTTTGCCTTGCTGGATATGCCATTGCTGCATTTGTTTTACCTACATTAAACATTACCACTTTTCCTTTTGCTAATGAAAGCAAAACTAAAGCTAGGGCAGCATTTTCTTTCCATAACCACAACCATGGCTACTTCTCAACTCATTTTGGCAACCTTAAGGTGGGCACGCAGTGGCGTTCACCAGCTGCATGCTGCCCCTTGTCATTACAGCAGCAGTGAGCACAGCATTCCTTTCTGCACACCCACCATTCTGTGCTGCTTGTAGGATACTCTTAATGAGGAAGAGAAGGTAAATGGTTGAGCTGGGGTAGCTCTGGGAGTACAATCTACAGTTTTGCTACGAGCCAAAGGCAGCCTTCATGGGGGAAGCCTGCAAACTAAGAATCACAACTTATACCTTTCCATGTGACAGTGGCATCTCTAACGAGAGGAGGGGAGACGATCCCCCAGCACAGCTCATGAGATCTGATGGATGGAACCTGTATCATTGTGAATAATTTTTAGGTTTGTACTAATGTATGACGTTTAACTTTGCAAGAATGTTTTACATAAATACCGAGCTCTAAAGCGTTCCTGTGGGTTTTCCTGTGTTTGTTTTTAAAAGAAATAATCTAATTGCTGGCTTCTCTTTTGAATTCAGGGGAAGAGAAGTGTTCTCTCAGAGCACTCACTCGAGTTGGGCTGCAGGAGGTCCAAGGCAACATTACTGGTCATCAGTTCTTGGTCCTTGATTCTTTCTATAGGAGACTGATCAGAGCTCACAGGGCTGATCTTCATGCTGCTCTGGGACAGAGCAAAAGCTACAAATTAGGAAATAAAATTGGAATCTGAGTAAGATAATATGTAAAGCAGTTAAGTAATACTTCAATGGAGGGGAACAAAATAAATAAACAATGCCATAATTAACCATTGCTCAAGCCAAAGCCATTCCACGTCTCCTGTTCTCAGGTTTTTACTTTGATTTTGAGAATAAAGTTTAACCTCACTTGAAGGCTTCTCTGTTCTTTAAAATAAAATAAGGAAGGTGAGGGCAAACAAGGAGATTCCAGTGCAGAAGGTAAGTGCTTCTGGAAGGGCTGTGGCACAGAGATGCTCAGCCTCCTTGTTTCCATTTGTGCAGAAAATGCAACTGTGGTCCTGTGATCTACTTTTGGGTAACAGAAATCAGCACAAACACAACAGGTCCCATTTTCCAGTTGCAGCAAAATCCAGGGCCTGAGCCCTGTAATAAAAATTAGCAACTGGAAAATTTCAGTTAGGTTTACATAGCATCAGAGGGAGGCAGGAGCATTCAGAAGCCAGTATTCACCAGGCACATTTCTGATAAACAAGGTCTCTGGACAGAGCACAAAGCTATGCACGTATATGACTTACCCACCTTGATTTTAGCAAGTTACTCACATCCTGCTTTAATAACTTGTATCAAAAAGAAGGGAAAAGTTGTGGGTGGAATTAATTCTATAACCATTTATTTTCATAAAATCTTAATAATTGGAAATAGCACAGTTCAAGAATGGAAATGTTCTGTATAAAAGAACATGAAGGTTGTTCACACGCATAGGAGTTTGCACAACAAATAAGAGGTGATGTAGCATGCAATTACCAGATCTAGGGGTGTGGCAGTGACAAGCTGTTCTACCTTTGTTCAAATTAAAGCAGTTTGAGTGTATCACCAAGTACACCCTCATCACCAATGAGGGACTGAGTGAATAAGCCCAGCCATTCAATTTCCTGCACGCTGCGATAAATGCATTTATTGCTAGGCTTGTACATTGCTTTTACTTTTCCAAATGGACAAATTATACATCCTGTGAATGAATTGCAAGCCTCCCTTAATACTAGAGCTTTCTCACTTCCTCACTTCACTGAGCTTTGCCAACAGCAGCAGCAGCTTATAATATACATGTTAACGCAGACTTTGCACATCCATACTCCAGACATGTGAGATCTGAACAAAAACAGGCGAGGAAGGTCACTTGTGCACAGTGATTTGTCATTACAGAGCAAAAAGACAACATTTCCCAAAACATGATGAAGATTCTGTACAAAAGTTCACTGAAAGGATCAGTTTTCTGTTTTCAGAGGAGTTCTCCACCGGGAGCGCCTCAGAGGGCCGTTCCGACTGCTTTTTCTCCTTGCTGGAGATTCTACTTTCCACTCCCGTGGCACGGATGGCCTAGGAAGAAACAAAGTCACCATTTATTTTGAAGCTCTAGCATTCCTTCTCACTGTGGTCACTGTTTCAGAGCTAGATGGAACTTACAGTTTCTCTGGTGATGTCAAACAGATAATGTCCCCCGGCTGCTCCTCAGCCTCTTTATTCTCTGCAAATAATGCACACGTTTTCATATTTTTAAAATGCCACAGATTTGTGTTTTTACCCTCCTTGAACTAGAAACACGGGTAACTTGCCTTGAGCAGAACCAGGTGTGTGTGTCAAGCTGATGTAACTGACCCCAGCACCAAAAGTCAAGTCATTAATGGTCTCTGAAAGAAAAAACAACACATGAGTTGCCTGTGACTCAGCCAGAGGGAAGATGTGCTGCAGTGTAACACTCAGGTGTTACATAGAATAGGTATATCCAGTTAACTGCAAGTAGTCAATCAAAGCATCTCTCTTTTCCAACTCAGCAGATCTCAGTGCCCCTCCAAACAACATGCCCATCTGTGCACATCAGGTTCATACTCCTGAATTACAGCCTTCCCTGTGTATGGAGGAAATCAATTTACATGTGGGACCTCGCTGGGGCACCTCCTTGTCCTGTGCTAGATGCTAGAGCCATCATCCACCATCACAGCACCTCATGAACTGCCCTCAGCACCACAGTCAGACTAGTTGTGTGGCCCAGTCAGGGCAGAGCGTGGGGCCCCTGAAAAATGACAAAGGATTTGAACAGCCCTTCCAAGAGGAACTGTCTGCAGCCAGACAAGGAATCACTTGACAGGGAAACTAGGTAGAATTTAGCTCGCCTGAACAGCCCATACTTGTGAGCCGTCACTCTCCTGTCATTTATCTCAGGAGAGATGTCACAGTATTCAGATTTTTCTTCTCTCAGCTCTCTGTTTTATGCTCCTGTTTCCCAGAAACCTTCACAAGGAATTACAGTAGAAAATGCTTTATTGGGTAGGAAATGGAAACTCTGCTAAAGAGCTGCCGTCAAGTGAGGCTTCCCTTGCAATCAAAGAAAGGTATTATCTTCAAAACATGCATTTATGTATCACAGTGAATAAATGCACACTTGTCCAGACCCACTCAGCCATTCT
This sequence comes from Tetrao urogallus, assembly GCF_951394365.1. Taxonomy (NCBI): domain Eukaryota; kingdom Metazoa; phylum Chordata; class Aves; order Galliformes; family Phasianidae; genus Tetrao; species Tetrao urogallus. The sequence goes on along the minus strand of NC_136835.1, from coordinate 4,135,292 downwards.
CAAAGTAACCAGCAGGAGAGATAAGGAGGTGACAGACAGGAAGGACAGACTGACAGAACAGTTGAGTAAGATAAAGAGACAGCTGTTTTCCTCAAGTACAAATGATTTACAAAGAGCTCCATCTCCAACAGTTTTAGAACAATGCACCTGGGGGAAAAAAAAAAGCTTCCTTTTGATTGTCTGTCAGCCTGCAAGACCCAGCAGCACCATGCAGATGGTTCAACACAACCAACTGAAGTGATGATTCTGCTTCATGCAGTTTGTCTCTCCACCAAAGGATGCATGCTGCCTTGAAACTAAGTAGGAATTCAGCCTTAGTGCCACTGCAGATTAACATTCTTCCTCCTTGCATGCCATATGGTGCTTACGCTTAAGAGAAACAGCCATGCAAGCTTCCAGACAGAGATATGGCAATTAAAGATTTCTGCTCTCTAAAAACATACCCTAGTTTTTTTTTTGCACAAAGATCATTGCCTGCTGTTCAGTCAGCGAGGAGAAACATCGAGACAGACAAATGGAGCCAAACACTGGAGCACACAGGAAGGAGAAGGGCCAGATTTTCCAGTGGATGCACATCACTGCCACTGCTTTGCTCCTGCCTGCTCGCGGATGTCAGGTATTTGCAGACTGCCACACGGCTGACTGCCTTATTGGCTACGTGCTGCTGGCTCTCCTGTGTGCATGCAGGTCAGGTATTTGCACAGACACAGGCAAAAAAAAAACCAACACACTCATACCTGTGTTTCCAGATCATCCCTGCCCCATGAAAATTCACTGCCTGATGACAGCTGACCTGTCAGACACTCACTTGGGCTCCTAACTTAATTGGAGTTCACTCCTGAGCAGGGGAGGGAGTTCAACGTAATGAGAAACAGAGACCTAAAGGAGTTCAGTGTGCCCATGAACTGACATAAAGGAAGGAAATCTGCTGAAACTCAGCTTCATTTGTAAGACTGCAGAATGCTGTCAGAAAAAACAACATACCAGAAAAGCATAGCTTTTGAAGGTCAACTTTCCTGAGATGGCAATTCAGCTGCAGTGGATATAAGCACAGCAGACTCACAATTTGTGTACTAGAGATTCATCATTATGTATTTTCACTTTAATGCCTACAGCAGAGTAGAAAAACACATCATTCCTTCTCTAAAGCTCAGTTCAGCTCTTCCTTAGGGCAGAACATTCAGAAATGACTGTGCAGGTTATTAATCCTCCTTGAGCAGATCTCAATTGACACAGCTCACTGCTTGCTCCAGTGACAGAAGCAGGTCACAACTCACCTGGGATCTTTTGTTTGGACAAAGGAATCTCCTGTCGTACAGCTGAAAAGGACTGAACCCTGAGTATTTCCCCCTACAGCAGGGTTCTGTAATTCAGTCTAGATGTGCTAAGCTACACTTTGAGAATTAAGGGACAACAGAGTCCTGCACGGCTTGGGCAACATAACCTGCTAAAGAAGGACAACATGCCTTCTCAGCAATCCACAGTTGATAAAAGAAGAAAGGGCAGTAGGTTCGTTGTTATTCTGGGCTGTTGAAAATGTTTTCATGCACTGATTCAATACTGTAACACCCTGTGATGTGTAAATGAAAACCATATTTCAGTGTCCTTTCCCATGAGATCTTCAGTTTCAGAGTAATTCTTATTTACCACAGCCATTTAGATAAGTACATGATCTATAGCTAATCCTGACTAGTTTTTTCTGCTCTTCAGGGAAGCCACACATTGTTACCTCTCTTACAGAAGGAGCACTCAGCCCAATTTGGAAAGGGTTCTGTTGGGTTACTTACGTTCTGGTGTGCTGATTGCACGGCCCCCCACAGGAACGTGTGCTCCAGTAGACAGCTGATTCACACTTTGAAAAGAAGCTACATACAACAAGAAAATAAGAATAGAAATGTTCAGAGACCTCATGGGTCTAACAACCATGCTGTGTCAACTAGACCCAGGCCAACACTGAGTAAGTCTGCAGCAATCTTTCTACCTTGCTTGCTGTTAGCTGTACTTGGTGGAAGTGATTGAGCTGATAAAATCCCCCCAGCACTCTTGCTGCGTTGCTTGCTTCTGGCCTCTACTGCTTTCCAGGCAGAGTTCAAGATGGCAAGTGTGCTCAAGGATGCTGGCCTACGGGGCAAGAGACAGACAGCAACATTGAAGTGACTTATTGCTGCAAGCCCAGATGAAATGCATGACGTGACACATAAACAGAAACCCATACCTGTGACCATATAAGGGCTGCTTTGGAACATCAGCTCTAGGTGTAATAAACTCAGAAGGCACAGAGGAAGGAAGTGATCCAGGGGATGAGAGCTGCCTCCCACTCACAGAGGACTGGGCATTATCGCTCCGGGCACCAGAAGGTAAGGGCATCTCCAAAGATAGAGGCTGCTGCAGAAAGAAAGGAAAGAGCAGATCTAAAAACAGACACAAGTGCAGACAACTCTAGATAGGAGACGTACAGAACAGCTTGTTGTGTGATTGAATCCTTTGTATGATGGACGTAAATGGATACCAGGGAGAAAGAATTCACTGGCCAAAATTATAACGAGCAGCAAACAGTAAGTTTTGATATGTATATTCTAGCTTAAAGGTCTATATATAGGTGCTTCTTTAGGTCAGCAGAAAAAGAAAAGAGCTGCCAGGGTAAAAGTCATCTCATTTTAAGGTATGTATCTCAAATAATTTGGGACAATCGAGCTAAGCACACTGGGCTTAAAAAAGAGATCTGCATGCCTAGCACAGAAATAAAGTTTCCATTCCATTTAAGTATAAAATCAGCCAAAATAAACCCTTTTCTTTTTGACCCATTTATCATCTTTATCACTCTGGAAACAGAGAGATACAGCATGTAAGCACAGACAGTGGAGAATTAGACTCATCCTTCCCTTTCAATTGAATTCTTTTTACACTAATTGTTTGTTACTTGTCTTTGGCAAACACGTGTTGTTTGCAGTTTTTCTAATATTAAATGACTTCGAAACCAAAGCCTCTGTCAGCAAATGCACAGAAGTATGAGAACATTACAACATCCATATGTAAGGAATCTGGGTGTTGTTTGTGCACAAACTTTTGTACACAGACTTTTGCAGAGTGGACAGAAGGCTTACAGAGTTAATGGCCCCACCAACCTCTGCCTGTGGTGCTGAGATTTGCTCTTGGTCTGACTTCTCCTTGTCCAGCTGCTCTTCATACTTCTTCATATCATACTCCAGTTCTGCTGCCAGCTGCTTGTCCACAGCAAAGAACTCTTTAATTTCATTTCGGTAGTCTTGCATCATTTCCTGCAGCAATAAAGAATATTTAAACCCTTTCAGAAGTCTCTCCTGACTACTGATTCATGCCTCCATTCAGACCACAGCTGCTTTAAGCGCTAAAGGAAATACCAGTTGGTAGAGCAGAGGTGTTTTTAACAGATTAAGAGTTTAAATTCCAATCTGTACTTCAGAACATGAAAAACCTTTCCAGCATTCAAGCTTTCTGCCCACATTCCATGAGGAGGCTCACACGTAACACACTGTGAGATCTGAATCTAAAATCCCTCCACCTCCTGCTTTATTTAACACAGTGGCAGTGTCACAACATCCTATGCCTTCCAAATTTCCTTCTAAGAAGGCTGTTCCTTCCATTACTGGTTATGTACCTAACACATTAAGTTAAGAGGAGAAAAAGAACAACAAGAGAACACTTCTCCTCACCCGTAAGTAGTTCATAAGGTCCCTAAGAGCTGGGATCTTCTTCCGCTCCATCAAGGATTTCAGCTCAGTGATTATTGGGATGATGTTCTCTATGAAATTCCTCTTCTGAACCTTTGTTTAAACAAGGCACAAACAGTTACAAGACACAATAAAGGAGAAATCACTCCATTGTTAGATTAATGGCCTAAGTGAAAGAAATTACTGCTTCATAGCATAGGAATTACCACAATTAAGCCCACTTTTATACTACAAGCATGCAGGTTAGGCTTTTAACCTAAATGGAAGTCTTTCAAGAGGTATCACTGAGCCCATCTGCACACTGAAAGCAAATTGTCTAAAGGTGCACCAGGAACCATTTAGGCTCAGATGCTTTAACAATAGGAGATTGGAGAACAAATTTAAACAAATTAAAGCTGTTTGTTTTGTGCTTTTTATTTTTTTAAACAGGAAATGCATTTCTGATCAGCCCAACTGACCCTTCAAGTACAACAGGCTGCTACAAATCTAGCCTTAACATCTTGTTTTTGCAATACACAGCGCTTCCATACATGCCCTCAGGGCAGAGTGAATCTACAGACAGAGCCTGAATAACAACTCACATGTACTGTATGTCCTTGGCACCATTACATTACTCCAATAATGCTTGACAAGTCTTCCCAACACAGAAAGCTCAAAGCCCTCTCAGCACTGTGGACAGTCCTCTCCCCACCCAGACCCAAGTGCCATTCACCTGTGAGATGAGCTTTTTTTGTGCTGCCTGCATGACAGCATTAGCCATTGCCATTTCATCTTCATCAGGCTGAATCTCCTCATCAGGTTTTGATCTCATTGTTGACAGCTTGATTTCTTTGCAGCTAAGGATAGCAAAGGTATCTGAGAGCAGCTCACTGGCTTCCATGTCCAATGGAAGGACCCCATCCACAAAGCATGCTGGAACAGGCAGGGAAGGAGAAAAAAATCACTTTAATGGAAAAACCAGTGCCAGGAAAGACAGAAAGATAACAACCATAGGACTTGCAGCCTTATGGTTTTGTTTTCTAAATAGACACAAGATGTTTGCCCAAAGGTGGCCCCTACCCAGGACACTGTGGCTGATCTTCGTCGTAATGCTGAACCTCTGTTCATCTGTAAAGTGGTCCAGCAGGAACTTGTAGATATGCATCCTTTTCTCCTTGTTATCTTTTCCCCTCAGAGAGAAGAGACTCTTTGCCCTGTAGTAGAGAAAGGCATTTCACATGGTTGAGTCACATTATGCAATCTCACAGAAATAGTAAGACTCAGAATCAACAAGGAATATCTGCACGTCACTTTCAAGACCCATAAATGTGCTAAGATACCACACGCTCCCACAAATTACATGCAGAAGTTCTCCCAGAAGTCTCATAGAGAAAGCAGAACACTTAATTCAGCACCATCTCTTTGAGCTGTTTTCCCACACTGCATACACAACATTAAGTGCCACAAATGCCTTCTGTTACCAAAGGCTGCATGGCCACCATTCAGCACTAAGGAGGGAGAAATGTGCTCAGCTGACCTCTCGCTCTGTGGGAACCTGTTGTACTTCTCATGCTTCTCATAGCTATTGAAATGGAAGATGCACTCGATGAAGTGCTGGGAGAACATCACTGGATTCCTCTTCAGCAAGAGATGCACCAAGCAGAACTCTGCAAACCTAGAAAGGAAGAAGAACTTACTAGGCAGCTTCTAGAAGTCACCCCTGAAACACAGCAGTGGGTCACAAGCACTACAGGAGGAGCTCTCCACTCCCACGTCTCCCTCAACACCCCATTTAATTCCTGCCCTGTTATACCTGGGTTTGAACAACAATCCTAGCTTACTGACCTCAAACTCTTTCATTCAAGAAAATAGCACTTTCCAGCATCCACAGTACTACTCACTTACTGCCATTAAAACAGAGACAGAAATAAATTTGAACTCGAATGCAGGCACAGTGTTTTCATTACCTTTATGAGTAAAGTCACTGAAACACAGCACTTTGCAAAAAGTTAATCACCAAAAGTCTGGCAGGAGGTGAAAGTCAATCTCAGGCTTGAAGAAAGTACTTTTATGTAGATACAGCCTCTGAATGCAGATGCAAAGAAAAAAAGCTACCAATGAAATAGCAGTGTGTTCCACAGCTAGAATTCAAGGAACAAGATGTTGCAATGCCACCACCTACTGGAAAGACATTTTTGCATACTAAAAAAGAGAAGAGCAGGTGTGAACGTGCACCTGTAAGCAATGATGGGTTGACAGCCCTGGAAAGACCAAACTTCAGTTTGGATGTTCCAGGCAGAAATAAGGGAAAGTTGTCCAAGGCTCATTTGCATCCAGTATCAACACCATCTTCCATCCTTGGAGGAAAGTGCCTCATGTTTCCCACAAAACAAAGCAGCTTGAGACTTTGAAACATACAAAAACCTCATGAATGTGTACTTCTGATCAGTTTATACAATTCTTCTGCTACGTCAAAGTACTACAGAATGTGGCAGAAAGCTTTGTAAGGCAAGGCATAAATACCTTCAACACCTTCAGTACTTTACAGATGAGTATTTTACCTGGCAATATCTGGATTTGGATCCACCAAGACACTAATGAAACGGAAAAAGAGACAGTCCTTCCATTTCACAAACTCTTCCTAAAATAAAAGGGCAGGTGATAAGTTAGCCTGAACCAGGAAAAACTCGTGTGAATCTTCACAGAGCAGCCAGGGCAGTACCTGATGGAGCCTGCCAGAATATACATTGAGAAATAAACAAGCTATACAACTTCACAGCTGTGTACAGAAAATAAACCTCAAAAAATACAGTTCTAGGAGATGCTTGAAGCAGAATAAGCACACAGCATCCAGGTTCACCAGACAGGCCAATAAAAAAGGAGAAGCAAGAAAAATCTGCTTTCCAGTGCCAAAGGCACAGATGCTCTTCAACACTGTTTTCAGAGCCAAGCACACTCTGAATCTGCTTTGTTTGGCTTCACATGAACACTGGAGGGGCAAATATTGTCAGCCTCTCCACTTTCACAACTTTAAAACAATAAGCAAAGAGAGGAAAAAGGTGCTGCGATGCTCGGTACATTCGTTCATATGGGAGCAAAATGGAAGGGAAGTCACAGAAACCAAGATAAGAAAAAGAGATAACCAGTGGATAAAAGTAATCTTGTTATCCAGCTGTGCTAAGTGTCATTGATTTTTGCCCACCTTGAGAGAAAGCAACAAAATGCACGCTTGAAGCCTTCACAAGTTAAGACACTCTGCAGCTACGCTCTAGAATCAAGCTATAAGCAATAACCTCTTGGTCAGTGCTCAGCACAACAGAAGAGCACCTCTGTTTACCTGCAGAAGGTTGGTAATCAGAATCAGCGTCTGCTTCCGAATGAAGGGATGTGGGTCCTTCAGGCACAAGGAGATGTTGGGGATGTATCTGTCCACCATGGTGGTGTAGCGGACGCAGAGGTCGCACATGACGATGACCACGTTGTTGCGCACAGCCACGTCCTGGGACACCTCCAGCTCTCGAGCCAGAGCTGCAATGCACTTCTTGGCCAGATCCTCGTGCTGCAAACACAATTTACCTGTGAGATAGGGATGAGGCTGTCAGTGCTGTGAATGTATTCTTCCTAACCCCGAGTCCGACATGAGCCAAGAGAAGAATTGGAGTAAACAGGTGAATAAACATGAAACATATGCTGAAACTTGACGAGCAATCTGCACAACCTCTCAAAGAAATTATACTCCAAGGAGCTCTTCCAAACTCTTTTTAGACCTATAGTGTGGGTCTCTATGCCAAACTCCCTCCCTCACAGTGAACTATTCCTGTGTACAGGGTATTATTCAAAGCAGCTAAAAAGAACAGCCCCAGCTGTCATAGGCATCGCAGGGAGACACCCACCTCTAAGAGCATTACTAAACCAACTTAAAATAAAATAGCCTGCATTCTAACATCACTTCTTCCCAACTTTTTAAGCTCAGTCCAAGAAGTACTAAAGTTCCCAAAGCAGTTAAGGAAAGAATGATTCTGTCTATCTGCAACAGATAGGAGATTTGCTCATATCTACAGCAGAGCTATAATACCCAAAGCTTCACTGAGCACTTTTTTTTTATACTGGAATTGCAGATTTGACCAGGTTTCCATCACAAAGAAATTTGGTCATTCATACTAAGGAGAAAAGGTAACTACATATAGAAATTCTGATCTACTCTGCACCAAAAGTATCAGGTTTTCTTCATCCTCTCTTGAGCACCCTACTACAAATTGGAAGATCTCTCAGCTAGACAGCAACCAATTCTGAGTACAAGGACAGCACATATATCTGAAGAATACTATATAGGAAAAATGCATTAACAGACTTGAAAAACAGTCTCATAGACTTTTATGGTTTGTGCAACTTGTTACCATGGATATTTGCATTGCTGAACGCTGCAAACAGAAGCAAAACAAAACACTGAGTGCTGCATCTATCTGGTAGAGCTGACATGGCTTTTGAACAGAACTTGAAGCAGAGAGCAAACAAGAAGGGTGGGAAAGGGACATAAGAGCAATCTTTTGTTGCAGGACAGCACTTACCAAGAGTAATGAATGCATGAGCTCTGATCACTGGAGGCATGGCTGATCCTCTGAACTGAGACAGTGGCTGAGAAGCTGGCATTTCCTCACCATCAGGAGGAGGAGACACTAAGAAGGAACGGGTCAGGAAGGAAAACATGCTTTTTGGGAAACAGCATCGTTCATAAAAGGAAAATTAAAGGCAGAAGGGAAAGAGCCTCACGTTGTTCAGAAGAAGCCAGAATGGATTGGATCAAAAGAAAGATGCGTTTCTCCACTCTGGCTGGACACAGCTGTGCAGCCTCACCCAGGAGGAAGAGGTGCCTCACCTACAGAAAGAGAAAGCAACACTGCAGACTGAAGGCCACAGCTGGGCTGCAAATTGTGTCAGCAGGAGTCAGCATGGTTACATCTCCAAGAACAACTTACAATTCCCTCTGTCCTTTCAAGCAGACAGCAGCTAACAAACAAAAAGTGAAGCTCTGAAGCAAATATTGTGTGTGTTTAACACACTAAGCCTCCCCCCAGTATACTAATAACATTAAAATAAACCTTGATGTTTCCTACACATCTTACAGACTTACTTTCTGAAGTACTTCATAAAGAGCATGAGTGGAAAAGCAAAGGAAAAAGCCTCATTTTACTGAAAATACAGGGGCCACCACATCCTTAGAGCTATTTTTAAGATATCAAACTGCTGAATGCTTCCAGGCCAATAGAGTCAAGACTCCATTGCCATACACAAGCACCTACATCAGGATTTTCCTGTGTAACAGTTACTGCCATGAACTTCACAGACCCCTCATTTTGAGAACCTGCTCATCCTTTCACCAGCCCACAAAGGGGAACCAAACTTACCAAGAGATCTTCCTGCAGTTGCTCTGCTCCATCCTCTTTGAGAACGATATTTGAAATATAACTTTCACAAGTGGATATTAAGTCTCCAAACACTTGGTTGAGCAGTTCCTGTTCCATAATAAAATTAATTAGGCACTTTATTAACATCTTGACTATGTTCTGTTTACCATCTCCACACATAAATCCCCAATTTAAAATCTTTACATGCATATGATGTGCTACTAACTCTGGGCTTGGGCCCATTAAAAGGGGCCTAGAAAAATACAGATTTCTGCACCAGCTCTGATGTAGAATAACCTGAGCTTATAGCTTTCAAGTGGAGCAAGCCTTAGGATTTGCTGATAGTGAAGGTCTGCTTTAGGAATGCTGCAAGTTGACAGAAGGTCAGCACAAGCTATTTCAGCTGTTAAACAAAGCCTCTGAGGAAAGAACTCTTACAAATTCATCCCCAGCTACAGGAGGCTCTCCAGCAAAACTGCAGCACACCAAGTAAGGCAGCTAAGTAGAACAAACTTGAGTGGCTGGAGCTGGATCCTCTGTGCTTAGTGAGACAACCAACCAACAGGCTGGAGACAGAAGCTGCCTTCAGGTCTCAGTCCTTACATGTGTGAAACAAACTATTTTAAAAGAAGCATTTTAAGTCACACCTGTGTCTTCTTTGGGACACCTGCATAGGCACAGCAGAGCTTCTGCAGAGATTCCACAGCTGAGCTGATCACCTCCAGGGGACACTGAAACTCCTTCAGCCAGTGCTTGATGTTATCTGAAAAGGAGATGACACACAACATGGGGGTTTTGTAGGCCAAGCAACCCTCCATGGAGAATAACTCTTAGATGGGAGACAAAAGTGAACTGTGCCTTCCACTGTGCAGTTTCTCAGGGCCACTCACCAATCAGCCTCTCACAGGTGCTCCTAGGGAGGTGCTTTGCAACATGACTGATGACAGACAGTACGTGTCCTGTAGTATTACTGCTCGTGTTCTGTTGCCTGGAAAACAGCAGAGCAGACAAAAATTTATGCTTTGGAAAATAACCAACCACAGCAGAAAAACCCATGCATCTTGGTTATGTTCTATCAAGGCAGACTTATCAAACCAAACGAAAACTCAAAAAGCTCAGCGTAAGGCTTGATGGCTGCACAAATCTGGGGGTTATTGCTTGCCTCCTACCTGCAGAACGTGGTTGCTCGAATAAAGAATGTCGATCTGAGCAGCACTGTGTCTATGGCAGGACAGATAGTGCTCACTCGCTCATCTTTACCTCCACCTCTTCCCTGCAGAATAGGGGAGCTCAAAGCACACACATACCTGCTGACAGTGTACCAGGACTCGATGACCTTGGAGTAATCCAGCTTGGGTGAAGAACTTGCCACCTTAGCAAGCAACATCCAAGCTGGCACAGCATGCTCTGTTTCCACATGAGACATCACGTTATTGATGAAAGTAGAGGAGAATTTATTCTGCCGGGACCAAATATGAAAAGCTTTGTTCATATAACAGCTACAAGAAAAAAGATAAACAAGGAGTGAACAAAACTCTTGAGGTCTTGGACACCACTAGCAAAATCCCACATCTGTCCAGGATGGACAGTGAAGCACAAGGCTGCCATCACTTCACTTTCCTTCTATTCAGAATACACCAGGATTTCTGCCACGGGTTTTATTGCCGTCACTCTTTCTGTTAGCAGCTCTGATGGCTGCAGTGCAGATCAATCCTGATGCACTACAGACCTGGAGTGAATATGTTTATCAGACAGAGGAACCAGTATCAGAACAAATCAAGATACTTCAACAACTAAAGACCTGTACCAAAGACTTTCTAGCAGTTTTTATTTAACATCCTTAATGGGACAGCACCAGTTGCATTCTTCTGTTTAACTCTAACTACCCATAGCTGGAATGACAGATTTATACCCACAGTGACAGATTTATTCTAAGATACATCAAGCTGCAAGGTACTCCGAGATCACGAAGTAAAGGTACCATGAATCTTCAAACTGTGTCATAAAATAGCCTAAATTAGAATGCTGACAGTTTTACAGATTGGCAAGGCAGCACAACCAGTATCTCATCTTCTATTTCTGAGCCATTATGCCCTGTTGACTAATAAACACACAACTGTCTTTAATCAATGTTGCGTCCTTGTCATACTGTATCAGTCCATTTCTTCTGCTCCATCCCACAACATTCTGCAATCAGACAGAATCATTCCATTTGTCATAAGTAACATATTGTACATCAGAATTAATAAGAGATCTCCTCTCCTTCTATAGCCTCTCTTACTTCTGTCATCAGAACACCTCCATTTAACATTCCTGCTGCTACCAGCACATCAAGAATAGCAAGTGACATTCCTGTGTATGAACACCAGAGTTCAGGGAGACTGCACAGGTAACAAGAGCAGCAAATCAAAACACTCAACACAAAGCACAACTGCACTCTTCTCACCAACTGCTGATGTGTATGTTTGACAGCTCCTCTGTCCTAGGAACTGGCAGAGCAACACAGGCAGTTCACAGCATGACAGCTGCCATCTCTAGAGGAACGTGCACTTTCATGGTCTGCTTTGAGTGCAAATAGCTTAGAAAAAAAAACACACCCATAAATTCAGGTTTTTGCCCCAGTACAATAGGTGGCACGTGCATTTAAACTGTGACACTCATTGTTCTGTGGTCACACAGAGGATGGGAAAGCTGAGAACTTAAGCCCATGCTTGTATCTTAGTCCTCCGGTCACTAAGCCATTTCCTACTGTAAAGGAAAAGCTGCATGTTCTAATAGGATTAAAAGTTTAATAAAATAATCTGGATTTTGTCCACGAATGCTAAGATAATAAAGGCAACAAAGATCTACTGGACAAAGGAGTGTTTTGGAAATGCCAGAGGAGCCCACAAGGAAGGACAGCCACACTTGCCTCAGCTCCTGGCTTTCTGAAGTCAGCAACGTCAGGAGATCCCATGCCAGCACCTGCTTTATGTCTTCCCTCCTGAATTTACTGTAATGCTTTATGTGCTGCAACAAAATCTGATCAAGGCATTCCAAGGCCTTTTCTTGAACAGAGCTTTCAGAGTCCATCACAACAGGCACAACTCCAGTCAACCATGCCTTGTGCACCAGGACATCATCGTACTGAGCCTGAGAGAAACACAGTGTTAGAAACATCCTTTAGTCATGATGTGAGCCTGTAAGCACAGGTAAGATCAACAAAAACCTAGAAACCATCTATAGAGTCACTATTAACTTGTAAAATAAATTACAATTAGGCAGTGGCATGATGTGGCAGCACATGAACCAAGAGAACACATTTCCCTGGCAGCAGAAAGTACAGGTTGTATCTATGACCAAACTGCCTGGGCTAAAGTACTGCAACACTTAGTTTTGAAACCCTATAAATAATTATGAGTGTATCACAATAAAACTGTACTGCAGATGATTTAACACTAAAACCAGAGTTTTGATTAATACAAACCTTATGCTCCGTGACTAAGTTACCAAACCTTTGAGAATAAATAGAAAAGAAGGAAAAACATTACAATGCCATCATCAGCATGCTGTATCTCAGCAAAGTGACTCAGGTTTTTACATTTCACAAGGACAGCAACATAAACATCGCTTCCATGACACATAAATCAACAGGCAGGAAAAAAAAAGTGTTTCCAGTAGTTGAAAGCATCCCACATAAATGGCAAGTATGTGCAAGTGATGGCTTCCCAGTCAAAAGATAATAAAAAGATATAGAATTAAACACAGCCATAAAATGAAATGTGGGGAATGAACAAGTGATTTGCTGTGTCCCCATCCTCTTAACCTACACTTCAGCTACGTCAGGACTGGGTGAGAATTGGTGTTGCTCTTTTCCTCACCTCGAGGAGCTCTGTCACAGACTGCAAGGCCTGCTTCCGCACAGACACAGCGGGGTCCCTGCAGCGGTCCTGCAGAGTGGACAAATCTTCTGCAGTGCAAGGGATTGCTTTGTGCTTCAGGATGTTTGTAAAAACCTGCAAGTCAGAAGGGAGCATAAGTTTGTTGGGAACACAGGCCAGGAGCGCCAGGTAATGAATCAAAAATAAATTCATCTCTAATTGAAGTCAACAGGGAATAGAACGTTTCCCTTTCAGTGAGATACATAACATTAATAATTTCTAAGTACTGGGCAGAACTTGGTACAGAATGCTAAGAGAACATCTTATCAGTCATTCAGATTGTATAAGAAAACTCTGCATTGAGTCAATACTGCAATTCCCCTTTGAAGCCAACGTTTCTCTTGTTATGACCTACATCTTTCACCTGCCAATAAGAGGGAAAAGGGTTGAAAACCTCACAACAAAACAGTAGGAACCCTTAACCTGAAGTGTTCTCATTGTGATTTGACCTGGAGGGGAAAACGAGGGGAAAGAACTAACTGGGGGAGAGGCAGTCAACAACAGACCTGTATTCTATAAAACAGTGAAGTTCACATTGAAGAAGATCCCTTTTAAAGTTCACCTCTCAATTAAAGAAGTTAAGCAAGAAGGAAAGCAATGCATTCCTCAGAATGATGCCAGCTACAGCCCAAACTCTTTGCTAACAAGGTGGAAACAAACAAAGCACCTCTTAAACCTCAGTTTATAAGGAAGTCACTTCAGTTAAATACCTACTGACATTTGGAAAGAGGCTCTTTTTCTAAATGATGGAATAAGTGAATGCCAGCAGAAGAGTACTCAAACACTTTTTCTTCCTTGCATTATTTACTTATCAAGAACTAGAAAAATGACCTTTTTAAGGACTGAATGCACTCAGTGGGAATAGCAAGAAGCTACAGCTGGGCAAACTTGCATACAATTCACTGCAGTACTACAGCTTAATTATTTGTTCCAGTGGCATTCTGTGTAACCACGCAGAACAAGAAATCATGCAAAGAACACCATACCTGGAGAGCAGATTTCCTCACAGTGGTTTTCTCATCCCCAGCTCTCAGTCTCAGTAGGGCCATGATTTCCTTTCCTATGCAAACCCAGGATAAAAAGAAGTTAGAACACCCACCCTGAGCTCCCCTTGCACGCTTTGCAGTGCTCAGTTTGTTACTTTCAGGAGCAAGAGAAAAAGACTGAAAGCACAACAACAAACAGAAAGAATGCAGGTTCTCCTTTGCAGCTGCCATTCTGACAGGGGAAGGAAAATCCAAGTTCTGTCATCTTGACAACAAATCACAGGACATAGCACAAAATCAAGCGATACCCCAAATCATTTGATACAGCAAAAATGATCTGTAGCTTCCAATTCATTTATTTCTGTATGTAAAAGGTACCAGGCTACCTTCAAAGTTGGAAATTTCCTAAGAACGTTTTGAACTCCCAAATTCAGAAATCTGTTTCTTTGAGAGATTCATCTGGAGAGCCACCATGCTGCCATTAAGAGAAAGCATTAGTCATTAGGAACCAATAAACAGAGGGTCTAGAGTAGGCTTTTTTTTTTTAAACCAAAGGAAGCCAAGGGATTTTAATCTGCATGACTGGTGCTTTCTTAACAGACAGGTAACTGCAACTGCATCTTACTCCTGAGAATAGCTTGACGGAAAAAGACACAACCTTTTCTTTGCAAGATGCTGCCAAGAAAACAGTCACACTGCTCTTGTGAAGGTGACCAAATCTGCTAAAATGATCAACTTTGGCCAACTGTCATGGATTTCTATGCATAGTGGCATAGGAATAAAAACAACCAAACAAATAAATGCTGAGTTCTAAATGGCTGAGAACTAGCAAGGGAATAGAGTGTTTATAGGCTGACAGGCACTGCATATTCTGTAGAATATACTTCACCCTGCAGATTATCCCTACCCTTCTTATCTTTACCCTGGTGCATTTAGCAAGTCCTGAATATCCTCAGCGAAGATTTATTTTGCTTCTAAAATACGAGCTGTTTGGTCTTCATAGAAGTGCAAAATTAGCACAGGCAGAAGCCAAGTAAGCGTGTGCCAGACAGCTTTGCTAATGCACCTTGACTGGCTCTGAGAAGCCTGTTTTGCAGCTATCCTCTTGAGCCTCAGACAGCCCTTTCTGATCCAATCCTTTGCTTAATTTGTTTTGCCAAGTGCCAAGCGTACGCTCAGCTGGGTATCAGATACAAAACCAGGCATCCTCTGCCACACAGAGTCTGCAACTGAACAGGGAATACACAATACCTTTAGTGGCCTGAAGGATATTTCTATCTTAGAGAGCAGATTAATGAAATTTATCAGCAAAATGTTTTGAAAGAAAGCTTTCAATAGAGAAGACAGGAGCCTGGTTCATGAAGATATGGAGAGATCCCACACGAAGAGCAGCATGAGAAATGTAACAAAGACACAGAGGCAGGATGTGAGCTAAGCAGTAAATTGAATTGTCAGCAGTTCAAGAGAGGTGAATAGCAACAACTGAGAGGAAGATGCTGACAGAGGCCTGAATGTGAGGCCTCCACATAGAAGAGGAATTCTATGAAAGATCACAGCCACGAAAGCCAACTTCTGTGCTGATTTCATGCCATTAAGAAATTAGAGCTAGCAGACTGACATCACGTCAGCCCATTTAACCTCACACTTTGCTTTTAACATCAGCCAATACCTGGTGCTGCAGAGCATTAAATGCTTCCCTGCATAACAGTGCCAGACAAAGGTGCTGTGTTCTACGCAGTGAAAATATATCCGTTCTTTGTGCATTGAAGCAAGAGGTTTAATTACCCTTAAATCTATGGAGTTACAAGCACTACATCCCACATCAATTACCATCCTTTTGGGAAAGCATAAATTATCTGCTTTGCCATGAGTATTGCTACCACATTAGTACAAATGAACACCAGTATTTCACAATTAAATGTATTTTCCAAATTTAAGTGGGAATAGCATTTCTGTATAGCAAGAACTTCCACCCCTTCATCACCTATTTTTTTTTTTTTCAAATAGCTGTACAAAACAAATCTCTGCTCTTTGAGAAATGGGCAGTGAACAGATTTCAGAAAATATGATTTTAGTTCAAGTTCTGAAAAGCTACGTGAAAGGCTGGTGTAATTTATCACCTACCATCCACCATGGCAGCACTGCTGCTGTTGGTCAGCTCAATCGTTTTGAAAGTTGGTAAGGTCTTCAGTGGATGACTGGACAAAACTGGAAGAGAAGTTAAAAGCTGAAGAATAAAAAAGGCATGCATTCACTCAATGTGATTCACCATTAAACAGAGCTTCACGCATGCCCCACGTTTTATGGGTACACATATTTTTAGCAAACAGCATGCCAAGAAAAGCCTGAGACTTATCATAAGAAAATGACTCCACACCTTCACTGAGCATCAAACTCGCGCTGTTTGTGTTTGCTTCCAAGGCTGCGTGCTCATAGCCTGCCAAGAAGAAATTAAAAAAGAAATTAAATGAATCGTTCTCATTCAGCATATTCTGTCACTCTGATTTTTAGGGTTGTTTTTTGTTTTTTTTGCAGGCAAGTCATCCAACCACACGATGCTGTGTGCACGCTTCTGAACTGTGCCATCTGGCCTCTACCGAACCCAAGGGAGTGCAGAATGCCAATCACAAAGAAACGAATTTAGCAGAGGCAAAAGGCAACTCAGGATTTAATCAACCCTCAGTCAAAAATTAACTTTTTTTAATCGTACAATTTCAGTGTTCAGTAAACACCCATCAAAAGTATCTCATGGAGTAATCTATTTAGAACACGTACACAAAATGAGCACCTTCCAGATGTAAGGCTACAAGTAAGACACATCTATTACTTCCCTTTATGGCAAACACCAAGGGTGCTCTGTGCAGGTATTACAGATCCTGACCACCAGTTCTACAATCTCCCAGGAATTATTCCCCAGACACATCAAGAAATATTTCAACCATGTAATTTACTGATAGTGCTTACTTTGTAACAAGTCCTGTATACTATCCAAAGTAGCAGCAGCTTTCATTTCCAGACAGTGGGCAAAACTGCTCAGAGCTTTGCTACGAACTACAGGTGCTCTGTCTGAGCAGCGGCCAAACACCATGACCTGCACTAAGAACTTGTGCTTCAGAAACCTCTGGTGATCCAGCGACACGGAGGAGTCCAGGTTTCTCTCAGGCAAATCCAACAAAGCTAAAGCTACATCAAGTGCAAACACTCTGTAAGAAATCTGAAAAAAAATAAGCACACAAGGCATTTTGTTAGTGTGTAAAACAGACACAGGTATTACCTACTCAGCCTACCTGCCTCTAGCTAGCAATTACAGCCCTGTTCAGGGCTGATTCTAAGCTTGCCATCTCCAAAGTATTACTGTGGCTAAAGTCTGGGATATTAAGATGTACTTACTTTTGTGTGGAGTGAGTATTTATAAAGCCAAGCAATGAAGTCAGCAAACTCCATAGATGGGAGTTTATTCAGCAAATTCACCAAGGCCTGCGCAGCATACGTGCGATAATCAGCTTTATCTGGGACCTGGAAACCAAAAGCGGTTTGCACTGTGATATTCCAACACTGTCCCAGAAGCCAGAGGGTGTATAGGTCTGAAGAGAAATATTTATGTAATGGGGCAGTGTGGCACATCCAGCAAGCACTGGGACAACAATCCCAACTTCCTTGGTCACTGCTTCAGCGCTCACCACAGGCAGCACAAATTCCCCAAAGCAAAGGTGGAGCTTGATTAAATCCAGAAGCAGTGCTTCTACATGGCAGTACAGAGCTCTCATAATCCTCATTTTCCCCTAGTAAGAGGGTTGAAAGCAACTGCACAGTTTGGAAAGGTCAGAAGTGGGACACAACTAATTCTAACTGAGGTGGGCAGTGTCGGCATGCTTGCAGGATGTAGCGCAATCAAGCTGTTAATACGTTTAACAACAAGGAAAATCTTTTCCTTTCCTTATAAAACACCATGGAAACAGATTTCTTAATTATTACACGTACTGCAATGTATTCACACCAAAGTTCTTCAGCCCAACATGCACCAAAACTTAGCATACCTTGGTACAGATGTGCTGCAGTAATATTCGAAGAACAGGAAAGGCAGCTTCCTTCAGCTCCTCTACTACTGAACTGCACAGGAAAAAAAAGCCAAGCACATTTAAGTAAGGCTGTTTTTATAACAGAGCAAAAAAAATCAAGCGTAGGGCATTCCTTTTGAAATGCATTTTGAAAGTCAGGCAGAGGGCATATTCAGGAGTAATGAGTGCTGGTGTAGGAGACACGGTCAGAGAGCAGACCTTACCTTCTGCACTGACCTGACATTTCAGACAGAAAACATTTCTTCCAATACTTTTCTACAAGTAGAGGGCAATATGAAAAGCTGCTTTATTCTCAATCTTACTGAACACTGTCTGGGGATCTCTACACAAAATGTGTTTTTGAACAACGTGGATCCTCGCACGGGAGAATAACAAACAAAGGCAACACATATCCTTAAGCAAGAGGCAGCAAAGAGCCAAAGAGAAGTGACCTGCATGCTAACAGAAAGCACAACACAGAAGGTACGTCCCCTCCACTCACTGTCAATTCACTGTCTAGCAGCTCCTTATTTCCCCTCCAACAACAAGTTCAGTAAACTTACATTAAAGGAATTTTAATTAAACCTTAATCGTGCAAACAACATCAAAGTCATTCTCAGTTTGTCTCATCCCTTCATCAACCAAAGTGTAAAGCAAAGGCAGCCAGAAGAAAAAGCAGACCTACCCAGGAAGGGTAGTGCCAGAGCTTTGTACTTCACCTGATGAATTTTACAGCCTGATTCCTGGCACTGATCACAGCTGATGTGATTGCAAGGACCGCGTGCCTGGAACCTGCACCACCTTGCACCATTAGAATGACACTGAGGATTCGTTGGAAGACACAGCGAAGAATCTGGAAGGAAAAGGTTACCTTCAGGTTCACCTTCAGCAGCAAGATGGATCTTCATCTATCTTGAGCAGAGCAGATAGATAAGCACTCTTAGCCATGTTTATGAAATAACTCTGAACCCAACAATAGCACCTGACCTCTGGTGAAATAACACAGGGAGGACCAATAATACAAGAAACATCTTTCCTAGTGTGTTTTATCTTTCCTAGTGTGTTTTACCACCACATGCATGTGAATGTTGGGAGTTTCCTCCCTGCTGCACTTCAGGGACCACAGCCTCATCATCCTGACACTCACTGAGCAGCCTAACAGGAGAGACGGGGAAGATGCAGCAGGTCTGAAAGAGGAGCTATTGGATCTTCTTTATACTACAAATGTAAACCATTCTGAGAAGCTGCACTGAGAAACAGAGGTGGTTGAAACACACAGGCTTCCAGGCTGGGCAGCTACAAGTATACCAGGTTAGCATGTACTCAGCTCCAGGATTTCTTGACTAGATGGCCAACAGCACCCTGGCTCGCTAGCTTAAAACTAGTTCAGATGGGATTATGCTGATTCCAAAGCACAGCAGCACAGTCACACCCACAGTTCAAAAGCTCCATCTCCTAAGAGCAGCACACAGATAAGCAGGAGATGACACAGCGTGCTTGATAATTTAACAAAATAAAAATGTAAAGCTGCAGACAGATTTCTGGTAGAACTGGATGCTGCATGACGACAGCATTCTCTGAATTAGCATCAGTCCTGCTTATAATTATCTGAGCAGAACACTTCCCTGCTTCCCACCGTGCTTCACTGCACAATGCAAAGCCACTGCACACCAGCCAACAGTGCTGGAGCTCCACCTAGCAGGAAACCAGAAAACTTCAGGCAAAGGCAGTACCTTGGAACTCTCTGTATTAAGAATCTGAGATCCAATGCCTCTGCAGCTGTCCTTTGTTTTCGATTCACTTGGCAAGAGTCATTAAAGCACAGAACATAATGCATGTGAAATGCATCATCCAGCAAGCCAAAGAAATAAGCATGGGGGTAGAAAAAAGCATCTTGTCACTGACCCAGCAAACATACACACAGAAATGTAAATATCATGTAAAATAAAAACATGCAAGCCAAACAACGTGCAGAGGATGAAAGAAACATCTGCTTTTCAATAAAGCAGTGAGAACCCTAAAAGATGTGGCCCAAATTTTACCTCATTTTCTGTGCCGTGTAGAGGTGAACACAATAACCACAGTCCATGGTAGGCCAGCTCAGGAACATACTTGGCACGAGTAATGTTCCTAAACAGAGGAAGGCAGAGATATCTTCATCTGTCACGTGAGAAACATCTACTACAGCTACATGTGGTCACTGACTGGAAAACATTCAATATTCACTAAATGTTGTTTACTGTTAGCTAGGTGGAACACATCCTAATTATCTCAAGTAAAAGAAATCAATGCTTTCATTTTGGTATAAGCAAGATAATAACAACCCAAGCATTGAGGGCTTTACTTTTTAAAGCAATGTTTAAACAGTCAGAATCAATTGCTCACATTGTTGCTGAAAACTCAAACTCGCGTTCCACTGGCTCAAAGTTTGTCATTTCAACAAAAGTCTGCAAGGAAAGAAAGCCAAACTTAGCTAATTCACATGAGGACAAGCTGTGCAGGTCTGCATGGATGCCAGAACAGAGAACGTGAGCCTTTCTAGCTTTGAAACCACGGCCCCTCAGTCAAAGCAGAACATAAGCAGGCTCCAAAGCCTGCAGGCTCAATACTTTGCATCTCTCCTCCAGCTACAGGGAGGATTGATACCTTATAAAGGAACACTAACTGCCCTGCTTGCAGTAGCCAGCAAATGCTAAGCATGAGGGACAGCCACAGAGCAGACAACCTGCCTGAGCTTCACAGACAGCAATATTTGGGGGGGCAGCTCATGAAAGGCAGCACTGCCCACGTTCTGTGGCCATCCAGTGTTCTGCACTGCCTGTTTGTGCTGGGGGACACAACGTTCTGCTCAAGGAATCTCATTACCTGCAGGCAGTTCTGGAAGCACTGAGGTTTTTCTTTTAGGGAGAACTTTGGTAGAAACCTTAAGAAGTTTTGTAAAAGAAGGAAGATTGCTTTGCGAATTTGCAGAAGATCATCTGTTGAAAAGTAAACGTTCTCATGATCCTCTTCCTCCTCCTCTTCAAATACCTCTTCCATCTGTATTGGTAGTAAGAGAAACAGAATCACCCCATCCCACAGCACTGACTGATCTCTCTCACACATTTTAGTGCTTCCCAGAATTCCCAGGCTAGGTCCTGCAATACTTCATATCCAAAACTCTCAATCTTTTTCTTCAGGTTAGTGAAACACACTTAGTAACAGCAAAACAGACAACAGGATGGAGGTTGGATACAAGAAAGTTCCAGCAGAGCTTATTCTCACTGCAAAGAATTTAAAACATAAAGTCCTTCAGAACCAGAGACTGCCACCTCAGTTCTAATCTGACACCTGGAAATCCATCCCACAGTGATTGCCATGCTATCTGCTCCGTACTTCCCTTGCCTGTTCTCTCAGGATTTCTGATGTGAAATCCTCAGTGCCACTTGGAAAAACAACCCTACAAACACCAGAATTGTCAGCTGAGTACAGCTAAACACAGCACTTAGCCCTCAACACCCCAGCAGTAAGGAAACTCAGCTGCTACTTGTAACCTTGTTGAGTTTCTTGAAGATGATACCAATTAGTTTTTCCCTCTGCTACTGAACTGTCTAACAGCACATCACAGATATACAAGCTTTATTGTTCTATTAGTCAGCAGCCAAAGAACCGCAGCTGATGTTGAATCATCACACCTCTAGAAATTCCTAATAATAGGTAGGGGATTGAGAGCAGAGATCAACAGCTGAATAAAAGGGTAAGAGGAAAAAAAAGGGCTGAAAAAGCAAGGAGAAGCATTACACTGACCTAGAACTGAAATAGCTTGCCAATGATTTGCTTGCTAATAGAGATCTGTATCTGAAGATTACACAAACATCTTACACTGGAGGTGCCATTCCTGTTTGCCATTCCTTTTCTTCTGTTTCTTCTTGCATTGGTCTGAGAGCTTTCAGCATGCACCTTCTTCCTCTTCCTCATCAGATTTTGTCCCTGAGGCCAGCATTTTGTCAGGGTTTGAAGACATTTATCAAACATCACATCATGGAACATCTGATGAGCTATACTGCCTGTCCAGAAAAGGAAACGTGAGCAATCTTCTGGACACAAAGAGTATTAACCCCTTCCAAGAACAAACGATGCTTTATTCAACAATAAGGAGGTGAATCCCTTCACTCACCTGGAATTTCAAGCAGTAAGAAGTACAACCCAGCTGCATGGAGAGCATAAACCCTCTGTTGTGCATTGGCTCTTTTATTCAGGCCTGCTTGGACAAAGTGGTGCCACACAGCCACAAGGGCGTTACGAGAGAGGTTGTTTTCAACAAACAAACGCCAGATATTCTAAAACAAAATACAAGAACAACAGTAAGAAACCCAATAATAACACACCTCTCTACAAGGATATCCGCAAAGGAAAAAACCTTAATTAAAAAGGTACAACACTGACTGCAAGAAAAGCGTTTATCCAGGGAACAGACTAATTAAAAAAAAATTAAATAAACTTCTCTTAAATAAGCCAAACCGTATGAAAATCACCTTCCATGTGATGCACAGCAATAATAGCAGCTTGGGCTGCAGCAAATGAGAACAAGCCCAAATGAGCAGCTGTGGATATAGAAACAAAGGAAAAATATTTGCTTACCATTGGAAGGCATCAGGTAGGCAAGAATCTCTATAGAAACCCCCTTGCCTCTACAGCTAACCCTTAAAATGAGGTCTGGGAAGGGGTGGATCCTGGCTCCATCCCTTCTCGTCACTCAGATACACTGCATGCACTTGAGCTCCCCTGGGTTGGCCCTGCCTTCCCACCAGGTGCTCCATCACTGCTTCAAGCTGTGACTCAGCATTTCTATTACACACACGTGTTAGAATGCACAGGCAGAATATAAGAAATTCAGGTAAAGGACGCACAGAATGCTTTCTCATGCTCTATTGTAACCAACTGCAGAAAAGGGCTGCCCCAAAAATAACACCTCCTATTTTCTTATGCTGGCTCCCAACATCAGAGGCAGGTGTTGGTGGTATGGCTGTAGAGGCTGAACCTTCCCATCACTATTTCAGTAAATTGTGTTTGTATATATATTTTAACACACAAAGAGGCTCCATCTAAAACATTCCAGTGAGTATGTCAGATGAGAGGCTGATGGTAGAATATTGCTGTGAGATTCAAGACAGGGCAAACTGAGCAATAAAAAGGTACAGAGCCTCTGCTGAGCAGCACAGCCCACTGCCATCCATCCACCTCACCCCTCTGCTCTTGTCGTCCCCAGTGGCAAACGGTGCAAGCGCCTGGTACAGAGAGCTGAAGGCGCCCAGCCCATCCTCTGTGATCTCCTCTTCAATGCGGGGATCCAACGGTTCCGTCTCTGTGAAATCCAGGTCCCAGACCGTGCTCACCCACACTGGGAGAAAAACGGGTTTAAGCAAATCAGATAAGCAGATAAGCAGGCAAACACTTCAAACAAGCGGAGAGCACAGCAGCCACACGGAGCGGTAGCAGAGAGTACCAACCCCATAACCCCCCAACGCCATCCCCCAGTGCTCACTGAGGTCCGAAGGCCGCACACATCGTCCTCAGACGCCACCGCCACCCCTTCCCTTTTCCCCTCACGGTGTTATCCAACCTCACATCGCTCTCCTTTCCCCCTGCACGGCCGCCCCGGCCCTCAGCCATTACCCCACTGCCACCCTCTCACCCTCACGGACGTCCCGCAGCCGCCACTCCGCCACAACGCGCGGCAGCTCAGCCTCCACCGCCATCGCGCCGCCGCGCTTCGAACCGACCAATCGCGCGCCGCCTGCCGCGCCAGCCAATCCCAGCGCTTCCGCCTTCAGCGCGCCTGCACGCTGCGCACACCGGAAGCGCGACACCACGGGGCCGCGCGGCGCCTGCGCACGAGGGGAACGGGCGGGGAGCGCGCCGCGATTCCCGGCCCCGAGCGGACGGCGCATGCGCTGTGTGCGACCCGGGCCGGTACCGTGCGCTGCGAGGCGGGGACGGCGCTCGAGCGTGGGGGGTTGCGGGGCCGCGCCCGCCCGCCCGCTCCGGGCTCGCTGCAGCTGAGCCGGTCCGGAGATCCCCGCCCCGCAGGTCCGCCGTGCCGCACCGGCATTCGCCATCCGTGCCGCATTGCGGCCCCTCCGCCCCAGCGGTGAGCGTCCGCCGCCCGATCCCGGCGGTTCCCGGCCGCCGTCGGCCCCTCCGCGTTCTCGTCCCCGCGGGGCTCTGTCCGCGGTGCCGCCCCCGCCGGCACAATGAGCTTCTTCGGGTTCGGGCAGAGCGCGGAGGTGGAGCTGGTGCTGAGCGACGCTGAGAGCCGGCGGCGGGTGGAGCACAAAACGGAGGAGGGCAAGAAGGAGAAATACTTCCTTTTCTACGATGGGGAGACCGTGTCCGGCCGGGTCATCCTCACCCTGAAACACCCCAACAGGCGGCTGGAGCACCAGGGCATCAAAGTGGAGTTCATCGGGCAGATCGGTGAGCGGGGCTGCGCGGTGGCGGTGCGGGGCGACGGTTCCGCACGTGTGCCGGGTGCTGAAAGTGGGTTACGAG
This sequence comes from Tetrao urogallus, assembly GCF_951394365.1. NCBI lineage: Eukaryota > Metazoa > Chordata > Aves > Galliformes > Phasianidae > Tetrao > Tetrao urogallus. Next base: position 4,110,703 of record NC_136835.1, on the reverse strand, counting down.
TTGCACGGAGAATCCCCGCGGCCAGCAGCCCGGCTCCTCGCTTACAGCTCCAGGCCTTTTCCAGGTCGTTGTTCCCTTGTCCTGTTTCTTTCCCTTCTGCTCAGTCACTGATGTAAATCCCTTGATAAATATGCACTGAGATGGTGTGAAATTCGGTGTAAAACTCCATCCTGCAGGCTCAGGGCTTGGCTGGAGGGCCTGGTGCTGACAGCTGCTCGGTAGCACTCTCCAGACTGTGTCCATTTGCCACTGCTTTGGTTAATGCACGGCGTGATGATTGCTGTGTGCCCGTTGGTCTCCACGCAGCAGCGACGCTCAGGGCAGAGGATGGCAAATCAGGTGTTTTTTTATGTGCATTTCACATCCCCAACTGCACCTTCTCCCCTTGCTCCACCGTGCATAGCAGTGCTGCAGCTCAGCTTTCCTGAACCCTATGAGCTGTGCCATGCAGTGTCCATCTCCAGCTCTGCTCTGCTTCGCCCTGATGAGCACACATCGTGGCACAGACAGGCCGCTGACTTTCTGTTGCTGGCAGCCAGCAGCTCTATGTGCATGTCCCCAATTTGGATGTAAGCATCTCCTGCGTGCTTGGAGGCTGCCACACCCACTCCTCAATCTGATGGTGACTGCAGCATTTCACAGCCGTGGCTGAGATCCACAGCCAGGGTAACTCTGAGATGTCTCACAGCATCACTGCTCTGTGCTGATGCACGAGCTGAGCCATGCATGTGTGATACTGTGCCCTTCTGCACTGAGGTTTAGCCCTGAAAACACAAGCTGTACGCTTGCAGCCTTTGCACTGTGAATCACACGCTGTAGGAAATGGAACTGGAGATGTTCCTGCTCAGAGATGTTTTTTCAGTTCTTTTTCCTGGCCTTGTTTGTGCGTAACGCCCTCTGTAAAGGAAGGATAGGCTGAGAGAGCTTGTGAACGCTCGAGTGCAGGTGAGCCTGTTGCTCAGAGGGAGCTGAAGGCTTCCTGCTTTGTTATGATCCTCGGTGGAAACGAGGCATGGACTTTCTGCTCCACTCCATGCTGCCTTGCATGCCTCTTTTCCCCCATTTTGGATATATTTGGAACAACACCCTTGAATTAATACACGTGGCCATAGGCAGTGTGTGCTCAGAGCTGCTGTGTCCTTTGGTTCTGCCCTTTGTGCTGGTTAAGGTGTGGAAGCTGGTATTGCTGATGGCACTCCCTGCATGCTTTCCATCTCAACACAGCTCTCCTTCTGTTCGGACTCCTCGCTGCCATGAGGTCAGCACGTGTAAAACATGAGTTACCAGCTGAAGGGTTGAGACATGGGGATGGGGCACAGGGAGTGCAGCAGTTCCAGGCTGAGTGCTGGAGCCCAGCCTGCGAGCACAGAACCCACTGAAGATTTCAGTTCACCTGCAGTTACTGTGCCTTGAGCGTGCCAACCAGATGTTGGCGGGTTGGTTTTTAAACCTTTCAGCTCCAAAAGCTGAAATTGCAGCTTATACCTGTTTGACATGTGGAAATCTTCAAAAGTGTGGGAAACATCAGTTCTTTCTCTTCAAGGTGCCAATCTCTGCCCTTCTGAGCTGGCAGAGAACGTAGCAAGCTGACGTTCACCTCTCCTTGCCTCCTGCATCGTGTGGGAAGATGATATTCATTCCTCCTTACGTGGCACGAGGCTTTTCCATGTCACATCAGTGAGCACTCCTCTCCCAGTGGGCACATGTGGCACTGCTGCCCCACAGCTGATCTGTGTGTGTCACCCTGCTGCCCAGCCTGATGAGCTCCATGGCGCTTCTGTGTACATCTCAAGGAGCAGAGAACTGAATCTTGCTGCTGTTGCTGAACTCTTGCAGTCCATCCCAACAGCCTCTTCTGCACAGCTCAGTGCTGATGGTAAACCTGTGTGTGCAATTCAGTTTTTGCTTTCTCATCAGAACGTATCAGCTTGGCTGAGGCTTTACTTTTGGGAAGGACTGCGTGGGTGTCTTGCATTCACACAGCTCACTCACAGGGCTGGGAAGGGCAGATTTCATTGATGGTTATGCGTAATACACAGCTGCAAATGGAAATTGTGGAGTTTAAGTTGCTGTTGCTCTGACTTGGGAGAGAGAAGTTTGTTAAATGTAGAAGGAATTGTGCATTAAAGGAGGAGCCTGCAGTCCCATGTCATGCAAGGAGCTTGCGTGGCAAACTGCAGCAGTGTGACCACATGAGTTGAGCTGGTTTAGGCTGTGCTCCCAAAGGTGAATGCTCTTCTTTATTGATGTTTACCTGTTCTCTTGGGGCTGATGGACACACACGTTTGGTTGCTATGCACTGAGCACTGCCTAAGTGCAGAATCAGTGAGGATCTGTGCTGTTGTTGTTCTCTGGTGTGAATCAAAACTGAAGCAGCACCAGCTGGAAGCATCCTAGCACTCCATTTTTGCTCTGTCACTGCTGCTCCATAGAAGCAGTGGTGTTTTTCCTTTCATTATAGTGCCAGTGCCTTTGGCCTTGAGTATAAGGCTGTGTAGGAAACGATGAGAGCTGCTGAGTGTTTGCTGGCCTTCTGTTCTGAATGCATTGCTGTTCTGCTTTGAATTATGCCTTAAGCACATATAAGAGCCAATGTCTTCTGGCATAAAGGTGATGCAAGCTGTAGGGCTGCTCTGAGTATAGATGAGCGTGGGAAAGGTTAGCAGTAAATCAAGTAAATATACCAGGAACCTGAGCTGGTACAGAACAACTCCTTTCTTCTTCCTGACTTTGGCATCACTGTGAAGAACTGCGTTCAGTTCAGGCATCCATTAATGTGTGCAGCTCTGCTGACTGGTAGAGCGAGCACATCGCTAATTGTGCCTAAGCAGCAGCTTGCTGTACTGGCTCAGTGGTTGCCACACACGAGGATCCGGCTGTCCCAGCCACAGTGGTGGCATGTGCTCAAGTTCTGGCCTACATGGAGAGCAGTGAACAAGTGCAGTGTGCTGCAGCCATGGGCTCCCCCAGCAGGTTCTCTGTGCAGTGCTAATGATCTGGACATGAGCGTGGTTCGTAGCTGTGAAGTCTGCATATCCTTACTGTGTGTTGTTCATTTAACGTGGACTTGAATCTTCCTAGAGCTCTACTATGACCGAGGAAACCACCATGAGTTTGTGTCCCTGGTGAAAGACCTGGCCCGTCCTGGGGAATTCACTCAATCACAGATATTTGACTTTGAATTCACACATGTGGAAAAACCTTATGAGTCCTACACGGGGCAGAATGTGAAGTTGAGGTGAGTCTCCTCCCTTTGTTGACCCCTATTCTCAGTTCTGTGTGCAAATCCTGATGCTTACCATAGTGATACTGGAGTGCAGCATCCCTTCCAAAACATCCCTGTGAGTTTATAATGTGACTCCAAACGAAATTTGATGCTCTGAATTGTGAAAGGCTGTCTCTGAGGGCTTTTATAAGCATACATCAGGCTCAAAGGAACCTGTTTGGCCCCATTTCTGTGACGAGAGAAATCAGCCCCTTCTGAATCTACCTAATATTTTCCAATTTACTTGGTAATTAAAAAAACGAACCACAAAAGAAATTGTTTGCTTTAGTCCTCAGCAGGGACATTTTCACCATCGTGTAATCAGTCTTGTAGACTTTAATTGTGCTCTATATGCAAACAGATGCCTCGCTGGTATCTCATTCATATGTTGCAAGCTGTATTTCACATCTGAGTGCTCCAACTGACTTCACATCCAGTCACTGGCTTCAGAGGGTGGGCTGGAAAATTGTGAGATCTGCAGCCCCTGGAGACCAATGTGATCTCACTTCTTGCAAAAGGACAGTGGTTTTCCATGTGTGCTCTGCAAGCTCTTATTGAGATCCCCAGAATGATACGTAGGTAATTCAGGCTCACAAATGCACGAAAGCTTAGAAGAGTCTTAGAAATTGTTATTCCATTTGAAAATTCCCTTTTGGCTTTGCAACCTGTTGGCTGCTCCAGAAGCCAGGGTACTTTGAGGGAAGATTGAGGTTGGATGTCAGGGGGGATTTCTTTACCGTGAGAGTGGTGAGGTGCTGGAACAGCTGCCCAGAGAGGCTGTGGATGCCCCGTCCCTAGAGGTGTTCAAGGCCTGGTTGGATGGGGCCCTGGGCAGCCTGGGCTGGTATTAAATGGGGAGATTGGTGGCCCTACATGTGGCAGGGGGTTGGAGATCCATGATCCTTGAGGTCTTTTCCACCCTAAGCCATTCTGTGATTCTGTGATACTGATAAGCTTATTTGGATAGCCCAGTGCAATCCGTTCAGCCCCGTGCCCCTCCTTGCTTCATCTCCATTACTCCTATGCAGCACTAACAGGAAGGGGGTTCCCTTGCAGGTATTTCCTCCGAGCGACTGTCAGCCGCAGGCTGAACGACGTGGTGAAGGAGATGGACATAGTTGTGCACACTCTTAGCACCTACCCAGAGCTCAACTCCTCTATTAAGATGGAGGTTGGGATTGAGGACTGCCTGCACATTGAGTTTGAGTATAACAAGTCCAAGTAAGTGTCTCAAGAGCAGCCAGTGGTGGTGGGGAATCTGCTACAGGGGCTGCTTTCTTTGGTAGCCTGAAGCTCGTGTCTCAAATGCACTTTCTTCACACGCTCCACCTTATGGCTGGGGCTGAGGATAAGAGCAAAGTGACTCATGGGCTCTTTGCTGCCCTGATCTGCTCCGCGATGCTGACTGTGGTGCTTTCCTCCTTCGTATGCCAGGTATCATTTAAAAGATGTGATTGTCGGTAAGATCTACTTCTTGCTAGTGCGGATCAAGATCAAACACATGGAGATAGATATCATCAAGAGAGAAACGACGGGGACTGGACCCAACGTTTATCATGAGAATGACACAATAGCTAAATATGAGATCATGGACGGTGCCCCTGTGAGAGGTGAGAAAGCAGATGACTTTGAAATTCTTCTCCTCGAGTCTTTAAGGGTGGGAATATGAATGCTGCAGCATTTTCAGCTGACTCTGTGAGCTCACTAGAAATACGCATCCTGTTTTACAGGTGAACTCATGGTCATTTATGTGGGTGATAAAATAGGACCCTCTTCTTTCTCTGGAGTGATGGGAGGAATAGAGGCATAACGAGTAGCAGTGATTTTACTTAATTCTTTAATGAAGGAGTGGCAGAACCAGGAACAGATGTAGATTCACAGTTGGATTGGACCATCAGTTGGCATTGCTGCAACTCAGGGCAGAACGTGTTCTACTTCAGCTCCAGCCTCCTGTGCCACTTGTTTTCCAGTTCCACTGCCCAGCAGAGTTACCTGCCAGAGAAAAATGTCACTTTGTTTGTTCCTGCAGTGCTGTTTTGGTGCAGGTCACAAACAAATTCTGTACTGTTAAAGCTGAGGTGAAATAGCTGCTGCCAGTAGCAGGATCTGGCAATGGACCATGTGTGCTGATGGCTTTTTGAAGGAACTTGAGGTCTGTCAGTTCATTTTGCTCCCCTTCTGGAAAGTCACAAAGTTTGATGTATCCCAGTGAAATGTCGTTTTGCTGGCACTCCTAGTTTGTATTTCCAGGATGCCATGCTGATGTTTTGTGCTCTTTGTAGGGGAGTCCATTCCCATCAGACTCTTTCTGGCTGGCTACGAGCTGACTCCAACAATGAGAGACATCAACAAGAAGTTCTCAGTGCGTTATTACCTCAACTTGGTGCTGATTGACGAGGAAGAGAGACGCTACTTTAAACAGCAGGTGAGAAAAGCTGTTTGGTCCTCTCAGACCCACAGGCTGTCACTGAGCACCTGCTGGGTTGCTGGGGGGGAGAAGCACATTTTTTAATAGAGTATCTGTAAGGACTGGACAGCTTAGAGCATGCAGAGAAGGCCTAGAAGAGATGGTCCACACGGGTCGGGTGTGTGTTCTGCTGGGAATTCATGTAGAAGGCGCTCACCCAGTAGTACTTCTCATCTCTCTTGCTCCAGCGCTTTGATTTATTGATTCTGATGTAGTTAGCAGTGGCAATGGGACAGATCAGCTCTGGACAGCCATTGGGTTTGCCTCCATGCCCAGATCCAGGGGAGGAGTGCTCTACCCGACTTTCAGGAAGGCAGCGTAGCCTGTGGAAGAGATGCCAGCGTGGGCAAGTTCCCACTGGGTGCAAGCTGTGCTGGGCAGCTTGGTTCAGCCTTTGGGTCTGGGTGGGGCTGGGGGCAGGTCTCACAAGCCCTGACAAGCCGTGCTGGATGTGTTGCTGCAGGAGGTGGTGCTTTGGAGGAAAGGAGACATAGTGAGGAAGAGCATGTCCCACCAAGCAGCCATCGCCTCCCAGCGGTTTGAGGGCACGTCCTCACACACGGAGGCCAAGACCCCCAGCCAGCCTGCAGAGAACAACGGCCGGCAGTGAGAGGCCACGCAGAGGAGGGCTGCTGTGGAGCCAGCGGGGACAGCAGCGAGGAGGAAGAAAAAAACACTTCGGAGACTTTGTGAAAAAAAAAAATAACCAGTTTTTGAACTCAATTCCTTTCTTCAAAGGACTAGCAGGGTGGGAAGGGGCTGGGAGGGCAGGGCGAGGCGGAGCACTGGTGGCGCAGAGTTGAAGTTACCTCAGTGCTTCTCCATCAACTACATTCCTTGGGTCGGCTGCTTTGAGGCGCATCTGGAGGCTGCGGAGCTGCCTGATCTCCTCTTTGCCCCGAGACCCTTTTGGTGTGGCTGCAGGGAAGGAGAGAGCAAGTGAAAGCCAAACCTGCTGCGGCTCAGCGGTGCAGAGGTTGCTTTGGGACTGCGTGGGATGGATATTTTTCTTGCCTTTCAGAAATCTGCACAAGGGAAAATGAAATGAAAAACAGCATTTAGTTGGAAGGTAGAGGAGGGAGTCGGAGACTGAGGCGCAGCCTGCTTGGAGTGGCTTCATCTTATCCCCTCACTGCCTCCTCTTCCTCTTCGTGTTGGCGGTGGATGCTTTGTCACAAGCAGTTATAGAATGTAGCAGTGCCACGCAGCCACTTTGCTGGTGGGACATGGGCAGCAGGACGGCTTGTGTGTCCTTGTGGGAGCTCCTGGCCGTGTGCTGGGCTGGGGGGAGCTGGGCTGGTTGACATGTGAATCCAGTAGGACGTGGAACAGAGAGGTGGCACAGGCTGGGCAGTGCAGTGAGGGTCAGGAGGAGCAAGCGGTGGTGCTGGGTGGTCGAGAAGTCAGGGCAGGAAGGCTGCAGGCTGAGAGCAGTGCCTTCTGAGCGCTGTCTTTGAGATTCAGCCTTTGGTTGCAGTCCCAGCTGCTGCTGCGGAGCAGGGCAGACCAACCTCGGGAGGTTGGAGCACAGTGTTGGGATGTGAAAAATACTGTGGGAGTGAGTTTGTACTGCACATGCTGCTGTGCTGATGCTTTGTGTCCTTGTGACAGAGCAGGCATCACAGCAGGGCAGAGAGCAGTACAGAAACGTGTGTTGTATTGTTTGCTCTCTCGCCTGCAGAATGAGGGTTGGTAAGGCCAGAAAGAGGATGCAGGTGTTTAAGGAGCTCGTGGCTGATGCATGCTGCTAGAACAAGCCAAGCAGGAGCTGGAAGGATGGTAGAGTTCTCAAATTCCAGAGAGACATTCTTGAGGCCTGAGCTGAAGTCACCAGTGAGGTCTGAGGGTGTGCCTTGAGCTGAGAACCTGAATGCAGTTGTGGTTGTTTTTGTTTCTTTTTAATTCTAAAATAAGCTGCTTTTAGTCTTCAGCTAAGTAGAATCATGAGAACATTCCCAGAATGGAATCATTCCTCCATTAAAAATTAGAAATGGCTTTGTGGATTTGATTGAGTTTGGAGAATATCCATCCTGTTCAGATGCCCTTCGGGGAAGCAGGTGGCTGGAGCTCCTACCAGATGGAGGGACAGCACTGCACTAGATGCTGGGATAGGAGCTCCATCAAGTGGGATTTGTCTGAGTTTTTCTGCAAGTTTGTGGCTCGCTGTGGTTTTGTCCAGCTGCTTTGATTCTGGAATGAACCTCCTCTGCCTCTGTCCTACAGCTGAATGTAGAACAGTTGTCTTGCAGCTGGGAAATGGAAGCATCTTCTGCTTCGTTTAGTCGAATGATGCTGGTGGAGGGAATGGGGTCAGGGTGGGGAGCTTTTTATGTAATAAGACAGCTACTGTATTTCAGTGATCAATGTGTGTTTCTGCTTGCCAAAGTAAGTTATCTTTTAATCACCATGTGTAAGGTTGTGGTTTTTAGTAGAGCTGGGCAGTCTCACTCTGTTGTAGAGGACACTAATGAACTCATCTCTGCTGAATGCTCGTGTCACACCGTGTTCTGCTCTGTAATAGTGAAGACGTGACTTGCTCTTCTTTACATGAGAAGTGTGTGCCATGGGCTGGAGCCGTGTGCTCCTCAGACTGAAGCAAAAGCTGAGACAACTACCTTGTTACGCCAGGGCAAGGGGTGGTGATGTCTGCAGGTCTCACCTGGCAAAGCAATCTGGTTGTTATTTTGACACTCACTTATTCTACTCCCCCTCTGTGAAGGGGGAACCACCTTGCTGTGGCAATACACAATCTTTGAGAGACAAGTGGAGCTCCTGCAGGAGCCTCAGGGGATAGCAGACTATCTTTCCACAGCTAAGCTGAGCACAGCAGCAACTAAACCACCCTCTGCTTGCCCTCAGCTCCCCTCCAACTTAGAATTTTTCCCCTCTTGAATTCCTTTTGATTGTAGGCCATGTGGTATTAAAGAAACCCCATGGATGAAAATGTCTTTGCATTCCAGGAGTGGTTTGTTTACTGTCTGAGCAGCATCAGTACAGTCTGACAAGATAATGCACTGTAAGGAGATTTCAATTAATCATCTGTTCATCACTTCTAGAGAGCTTGCTTAGAACGAATCACAGAATGGCTTGGGTTGGAAGGGACTTAAAGATCATCTAGTTCCTCAACTCCCCTTCCATGGGCAGGGTTGAAAAAAAGTGCATGAGCCTATATGGCTTTTTGTTTTGTTTTTTCCTCCTTTGTGCCTCTCTCCCCCGTGTCCCCAGCTGCGAAATCACAATTTAGAAACGATCCCCACTTTTACTTCATCTGAGGATCGTTTAACCCGTTGCCCATTAGGCCTTCTGTTTGTCTGGGGTGGAGCAGATGTGCTGGGCAGGTAAGTGGAAGCATAGAACAAGGTACTCTAGGAAAGCACTTCATTAGCACGGCGGGGGGCAGACACTGAGCTGTGTTCCCCTGAGCTGGATGGTTCTGTTCATTACTTGGGTCATTCCCTCTCTCCTAGGCAGCTTCAGGTAGGGGGGAGCAGGCAAGTACTAAACCAAGCAGTGCAACTTGTAATTAAGCCTCTGCTGTGTTTACATGTTTCTTAATTCGTCGTCTTTTCAATGGCTGTATTTTAAAACTTGTTTTTTTTTTTTTTTGTCTCTCCAATTAAAAAAGAGCCAGCCTTGGCCATCAAATGCTGTGAGTTTGTCTGATATGATTTGTAGTGCCTGGCTTGGGTTTCTTCTTTTATGGCATTAAGGCATTTTGCTTTGATACTGTCTTTAGAAAGTATGTCACTGGTGGAAGCCGTGCCTACAGAGGACACATAGCCTAAAAATTAGCAGGCTAATTTCTCTTTTCTGATGTCACTGCTAAAGCAATATGGGAAATTTTGTACCTGCAGGAAGTTAACAATGGTCTGCTTGGCAGTAATTAGGTTAGATGTGTATACACCAAAATTTTCTTGCTCTAGACAGAAGCAAAGTGACACCTTTCTGCAGAAAAATGTCCCACTGCAGTACATGGAACTGCACTGCATCCTCCAGAAAGGAGGAGAAGAAATTGCAGAGAGAAACTGCAGAATGTCACCACTACTAAAATTGAGTAGCTTCAATTGATTCTAAAAGGCTTTATTTAAAAATAAGCAAAAAACAACAACAACAACAGTGTTGGAGTAAGGAACATAAAGCTTCAAATCATTTGCAGGCTTGTTCTCCTTGCTGTGGCTGAGTAAACTTGAGAATTATGCTGGTTTAGGAGGAGGCATCGATGGGCTGGGTACAAGCTGTGCTGCTGTCAGTTTCTTAATGTGGCTTTTCCTCTTCCAGGCTCAAGACAAAATCAAATTCCTCTGTATTGGGAAGGTAAGGAAGAGAGAGTTGTAAGTGGGACTTCCAAGTTGTCTGGGTTGGAGGCTGCCTCTCAGAAAGAGTGGCACTGAGACCAAAGGAGGAGAAGGCTTTTACCTTGTGTCAGTGGTTGGATGGAAAGACGTTGTCTTGAGAAGAGCATCATGTTCTTTAGGGGCCCTCCATCTGCTTTGTGTGCCAGGTGGTGAGTCTTGATTTCAGAAAGGGGGATGAAGCGTTTTGTCATCCGCACAAACTGGACATCCACCTGGCAGGGGATGAGCAGCAGAGGAGCATGGATGAAGAAGGATTTAGCATCCAGATAACACATAAGATCTTTGGGGACATGAGGATTTTAAGCTGAATCAAATGACCAGTGTACAGCATCTTGTAATGGTACAGAAGTTTTTTCTTGCTGAAGGCTGAAAATCTCAGATGCTTCTGGCAGGCCACTTGTTTACATCAATCTCAGCACCATGCACTAGAAACATACCTTTATGTGGTCACAGACAATATAAAACAAAGCTGCAGGTTTTATAGCCAGCTTGTGAGCAGTCACTTCCTTATAATGTAGTATGAATCAAAACCATAGTTTTCATTGCTACAGACTAAGAGTAATGCTTGAAGATGTTTGTTCTTCCTGACCCAGAATTCTGCAATGGATGCAGAACTGACCTCCATGCAAGGAAGATCTGAAAATGCAGGGAGATGCATTTTGTTGTGGAAGTAACAGAAGAGTAGAGAAAACAATCAGGATTGGGTTTTCTCTTGATGGAGAAAAAGGTAGGTAGGCTAGGGCAGAAGCTTCCGAAGATATGCAATGTAAGAGGCTCCTAACTGCACTGGGATCAAACACAGAGTTTAAAATGATCATATTTAGTTTGCTACGTTACCATGGACCATTTGGGGTTCTCTTTCCTGCTGGAGGAATCGTAATGAGGATCCTTCTGATCAAACTGTGTGTGATCAGGGTATGCTTCCTTTACAATCTGAAACAGAATGGGAGATGAATGTGAGACGAGCTCCTGTCAGTTAAATGCTGTTGTCAGCAAAGGGTATGAAATGCCCCTGAGAAAGCTGTGCCTGGACAGAAGAGGAATAATGCTGGTGCAAAAGTGAGCTTTGCTTTCTCTGAAATCCATTCTAACAGATGTATTTCCTTCCTTTAGATTCCTTGGCTGGAAGCACTGCAGGACAGTATGGATGTCAATGGAGCATCATCATCTCTTTAGAGAGCAAAGTGTAGGGAACACGAGTAACAGAGGAAAACTGGGTACAGATCTTAATGAAAAAGCTTTCCTGTGCCCTAGGCTTCACACCACTGCCTTGCACAGCAGAATTTAGTGAGTTAGGTACCAATCAGAAGCCATGAGTGCAGAGCAATGTTCTGCATGGCTGGAGATGCTCTGAAATGACAGCAAGGTAACAGTGGTGTGGTTTCATTTCTCCAAGATGCTCACTGCAATACATACAGTGAGCCCAGATACCCTAGGCCTATTTGCTGCTCTGATTAGACTTCCTTCTGCACTCCTCTGGTTGTGAAACAGAAGTAAGGCTAACAAACTGTTTGTTAACCCACTCATTACTTTTTTTTCCCCCAACACATAGAATGGGGCACTCACCTTGACAATGCCAACAATGCCAGGCTCCTTGCAGTTACTGTGATAGAAGAATGCCTGTTGCCCAAGTTTCATGGCTCTCAGGAAGTTCCTTGCCTGTCAAATTAAAGTGAGAGACTTTGAGCAGTTGATACGAAACCTCTCAGGATTTCTTAAAACTGCTAGGAGCAAGACCTAACAACAGGAGAGAGGTATGAGCTTCAGTGCTATTCATACAACTCTCCTATGTTGGTCATACAGATGTTCTACACTGCAGTGAAATGAAATAAAGGTAAAGAGCAAGGTATTCTTTGTTAGAAGGTATGAGGGACTGTAACAGCTCAGACTCCTTCATTTGGGGATAGCGAGAGACTGCAGTTAGCTGTCAGCAAGCAGCCAGCAGGGCAGACTGTATTAGGCAGAGGTAGTGCATGTGGCTTTCCTTTGCACAGGAATCCTGGAACAGACAGAGCAGACAGCTGCACACTGACAAGGCACAGCGTTTGGCTCAGTTTCTTGCTTAGAGGTGTCAAGGGAAATAGAAGCTGATCATCTGTGGGACCTGAGAGAGACGAAGCTAAAGAAAAAATGGACGATTGAAGAGAATATTACCCAGCTTGCATCTATGTTTAATTTAGAGATAATTAAGCAGTTTTGACTCCTGACAGAAAACAGCTGTCAAAGCAGGCAGACTACATCAAAAGAAAATACTTCAGCACTTCAGGCAAAGGAAACAAGTCATCTGTGAAGAGAGAGAACATTTGTCTACTGATACTTCAGTGACTCAGCCTTTGACATCTGCTTCTTACCTGGTAGTTTCTTACTCCTTCCCAGAAGGTTGTCTGATTGGGCTGAGCCTTCAAGTCTTCAATGCTGAACTGCCAAGTGCAATGAACACACAGGTTAAGTCCAGGAGGCAGTTTGATCTCTGTTGCCTTACTGTCTGTTTTACCTAAACGTTTGTAGCTCCTTCAGTTATAGTTCAAACTTCACAAAAACTTTTGGTTTTGTTCCCATAGGGTTTAAAGAAAAATCCTCATGAAGAAGGAATGCTTAGTGTAAGGGCAGAGCCTGGAACAGATGGAGTCCCTGCTACCTACAGCTAAGCATTCTAAGGGCCCAATTTAAGTATCAAACCCCTTCAGGTGAACAGAATTATCTTGTCCTTTTTTTCAGGAAGACAAGTGCTTTTAGAGAAGGACCAGAGACTCAATAGTGTTGATATTGCAAATAGTCTGAACTGTGTGATCCTGTAATTCAGCACCCTGGTGCTAATGATCTGCTTAGGAGTGAAATTGCTTCTTTACTTAGTTGACTTTGCTGAATAAGAATACTAGAATGGCTGTCAGTGCTTACTTTCACATCCACTCCCTTCTCAAGCCTGCTCTCTGGTTCCGATTTCAGAAGCCAATGGCAATATGTTATCTTGCTTTCCTCCCCACCAGAATCAGACTCTTTTGCCTTTTTCCAGTTCTTCCATCCTGACTTGGAGCTCCCAGCTGGAGGTTTCGTGGACTTTTCCTCTTCTTCCTTATCTTCATTCTCCTCCTCAGTCTTGGCAATTTTAGCATCAGGCTCCTTTTTATCTTAAAAGAAACGAGGAAGAAAAGACCATTCTGGTAAAACAGAATGTTTCTGATAAGGATTGGTGCTGAAACCATTTTAGTCACCCATGCTGTCATATGAGTGCAATCACAAGTTCGGTGTGCCCTGGATCTTACATGGAAGGTAGCTGCTTTACTTATCACTGTTTCTGCACATTTCTAGTTTGCACCTGAAATACAGATTTTGTTTCTTGTTGTGTGCATAAACAAAGCCAGGATAGACCATACTGTCCTCATGAAGTGTTATTTGAAGGGTTTTTTTTAATTATTATTAATTGCTGAGAAATTAACAGCTGGCCAAAAGAAGTCAATTTAGATCAGTCTGATAAATAACAGGAAAATTCAGCAGCAAAGGAAACTGTTTTGGTTACTGCATTAGCTAGAAACCTTATATTAAGGCATTTGCTGTGCTTCCAGTATGGAGGGAGCCCCTCTGCCTGTTTGTCCTGAACGTACACAGCAAAAAGCAGTGATAAAAGGGAATGAAGGTGGTTATCTGCTGGAGCCTATTCAACAGATGAGTAGCACAGAGGAGCAACTGTTTAATTCTCTCATCTTATGCTTTAAACATCAGATAACACTGCCTTAAGTGCAAGGCTTTTAATCATTTTTGTTTTGTGTTTTCTGCAGATGGTACCACATCATTTCTGTGCCACTGAACCGGGTACACTTTGACCGACCAGCTCTAGCATGCAGGCTCTGAGAGCTCTTAATAAATGGATGAGTCACATTTCTTTACTGTCTTGTGCTGACAATACACCACTGTCCCTCTCTTACATCTACCAGACCTGTCTCAGTCACACATGGATGCTCAGCCCGCTTTTTACAGAGGAAATGCTGTCTCAAATCTGTCCCAGATCTGTCTCAAAGACACGTGGCTTGAAAGACATGACGGTTATATGGCTGTACTTGCAGTGGAGCCCCGTGTAAGAGATGCTCAATTAGTCAGGACATAGCACAGACCTGCTACTGCTCCTTTGTCTCTCTTTCTGCTTGGCCAAGGCATCTCTGGGCTCTTTGAATCCTCTTCACCGAGAAGCACCTGCAGAATGAAAGAGGGCAGATTACTGGCAAGCCGAGGGAAAAAAAAAAAAAAAAAAAGTTGGGATAGCTGAGAGAATGGAAAAGCTGTGCAGTAAGTGCAGTGTATTCCTCCCTTGAGCTCGGCCATTTCCTCTATCAGTGCAAATCCTGGCACCGGTTGAGGACCACACCCGACCTGCCCTCCCGAGCCGCGCTCTGATGGACGTTGGCAGCAGGGCTGCTTTTCCCCACAGCTGTTGAAGGAAAGTCCCGAAGGCGCTCGGCCTCGCAGCACGGCCGTTTTCTGCCGCGTAAGAGGAGCCGTGCTGCGAGGAAAGCGAAAGCAGCTCGCTCGCTGCTCTCCGTCCAGCCTGCCCAGCGCGCAGCTCGTTGCACGCGAACATTTGGTCAAACGCAGCGCGACTCGGCCGCTGGAACCGCAGCCCCGTTCTGTCGGCAGCCGCTGTCAGAAGTTACGTGGCTCTGCGCCATCCTCCTCCCGTCAGCCCGGCCGCCACCAACTTTCCCCCCGCCCGCACCCAGCGTCCCGTCCCACCGCTCCCCTCACCGGCTCCGGCCGCCGTTCGGGTTAAGGATGCTCGCGCTTTGCCCGAGCTTCGGCGCGGGCGGAGGAAACGCGCCGTCCCCCGCCCTGTTGGAGTCGGAAGTCTGTAACCGTTATGCAAAAAAGGCATCGCCCGGCGGCTCGCCTCCTCCAGCGGCCAATGCGGGCGGCCCCGAAGCGAGGACTACAAATCCCGGCCGCCGCCGCGGCGCCGCCTCCCGCACCGCCATGGCGTGGAGAGCGGCCCGGCTCCGCGTTACGGCCCCGCTGCTGCTGCGGCAACGCGGGATCGCGTCCTGCATCGACCGTAAGGCTCCCAGGGGCGAGGCCGGATCCCGCTGCCCGAGGGAGGGGAGGAGGGAGGGATGCTCGCGGTGCCCGCTGCCCCGTGCTCGTAGCGGCAGCGCCGACGGCCCTCCGGCTGCACCTCTGTGCTTCGGACCTGGGAGTCGATCGGAGCATCGCGATAATAAGCGCTTGCACGAGGTTGATCGGGAAGCCGTGCTCAGCATGTCGTGCCCGCTGACATCCGACCTCCACACCCGCTCCCTGCCGGCGGTGGGACTGCGCCTGTGGTCTCCTAAAGGATCCCGTAACGCTTCCCTGCTTAATTGCTCCGGCACTTAAATGTGTTAAGGAGAGAAGCAGCAGCAGCTGTGTGAATGTTAGGGGAGGAACTAACAAAGTGACGTCGGATCTGCGTGCAAACAAAGCAGTTTTCCAAGGCAGAATGTAGCTACAGCTTTCCATGCAGCTTCCAAAGAGGTTCTTTTCTTGCTCGCCTTCTAGCATCACTTTGAACTGGCAGGAGCTTTCCCTTGTACTTGTGCAGCAGGATGGTGTGGCAGCTGCAGGAGCTGTGCTGTCCCTGCCCCAACCTCACAGCACGGTGCTGAGCAGCCAAAGATGTGTGCAGCACCGAGGCTGTTTGGTTGTAGCAAAGCCTTCTCCAGCACAGATCCCAGTGGCTCCAGGGAGCAGAGAAATGGGCTTCGTAGTGGAGAGCATGAATGCTGACCTATTTGATCCCTTTCTGGTTTTCTAGCATCTGCTGGTCTGACAGAGGAGCAGAAGGAATTCCAAAAAGTGGCCCTTGATTTTGCCACCAGAGAGATGGCTCCTCACATGGCTGAGTGGGATGAAAAGGTACGGCAGCCTCCAAAGGGTTGTTCTGCTCCCTTAAGGTGTTCTTGCCCCTGGGTTTCATTGGAAGGATCCCTTCAGTAGCTTCTCAGGGCTGTAAGGACAGCAATAGGGATTTATTTGAAGATGCTGCTAGTGGGAACCCATCCGAAATTCCCTTAAAGCCTTCCTAAGCAGGTAATTCAATCATCTGGAAGCTTGAATTTACCCCTGAAGATGGTGTGTACCTGTCTAGGTAACTGCTTATCTTTTAACCAATCCAATTAACAAACACTGCAGAAGTTTGGGACCGAACTTGGTGGCCGTGGTGTCTCAGAACTTCACCACAGACATTCACTGTTGGTGTCTCTGTTCCAATAGGAAATATTCCCTGTGGAAACAATGCGAAAGGCAGCCCAGCTGGGATTTGGTGGCATCTACGTGAAACCAGACGTGGGTGGCTCTGGATTGTCACGTCTTGACACCTCCATCATCTTTGAAGCCTTATCAACAGGATGTACCAGCACCACTGCTTACATGAGCATCCACAAGTGAGTGCAGAGGGTGGATGGTGTCAGCCACAGTTGTTCTATGGCTCTGCATCCAGCTGGAGACAGCTCTCCTGGTGCTCACTTACAGTTGCAGCCCAAACAGGCACTATGAGGATCCCTTGACTGCAGCAAGCAGATAGGCTACAAAAGCCAAGATGCCACTAAAGTCATTTTGGCTTCGTGGCATGCAGGATGGGATTAAGTTCAGGATTTTGTTTCCTGCTCATCTACTTAAGCTGTCTATAGATAGTAACCTGTCTGGAAAAAGCTTTTTTTTTTTGCTTTGCTTGTTCTGTACAGTGCCACAGCTGATACCAGGGCCCTATCCTGCTCATACAGACATGTTCACAGAAGGGCTCGCTTTGCAAAATAGAGCTTGGTGCTGAGGGGAATGCTGAGGCTGTTAAATGGGAATGTGCTGTTCCACCAGGCAGCAACCCTGGTGTGAATGGAAGCTGATGTCCTTCCCAGCTTCTGTGGTATGTAATTTTGTTCCCTTTCAGTGTGCCTGGGGCAGGTGATGGGGGTGGAATAATAACCTTTCAGGCCTCAGTGCTTTTGTGGAGCTTTGTTCTTTGTGTCAGGAATGTTCTTGTATGACCCACCTTCCTTCTAGGGCTGTGTTCACATGCACACACTGTAATGCTGCTCCTTCTCTCCTGCTCCAGCATGTGTGCTTGGATGATTGACACCTTTGGCAATGAGGAACAGAGGCACAGGTTCTGCCCATCGCTTTGTAGCATGGAAAAATTTGCTTCTTACTGCCTTACTGAGCCAGGTGAGCATTTACCAACAAAATCTCCCTCACTCCTAGCGAGATTTTACTGGAGCCAGAGGCAGAATGTTTCTTTTCACATTCTCTTGTGCAATCACCAGAAGTTCAAAAGGGGCAGTTGATGGTTGGTGAATACTTGTGGTACAGACCCCAGTTCTGGGTATGATTCCCAGGACAGCTTAAAGGCTCCGTCTTCAAAGATCTGCTTCATTGGCTGCTCCCTTACCTCCCAAATAGGAAGTGGAAGTGATGCAGCTTCCCTGCTGACCTCAGCTAAGAGGAAAGGGGACACCTATGTCCTGAATGGCTCCAAGGTACCTTTTTGCTCCTCTTAAAGCTGCTGGATGGCACTGCATGCACAAAGGGTCCTGGGTCTCACCATCCTTTTCATTTCCTTCTGTCTCCTCATCTCTGTTCCCCACGCTGTGACATCCTCTGCAGGGCGCCCACCAGAGCTTAGCACAGTTGGGTCCCTAAATGCCTCCTGGCAGTGGAGTCTTTGTCCTTCCACTTCACCCCTCCATTCTTATACCCTGGCTGGTGCTGCAGGCTCTGAGTTAACATCCAGCAGCCAACCCTTTCCTGTTGTACCTTTCTGCAGGCTTTCATCAGCGGAGGAGGTGACACGGATATATACGTGGTTATGTGTCGCACAGGAGGCCCAGGCCCCAAGGGCATCTCCTGTGTGGTGCTGGAGAAGGGGACACCAGGCCTCAGCTTTGGCAAGAAAGAGAAGAAGGTAAGAGCCTTGCTTTTTATTTCCTGTGAGGGAAGAGCAGGACAGAGATGAGCTCATCTGCAAAGAAAGCACCGGGAATCTTCTGGTGAATGGGACTAGAATCAGCTGGGATGTTTTTTTCCAAGCCACGTCTAATTTTGATGAAGTTTGCACAATAACATTCACTTGCTAAATGAAGGATTTTAATCTCAGAACTGCTCTGCTCAAATACACTCCAATTTCTAGCTCAGCACACCGACACCAAACCACATAGACCACAGGCTCCGAGGTGCTCTTGCAGCAGCTTGGCAATGAGATCAAGGGGTTGAGAGCAGGCTGGGCATTTCTGTGCTGTGAGATGGATGTGTGCTGCTCCCCAAGCATTTGGAAAGTACTTTTTTTTTTTTCCTAGGTGGGGTGGAACTCTCAGCCAACTCGGGCTGTGATTTTTGAGGACTGCGTTGTTCCTGTTGGCAACCGGCTGGGAGCTGAAGGGCAGGGCTTCAACATTGCCATGAAGGGTCTGAACGGAGGCAGGATAAACATTGGTGAGAAAAACAGACAGCAGAGAGACAAGTGAGAAGGGCAAGGTTATATTGCTGACTCTGCATTGGCTTCATGGTCACTCTGTGTTCTCATTTTCTCCCACCAGCTTCTTGCTCATTAGGAGCTGCTCACGCCTCTGTTCTTCTGGCTCAGGAACATCTCACTGTCCGCAAGCAGTTTGGGGAACCCCTAGCAAACAACCAGGTAAGCTCTCTACCAGATTTGCATTCTGCAAACTGTTCTTTGTCTCATTCTGGCTGAACAAACAGCTAGAGGCAGACGTTCTCAACGTGTCAAAGGTAAACCTGAAGGGAGATCAGAGATCAAAGTCAGGAATGTGCTTTTCCACAGTAA
Organism: Tetrao urogallus; assembly: GCF_951394365.1. Taxonomy (NCBI): domain Eukaryota; kingdom Metazoa; phylum Chordata; class Aves; order Galliformes; family Phasianidae; genus Tetrao; species Tetrao urogallus. Next base: position 4,091,816 of record NC_136835.1, on the reverse strand, counting down.
GAAAGCATGTCAGGCATGAGACCCGCCTGCAGATAGCGGAGATGTGGTTCAGGGCACTCTGAAGATGCTGACCTCATCTTTCCCTTGCTGGCAGTACCTGCAGTTCAGGCTGGCAGAGATGGCGACGCGCCTGGTGGCCGCACGGCTCATGGTGCGCAGTGCTGCACGGGCTCTGCAGGACGGACGGGAAGACGCAGCCGTGCTGTGCTCCATGGCCAAGCTGTTTGCTACTGATGAGTGCTTTGCGGTAGGTTACTCATCTGAAGTGGAATCTTGGGAGATCCAAGCACGTTCATGGAGCCAGAAGCCTCGTTTCAGGACCAGGATATTTTATGGGACAGAGTTCTGCACTGGAGGCTGCACTGTTTGTGTCTCCACAGTTCAGATCTCCTGGCTTCTAGGCTTTCTGCACAACTTTCTAAAGGACCAAGCAAGGACATGGGATAGGCAGCAGAGCGTTCTCATTTTCAAAGGGTAACACACATGTTACATGCTGATAAGTCCTAGCTAGTGAATGGTCTTTCCTAGACCACTCAGAAATCAATCATTATCACAAAATATCCCCGAAAAAAGAAAGCAAGAAGAGAGAAAAATAAATAAAAGTGAAGTCTGTGCTATGACACTACTTAGATTAGTTTCATACAGACATGTTTTCTCAGCGTTCTGCACTTTTGCTGCCTGTTGGGTTGTACATCTCGAGTTGGTAGATAAAGATACACGGAGTCACGTTTCAATAGAAATCAAAGCCTTGAACAGATTCCTCAGCTGACTGCCGCTAGGTGGTGATCTGGTGTTTTGGTTTTTCTATCAATAGCAGCATGGAAACGCAGCAAAACCTTTGTTAAGTAAAGCCTTTTTTGGTTACTTACGTGCTGTATTATTCACATAACTGCACCATTAATGTGAAACAGCACATAGGTAAAATGACAGCACTGAGAGCAGCACTGATGGCAACTGAAAGCTCCTTGCTGTCACACCAGACTGCTAAGAGATGAGATTAGGTGACCAGAAAAAAAGAAACGAGCCCAGGTTCCTGGGTTCTTACTGTGCTTCTGCTGCTGACTTGTCCTCAGTAAGTCACTTCAGCAGCAATGCTGTCTCCACAGATTTGTAACCAGGCTCTCCAGATGCATGGGGGCTATGGCTACCTGAAGGATTATGCGGTGCAGCAGTTTGTGCGAGACGTCAGAGTCCACCAGATCCTGGAAGGTAAAGGATGCTGTTAGCAGGCAGGGATTTGGCTGTGTAACAAGAAAGAACAGGCCTTCCAGGCCTTGCCACATGACTGATTCTAAGGTTTCAGAAGCTAGTTTTGCCCTGAGCTTGAACTGTGCCTGATATCACATGCATGCATCCCCCAGCCAAGAGCTCTGTGTGTAAAATCTCCAACTCTCTGGTGAAGTTGCCATGTATTTGAAGGGTCTTACAGCAGGGGGAGATCTCTGTCATGTTAGTGGTGCCTCCATCCAGTTTAATCCGATGACTCCCACCGACGAGTGCTGACACTCTCCAGCAGTTCCCATTTAGTCTTTGGCTTTCTTTCTCTTCCAGTGTTTGGGCACAGCTGCGTGTGCAGTGGCCTTTTCTAATCTCAGTTTGACTTCCTTCTCATTTTGTTTTCCTTTCTTTGAAACCCATCCACGTAAAACCAAGGCGCCGTGTAGGGATGTAAACTTTCCTGTGCTTTCTGTGTGCTGTCCATGTGTCACATAGCAAAGCAGTGAACTCAGCTGCTCACACAGCTCCTGTGCAGCTCAGTGTTTGGTGCCCTGCCAGTGCCCAAATAAAAAGAAGCACTAGCATTTCTGAAGCCTTTCCTGAGCAATGCGTTAGCACTTTGTATTTCAGCCTGCCACCTCAATGCCACCACAGGTGCTCCCCTCAGGGAGAGGTTTTCTGTGCAGATCAGGGAAGAACTTTGTATGCCCTCACTAGCTGCAGAATCAGAACATCTCTTAACCATCTTTTGCATCCTTGACCCACTGCAGGTACCAACGAGGTGATGCGGATGATTGTGGCCAGGAACCTGTTACAGGGGTGAAGCCAGGAGCAAAATCCCTCTGTGGAAACAGCCTGCCTGCCTTACAGCTGGGCAGCACCCACACAGCCACAGCTGTGCTCTGTGCCTGGCGTTGTGCTGTGCAGCCTGAAGATGTCAATCACAGCTCCGAACAGGAGCCTCTGTCCCCAGATCGTGGCTGTGGGCTGCCATCCATCCTCCATGGAAGGAGATCCCGAGTTGGGACATAGGAGCTGCAGGCAGAGCTGGAGGCGCAGCCTGACCGCTTGGAACCATTCTACCAATTAAACCTGAATTCAAAGGAACTAATCGCTCTGCTTGAAACCCCATCATGGAGGCGAGGGGCAGCGCTGCACACCAGCTAACCACGAGCACAGCCCTCTGACCCGCAGCAGCAGCGTTTATGGAGGAGCTCCCGCTGCTCTGCAGCACTCCTTGCATCCCTGCACGCAGCCCAGCACGCAGCCCTCGGATCGGAGCTCCGGCTGCGGGAGTACAAATGTTGGCAAATCCAATTTCTTCCCCGCAGTTGTAATCAGTAAAGCTGCGATGGTAAATTGAGCAAGTTCTGGTCGTTTTCTCGCGCAACGAGAGGGCTGCAGGCCGGACCGCGCCGCCTGACTGACGACTGACTGACTGACTGACTGGGGCCCGCTGCGCCGCGCGCCCTCGCCCCACCCTGAGAACGAGCCAATCATCAGCGCCGCTCAGCGAATGGGGCGGGGCACGGCTGTGCGCAGCCAATGGAGGGCGAGCGGCGGGCGGAGCGGCCCAAAGCCGCGCTTGGGGTGGGGGGGGCGCGGCGGCGGCGGCGGCAGCGCTGGTGGCGGTGCGGCGGTGCGGCGGGGCCGCGGGCGGCCGCCATGTGGCCGTGCGGAGGGCGGCGGCAGCGGCGGTTCGGGGGCGTCGCGCTGCTCCTCCTCGTGCTGTGGCTTCTGGCACGCAGGTGAGAGCCGCCGCGGCCCCGCCGCTCAATCGGTGCTGAGGGCCGGGGGAAGCGGGCTTGGGGGCGGGCTTGGGGGCGGGCGGGGCCGAGAAATGCAGGTTTAGATTAATAATAACAATAATAATAATAATAATAATAATAATAACTAACAATCGTCAATTTCTTTCCGATAATGGGGAGCTGCGCCCAAGCCGTGCGACGGCCCCGGGTTCGAGGCCACCTGCGGCCGTGCTGAGCGCACCTGAGCCCCGCAGGAGCTGGGAGCTGCCGATGGGCGCAGCGCTGTGAACTTTGTGCAGCACGAGAATGAATTGGCCGCTGCTTTATGGGCGCTCAGGGGCGGGGAATCAAAGGAACATCTCCGGTTATCGCAGCGCACATCGGCTGTTAGGTGCTCGGCCAGTGGATTGGGCTTTAAATAAACACGGCGGTAAAATGATAACTATTGCCTGCTGTGAGAGCGCTGGGTGCTGAAGGCGTGCCGCCCGTTGACCTCATGCACTGCATCAGAGCGCCGATGGATCCGTCCTCTGCGCATCGATCCGAGCGCTCTGCCGGCCGTCCTCCGCGTGTGTCCGTGTCATTGCGAAGCGATGGCGGTGGGAGCACGGGAGTCTGGCTTCACCGAGAGTGGATCCGTTGGACGCCGTTGGTTGGCACGGAGCGTTGCCCCGTGGCTCGGCTCACCTGAAAGTAAAGCACTCTGAAATGCGCTGCTGGTCACTGCGATGTGGGCACGAGAAGGCAGCTGGAAGCTTTCACTTTTCTGAAGTCAAAAGAAGCCTGAAATAAACAACAAATTCCTCTTGGGCAGCTCTAAGTAGGGTTTAGGGATTAGCTGTAAAGTCCTTTGTCCTCTGAAGCGCATCCTTTAGTGTTGCCAAAGACAGCTCGTAGCCCCCAGGCTTTATTCCCCACTTCTGACTTTCTTTTCCAGCATTCTCCCCATCCTGAGCACATGGTGTAGGGCGATAAACAAACTCCATCACACCTGGGGTGCAGAGAGGACCTCAGTCCTCCCAGGCCTCTTTGGTGACAGAAGCTGCTGGAGCTGGGAGGTGGGAAACTCGGAGGGGACTTTCCAGCCAAGTTATGGCCAGGATTAAGAAGATGAGATTAAGTGATTAGTTTATTTTTATCTGGCCACGTATGCTTCCTGAGCGCCGTGTTCCTTCTGCCTCCAGTGACACTGTTTGCATCGGCGCTGTGTGCAGGTGTAATTCAGGGCTTTGGCTCATGAACAGATTTGATGTATACTTTTTTCCAAAATTCACATCACCTGAACTTTTGAGCTTCCTGCCTCAGGCTCCCCCAGCCAGTTCCTCAGGGCAGTGCTGTTGCTCCTCAGCCTTAAGTCATCATTCCCTGGCTGTGCTCAGCTTGTGGTGGTGGGCATTTCTGATGCTTTTCCTATCCAGGCAGTCATCCTTTCAATATGACTGCCATTCATTTCATGCTGATTTCTTCTTCTTTGCAGCTGTGCTGTCTTCACAAAAGTTCTGCTGTTCCTGTACCACCTTCTGAATGGGATACATTACTAAGTCTTTGCTCAGCGCCATTTTCTGTAAATGATTTGATAAATGCACGAGTACTCATTGACTGAAGGCAGTGAATTCTAACCTAGACTTGCTTTTCCAGGTATTACCCATGCCTGCCGCCTGTTGTTTCAGAGCCCTGTGAGAATGCTGTTGTACACAGGTACTCTGTGCTTGCCAGCCAGCCCTGCCATATGTGGGAAGCCCTAGATTTAGTTCCTCGTAGTGTCCCTGTCTCATGCTGGAGGACAGGTAATGGCTGCAGGCTCCTGGGCAGTAATCCCTGTAGGCTGTGAGCTCTGAAAGCCTTCACCCTCTGCTAACACCCGCTCTGCACTTAGTATAGAACACAGCCAGAGGCTGGGGCATTTCCCTCTCCAAATGTGACTTTTTCTGAAATGTGTGGGTTGCTGTTTTCTTGAGACTGGAATTCACTTCTTGCATCTGGCTGTGATGATGTCTCAGTGGAACAAGCTACTATTGTCCAGCTCTGTTGTGTATTCATGTATGGAACTGGGGTGGTCTGATGGAGGCACTGTGGCTGCTTTGGATCTGGACTAGCTGATAAGAAGGTTGTTTTGATTCAGCCAAAATGAACTGGGGAGCAGTGCGAGGCAATAGGAGGTAGTTTCCTGCATGCAGGAACTGACCTGAATGGAGCTGTGCTATAAGCATTCCAGCCGGTAAGTGCTTCAGAACCCGACGTCTCATTTGGTCTGGTTCTTCATTAAGGAATGCAGGCGGACGTAAGTTTGTGATGACAGCAGACGCCGTCTTTCCTGAGTGATGAACTGAATCTCCCTTTAAACTGAGGGGGTGACGCGACGAATCCCTCGTAGGAGGACGTGCTCCTTTGCTGCAGGCTGGCTGCTCACCTTTCCCCCTTTCTCTTCCAGGTTTAACTGGAGCGAGCTGGTCCCGCTGCGGCTGTGGGGCAGGACGCTGGGGCTGCAGACGGAGCGCTCGCAGTTCCTGTTGGAGGGAATGCCTTTCCGTATCTTCGGAGGTTCAATGCACTATTTCCGAGTCCCCAGGGAATACTGGGAAGATCGCATGCTGAAGATGAAGGCGTGTGGTCTGAACACCCTCACAACGTAAGCGTGCTCGCTCCTCTCCCTGGGATATGTGCCTACAGCCTTAAGGCTGCTGGGGATGTGGTGGCGCCTGGTGATGTCTGTTGGTACTTGCCGTGGCAAAAGATGAGTTTCTTGTCCTGCCAGCCCCTTTAGCATCTGTGGTTTACACAGATGCAGTGTCTTCAAATTTAGGTTGTCACTTAAATGTAGACAGTGATTGCTGTTCCTCTTTGCTGATCTCACTGTGTTTGGTGGTCTTGAGAAACTCAGGTACTGCAGAGTACAGGAAAAGAGTGCAGCAAGGAAGGGGCTCGTGACAAAAAGGAAAGAGGCACAGATAACATTTAAGTAGGGACTTTGTAATGTGTGCATTCTGTGATCCCTGAATCTGTTACTAAGAAATGGAGCACGCAGCTTTTTTTCTTCTGTGCTTCACAAACACAGCGCTTCGTCATCACTGCCCTGACTTTGCCTTTCAGGTATGTACCATGGAACCTTCATGAACAAACACGAGGGAAGTTTGACTTCAGTGAGAACCTGGATCTGGAGTATGTGGTGCAAATATTGTCATTAAATACTGAGGGGAGGGTGTGCGTGTTGGTTCTGGGTGAAGATAGCATTTCCAGCTTCTGAAGCAAAGCCTTGCCTTGGTCTGGTGATGGAGACCATCACTTCTTCCCCTGCTTCCCAGAGCCCTGGGAGCTTACAAGTTAAGCATCAATCCAGTGTAATCATTTCACCTAGCAATTCCTTTCTGGTTCTTGTACCTAAATTCTCATGGTGATTGGTGTATTAGGGGAACTTGGAGTAGGGATGCTGCAGTCAGACAGTAATCACAGTGTCTGTATCTCTAGGGCCTTCCTTTCCCTGGCAGCTAAGAATGGGCTGTGGGTGATTCTGCGTCCTGGACCTTACATCTGCTCAGAGTGGGACCTCGGTGGCCTGCCCAGGTAAGTGCAGGTGAATGCTCATCGTGTTGTTGAACTCTGCTGTGGAATAAAGATAGTAAGCCTGCAGATGTAATCCTTTTATTTTATTTTTGGTGGGGGGAGGAATTACGTTGAAAAACAATAGCTGTTATGACATAATGGTTACAGGAGGAAAACAGAATTGAGGAAATCTTCATTGCTGTTGCAAGTTGACTGTCTTCATAATACAATCAGTAGCATCTGCAGCTTGATGAAAGGATTCGTTTAATCTCAGGTCCATTTTAAAAGTCCTGCTGGAAGATATGTGTGATCTGACAGGCAGTGATAAAGTCCTAAGGTCCTGTAGCTTCTCCGAACTCTGGCTGTGTTTTCTCCTAAAGCAAACTGCTTGTTGGTAGGAGCCCTTGGGAGCTGAGGTGAGTACGTCAGTACTGAGGCTTGCTTGGGTACTGGATCCCAGTGGAACCAGTGCCTGGTTACACACGCCTTGTTTTCCTTCAGTAGAGACACGTGACGAAACTTGGGGATTCTTTCTTTCAGTCTTTCATTTATTTATTTTTTCAAAATGCCTTTTGTCTCCTGCACGGTTCAGGTACAGGACTTTGAAGGTGATTTTTGTGAGCTCACTGAGCTGGATGTCTTCCCAACCTCTGAAAGCAGAACTCACTGATGCCTTTTGCAGAGGCAGGGGGGGTGCAGTCTTCCTCTGCTTATATTGTTACAGCAGTACATGCTTCTGCTCTTAGACTGCCTGTTTCTGTGTTAACCCCCAAGCAGCCAACTAAATCTTGTAAATCAGCAGAAGAGACCATGGGAACAATTACTGGAACCATTGATTTGAATGATGATTGGGGTTTTATGAGAGAGCACTTAGCTGTAGGGTGCCTTTGGGGATACGGGCAATTCTGGAGTAACCTTAGAGTGATAAGCTTACCCTTTTGTACTTGTTGGTTTGCTCTTGAATAATCCCCTCTATAGTTATCACTTACGCTGTTGCAAACAGCACATGAAGAGCAGGCAGGATTGTTTTGCCTTCTGCATTATCTACATACAAGCGTCTGCTGCAGCAACTTTGTTTCTGCAGCCATGTTTCTGAAGTTGGAAGCACCCACCATAATTTAACATTCAGGTTTTAGCTTGTGTGCAAGTAGAAAAACTTCCTTCGCCTTGCAACCTGAGCGTGTTTTGGTTGGGCAGAAGCTTAAGAGAGAACAGAGTTAAGCAGAGTTAAGATCACGTCATTGGTGACTCCCTGTGTTGTCCACACCTGCACTGAGAGCTTAGCCAAGTGACACAGGAGGATCAGTTATTCCTGCCCAAAAGTGACTTGCTGTCAATGAGTGGTGTTTCCCCTAGCAGCCTGGACTTGACACGAGGCTTTAACAGATCCTGTTTGCTGGTTTTTTCGTAGTTGGCTGCTGCAGGACCCAGAGATGCAGCTGAGAACAACATACAAGGGCTTCACAGAGGCAGTGGATGCCTATTTTGATCGCCTCATGCCTATCGTAGTCCCTCTTCAGGCAAGTACAGCCATTGCCCCTTTGTACCCAGATGAGTGTTGGGCTGTGTCACAGCAGCACGTCGAAGCAGTGACAAATCTACCAGCTTCACTTGGGCAACCCCTGTTTGCTGTAGTTGCCCATGTCAGCTCTGCAGTGGGAGACGTTTGGTTGTGCTGGGAGGGTTGTGCAGATGTGTGCATCTTTTCTGTAAGCCAGCACTGCTGTGGTTCTGCTCCTTCTGATTAGAAATCGCAGTGAACGTCTCCCTTTTGTTTCCAACAGTACAAGAGAGGAGGTCCCATCATTGCAGTGCAAGTGGAGAATGAATATGGTTCCTATGCCAAAGACCCAAACTACATGGCCTACGTGAAAATGGTAATGTTGGCACATTTACTTGTTTCTGTGGTGAGTCCCACTCAAACCACCTTCCTTGCAGTACTTTCTTCTGAGTAAATTTGACCATGCCTTTGGGAAGCCTTGAAAGCATCACTGCTAAATCCATCTAGATTTTCCATGGTACTTCTTTTGGCTACACCTCTCACTGCTGACAGTCTGAGTTCCTGTGTATTCAAGAGAAGAGGGTAACAGAAATGGAGGAGTGGCCATCATTCATAGCTGGCCTTGAAGAAGCTGTCTCCTGCTAATCCTGCTTTGCTTCTCTTGGACAGCATCAAAGAAGGGTTTCTCCATTCCTAATCTCGTGTAATCTGAGGTTCAGCATCAGGAAGGTTAATTTACCCAAAGGAAGGTTAATTTTACCTAACGTCTCCCTTACTCAGTTGGAATGGACTGCTCCCTGCCTCCAGGCTATGTAGTGAAGTTGGTCAGTACCCAAGGAGGGAAATCTAACATAAGTCAGGCCTGCTCACTCTTCCCCAGTACAATAGCAAGACAGGAAGTAACAGATCAGCAGTCTGTCTTACAAAGTTTGTTTCTTGGTTTCTTTTCATCGAATACCTGAAGTGTGACAGTAGAGAAGAGAGGTTGTACGTCCTATGAACTGCGTGTTCCCAGCATTATCAGGTCTTTTTGAGGCCCTGTGGGTGTGCAGGTGTTACCCTGAGGTTAGTTCTGGCGCAGGTCATCTTGTTGTTCCAAGAATACGGAGGCTCTTCAATCAAGGCAGGAGTCCTGATCTGCCCAGGGTGCCTGCTTCTGCACTAACTCTACCTCCTGGAGTGATTTCATACTGCTGGGAAAGATATATAGCAAGTATGCATGCAAACATGTTAAGGTTAGCTGCTGACCTCAACTGATAAAGTCAAGATTGCCTCTTTTTATCTGCGTTGTTTTGCTCTTTGTTTCCCATGCCCCGTGACAAGCAAGTGGGTCAGTGGCTTTCAGGGCCCCGGATGAATGGGGCACAGAGGTTGTTGTGTCTGAGCAGCGTGCCAGCCCCGTTCTTACTTTTCCATTTCTCAGTGATGAAAGAGCTTGTGATGTTCCATAGACTTGTCAGAACAGATAACGTTTCCTCACCAGGCCTGTGGGTGTGTTTTTGTGGTGCTGCTTTGTTGTATGCTAGAATTGTGCACAGCTTACAGCTGAGGAAGTGCAGTGCTTCCAGAAGAAGCTGTGGGAAAGCTGGATGTGTGCAGAGCTTCCTTGGATTGAAGTGGTGCTTTGGGCCCTCAGCTCAGCAAGTAGATCACACCTGCACTTAGCGTGCAGTGCAATTCACACAAAGCCTGAAAATCTGTCCTCCTCTCACTCTGCTGGGCCATCTCAGGCCATGAGAGGGTGTGCTGGCAGTGACCTGAGGTTAGCTGAGCACACACCTGTGACTGCCTCAGACACTGCTGCTATTCCTGGATTCTGTGCTGCGCACTGAAGTCTTGCAGTGCATTTCAATGCCTTCCAGCTCTGCTGTTTCCCCATGCTGCGCTTGTATTTCAATGGAAAGTATATTTAAAAAGGAAGAGACTTAGCTCTAAATGCTTAAAGAGTTATCCTAAAACTTACTAGAAATTCCAGTTCTGTTATCAGAGCCCAGCATCCGTTTGGGTATTGATGCAGCGATGACAGATCGATAAACTAAACACGTTTTTTCCACCCTGAATTGAATTTGTCATCTCTAACATAGATTGTGTGTGATGCTCAGGTCTCCTCTGCACAGTGTGTGTGGGTGTGTGCAACTTGCAGAAGGCTGTTTAAATGAGCAGCAGGTAGTAACGAGTCGGCACACGTGCTGTGGGTGCTCGTATCACCATTTTGCAGTTCCTGGTTTGGTATTAAGGAGGGTGAAGGCGTGTGTTCAAAGCTCCTTGGAGCTGCTGGAGTTCCTCTGACTGCAGCTGTACTGAGAAGAGGGGTTAAGTTGCTCCTAGCAGTTCCTAATCCCTCTTTCAAACATCAGCCACAGTGTGAAGGGACGAGGGTGAGAGAGCACTCCTGGTGGGAATAGCATGCGTGTGCATGCATTCTAACAAGGCTGGGAGTGCCGTTGCATACAGCGCTCTGTGGTACTGTGGAACCCATCAATTCTTTCAGGTGTGATTATCCAAGAACCCCAGCTGTCCTGTGATGGATATGCTCACTGGCAAATGGGCATTTTTCTCCTATTAGTTTCTATTGTTAGACAAAGAGATGGTGACAGCGTGCTTTAACACTGCAATATCCTGACAAATACAGAGCTCGGGCTGTTAACGCTGGCTTTTCCTCTTTTTAATGCAGGCTCTGTTAAGCAGGGGGATTGTGGAGCTGCTGATGACCTCGGACAACAAGAATGGGTTATCGTTTGGCTTAGTGGAAGGAGGTGAGAGCTCGTGGGAGAAGCAGGTGAGGCTGTTCCTTGGGGCAGCGGATGAAATTGAATGAAATTGCATTGAAGGAGAGCAGCTGCTTTGTGGCTGTGGCCGGAGCTCAGCCCTGGGTGACTGCAAGCATGCAGAACAACAGCAGTCCCTTCTCAGAAAGGCTTATTTCCCAGTGCATGGTGTAGCAGTGATTGCAGGATTGCCCCACACGGAGGCAGCCTCTCTGCTTTTGAGGGTTCTGAATAGGTGCAGATGAAACACGTCGCTGCTCCTGTGTCACACCAGGCAGTGCTTTGATTCTTTTGGAGCACAGCAGTTTCCAGCTGTGACCACGTAGGGTCACCCTCTCACTGCTGTCCAGGAGATGTGAAACACCCCATCCAGCCCTCAGCATCTTCTGCAGGAGTGTTTCCAGCTCCGAGCTCCATCATGCTCAGAGTTACTTTTTCCAGCATGCTGCATGCTGAGAGCTCTTTGATTCCTCTGTGGGCACAGTGAGTGACAAGAAACTCGTGCCTTATAGCTCTGGTTCCCATCTGGGCACTGATGGGCACCAAAATAAAGCTCCAGGTTCCCTCCAGGCCAAAGCTAAAGCACCGTGATGGAAAGCTGTGTGCATGGGAGCGTTGCCTACTGTAGAAAGGTTGAATAAGGCTTTGGGCCTGGTTCTCCATCCCTGTCCAATGTTGAATGGTGTGCTGTTAATCTGCACAAGGAGCAGCATTAGGCATTGCCTTCAGGATTGCAAACTAATGTATCACATCAAGGCTAAATCTACATTTTGTTTTGTTCTCCTGTTGTGTTTGCCTGTGCTGAATTCTTCAGCTCAGCACACTATATAGATCAGCCCATTACGTTCAAGGTATATATAGAGAGAAGTAAGCTTTTGCTTCTGTAAGTATTCTGTTTGAAGTGCTCTGTCTGACACAACTGGGGCTGGATCCCATGCCGGCTCTTTTGTAAGAAGTCACTTTTTACAAGAGAATCACACTACTGCTCCTGCAATTTCAAAGTTTTCTGGGGAAAACGGAGTGACTGAGGTCTAGAAAGAATCTGAATAGGTGCAGATGAAACACCTCACTGCTCCTGTGTCACACCAGGCAGTGCTACTGCCAGTGAGGTTAGGCATGAGATGAACATTGCTTCCATGAGATTAAAGGGCTGAAAATAGTTCTTCTTTTATTGCTTTGTTTGAATATACGCTAAATGAGCATCCCAGCAAATGAAAACAATTCTAGCATCTGTTAGGAGCTGGGACACTGACAGCAGGTTGCTGTGTTGCCAGCTCTTGCCTCAGCTTTTGCAGCATGCAGCACTGCTGGCTCCCCTGTGCTGCATGGGGCAGGAGCACAGAGCCGTCTTCCACTCACAGTTTCTGCCTGGTTCACTCCCACTGCAGTCCCTCTCCCCATCCCCACAGACATCACAAGCAGTGAGATTGCCTGGGTAATGCCTGCCATTCCTGCAGCTAAAGCCTGGGAGGTTGGTGCGGCATCCAGAGATGATGCTCTAATAATAAGTTTGCCTTTATGCGGTGCCTTTTATCTGAGGATCTCCAGGTGCTTTACAGCCTCTAATTAAAGCTGATGAGGCACTCTGATGCTCTCTTTCTTGTAGCTCTGAATGCTGTGGCTGAGAACACAGCCTGCAGGTATTCCACTGTGTGCTGTGGTCCCCTCTGGTCCCACATGCTCAGTGAGGACTTTGATGGGAAATTCTTGGGGAGGTGGTTCAGGTGATATTCCAGTTCTCTCTGGGCTGATGCATGAGCCCATGCATGAGAGCATTTTGCAGGTGTCTGAATTGGTAACAGCTTTTTCTTTTCTTGACAGCATTGGCCACTGTTAACTTTCAGAAGTTGGAACCTGGTGTACTGAAATACCTGGACACAGTGCAGGTAAGATGCAGAAAGACTCTGTTTGTCTAAGGACAGCTTATCTCAACAGAAAATTAGTGCTCCTTCTGTTGGAAGACAATATTCTTTGGGAGGATAGTTGGAGTTTTTGTTACCCTTTGGGTGCAAGCAGCAAGCCCTTTATTACTTGGGCTTTAATGACAATTAGATCCACAAAAGGGTCCTACATAACAAATTAGAAGGTATTGAAGGGCTATTAGTCCAGCTACTAGAGTATGGCACAATTGCACCCACTGCTGTAAAACAACAGGGCACTGACATCTGGTGATGGATGTGATTTGTCACAAAGCCACGAGCTGCAATAAACTGAATTATTTCTCTTTCCTTGGTTGAATTTGTAGGTCTGCCTGCGTAGATCATCTTTAGTGCCTAACAGATTAGAGTGCCTAGTAATTCTTTTCTGAATATTCAGTGATTGATTAAATAATTAAAATGAGCACGCTTTGGCAGGAGAAGGTGCTCTCCACGAGGCTGTTTGGCAAACATGTTTTCTGTAGTGACAGTGCAGTGTGTACCAGTGGGAAGGACAAAAGACCATCCGAAGCACAAAGCTGGTGGAGCAGTCTGGTCTCTGCATAAGTTGCCTAACAAGAGCTCCTGTGGATGTGATTATACATGTAGCTGATCCCCAAGAAAAGTAACTGTCAAACAGGGAACACGGCATGCAGCCGTGTTGCTTTCTCTAATGCCCACTTTCATTGCTTACTCCACTTTCAAGTGTTGACCCAATAGCATCCTACTTTGCAGTTGCCCTTCCTCCAGAAGGTCGCTGCTCTTTTCCCCAGGCTCTTTTATCCTGGTGCTGTGCAATCCCTCAGGAGTCTGTTTGAAGGCTGTGGTCCTCAGATGCAGACTAAAGTTCCCAGCAGCACCTTCCAGCAGTGCAGTGCCCTTGCTGCCCTCCGAGCAGCCCAGCCTACTTGGCATTTAACGTTTGCTGCAGAAATGCATTCACACGGAGCGTATTGCTTGAGCACCTCTAATTCCCTGCACTGTCAGAGATGTGAATCAGTGTGAAAAAAGAGGTAGGGAATTGCCTGATGAGCAGTTGATGCTGAAAGTATCTTGTGTGATGCTGGGGTGGCAAGGCAAGAGCAAATTTTGATTTTTAGTGACAGGTTCTTTTTCTCCTTGCGTTCTCTGTCCTCTTCTCTCCCTATTGCTCTGTGTGCTCCAGATGTCAGCCTGGGAAGTTCAGAACAGCTGACATGTGCCCCTGGCCACGATCGATTCGATTCTGATCTCTTCCCCTGGCTTTTGCTCAGTCTGTGAAATGCAGCCTTACTGCTGGTGTGTTGAGAGCTGAATCCCATCACTAACTTCTTTTTTGTCTTGTTCAGACAAAAGAGATTCTGCTTTGTGTGCTTCTGCTTTCTTCAGGTCCAGGAAAATTCCACCACACACAGCAAATGAACAGAGGGCACCTTTCACACAAACTGAACGCATACAGAAAGCACAGCCCAGCAAAAGCAGCTCCTCCACTGCCACACTTACTAATTAGGAGACAGGAAGCCTGTCATTCATATTCATAAGGAATGTGAGGCTCTGTTACCTTTTCCTTGTCATGATCTCTTATTCCAGAAGTCAGTAGAACTTCTTTGACTTGTTTACTGGGGATGGAGTGATTAAACATATTACTGAGAGCTGGTCTGAACCTGGAGCAATTAGGTCATTACAGGCACCTGCAGTTGTTTTCTCCTAATGAAACATGAGTTTCTTTAATGCTACTTACCTTGGCTATTTCATGCGGCATCAGATAAAGCCCCTATCAAATAAATGGCCAAATTGCCTTGACTGGAAATAAATATCGTGAGCAGGGAGTGCAGTTGTTCTGTGCAAGGTGATGGGGCCGGGTGGAATTCTGCAGGAGCTGAGGGAGCTGGCAAGCAGTGAAGAATGGGAAGCAACTGCTCTGTGTGTAGAGCCTTTATAATGAAGACCTAATTCCTGCAAAGGCTAATTTTTTCCTGCCAACGCCATATGCAGCATTAAAAAGGCATTAAGCTGCTAAGGTCTGCTGTTCCCACCTTGGCAAGCGCTGGCTGCAGTGCACCTGCAAACCCTCAGCTGGCAGTGGCATAGCTGATAAGTAGACATTTATAAATGCCTATTTCTAGCAAAAACTAAACACTGACAGTTGGTTAGACTTTTTTTTTTTTTTTTGCTACAGCTGTACCAAACAACAATATCCAAAACTGGTGGGTATCACCTGATGGTGTGCAGTGGTTGCTGCCTCGTGCCTCACGCTGCACTTTTCTGGTTTTGCTGCCATTTCTGGATTGCTGGCCCACACTGTCATGCTACTCACTGATTTACTTTTATTTTTTTGCCCACTTGAGGAAAAAAAGGAGGGATGCATGCAAGACTCCCTTTGTCCATTGTAACTCTGTTTTTGTTTTGGTGCAGCGAGATCAGCCCAAGATGGTAATGGAGTACTGGACTGGCTGGTTTGATAACTGGGGAGGCCCTCACTATGTCTTCGATGCAGATGGTGAGCAGCACGTGGTATTGTAGAGGGGGGATTCTTCCTCTGCAAACAGTAACAGAAAAATGGCAGAACTTTTTCAGATGCTCTGTCCATGTGTAACCTTTACTGTGAATCTTTGTGAATGACCAATGTCTCAGTGAACACATTGCTGTGCCCTGGGTTTTCTTCAGCAGTGCTGGTAAACAGCTTCTCTTTAATTCCTGTTTTTCAAAGCCGGCTTCCTTTCTATTTCTCCAAGAGGGACATTCTGAGCTTGTGCAGAGAACCAGACATCTGAAGGTATTAGCTATGATGTGTTCCAAGGCCTCAAGCTGCTCTGTTGATGTTGAAAATGTAACAAGTGCTTTAAGTTCTCTCTTCCACCTCCTGAGCTGATGTAAACCCCATTTTGCCAAAATATCATCTTCACTGAAGTTTTCTGCACCCCTCATCATAGTAACATCATTTGTCTACTGAATGAATGTTCTGGGAACAGGGCAAATCTAAGCCTCCTGCAGTTGTGACACCTTCTGATAAGTACTCATTTTTACTGCAGTTTACAAGCTCGTTAGGAAGGAAATCTAGTACTAAAATAAATAACTCCACCACCTCAAGGGCATCTAAGACCTGTGTAAGTGTACTTTAATGCCTGTTTCATCCTCCTGCAGTTGTCTTTGTAATTGGATCGTTGCTGTGCTGAGTTCAGGAGTATGACTGAGTAGTCCTGCTTAAGAGCAGAACTCCTGCCTGTGTCCATGAGTTTTACTTTTTCGCCTGTACAAGAGGTATATTTGCATGGATTAATCTACCCCAGTGTGCCAATGGGTGTGCTGCCCTTATTGAGGGCTAAATGCAGATCACAGTACAAATTGCTGTAATTACACAGGCATGGCTGACTGAGAAGGACCAGAATGTCTGAGTCTGCTTTACTAGAAGAGGTTTAGCCTAGCTTCTTGGTTTGTGGACTTCTTGGCATTGCCTTTCCTTTACAGAAATGGTGAATACTGTAGCAAGCATCCTGAAATTAGGAGCATCCATTAATCTCTACATGTTTCATGGAGGCACCAACTTTGGCTTCATGAATGGTGCTTTGAAGACTGATGAATACAAGTCGGATGTCACCAGCTACGGTGAGTTCTCTGTCACTGCTTTGCTCATGCACCTACTGTGAGAGTGCAGCTCAGGCTGCCCTTTGAGCTACTTAAGAGTTGCAGAAGCACTTTGAAATAATCAGTGCAACCCCATGGTCACGGGTAGCTGAGCTGCAACATAGCTCTGAAGCAAATGCTTATCTCAGAGGAGGCTTACTTTGATGTTTCCTGTTTGCAGACCCATTTCAGGATGTGTCACTAGGTACAGTGACACAAATCATAGTACAAGTTTCCTTAACTTGTCTCTTGCTAAGAGAATTGTTTTGGGCTCCCACTTCTTGAATGATGGTACGTGTGCTTCTTTTTCAGATTACGATGCTGTGCTGACAGAGGCTGGAGACTATACATCCAAATTTTTCAAGCTCCGACAACTCTTCAGCACAATCATTGGTAATTATAAATCCTAGAGCCAAAGTACTGTTGCAGTCCACTGCACTAAATCAGAATATTCTAAACTGCCAGAGCCCTGCAGCTTTGATTGACTGTCTGGGAGCATTTTCCAAAAGATGGGAAGGAGGACCAGGGATTTCGGGTATTTAGTCTGTGATCAGCTGGCAGGTAGCACTTGGCATCATCTCACTGTACCCTGAGATGTATGGTGGCTATTTGGAAATAAATGCAGATCTGAAGGAAACACCACTGGCTATATTATATCTTGTTATGTCTTAGTGTTTACTGTTCTGGGCCCAGACAAGTGGCAGTTGTTGCAGAATGACTGCAGTTCTTACTCAACCCTTGTACTTGTTTCACGTTTTTTGGCAGCAGATACAGGGCTCTGTAATTCAGTGGAAAGATTGATCAGAAGAGGTCTGGAGAGGCCTTAGATCTGTGTCGGCTTTTTGCATCTGAAATAGTTGCTCCATCTTTCTTTCTGCATTGCAGGCCAGCCTCTGCCTCTCCCTCCCATGATTGAAAGCAAGGCGTCGTACGGTGCGATCCTGTTGCATCAATATATCTCTCTCTGGGATGTGTTACCATCTCTGGTACAGGTAGTACCACCAATTTTATGCACCTCAGCATGAAAAGTCATCACCTATTAGCAGGGAAAGATCTGGCACTGGTATGCAGGGATAAGGATGTTTTGTCAAGCAAACCTATTTTCTTATCTTACGCTTTTTACTGCTGCTTTTGTTCTCTTGGAATTCCA
The DNA here is from genome assembly GCF_951394365.1 of Tetrao urogallus. Classification (NCBI taxonomy): domain Eukaryota; kingdom Metazoa; phylum Chordata; class Aves; order Galliformes; family Phasianidae; genus Tetrao; species Tetrao urogallus. The sequence continues at coordinate 4,074,372 of NC_136835.1, read as the reverse complement.
GCTTTGCAACTCCTTGGCTCCTTTTTCTGGTACTTTGCCTTTATTGCTGTAGCTTTCATAGGGTCACAAGGGAGCTCAGGTCAGAACAGATCTCTGGGAACTCCCAGAGTGGATGTGATCTGTGGCAGAGTGGAATGCCTGTCTGAAATGAATTGCCTTTATGTGACCTGTTGGTGCTAAGAGAGCACTGCTGCCATTCAACTTCTTTCTCCTTTGCAGCCCATTAAATCAGAGTTCCCAGTTAACATGGAGAACCTCCAGCTAAATGATAGCAGTGGGCAGTCCTATGGATATGTACTCTATGAGACTGTCATATTTGGTGGTGGACACCTGCATTCTAGAGACCATGTCCGGGACCGAGCACAGGTGAGGAGCCTGGGGCCAACTTCCACTGATGTAAATGCTCTGACCTCAGCAGGTAGGCAGCAAATGGGTCGACCGTGCAGTAAGATGTGATGTTTTTACATTAGAACTTGCTCTTTCAGTTCTCAGCTAAGTGCCAACCCTTTTCATTTGTAAATCAGCTTGAGGTCTGCTAAAACTCAGAATATCTTTAAGTTTTGAATGCTCTGAGAAATGTTGGTTTCGAATCTTTTTTTTCCACCCGGACTGAATCAGTGAGAGAGTTGTGGACCCTAGGTTCTAATCTCCATTGGAGACAGTTTTTTCCCCAGATACTGCTCTGATAACCTACACAACACAAGACTGTAACTGATGAGATGCTGCTCTTGTCTCTTGTGCTCTGTTATGCAGGTGTTTGTGAACACCATGTATGTTGGTGAGCTGGACTACAACACGGTGGAGCTCTCCCTTCCTGAAGGACAGGTAACTTGATGGAGGTTGCGCACAGAACCAAAACCTCTAATGAGATGTAGCTCCCAAGAAGGCACCTCCCACCTCATCCATTTAACTAGCTGGTATGGTGCTCTGATGCAGAGGATGGTTGGTGTGCCCTAATGAGATACCATTTCACTAGTGGAACACAGCATGATTTCACTGCCAAGTTCTTCTTGCTGTGCACAGCCCCTTGGGTAAGGTGAGCAGGCATGAATACTCAGTGCTGCTCTTGAAGCTCATGGCAAAGCTACATGCCAAAAGCCTGCTCTATGTCAAACTCCACTTCTCCATCAAACTGGTATTTAAAAATTCAACAGGGGAAGAAAAGGAAAAACCTTTATGAGCAGGTTGAGACCATCAGTAAGCAATGAATTGCGACTGCCAAAAGTCCTGGTGCTACTTCCCCTCTTCAGCACTGCTGCTGACAGTTGTTTTCCAGGCATTAGTGCTGTGCACTGCTCTTGTTGATGCTCTCCCATTTCTTCTTCATTTCTTCTTTCTTCACAGGGATTCAGGCAGTTAAGACTCTTGGTTGAGAACCGTGGTCGTGTCAATTATGGCCTGGCGCTGAATGAGCAGCGGAAAGGCGAGTTGAGTTTGTTGTTCATGGAGCCTCTCACTGTCCGAGATGCTTCTCTGGGTTTAAGTACTGTGAAACTTCTTGTGTAATTTACAAACTGCAGACTGATGCAGCTGTGTTAGTTGTAGCCAAGGCGTGAGGGAGATGGGGGGAAATGGTGTGACAGAGGGAACCTGTGAGAGCTGCTGTTCATCCCTCCCTGTCTGCAGTGATTGTAGGTGAAGAGTAGCGGCTGCTTGACAAATTGCATTAAGGCATCTCACTTTATAGGGCAGCAGTTGAACCCAAGGCCATCACTGAGTCCTGCTCTGTTTGATTTTGCCAGGTGATGGAAGGGTATCCATTCTCTTGCTCTCTGAGCGTGTTACTTCACAGGGCAGGAAGGAAAAGACCTCTTTTAAACTCTGTCCTCCCCTGGGGTTTGATATTGGAGAATCACAGCATTTTAAAACTCACACAACGCTCAGCGTATTCAGGAGGAACGAGTTACATCCTGTTGAGCAGAATTTGCTGAAACTTTCAAGTCCATTACATACAGTTGTGGAGCTGGAAGAGGTTGAAACCCCGGGATTCTATTTTAGTGGGGAAATGTATGCAAAAAGCATACAAGAAAGAATAATGGAGCGAGGCATGTGACTGTACTAATTTTGTTATACTGCAGAGTATGTGTATAAAGCCTCTACTTCTTGGGCAGGCTCAACTGCAGCCCTGCAATTAGGGGGCTCGATTAGGGCCTAGGCTCTGTTTGCTACATGCAGAGTATCTAACAAGGAAGTGCTGGAGAGAAATTATTTCTTAAAGTATTTTAAGATCTTTGGATGAAAAACAGTGCATCAGCCCTGGGTGTGAGTGCTTCCCCGTGCTAAATTTTGCTGTTCCTATTAGAGAGGTAACTGATCTAGTGCTTTAACAAATCTCTACGTGGGCAGCTAACGAAAAACCAACAATAACAACAAAACCCCATCTGCTGTGCGTGCCAGCAGTGTTTTCTGCTTGGAGGGTGTTTTAATGGCCTAGTGAGTTAAAGCGAAGGAGGGAATGGAGAGGCCAAAGTATAGTAATGTTCTCCACTCAGTCTGGATGAGCAATGGGACCATATGGACTCTAATTCCATTGCAGAGCGTGGCTGCTTTCCATCTCCTGCTGTTCCTTGCATTCAGAGAGGAGAATCTATCAGTTTTAGCTGCTTTTCAACTCTTCATTACCCCCATTGCTCTTACAGGCTTAATTGGTGACATCTTCTTGAATAAAACCCCCCTGAGGAACTTCAAGATTTACAGCCTGGAGATGAAACCTGACTTCTTGAAAAGGTTTGTGGGATTTAACAATTGTTCTTGCTCATTTGAAACCAACTGCTTAGCAGCAGTGCAGAATCTGGGAGGCAGCAGTTACACGTGTAACAGAAAGGCAACGCCATGTAAAAGTATGTGAGTGAATCTGTGCCTTGCTAAGTTCCTTGCTGATACCTTTCCCCAAAACGTTTCAGACCACAGTGCTGTTTTCTCCACACGGTTGAAGACAACAGATACCCCGTGGGCTCTGGCCAATGTTCCAAACAGACTATTTTGAGTTTTGTTAATGTCAGAAAATAACACATGTGCGTCCCCCAAGATAGCACAGCTCCCGCAACGTGCGTAGGAAGGAGGGAGAGGTGATGTGAAACCAAGCAGGCTTTTAAAAGAGGAAAAAAGAAAAATCAACATTTCGAAATTTTTAAGGACAGTCTTAACAGGTGCTGTGTGAAGGGGGTCTTTCTGAGGGGTGATGTGCAAAACCCGTGACTGCAGGGCAGCTTTGGCCACACCACAGCCACTCACTGGCAATTGCCCAGTAGCAGCAGAGCACAGTCAGCTTGCAGTGAGTGCGCAGGAAGATGTGGCATTGTGAAAGGAGTTGTCATAGGCTTTCACTTGAATCGTTCAGTAGTGGTCATGCTGCACTGGATCAATAAATTCCCTATATCCAAGAGATGCAGTTGTAAGGGTTCTGTGGGACTTCGGTGCTCTGTGTTGGTTGTTCTGTTTGTCCTCTGCTTCCAGAGGGCAGCAGAGATGGTGAAACTCCATATTTCCTTTTCTTGCACCAAGGACTTGCATTTCAGTGGCATGGCAAGCATAGGAGAATGAAGACCAAGACATGTTCCACCTGTTCCTTTCAGCTAGGTGCTTGCTAACAGCATCACCATTTTGCAGTGCAAAAGATATTGCCTTCAGGCACTACCAGCAGGAAGTAACTCCTTCCATCAGGCATGGAAGGAAACTGCAGCCTTGTTGTGTGTAACAGATCCCATCCACTGCTGTAAGCAGGGCTCTGAAATGATGCTGAGGCTGTGTTGGAAGTGGGTGCTGCCCAGCTGTTAGCTGTGCTTGGCCGTTCTCTTTCAGCTTGCGGCACACTGCTGGATGGAGCGCAGTCCCAGATTACTTTGTTGGTCCAGCTTTTTTTCGTGGGAAGCTGTGGATAGAGCATCAACCACAGGATACTTTCTTGAAGCTACAGGCAAGTCCCTGTCCTTCCCCACCGTTTTTGATTCATGAGGGTTTGCAAAAGCTGGTTGAAGAGAGCCTTGTGTCACAGCTCTGAGCCAGTCAAGGCCGCTGCCTTGTAGTCTTCCTCTGTGCTTTGAGAAAACAAATTATTTTGATGGTGTAAAAAAAGTCTTCTAAAGCTGGCAGGCAATGCTGTTCTGTCTGCAGTGGCCTTAATGAGAAAACATGCAGTGCTGATGGAGCAGAGCTGCTAATGAATGGTTAGTCTTGATCACTGATAGGCAAGGGCTATTTGTTTTCTACTTGCTGAAGAGTGATGGGCACAAAACATAAAGGAGGGGCAAGTTTTATCCCTACCTCCTTCTTTATAGACATGGCACAGGAAGGCAAGCAGAAAACCTGCAGAAAGTGACTGGAAAGAGTGCAAGTGCATTTCCTGTAGGGATGTTAGATACAGCTGCTTCACTAATTCTGTGTGCTGTCCTGATTCTAGGGCTGGGAAAAAGGAGTTGTGTTTGTCAATGGTCACAACCTTGGCCGCTACTGGAAAATTGGACCTCAGGAAACACTGTACCTTCCTGGCCCCTGGTTGTGGAAAGGGAGCAATGAGGTGAGAGGCTCTGATGTCTTGTGTGTGTGTTGTTAAAGATCCTGCTCAGGGTCATGCCCCAAAGATCTAGACAAATGCAGTACATTAATTAGTTAGCTACAGCTGAAAACGAGGGCAGTAGAGAAGGAAGGAGACGTAGCTCCTCAGATCTGTGAAAATGAAGGGAGGTGCTGCTCTAAAGCTACGAATGTGGCTCTGACAGTCATTAAGACATGACAAAGATCTCAGCTAAACTTCACAGTGCAGCATCAAGTTCAAAATCGAGATGAAGCCGATTTGATGCTCATTCCTTTTCTGCATTGTGCGGTGCTGAAGAATCAGAGTTACTGTTCCAAGTCATATTGATTGATCTCTTTAAATGATCCTTCCTTTCTCTGCAGTGATTGTATGCCCTTTACCCTTAGAAGTTGTTAAGTAACTCAGCCTTTGTATGAAGAGCTTTCCATGTGCCTCTCTTCTGCAGATCATCATTTTTGAGGAACGCACTGCAGGACGGATCATACAGTCTGTCGACATACCTTACTTGGGAAGGACCCAGTATGTGGACTGACGAGAGCATCTTTCCCACCTTTGGTTCATCTTGAACACTCCTGGTTGCATGTCTGGGGACATGATGGCCCGTGCACTTGGGCCTCTTAATTTCCACTAGACCCAGGTCAAGGATTTGCTCTTTGGCAGTAAGCTCAGAAGAGAGAACGGGCCTCAAAGGAACCGGAATCCGTTGTTTCATTGATGGAAGCTGAAGCTCATCTGCGTGCACCGCTGAGAAGCTGGGGCTTGGATGGCTGTGCATGATGTTATGGACAGAAGGATCTGAGGGAGTAACATGGTGCTGGAGGCAGGAGAGAGAGAGTGAACTAAACTCCGAGTCCAGCTCTCCACTGACTTTAAAAACATGTTATGACTGACCTCTTCATTTTTATAATTAGGGAGAAAATAGTTGGTGAATATATGAGTAACCAGGTGTGGAAACCCATGGTGTTGTACTTCCAGGTGGAATTTATCAATGCGGTCTGCAGAGGGGCTGCAACTGGTTCACTTGTTGGAAGCCACGTTGGTTGTCAAATGAGTTAACTGTGATCTTTGTTCCACTGCGTTTTAATATGGAGGTTGTCTCTCTCTCAGAAAGAAGGGAAAAAAAAAAAAAAGTTCTAAAAATTCACATGTGGTTTTTTTTCCTCTGTCAAAAATACCATTCTGTTTCAGGTCAGGACCAAGTGAGAGCTTCCAATCATGAAGAAGAGAGCTCCCTCCACCTGGAGATGAAATTCCCCCTTATAAAGGAGCAGCAATCAGGTTTTGGTTGTGATAGAAGCCAAGGAGTCGCATAAATACTTGCAAATGGGAGATCTGGGCTCTGAGAAGCACAACCGTGTGCACTGCCTCTCAGAATGGAGTTGCAGGGCATTCTAGCTCTTAAAAACCATACTTAATTTTATTTAACAAATTTAAATACAGTTTATTTAAAACTGAGAACAGACAGTGCGGCTGTAATACACTCCACCCTGACCAGAGCTGGTCTCACTGAGCGTGCACAATCTCTGCTCCCCAGACCCACAGTGCAGCTGTGCAAGTTGGAAGGGCCCAACTTTGAGAAGTGTAAAAGCAGGGCTGTGGTCAGGACTTGGGCCTCTGTGTTTTTCTGGAAGTTATTTTCTTCCAAGGAGGGAAGGCTGCAGCTCAGCAGGGGCTGGAGCTGATGTTAGTGAATGAAAACATGCAGCTAGGAGAGGCCAGCAGTTGGGAACTAGCTTAGCAGTAGAATTTGTATGCCTTTAACAATGTCTCTTGGCCCTCTAGGGTGTGCAGACTGAACTGAGGTTGGGCTGCTCATACAAGAATAGAATCAGCCTACTCAAATGCAGAGAGCTCCTATTTTAGCATAAGGTAACAGTGCCTGTTCCCATAGCGTGGCCAGTGGAACTGGATGCTTTCTATCCATGTAGCACTTCAGCCAATGCATCTAAAAGAACATTATTCTAAAGGCTATTTAGCAAGGCTTTGTGACTGAGAGCTGAGCAATGCAGCTTTCCCCCATCAATTCTGAAAGACAGTGGGAGAAAATAACTTAAAAAAAAAAAAAACACCCAAATGTTTCTTTAAATATTAGGGAATGCACAGCCATCAGACCAAGGGGAGAATTCTGCACTTTGAAGCTAACAGTCCCACCTGTAGTACTTAAATTCTATGCGTTAGGGCTAAAAAGAACCAAATCTGGGATTACACTTTCCCTTGACTCAAAGGGAAAATTGTGCTTCAGACCCTTCTGAAAGAATTGGGGCAGTGGGGATTGATCAGATGTTTGACACCTGTGAGGGGAGGGTGCTGAGTTCTGTGTATTTAGGCTGGAGGTAGGGAGAAGAGCTGAGCTGTACCTGAATTTCTTCCTCAGCAAGTTTGTTTCCAAACAGAGTCAGCCGAGGTAGCAGCACCCAGGTTCCTCCTCTGCACTGCTCAGCCACCTGCCTCTTGCTGAGGAGCAGGATAGAGTTTCATTAGAGAATACCCTTTCATCAGTGCCTTTGAAGTCACAGAGCAGGGAAGAGGCAACTAATATTCTGCTTAGTTTTTCAACCTACCCTTTACAAGGGTGCTGCTCTGTTCCCACTAGTTAACTCCTGATTGGCTCCAGTGTGGCTTTGCACATCAGTCTGGCCCTGAAAGAGGAGCGAGGGCTGAAGGATACACTCCACGCAGATGGTAAATGTACTAAAATAAGTTTTTCTTGTTCAATCCCTATTTTTAAGCAGTTAACTTCATTTTTTAAGAGTAGAAATTTGGCTTTATGTAGAAGCACCCTTCAGAGAATCCCATACCTAATGCTCACGTTAACCAAATGAGAGCTAAATAATACTTCATCTGGGCTCAGATCTTAGTTCTATGGTGCAGGGCCACAATAATCTCTTTAAAAACCCCTCACAGCTCTTTTAGCATCAAGGGCTGCATGCTGTGCATGTAACTCCGTGCAACAGCATAGAGCACTCTCCAAACCATGGAGCCAAATGGAAGGGGAAGAAGGGGATACAAGAATCAGATGTACAAGTGGGTTTGTTCTAACCTGCCTTGCTTTTCACTCTCCCCCAAGGCCTTCCTGTCTTGTGCAGCGTCATAAACACTGATTAAAGTAGGTTTAGAATTAAGGGCTGAGGTGCCATCTCAGAAGGCAGCTGCCCCCTCTGTCAGCAGGGAGCTGCTCTGGCTGTTGGACACACAGCCACAGGGTGCGTGTCTGGGGAGGACAAGTCATCGGGGCCAGCGTACTCGTGTGTGCATTCTCACCCTTGCTCTCAGGTCCTGTATAACAGCCTGCTCAGTCTGGGCTGCCCTTCCAGCTGGGCTGCATCTTCAGTGCATCGTGCACTTCTCCCAAACCAAGTGTCTTGCAGGGCAGCTGCTCCTGTAGGGAAGTTCAGTCCTGTATTTCTGTGCTTTTTCTCCACCCCCAGAGCATCAGGTTCTGCTCAGAGTCCAGGAGGAAGGGCGGGGGGATCCGGGTAGTTTATGTATGCAGTGTTGCTTGCTTTCAGTACACTAAAACTCTTGGAAGTCAGCAGAGGTCCTGGCTACTGCATGTCTGGCTGTATGCTGTGGGGAGAAACCTTGGAGGCTGTGCATGAGGAAATCTTCTGCAACAGAGACACAACCAGCATGTTTATTACCCCTCTGCCTCGCTGCAGTGAGCTGCCACCCCTTGGAGCTAACCCAAAACCCATCTCAGATTGCAGAGCTGTGACTACTGCTGCTAGGCAACTGGGTGTTGGTAGAAAGCAGTTGTGACAGCACTGAAGAGCTATGGCCTCTCTGCAAAGCTGCTATATATAGCGCAGACAGCGTGCAGTGCAGGCTTTCCTTTGCTGTCCTGCCAACGGGCCACAGCACAGGCCCTGCAGCAGGCAGGGCTCCATCACTGCAGCCCGAGGGAACGTGCTGTAAGAACTCATTATGTTAAAAATACACTGCTGCTGAGCAGATCCGCCCCTCTCCCATACCCCTTGCTGCTCTGACTTCTCTGTGTCTGAGAGGAAAAGAGAACAAGCAGCAATCTTCTCTCCCCTCCAGGTCTGGTTCTGCACCCTGGTTGAAGGGAGTTGTGCATATATTTTTTTTCCCCCCATAATAATGAAGAGCAGCAGTCTGGACGCAGGTATGAGAAAATATTTCATCCTTCACTCTAGCAAACCAACTGCAGGGTGCACTCTGGAGATACAGACGATTTAAATGCACCAGAATGCTCAGGTAATTAAAGGTGAGAAGCCAGGGCACGAACAAACAAAGGAGAAGTCAGCCACCAGCATGCATGTTTGCTTTTTCCTCCTCTCCTTTCTCCTCCAGCAGTGGTATCCAGAGACACTATATGCTGACCTTAGCTAAATAGATACATAATGCCCCATTTGGGGTTTAACCTACACCTTCCCTTATTGTCACTGACTGTGTGTGGTTTGTGTTCTGTCACTGTTTGGTATTTTCCTCCTTTGCTGCTTCTCCTTGCAGTTCCAGAACATGAGCTCTCACCTGGTGTTGGTCTCCACTCAGCTGTGCACGCTCAGATTTCCACATTGGGATCTGTGAATCCTTTCTTCCCCTCATTCACCAGCACAGGCTTTTCTGTCCTCGTATGCCAGACTAAAATCTGAAGAAACCAGAAGTCATTAGCTGCATCCCTTCACTGCACTAACAAACATTCTTGCACATTAAATCAATAGTGCAATTTAACCATCTACCCTGGGGCCTAATGGTGCATTCACAGCTGCAAGGAGCTTTGCATAAAACTTCATTTAGGTTGGCCTGCTGCTACCCAGAATGCACAGTGCACAGAAATTACCTATCTTATAGTGTACTGTCTTGGGACATTAACCTGCTCTTTCCATGTGGTTATCAACAATCTTCCTCCAAAGGCTCATCAGTCCTGCCAATGATGTAAGGCCGTTCCCTCATCGCCAGAGGATCAGATGCACGTCTCCCACAGTCTGGATCCTGACTCTGGTTCTTGCTTATAGCGTTAGCCCACCCTTGGGCAGCGTGGAGCAGTTTGCTGGGTGCAGAATGGAAAAGCCATCTCTTGCCATATCGGCTCACATTGTGACTGCTTGCTAACCTCATTACACTACTTCTTTTTAAATTCTTTCATGACCCTGAAGAGGTGATGAAGCGCCACTGATGGGAGAAGTCCTTACTGCTGCTCTGGTTGTCTGTTGCCACCTCTGCTCTCAGAGGTACCAGAGCCATCAGCTTGGTACAGAGTACCCCATCGCTCCCACATGCTCAAGGCTCCCCATGCACACCTCCTCCAAAACGCCAGCCCCAGTGCTGCTCCTGCTATTCCAGACCAGGTACAATGCATTGCATCACTTTCAGGGCCCCTCTCCAACCTACTGAAACCAGCACTGAAGCACATGGGGATGTAAGTTCTACTAAAATCTGAGCAGTAAAGCTCAATGTAAATCAACACCTGCAAAAAATAACTGAAAATAAACCAAAACAAAACAAAAAACCAAATGGAAGAGGTTGCCTGACATCTGTGGTGGGGGAGTTATTATAGCTCAATAGTTCCTCTCAGCCATGCCATGCTCCAAGCTCTGCAAACGCTCTCCCCTCACCAGACTCAATTCTGCTCAGTGCTCAGCACTACAAGCTGTACTGCTGGCAGCAGTTTTGTCCCTTCAGAGATGTGGCTTCCTGCTCCCTCTCACCTGCTCAGCGATGGTTCCTCCTCACAGGGGTCTCCCTCTTGTTGCCATGACAATGCTCGGCGCATTCAATCCAAATACCTGCAAACAGCCTTGTACCCACTCCCTGCTTTTCTGAAAAACGAGGCCGCGCTCTGCTTCTAAAGGGTGAACAAAGCACTCCTCAAGCCCTTCTAGTTAAACAGGAGCCCCCCACCTTCCCAAGAAGCCACTGCTATTACACTGCTGCAATTACTGATTTACTTCCTAATGAAAAGCAAAAGCAAACAGGTCTCGCCAAGCAGCTCTCCAGGCAACGTCAGCATCAGCTACGAGCTCCTCGTCCAACAAATAGAATAGCCAAGCCTTAATGCAGTGCAGGTGCTGGAAAGCAAGCTGGTGGGCAGTTCTGCTTTCCAGCAGGAGCAGGGAAAAGCTGCTCCCATACAAACACCGCCAGCAACAGGGCTCAGGCTCCCACAGCTCCAGGCACCAAGGCACAAATACAGATTAATAGCTTTTCTTTTCAATTGCATCCCGCTTTGACATTGTTAAATCAGAGTGCCAAAAAGGCAGTTATGTGGAATTAACTGACCACAACTGACTGATTCTCAGAGTTTGCAGCTCAATGCAGCAGCTTCTACCATTTCTCACACAGCGCTCTTTAATATGGGAGGGAGAGCACCATTTTACACAGCAACACCTGCTTTTGCTCTCAGCTTGATGCTTTCCACAAGCAGCGTTGGTTTGATGTCTCTCAGAGCAGCTTTGGTTTGTGCAAACGTGCAGTTTGCATGGGAGAAAAGGGGAGGTCTGAGTGCCTGATCTCCCCTGGGCAGTGGTTCCTGCAGGTCACCTGCATTCCCTTTACAAATCCTCACTACTGCAACACACATCAGTCATTGACAGCCTTGTCATCCAGAATCATGAGGCTTGGAACAGGTCTAAGACTATAAGGCTTCATTGCCATTGCAAGCTTTTTCATTGTCTTCCAACAGGAAATTAAGCAGGCAAGTCAGCCTGTAGTAGGAGGGGGTCACGGGATTTCCAGTACCAAAAGCCCTCCATAGAAGGCAGCAATAGCTGCTACTTGAAACAGTAATTGCCAGCTATGCAGTTCTACCACCTTGAAGGTGATAGGTGTTACAGGCAGAGCTCAACAACACAGGAAAGGGTTCTGGTGGTCCAATCTGAGTTACCACAGCCACCACATGGTCCAAAGGTCCTGGAGCAGGCAGGGTGCTGCAAAACCCAAACTGCTCAGATGGCTCAGACAGCTTTCAGCTTTGCTACAGGGGGATGGAATTGGCACAGCAGTTCTGGAGACTCATCAGGGCTCAACCAGGCAGAAAGAGCCCTCCAGGTTCTGCACGTCCCCCTAAAAATCACCAGCTCAGGCACTGTGTGTGAAGCTTTACCAACAAAGTGCTGTCACACAGCAGCCAGGGTACTGACTGCTCACTGCAAACCACACCAACCCAGCAGCCCAATTTCAGGAGAAATCTAAGCAAAAGAAGGGCAGATCTGCTCTATCCATATCCCGCTGCTCAGCCCCTGAAAGGGAAGGAACACAAAGAGCTCACAAAGCCAACTCCCTGCCTACTCTGCAGCACCACAGGGTAAGATCAGGAGGAAGCAAAGCACTCCTTTACAAGCTTTCTTGCCTTAGGCTGAGTTTTTCTCTCCTTCCTGTCCATTAGCAGTCAGCTTTAGCTGTTTTACAGCTGTGATGTCACGAAGCAGCCAGCCCTGGTCCCTTTTGCTGCGTAATTCCTTGGCTGCTGCAGGGCCAGGCTTGCTCTCCTCTGATGCAAAAGGATTTATCCCTCTTTCAGAGCTGGTTCCCAGACCTAAAGGATTGGTTGGGGTGCAGGCACTGCAGGGACACTCTGCACTCTCTGCTGCCTGTTCTCAGCCTGCGTGTGTGACAGCAGTGCCATTCCCATGGTGGCATTTCACACTGCCCACACACACGCTGCCGCCCAGCAATCCCTGCCCAGCACACGGCTGCCAGCCAGTTCCCTTCAGCAACATTCACCTAAATGCCAGGCTGTGAGCCCACAGCTTTAATCCCACATCACACTCAGCCAGGAGGGAAGGAGAGTGGAGGAATGGCTGCTTTTAGCTACCAAAATCCCCTGAGAGCACAAAAGCTTGCCTCACCCAGAGAACTATACGACTGCATCCATCTGGGGAAACAAGGAGCTGCATGGGCAGTTGGAACAAGCAGCACATCATTTGCAGTGCCCTTGTATTTTGTGGTCTGTGCTCTCTCATGCTGTTTGAATAGCTGAGGCCGCTGACAAGGTCTCTGTCCTTTAAGGGCTCTGGTTGAGCGCTGCAGCTCATTTCCTCAGGCACTCATAGGAAACAGGGAGCAGAATATGTCCCAGTTACATCAACCTTATGGGAACACGAGATCTTTTAGACCTTGATCCTGTCAGATGTAATGTGTCAACGGATTGAAGAGAGCTTTGTGTGCTGTGGGGGAAACGTAGAAGCAACAGGACACAGAAATATACAGCACGCTTGTAAAGCCACGTTCCCTCACAACCCTACTGCTAACCAGCCTGGGCAATTCACTTTGACTTCTTTCATTTTCTTCTTCATTTTTGGTGGATATCAAATTAAGAAGACAAACAGAATGTATATCTTCAATCAAAGCGTAAGGTTTTTGCAGGACTGAGCATCTGTGGGCTGAAGGCAGCTGACCATTACGGCACTATGCAGCAAGGGCAGCCCTTCTGGAGAGCAGATGTCTGCTACACAGTTCTCTGATCCCTTCTTAACGATGGTACCTGAGCACATCATAATCTGTAATGTAAATCTGACTGCAGAGCTTTACAGCTGTGAGCAGACACTTGCTAGGAGCACACTGGCCCATTGAGAGTCTGTACTCTCATGCTGGGGACCCCAGAGCACAGCCACCTCTTGTCCTCCTCTGCTGCTTGTTCAGACTCTCCTCCTCATCAGAAGGGTGAACAAAACAGCAATTCGAAAATGGAGGCTGCTGGCAATGGCTAACAGCAGAAAGGCAAAGCCCAAACTGCAAAGCTGCACTCAGAGTTTGCCAGGAACAGACAGCATTCAGTCCTCAACAAGGACCCTTGTAAGATCCCTACAGCCATGCCAGAAAAAGAAATAGAGTCTGCCTCAAATCCTGGGCAGCAATTGCTGCTTCCCCTCCAGCTCTGACCTGCAGCTCTGCGTGCAACACTGGCACGGCAGCCTGTCTGACAGCACCATTTCTTACCTTCAGCCTTTTCCTTCCTCCCTTTCCTCTAAATGCCCCAACTCTTCTGTGCAGCCTAAAAGCAACCTGGGCATCTCCCTTGATCTGCTGAAAGCACACTAATTTCCAGCCAGCATTTGCTAGCAGGGCAGTAAGGGGGGGAAAGAGGCAGAAAGACCTAATTGCAGGGCCAGGCCAGAGCTTTTTGCAGGAAAAGCTTTCAGCTCTGAAGTGGATGAAGACCTGGAATAGATGGCCCAACACTGTCTCTGTCTGCAGTAACAGCTCACTTGTAAAAAAAGAAAAGTCCTCCTGGGATAATTGCACAATGGAGGTTGGGTGGCTGCCTTCTACAGACAAAGGCATGAGCACTACACAGGAGTCTCTGATCCCAGATAAAGTCCCTCCAGTGCCTGCCACCCGCTCACAAAGATTTCAGAGCACTTGACAGCTCCTCTGTTGCTGATGTGCTCTGATTGATGCCTGTCACGCTAACCAGCATTGTCTCATTGCATCTCGCACACTCCCGTCATCCCACATAGATATCCATCTGCTGCCTCTCATATTGGACTGGAGAGTCTTTAGGGTAAGAACCATCAGCATGCCCTCTCACCAGGTCCTCACATCCCATGTATGAGGAAGAGACCATACCTTAGTGCAATTGGCAGCTTTCGGCTCAAGGTCGTTCAGGGTGACCAGCTCCCGCAGCAGGCTGCTCTCCTGGTAGCCTCCCTTCACTCCTCGCAGTTTGAAGTACGCCTGAGATCGCTGGAGGATCAGTCTGAGGTTCACAGCAAACCCTGCCATGTCTATAGCAAAGGGCCGATGGGGGTCAAACACAGTTTTCCAGCCGTAGACCTTCCCTGCTGCGTTCACTTTGGGGGATTCGTAGCGCAAGCCACCGACGAAGGCTACCGGCCACACCGACACCTTTCTGGTGCTGCGCATCTGGAGGCAAAGGAGAGAGAAGGGCACGGTGGGGGTGTGCTGAAGGAGGGGAAACACACCTCCAGCAAAACACCTTCACCTTCCCAGTGTCCTGCAGGAGACACGTGGGGCTGGGAGCCTGGGTGATGCTCCCAGGCACCGCTGTGACTTGGAGCAACGGAGCTTTGTGCATCACTCACCTGTAAAAGGATGTGCATCCTGGGGCTGCAGAAATGTGGTGTTTTGGGAAGGGGCTCACAGCCATGGGACCAGGCGTGAGCTCAGCTGCTAGGAACAAAGCTGCAAGCAACTGAGGTTTAAGTGATTTTTTATTATTATTTTTTTATTATTATTTTTTTTTTGGTCAGAAGGCCTTCAGAGCTGTGGGACATCAGTTCTCTGCATGGATGGTAGGGCAAGTCAGATCAGCCAGGGGAAAAGCATGTTGTCCAAGGAATCCGGGAGCAACGTATCTTGGAAGAAAGGTGTTTTCTCTGAAAGCTGCAGTCTCAAGCTATGAGACACAGGAAAGCTAAAAGAGCAGGGTTGGGAGGAGCACACAGGACAGGGCATTGCAGCTGGCCCTGCTACCCAGAAGGACATTAAATGCCTCTGCTCCCAAAGGGGTCACTAGAAATAGATAGGAGCTGTCAGGGGACACTTCAGTGTGTGTGCCTGCCAGTGCAGATGATCAGAACACCCGTCTGCCTGCACTCCCAATGGCTGGTCCTGCTCTCTGGCAGCCTCAGCCTCACGCTCTGCTCTCAGCCCAGGCTCTTAGATCAGGGATCTCCCAGAGCTAATCTCATCACTGCTAATTACTGCAAACGAGAGCAGAAGAGCTCTGGCACTTGCCCTTCTGCATTATACACACGCTAACAGCAGTGCCTGTCCACAGGGAACAATAATGCGTGTCTTCTGCATTTCACAGCACGTTCTGTTGGCTCCATGTAACCTTAACTGCAGCTCTGTATCAGAGAGGAGAAGGCTTTCTCAGCAAAGCACACGGGTGAATGAAGGAACCCTTTCTGCTTTATTAATGCAGCGTCTCTCTGAAGATGCTGCCAGCACCAGCCTCAAAGGAGGAAAGTGGAAGAAAGACATTCAGCTTGAGTTTGCTTTCAGCTTTAAAAGTGCGTATATTCTGTGGCTATCCAAGCTGAAGTGAGAGCCATCAGGGAAGAGAAAGGGGCATGTATGGAGTGAATAAACAGGAGATCCCTGGTATAGGAACTGGCAGCCACTGGAGAAGGAGGGAATCGTACTTTTTTTGTCCCACACTGCAGGATCTCAGCCTCAGAGAGTATGGGAACAGCTCTTTCCTGAGAGGTGAGGTACATATCTCCCTCCAAAGCCCTTTCCAGGCAGCATAAAGGGCTCCATGTTTCCAGGATATGAAGCAGGCGATGTCAAATGTTCCTCGTAAGCATGGCAATCCAGAGACAAGTGGACAGAACATCTCTGAACCAGACGTCCTGCGAGTGCTGTGCTGGCACCACTCTGCAACGGCAGAGTTCTCTGCTGTGCAGAGCAGGCGTTGGGTTCTTGACAGCTACAGAGTTTAACCACTGAACATGCTGGGATGAGAGCAAACAAACGCAAACAGCAAGCGAGGAGCAGATACCCCAGGGACTCCTCAAACAAGAAGAAACAGGGATGAACAGACAGCCAAGTGCAGCATGTAGGGATGGCAGAGAAGGCAACAGATGACAGCAGATCAGTCTGGAACCTCCTCCAGGGTGGGATTTGGGGGTTCCCTTGCTGGGCACGTGTGCCTGCCCAAGCACAAAGGACAGCAGATGATGCTCCAACCCTAACAGGGCTCTCCAAAGCATAAGCAGCTCTTCATCAGCTCTCTTGATAATAAATTAAAACTACCTACATGTTCTTCTTGCTCAGATCCCACCAGCTAGCTCCTGCTTCGTGATGACCACTCCTCCTCCTCATGGAAGTGTTTAGCTTGGGTTTATGGTACCAAGAGAAAAGCTTTATTCCTGCTCTCTCAGGAAAGCAGCACAGCTAAAAGCCCCAACTGCAGAAGCTGGGAGTGTGTGAGCAAGGCCAACAAGATCCCTTTCAATGCTGCCAACGACTCCAGTGACTGGAGCATGGATGCGTGCCTCCTGACCACGTGCCATAAGCTATGCTGGGATCCCCATTAATTTGCATTGCTTTTGACACCAGCACAAACACTGCAGTCATGTCACCAAGCCCCAGACGAATCACAGAAACATACATTGGCTTCGGTTGGATGGGACCTTAAAGATCCCCTGCCCAGAAACCTTCAGGACAGCTGCAGTGGGATCACTGCACTTAGGACTGATCCAGAGCACGGGAGAGGATGTATACAGCAGCTTTTGCAGCCCACATACTGAGATCAGCTGGCTGGGGCTCCTCCAGCAGGGTCTTACCTCCTCAAAGAGCTCCAGGCTGTAGGTGTTGTCATCATCAGCAAAGTAAACAATCCCAGGCTGGCTGTTGTTTTTGTTAAAGGTCTCTCTCAGCCACCTCAGGGCAAGGTTCCTCTGCATGGTCCCCCGGGGGATGCGGGGGTCCCTCATGTCTCCCCGCAGCTTGTAGTTGCGAGGGGTCTCCACGTTGAGGTGGGTGTAGTTGAGCCCCGTGTCCCGTAGCAGCCGGGTGATGAGGGGTGTGCGCCGCTGGGAGTCCTCCACCAGGATCCAGTGCAGGTTTGGCACATGCAGCAGGGTGTTGGCCAGGCGCGTCAGCTCTGCTTTCTGCACGGGCCGGCTGTAGGTGGGTGTAATGACGTGGATAGTGGGAAGGGTGTCTGACCACGGGGGTGGGCGAGTATAAACATATTCTGTCCTCACCACCTCCACAATGTCCCGGTCCGACAAGCAGTATTCCTTGGAGTCCAAGCCTGCAGCGAGATCACGCCGGGAGTCACCACCATCATCTGAGCAAGGGTACGAGAGAAGAAAAACCGCATGGACTCGGTCCTCCGACACCCCCCGTCCCCCCAGATGAGCCAGCAGGCTGTGTGCTGATAGCAGGAGGTCACCCTCACAGCCTGAGAGGAAAGGAAACAAGCTCAAAAGGAGGCTTGAATAAATAAGTACACAAATTAATAAAGGAATCAGGGACAAACACCCGTGAGAAACAAAGTTCCTGCTGCTAGAAAAGCTGCATCCATCAGAGCCTGAGAGCCCAGGACAGCGGTGCAGCTGAGTGCCCAGAGGAGACAGACTTGTAGAGCAATTAGATCTAGATAATGAAATTAGCAACAGGGACTGACGATCTGCTGTTCCCAAAGAGCTCCAGCGCTCTTGGCACCACGCTCAGCAGGGCAGAACTCATTGCGCTGGGACTGGGAGGTGGGGAATCAAACTGGGCTGGAGCTGTGGAACACACGGAGTCCCTGTATCACCTGAAGCTCCCAGCAGCATTGCTGGCCAGGACACTGCATACCCTGCTGCTTTCTGACAGGCCTGGGATGTGGCACAGGGAAGCAAGAGCAAGGCACTCTTCAGATCTAGAAACACAGAGCAGAAATACAGCCCCTCATTGTAGGCTTTTTCCTGCCGAAGCTTTACCTGCCTCTGACTGACTTCTCAACAAAGCCCTACCAGTTTCTGAACATGACAGCCCATTCAGTATAGTGGATCTGAATAATAAAGCAGCTCTGTACAGCAAACAGAGTCTCTAGAGCATAAACCAACCCGAACTACTAAAAGCCTTGCAAAGCAAGACTTGGCCACAGTCAGCTCAAGGTTAAAAAAAAAAGAAATTAAAAAAAAAATCATGCATTTGTCACTTATCCAGCCTGCAACTTTCACACGTTCACACTACTGCAGAGCAGCAGGAACACCAGCATCCACAGTTAGGAACTGAGAGAGATAAAGGGGCACCACCACTCTGAGGTACGCCAGCTGCTTTCTAGTGGGCGCCTGATTCTTAGAGCCCCAGATTTTGCAAAGCCAGCTGCTGCTGGGGACTTCAGATGAGAAAGAACAGGAATAGACTGCCATCAGATCTGACCCAGCAGGGTACTACCTGTGTGTTTTTCACAGCATGTTACACATATAGCAGCACAGCCTTTGATACAGCCCTGAAATGAATGAGGGATTTGTACTCGGCAGCTTTGAAGGAGGGAGGGTGCGTGTTCGTGGACCAAAGTGTCCTGCACAAGTGGAGATCAGGCCCTATAGAGGGTGAAGCACATCTGCATCACATAACACAGCTCTCTGACAGCACAGAGCACCAGAATCAATTCAAAAACGAAACTGCAAAATGCACTGGATACGGGCATAAAGTAATTAGCCAGCATGGAGCCTGAAGAAGAGATAGTTTGCAAACCCTCCCAGATCAAACCCTCCGCTGTAAATCCTGGCACATTTATCCACTGTCACTGTGTCCCCACTAGCATATAGATGCACATCTCATTTTCAGCACCTGCTACCAAAGGATCTCAGAAATGCATTACAAGCACATAACAATTTCTCCCAAGAGCTTCAGGTCGGTCTCTTTCACCACTCATTTTCCACTGAGCGCTCATAGAAGCACTCTCAGAGGAAGCATCTTACCAAGGGCACCAGCAAGTTCAGGACCAGGTCACAGCATGGCTGTCTCTGTGCTGTGACTTCAATGTCCACAACCATTCACCAACAAACTGGTCCTAGTTTTTAGGGGCACCAATTCAAATCATCATACAGACAGGATATTTTTCTAAATCCCATTTTGGAGCCCAATAGAGATCTCACATCCTGTGAAATACTGTTCACCTTTTGGAGAGGATCAGTCTCCTTTCTCTTAAGTGCTGTCCTGAGCCTTGTGGGAGTCCAAGTCCTCCAGGAAAAGGTAAAACTTTTCAGGATGGACTCTGAGCTTCTGACAATTCCAATGGCTCAGCAAAAGACTGCTCAGCAAAAGAATAAGAAGCTGCTGAGGATGGGAGTGAACATTAAAATGAAAAGGGTAGAAAATCTCCCAGAGCAAGGTCCTAGAGACAGAAAATGAGCTGGCCTTCCTCCCCAGAAGGATGCCCAGAGAAAGGAACAGCCAAGAAGAAAGACTCCTCCCTTAAAAAAAAGAGAGATCATTGGGAAATAAAACAAAAGTACTTTCCTTCTGTGCTCTGTTCCACTGAATCTGGATATAGGTGGGGAAGAGCTCTCCAAGAGTAGGGAGCGTACCCTGTGGCTTGGAGGTTGATGTCTCCAAAGACCCCTGGAAAGCACAGGGCTGTTCCTGCAGCAGAAGTGGGGAAGCTTCTGCATGAGCATGGACCAGGAGCTGAGATGGGAATGGCTGCCATGGAGAGATGAAATGAGAGAGATGAGGACGAGGGAGTGATGCAGACTTGGCATGGGCCGGTTTGATTTCTCTCACCCTTGTGCACTGCAAGCAGTGGAGCAATGGTGCTCTGGTGCCAGACGGTGATTAGTAGCGTCCAGGGCAGAACTATCAGCACGATAGCCAGGATGTCTCGTCTCTTCGGCATCTCCAAGACTGACTGGACCCACAGCTCCTCATTACCTAACAGTGAAAACCCCAGAGACAGAACAGCAGAGCAAATGGAGAACAGAAATAAATGGGCAGGAAGGAACAGGGACAGAGAAAGAGAACGCGAGAGAGGGAGAGAGCAGCGAAGGAGACACGACTCGTAGGTCTTACCAGTGCTTACAACCCACCCATTGCAGAAGCAGGTTTGGAGGGGCCTCAGCTGCTGGGACCAGGAGAGCGCTTCTATGGGATGCTGTTGGGCCCTCCAGCAGGAACCTCAGGCACCCATCTGGCAGGAAACCTGCAACACAAAGCAGAGATATCAGGCAGAGAAAAGTACCAGGGAACTGCTCCAGAAAGCTCACCAATCCTCCCTGAGAAAAGCAAACTAAACCAGGGCAGCGAGCGACAGAAACACGTCCAGCCCCTCCAGGAGAGATGGATGCCTCCTGGGTGCTCAGGGCTCCTTTTTCTTTTCCATCTACTCACTGAGCAAGCCCACTGCATCAGCCGAGCAGCACTTGCTCAATACCAGTTCTGATCCATGCCTAGAAGGGCCCTTCACCTCCAAGCCAGTTGTCCCACAGCTCACTAAGCACAGGCCTGGGAGGAAGCAGAAGCCACACCAGCTGCACCACTTGCCTGACGCAGCAGTAAGTGCTCTGACCAGCAGCCCCAACCCTCCATGGGACAACTGGAGGGAAGGCTGTGCTTGTGCTCACAGGGATATGGCTGCAGCAAAGCCAGCAGCCCCACATACTGCCTGTCTCTGTAATCCCTCAGCTCTGACCATCCCACTGGCACCTCTGATGCAGCCAATTTTAACTCAGGCTTCCAATGGCCTGTTCAGGTTCGTTTCTTCCATCTTGGAGGTGTTGCAAGTGGAGTATATTAAACTGCCACAATAGCTTAGTTTGATTCAATACAAGCACATACAAGATTTAAGCAGACTGTATTTTATCCCAGTATCTTGGCAAGAGAAGTACATCACTTAGCAGGGATACACACGGCGGACAGTTTGCAAACATGGGTAGCAGTTTAGTACCACTGTTCCCTGGTGGGGGGAACACATTAGCCTGCTGCTTCCAGGGCTGCATTGCAGACTCAGGAGAGCCCAAAGATTACTGCAGACAAAGGCTGGAGGTCTCCATGCTGGGCAAAAGCTCTGATCTCTCACCCTCATAGGCACAAGCTCCCTGGCTTTTCTCTTTCCCTGCAGTGCCCTAGAAACCATCAGATTCCCTCCTTAAATCACAGGGGAGCTCCTCAAGCCCAGGTTATGGATGTGATGCATACAGATGCTGCTTTGCGGATGTTTTTCCTGACAGCCTTGGAGCTTGCTTTTTCTCAGTTGCACTGGGCAGTCATGGAGAGATCCGGGCTCAAATCTACAATTTAGCCCTGCTCAGATTGATCTGAATCTCCCTTGTCTGAGCCTTGACCATTGGGCTGCACAGTGAGGCTCTGGCACCAAGCCCAAGGGAAGACTTGAAGAGTAATGGCTCCAGGAATGGATGGGCTGTCCCTTTAAAGTACAAGCAAGTGGTATTCAAGTCCCTGGATGGATTCTGACTCTTCCAGATAAGCAGTTTAATCACAGAGGTGTTCGTTTGCCAGGGAAAACAAGGGGTAGGGAAAACACAGATAGGCCTTTGTCCTTCGAATGCACATGCAAATCCTCAACAAATGTTTTGGGGACTCCTTTACTTTAACCTATACAAAACCTACACACAAAACTAAAAATTCCCAGCCAGTTCCAGGAGGGCTCTCTCTGGGGACAGATCTATACCCACACCAAAACCTGTGCCAGGAAACAACAACAAAACCCCAAACCAGCCACCAAACATGTCCCTTCTACTGGGAATGGGGCTTCCTACAGTCTGGTTGGGGGAATCAGTGGCAAGGAGCCTTTCTGAGCCCCAAGATAAGTGCTGTGCAGCTGGGCAGCCTGCAGGCTTTCCAGGAAGCATCTCCTGGCAACGTGGGTTTGTCCTTAATTTTTTCAGAACTGGAGAAATCAGCCTTGTCCAGACAAAATAAAGCAGGGAGAAGGAGGAATTGTTCCAGCAGACATCAGCCTTCTGCTCCATCCCCTTCCAACTACTAAAGCAAGAGAGATCCCGCCTGCCTCACACTGCCAAGGCACATGGTGCCCTCAGGAAAGAGCATCTGGCCTCATCCTGCCATTCTGATAGTGCCCGAACAGAAGGCACCGAGCAATGGTATCCTCTGATTTCCCTGCTAAAGCCAGAAACACCCTCTGAGCACACTGATAGGGCACAGAAGGGTGGCTCTGAAAAGCACCTCGCAGTACCTCTCTGAAAACACAGCAGGTATCAGACAGTGACCCTGCAAAGAGGTGCCTGCATGGGCCAGCACGCACCAAATGCCCATTTGTCAAGGGCAGCTTCCCCCAAAGCCAGTACTTTTACCTTTCCCTGCCTCCTGCTAATCCAGTCCCAAATTATCCACATCTTCCCACAGGACAGTCCAATTCTGGGCTTCGTGTGATGGAGAACGAGCACCTTTAGGCTGGGGCAGTGCTCTGATTTCTACGCATACAACAGAGGAAAGCCAGCAGGCTCCAACCATTTGTCCATCGGTCTCTGCAGCAACAGTTCCTTTTAATTTGCCACAGAGCACTTAGCAGCTCCCTGGTCACACATCTGTCACTTGGTGCTCCAGTGCCAGCACAGCTTTGCTCCCAGCCCTGCTCAGGCTCCAAGGGTCAGTGCTCTGCCATGGGAATGCATCCCACCTGCAGCTGCCACCCACATTTCTGCACCCCCCCAGCACGCACAGCACTCCAGGTGCTCAGCATGAATTCACAAAGCGATGTTTTACTGATGACCCCAAGAAAACTGACTGAAGGACACAGTCAGAATTCTCCTGGGCCTGCATCTCACAGCAGCTAACACTGCCAGGGCCTCGGTGACACCACCACGCTCCCTCCCTCCATCACACCTTAAGGCTGCAAGAGGTGAAATCCATTTTCTCCTCCAAACAACACCAGTGAGGAAATAGATGGTCGCCTCTGATTTCACGCTGCTGCTGAGGAAAGTCACAGCTTGGCAGTTCAAAGCAGAGGGCTCACCCTGCAGCCTGACAGCCCCTTACTGCCAAGGCTGCCCCAGGATGTTTGCTGTTGTTTGTGGGGAAAACAATGCTTCTCATCCAGGCATCCGTTCCCCTCCTAATACCACTCTCTTTTTCCCATTGAAAGGTTCAGAACAAAACCTGGCTTGTCTCCAGTTTTCGCTGTAGGCTTCTGCTATCTCCTCCAGGAAAAGGAGGGGGAACATATTTAAATGTGAATTAATTAAAAAGAACACACTCCATTTGGCTATATGAAAAGAGAAAGTATTGAAAACCAAAGCAAAATAGACAAACCACCAGCTCAACTGTAAGCAATCCTGGATTTAAAACATTCCTAAACCAAAGGTGTTTCGCACAGGTTGGAAACCTGTACTTGCTGGAGAAGGATCTGACAAAGGCTCACGTGGTGGGAGAGACTCCTCATCCTCCGGCAGAGGGCAATGGTGGCAAGGCATGGTGATATCAGAAGGGCATTCATATATAAAAAAGCTTTAATAAATCCCAGAGCCATGCGTTACTAACGGGTTGGCTTATTAAACGTGGATGGTTTCTCTTTTTAAACCTGGCTAATTGGCGTCAGCTCTGACACTTGCCATAGGGAACGTTGGCTTGCTCTGCAGTCAGGTTTTGCATCACTTTCCCCTTCTCTCTTTCTGTAGGGCTGCTCAGCCCCACATCATTGCTCCTCGGCTTCCTCCTATTGAACAGAAGCGATTTGGAGCACGTTCAACTGAAGAATGGGTTTCACTGAGCTTGTGTGCATACACATCACTCACCAGAATAGAAATAGTGCCTAGATGGAACAACACCAAAAGCTCCAAGCCACCCAAACAAACATCCTCCATGAGCAGCCAGGAGCACCAAGCTCCACTTCTGGGCCCAGGGGATGCCCTACCCTGCCCACGGGCAGCCCCCCAGGGTCCTGAGCAGGAGCTGCTGTTTGGCAGAGAACCCCTGCAAAGCACTGGCTGAAAATAAAGGTAGCAATAAAGCCTCTTGCTCGTTAATTACTCTGTAAGCCATAACTGCCTAAAAACCCCATAACTTTAATGGGAGCTATTGTAAGTATAGTAACAAAACTACAAAGCTAATTATGGTTTAGTTATTAAGTAGAGCATCGCTAGAACTGAGCACACAATTACTTATTCTTTGATATAGGGGGCTGCTGACTCCACCCTCAGCTCTTCCCAGCTTTCTGGGCAGAAGGGCCTTGATTGCAAACCGAGAGAGCGAGTGAAAATGCACCAGAAATGTTTCTGATTTCCATTGCCCCTCTGCCAGTAAAGGCAGAACCACATCCAGCCATTGGAATCCAGATGTGACCCTCCAGCCCTGAGCCCCTGGTTGCAATGAGAACACAAACTGTCTCACCAAAAAGAATGCAACCAAGAAAAAACCTGAAACTGAGCTTCTCTGAACAACACTTAGAACTGAAAGCAAGCATGAGGAAAGTGGATCAAGGGAGCTCAACACAAGCACAATTAGTTTCTGTAACTTATTGCCACAGGATACTAAGGAGAACAAGAACTTAACAGGATTCGAAAAGGGATTAGTTGTGTATATGAATAAACTGCATATCCAGAATTAGGATGAGCCACCCACCCAGTTTGGAAGACATACACTGTTTGGTCTCAGAGCTTAAGCCAAATTTTAACAAGCATCAGAAACTTTCTCCTCTCCAGATTAACCCCTTCCACACTGCTCTGCCTTGACAGATAGCTGCAGAGATAGGCAGGGCTGGGAGCAGGACAGGAGATGCGATGGCACTGCTCTCACATTGACAGCAAACATCCTCACATCTTGCTGCTTCCAACAGCAAAATAGACCTTCTAAGTCCTTGAGAGGTTTAATGCATTGTCCTAAATGCGTTTTCTTTTCTGTACAGAAAAGCAATCAGCACGGCAGCTGCAGGTATCGCTTTATTGCAATGCTATTGAAGAGAGCTGAACACGGGCTTTGCAATCTGCTTGCTCTCAGCAAGGCACCATCAAAAAACATGTCACACACTTGGCAGTGGGAAGTGTGGGTCCTTGGGAACCTCAGCAGCCAGGCCCTGGCCAGCAGGAGGTCTGCTCCGGCTGCTCCCAAGGGATGTGCTGGTGGATCGGGGCTGCTCCAGCCTGGAAAGCTGTGGGTTGAGTCAAGCCTTGGATTAGAAAGCTCTTCCAGCATCCGTTCCTCCTTGATCGTTTCACACACTGTTTTCATAAAGCATCTCTCTTCCTATTGAGATGAAAAGCCGTTTGACTTACAGCCCACTTCCAAAATAGAAAGACAAATGGGAGTTGTTATCTTGGGGAAATGCTGACGACACCCATGAAAAGTCGTTCAGCTTTTTCTGAGGTTGCTGTGGGTGAATGCTGAACGCGTGCTGAGGAAAGAGCTCCAACATCAGCCCTGCTGTCCTTCTCCATGAAGTCTTCTCAAGCTGGTGACACAGCAGTGCCTCAAAATAGCCCTTTGCTCAGCTAAGGCCACGTCAGTGTTGTCAGAAGCAGACGTATCTCTGGACTCTATTTCCATCTCCATGGTCTGCATGACACTGAATATTTTGCGCACCGCTGACTTCCATGGATTTTTAGAAGTGACATTAACAAAGGATGACCCAATTTCAACATGATTGGTCTAAATTCCAAAGCTCCATAAGAGGCTTTGCATATGCTTTGTCCAAAGGGGTTGATAGCAACGAACCAGAGGTGTCAGGCTGTGATAGACAGGTTCCTCTTTTCCCATTCAGCACATTTCACAGGAGCTGAAGATGGAATCATTTAGCCAAAGATGCCAGGCTAACACTGTGCTCCCTGGGGGCTTGCCATTCTCCCTCTGCCCAAAGAAACCTAACAAGCTAAACATGCACAACATAGCTGGGCGATGAAATGACCAGAACATCTGTCAGAATAACAAGTAAGCTCAGCTGACCAGCACCCCCAGATCTTTCTGTACTGCCAAAATTCAGGATGTGGGATTCTGGCTGTGCAGAGTGGCTGAGATATACTGGGAACTTCCTCCAACAGATGTGGCCATCAAACACGAAGAGCTATGCCCAGCAAGCCACATGCCCTAGCAGTAGCTCCCAGCTGGCCCTGCAGTAAGACCTCAATTCCAGTCCTGGACGTGGCCCTGTCACCTCTCACACCACTCTGACACCAAACTTCCCAGCTGGGGGACACAATGGAGCCCTCCATTAGCGTCACCAAGTCCACACCTAGGATGTGACTTCAGGGCTGCCAGCTTTTTCTTTTAATGAGCGAGTTCTTCCATCCACCTCCCCCCAAAATAATCCTGCTTTATTGTGAAAGAGATATTAATAACCTGATTCTAGTGTGCTAAAGAGGGGAAAAAAGGAAGCCTTGGGAAGCTGGTGAGCATGCTGGCCCTCTCCAACTGCAGCAAGCCACCACCACACGCTCCGAAATGAATTGAGAAGGGCTTACATTTCCATCATTTTTCTTCTTTTTTCAGCAGCAAGCACCAAGTATCTTAAAGGTGCTTCGTCCATGAGCACATCTGCACTCCCACCCCATTGAGCCACTTCCAACGTGCACTGCTTGTGAGGAGCTGCAGGAGCCTGGCACTGGTTGCTTTGCATTTTAGAGGCACTAAGAGCAGCCATGCAGGTAATTCAAACCGAAGAGCTTCTGTGCTACACATCCACATGTAAATTCCTGCCTTCTTGCACACCGCCTGCTTGCAACAAACGAGCTGAGCTTCCAGGCTGCTGCACCCTGCTCCAGAGTCCTCCGTAGCTCAGCAACAAACCCTCCAGCACCAAAGCCTGCCTCAGTGCAGTACAAACACATTCCTACCCCAGCAGCAGTGCTTGGAGGGACAGGACCGTTCAATGACATTTCCTGCAGCTTCTCACTCCTGTGGCTTTGAGGGACAGATTTTGCAAAAATGCAGCTCTCTGCTTAGAAGTCAGCCCCAAACTGTAGAAAGCAAAGAAAATTCCCCAGCTGCCATCCCCATTAGACAGCTTCTTTAAAGAGAGAGGCTCAAATCCTAAGCCCTGCTCAGTGCTGGGGGGGTTAAACAGCACGCAGAGACCGCCAGCCTGTGACCTCTGCAAAAGTCACTAATGGGACTGAGGGATTAACATCGATTCTTTCAGGCTACAGTAGGGAAAGGGGGTGGGGAGGGACCTGGGATGATCAAGCAAATGCCCAACTATAATTCAGCAGCTTGCAACACAATCAATCGTTGCTTGCCGTTCTGCAGCCCATTTGCGCAGCCACAAACCTACACAATATTCTCCTTGGAAACAGGAAGGTCATTCTAAAACTACCTCCCTTCAATTTCTGGTTACTGTTGAGATCCAAGAAGGTCCCCTCACCCCATGGTGCCAGCCAAAAGCAAGTGCACAGGGCTTCTTCCATGATGTACTCTTCCTTCTTCCCCTATCTCTTCTCTCCAGAGCAAGCACTGAAGCTTTGCTTGCCTGGGAACCAGCATGCTTGGAGCTGTCAGGGTAACGTGACCCATCTGCCAGCTGAGAGGCATTTGGAAGGAAAGGATTTCTTTGTGTCTACCAGCAAAACAAACCTGTGTGTCAATCCAATCAGCCCACAGCCATTCCAGCACTGCCCAAGGAGGTAGGATTTGGCTCTCGGTTTGACTCTGAGTGCAGAAGGCAAAGGCTAAATCCACAGTTTGTCCAGCTTCCAATCCAAGCCCAGATCTGACACTGGCTTCCCTGTGGCTGAGTGATTTTGGCTCACCTGCACTGCAGCTTGCTGTAGGGGTGAGATGAAAATAGGCTGCCTACTTTTGGACAAGAATGGCAAGGCTCAAGTAGCTCACAGGCTAAATAGGGAAATGGCACAAACTCTGATGCTGGAGGTGCTGGCAAAGCACAGCTCTCACCGATCTGATGGGCTGATGTGCATGTCCAGGAAAGGTCATTTCTGCTAGTTTTAGAATCATCCCAAAGGCCAAACCCAGCACAGATCTTCTCCATTTGAATGAGAAATGCAGAATGAGAAATAAAAGCTGAGATAGAATTAAGCCAATGGTTTCTCAGCACAAGTTAAAGCAGAGTGAAGCAGCAACTCCTACAGAAGACTGATCCTCATGAGTGCCTCTGCTGCTGCCCTGATCCACTTGCCAGCCCTGCCATGTATAAGAGCATCTCCATCCCCTGCACAAGCCTGACCCTCTCAGACAGGCACCGACCTGTCCCCAGAACAGCCAGGACACAGGGAAACACTCCCCATGAACCAGAGAATGTCTCAAATCAAGGATCTCAAACATGCAAATGGTTAAAAGCACATGGGTGTAACGTGATGTATAGAGATCTGCAGACAGGGATGGACAGACAGACTGCCTTGCAGGGCCACACGTGCAAGGTGAGGAGTGAGATAAGCCCTTAGGGAGAAACCAGAGGGTTTTGTAATGGCTGCTCTAAGAATATTGTAATCATGTGGTAATTATGTTGCATGCAAATCAACCAGGCAAATTACATCGTTATTATTACAACCGTCACCAAGCACAGGGACAGAGGTGCAGGCCATCCCATGCCCAAGGGCAGAGCAGAAGTACTGGCAAGCACAGCACAGAACCACACGATGCTCCCTCCAGGCCTGCCCAACCCAGGCTGTGGCATCCTGGAAGCTTCTTCAAGCAACTTGGGCCACATCTGCACTTTCCTACACTGTATCTCAACATGCAACACTTAATTAGGTTGATTTTACTTTTTTTTTTTTTATTAAAAATTAAACAAATGTCTTGAAACACAAGTGCAGCCCTTGACATTTGATTGGAACTGTCAATCTTGCAAATGTCATCGTTATAGATGACTAATCTTCAAGAATAAGGCAAACTTACTAAACTCCTTGGCTCAGTTGAAAATGAGCTAGAGCTGTAACAGTGGTTGAGACAGAGAGGGAGAAATCAGTGCTGTCTGCATGCAGGAGGGCTCAGCACCACACACAGCCAGTGCTTGGGCTGATCCCAGGCTGAATGGGATCACCACTCCACCACAGCCCCTTTCCCCCCACAGACCAAGGGCTGCATCATCCACGGCTGCTCTGTAACAGGAATGACGCAGGCTGCAGGATAAGCTATTAACTTCAGCAGCCTGAGTCTCTCCCCATTAGAGCAGTATGGTTCAAGATGCCTGGGTGAGACAAAAGGGACTGCCAGGCAGAGCACACAGCGCACGAGACAGAGATGAGAAATAATGCTGGCAGCATCATTAAAAGATAAATTGAAGGAAGAAAGGAGGTGCATGTGCGGGGTGAGAGCTTCAGAGGATCATAACAAACTCCTTGCCACCATCAGTTTTACAGCTGTTGAATTCTCCAAGCAGGGAGCAGGGCAGTAGCTGGGAGACAGCACCAAATTTTTGTTCTTGCAACTCTTCCCTGATAAAAATTATGCCTGGAATGAAGAAAAAGCCAATGGAGAGGAACAAGTACTTCCAAATCCTACAGAAGGGCATTCCAGGAGCTGCACACTCACTGAAAATGAATGCATTAAAGTCACGACTTGTGGACACACCATTATTATAAGGAAGACAGTGGGGAAAATTATTCATTAATAGTGACTTCTGTAGCTCTAATCTCCATAACCAGCTGCCATTCATACAAGTGGATCAGAGCCCATGCGAATAAACCTTTGAATATCCCTACAAGCCTGTGTCACACAGCCAAAGTCAGGCTCCCCCAGGGGATTACTGCATTCCTGCAGCTACTGCAAGAGCTAAAGATGGGAAGGGTGAGCAATTCCTGTGTCTCACTGAGGCTGTGGGGAGCATACAGGCAGAGAGTGCCATAAACTGGCTGGCAGCCTTTCAAGGATGGCAAGCCTGTGCCAGATTTCACTTCTGTCTCCCAAATTAGAAGCAAAACACGCCACTGGAAAGGTGAAAGCTGTGTCTCAAGGAAGAGGCTGCTCTCAGTACCACTGCATGAAGGACTATCTCAAAGCATCTTGCTAATCTGAGCACAGCAGCTGCCTCCCAAAGAACCTACAGCTCCCCGGGTCCGGCAGGAGTCTGCAGGACTGCAGCTGACCCCATGTATCCTGCTGCCTCCTTCAGAGACACAGTCCCCTCCTCTATCTGCCCCTCAGCAATAAAAGGTGCATTATTTAGAAGAATTATCAGCTTATTTGTGTGCCAAAGTGGGTTCCAGGTACCACATCCAGCCTGTAGCTAAATCCCTCCTGCGAAACTGCTCTTTTCTCATCCTGGGCTCAACAGGGAACAGCACAGCGCTGCTCTCCTGTTTTGATACCTTTGGAGGGTTTTACAGCTTTGCTACAGCAAAGGACAAGAGTTAACAGCCCTGTCAGGCTGCTCCCTCATCATCTGGTTAATGTACCTCGTTAATGGCACAGCAAGCTTCACTCACCTCCTGTACACTCCACAAACTCCAGCCTTTCCTTTGGGCTTGCAGCTGCATCCCTACAGGGATGGAGGGATGGCAGAGCATGACCCAGAAGCACTGCAAGGCCAGCTGTGTCTCAACAGCTCCAAATTTACCTTCCACGCCACAGTCCATGGAATTCAGATGGAATAATCACAGATCACCTACTCTGCTCAGAGCAATGCCATTCCCCAGCACTTGCTGCCTTTTGCTCTCCCGCTCACTGGTAGTGCGTCTCCAGCAAGTACTTTCCTTTGCAGACTCCGATCAGCACAGCCCTGGCCCTTGCAGGCCCACCTGCGTTACAGAAATGTGTCAGTACACATTTCTTCTTTAGCTTTAGAAGCTGCTAAGCAGATGGAAAAACAAAGCGAGGAGTGCAGCCAGAACGCCTCAGCGCCCCGCTGGTATTTATGGAGCAGCCCAGGGTAGGTGGGAGTTGGCCCAGGCACCCTCTCCTCTCTCACTTTGTGTTCCTCTGCTCCATGGCAGCAGCACTCATGCAGCTCTGCTCCTCTCTCGTATGCATCTGCAGCCAGACCCACTCGTCCACAGCAGCACACAGAAGCATCTCAGCTCTTGTTTTGGAACACCAATGGGAGAGAAGAGCAGGGTTATTTAAAACTACAACCTGTCAGAAATGGGATCCTTCTCCTCCTGGTGGTGATAGGAGTTGGGCTTCCTATTTGCCAAGAACAGGAGTGGGACCTGAATCATGCTGACATTATGTTATCGTAATGCTGGAAGTATTATAAATGCTCTGCTTGCCAGACAAATCCTGGAGCAGGCTTCCAAATCCCCTCAAAATCCCCACTTGCCTCTCTACATTCATCCATTCATGAAATCCAGAGCAGAGCCTCAGCATCCATCCTTTTGCTTTTGGTCTCAATCCAGCTGTATGGAAGCTGCTGGAGGAGAGGGGAGAGAATGGGGGAAAAAAAACAGCAGAGTGGAGGTCTTTCTTCTGAATTAACCTTCCTTGTCTTTCAGGTGCCCAATCCGGCAGACTGTGCCAGGGCATTTAGGAAAGCAGCTGAGACATGCCTGCCCGCTGTCACAAAGCAAAGCGTGTCTCATTCTCCTTGACCACAGCAAGCTGCAGCACTGGTGAAACTGGGGTTCTGTCCCCATTCACCCCACTCACACTGCTCATGAGGCCAGAGAGCAGGCTGGCTGCAGATTTGGTGCTGAGGCTGTGGACATGCAGCTTCAGACGAATTCCCACTGCCCATGTCACTTTACAGCTGAATCTATGCAAGCAGACATCAGTAAGCAAAGGGATTCCCACCTTTCTGCAGTCACCGTTCTTTGTGCCACAGCTCTCAGTTCCTGACCTACTGGGCTTTGACAGGGCTCCCAGACAAAGCAGAAGAGCAATTTCCTCTGACAACCCAACCTACCAGTCAGAATTGCACCAGGCAGGAATGAAAGGGGAGAGTCTGAGCTCCGCTTCCCTCACTGTGAGAGCTGCGTACCAGCTGCTGTTGTTTCAGAGAGGACAACCAGTCTCCAGGAGATGTCACAGAAGGAACGCAGGGCCCAACAGACATCTGCCTTCAGTGGGCTCCACAGTGCACACACACCTTCACAACAGCCCCGAGCTGGATGGAGAGAGTTTTCAGTCACGATGCAAAGCCATAAATCACTTCCTCGTGGAAGCATCAGAGCTGGGGGCTTGTATGCATTTCTAAAGGTTGGTCCACTCAGAATTTCTTCTGGACTCCCATATCTCTGCCTGGAGACTCTCAATACAGTCACATTCACCTTTTCTTGTCAGCATCAAGCTCCCCTTCCACCAACAACCATTTCCTCTGCCTACCTACACACCACGCTTCAGATGCACGCAGCAAACCACGTCTGGGGAGCTAACAATAAATAGCACTGCAGGCAGTGTACAGAATGGAGCTGGGCCAGCAGTGACCGATGCAACCACACACCCTTTGAGTGCTGACATATCACCTGCTGCTGCAGAACAGCGCAGGAAGCCTTGCACTAAAGGTTAGCTCCTCTCTTGTCTAGACGAAAACAGCTCTGATCCAGGCAGGAAGGGGATCTTGAGCATTTCCTATTTATTCTGCTGTCACTGCCAAGAATATCACACTGTGCTCCCCATGGATCATCCGGAGGGGTTGCTGAGTACCAGTGCAGCTGGCAAATTGCTTAAAGGCTCCGTGGTGCTGGGACAGGGCCAGGAGCATGCAAGGTGTGTGCATCTCAGAGAGAGCTCACTTCCTTATACAAAGGCAGAATGGAAAACACAGGCGTGCAAAGCTACATGTGGGAGCAAGCTCCAGTCACAGGCTATATAGCACTGCACGTCAGTCATTTTTATGAGCCTCTGAGAATGTGCAAATTCCACTTGCACAAATAAGATATCAGACAGAAGGACATAGATTAGCATGCCTACAGCTGCGGGACAGAGCTATAGCAGTGCACAGCTGGGCTCTGCTGGCCAGCACAGGGAACTGTTTGCCTTCAGTTCTCCCATCTCTCAGCTCCTTGGAGGTGTGGAGTTCCCATTAGAAAAATGTAGGAGGATATGTTCAGTAGTGAGTAATATGCTGTGTTACTTAGAGTACTTGGGGGTGGTCCACGTGTCTAATCAGGATATTAAGATTAATTATGAGCCACACCTTGTGATCTCCACTCAGCAAGGCCCTTCTTAGCTTCAGGAAGGTGAATCCAGCCCTGACATCAGCTTCCCAACTCAAACACAAGCAGCTGGGTTTGGCAGGAGAAAGAGGAAGAATCCATCCTCACTCTTAAGGCCTTGCAGCTGGCAAAGGCCACCTCTCTTGCCACAAATCCTGGAAACAAATCACTGGAATATCCCAGTTCAGGACCTCCTCAAGTAAAACATAAAAGATTACACAGAACAGAGAATGAGGACCTATGAAAAAAATACTGCAGAGGGCCTTCCCTATGACATCGCTTCCAGAAGACACTTTCTGCCATAGAGGGGTTGAAGCCACACCAAATGCTCCTCCAGCCTTGTGTCTGAACAAAAAATACAGCAGAGGTCCACCCAATTTTCAAGACTGCTGCATGGCACTTGGCAATGGAGAACTGTAAAGAAATGTGGGGTGAGAAAGCCACAAAGGGCAACAGCCCCAAGAAGGATGCTGACCCAACTCTGCTGCATCCCTGGGAGTTGGAGACATAAGGCAGATCTGGAACCCAGGCAGCCTCTCATGCTGCGCATCCCCGCAAGACAAAACGCAGAGTGATGCAGAACAGCCCAGCACTGCATCCTTTCTTCCTGTGGATTCACATCTGCCCCTTTTATTTGGTTTTTGTTTGAAGAATGAACTGCTTTTGGACAACTTTCTTGAACTGGCAGCAGTGAAATAAGGGCAAGAGAGAGCAAAGGTACTGCAAAGGGCAAGTCTGCATGAAACACTAGGAAAAAAAAACTGCAACATTTGCCCTAATGTCCCTTAAAAGACAGTTCTTTTCACTTCCCAAGACTTCTACTGCTGCAATGTGAGGGTTCTGGAAAAAATTCAAAGGGCAGACGTGCTGCTTTCCTTTCAGAAAGCATTATTGTGATGCTGAGCAGCCAGCGTTACACAAGTGGAGTGTGTGCTCACACTCTGCAATTGGAAGGTTTCTTGGTCAGCTCAGACCAGATCTCCCTGTTAGAGGAATTATTTACCAGAAGTCAGCAGTGTTGGGGAGTGATGCTGATCTGACACAGCCCTGCACACCAGAAAGACACAGAACAACGCTGCAGGTCAGGGGAGGAGAGAAAATCCTTGCACCACTGGAGCTGAGACACTGTCCTGATGAGGGCAAAGCCACAGGAGAACAGAATCACAGACCCCAGTGGCACCATGCCAGGCCTGTGACACATTCAAGGTGACAGTCCTGTCCCTGGCTCGGGGCACTGTTCCCCCTTAGAAAGGCAACATCTACTCTCCACTATGAGCCACCTCAATGGGTCAGGAAACATCGAGATGCCAATTAACACCCATGGAAGCTTCTATGCCAACACATGTATGTAGAGGGAGAGCTTTCCTTTGGATGCCCTCTCACTTTGCAGTCTTAGAGAACAGAAATGACACGAGGTTTGCATCCCATTTCTTGCACCTTCCTCAAGTCAGCCCAGCTCAGAAGCAGCAGCTCTCATCAGGGCAGTTACCACCTCACTACTGACCCCAGGTTCCCAGTGCTGTGCCGAAGAGCTGAGTGCTTCACCTGGGATGCCTACGGAAGGCAAGAGAGATTCAGAACTCAGGTGCATGAGATTGGAAAGCACTCAGTGTCACTCATGGCATTTCTCCTCTCTCTCATACACCCCAACATATTCAACCAGGAAAACAAAGATGTTGCTCAGCTGCCTTCCCCTTCTCCATCCCCTTGGCATCCACTGCCCTGCCAGCTTTGCCCACTTCCAAGGCTCTCAGCTCATACCAAAGGTTAGCCCTTCTGACACAGTATCTTTCTTTTTCACAGCCTAATCACTCCATCCGTTCTTCAGAATATCTTCCATCTCACTCATTGCTTTAAGGCTGATACATAGAAGAGTTGGGTGCCACATACAGAAAGTTATTTTACCTTCCCCTCCTCAACCCATGCCTCCATTTTCTCCCACCTTTTCCACCCTGACCCTGTCAGGTTACCCAACCATCTTCTCAAGCCAAATCCTGGTCAATCACTCCCATCAGATGTTTGCATACAGGGAAGCACTAATCACAAGGCAGCAAGATGCACCTCGATGGCTCAGGAGAATGTCCTCACATAAGCAAGAATTACTCACAAAACAAAAGGATGTCTGGAAGCTTCAGTCCACGTTTTCACAGCCCATCTTCAGTACTCATGTGCAAGCATGCACACAACCCTAGATGTCTTGTAGGTCCTTTCCAACCATGTGATTCTATGAGTCCATGATTGTGTTTTCACAAGCTGGCATCACCTCGCTGTAGATGTTCAGGGACACACGTCAGACAAGCACACTAAACCTACAAACAGACTGCACAGCCACTGAGTCCATAGCAAACATCAGGCTGTGAGCTCCTTACAGGTGTAGGCAAGCTCTTCAACCAACTGACAGCTCATCAGGGCTCGTGACTTTCTGCACTGTGTGCACATGATCTGTGACACGCTGCTAGCAAAGTAACAAAAGCTAATTCCTCCTAACCCCATGCCAAGCTGAAGACCCCTCACGAAGCCCTCAAAGTTATGCAAGGGTTGAAATGAAGTGGGTATGGTATCCACAGCTGGAGACATCAGGACCTCCTCTGTGCTTTCCCAAACAACATCTGGGCTAAGCCACCTCCCAGCACAGTTTGAAATTCTACTTTCTGGTCTGGCTGAGAGACATGAGGACCTTTAGGGTCCCAGATCCAGGAATTACGTCAGAGGGAAGCTCAGCAGGAAAAGGGAAAGCATCGTTTATGGACTGCTTCATCGATTGCTATGGACTTTCTGCCTGTTAATCACTATTTTTCATCCCAGTCCACTCCCACAGCATAACATGACACAGAGATCACTCCTCAGCTGGCAAAGCATTGCACAGCCATCTCCTCTCCCTCAAAAAAAAAAAAAAAAAAAAAAAAAAAGCACTTGGAAAGCTCTTCCCTTTAAGCAGCCTTAAAGTTGGCTCTCACCACTGCTGGCACGAATGAAAGGGATTTCAGTTCCCCCTTCTCCTAAATCCCTTCTCTTTCTGTTGCAAAAAAAAAAAAAAAAAAAAAAAAAAAAAAAGAAAAAAGGCAGAGAATGACCCGGGAAAGAGAAAAGCAACTCTGATCGCCTCTCACCTCCCTCCTGTCACTCTGCAGGGTACAAGGGTGGGCTCTGGAGGGCACAGGGCCACTGAAGTCGCCAAGCAGATCCTGGAGAGCCACACACAAGCCCACGAGGGGAGCCCCAGAGCAGGTGCAGGGCTTGGAGGGCAAGGCTGGGAGCACAGTGCTCCTGGAGGCAAGACATGGGCATTTTTTCCCAGCCAGCCTTCCTCAGGCAAGGCAGCATGATGTCCTAAGGCACCCAGCCTGAGAAAGGAAGGCAAAGTGATCTCCAGCACTGCAGCCCCCGAGACCCTTTCTGCATCCTTTAAATACACTGAAAGAGATAGAAAAATTGCTTGGAGTCTTTCTTGCGTCCTCCCACTTCCTGCCCATCGCATGCACACATACACACGCCCAGCCCCGTGCATAAAGGATCTCTGTCCTGCTCAGCTCAGCCATGCAATGTCTGTGAGAGGCAAGAGTTACCTTATTCCCACAGCCTGAACCGCCTTCTCTCTCCATCGTGGCTGGGAGGCTGCTCCCATTCATGCTTTAATCCCTGGGAACAGAGGCACGATTCAAAGCAGTTGTTCACCCACCGGAGTGGGCTCCCTTCAGCAACCTCCTCCTCTTTCTCCCCTCCCTTTTTCCTTGTTTGTTGGGTCCAGATTTTTTTTTTTTTTTTTTTTTTTATGTATTCTTTTTTAATCCAGGCAGCAACCAAAACGCTCCTTCATCATCTCTCTGCCTCTCCGTTTCACTGTCAAAGAAATGCAGGGGAAAGCTCCTTCCTCCTCCGTGGACCATCAGTTCCCCAGGTCTGCCTCTCTGCAGCGTGGCGGTAAGAGAAGGAAAGAATAAGAGAGGGAGCGAGTGTGGGAGGGAGGGAGCGTGCAAACAGGGAGGAGGAGGAGGAGGCCAACGGGATGCGGGAGGAAGGAGCCAGAGCGTGGCTGACTGCTTTGTATCCAGAGCAGTGCCGACAGCTCCCTCCCTCCCCCCTGCCGGAGGAGGACTTGCGCTGCTAATGGTCTGTACCAATTTATTCCACTTCGGCAGGGGCACTTCTCCCTGCGACAGGAGGAAAAGCCAGGGAAGGCTCTGAGATGGCCCCTTAAGGAATTGGTTGTTGCTCTCCTCACTCACGGCATCACCCAGTGAGTTTACTGCCACAGCAGAGGGGAGATGCTCTCCCAGCTCAGCAGCAAGAGGGAAGCATGAGGCTGGAAGAGATGGGTGCAAGGGAT
This sequence comes from Tetrao urogallus, assembly GCF_951394365.1. Taxonomy (NCBI): domain Eukaryota; kingdom Metazoa; phylum Chordata; class Aves; order Galliformes; family Phasianidae; genus Tetrao; species Tetrao urogallus. Next base: position 4,037,123 of record NC_136835.1, on the reverse strand, counting down.
GGGTCTTGCTGGTGTGGAGGCTCAGCACCATCTGAAAGTGGTGACTTATGCTAGATGGAAAGCAAGGATGTCAGGAAGGCAGGCTAAGCTCTGCTTTATGCAGCACCCTTCATGCCTTGTAGCACACAGACTCAGACTGATGGCTCCCAGGCTGAGTCCACCTGGGCTCTGAACCAGTAGGCCATGCTTCTTAGATGTCACACAACTCCTCTTATTTAGCATCGTGTCTTTCCACATTCCTTGATGTGAGGACAATTGCACCATGCCCGGTGGGAGCTGGGAATCACAGACTTCTTCTGTGAGCTGTGACAGTGCAGTGGGACCTTAGGGACATTCCTTGCCTCTTCTGGGGCCGCTTAGGGAAGAAAGTGCTTGAAGGGCTCAGAATAAGATCATATCTCTTGATACTGCTCTTTAACAGTTAACCCAGGGAGGGCTGACTCATGCTCAGCAGCAGATTTGTGAGATGGCTGAACACCACAGTACATATGCCTCAGAATGCCACACTCACAGCTAGGCAGCTTATCACGAGCCAACATCCAGCCCTGAGGTTGGGGGTGAATTACCTCTTGCTGCCCCGCCACTGCTGCCTGCCCACCTGCTTCCAGCTCCCACCACACTCCAGCATCACCTCCTGGCTACCAGTCACACAGTGGATGTGCAGAGACCTTCAGCCTTACTGCTCCCTCTTTCCCATCTGGCAAGGTTACAGTGCCATGGTAACACGTAGGTATAGAGAGATTTGTTTGCACTTTACCAAAGGGGAACAACAAAAAGAAAATGCCTTCAAGTTTCTGCAAAAAGAATCAGTACTCAGAGGGAGGAGTTCTGTATCATGGAACAGCCTCAGATTTTCACCAGTTGTTTGTATCACTTCCATCAGGTGCTTCATTGGGGGGTACCAAAAGGGCTGCCAGGGCACAGGGATGTCTGCTGGCCAGCTGCAGGCCAGTGCTGGAGATGGAGGGAGATGCCTTAAAGGAAGGTGCTGTGCAACAGCCTCTCCTCTCATGCTACACCTGCTCTGCAGGTGAATGAGAAACATCTCTGGGATGGCCAATCCAGAATCCTTCACTGGGTAGAAACTGCACAGGGGACCACCATTGTGTGCCTTCTGCTCAGCCATATCCTCTACAAAATGAGCCAGCTCCTGAAATCAAAGAGAACGCTGCGTTTTTGTGTCCTTGGGCTCATTTTCTGCAAGGTACCTGGGGAGACATCAGCTCCAAAGACTATTTGCCTGGGAATTTTGTGCCAATTCAGCTAGTACTAAGGGTTTCACTGAGCTCTACATCTATTAAAAATGCATAATGTCCGCTTATATCAAAGGGCAGGTTCAGACCTAGTGCTTTTCCAGCATGTCCCCGGCTCAGTGCTGGTGTGGCACACAGGAGATGGATGGGCAGAAGCTGTCCCTGGAGGCCTATATCAAGAGGCAGGAAAGGGCATCGCTGCTGACTGTTTCAGGGCTGGGAGAGACAGGGAAAAACAAGGGAGAAGTGACACAAAAACACTCCTGTCACAAAATCTAAACACATAAAAATTCAGGGAGGAAAGAGGAGATGTGTTACAGCTGAGATTTATAAAAATTATGGATGAGCAGTAACATTTCAGGTTCAGCTCCGCATCAGTGTCTCCAAAGGCTCACAGAGGTGAAAGGAACCAGGAAAAGTGTCAAAGAAGCTCAGGAGGGACACAGACACATACAGAGACACTGCTGCGTCCCTCCCCTGCCCCTGGCCTGCAAATTACAGCACTCTCAGCTCCTTTTTGTGATCAGAGCAGCAGAACAACGGTGCAGAGCGGCTGCTCTGACATTTTCCAAGGTTGTCCCTTTGAACTTTAGCACATCAACTTGTTTGCATGCTGGGTATGGAGCGTGCCATTACCAGAGCCAGGTTCCAGGGCAGGGCTGGAGGAGAGGCTCAGCAACCCTCCTGCAAGGTCTCTGGGTGGGGGGAAGGCAGTTGTTTGCTGGAAATCAGAGTGCTTCAGAGGAGGTGAATCTAAACCATACAGCTCCACCGCTGACAGCAGAGAATATAAACAGAGCAGTATTTTCCTGCTCCCTCCCCCTTCTTTTTATAGCACAAATACCCCGAGTAAAATACATACACACAGCCATCCACTATAAAAGCAAAACAAAGCCTCAAGTGTGCACACGCACACACACAGATATTCTTCTGGAGAACGCGGTGTATATTCAATACCTTAAATGTCATTTTTTAAATATTAATGCTATGCTTCTGGCTAGGTTTATGTAAGGTTTATTACCATAGGATTGGAGGCACAACAAAGCCCAGACTCGGTGCTGCAGCCTGGCGTGTTTTGCCTGCCCAGCAGTGCCTCATCTCCCCTGCAGACCCCAGAAACTCAGTGCTGGGGAGGGCACGCTCCCACCAGGCTGTTTTCCTGGGAGGGGACAGAGCTGCAGTCCCTTTCCCTGCTCACCATCTGGCACTGTCAGGAGTATCTCCATTCCGAGCTGCAGCCAGGCACAAACGCGAGCGGACGCCTCTTCTGGCTGCACAATAACCTCATTAGCTGAGGCAGCGCGGGGCAAAGGGAAAAAAGCACAGGGCAAACGCTGAGCAAATAGCAGGGTACGGCTCAGCACACCATCAGCACCGGGCTGCTGGGATGGAGCATCAGAGCGGCCAGAGCAAAGCTGGGATTGAGAAGTGGAAGCTGAGATTGAGATGAGGAAGGAGATGGGCCAGCCCTGTCTAAAGGCAATAGGAAGGGAGGACCTCACTGGAAGTCCCACTTTGAGGCTGAGCAGTGGCTGCTCACACCCACAACTCTAATTTACCATTCATGTTTGCTCTCCATGCGATACATCCCTCAACCTATTAATGCTACTCTCTTTAGGAGCCTGTCTGTTCCATTCAGCTTCTGGAACAGATCCTTGTCCTTCCTTTGGTGCAAGCTGGGCACAAAGATCTACCAGCAAGTGCCTGCTATCCCAGTTACTCCCCAGGGGCCAGGCAAAGGCCAATGGACTTTCAAGCAGAGGATAAGCTTCTTATGGAGCGGAGCCACACGTTCTGCTATTTGCACAGACCATTTCCAACACATGATGCAAATGCCCAAGTCTTAGCAGCTCTGCAAAGAGCTATTTCAGCCTTTTAGTCTGTTGGACTTCAGCAGGGGGAAACCAGCAGATAATTCTGTGACAAATCTGCTCTGGAGCCAAGGTCTCTTTTTCTTCTAGCAAATGTACAGCAAGCAGCAATAAAAGCTGCCAGCGCATCCAAAATCTCCTTACATTTCATCCAAGAAGTCTATTTCACAATGTTCACCTACACAAGCTGTCGAGCATGACTTCTGCAGCATAGGGTGAGCAGCTAGGGGTACAGGCAGGGCACCAGCTCACAGCCCATAGACACACACAAGGGAGCAGCCTGCAGAGGGCTTTGGACAGCCTGATACAAGTAAAAGGGCTCTTGGAGGAAAACCCCTCCATGAGCACTAAACAGGCCACAGAACACCCTATGGCGCATCTTCGCCTTCATGCTAAGATGAGGAGATGCTTTCCTCCCTGGTAATACCACCTATCAGGAGCTCTTTCACCCTATCAAGTCTCTGCACACACATGAGCAGCACGTGCACATCCCAACCATTGAAGCAGAGTGCCCGTAGGATGCTTTGCAGATACTCGAGACCCACAGTTAGGAGGGGTTGGAGCCAGTGCTGGGGAGATGGATAGAAAAGCCGCAGTGACGTATCAGCAGGTGGTGCTCTCCCCTTCAAATCCTCAAACAAGTTCAGGCCAAGCACAGCACTTCACCACTGGATTTCCCCTTGTAGAGAAACCTCAGCCTGAAGCACAACCCCAGATGAGAGCCAGGGAAGGAGAGGAACCGCTGCATGAAGCTCCCTGCTGGCAGTGCTGCTTCTTGACAGCTTGGAAGAAGCTTCACAGCCTAAATACTCATCATAGGTAAACTTGACTCAGGGGAGCATCAAAGAGGAAATGGTTTAATGTGTTGCTGGGAGTTAGCAGGAGTGATTCAATAACCCCTGGGCTCCTTGTCCAGCTGCAGCCTTTCTCTGATCGCTGCTTTGGCCAGAATCCAAGGCAGAGATTGTTCAGAGACCAGTGCACCCCAGACAGCACTCAATCACATCCACCAAATTGTCCTCAGAGGGATTTTAATTCATTGGGAAGCACCCTCTTAGCAAACAAACAGAAGCAGTGATGCAGCTCTCTCCGTGCTTCTCAGTAATTAAGTTCTGCCTCCCAAACCTCCACCCAACACCCCACACATGAACTGCACAGGTCAGAGACTTAGCTTTGCTCCTGGGACCACAGCTGGAGACCACAAGCAGGAGAAAAAGCAAGAAAACAAGCACAGGGCTGGGATTCCCATTTGTTGTCTTGTTGTGATTAGGGAGATGAGCTCAAGTGGAGACTTTCAGATGACATGTTAAAGGCCCTTATGTTTTTAGGGGTCAGAAGCCTTAAAAGCAAGCTGAAGCAAACTGCCTACAAAATACTGGAGCTGAAACAATTTCTGCCCCCTTTCCTGCTGCGTTGTCCCCATGTTTTCTACCGCTGATTTGCCAGGCAAGTTGAGAACTTATTGAGAGATAACATCCTTCAGGAGCAGCTTGTGACACTCTGGGATCACAACATACTGAACTGATAAAGTAAGGCACTGAAATGCATAAATAATCACAATATAATAATATCCCACACATCCCAAAAATCACACAAGCAATTTTGATTGTTTCTCTGTGTCCTTTTGCAATGCTGTAAGAGTGGGGTGGCATAGTCCCAGGCTGCAACAAAATGAGAACAAGCCCCAACACTGCAACCTAGATACAGAAACAAAGGAAGAAAACGTGCTCACCTTTGGAAGGCCTCAGGGAGGCAGGGATCTCCAGCAAGATCCCATTACCTCCACTGCCAGCCCTTAAATGAGGTCTGGGAAGGCATGGATCCTGGCTCCATCCCTTGCAGTCATTCAGGTGCACTGCATGCACCTGAGCTCCCTTGGGTTGGTCCTGCCTTCACACCAGGTGCTCCATCACTGCTTCAAGCCCTGACTTAGCATTTCCACTACAACTGCTTATAAATATTCATTTCAGAACTCTTTTAAACCAACAGAGCCTGTTAGAAAACTGCTCCAAAAGTGCAAGAACTCTATGGAGAGCCTACATCCATGTGCAGTCCATTGTCAGCAGAACAGTCCTGCTGCTTCTTACCCCTAAATGCAGAGCATGAACGCGCAGCACCAAAGCATGAGCAGCAAATATCTCCCACACACATCCCTGCCAGTCTCTGCTAACCACCTCCATCTCCAAACAGTTCTGGGACAACACTGAAATCACATTGCTGGCTCTGGGTTCACTCAATTGTCAAGAAGTGCAATGGTTTGGTTCTATAAAAAAACAGTTGTGTTCATTTCTGGGGAAGAAAAATTAATATGCAAACGCAGTGATAAATTCTCTGATGTGCACATTTATGTTTTTATCATGTAGTTAATCAGGAAACAGTAGGTTCAGTTTAGATACAGCTCCACGCTTTGCCTCTATAATCTGAATCCCAGAAGGGCCTTATAAAACCATAATCTGCAATGCAAAATTGCAAAGCATATGGGAGTGTCTATAGATTTTCCAAATCACCTGTGCCCTAATTTAATATGAATAACAATTAGTTTACTCTTATCAGTTAATTGTGCCCCTTGTGGATTCAGCAACACTGCGTCTCCTCACCAAACGCCTTTGTCTGAGCAAACTTTAATTACACTTCCTGGCTGGGCCCAGCCGTACTCACAGCTTTGGCAATGAAGGTGAAACTGCTGTTAAACAACAAGCCACCACCGCCACCAGTTAGGGAGTGGAGCATGCTGCTTTCTGATGGAATCAGAGGACACAAAAGCAGCCTGGGGTTAATAGCAGGGAGCCCCACAGCACTGGGATGAGCAGCATGAGGAGTTTCTCTAGCCCCAGCTTTCTGCTCATATCTCTGCTCCCTCTGCCTCAAAAAGGAGGTGAGTATCCTGGGCATCAGTGGCAGAACGTTGGAGGAGGTTTTGTTTCATCTCCAGTGCTGGGAATACAGAGCAGAGGCACTGCGACCCTGTTTCAGCTCGGCTGCTGCCTCCAAACGATCCTGTGCAAGACACTGACCTCAGAGCCTGCTTCCTCACACATTTAAATGGCGACAACATTGTCATTGATAAAGCTGATGTGGTATGAATGCACATTCACTCAATGCTTTGACATCAATGCTGCAATTAAAATGCTGCTAATGCAGCAGTAAGCGCTGCAACCTTATCTACTGCCATTGGACATGCTTTTTCCTTTCAAGGCCCAGAAGTCCCCTTGTGAATCATACAAAAAAAAACAGATTGAAGATGACTGTGTTTCTACTTCCATTTCAAACACGGCAGGGCTTTGCATACAGACCTTAAATCTCAGTTACACTATCCTCTTGGCAGCAAAACGTTTTGCCTTTGCATGGTAGAGGCCACAGGCTGCAAACCCTTTGGCAGGGATGAAGGAAGAAGCCTGCAGCGCAGCTGATAAAACCCCCAGTGCTAGGAATGCTCCCAGCCCGCTAGAATCAGTGCAGGAATGGAAAGGAATCGCTGTGGCAGAGCGAGTTGTTGAGGCCACAGAGGATGTGCATCTTCACACCAAGGATACGGAACGCTTCACCACCTGCTGCATCAAACATGCTCCTCATCTCCCTACGGCACGACCTCTGCACCCCTCCAAACAAGATTTCCCTTTCAAAGAACTCCTTTGCAGCAGTGATTTCTGCTCAGAGCCGTTCCACACACTGACAACAACTCACAGCACTGGTCCAGATGAGCTGGCAGATGAGGACAGGGCCATCCTTTGACCTTCTTGGAACAAAGCTTTGGCTGAAGGAAGAAGCAAGGAAGATAAACCAAACAAAAGCTTATTCTGCAGAGCTGCCAGGTTTGGCAGCGTTCATGCAGGCCTGACAGCTTCACCCTGTAAATAAATTGTTTCTTGTGAAAGTATGGGAGAGATCTCATCTGTCTTGGATACTGCAAATCCGTGTACGGCACAGAATTGAACTGGCTTTTCTGAGGGAGTGTATTTATTGACTGCTGTTTAAATGACTGCCATCAAAAAGCCTTTCATAAACAAAAATTTAACATCTACTCGTTATTCACTCTCCTTTCCCCTTTCCTCCCTTGTCTTCCACCTAAAAGCAGACAAAAGCAAGCCAGGAGAAGGCTCAGCATTTGGACCCAGCGCAGGAATGCAGGCTTGTGCTCCCCTCCACCTGCAGAAGCAGAGCTCCAGGCTGCAGCCTTGGGCCATGCCCAGCACATGGGTGCTTCTGTGGCTGTGTCAGTGATGTGTGGGCTGTGCATGACATTCCCACCCAGCAGCACCCCGTGCCAAGGAGCTGAGCCCATCCTTCCAAACGAACATAAAAACAACAAACATCTCCCTCCTCAATCACCACTTTGTTGCTGAGTCTCAAAGCCCCTTTGCGCAGCTGCTGCTGGACGGTCAAAGCAGATCACAAAGGTCTGCTTCTGTATCCTTCCAAAGGCAATGAGCTGCTGCAGGACAAACTCAGGCATCTTCAGTTCTCCCAGGGCTCACAGTCCCCCCTTCCGAATTGACAATTCTTTCTAAAACAAAGGGCTCCTAGACCTTGTTCTAAATATGGATCAATAAAGAGTGAATTTCCCAAATCCAGCACACAAACTGGAAGAAACCAGCTTGCAAGGACTGAAGGAGTTCTATGGGGTGTATTAGCGTGCCATGTCAGCTCAGGTAAGTTAAAAATTGTCCCGATCATTTCTGATACTTGTGAACATTCTTCACCAGCAGCTGAGAAACAGACAGGACAGGACAGGAAGGACTAAGTGATGTTTGTGGGTGGTTTCTTTAATTGCCCACGAAACACGACTCTGTTGTCCTGCATCTTTCAGCTCTCTCCTAGCTGGAAAATCACAGCCTCACACACTGTCTCAGCACAGACTGCATCAGAAGCAGCAGAAGTCAGTACAAAATAAGTTATTTCCCCCAGTATTTCCCTGCTCTTCAGTTTACATGGAAAGAAGAAGGAGCACGCTTTACACTCCATGTTCCTAATGGCCATTGTTTACCCCAAGGCTATCCTCTCAAAATCCCTAATGTCCACTTGCTGTTACTTGTGCACCTTTTTCTTCTCTTTCTGCTGACTTGCCAGTTCAGGGCTCTCTGCTTGCAGGACCTGGGTTGCTCCCTGGTGTCAGAGCTGTCAGCTTGCAGGAACTGACAGCAGCCGTTTTGTTCGGCACAGTTGGGTGAGCAGCCCCTTCCAGCACACTGTGTTATTCACATGCTCCGCCTGCTAATTGCTTTCTGAAATGGGGAAGAAACAGATGACGAGCAGAATGCATCTCCTGACAAATTCCACAGCACTGTAAATACGACTCACCTTGCTGTAAACAAGGAAATGATAAGTGGGGGTGCTGGTTTGTGTGTAGAGTGGAAAAAAGAAGGGAGGAAGGGAGGAAGAGAGGGAGGAAGGGAAGGAGGAAGAGAGGAAAGAAAGGAATGGAGAGAGAAAAGAAAACATTCAGTAAGCAAAAAAAGCTCCTGTTCCCCAAGATACCCTGGACTGCGAATCTGTAAAGCTGCTTTTCACACATTTTCACATTCCTTCTCTAAAGCCACAAGGCCTGGAGACTTACTGAAAAACAGAAGCTCAAGCTTCCCGTGTTTCCAGGAAGAGAGGCTCTACAGAGAAACATCAAATAGCATTATATCCACAATCACATTGCAAAAATCGACAACACAAGCACACAGTATTACTACTTACTTCCTGACCTAAACTATTGTGCAGCAATAGGTTCAACAGCGTGAGTCATTCCGCCCCAGAGGCAATTGCATTTCCATGCTAGATGTAGAGCAATACAGAAATGAGGTGCACACTCACAGCTGTCACTCCTTAGAGAGAAGGTGCTGGAAGCACTAAGATTATGCAGAGCTGCAAAAAGAAGAAAACTCCGAGAGCAACAGATAAGTAAATGCTTCCTACAGATATCTTGCAACTCCATGGAAAAGGACATAAGGAGAAGAAAACTTCAGTGGGAATTATGTCACTGTTTGGGGGCACAAGGACATTACCTCTGATGGAAGTTGTCAAACAAAGCCAAGGAAACGAGGGAAAATGACCACGGAAATTATAATTCACAGGATCCTTTTCCTGCAGACAGATGGTCATTTCAGGCTTTCTATTCTCTAATCCCCCCTTCTGCAAAGCAAACATCCTAAATCCCAGATAATGTAGGTTTTACTGTCTCATACATTTCCCACAGCATTAAGGCTGGCCCCAGAGATAGGATACATATGCTTTAACATCTGTACGCCTACATAACGTACAGCCACAAGGAGCTCCCACCTGGATGCAGCACAGAGGTGAGCTCTGCACTCCAACATTGGCTCCCAGCAGCCAGCATGGGCCCTGCCAAGGCAGTCACCCTTTCCAGTAGGCAACACAGGAACTGCAGTCTGCAGATGTGGCACCAACCTCTCCCAACAGCTGCTTTCCAGTGAGACCCTCCTTTGTCAGAAATACACAGCTCAACGCAATGCTGTTTCCTCTGTGACCTATTTCTCCTGCAAACTCTGGAGGTGCAGAAACTATGGGGAAGGATCAGGCAAAAAGGAGCTGAAGGAGGTTCAGGGTGCAGCAGATCATTATCAGTTTCTCAGCTTCCATGTTTGTGAGCTCAAACGACCTGAAAAGGAGCAGTAAGTCTCGTAGCCTCACGGAGAGCACTCACAATTAAACAGACATTGAAATTAATTTCATGAAATATGCATACTGTTTGCTTCCTAAAAAGAGGTTTAGATCAGACCATGAAATGATTTGAAATTAATGATTAGACCAACAGTCACTCTCCATTAACTCTCTAACGAGCCCTGGATGGATTTGGAACAAAGGAATGGTCTGTAAGAGCTTTAAAAGAGGTAGAAACACAAGACCCACTCTGTGCTGATGTAAATCACCTTATAGTCAAATAATCCACAGCTTTTCAATGCAGCTGAAGATCCAGTCTGTCTTCCAGATAGGGAAAATATTAAGAAATGTGTTACTGCAACTGAGAAACCACAGCTACACTATTTATAACAGTCACATCAGCAAAGTCCCAACCAGGATTTCAAAAGATGTTGCACTGTGGCATCCTTTAGGAGCTCCAGAGGCCCCTCAAGCCCTTGGGGAACACAAGAGCTGCAGAGAAGCACTGTTAAAGGGCTGCAGCCACCACGATTCGGGAGCAGAGCTCACTGAGAGTGGTGGGAGAGCAACCTGATACAGGCTGGGTTAGCAATAGGAGTCAATACAAACCCCATTTCAGAGGCACTGCAGCTCCAAATCCAGCAGATTCTCTTCCCCATTCACGGCAGAAGGACCAAGAGCTCTCCTTGCACCTTCCTCCCACCTCATCCAGGACACAGGAGCTGATTTCCATCCCTTAGCCAGGAGGAGATCCCCTCATCATGCACTGAAGGCACAGTGCCATGGCACGGACCTGGGCAGATCCTCACTGATGTTCAGATGTAGCACATCACATCTTGGGGTTTTTGCCTCTGACAGGCTCTCTCATCTCGCATGGCTAATAGCTCATTGTTTGTATTCATGCACGAGGAGTAAATTCTTCATTATTGGAGAGATCTGACATGTAACAAACAATTGGAGTAAATTGATTGTATTTTCCAAATCATCACACAGACTCTAATTCTATCTGCAAGGCGCACTCATTTGCACTAGAATTACCTCCTAAATTAGGAATTAGAGCTTTTGACAGAGAAGAGCAATGACTGTCCTTGTGCTGCAAGGCTGGGGGAAGGGTGCACATCCCTTCCCAACTCCCACTGCAGACCTTCTGCCTGCCCTCAAAGTCTGATGGTATGTGGTGAAGGAGATGCCTGAACAGTGAGGCTCTAGCAGTTTTCAAGGAGCTATCTCTCTGATTTTTATGCATGTTTAAAAAGAATGGAGTATTGGAGTGTAATTACTTTATACTCAGAGCCTACCTTTTTCTCATGCAGGAGACATATGGGACTTTCCTATTCCCTTAAAAGAAGACGTATAAATCCCTGCAAATTATTTATTTATGTAATTGTTTTTGAAGGAAGACATTCAGAACGGAGCACCACTGCAAATCAGATCTCAAGACATTCAGGGAGCACATTTGTTCCTGCTGGAAGCAGACAAACAGGGTGCACCACGCTGTTCTAGACATGAAGTCATCTGTGCTCATCCTGCAGGCCATGCTGTACCACCTCCTTTAGATGCAAAAGCAACCAAATCCTGAAGTTAACCTGAATCACGCACCCCCAAAGCATCTCTGATTCCAGGAAGAGAAGGGATCAGAGAGTTCAGCCCTTCCCAAGGTGTCCAACACAAGGAGTGTTTCTCTGACATTGCCTTCTCTATCTGAAACATGGCAAGGTTTGTACTGCTTCCAGTCCACATATGCTCCTTTCTCAGGAAGTGGGAAAGCAAAGAATGTGATAGATGTTAGCTATATTACTTATGTGGTGAAAGGAGTGCTCTGTGAAGAAATAAGCTAAACATATAAGCCTGTTAAAACTCAGGTCGTTTTGTGAGCAGGGGGACCAGAACACTCTGAGCTTCCTGCAGAAGTGCATCCTGGTTTAGGCTCCTGTCACAAAGGAGTTCTTCCTGTTCTTGGGGCATTTGCACACAGATTCCAGTTTCTACTAAGGGTGACCTTGCAGTGCAGTGGGGCTAACAGAGTGTTTTCTGTATTTACAAAACCTACAGACATGTTTTTGGTCCTATCAAAGAGCCAAAGAATGTAGGATCTCATAGGCCCTGCCTTGTTTGCCAAACCAGTGACAGCCATCTCCAAGGAGTAAATATAGTTAATAGCACAGCCCAGAGAACGCTGGGCCCATCACAGAGGAACAGGCAAAGAACAGAGAGAGCAGGAGGAAGGCAGCACCACCTCTCCTAGATGCGCAAAACTTTCCAACTAAACCCCAGGGATCCACAAAACTGACTTTGTAAAGGCATGATTAAAGACAAAACAAACACCAGGAGTTCTTTTTCTTTGCCTTTCAACTTCAGCAATTATAGAAACTTAACCTGAAGCACACTCCATCTGCAACCAGATGAGCTACATAACTATTTATGTTCTTAATTTGAGCAGAACACTGAGAAAGTCACATACGAGTGCAGTTTTAGAAACTGAAGATTTGTGCAGGGAAAATAAGGCCATTGAAGTAACACTGAGGTCACTCACATCTGGTGAAGTGTTACCTCTCAGGCCACATTTGGCTACAGCACGTACTAAATCACGGCCCCAATCTGAGGTGAGTCAGGATAGCACTTTCAGGCAGTGAGCTTCACCTCTGAAAGCAGAAGTTTAAATCTACTTTTGGTCCTGTGCCACCCACAGACATCTTTCAGGATCGTTCTGAGTAAGCACAGATCGACATCACCGTTCTGTGCAACAGCTGCAGTTAGTTCTACCCTCACAACTTCACAAGAGGCACTTAATTTTTTTTTTTTCTTCCCCGAATGTATCTTTTTTTCCTCTCTGGAGTGTGCATTCTCAGTATTTCACCACTGCGCTCACAACCATGAAAGTACGATGCTCGCCACAAGGGATGAGGGAGAGAAAGAGTCCATGGAGATTCTGAGAAATAATGCAATTCCAGGAACAAGAGTTTTTTTAGGAGAAAGCAAACTACACAGGTGATGCAAATGAGAACTGTGATTCACACAGCTCAGCACACTTACCCCGAAATGACAGAGAAGTAGCAAGGAACAGCAGAGTGATTTCATGGAACAGAAGAAGGGAGAGAAGCAGCCTATGTTCCCTTCATGTTTGTTCCAATATTTGCAACCCCAACACTCAAAAGAGTGCCCACATGCATTATATTCAGCCAAAAATATAAAAACATACACAAATATAACCACGAGCAGGCACTCATGTAAGTATGAAGGTAATTGCTGAGGTGCTGCATGGGGTGAGCACACAGAACTCTGGCTTTCCTGCCTATTAGTAGCTCTGCCCCCTTAGGATCCTTCCTCCTTCTGATTATGCAGATACAATCTATCATATTGTTCCGGAAAGTTGGTTAGGGCTGTGCTCTGCAGCTGCAGCAGGCTCAGAGACACACATCATTTCTCTCTTTTATGAGAAGGAAAATTGGCCATTGCTGCTCCTGCAAAAAGCAGCTGTTATTTGCTGTTTTCGGGGTAGTTGTTGGTTTTGGGTTTCTTGTTTTGAACTATTATGATAAGTTTTCCTCCTCTTCCCACTTAACCAAATTACAATGTTTGCATTTCCAACCCTTTGGTGATGTACCAGGCTGGCACGCCTGCTTAGGGCCAAGCAGAGGTGATACCTTCCTCTTCTCCAGCAGCAGAACACCTCTGACAGCAGGAAGGTTGAGCCAAAGCTGGGAGATACAGACAACCACCACAACATCACCAACCAGCTGCTGGGCAGCTGCCTCTCTCTGTGCAATAGTGAATTTCCACACCTCAAATAAAAGGATCCAAGCCAACCTACTGTCTCTTGGAGGAGGGATGCTGTGGCTTGTCAGAGCTGCTGTCTGCTTCCATGGTCCTGTGCAAAGTCTTTTGCCACCAAGCCAGACAGCTGGCCTGATCTTAGCAATGCAGAGTGCTTCCCATCCTGCACTTGGTTGCAATAGACATGGTGTTCAGTTGTTTTCCTTGCTCTGAAGTACTGGGTGCCTGCTACTTTTGGGCCAAAGAAACACATTACCTTTGAGAAAAGCTTCGACTCCAGAGTGTCTGTTGCAACAGCTTCTCTAGAGAGGTGGTGGTGCTCCACCCTTGCAGACACCCAGGGTAGGGGTGGTTGGGGCTCTGAGCACCCGATGGAGCTGTGAGTGTCCCTGTTTAATGCAGGGAACGGGACCAGATGGACTTCAAGGCTCCCTTCCAACTCCAACCTGTGCTTCTGTGCTTCTGTGTGTCTGCATGCAGGACTTACACCATCTCCACAGAACACCATGAAGTTCAGAGCCTAGCATTTGCTTTTCAAAAAAAGGGGTGGGGAGAAATGTTTTCTATCAAAATTACAACTGTGGTCCACTTTTTGGTCAGCACAGTGCCTGTGCCAAATACAGGAGGTGGGTGCATGGAGTGCAAGCTACAGAAAACTGGATTTCCTCAATGAGTGTTCCCAGCATGCCCACCTGAAGTAATCACATCAACACGTTCACACCTCGTTATAACAGACCAACAAACAGCCCTGAGCTTCAAATGGGGATGTGGCACAGAAAGGGTTGGACAAAAGAAGGGTTTCAGGTGCTGATTGTGTAGCAGCTCCCTGTGCCCAGATCTCTGCACAGAATTTAATGGGGCACTGCACTGACAGACCCTGGCAAGCACATATTCGCTTGGCTGGAAATCACGGCCTATTCTTTTCTTTCCCAAGAAGCAGGATGTTTCATTAACTAAAAGCAAGTCATTAAGGGGAAGAAAAAAAAAAAAAGAAGAAGAAGAAGAAATAGGAAATCCAAATATAATTTCATTCATTTTCAAATAGCGCTGCAATCACTCAGAGGCACTGCAAAATACTGGCACCAAAGAAATGTTATAATAAGAGACTTACCCTCTGCTGCCAGCTGGATGCAAACCTCGTCTGCTGCCGGCGGGGTGGGGAGCTGGTTGTGTCTCTGCACTCGATGATGGTCAACCCAGGTGCCCAAGGCAATCCTAGCCATTGTCACATAGCTGCTCTTCCCTATGAGCCTTCTTAATATAATATTTCTCATTCGTATGTTAGATGCTTCGGGTCCTCCAGCATTCGAAGCAACAGCCCCGCTGCATTTCTCTAGTTTGTATGCCATTTTACCTGTAAAACCGTCCTCTGCAGCTGAATCCTCTGTGCTATCCCCAGCCCACACAGCTCTGTGGGGGTCTTCGACTTCCGCTCACGTTTCTGCACAAGGTGCACCAAGCTTCAAACTCCATTTCTGTTCCCATCATTGCTCTCCGTCCGCCGTGAGATCTGACTTTCCTCTCGCATCTTCCCTCTCCATCCCACGTTCCTTTTGTTTTGTTGGTGCGGGGAAGGCGTGGCGGCAAAGCTTTGTGTGCGTGGCACAGTGGATGTGAGGGCTGAAAAAAAAAGGCGGGAATCCTGAAAGAGGCAAGTTCTGAGGAATTTCGGCCCATTTAGTGCCTTTGTGACCGAGCACAAAAGAAGAATAAAACCTCAGATCCGGAGGGCTGTGGTAAGCTGTAAAGATGAGGCCTATTCCAACACAGCCTACAGGTTGGGCAGTGATACTTTGGTGGCACTCACAGGATACTTCAGAGTTAACATGGCTGCCATAGGGGCTTTTCTTGCTGGCAGAGCCCAAAGGAGCGTGAAAACATTAATCGAAGTAAAAATAAATCAGGCTACTTTTTAAATTAAACCCCCACCATGTTGGAGTTCTGTTCAGCTTTGGCAATATACAGGCTTTGGGAATGTCTGAGCTCATTGCAATTGTGGAATGTGTGTTTGAAGGCACTGCAGAACTGTGTGCTCAGGGTCTGGAGCTGATCTGTAGAAGGATGGAAAAAGGAAAGGGGAAGCAATGCATGTTATTAGCAAAGCCAATTTCCTGCATGCCTGCAGATGGAACTGTCATAAACACACTGCAGCAGGGTAAATCTAGCCAATTTGCACCTATAATCATAGCAAAACACGCCATGGGGAAAAATGCACCGTCAGCAAACTGACAGCATAAATGGCTTTGCACAGAGACAGACTCACATTGCTCTCATCCCTCCCTCTTCCTCGCTTGGCAGTTTGCACAACTGCTGTGCCTCCTCTAGGCTCACTTGCTGGGGAATCTCTCTGTGAAAATGAGGGATTTACAGTCAGCATCTCCTTCCATCCTGCCCAGGCCAAGAGGGCTGATAGAGATCACTGTCACACAGCTAGACACACAGATGCTTCTTGACAGATCTTTCTTCCTTTTCTGTTTTTGAAAGGAGTGGGGCAAAGCCTAGCCCCCAGCACAGCCTAGTATTTATTTTCCCAATGGGCACACAGGGGTGAAGTGATTCACTTAAGGCAGGAGATCATGTCAGCACCCAAGATCTCACCCTGGGATGACTGCCCACCTGACTGCGTGCCACCTCTTACCCAAACTGCAGCATGTTTGTTTCCCAGCATCAGTAATTGTGCTGTTTTTCCGCACCCTGAATTTCCACAGCAGTGAAAAGAAAGGAAAATATGTAAAGGAAGGGACACAGCATTTGCTATGTGGGGATTGTATATTAACTAGGAAGGGATTTGGAATTTATCAGATGCAGATAAGCATTCGAGGAACAGGGAAGAAGTTTTCATTAGCTGGCGATATGTATTTCCATGTAGAAGAATTTTTTTTCCCTTCCAATCAGAAAATCATACCTTTTGCAGCAGGATTAACTGATGCCTTTAATGATAATATAAGAAGATTATATTTTCCTGTTCTCTTCACAATTCAAAGCTCTTAAATACAGAGAACCAACCTTCTTGAAAGATCACTGTGGAATTACCACTCTCCTCACATAAAAAGCCAGAGAGGCCATCAGAGTGGAGCAAGGCTATTTGCCTTAAACATATTCTCACAGCAGCTCAGCAAGAGAAAATAGCAGCAGCAGATGAACCCTTCAGATCGCATCTCCGCTGAGGGCCTGTCAATTGCCATATGTCCTGATCCAATGTCAGTGCTCAAGAGATTAACAGATGCTCCTGGCCTTCTGATGCAGACCTAAGAGTTGACTCCATCCAAATGCTGAGCAGCACTGCCCTTTTGGATGATGCTTCGAGGCCATCTGAGCTGCACTGGTCATGGGAATTGGCAAGCGGGGGAGAACTACTCTGCATTACGCAAGCTCTGTGCCTTGCAGCTTCCTCCTGCAGAGGGTTCATAGCTGGAAGCATGGCTGTCTCTGGGCCTACAGGAGGTTGGTGGGCAGTATTGCTGCTTTTGTATCTGTACAACTCCAGAATCCACACCAATTCAGTAAATGGAACCTGAGGAAAAGCTTTCCTGGTTAGAAAGTACACAGATGCTGTAAAACAAAATAAAAGCTGAATGCATTTTGATGTTTGCTGCTTGCATACTGCCCAATGTCCACAGCGTTTTGCAGGCATGCAAAAATAGGATGTGGTGCTCATGGACTTAGCAGTAGGTTCTAAGGGTTAGAGTGGTATGGCGAGGTTGAGGTTGGACTTGATGATCTGGAAGGTCTTTTCCAACCTGAGTAATTCTGTGATTCTATCATTCTGTGACATTCCTGCAGTTCTGAAAGACGATGGAAAATCAGGATATAAAGAAAGGAAGGGTTACATTTCCCCTTTCGTGCACACCCATCGATCTGAGGGCTTTGATTTCACTGCCTCTCTGGGCACTGTGATGGCAGAGATGGAACTCTTTATTCTGACAAATATGTGACACTGGCCAGCCTCAGAGTTTCCTCGGAGCTAGGGGAAGAAAATAACTGTTTTGACCAGAGCATCTGGAATAAGCCCAAGCTTAACAAAGAGTGTCATTTCTGGGAAGCCAGACTGGTTTATTTGCCTTGCTATCATCCATCTTCCTCGTTGCTGTACCTACACCCATGTGTTTCTGCTGCGGGAATGAATAAAAATCCGAGGTTGAGCTGTTATTAGCGTGTGTAATGCAAGTCAAGCTGCTTTGAATGTCCTCTTGTTGGGTATTAATGCAGCACGCCATTTGTTACGCAAGTGTTTTGCTGTGGCAGACAGAAAGTGACATTTATGGGCCTATCATGAGAATGAATTTCACCATCCATTAAAATGATGTACAGGTAAACACTCCATTCATTCTAAATCTGTGAGCTTTGGTTCTTCCTGTGCTCTGGTGGATGGGTCCATCAATACAGCTACTATTAGCCAAACTATTTGCTGGGAAGTGAGAACTGCTGAAAAATGTTAGAGGCCTGTAATTAAAGGGATTGTAACTTGAGGGGAGAGAACAAGAATTAAAGTTATTAGTGAACTTTCCTTTTATAGATCTGCATGTGTAGAGCAGCTGCGAGGCATCTGCAGAGCTCTGCTGCTGGGAAAGCAGCGTCTCATTCAGCAGCATCAACCATTTACTAGAATGGAACCCAGAACCAGCAAATCTACAAAATATTTACTGAAAGTCCAACGATGTCTGGACAAGCTGTAAATCCAACAGCACTTTGGCTTTATGGACATCTCGGTGGGTACAGCCACCAAAAGAAGACAAAGCCGTGTCGGCTGTTGACACCAGTTCCTCAGCTGGTATCTGGAGTGATTGCACAGTAGGACAGGCTGGTGTTGTTAGTCACCATGTCCCACCCACGAGGTGACCACAGCTGGGTTAAGTGCAGAGCACAGTGCCTCAGAATCCTCTGCTACAGAGGATGTTACGTCAGTGTAAATTTTCTTAAGACTGGCTCTTTAGAGAAATGCGCAAGGTAGAAAGAATGCATGCTATAAATGTAAGCCACATCATTTGGAAAATGAAGTACAGTTGTTTATCCACTGTAATTGTAGAAATTAAGGTAATAACAATTACAATTAAGTGACTCATATGTACTACTGTGCAATTAATTTAGGCTTAGAGGAGAATGTTATTGTGTATTAAATAAAAGCCAAATGATGATGTATCAAGTTGTCCCCATGATTCACTTGGTTGCATTGCTCATCTGGACCCAGCACCAGGCCATCTGCAGCACAACATGACGTTAGGGAACCTGTATGTAGGGAACAGATCACTGCTGGAGCTCCTTTGATGGAGCATTACACCACATCTCTGTTGACCTTTGATGATTTTTTGCAAAGCGAAGGTGTTTACCCAGCCTTTCTTGGACAACTGCTAGAAATCAGCAGGTCTCATATCCCCATAAATACGTTTCCCATAATCAGTCAGTAAACAATTAACATCCAGTTAGTGCCTGATGGAGTCTTAATTTAGAAAGCGTAGCTGAAATGCAATGGAAGTGGTTCCTCCACTTCCTCCTCCACCTCCATCCAGTTGCTTTTCCCCTGCAGAAGCAGGAGCAGCTTGTCTGACTTTGGAAAACTTGAAAGGCTACGATTCACTTTCAGGGTGCATCTATTTAATTCATTCTCCTCTTTCTTTTCAATTACAGCCACTTCCCCGAGGAAAGGAAACCAAAGAGAACCTGTTAGCTGCAGCTGAAATGAGGAATCAGCAACTCGCTAGAAAAGGGCATTTCCTGAACACTGTGGTAGGAATAATTTGCTAAAACCGCATGGCTCTTGTTAGATCAAGCATAAGAATTATTTTCCAAGTAGTCCTCACTCTCCTGGCTAATTTCTGCTCACATTCAGTTTGACATGTATATCTTCAGCTGCTTTTGTAGCAGCCAAGCTTTTTCTTTGATCTCTCTATTAGCAGGGGTCCCTGGAACAGGATTTTTCATTAAAAAGCCCTATCTGGCGCAGGTCCTGTCTCTCAGAGTGGGTAAAACCAAATATGAAGGAGAAAGTGCAACCAGAGGGCAATTGTACCTTCTTCCCATCATAACCCCATGGCCTCCAGACACAGTCAGTTAAGGACACCTCCATTTACAGGTGCCCTCTTTGTCTTTCAGAGGTCGAGAAGAATACTTTTTCCATCTATCTGTGCAGCCATACCTGTGTGTTTTGCTGTTTTCAAGCTGAATATGGTACCTAGAAAAATGTTGCATTTCTTCATGATTGCTCAGTGCCTCTTCCCAGTTTTGACCTGATCGAGACACATCACACCACTCAGATCCTTCTGCAGCACTCTGTGGCTTCGACTGCTGCACAGAGCCCTCATTTCATATGGGTAGGGAAGGGAGGAGGGAGAAGCTGCTGCAGAAATGATGAACTCTGGAAGAATGTGGCCCCTGAAGCACGGTTAGGAAGGGGAAGAAATGCCAGCTGATGTGGATGCAGTGGTGCCCCTTAATAGCAGGCCTTTCAGAGCTCTCCCTTAGGCTGCCACAGCTCTTTAATAAAAGGAAATGCAAGAAATGTTGGTGAACGGAGGAGTACAGGCACACCAGGAGAGTGGCACTGAGCTCCTGACACAGGAGCTGCCTTCCCTAGAACAGTGTGTTGCACCAGCACTAATGCAAAAGTGAACCTGGACCAACCTTTTCCAACCTCTTTGTCCCAGATGTTTCACCCCAATGTTAGCACACATTCGTGGCACTAGAAAGAAGAAAATAACCACTCTGGTTGACACTTGAAATTCTGGGTTCTTTTCACATTGAAACATCAGCTGTTGTCTTTGACTGTTTCCCCTTTTGATTTTGGACAGGTTGCGTGGAATGGAAATGCACACAACCTGTTATTTTAGTGCTTCCACTCTCCAAAGCAGCCGAGATACCAAAACCACACCAAACAGAGTAACGTGGCCTAAACAGTTCTGCAGAACATATTGAACTCTTTGCTAAATGCCCGTTGTGTCTCCTGGAATTGGCTTTTATGCACAGTTTCAGCAGTGAGGGTGTTTTCACCCCAAGCTGTCTGGATGCCCAGCCAGCTCGCAGATGTGTCTCTCCAAAATGCAGGCACTGTGAGAGCTGCAGCTGTTTGCTGCTGGCGGAGTTGTTCCCAGACAGCTGTACTCAGCCTATTGTCTCAGTTGCAGACAAGGGAGGTTTGCAAACGTGTTTGAATTTCCCCCATCCGCAGTGGATATATCTGTGCTAACGTTTTTAACAGACTGTAGTGGGCACAAGATTATGTACATGTTGCAAATGTCAGTCCAGGCTTCAGAGCAAAGCTTTGAGAAAGAGCCATTTCTTTTTTTGTGAAACAGACGTACTCAAATGCATTCAGAAAATGGCTGCAAGTAAGAAGGAGACAGTGTCAGCTGCAAGAAAATTGTCCCAGGGAAGCTCATAGGGGCTGTGTGTGCTTTTCCACTTTTTTCAGCAGGATATGAGACAGGGATGCAGAGGTGACAAGCCAGGCCTGAACACCGAGCATTTCCTCTTTCTTCAGGAAATGGGTGTTCAACTCTTTCCAGTCCACTTCCACAGCAGTCTGGCATCCCTCAAGCAGGCAGGGATGTCAGCATAAAACCATATCCTGGCTGAAGGATAGGCATAAAGCTGAGGCCCCAGTGATGCCAGCATTGCAGTGATGTGACAAAATGCAAGTTCATCATGAATTAATTCAGTGCTGCAGAGCACTCCAAGATTCTCACATAAAAGGTACCGAACAAATCCAAGGCATTGTTATTAACAATATGTTCAGTCTTTTTACAAATTAATTATTCTGTGATATTTCCTTAATGAGAAATATTATCTAATGAAGCTAACACGCTGCATCAAACAGACGTACACTACTCAGCAGCTAATCCAATGAGAGAGAGCGATAGGAAAATGTCTTTAGGGTTTAACAGGGGAGCAACAAACAAACAGGCATTCACATATGTTTCATTTCGTCTAATATCTGGGATCTGCCTGTGAATAAACATTTCGCATCGCACCTTTTGATGGCTGCCACAACACAATTTCAAAGAGATCGCTCCTTCTTCACAAGAAAGTGCAAGTTGCTTCTCTGTGGGGAGAGATGAAAGGCAGCTTTGCAATGTAGTTCCAGCACAGCCCCAGACCTTTTGAACAGTTAGGATTTATATGTCATTAAATAATTAACTCAGTGATGCATGAGAGAAAGCAATGCGGCTCTCTGTAAAAGACCTCAATTAATTGCTTTCATTTCAGCAGACACTGAGTCTTCCCGATGAGATATAAGTGAGGTGAACTTTATTTCGGAGATTGTCTGATAAATGCAGTCATAAAAAGGGTGAAAAATGATTAGTTCAGATAAGACTTTTGTTTGCTGGAATATTGTTTTGTGTGTGTGCATGTCAGAGTGTCTATGGCTTAAATTAACCAACAGAATCAGATGCCAAAATACTGCTAAGAGCTTTGCCCTTGTGCTACTCCATTCGCTTTGTACTCTTCTTTCTTTTTATGAGTTCCATGGGCAGTAAGAGATGTTTCAAGGCACATCTGCACCACAGATTTTTAATTAATTTATCTGCTGCCTTTCGTCTTACACTGTTCACAAGCTGGTATACGCAGGTTGGTTTAAACTGTTTGCTGCACTCTGTCACCTCTTTTGGGATCATCCTGTAATCGAATAGGATGCAGTTTCTCGTAGTGAAAACCTCTCTGTGCTCTACTGAATTCCATTAGATTTCAGAGGAGGGGTTCGATCCTACGAAGACCAGGGGTAGGAACTGGAAGGGTCAAGTCTTAGAACCCATCCCCAGGGCATCCCACTATGCTGTTGGACAAGCCCTTGAGCAACAGCTTAATGAAACAATCCCAACTCCAACTGGTTTTCTTGCCAGCCCACGGCCAGCTTCATGGTCAGGCAAATAGAACATTCAGGTGAATGTTGAGCAAGGCTAGTTCCTGTTCTTCCAGCCTGATGCAGGTTTGGTGACTGGGGAAAGTAGAAAAGGCAGCAGTGATGGAATATCCACTAATTTAAGTCTCTGGTCCAAGGTCTTCAGATAGAAGGGAACATTTCTAGATTTAACACGTGGCAATAAGGTCTTAATAAAGTCACTTAACAGAATCAGTTTCCAGCCATACAGTTGGTGTGCCAGTGACCATGGCCTTATCTCAGCCCATGCTGAGATAACCTGCACTTAATCCTGAGGAAGATTAGCATCACATGAGCCAGATGTTGCTATTTTAAGCCAGGTTACTGCTTCATTATTTAAGAGGTAACGAAAATAAATAAATAATTAAAGGACTAATCTGGTGCCATCTGCTCAGGACAAGGTGTGAAGAATTCTTATGTTCACCTCTGTCCACCAGGCTCACACGAGCATCCATCCCCACTTAATTTCACACTGTTGCATGCACTGCTGTTGCCTTTGAGCTGGCACCTGAAGGCTGGAGAGAAACGTTCTTCTTTCCTCAACAGATGGCACAGTCTCTGCCAGCAGGAGACAGGCTGTGCAGAGTGTCCTGTTTGCTGCAGTTCGTTCCCTGGGAGGTCCAGGTGCTGCAGGCTGTCTGGGGAACTGGAGCTCTCCCCACTGGGAAGGCTGTTCTTCCCTCACCGTGGCCACGTTACACCCGCTCTGCTAGCAGGCAGTGCTGCCAGATCAGGAATAATGAAGTCGCAGTGTGACTACTACACAGTCACTGCTCACTTTCCATATTGACTCTTTTGGTGGTAACCCTAGCTACCTGCAAAGACACAAATCACCTCAGCCGTGGCAGCGAAAGAAAAGGGTGCATCTAACAGGCTCTTAATTGGGTGGGATTGACAGGCAGTTGAGTTTCTCCCTGCTGGAGGCTTTGGAAGCCAAGAGGAATGGACTCTCCATGCAGCCCATGACATCAGCTGTGGTCTTCACGTACGCTGCCTGGAATGAGCTTCATTAATGTTTTCCTTGGTATAATCTATCATCCCTTCAACAATGCGTTTCTGACAGTTAATTAGACTCCACACAGTGGAATAAGTAGCGTCGTGTTTGGAATTACAATCCATTACTGAACAACAGATCGTACGAGGTGCATCACCAGCCGGAGCTGTTGGACATCTTCAGTTGTTTTTATTCCAAGAGCCTGGTAAACTGTGTTTGGTAAACAATTCTGCAGCGTATTTGCAAATGGCTTCATTACAAAGAGGAGTCAGGAACTAGAGGCCACCTGTTCGTTAGCAAAAACAAAAATAAACAAACAAATACATCAAGAAATTCAGTCCCTCTGAAGGAAGATGAAACCCAAGTGCCATTAGCTGCCCTGGCTCACTTGGTGTATTAGATATGAAATCCTTGTCCAGCTGATGCTCATGGCAAAGTTCCTGCTGGTTTCAGTGGTGCCAGGACTTGAAATGAGAAGTTTGTTTTTTGCTCCAACTGGATTGCAAGAAAGATGCAGAATGCTGCAGCAGTGACGTGCTGACCTGAGATATCTGCTTTTTGGAATGGTGCTGGTACTTCTTGGGTGTACAGAAGAAAACCAGGCATATGAGTGTGGCTTCTAAGCACAACTGTGATAAGAATGAGCACATTGAATAACATTCATAGTAATGACATTGGATTAATAATATTAGAGACTTGGCTGGAGTGTATTAAGCCAGGAGAATTCTTGTGATGCACAGCAAGAAAAGCAACGTGAAAAGAGAGGGCAGCACTGGCCCTGTGATGAATGTTATGAGGCAGGGGAGATGTTCTTTGTGATAACCTGTGCCTGCTGGTGCTCAGGTGTTTGCTTGCTTCAGACATGCAACAGTGCTGCTACCTGGAGGCCCCTGAGCACAAGCACACTGTCTTTACAGCTCACGATCTGATGAAGGGGGACATACAGAATACCAGGTCTAAACAGAGCTGGGCCACCGCTTTCCACTCCTCGCATCGTTTCCTTCTGTCCTTCTATTTTAACTGTTTTTTAATTTACTGCTTATTGAAGCAACATTTGAAAGATGTTCCTAGACCTCTGGATGCAAACCATGAGTTGAACACGACACAAATCTGTTTGTCCCTGCTGAGATGCAGCAAATCTTCACCAAGTGCATGGATCGTGTCTATTGCTTATGCAGCTGCAGAGCTTTGGTGCTCAGCCCTGTCCTGCTGTTAAAGGACAGTCTGAGAGCTGACCAGCCTGTGGCCCACTGAGCAATCTGCTGAGAAACTGTGTCGTGTTGGCAAATGGGTAAAAATCACAGCTTGTTAAAGGAAAACGAACAAAGCAGAAAAGGGCATGCGTTAATACCATCATTTGTTTGCTGTGACAGATTCAGAGGCAAATTCTCATTTCTCCTTACTTTGAATTGTTATCACCAGAAAGACACGAGGAAGCAGGGTTCTGCATTTGCATTCATTTCTTTTTTTATGCATTAAAAAAAAAAATCTCACAAGATATATTTTGGGATAAAGGAATGTGGCACAGAGGCTGACACCGACTAGCCGTATAAGCTGAGATATTCTAGAAACCTTAGCTGAGAGTGTACCTTTAATTTTAATACTTTCTTTTTGATTTTTATGATGCTCAGCTTCTAGGCACCATTAGAACAATTCACGCTGTAGTGGAAGCAGTTGAGAAAAATGTAATCAGAGCAGAGGATTAGATACACAGACCTCAGCCCTCCCAACGCTTACTCATTGATTATTTGGGGCATAAATTGGTTGTGGTAATGAACATGCCCAGTGACAGGCTCCAGAGGGACAGGCAAGCTTTCTAAGGCTGCATCTGCATGTCTGAATTGTATCTGCAAAGCACTGCTGGAATTCACACAGTGGTGAACTGTTATCCTTAAACATCCCAGCTGATCTGGACCAGTAATGGGAGTGCTTAATCAGAGCTGTGCATTTCACACGTGGAACTGAGGCAGAGGAAGACCTGCTTTGTCCACAAGCATATACTGAGGAAGCTTTGGCAGAGCCAAAACTGATCTTAGATGTCACAATAGATTTTACAAACGGAATTTGTATTTTACAGCTCCCAAGCCAAGGCCTGTTACAAAAAGAGCATCTTTCATCATTACGGAATGCCACTGATCACATTGTTTTTGTGCTGGGGAAAACCAATTTTCCAGCGTAACCTTTGTCAACAGTGAATTGATGAGAGGCTGATGTTGGAACAGTAATGAACTTCTTTTGCTGGGAAAATTGGTCAGCAGTTTTTCACACGGATGTTCTGAGGACGGAGGTTCAGCAGAGTATAAGCTACTCAGGTACAACTGCACGGGGCTGTGAGACAGCAAATGAATGCCAAAGCGTAGCTGAAACTCTGCAGCAAATCTTACCTAGCACTGCATTTGTGTGCTCTTCTGCTGTGACCAAAGTTATTCGGTATTTCTCTTGAAGTCCCAGTCTTGCAAACACGTGAATTTCAGCGTTTCATTTCTAACTGTCATCATAGAAGAAAGAAAGAAAGGGTTTTTTAGCATCTCCGATGACATTTCAAGCAAAAGAGAAGAAAGACCTGTAGCACTGACTGCACAGCGCCAGACTTTTCCTTACCAGAAGGTTCTACAGCATTAGTGCAGACTGGAGATGCCGTGCCAGGCGGAGATACAGCTGTGGCTTCTGTGCAGATTCTTTTCATGCGATAAATATAGATCTTCCCTATAATTGCAACACAATCTTGATCTGCCCGCGGTGATGAAGGAAAAAAAAAAGCTGTTTAATTTAATTAGAGTCCATTTGAAAGCCTACTAGCATGAAATAATTTGATATACAGAAATAACCCTCACCAGTTACAGGCACCGTTTCATTGTGCCTTATCTCAGGATAACAGCAACTGTTATATCTCCAAACCTTAAACTGTACTAACTGTGACTGGAGACCGCCCTGAGAACATGTAACACGATGTCAGGATGTGACCCTTCCTCAGCTCCTATTCTCTTCCAGGCAAAGATGCTCCAAATCCTGCTGGTGTGACATTGGAGGACGTTGAGAGCTGATTCACACCCATCCCCCAGCACCAGATATGTTCTCCCCAAAGGTCAGCACCTCCCTTTCCCTGTGGGGAAGAGCACAAGGAGGGCAGTGCAGGATGAAGAATGCCCAGCACGTAGTTGTGTCGTATAACCTTAAAGACACTTTTGATTCATTACACAGCAGTTCATTACCGGAGGTACAAAAACGTAGTGCTGAATCAAAAGTCTACAGACACGCTGTCAAAGAAAAGAATGCTCCTCATTTCTTTCTTTTGGGACGAAAATCTTGAAGGGAAAATGCTTCACCCAATTTCCTATGCCTCCTGTTTGCTCGCTTACTGCTTGGCTTATTTCTAACAAAAACAGAAAATCCTGAAGAGAACAAACTTGCAGCAAACCAATCTATTATCTGCTGTTTAAAAATGAGCTTTCCTTTGTTTCCACCAACAGATTTGGCTTCCACTGCCATTTTCACATTCTGGAAAGCAGGGAAACAAATGCTGCTCCCATACGCTCTTCTACTGCTTTGGCATTTTCTTTTGCAGAAGGAAACAGTACAAAAGAAAACACAGCCCTTCTTTGCAGATAAGAGGGAGCCAGCTGATTATCTAGGACGATCTCTTGTATATCACAAGCCTTATATTTACCATGCTATACCTCCACCGAGTACAGTAATTTCAGCTAAATTAAAGCACTTGGGGCTCTTCTGGCTAAATGGTGCTTTGCCACAGGAAAAGGATTTGCAGATTTTTTTAATTTTACTTCTGGGAATCTGAAGATAGGCAACAGCCTCCCACGCTCCTTACCTTTGAAAAGAAGAAACACTTGCTTTTGTTTGACACCAGAACTAAAGGTATAGAAACTTGCTTTCATGTGTGGGGATGTGAGAGACTATTTATATATGTGCACATCAGCAAAAGCTGTAGGAACCTTCTGAGCTACGAGATGGAGATACATGGGACTGAATCTATGAAAACAGCTTTTGTGTACATTTCTGTGTACGGATATGTGTGAGAAAGACACAGAGCCTAAGCTTGCATGACATTGCCTGTGTGCTCGAGGAAGGGACAAGGGGGGCTACATCTATAGAGAATGCCTTGTGTGCTGAAGGAGCTAAAACTGTAAAACTCTTCTTTATGTTATCTGAGCAGTGTGGCCATTTGTGGCCTCTGAGGCAAGAGACTCATCCCCCAGCCTTACCTTCTGCTCCCATCATTTTAGCGGGCAGATCACCTTAGTGAAATCTAAGATATCTTTCCCCATGGGGATGTTTTCCTCTCATGGCATTAGAAATTCACTGATTTTCGAACAAGGTCTGATCTGCAGAGATGTGAGGAGAGTGCAATTCAGAGCCCTACGTGGCAGATATACACCAATGTGCGTGCTGGGAAGAGGCTGAGATTCTCCTTCAAGTGTTCTGCTAACAGAGGAAAGGTTTCAAGCACAAGGAGCTCCCTTCTCCCAAACAGCCAGACTCACCCATGGGTTTCTTAGCCAACAGCAAGCAGAGAGGTGTACAGCCATGGCTGAACTGAGCATCTGCACTAAGTCTTGAAGAAAGGCTGGCAAATGTTGCTTGTGAAATACTGCGCCATCTCCTGCTACTGCCTGCCAATGTGGATGGCACTGAGCAAAGGAGAGTTTCAGATCACTGCTCATACAATATTATTTATTAGTGGAATTTGCACCGAGCTCAGCTTTAGCCAGGCAACAGAGATTCCAACATCATCTCCAGCTATAGGTGTTATTTCATAGCATACCTGGGATTAAGTACAGTAAGTGCTGCAGAGGATCCACTGTCTTGCAGGATATAACTCATATATATATAAAAAAAGGGATCAGATTCAGACACTTGTACTCATACATAGGAAAAAAATAAAAAAGAAAGAAAGAAAAGAATGGTATTAACATCTGCAGAGCAGACCAGGGTGACAGGACGGGTTTGTTTTCCACACTCGATTTGCAATGATTCAAAGCCTCTCCCAAGGAAATGGTTCAGAAAATGAGTGGGACAGTGCAGCACTGACGTGGGCTGTTCTGTTTCTGTTTTTTCCAAGAGCCCAGAGGCCACATTCAATCTGATCACTACTGATGGAGCCTACCTGCTTGAGCAGCACTGATGTGGCACAGTTGGATTGAGGTGTGTTGCGAGGGCAGAAATAGGACAGCAGGTCCAGCTAACAGGCACTGCTCAGCACATCTCTCCTTTCCCAGTCCTCCCAGTCTCCATCCCGGGTCCTTTGGACCAGAGGCTCCAGTGCAGTTTCAACACTTCCATATAGAGCCTGCAATCTGACTTATTTCTCCCCGCCTCCTGTCAAGTTCCATCTACATAAACCTGTATTTGTCTCTGACGATAGCCCAGTTTTCTCTCTTTATTTATCTACCTGTCGACTCATTTTACAATCTCTCTCTGGACAGCCACAGAGCAAGAGACAGAACCTGATACTGTGGTGTGCTCTGAATGCCAACTAGCTTGGTGGAGTGCATGAGTATCCTCACGCAGTGGAAAGGTCCTTTTGTAAACAAGCATTGTGATCAGAGAGCCAATACTTGCTGATATTTTCAATATTAATAATCTCCCAGCTGCCCTGCTCCATTTGCTCTCCACCTGCTTACCTATCCTTCATAGATCACTCTGAGGAAGAGCTTAAAATAATTAAGCCAGGGGAAGAGAAGGAAGAGAATGGAGGAAAGGAAAGGGAAAGGGAAAGGGAAAGGGAAAGGGAAAGGGAAAGGGAAAGGGAAAGGGAAAGGGAAAGGGAAAGGGAAAGGGAAAGGGAAAGGGAAAGGGAAAGGGAAAGGGAAAGGGAAAGGGAAAGGGAAAGGGAAAGGGAAAGGGAGAGGGAGAGGGAGAGGGAGAGGGAGAGGGAGAGGGAGAGGGAGAGGGAAAGGGAAAGGGAAAGGGAGAGGGAAAGGGAGAGGGAGAGGGAGAGGGAGAGGGAGAGGGAGAGGGAAAGGGAAAGGGAAAGGGAAAGGGAAAGGGAAAGGGAAAGGGAAAGGGAAAGGGAAGGGCTTTTAAAACAGCGATTCACATGAAGAATATTGATGTTGAACAGAAATGCATCAAATTTGGAAAAAATCACTGTACTATTATGTATCACATCTAGCACAGACCAGGAGGCTTCTAAAGACATGTACACACATACACGCAAAAATAATGCATATTCATATTCACACTCCCACAAAATCCATATATTTCATGCTCATGTGCCATGTGTATTCACACCTCCCTTCCTATGTGAGCAGATATATACAGAATCTGAAGAAGACAAGGAAAGCGTGCTCCATCAAGAAACCTGGCAGATAACCACCACCAAAAAATGCACTTGCAGGGTACTCCCAGATGTAGACATGAAGTTGGCTATTTGCTGTGATTTGTTTGTTAGTGGAAGTGCAGCAGGGCTAAGGAATGTCAAGAGAGAAGCTTTGCAGAGGCAGAAATAGCACCGGTAGCAAAACTCTGAAAGACAGTGAAGGGAGAATATTTGGGCTGAGTGCTGGCTGAGGCAGACTGGAGATGCAGGGAAAAGAGATTTTCTGTTGTTGGACTCCTGCTGTGCTCTGTGAAGCGGGACGTGGTTCGTCCTTAGTCTATCAACAGGATGGCATCAGAGACCCCGGATTTGATTGCCAGTGTCTCCTCTTAATACACATCCTTTTGCTCAAGGAGAAAGCTTTAATAAAAGCTGGTTATAAGCTATGCATACACTAGGAAAATGTCATCTGTCACTGAAATGCAGCCAGTACTGGCATGACAAGCAGTAGACCTTACAGCAGCACACTGCCAGACAATCGAGCAGTTCAGCAGAGACTGTAAAACATACCACATCTGTCTGAAACTGCAGGAGTGATTTAAAACGAGCGGAAGGAATCCAACCAGACCACGGCACACGCACTGAGGTGAGCCACCTCCTAACAGAGAGCCCTACGCTCTGCTGCCTGCCAGCCACAGCAAAACCAGCTCCCATGCAGGAGGGTGCCTCCAGCAAGCAAGGCACCTGCTAGCAGAGCAACAATACTAAGTTGGGGTGTTCCTTGGCACAGCACTTGCCTGCAGAGCCCTAGCATTTGCTGGGTGCATGTGGCCACACTTAGCTGCAAAATCCCAGCTCCTGCTTTGCAGAGCTGCATAAGCGGGAGCTGTGGAGGCAAATGCACGACATCTCAATGCTCTGAGATGCAATGCAGCAAGGCTCTCCCTGTGTAATGCAATCTATTTACATGTAGTCTGATTTAGGATGCTGCTGGCAATTTGGTGTGGTCAAGGTTGTTGGAAATGAGGTCCATTTTTGATCCTCCAGAGCCTGACAACGCCACAAAGATAGGACTATACTGACTTGCCAGCAAGGGTGAAAATTTATCACTACAAATATTTTGCTTTCCTCCTTTTTGGTATTTAAAGGCTGTCGAAACTCAAAGGTCACAGAAAACTGCTGAGAAGAATCAGAATCAAAGGAATGTTTCCAAAGGGGAGAATGTTTCTGTAAGAAGCACACGTGTGGACTGGCAAGAAATCCCACCCCATGGCTTTACATCATTGTGGGACCGTGCTATGTGCTGGCTGGAAAAGCAAACTCCATTTTCAGATCCTGCTGTAGTGGCTGCATTTCCTATGGTAATCCATCAAGAATTTTAGGTCATCTAAATGCCTGCTTTATCAGCCTATCTCTAATATATGCAAAGCACAGCGATTTTATCTCTTGCTAGAATACAGCGCTGTGTTGCTAGAATTGCACTTTCGAAGCCTGCTTACATAGGTTAGGATTTCACTTCCTTCCTTCCTTCCTTCCCTGCACAAATGAATATCAGCATTTGAATGCAGTAGGTGTAACATCAGAATATAAGAGCTAAGATTTTAATTCCTGATACATGAGGCCATAGGCATCCCAGAAAGCCAACCAAAAGCTCTTCTTGTCTTAGATAGAAGATCACAGACAGGCAGGCACCAGGAGTGTGATTTGCACCATCAGCCTCTCAACATTGAGGGGGTCACAGACTGACAATTAATGGTGAAAAATCTTCCAGTGCTGATGGATGGGGAGGGAAGAGAGGTGCAGCATGAAATCCAAACGTCTGCTCACTGCTCGTCTTCACCCATGCTGTGCTCACAGGTCAGACCCCACGGAGAGAGACAAGGAGAGGATGCCATAGCCAGGGACTGAAAATTGATAAACCTGCAGATAAATCTGCAGAACAGGGATAGAGCTGGCTTCTCCTTGGCCCTCACAGCGCTCCCTCTGCAGGTCAAAGAGGAGCCACATTCTTTCAGAGTTGCTTTTTTAACGTACAGAAAACATTGCACAAATCCCTGCTTGACCAAATGCACAGAGATGTGTGTACTGGGAGGGAAACAGGAGGCTGCAGCCCCATGCGCACCCATCTCTCACCATGGCATGAACTTGCCTTGCTGCACACAGCAGGAGCCACCCAAACCCCCGTCACATCACCTCACAGCTGCTCCTGCTCTGAGGATGTGAGAACCTGTGAATGCATGAAGGTATGAAGCAGTGGGGCAGGGCATCACTTCTGTGATAAATACAGGTCAACTACTGCTTTTTTTTTTTTCTTCTTTTTTTCTTTTTTTCTTTTTTTTTCCCCCTCTCAGATGCATAATTAAGCTGTGGAATTCAGTGCTAGATAAAATAGAGACTGGGAGGATTTCAAAAGAACTAATATGAATACTGAGCTCAGCCACAGCTGCTGTAAAAGATAAAGGAAAGCATTAGAGGAAAGATCCTCAGCCACTCAGGCAGGACAGAGGTTAGCCAAACCCTCAGGGTTGACTCATGTCATAAGCACTCCTTATGCCTCTGGTTGCTGCTGTGCCCACTCTGTCCCCAGCTCTTCTTTTGGGTGATGCTAACAAGGAACCTGATTAGCATTCAAAGACCAGTTGTGCCAATGAGGTGCTGGCACACACTGGGCTGGGGCCAAGCTCACACTGTTTCTCTGGTTGCCAGGTGTCTCATGGTCATGTTATGGAGCACAGCCATCCCCAGCAAGGGGAGCAGGGGACATGCCCCACAGCTAAGGCAGCAAGCTGGTGCAGAAGGGCTGGGGATGCAGCTCTGCCCCGTGTGATTGAGGCTGGATTCCTGGCAGGCTATAGGGATTGACCCATCCGTCTCAGCATGGCTAGCCTGTGCTTGGTCACCAGGTGCATCCTTGGAGAGCAACAGAGGTGCAGGTGCATGCGTCCATGCTGTTCTGTGGGGCACTGCTGGGCACTGCCAAGGCCTGGTTAAGCTCCAAGCAGCAAAGCTCAGCAGGGAGATGAAATCTCTTCACAGTTTACAGAGCAGGAGCATAGCAGGAGTCAGGAAGGCAGCCTGCTAAGCATATTTTCTGGCCACCCAAGCTGATTGTGGCAGAAGTATGGATGACTCTGGACAATTGGGCAGCCGCCGAGTGCTTGGGGACCTGGACAAAGGTGTGCTCCTCACAGCCAACGGGAGATGAAGCCTTCCTGGTCTGCCAGGTAGTGCTGGCTGGAGCATGGCATGAAAGAAGGAGGGACAGAAGATAGAGTTTTCCCAAGCAGGTATAAAATATAGCAGACAAATCTTTAAGGAAGAAGGTCCCATTCTGCAGGATGGGCAGTAAGGACGTGTGGATGCTTTTCTTCTCAGCCCTTTGCAGTCATAGGAACGTGCCAGGGAATGGCAAAGAGCAGCAGCATAACCTTCAAGAGGCAAGTGAGAATATCTTTATATGCAAACGTGTCAGGACCAGAAGTTGCTGTATGGAAATACAGCTATTTCCTCACTCTTCAACATCAAAAGGAATGAATATCAGACACAGAGGTCTAAACACATTACTCCTTCCTTCCTCGCTCCAAACTAAAGCGTGATGCCTGTCTCTGACCTTTTCGCACCATTTCCCATCTTGTCTTCAAGCAACACTGACCTCCTGCATTTGGGTACGTGTGTACGTGGAATGCTGACAATCAAACTGCTTCTTCTGCATTAAATTTATCTGACTCAGACTGCAGAGACCACAAACTTCTGTGCTCAGCTCAGGACTAAGCTCTACTTACAGCTGTGTTATCAATCCTGGGGCTTAGTCCATGGTCATAGCATCACAACAACAGAAAGACATGGTGGATTATCTCCTTGCAGTGTGAATAGCAAACAGTGCTATAAGAAAAAACCCAATGCCAAACAATGTTAAGCAAGATTTCAGGCTGGTCAGTTCTCCCCTTGAATTGTTTTGCTCAATACCTCCTCCAACATTCTGAAGTCTATAGGAAAAAGAGCTATTTCAAGTTAAAGAGAGCATGAGATGGTACTTTCACTGGTTATCAGCCTTGTATCACAGGACGTCTCACTGCTGAGAGGTGGTGATGTGTTCAGGGCAAGAAAGGAGAGAAACCAATTTGATTATGCAAAGGCCAAAGCAAGAGGTATGGCTGCGCCTTGACTCCAACAAGAGCTGAGGCATCAATAGAGAGCTGAGCCGCTTGAATTCTCTGCCTGGCTCTGGTCTGTATGGAAATACTGGGAGAAAGAATTAGGAAAAAATAATGGGGAAGCAATGAAATATGACCAAAGTCTTGTAATGATGAAATATAATGACTCGTAATGAAGAAGAGTCAGAAGTAAGAAAAAAATAAAGAAGAAATCAGTTCTCATGAAGCAAAAATAAGACAGGGGAAGGATAAGAGCAGATGGGAGTGAGGGAGAAGAGAAAGGAAGCAGCAGCAGGAAATGGCTTTCAACGTTTCCACTTAGGATTTTGAACCCAGAAAGCAATTAACTGCCAAGCTGGCGTTGCTTTTCTGCACATTAATTCCCTATTATGAATAAAATTAATGAGTTTAACAAACTCCTCATCCTCATAAAGTTGTGCTCTTTGTTATTTGTGTTAATAATCCACAAGGGACTCTGACTCCAAAGCACAATATCACGTCCTGATTATTTTTAATGTTAAAAAAAAAGAAAAAAGAGATAAAGTGGGGAAGAAGAGCTCAAGAATGGAAAATAATGGAACTCTGGGCCCTTTTCTTCTGGTGTTGACAGAGGCTGGTAAACTGCAGAGTGAATGTCGTACTTGAAGAGATGCACTCAATGCCTATATGATAGAATGGCAGTCTGACCCAACGTGCAGGATGCTTCTAATTTTCCCATGGGCTCCATGCCCTGCTCAGAGGGAACCACACCAGAACTGTGCCCAAACCACTCCAAGTAACACATGGCAGACTTACAGCGCTTGAAAATTACACAAGCATCTGGCTCTCTCATCTCTGCCTTTTGTTTGGAAATAAAGACCTAATGGAAGGGATACGTACATCATTTAGATGGCATAGAGGTGGCAGTGGAGAGAAGTCTCCATTTATGCAGCATAGATGGGCTTTTCAGCGCTGTGTAAGCAGGAGAAGAAGCAGAGAGGGGGAGAAGATGAGAAAATGGGATCGAGCACAGCAGTCTCAAAAGCCATCAGGAAAGCGATGTAGTAGAATACACAACCATGTGGTCTTCCTAACTACTGTCTGTAGGATACTTCTTCTCTTTTGGCAGGGGGGAATGTAAACTATAGAGCCTGAGAACAGAATTATTCTGCTGAGATATTAGGGGAAGAGTTGATGAATGAATAGTATTAACAGCCCTCTGTTGAAGGGAGCAAGCTGCAATTCCATGCCTCAGTTTCATGTTTCCAGTGCTGGAAAAATCCTGAATCAAAGCAGAAAGCAAGAGGACAAGTGAGGAGGAGCAGGCACTGCTGAAGTGGAAGTAGTGCTGAGACAGCCCTAAGCCTGCTGTTAGGCAGCGTGAGGTGACATGACCAAATAGGCAGTGGCAAGTGGAAAAGATTCACCCATCTACCTGAATGCACCGGGGAATTCTGACTGAGATGGCAGCAATTCACAAAACAAGTTCCACACGACCTGCTGCAGGATATATACTGACACCAGGCAGGGACAACCCTGCAGAGGAGTCTCAGCTCACAGGCTGATGTCGTGCCAGAATGCCTTTTCCAAACGATGGCCCTTCTGCAAGCCAGCTGGAGAAGTTTAAGACGTGTCCCTTCCTCACTGCACCGCCACTGCCCTTCTGTCTGAGGTTAGCAGCCTGCAGCTCTGCAGACAGACTGCTGCTTCAGAGCCTTCCTTGATCCACTTCAGTCCTAATCGGTCAGCTTAGCTCAAATGGCATAAATGATATGTTTGCACTAACCTGGCTGAGCCCGATGGAAGCAGCTTACGGAGCTGCACTCATGTGAAACATTCCCCCCACCGACAGGCAGACGGCAATCTGCAGGAGAGCTACGGGTTGCAAATAGCTGGGGCAGGCCTGCAGCTTTCACATCTACAAAGCTCTGCAAAAGAAAGACACCCGTTGCCTTGCCAGAGTGGTGCCTTCTGCAGCCATCAGCTGAAGAACAACTAGCAGCTCCAGGATCCCACCATACTTGTGTTTCAACTTGCAGATTCCCATCCAACACCTGCACGGGATGCAGATTTGAGCGGCTCAAGGTGGTGTAGCTGTGTGCAATGGATACGGGCTGTTTTTCTTCTAAGCTTCCTCAGCCAAATTTACAAGAGTTTTAAGCCAGTTCTAATGCTAACAGCATGGCACTGCCTGTAAATTTTCAGTCCTCACCATGCAGGTGTTTACTTCTGTGAAGTGAACAAATATAGCACAGATCCTTCACGGATCAGAGCACAGAAACACATCTTGTCCCCTGATACAGACTTCAGAGCCTACTGGGAAGAGGACTCTCAATATACCGTGAGGTATTTGCTGCATAACACCAAAGGTCGCTGGGCAGGAGCAGGTTTAAGTCACCTACTTGGTCCTCCGCACACATTAGAATTTAAAACCTGCAATAAAAAGGCTGAAAGGGGAACTGCTAAGCTGTAATATAAACAATTTCTAAATCTGCTTGAGATTTCAATTGATACAGCTTCCTGCACAGCAGCTAATGTTTATACTGCACTTTCAGCTCAGATTTAAGTACCACCGATGCCCTCAAACACTGTTTTTACTTTGGACAAATTGTTTTCGTTCCTCAGCTCTTCCTTCCTAATGGCATAAAAATTTCACGTCTTCTTTCTCTCATTGAGCAACCAGGGTGGGATTCAGATCTACTGAAACCTTTGCTAGAGGATGAATGTGGAAGAGGCAGGAGTCAAGCCCAGCTGCCAGCCCCGGAGCTGCCACCTGCTCCAAGGCAGAGTCAGCCAGGTGGCACAAGCTCTGACTGGCACTGACTGGTGGCTGTGGCTGCTGCAGGAATTGCCGTTGGCGAGGTGCAGTCCCAGCATGCACAAACAGGTCTCTGTACTGAGAAATGCCCGTTTCAAAGGGCACTAAGTCCAGCAGCAGCACGCCATAGAGCACGTGACAGTCTGACATTTCCCTTACGGCCAAAGCCATGTGCCATCTGCTGCAGGGGGTGATGGTACCAGCGGTCACAGCGCTCTGTTTTATTGTCTGTTCTCAATTCCAGTCCCTTTACAGGTAACTAAGAGACAGCAACTATTATTGATCAGACTGCACCAGGTACCATAGTATCAGCATGGAGATTTGGCAGCACAGGAGGGAGAATGTGAATGTGTTGTGCAGGGTAATCCTACAAGCAAAGCACGTAGGAATAGGGATCAGGACGCCTCACAGAAGAGGTGCACTCCCCTCTTTCATTTCCAAGAGTCTAATGCTGTTTTTATTCTTGAAAAAACAATGCACGACCAACCACAAGGATGCAACACTCCTTTGGTAAATCCTGCATTTCAGACTGGATAACAGCTTTGGCTTTGACCGCTCCAGAGAGATCATCAGCATCAAGATCAGTAGAACCAGGGAAAAAAAAACCACCCAACCTTATCTACTGCTTTTACAGGCCGTGTTCCAAGTTCTGACATGCAAAACTCGGGCAAATTGAGAACTGCGCTTCTCCCACAGCGCCTGGCTCAGCTCCCTGCAGATGCACTGCAGTCAGTGTGCCCTGGTGTCCTGGCATACTTCTGTGCCCCCAAGTCCAGAGATGACTCTACGCTTGCCCACTACATGCCCTGCAGTGAGCATCTGCTCAGTGTTTTGTTTTACCTTCAGAGCCCTTTGTGTGGCCCTTTGCTTCTTTTGCAGGTTGTTTTCCTTGTCCTGCTTGTGCACGCAGAGCTGTTTGCTTCCTCCCCATCTTTTCTGAAGTGTTTATTTAGTGCATGTCTACAGATTTATATTTGAAACACCAGAACGGGGGTCTGTGAGGAAGGTTGCTGTCCCTGTTTTACACAGCCTTCAGCTAGGGAGGGCAGCTGAAATACAACTGAGATAACATTTAAAATCTCCTTTAATGTTGCCGTCTGCTTTGAGACGCTCAGCACTTTGTCATCTGCAGCAAAAGTTTGCTGCATAATTGAGGGCCTGCTGTGCTCCTTCCCTGTGATTCTGAAATGCATCCAGGGGAAATATGAAATTCAGAGGAATTTGCTTGTTTGTCTTCCTTAGATTAAATTCAACATCTCTAATGGTGATAAATACAGACACAACTTTCTGCTGCGCTCATCAGGAGGATTCTGCAGCGCTGCAAACCAAAGCAAAATTTAGCGCTGCCCCTTGAAATCCCTTCCATCTTTGGGAGCTCTTGTTTCACCAAGACGGTGAAAATCGTGTTCCTAAGAGAAGCCAGAGGTTGGGAAATGGGGACTTGAATTAAAATGAAAATGCTGAAGCTGGTGTAGCCCCAAGGTGTTGCTCCTGCGAGCAGACCATGAGCCTTATCCCAGAGCTGGATGTCGAAGGACACTATGATGTATCTTTTGCCAAGTGAATTTCAGACTTGCTGTGAAGAACTGGGTTCTGTGCTGCTTTCTGACTCTGGAATTTCATGTGAGGCCTGACTCTCTGTTGCCCTGTATCTTCTTTACACTTAAGGGGGCTGAGATTTGGTCGAGCTGTAATTTACTGCAATTTTAAACCCTATTACCCCCTCAGCATGATGCTGTATAAATGCAAGGCAAGGCCATTAATTTTCTTGACAAAGGTATTATTTGAATTCTTTTCATAGTCTAATTATTACTTAGCAAATACCATGTTGTGGTGAGTATTTATGGATAATTCTCAGATAATACCTAATTATATGGCTAATTCTTATAATGATGGGAAAACCTCAGCAATTCAGAGTCCTGATTCTTCAGACCATCTCAGAACTCCAGATATCAGCCCGCACTTGTAAATCGAGTAATAATGTATGAGTTTATTTCTAGGATTTCACCTTCTAGCTCCTGCTTTGGTGAGGTGTTGGTATGGGTTGCTATGGGAGGTGGTGGAGTCGCTGTCTCTGGAGGTTGTCAAGATGAGGATGGAAGCCACACTGAGGGACTTGGTCTAAAGAGATCACAGGCACGGGCTGGTGGTTGGATGAGGTGGCCTTATTGGTCTTTCCAACCTTAATAATTCTGTGATTCTATGAAAATATCTCAGGCTTTTCACTGGAATTTGGATTCACACATAGGTATGCAGTGCTTTGAACCGAATGACCTGACACAACTCTAAGTCTGATTAACACATCAGACAGCCTCAGCATGGGAGCAGTGCATGGAATTGAAGTGGCAGACCTTACAGGAAATATACCCTGAGGGGAAAATGGTCTGTGCTAAATGGACACAGGGTAGGGTTGACTCAATAACAACCATTAATTTTCAAAAACATGTGATGGAATGGATAGGGCATGAAGAAGAGCAAAGATTGCAGGGAAGAAGCTAGTACTGTTTCTTTCTAAGTGCCTCCCTGCAATGCTGTGACCTGCAGCATGCTGAATGACTGCGTGCACAATAGGACCGGCTTGATCAACCACCTCCATTTCCTGAGCAGCAGCACAAGCTAAGCTCCAACCTTCCATTCCCAAAGTTGGCTCCCTACAGACATCTTGGGCAGCTCCAAACAGAGTCGTGTCTTTCCAGGTAACAAACAAGCTCTTGGCCCCCTGGACTTGAATCTATGAGTCGATGCCTCTCCCAGCTGAGGCTGTGGACGCAGTGATTAATTCACTGCTGGCTGCCTGGGTAAGTGGCCACATAAATACCAAAGGAATGGTGCCTTGACAATCAGATGGAGCAATCTGGAGACATAAAGAAAAGCAGAGATATGTGGAGAAAGATGGATAGAGGGGTATAGGATTGTAAGAACTGTTTTGAATGGGTCACAGCAAAAGCTGTCCTGCATCACAGCCTTGACAAAGAGCAGGAGCAAGCATTTCAGGAGGAGCAGAGTATGTTTAGAGAAATCCTGAACTTCTTTTAAAATTCCAGCACTCGTAGGCAGGCTGCCTTTATACCTTCATATTTTATCCTTTCCAGTGGACCTGTCTTCTGCGAACCACCTCATCCAGATAAAAGAAACAGATGGAGCCAAACCTTTGGCATTTTTTTTTCATCACTTCCTGGCACTGCCTTATGCAATGGGGGTAGTGCCACCACCCAGCCAGAACATTGCACTGAAGGTGGGAGAGCCTGAGAACCTCTCTTGTGCAGTGGTTGCCACACAGTTTGTAGCTGGGAAATCTGGGTTCAGCAGTCAGCGTCACCTCTGACACAAGCAAGTCTCTTTGTGTCTCTCAGCCTTGATTTAGCCCTGTAAAATGAGTTTAACAGACTATTTCATGAAGTAGTCTCAATTAATTAGCATTTGTAAAATTGCTCTGAGATTCCCAGATGAAAGGCTGGCCTGGAATGGCAAATTGCTAATGATAATTAATAGTTATTCACGATCACTTTACAGAATTCCAAATTACCTTCTCAGGAGAAGAAAGCAGGGATCGAAGCTCTCAACAGAGATCACTAAAAACCCCATGACAGCTGTATCCCTGCCTCCTTCCCCAGCACTGATAGGGAGAGCTGACACCTCTCAGGAGCAGATGAGCTGCAATGCCACTGAGCCCCCAGTGCTCCTGCATTCCCTGCATGTTCCTCCTCCAGCACACAGTGCACCCAGGGAGGGGTAGGAAGGGGAGCAAGGCATCGCTGGGTGACAATGGTGGTACATCCCTCTCTCAAATTGATGCAAAAGCAGCCCTAATTAAACAGATGTTCCTAATAATACTCTGACAACTGTCCCTGCTTTAATTTGCTTCAGAGTAAAGATTAATATAACAGTGCAACAATACTTTACAAGGGGAGAAAAGGGAGCTGAGCTAATAAAAGCCAACAGCTTACATGGTATATTATTGCTTTTCATTCTGCTTGACTAGTGAATATTTACCTCCTCTGGGAGCAGTTTTCATATTTATTTGATCGTTCCCCCAAGCTAAAGCTGACTTTGTGGTACATTGCAAAAGGATGAATGCCAGGGCCAAGAGGTGTGCTGGGTACAGTCACATAGTCACATCGGGGTCTCCATG
This sequence comes from Tetrao urogallus, assembly GCF_951394365.1. Lineage (NCBI taxonomy): Eukaryota > Metazoa > Chordata > Aves > Galliformes > Phasianidae > Tetrao > Tetrao urogallus. Next base: position 3,996,393 of record NC_136835.1, on the reverse strand, counting down.
GTGATTCTCCAGGAGGAAAGATCCCAGTGGCACTGAATTTAGCAGCTATTAACCACAGGCCACAGCTAGCACAGGATAAACCCTGCATTCACGTAACAAGGAACTTCTGAAGCAGCAGCAGGTGAGACACAGGACAAAGGACACAGCTCTCAGGCCAGTCCTCAGACCAGAGAAGGGCTTCCTCCACACTGCACAGCCTCAGCATCACAGACTGACAGAAGAGCAGAAGTAGAGAGCCCAGGCAAGAAGGCTGTGTGCAGAATGCTCCTGAGCTCTTTGGAAGGAGTAATCCATTCCCAGCAGTGCATCACATCTCACCCTTTGTGCACACAGTGATGTCAACGTCCCAGAGCAAGATATTTAAACATGTACTCCTAAGTTACTCCTTGCTTTGATTATCTGGGTAGTCTTGTTAAATAACAAAACAATCCTTATTGTCACATTGACTTTTGCCTGGTTTGAATTTCTGAGAATTTAGCAGCAAGAAAGAAACTCTTCAAAGTGGGAGAGCTGTCTCTTGTCTCCACAGATGAGCCTGAAGCTTTTTTGGTTCAGGTCATTCAAAAAGGGACCTGTCCTGCCTGAATACGATGCTTCCTATCTAACAATGCAGCATCTCCTTTTATTGTGTGCGGGCCAGCAGGCTGGCCCTGTGAAAAGAGAGAGCATCCTTGGCTGAATTGTCATCCCTTCCAATGCTCCTCAGCACGGTGTGTTATTAGGAGGAAGCGTGATTTTCTACCCCGTGCCTGAACTGAAACATCCTGCAGAACCGATTTGGCACCTCTGCAAATAATGTCTATCACTGCTGCGTGTGCTCTTCAGCATCAGCTGCTTCCTCAAGCTGCTTTCCTCCGTTTGCCAGGCTCCCTGCTTCTGTATCTTGGCAGCTTTATGCAAGGCATAGCCCAGGGTAAGGCTTAGCTTGCCCTCAGGGCTAGAGCTCTGCATCCCAACTCAGACATGAGCGCAAGTATGTGAAAGCCTGCACGAGCCACGGAGCTGGGCTGGCACCTTGTCCTGCAGTTTGCCAAGTGGATGTACTAATTATCTCCTTCCAGCAAGAAACAAACACAAATAGGAAACAGCTGGCTTGTGGATCACCTCATTAAATTTTCCACCCCAAATCTCTTCCTTCACAACAGCCAGGAGAATAACTGAGCTGGAGGCTTTGGGAAGGCGTGCGTATTGCGTGCATGTTGCATGGCAGAGTGGGAAGCTGCAGAAGGACGAGAGAGGGGCAGAAGCAGCAAGCAGGGAAGACATCAGGGGAACTGAGACAAAGTGATGTGGGAGGAGTAGAAAAGGAGGGATGTGTGGCAGTGGTGTGAAGGAAGGAAGAAAAGGACTCGCTCGCTCCATGGAATATGTGTTACTGTTCAACTGTTCTTTAAATATTTTAAAACTCTATTTGTTATGAAATTGTGAAGCTGTTTATGACAGTGAAGTTCTCAGACAGTAAGGGGGAAAGCTAAAGAAAAGAGCAGAATCTGGCGGCTAAGTACATTGCCCTTTGCTGGAATTAATGAGGCTTGTTTACTTTCTGGCTTTTATGGCTCTGTGAAATGTCAGCTGCCAGGCAGCCCACCTTGACAGGAGTGTGCTGTCAGTCTCTCCCTCCCATCCTGTATTCTCTCCTATCCCTCAGTCCCCATCTTTCTCCTGTCTTTTCTCTCCAAACCACCATCCACCAACGGGCATCTGAATGTAGTCTTGAGATGTTTTTGACACCAGGGGCTGTGATTTCCACACATGGGCTCCTTATTAGGAGCAACACATCTGTAGCATTCCTGGAGCTGTTACACTTAGGCACACAAACATTCACCACTGCTGAAGTGATTGCTCTCCAGACTTCTGCAGCTCAGAGGTTCCCTGGGTCTATGCTCTCAAGCAGGGACAAAGTTGTGCATGTCTGCTAGAATTACTGTGGCTAAATTGACAAATGCTCCAGGCTTGGATTGACCTAGTCTTGTCCTTGGCAATTATCTTGCATTGCTCTGGGCTCCCTGTTCATCCAAGAACTATTCCTGGATCATTTGCAGATCCTGCAAGAATTTTGTTGGCTGAAAAGTTGCTTGGACTCATCTCTCTCACATGACCCTCATCCACTGGAGTTGTTCTTCAAGGAAGTCTTCAAAGAGTCTTCAAGAGATTTGGGACAGAATGTGTAGGGCAGTAGAACCCTGTGCTCTGAAATTAAAACATATTCAATTAGTGTCTTCAGACAGAAGATGAGTGCAACTTTTGACTCACAGCAGCTGGCCCTGATTTAAAGCATTCTTTGTCTCTTCCTTTGCCAGAAGAAAAATATCAGCCAAAGGATCTCAATAGCAACCAATCAGTCAATCAGTCAATGGGTAAGATGGAGCATAAGGTAATGAAATGTGAAATAGCCTCAAGCACCAAACAAACTGAGCACTGACTGGGTTTGGTGGAGGCAAAATTCAGACAGGAAAAAGGAAGGTTTTAGAAAAAGATACTTGTAGGCAACATTATCTATGCTAACTGCAAGGTGGCAAATCCCACCCCCCAAACTCCATTCTTATCAACATCACGCTCTGAGTGTGCTCTCCAGGCATAGTTTTATCACTAAGATATGATAACTAGTCAGGCAAGCATAGCTGTCCTGACACAGACCTGCTGACAGTCAGAGCTAAGCTCTTATGGACAGGATGCTGATTAAGAGCGGACGAGGATGGTGAACCTTTGCATTTCTACCTGCAATTTCCCAACGCTCCCAGCAGGAGCACCTTGCTTCTGCTGCTCACGGTTGCCCCTTTGTCCTGTACTCACCCACCTGGTTCTGGTCTACTGTCCCAGTTGCAGTGAGGAAGACGAGCTTGTCTGTTCTAAGCCCATGTTCCCCAGGCAACCCTCAGCCCCAATGACAGAAAGAATTAATACAGCGCTGCAGGGGCAGGCTGAATTATTTAGTTGCCCCATAAATCAGTGGGCTGGAATGCTGTACAGTGACATCACTGGCCACTGCTCATTACTTTTCTCCTTGCCAAAGAGAGTCTCAGAAGTTAATGACAGGAAGCCAGCGCCCATTCACATTCCCATTCACATTCCCATTCACAGACAGGTAATTTTCCAGTTGCAGTCATTGCTTTCCATTGTGGCCGCTTGGCCCCGTAAACTAACAGAAAGTCCCAAAAAGGCATTTATGTTTCTCTGATCATTGAGAGATATGTCTTCAGAATGTGAAATTCACTCAACATCTTTACATTACATGGAATTTCTGCAGGGTCTAACAGAGTTCTGCAAAGCACTGGTTTTAACTCAGCATTATTCAGTTAGACCATTTTGCTGATTACCATCTGGGTCAGTGTTGTCAGGGTTACAGCTGGCTCAGCATCCACCTATAGATCATATTTGAAAATACACCTGGGGAAATGGGATATTAAAAAATAACAGACCTTCAGTGTTACACGGTTTTAAAACATTCCCACAGCTGCTTTACTGATCCTAAAGTGAAGCTCAGTTTATTAATTTGGTCCACCTGAGGTAAAGTAAAAATAAAATCATTTTTACATGCGCTCTGCACTGGCAGCAGATGTGTGATGCAGAGGATGCTCCACATATCCATAAGAAAGAAGGTATGAATGTTCTTGAGTAATGCTGCTTGTGGACTTGGGATTGTGTGCCTGGCTGCATGTTCAAGCAGGAAAGCATAAGCCCATGACAGTTTATGCTTTGGTAAGATTTAACCTGCATGATTCTGGCTGCCAGGCTGAAAAGGTGTATGCAAGTGCACTGGAAGAGTAAGGGCACAGAGAGAATGGATGAGCACATGTGACTTTGGGGTTGTGTGACTGCATGCCCATGTCTCACCGTGTGCACACGACTGTGCATTTGTTAAGCAGCAACTAAAGGAGGTCAGTCTGGGACAAAGGAATTGTAAAAATAGGATCATCAGGAGGATGGAGCTCCAGGTGACAAGAGCACTGACATCACTGCACTTCAAGCCCAAATAAACCCGTGTCACAGCAGCACAAAATGCTTGCAGCTGAGCCCAGCCTTGCTTTATTCTCCAGCCTGTGGTCACAGGGAGAGCATGCAGCACTTGTGTGAGCACTGATTGCGTTATACCCCAGAGAGAGAGTGAACTTCCAGACAAGTCATTTGTTTTCTAAAAAGGCTAAATCCTTATTTCCTCTGAGATGTACCACTGGCCTGAAGTTCCCAAGGTCTTAGCAAAGCCATCAGTCACAGTCAACTGGCCTGGATTGCAGGAAAGCAGTGGTTTATATCTTTTAGAGACAGGGAAGTATATGGGGACAGAATGCTGACCTGGTAGAAAGGCAATTGCTCTAAACAAATGCGTAATGGAAAGATGTAAACTGCCTCTATTTCATTTTCAAGGAGAGGACAAGCCAGCTGTGTGCTGCACGAGGAGAGAGAAAACCTTCTTCTGCACCGCCTCTTGGTGCAAGAGTCAAGGATGTAACAGAAGACACAGTGGGGGTAATAAATGCAGATTTGATGGCATCCAGTGCTGCTGGGGAAATACAACAAGCTATTTGCCTGGAGGTGCTCAAGAAAAGGTAGATGTGGCTGTGAGGGCCATGGTTTGGTGGGTGTGTGATGATAGATTGATGGTTGGACTGGATGATCTTAGAGGTCTTTTCCAGCCCTAGTAATTCTATGATTCTGTGTCAGCTGTGTGTGGTTCTGGGAATCTGTCTGCACATGGATAATCCAGTTTCCCACAGAAACTGCCACTGAAGCAGTGTAATTTGTTGCAGCATGGCCCACATTTTAGCCCAGTTAGTTTAGGCCCACAGTTTAGCTCAGCTTTCACGTCATATCCTATACCTTGTATCCACTGTTTAAAGGCAGCAATTCCCGTCGTGGGTGGAGTATGACAGCTATTTAAGGATGATGCTACAGTCTGAAATAGGAAGTGAAAGGAGCTCTAAGTTGTGCACATCCAGGGGGAATACAGATAGGAAAAATATTAGTCTGCAAATGGGAAGGCAACACAGATCACTGGTACTCAGGCATTTGGTTTTATATCTAATTCAATGGCAGTGGCTGCTGTCACCCTCTGTGACCATACTCCTTGCCAAAGACCTCATTAGCAGTACTTCATTCACTGATGTCCTTGTTGAAAACCCTTGCTAGCAATATAGAAATGTTTTCTGGAGATCAAACCCAGCCTGCTGAGTTCGATAACAGCAGCACCATTTAGGAATCTGTCTCAGGCACAGATTCTGCCTTTTTCCATCTTCCACCATGAGCTCATCAGTAAACAGCTAAGCAGAAACTTGATTATAAATGAAAAAAAAAAAAAAAAAAGATTTTCTTCTCTAGAGGAAGATTTAATGCAGAGCAATTTTAAGCTCCTTCCCACAGCAGGTTTTCACAACTTGCTGCTTGAAATCACTCGCATAGAAGCCTGTCAATCCAAACCCAAGCTGTGCTGCCCAGTCCAATTTCTGTTCTCACCAACACATGAGCTTATCTCGGCGTTTCAGCATCTTTTCAATGGTTTTGATAACCTGGCACAGATTATGCAGAGAATGGTCACATATCAGGCAGTGTTTCAAAGAGGTTTTCGGAGGGGGCAGAGGTCTCAGCTCAAGACATGAGAGTTTGATCACTGCCCTCTCACCACGATCCCATCAAACCATAACTGGCCATTCAAGGGTGGCTCAAGGGTGGCTGGGAACAGCAGAGAACTGCTGGCCACCAAAATCTTTGTGAAGGAGGACTGACCCCTCTCTCTGTGCACAAACATCTTCATAAGAGGGCATCTACTGGAATTATTTTGCTTTTTCTTACTACTTCTGCCAAAGCCTCATCAGTCACTTCTTGTTCTGAGCATGCAACACTAACACACGTTATCTTTGGCAGCCCTCAGGAATCTTGTTATCAGACTCCTGCACCAAACATGCTCTATCCTACTACAGACTTTAATGAAATTTACTGGGATGCAGTAGTTCTGAGACCAGCATTACAAGGGGTTGACACCGTCTTGAAAACGATAAAAGAAATCATGCACATATTGGGTTTTCTCTTCTCCTTTGAAAAGTAATCCTGGGGCTGTGTGTGAAGAAGTAATTTTATTTGAAAAAGAGAAATGGGGCCTCGTAGAGTCAAGCTTCAGCAGAGGCAGAGAAGATTCAAATTGGAGTCTGAGAAGCAGACAAGGATGGATAGTGAGAGACAGAAGTCAAAAGGTGAGCTGGAGAAAGGGTTGCACGGGTCACAGAAATTGCATTGTAGATGGAGTGATGAAAGGACAGAATGAGAAAAATGTATTCAGCGATGAATGCGTTCCCCCACATGCATGTATTTCTCCTGATTGCCCGACCAGCACTTTGTCTTGTTTCCATACATTCATCTGACACTGTGACAAAACTGCTTCTCTATTTTTTCCTCCTTTCTTGCTTCCTCCTCCCTTTGCTTCTCCTGAAAAATGGAGCTCTCTCCTCTCACCCACTGAATTTGTCACAAGCCGCACTTGTAGCCCTCTGCACACAACAAAATCCCAGGTCTCTGACACACAAACAATCACTTCTCATGTAATCTCACTGATTGAAATGATTGTTCATTTCAAAGAGAGGGAAATAAAATTTAATGAATTTTTATAAATGCTGAGATCTTAAAAAGAAATGACCAGGGTGCAACAGGACTTTATTAAAATACAAAGAGATTAGCAAGGTCTCAATCGCTTCAATTATTAACAATGTACTTGTTCTCCAGAAAAGTACCCATGAAAATTTAAAATAGATGAAAATGGTTGTTCGCTTAAAGCTGCTCAGTTAATCTGTGAGAAATGTTTTATTCAAAGGCATTAAATGAATACTGCAAGGTTTGATATGCAATAATCCATCGTTCATGGGGCACAAACATGCAGATCGATACAGTATGTCGAGAGCAGAGGTGAGCAGGGTATCTTTGCAGGATTTCTGCACAGGAGGTTTCTTTCAATTTGTGGAAAGTCCAAAATCAATGTTAAACCATAGATTTTAGAAACAGGATGGCCTTTTATTAATTTTTTTCCTTAATAACTCCACATTCTCAGCTGAGATTTGGAGGGTGAAATGGCATGAGTTCAATGGAGAAAACTGTCCCAAAAACATAGGTATGCACTTTCACCACGGGCAAGGAGATTGTGGCAATGAGTTTGGCACAGCCATGTGGTGGGGAATTTGGGATGTCTGCTGCAAAGTCAGCCAAGAAGGAAATTTGGATCTGGATTATGGGTCACATTGGATTTCTTTCCAAAAAACCACAAGCTCAAAGTAAAATTAAAAGCTCTGGTTCAGATCATGGTGAGAATGGAAACCCATCTAAGAAACAAGCACCTGGATCTGTCTGTTGTCTCCAAATGCAGAATTTGGGGCAGGATTTCACTTGCAAGCTATGTGTTCTGTTAGCAGGACTGTACACATGCTTGATCCCAGTTGGGTTATAGCTTGAACCCCAACTTGAACCACCCTGTTCTTATTGCTTTCACTGTTTGCAGCAGAGTAGGGTCAACAGACAATCAGCTGACACCGAGGCTGCCAGAGAATAGGGATGTTGCTTTTGTTCTAAGAAAACACTAAAGAGAGTCAAAGCAGGGAAAATACAGGAAATCTAGTCGAAAAGAAGAGTGGTGTGTACATGGTGCCTATTGTACCAGCAAAGCTTCGAGCACAAGAGGTTCTTTTACCCAGTGTGATTATTCTTGCGGCTAGGCATAAGGTTTATTTCTGCTTTGATTTGAACAAAAGAATTCTTGTAAAGGACTGTTTCCTTACAATGCTCACTGTAAATGCTCAATACTTAGAAAGGATGTGGCTTGGAAGCAGTGAAAGCTCACAAGCTCAGAGGGTAGAATTAGAAGCATTCACCAGGTTCTCACCCCCCTACTCTTCCTTTCTACGTTTCTGCAATTACTGTGCTTTCCAAGGTGAGATTAGGCAAGAAGGCTGCTGATCTAAGCACACAGATAAGTCCTATCTCTTAAGGATAAGGCTACCCCGCTCATGATAGTCTGTTATCTGTATTCATAATGAGCTGAGATGTAATGGAGAATCACCAGACTGCAGTGAGGAGCCGAAGTGAATTGTAAGCAGTGTCTGTGCCTCTTTGTTTAGTTTGCTCTGTGGTCTGATGATACCAGGCTGGGCACAGAGATGCCAAGTAACTTCCAGCACAGCTCAGCCACAGAACCACACATTTGCACCACTGCAGCCAGAGATGAGCAGCTGTAAGAATCAAATGGTGAGGAGAGTGTCCTTCTTTGTTGAAATAACAGGACTGGGAACAAAGGGTACTGAAAGAGAGATGAGCAACCACTAGGTGAAATGCACGAAAAGGCCGTGCGTGGTCATATATCCATGGAACTAAGGATGGAAACCATAACTACTATGTCAAAGGGGCTTTGGGACTGAGAGCCAAGAAAGAAAATGGCAGTAAATGTCGCTTTCTTTCTTTCTTTCTTTAGCACAATATGCACAAGAGCGAAAGGTACAGAATTATTTTAGAGGAAGACGATTCTCTTCCACTCTTTTCAGATCCAGCATTGAAAATGCTCCCAAGGCTCCAAACTGCTTCACACTGCTGTATAGAGATTGCAGATTGTCTGCCCTCTTGTAAATCTAGATAGAGAAGCAACACGGAGAGAGGAACAGCTAGAAGAGCACAAGACTTTTAAGTGTCTGTAACAGCATCTTTGGTTGATTAAAGAAGTGCTCACGTTAATCATATCTTGTGCTTAATGAACTAACACAAATTGCATCAAGCAGTGACTCTTATGTAACGTGCTTAGCCATGGTACAAACCTCTGCAGGAAAAACAAAGTGAAACAAGCACCCGAGGCATCTCCAGCCTTCACGTGAATGAGGGATCTTGGAAGGTTAAAAGTAATTGTGTTGGAAATCTACCAGGGAAAGATGCGTTACTGAGGGCTGTATACCTTCTGATGAGAAGAAAGACAGAAACATAGATGGGGAAATGAAAGTATAGACAAGAGTTGCATAAGAAGTGCAAGAGCACTCATTTTATCAGCTTTTGTTTGTGCACATCGTGAGCCCTAGAGAATGCCTTACCTTGAAAAGAGGCAGCTCCATCCTGCTAGTGACGCTGGGTTTTGTCCTGACCTTTCATCATCTCTAGTATGTTCATTGCCAGCCTATTTCTGGCTCTGTTTCTGACTCACAGCGTGAATTTGGAAACATTTATTTCATTTCTCCATGCCTCAGCTTCCATTTCAGTGACATTTAACAAGCTGAAATCACTGATATGTGTGGAACACTTTGAAATTCCTCGATGAAAGCAAGAGACCAGCTCCTGCTAAAGAGATGACCAAATCTGTGAATAAACCTTGGGTCAGATAACATATTGAAAATATATCTGTAAGAGATAATGGACCGTTTACTCATACAGCCATCAAAAAGCCAGACGTGGTCTTGTTGTAAATGGAAGCAACAGTCCGTATCTTTGGGCTCAGGGCCAGTTTGTACAAAAGTTGAGATATTATTAAAAACAGAAAAGATCTATTTTCCATTTCTTGAGGCCATTTTTTTTTCTTTTCCATTGCTGCATGCTTCTGCTTTTCTGGTGAACTTTCCCAATGATCTGAGACAGACCTGTAATCTATTAGCATGTTCTCCAGCTAAAGCACCTGATCCTAAAAGGATCAGAGAGAATTCCCAGTGCTTCTTGCTGCCTTTACTCATGCCTTTTTTGCCAATCTTACCCCTAGCAACTTGGACGTTGATGGCATCCATTTTTTTGTTTGCTTATTTTGCCTGTGGCAAGGGACCACCTGGTTTTCTGAGGTCTAAAAGAACCGGGCTCCTTGTGAAGCCAGTTGGGTGACATGTAGGAGACTGTGACCTGCAAGGTCTGGCCAGTCCACCTCAAGTTGTCCAGGGTCTAAAAACTCCCATCAAGGGCCTTTTCTCATGGGCAGTCCTAGTGCCCAGCCTCAGTCCAAAGACCTCACCTTCCAAGTAGAAGTGAACAAGGGGAAGGCCAGTATTCCTATACAGCATGGATGCTCATGTAGCTCGTTTGGGGATAAGCTACAAAGAAAGAAGGTGCACGGATCGTCTTAGTTGCGAAAGGAGCAGGAACCCATAAGCTACTTGCTCCTATAGCTTGTGCAGTTTTGCTGAAGCCCTCCTATTTTTTCCAAGCATTTCTGCTGCAGTGCAGCTATTTCAGCCCGGCCAATGGCTAACAGATCACCTGATGGCAACGTATTGAGGTCCCTTTGTTTGTCTCAGGGAGGATTTTTTCTTACACTCTTACTGAAAATAAGTGATATTGTACAACATTCCTAGACACAGAGAACCTTTGCCCATTCAGTTCAGTCTAAGCCAATCCAATCTACCCATCCATATGCAGAGATATGCAGGAACTCATCTGAGAGCTGCAAAGTGTGCAAGTAATGATTTTCTAACCTGCAAAGATGTGGCTGTGAACAAGGTCAGGTGAAAGGATTCATCTTCTGAATGAAAACTGAGCAATGTTTTACTCACGGGGTTTTCAAGGTTGGGCGCTGGGCTGCATGGGCACTGCATCATTTTTATCACAGCACTTCATTTTTCGTCTTACTGTTAGCACTTGCTTCTTTCCCCTCCCTTTCTTTCAATTTTCAACCTTTTCGTAAATGATACTGATTTATTTGGTCTCTCCATACCTTTCTCCCTCCCCTCCACTCCGCTTAACTCTCCATAAGAAGAAGGAATTTAAAGTAGTGGAAATGCTTCCATCCAGGACAGGAGGGCTCAGCAGTCCAAATTGGTTAGTGATTCGGAAGAGCTCAGATGCTATGGCAACGGGCCACAGAGGTATTCAAGCAGATATGAAAGCTGCCATTTCCTTTTCGCTGCCTGTTTCCTACACCTCCTTTGGCCAGAGCTGCCTTTGAATTTCGGTTTCAGGAAACTCCAATTTTAAGTGTAAATGGTTTCATATTATGGGGGGAGAGAGGAGAGGGTGTTAGTTATTTGTTGCTACAAGCTTGCATGTCCAAATTATTAGTTATTACAAATACCATAAGGTTTAATTTTCTTCTAAATAAGCAAGACTCGCAATGTGATCAATTTCAGTGATTTCCACATAAAGCAATGCCCTTCAAAATTTAGTCTAATAGCTAAGTTCCACCTACTCTGGGGCTCCACTGGGAGCCTGCTGTGCAGCTACTGTATGCATCAACACCCCTCATCCTGTCTGAAACACACTCCCAGACTTAAAACAGTTTTACTGCACGCTCACACAGCTTTACTGAGGGCCTTCCCTCAGTTTCCCTCATTCTTTACCTCTGACGTTGTACTCATCCTGGATCTTACTGGAATCCATTTAAAGTCGGATAGGTTTAGCAACTCAATGCCAAGTGAGTGGAAGTCAAATCCCGGGCTCAAAATTCCCCATGCTCTCTGCAGCCAAACGGCGTGTAAATCCCCAGAGCTCTGTGCTAAGCATTCTCCTGTAGGTTTTTGACAAGAGGGAGTTAAAATAAACAAATAAATCAACAGCTGAAATTCCAGTCTTGCATGTCTGCCATTGGAGCAGATTCACTGCTTGGGATAATTCCTCTGAATTGAACAGCACTAACCCAGGGATGAACCTCGCCTACAAGCCATATGATGCTATGCACTGTAAATCCCCTTCTCATTTCTTGCTCTGCCTCCGCAATATTTATCGTCTGGCCTAGCGAAGCAAGGAGCAGCATCACATGTTTTCAGCCCAAATATGCTGTCAGGAAGCCTTACGGTCTGACGGCCTGGTTGACTAGAACTGGGACTCAAATATTAGCAGCTTTTATCTAAAAGAGGAGGGAAAGCTCCATTTCCAGGGTAGAAGACAAAGTATTGAAATGATGCATTACAGCTGATGTACCCAGATGGTTTTATGAATGAGGGAGACAGGAAATGCATTGCCCAGTTCACCATGTTTAAAGCAACAAAGCTGAATAGGAGAGAGACCATACTTGTGCTGCCTGCCAATGAATAATCGAATAAAAATAAAAATGGAGGATTATACAGTAGACTTCCTCATGTAACTTTAATCATAGTATAGTGCACTACCAATGAGCAAGACAAAGACCAAACAGATAGATGGGCAAGGAAAAAGAAAAGAATTAATCTTTGATGCTTTAAATGTAATAGAAAAACTTTCAACCAGTGAACTGTGTGTGGGTTTCCTTAATAACATCATAGAACGTTTGGGTTGGAAGGGACTTAAAGCCCAACCAGTTCCATCCCCTGCCAAGGGTTGGTCACCACCCACTGGATCAGGCTGCTGATAGTCAACAAAACTAAACTGAGATCCACTGCAAGGTCACTCTAACTGATACGTTTAATTCTTCACATTAAAATTCCTCATCTGCCATGTTTGTTGATTGGTTTGACTGTTGAATCAGTTACAGTGAACTGTCTGAGTCGGGACTCTGTTGTTGGTCAGCATAACAAATAAGCATATCCACAGACTAGATGACAACCTCTCATGCTTTAGGACACCCATCACATCACTAATGTTAAGTGACAGACCCCTCACTGCGTGGAAGTGCTGCCTCCCTCCTTGTGGGTCCCCACTCTACGTACTCCTATCTTGAGCCATATCATTTCAATTTCTGATTTTGATCTACTCTAGCTGTTCCAACCACAGAAAGTTCTCAACTACCTGTCAGACTTCATTAAAGTTCGGTGCATCACAGGTTATGACCAGGTTATGAATGTGGGCATTGCCGTATGAACTGGATCATGACTACCTACCTCAAATCTCCTTGCTGACAATGGGCAGGATTCAAAAGATAATAATAACAAGAAATTACAGAACAATGTGACCACAGGATAAGCAGCTTCCTGAGCTCTGCCGTTTGGATGCTGGCTGATAACCTGAGGCACAATACTGATACAGGGACAATAAACTCTGAAAGAAGTCCTATTCTCTCCACAGGGAGCAATGAAGCATCTGCCAGGACTGGTGTGAAATGGCTGGGACTGTAGGCGATGTCGATAACATCTGAAAACCACTATTGGCTAACTCTCAGCAAAGAGATGCTCTTCAGTGTAACTGGGAATTGTTAGCTCGGTATTATAGTCATCATTTATCTAGCAGGGGAAAAGAATCACTTGGTTGTATGAAGGAGGCTGCTCCCTTCTGGCTTTAAATCACACACATTTAATAGCTATGTCTCCATTGGGTTTGGTACCTTCTGGTTAGAGACTCAGATGCTATGTCAGAAATGGTACGGCCTGTTAACAGAACCATGCTTTAGCTCTCTACATCCATGTGAAAAAACGAGGGCAATGCTTATCTTGGTTACAGGATGCTGATGAAAACTATTTAGCTAAGGGACTAAGCCTGTTTCACAGAATCATAGATTGGTTTGGGCTGGAAGGGACCTTAAAGGCCTTCTGGTCCCACTCCCTGCATTGAACAAGGACACCCAGCACTCCATCAGCTGCTCAGAGCCCCATCCAGCCTGACCCTGGGTGCATGCAGGAATGGGGCACCCACCAGCTCTCTGGGCAGCCCCGTCTCTATACAGACCATGTGCAGACCACCCTGAGCTGCCTGCAGTGAGGCTCTGTACAAAGGAGCTTTTTCCCCCTACAGTTGCCTTTGGTGCCCCACTATTTTTGCTCATTTCTGCCTTTTCTACTTTATCATAGAGCAAGTGTTAAAGGAAAGAAATGTACTGTAGATCTCCAGTGCTTTCCAAGCTGCCCAAACTCCCCCAGCACTGAGGTGTGCAGATAGATGGCCATGTTTCCCCAGTGCTCCCCTCACTGACTCTGCTCAGCATTTTTCTCGCATGGAGCCAAGGATTATTCTAGTGAAATTACAAGAGATGAAGCAACTCTGTCTCTGCAGAGAAAACAATTTCACAGAAGACTAAACTAAGTTAGGACAAGAAGCAGGGACACAAAGGCAGTGAAAAAGAGGCTGCTCTCTTTGGCTTGCCAGAATGAAGAGCCAATTAAGGCAAACCAGAATCCAGAGTATTTTTTAAAGGACAGAAAGGCATGGAAGCACAAGGTGATTTGGTTCCATGCAACTTTCTTTGCCAGCTTAATTACCACTGTGCCTCTACCCATCCTTATCCCGTTCCCTTTATTCTTAGTTTGCTTTCCAGATCTCCCAGTGAAAGCTAGCAGGAATGGGACGTGACTCAGAGCATGGAACATCAGTACCTGAGCACCTCAGCTACTCATTCCCCACCTGATTTGGGACCAAATACACACTGCTTGTACTCGAAGCCTGCTGATGGAAAGGATGACTTTTGCAGTTATTTGCAGAATTGAGATCTGCGGGAAACCAGGCCAACAAAAGTGGGAAACATTTGGGTAACAGGTACCAATTATTTGGCCAACACAAAAAGGCAGCCTGATGAGGTGCCTTGCTTCCACGTTGCACAAAGGACTGCTCAGAGCACAAGTTTTGGAAAGACTAAAAAATCTGCTCCCTCCTGTATTTCCAGCTCAAGACAGTATATGTAACTTCAACATAGATATGCATGCAAACCACTTGCTTTGGCCTAGTTTAGCATCTGTGATTCACGGGGTCAGACAGAAGCACTCTGCTCTTTATCATCACCCTCTGCCCATACTCCAGCTCTGAGCTGTCTATCATTTACGCCTTGCAAATACAGGCAGCTGGTTAGCTGCAGGCTCCCTTCATTTTCCAGAAAATTCCAGAAGCAAAACTCAGATCTGAGCACAACACCCAGCACAGCTCTGTGCAAGCAGGTTGCATCAGCCTGGCCAGGGGCAGCCAGCTCACAGCATGGTAATGCTGATGGTAAACGTGGGCACTGCACTTCTCCTTAAACCAAGGAGCCTTGTTTCAGCTGGGGATGCAGCCTCAGCCTAGTTTCTTCAAGGAGTTAATGCAGTCAGGTAGGAACACTCAGAGATCACATTGTCAGCATCTGAGAAAGGAAACCTCAAGTGAATGAACTCCCCCAGTGCCTGGAAAGGGAACCAAGAGTGTAATAGACATAAGGCAGAAAGACACTCAGTTGTCTGTCCCTCTCGCAGACCTTACAGGCATGATTTGCTGACAAAGTCTGCAAAAACGGCTGGAAATCTACACCCAGGAGACTGCATCTTACTCTTCATTTGTGTAAATTAGGAACACCTCACGTGAACTCAGTGAAGTAAAACAAACATAAATAAATTGGTAGTCTGGTTTTGTTTTTTCCTTCTTCTTTCCTCAGCCATATGAACTGAATGACATTGGGAAAGGCTTCTCTGGGCTGCACACCACAGCGATGGGTGCATGAAGCACAGAATAAAACTGAGATGGAAACCATATGACAAAGGATGACCTACACTGACAGAGGGCACTCAGGAAATGTGAAGAATGCTGGCACTGCTGGGACGGCTGTTTTCTTCTTGTATTGATCTCAGACTCATCCTCTCCTAGAGAGGGAAGGCAGGGCTACATGGGGACACTGCTGTTCTAACTCTCAAGAAACTCGAGCTCCTTGCTTCCCATCTGCACTCTGCTTGCTTTGCACAACTTAAACCTTCCTCAGTTTTTCCATTTAGAAAATGAGGATAAGGATCCTGACTTTCAGAAAGGTGTTGGATTTTGGGTTTGTTTTTTTTTTTTGCAGTAGGAGGACAGAATGTGCAAACTAAGAGGTTGTAGTTCCTCTCTAATACAAATAATGGTAGTAAACCCAAGACATTTTGTTTTCCTCCCTCTCTGACCTGCCTCCCACACACCGTTCATGCCAAGCTCTCCCTGCGTTCTCAGTCCTGCAGCTTCTTAGTCTCTAGCCAGAGATGCTGACAACAAAGATAAAACAATTTAACACGTGATCCCCCTTTCTCTTCTCTCCTCCCATCATCCTTCCTCTGTAGGAGAGAATGATCGATGTTGGAAACGCACATCTCCACCTCTCTCCCCAAGCTGTGAGGTTTGCTAGCAAAGGAAAAGCAGCGCTGGGGCTCTGGCACCATTGCTTATATGTTTGATTGATGATGGCTGTGCTGGAGGCTGGGAGGAGATTGGTTTCTGGGGCTGATGGATAAAGTCTATCATGCAGCATGAAACACTTGGAAAGAAAAATAATGGGCCATCTGATTCTTTCTAACAGCGAATACTTAGCAAGGAAAGATTACTGAGAGCTTTTCCCTGATTAATTTGTAATTATAGAAACTTGGTTTTAGATATGAACATCACTGGGTCTTCCCTTTGTTAAGCAAGATTACCTGACCAGCTAATTAAGGCAAAGGAATACTCATGGGATGTCATAGGAAGCCACAAACATTTCCATTCAGCTGGAGTGATGAGTGGGACTGCTCTGGCAGTTCTGCTTACCAAAGGGAAGACCCAGGGAAAGAACCCATTTGAGGAGCTCACTTTCCCTGATAGCAAAACCCCATGAATTAATGATTCAATAGGAGACAGATAACGCTGGGATTGAGGGGTTTTGTGTGTTTTCATGTATATTTCATTGACCTGTTTGCTTTTTGATGCTTAAAGCTCTTTGATTTTCCTTTAAAATCCCTTTTCCTAGATTTTCATTAGCGCCAATGCAGTTCTGATTTTAACTTGCAGGTTGGAGCAGGCGAGCTGTTCCTCTGCACGTCATGAAGACACACTGCACAGAGGACAACTGATGATCTTCAGACGTTCTTTGGGTTTGGGGCAGCAGCACATAAGGTTCTTTGATCTGGCAGTGGAGGTGACTCCACTCTCTGCTGAAAGGGCCCAGTTTCTTCATGCAGACGGGAAGCACAAGCCGCCACAAAGAAAAACAGCAAACGCTGATCTCCCTTTTAAATTTGCTTTCCTAACATTCTGCAGAAAGATCCGAACTGCACCCCAAAATGTACAATTAACACTGCATGTGCCATGATGCAAGCGATCACTCACCTAATGACATTCCCTAAAAGCCATCCGTTGCTTTAGCAGCATCCCATCTGCTGCAGCTGCCTGCAGCTCAGGCAAGAACTTGGCAATCATAGACAGAAACAGCATTTCCATTTTGCCCCCGACCAGGGTGAACTCTGAGCAAACAGGAATGCAGGAGCTGCGTTACGCTTGTAGCCTCAGAGATGCAAAAACAGAAGGAATTACCAAAATCAACAAGAAACTAATCTCTTTAATCCTGGAAATTTCTTCAACCAGTTTTAATAATTGATACAGTGTCAGAAGCCGCCTGAATCCGCAGAGGGGAGATTAATATTAAATGAGAATGCTTCTCCTTCTCTCTACGGGAAAGAATGGCAGAGTCATAAAACAAGTCATTTGCACACCATGGTTGGCATAAATGAGGTAAAATGCTGGTAAAACTGCTGCAGTTGCTTCTTCCCTCCAGGTTTCATACAAAATCTGACCAGCGGTGTGATGAGGAGGCCTGCCAGCCCTGCCAGCTTTGCTCTTACAGAGGATGGGAACTAGAAAATATCAGAAACCAAAGAAGAGAAGAAAGAGGAAAGAAACTAAGAAACTATCTGTATCAACAGTCCTTCCCCATGACCTGAGCTTTATGGGCATTAAGGCTTGGCAGCCTCCCGCTGCCATCTCTCCCTCACTGCCCTGCTTCCAGCTGGCAATTTTTGGCTCCCCTGTTCTATTCAGCACTTTGCCATGTGTTTGGCTGGGTCACCAGCCACAATGGCACCCCTGTGCTGCAAATCTGTTGATGGAAGCTGTTGGCCAAACACCGAGAGACCATCAAAGTCAGCGGCCCCGGGTTGCTGTGCAAAATTTCCTGGTGATGCTCCTGCAGTAAGACACGGTGCAGCTCTTTGCAGCTGAGCACATCAGAGGAAAATGCAATTTGTTAACCTTGCCTGGGGCAAGGCTGGCAACAAGTGCTACTCATAACACAAAATGGCAGTTACAGTGAAAAGTGGAGACACAACCTCAGATAGAGCGTGTTCTACTGTGCTAATGCTTCACTTTTCCAGTCATGTTAACTCATATTCAGTAAGGCATTCATGTTCATATCTACAAAGGTATTTAGATACTTCAGTGCTGCTGAGTTCAGCATCACTTTGTCACCGTGGTGAGTTCGGGTCTTAAGCTTCATCCCTGCAACGTCACACTGTATGCTTAGTACTGAGAAGGTCACTGTTCACAGCATAGTTGCTAAATTGCTCACTCTCCTACATGTCACGGCACAGCTCTATCTTCCTCCACAGCCCTCATCACTGAATCTTGTCACGCCAGCAGCTCTGTCTTTGTCTTTCACTTATCTTCCATTCAGAAGCAGGATCACTGTCTTCAGTATACCTATAAAAATAAGCACTGTGAGATTACTTGGGAAAGAAACAACCTCTCTTTATGATGGGTAGCAATGCCAGGTCAGACTTGCAGTTACAAAAAGCAGCAGAAGAAAAAGAAAGGAAGCATCTATCACTACAGAACTCTAGCTCGATGCTTGGGAGACGTGCTGGACTGGTGCCTTGGAGCCCTGTGCCAAGCTGATGGGTCTTTTGTTAGGACAGCAAGTGGGACTGTACTGAGGGTAACACTTCCTTAATGTAAGCAGACAGTTTCATTAACCTGCCCCCTGAGGTATCTAATAAAGATCATGTCAGAGAAGAGAAGCAATAAGGAAATGAATAACAACTTACTGTATTACATATGCATGATGATAATCAATATTACTTAGCACTAAAATAGCAGTTGGCATCCAAAGATCTCAAACAAATGCAGTAAGAACTCATTCATCAACGGGCCGGTCTCCGTAAGCACCTCAGTATCATTCCATGCTTTGTGCAGTGGGGAGTGAGGGCAGTCCCAGAGAAAAGAGAAGGCTTGCTCAAGGACACATTGCTCACCATTGACAGGATTCTGAAAAATAGCCCAAGTTCCTGCGTTCAAAGTCTCATAGTGATTAATACCCAGTGGAGGCCATTATGCTCGTACCGCTTAACAAAGGCCATCAGCTTTCAGTCTGTGATTCCTAGATCAAAACCAGTAATTGTGCTTTCCTTAGTGCTGGTCTCTTGAAGAGCTGAAGATGAATTAGACGGCAGAACAAGCCATGTGTTAGGTCTAATGGTTGTGACCAGTCACTCTGAAAAGCGTCCCTCAAAATGGGATTTCTCTTGGGTTGGGAAGCAGCATCATATATTGCCTTTATATCCACAAAAGGCACGCAGCTCAGACAACACAATAACAGCAGCAGAGAGCAAGGCTGTTAGTGAGTGATCTGGCAAAATGCAATTGATACCCAGTGGCAATTTACAAGTATAGTCAGTCACTCCTGTGTATTTGATTTAAAATAACACTGATGCTGCTGACTGTTGATTGACAGCCTCCTCCATCACGCACGGCAATTGCTGGGAGACTCTGCAGCCGTTTGGTTCTCACTGCTTACCATCCATCTCTGCTGCAGGAGCCTCGCAGGACCTGCACAAGGTACGTTGGTGCCAACAGAGCCAACAGCTCTTCAGAAAGTAAGCTAAGCAGAACCTGCTGCAGGTAACAGAGACCGACATCGCTGGGAAAGTCACCAAACTGGCACTGAAAAACTGGGAAGAGTTTTGAATCCTCTGGGAACAGCTGAGGGACTCTGCCTTCACACAGCAGTGCACTTCCCTGAGGGCTCCTGAGAGCCCATCCTGCACACGCACCCATGAAGCACACTGTTATTGCAGATGGCAGGGAGATGGAGGATGCTTGGCCCTGGGTTGAGAACGTTATTATTTCCTGATCATTAACGCGTTGAGTGGCTTCTTACAGGCTGAAATATTGCAGAACAGTGTGAAATGCATAAGGAGCAGGGCACAAGTTCACTGCAAAAAAAATTTGTCAGCAGGGGACTGATTCCAGGCCATGTGGTTTATGGGATGTCTTAAAGATACAAGGGCTGTTTGGGACGCATACGTCTGACCAAGTCTCTCTCCTGCACACAGACACCACGTGCACACTTCATACCAGAGATCAACTGAAGCTCTGAAATAGCTCCTCTGGGACAGCTTTTTGACTGCAGTTTCTAGATGTACTGTCTCTGGCAATATCTGGTGCTTCATCTAAAAAGCTTCAGCTTCCAGTCATTTGATCAGCTAGAAAGTTCAGCTTTCAGGCAGAATACCTTGCAGACCTTTAATTTTAGGATAAGAGGCATCAGATAGAGCTTGACTCATGATTTTTTAATGCTTCAGGTTAGCAGTTCCAGTCACCTGCAAAGGTTCTTCCCACGCAGACCGACGCGTGCTCCTTAAGTGCATCAATTAATTGCAGCTCATGGGCACCGTGCAGGGAAAAATGTGGGCTCTGAACCAGCTATGGCCCTGCTCACTTCCAGCCCAAACCCAATGCCCAGCTGTCCTGAAGTAGCACTGAGGTCACACGCACTGCAAACCTTGTGACTCTGAGAGGAGAATAATTGCCTGCTCTCTCAGTATTAATACATTTTCAGTTTCTGGTTGGCTGCATTTGCATCTGGCTTTGCAGACTGCCTTTCCCTGCAGCATCTTTATTGGATTGGCTGGGTTTCACAACACACTGTGTTTTTTTAAACTGAGTTCTAAATAACTAAAATACAGCCTGAGAAGGTTTAGTTTGCCATAGCAAACCAAGGTATGGACAAAAGCCAGGCAGAAATCCAGGCAGCCCAGGTGTGACAAAGAGAATCTGGAATGCAACCCAGGCTGAGATATGCCACTGAAAGGGTTAGATTTGTTCTTCCCTTCCTTGCAAACCAGCAACGGGCCTTGAGCACAACCAAAGCCCAAGGCACAAACACTATAAATAACGTTAATGGGGCCACTGCTGGTGACAGCAGAGAAGAAATTTGTGAGACTGGCAACTGCAAAGAAGCAGAAAACAGAAATATTTTCACCACGAGAGCTTTCTGGAAATGGTCTTTTATCTCAGGCCAAGTCAGAGGCAAGTAGGGGGCAAATGCCTGAGCCCTGTGCTGGGGAACAGCCACTGCTGCCCCACTGCAGGACAGGAGGAACTCCTGGGAGCGATTTTTGACCCCCTCCCCCACCTCAGTCTACACTGGTTCTCATCTTAGGGCAATGTGAGCTTTCAGGTGCCACAGGAAAAGAGGTTTCTGTGGGTGTTTTTCACTACCCTGTGATTCACACTGTGGGGTGCGTGGGAAGAAAACAGCACCAGGTCTTTAAATGCTGCAGCGTCACCATAATCCCTGCAGTGACTGAGGTAGGCACAGCAGTGCTGCCCCAGGAGCTTCTTTCTTTCCTGCAGCGTCTCTTGGGAAGACCCAAGCCTCATGGTTGCTGCTCCAAAATTAGGACACCTCATCCTGCACCTTCTTGTGTCATGAGGAGCTGCAATGGGCTGTTTAGGGCTTCTCCCCCTTCCTCAGCAGATGCCTCCAACAAATCCTTGTTGGCAAAACCATTTTGCTGCCAAGGTGTCATTCTGCTGGGATTAAAACCACTCCTTACCTTTGCATGGGCCCTCCAGAATAAAGAAGCTGCTGTAATAAAACTGTCTGTTAATTTTACAGCTGGAGTAGAAGTATGAATTGCACAAGAAATCTCTTGGAAGCAAACCAGACTTTTCTGAAGTGCCCACAAGTGCCTTCAGCGCAGCCATGAACCATCCAGGAAGCAAAGAAAGTGCAAAGCAGGTAAGGATTGCCCAGCAGCTTCGTGCTGACTGCACTGATGACTGAAGCTGCAGTTTTGATTTTCAGTTGCCCTAACTCTCTAGCATAAAGATAGCTCGAGTGCATCCAGATGTGCTGCACACGCAGACCCCAGCTGCAATATCAGCATGGCTTTTAATAGCCCTGTGTGGAAGATGGAAGTGCTGACGTGCAACCTGCTCCATCATCTGAGCTCCTCAAGGTGAGGGTGACTTGAGGAACCTGAGCCCCATGCTGGTTCCTACACCCAGCAACCAGTGCAGCCCAGATGGTGCTACGCCATGATACAACACAGGGCCCAACTGAGCACAAACACTCTGCTCTACGCTGGCTCTGCATTGGCACGCAGCAAAATCCCCTATCAACCATTGCCATCTAAATTCACTGTGTTCCAATGCTCTCCTTTTTTGCATTTCCCAGGTTAGGTTATGGAGGTTCTGCAGCCAGCCCAAGCACTCTGTTCACAAGTTTAAACAGACTTGCTTTAATTTATTTTTATTTTTTATACTTTCATCCGCCTGCTGTTGCCCTTAATGCAGGATTAATGGATGCAATGCTTTGTGGTCGGTTTATGTAAATTACTGGCAGCAAACAACAGTCATAATGCACTTAGTTGCAATGAAATGCAGTTTGTAGTGAAATCTATTATAGCTCAAATATAAATTAATTATAATCCCTTCTGCTGTAGTGAAATTTCATGTATAATTAACGTTTACTGTAGGGGGAATAGAAAAGGAAAATCCCCATCTGAGTGTTTCAATGTCAGTAATAATTTCCACTTCCCTAACGTCTCTCACAGGAAGTTACATTACAGCTCACCTGTCCCCCCCACAACACGAGTCACAGCTGTCTGCAGCTGCTGCCAGAAGAAGCTGCTGCAGCATGAAGAAAACATGAGATCATGCAAGGACAGGCAAAGCCAGACTTAGAGCCCTTCTATACGTTTAGCAAGGTATTGAGGTGCAGCATTCCCACTTTTCATAGGAAGAGAAAGTCTTATCCATACATCTGATCCAAAGATAAGAGAATTGTGGGTCATCCTCTGCCTGGATAGGGGAGAAAACTCCTGATTCGAACCCACCTCGTGGAACAAGAAGGAATGCAAACTGCAGTGCTAGTCCTGGAACAGCCCATGTCCTGCAGGCACAGATCCCTTTGCCCTGACTCATGGGCCCAGCAAGGAGCTCTGCATCACCTCAGCATCGTATTCCTATCAGAGCTGAGTTTGATCAACGTGGCAAAACTCAGTGCTCACACTCTAATAACGGCTCAGCAACTTACAGGCACTTCATTCAGCTCCTAACAGACGTTACTTCCTGCTACAGGACTTCCAAAACCAGACCTGAGGGAGGTGAGGACAGGAAAAAACAGGGATGGTTCTGTGTCCAACTGTGTTCAGGACAAGGGTCAGCAGGACCACTGGGAAACTGAGGCTGAAATGAAAATTTGGAGCATCGTTCCCCCTCACGATGAAACCTCCTATTCCCAATCTCTAATGAGAGCCAATTGCTGCTGATAAATTTTACATAATAGCTTTTTGCTTGTTCTGCAAATTAAGCAGAAAAATTGCCTATTAAAAGGAAAACTGGGGCACATCTTAAAACTCAGTGTAACCTATTTAGCTGGTTAGGTCAGACGCGGGGCGGAAACCAAAGTCTCCTTATTAATTTTCTGCAGGGAGCAGCAGTTTGCACTGCTGCAATGTCTTGCTTCAGAGCCCCAGCAAGAGCTGATTTCAGATCCACATCAAAGCTGGCCGGGACCACAGGGGCTGCTGCATGAGCTGCTCTGCTGATGCTTAGGTGAGCGTCCTCCAGCACAGCACATTGATTTCTTCTAGCTGCTCTTCCAGCTGTTTGACTGTTACCCACACAAGCTGTATCTATTTAAACCACCACCAAAGACATAAAGTGCCAAATTTGAGCTTTAGAGCTTCTTTTCTCTGCTTTCAGCCTTGCTGAACCAAGCCTGCTCTCCTGCAGTCCTTTCCATAGTGACGTAGAGTGCATCAGGCTTATTTCACCCTGAAGCTAAAAGCCACCACGTCTGGTAGAAGTAATGTTTTGGGGGATGTGAGTGCCAGCTTCTGACTCATTTCTCTCTGGGGCATAGGATGGCACCAAATTCACTTAATGCTGAGCTTGGCTGCAATCTGAAAGTGACAGAATGCAGGTTCAGCCCCACAGTCAGATAGTTAGGCCTTATTAAAATATCTCCCCCAAATCTTTCTTGCAAAGGATGGTTGTATGGTTGTATATTCACTTTTCACATCTTTCTTTCTGTGAATGTCTTCATCCACTGCATGCTGGCTCTGTACAACTCCCCCTAGCTGTGTTTGCCTTACAATCATCTCTGCATATCCATCCTTCCTCATTTCCACTTTCGCTCTGCATGGGCTCCACTATTTCCTGACCATTCCTCTTCCCTCACAAAGCAGGGTCACAGCTCACTGCAGACCCCCTTGGAGGACCTTTCATCCTCTGCCAGGACCCGTTCCCTCCTTTCCATTATCCTACCTTTGTCACTGGGGTTTTTGTTTGCTCTCACATTGGCTCCAGACTGCAGACATTTATTTGTAGTAACATTCAGAGAGCTGAAGCTACAAAGAAACGGCAAGATGCACGAGCAGTTTGTTGGTCGGGCTCAGCTGGAGAGAACCTGTTGGAGGTTCAGAACAGCTAAGAAGCAGCTGGTCACTTGAACTGCCCTTTTCATCCACGGCTATTAAAGGTGGCACCTTCCTGTGGTTTTGCTTTTAAACCATCTGCTTCACTCATCCCCTGCCCTTCTCTTAGATAAAGTAGCTGCAGACTTACAGAAGGCTCCAAACGACGAGCTTGGCCATAAGTCCTTGTTACTTTCTCCTAACTGGCTCATTTGTCTTTCCCCACCCAGAGCATCACAAGACAGCCTCGGCTCCCCGCACATTTAAGAGGCCATAAAACGCCCTGGCATGCAGGGATCTCCTCCAACTCCAGAAGCTGTGACCACTGAACAGTCAGCATTACCCACCAGTAAGGTCAGCAGCTGAGAGCTCCTTATTTTTCCTCCACTGGTTTTGCCAATAATTGGACTTTGTAGATGTCCTGTCTCTCTGCTGGACCTCATGCACAGCACTGCCAGCCCAGCCACAAACACAAACCTTGCTCCACTGTATTCCTCTATTTGCATCCATCCTGCCTGCAGTCTCCCTTCGCAGCCCAGCCCCTCCCTCTCATCCATATGAATCAGCAAACACACAGAGATGCAACAGAATGCAGCCCAGTTGATTCTGTCTGCTCCCCAACTTACTGGCTGCAAGGCTTAATAGCTCATTTATTCCCTTCTGATCCGGGTCCTTTAGACTTTAATTGCTTCATGGAATCCCCACTTAATCCCAGGGTGTGCTTTTCTTCCTGCTCTCTCCCTGGACGTCAGAGCTGCTGAAATCAATGCAAGTCTCTGGGCACACCAGAGGTATCTCCCAGTCTGATGCTCCTGATGTGTGTGGGCTCCTTGCTCACCTTTACCAGCTGGGAGGGAATTCACTGGAGATCTGCACACCTATGGAGTGCCTCCAAGAAACACAGAAGCAATGAAAATGAATAAATAAATAAAGGAGGGGGTGGGGTGAGGTGGTCAGGGAAGGGGATAAAAAAGGAGGAAAAAAAAATATCAGTAAAGGTCACCAAATCCAACCTCAATCTGCACCCCCAGCAGCTCCTTGTCTTTCAGGAGTAGCATCCAACAAGCCCAAAAAATGAGCACTATGTGGACCTGCATAATAACACAACGCTCAGCACGAGCAGCAGTGCAGCTGTGAGGTCCCCCAGGGACATACAGTGTTCATTCCTTTTGATTTAGGCTGAGTCTTTGCCGGTGCTCTGAAGAATCTCTTTGCTTTGCATGCACAAATTAACTAACTAACCTCTGTTGGCTCTAAATTATCACTGCCCCTTGGAGAAACCATTCCTAATAGATAAGGAGAGGCGTAACAGTTTGTAACGGGGTGGATGACTTCTCCCTCTTTCACCAATATTAACATTTCATTCTATCTGAAACATGCACGTCCCTCTTTGTTGCCCCCACCCCAAACCCCCCTCCTCCCCAAATATGGAAAGCAACAAACATTTCCCTTACCCCAGAAGCATGCTTTCTTCACTTGATTTCTTCAGCTTCGTATCACTCTATGAATGAATTTGATCTGCATCAGATCCACAGACACAAAACAGGGGCATAAAGCAGGAACCAGAGCTGTGGGCCCAACTACAAGGAGACAGTTCTTTCACCCCGAGTTTTAATTAAAACAGGCTTGGCCACTTCATATTATTTATTTCTTTCTTTTTGACAGCTGCCTTCCATTCTCCTCCCGAATCCCATCTTGCTCCCATTTGTCAGCGCCATGGTGAGGTCAATGGCCAAAGTACAGAAATAAAAATCACACGCCTGAATTACGACGTTTTCCAAACACTTTGGATTTTATCGCCGGTCTCTAACTGCGTTCATGGAACATCTGCCCGCAGTTTGCAGCCCCATCTCCATCTCAAGCTGCAGCTATAACTGCTCCTAAGGAGCCCAGGGACAGGCCATAGCGTTACAGCCTGACCTACTTCCATCAAAGAACTAATCACCTCCTTTTCTTTCTGTTTGCTTTGCCATTTGCCACCTTCCCTTTCCAAAGCAGCCTCATGCCTTTAGCCAAAATGATTCCCATCTTCATTTTCTGAAGTGTATGGATATGTGTACAAAGAAAGCAGAATTCTCTTCCAGTGCTGGAAGAGCGTCCCAATGATTCCATTCCTTGGTCTTCTGCTCTGTGTTATCAACTAACATCCAAGAATCAACTAAACTGAGACAGGAGAGGTTTAGGCTGGATATTAGAAGGAAGTTTTCATTCACAGGGTGGTGAGGCACTGGAACAGGTTGCCCAAGGAGATTGTGGATGCCCTATCCCTGCAGGCATTCAAGGCCAGGCTGGATGTGGCTCTGGGCAGCCTGGGCTGCTGGTTGGTGACCTGCACACAGCAGGGGGTTGGAGCTGGGTAAACACTGTGGTCCTTTTCAATTCAGGCCATTCTATGATTCTATGAAAATGAATCTGAGAGTAACAAAGCCTTTTCTTTATTTTAAGGTTGTGAACGCAGAAGACAGAGAGGCATTTCAGTATAGGATTGCTGGCAGAGAGGACCGGCAGTAAATAAAAGACAAAACTCAATAGGGTGGAAGGGAAAAAAGAGAACATAAAAGGAAAAGCAAGAATCCAGAGAGGAGAAAAGGTAAAAAACAAAGAAAAAAAACATTATTTTCTTATAGAAATTAATTTTGTAGGGCTTGGGGCTTAATCCAAGGTGGCAGAAAACCACAGCACAGCTATCACTCATTTCCCCACCCTTTGGTCCCCTATTTTTTGTTTTAATTTACACTTCCTGCTCTTCCCCGTGAAATAACACACAGGATGCATTAGGAGAGGTCCAACAGTAAATCCCCCGCTCTCCCAAGGTAACAGTACAGCAAAGCCAGGCTGAGCAGGCTCAGCTATGCCACTCAGACAACCCCATTCACACACAGCAGCTCTGGGCTCTCCTCTTATCCTACAACCTGTAGCACAGAGCAGGGCCCCTTCTTTGCAGCTCAGCGATAATTGCAATTAAATGGAAGGTTTGCAATGAAAGCAAACACGGCGATGGAGTTAATTTTAGCAAACCACTAATGAGCAACACACCAGCCTCCTTTTTTACCCTCACGGCCAACCTCCTAATGTGCCTTCTCCTGCTTTATTGAAATCATTAACAACGAACCCGCTGTCCTCCTTTTGAAAAACACGTTTCTTCCAGATTCTGCTCCGCAGGGATCCAAAGGAGCTTTTCCAATCAACAGTTCATCGAATGCAGTCTCCAGAAGTCTGCTGTTGTCCTTTCCATCCTGAGCTGACCTTGAGCTATTTAAACCTAGATGGATTTCAACTCCATAGTCCCAGCAGCCCGCAGCCTCTCCTCCCCGCTCTCCACCTGGGTTAAGAGAGGCTTTTCAGAACACGTTAGAGGAGGTCTGCTAAATGATGCATTGAAAAGAGCTGGAGGGAAAAACAATTTTATCGTCATCCCGTGGCTCAAGCAGAAGGGGACAGGGCTCCTCAGTGCTTTAAAAGATAATGAAAAATAAAAATCTGCGCGGAGAGCGATGCGAAAAGGAAAATTAGTACTTTCTGATGGATGAATGAAAATGGGTTCAGCAAGAGCAAGGTCCCACGAGAGTCCTAGGCATGGTGTGTTCAGATTAATGCAGAGCACAACTTTTCCTTGGAATATGGAAGGGCAAAGGGGTTCCAGAGAAAAGCTCTGGAAGAGAGCAGGTATGGTAGGAAAGAGCACGGAGTGAAGGCGCTGTGAGAAGTTCCTGTTCAGAATTTAGATGCAGCAACTTAAATTGCAGAAGCACAACTCGACCACCAGGGCTGTTGGTCCCTCACCTCTGATAAGGGTCCTGCTGCAGGTGTTTGTAGTAGATGTGGGATAGAACAAATAGCTCCTGAGTGCTGTACATCCTCACAGCTGCCTGGAGCTTCCAAGCTGTGGCAGGAACTCCAGTACAAGCATTGCTGCACAGCTTTGGGAAGGGGCTGCATCATGTCTTCATTTGGTCTGAACCAACGAGCAACTTTCACAAGCACTACTGCATCCTTCCAAAGGCACTGTCTCTGCTGAAACACTGCTACAAGAGCAATTTATGCAAAACCATCAATAGAAAATGTGCTAATTGCCCCATGCAAGGTCATGCTGTCAATTGGGCTCATGCTGCGAGACTAAAGGTCACAGAGAGCAGCAGAAACCAGAAAAGCTGTTCCATTTGCTTGCATTAAGGACTGTGATTTGCCTAACCCTGCATGATGGATCAGTGAAGGAGACACTACTGAAATAAAGGAAATAAAGAAGATTAAAACAAGAGAACCTTGCCAGCAGCAGCATCCTCCCCTGCTGAGCAGTTGCCCCCTCTGGCCTTGGAAACACAAAGTCACATTACTTAACAGAATCAGATCAAGATTTCTCAGTGGGGAAAGACCCTTCAGTTCAGATCTTTCTCAAGCACTCATTTATTTATTTATTTTTAACCCCGCTGGAAGGAAAATCAGCCAAAATAACAGGTTCTGCTCCTGTGCCACCCTGCATCTGGGGCTTTCTGTTGCTTTAGGAGTCTCAGGAATCGCATGCAAATATTCCAAGATCACAGCTCTCCTTCAGGAGATGCTGCGTCCCATCCTTTGGGACTGGCATACTTCTCTATTTGATGAATATTTATATAATAACATATGAAAACCCTAAGGTAATAACTGTGCAAAAAACAATGAAAACATTCTGCTGAGCACAGAAAATCAAGCAAGCAATGCCATCGCACACCCACCCTCTTGTTCCCCTCCTAAAAAGCTAAGTACTTTAAATCTTTCCTAGCAGGGGTGAAATTGGAGGAACAAACAAGTTTCTGGAGCTAGCACAGGCAGGAGCAGAGACAACTCCTATCATACAACTGAACACTGCTAGTGCTCAGCAGGATGACAGCTTACAAATCCCCATACAGCTGTGCCAGTGCCTCTGAGTCATATCCTGCCACGGTGTGGTTACTCCGCAAAGCTTTGCCCACGTATGAGAACTTGTGCCTGCAATTGGCCTGCTGGCTCTGAAGCCCTTTTAAGCTCTGCCCACACCTTCACACCGCTGTATTTTGTGGCTCTTGGTGGCTGTTATATCCCCTGTTACCTTGCTATTAAGTCCCTCTCCATCCAAGTTTCCTTCTTTCTAGCATAGAACATCACATTCAGGCAAGGAGGAGCAGCATTCTCCAGGTTTCCCAGTCTTTTCCTGTGCTGTGAATATACACACATTTCACCAGGTTCTCCTTCTATCACACAGCCTTTAGAATCACATAGCAGCCATTGCCCAATGGGCCAATCTTCACATCTTTTCACCTCGCATAAAAGCTCTGTTCTGCTGCTTGCACAGACAAGCCTCCTCTGTAGACATTTCACAAAACTGAAGGCTCTGAGACGGTGACTTTGTTTAGAAAGCGAGAAACAGCACTCCTCACTCAATCACACTGCTGCACACAGCCCAAGGAACAAAGCACAGCACCTCAGTCTGGTCCGAGGGCGCATCTGTCCCACCGCACAGCCTGACGAGCTCTGCTAGCAGCGACACAAACCGCACTGCTTCCCAAAAACGACCACAGGCTGTGCACACCTCACACCACATCCACCAGCAGAACCTGACCCCAACAGCCCAGTGCTCTTAACAAGGTCCTCCAATGGCTGACCCAGCTACATTTCAGTGCTATCACCCTACCCCCAGAGGTGACAGTTTCTGAGAGAAAACAAAGGCAGAAGAGCTGCTCTACAACACATCTCCATTTGCAACAAACAAACAAACAAACGAACGAAAACCACCCCCAAAATTCAAGAAGATACGAACATTTATTTCCCCAAAAGCCTTGTCCATCCCAGACCGGTGAGGATCACTGCCCTTCGGGATGCACAAGCAACACCGCGGCTTCCGGGAGCAAAGCTTTGCACTACAAAGCATTGAAACAGCCGCCACGCGCTCCGCGCTCGCGGCTTTGCGCATGCGCAGCACCACTCCGCGCATGCGCACACCCTGCGCTGCTGCGCGCCACGTGTGAATTGGCCACGCTGTGGTGAGGGAGCTGCGGTAGCTGCAGAGCAGGGTGAGGAAAGCGGGCAGCGGCAGTTGAAGGAGCAGCCGTGTTCGATTGGAAGGGTGCAGGTATGCAGCTGAGCGTTGGGGGGTTCCTCTCAGCTGCGTGCTTTCGGGCTCCTTGGTTGCTTCGGGTCTTTGTGTGCTCCTCCTTGAGATGGAGCCGCCTTTCCCTTCTGGGGCCTCGCGGTGTGTGGGTGCTGCACAGAGGTAACGGCCCAAAGCAGAGGTGGATGCCGGTTTCTCATCAGCAGCGCATTTGCAAAGCTTTCGCTTTGTCCTCTCGTTAGCATAAGTCTTGTTTTTCTATTGTTCGTGATGATTCACTTTAAACTGTTGCAAATTCGTCTGAACCATCTGAGGAAAGGGCAGCTGCAAGTTCACTCGGTGCCTCTTTGCCCTGGTGTGTGGGCATTGCCTGGGGGGGCAGTTTGGGCCTTCGCTGTGTCTGTCTGCTGTGTGCAATTGGAACTTCAAGATATTGATATAGACAATATCAGTAATTCTGGCTTTGAAAGCAGTGTGGGCTTTTATTGCAGTTCCTTGGCACGTGATTAATGGTGGCTTTTATCCTTACCTTGGTGTGAAGTGACAGTTTGCCCAATAGCTTGAAATCTGCTGCTATTCACGGTTAGCTTGGATGATGAGAAGAGGGGGCTGGGACTCCTGGGTGTCTTCTCATATTCGATTAGTCAAAGGAAGGAGGTATCTATGGGCTGAGCTCTGTCATTCACATGCTTTATGGACATCAGGTTTCACATAATGCTTTTGCAGCTGCAGGAGTCTTGTCCTGGAGAAAGGATCTCCATTTTTGGGCTGCGCTCTTGCACAAAACTTCTCTTAGTTTTACACAGTAATCCTTTGGGCTCCTCCCAGGACAGCTGCATTTGTTGCTATCATCCTCATAGCAGTGTTTGCCTGCCGGTGTTGTAGAATATCCCCATTCTTTCTCTAGAAAGAAAAACTTAAAATCAGGGCTGTGCTACATCAAATGATGAGAGATCCTTCCAGAAAATTCCTGTTGAAATAAAGTTATGGGTTCATACTGTGCCATAGGGAGAAGCTGATGGAGTTGCCTGATGCTTCTCCTTCTGGATGCTCTGAATCACATGGGATGGGACTGGAGAATAAATAGAGTTCAGAAAGTACTTTCCTTTGCCACAACCACCCAGGCTATAATTCAACAGGGTGCACACTCTATAAATTCCCTTTCACTGCTGGCATGTTAATGGCACTTGGGGAGATGTCACTTCAAAACTGAAATGAGCAATGACACACCGAGCAGCAGAAGGTAAATGGCTTTTAACTGGATAACATGTCATTTAAAGACTAAATTATTTCCCTGCTGTCACTTCCCCTTACTGTTTCAGCGGGTGTTGTTGGCCGTTACTGACAGTGGTTGAGAGAAGGGACGCCCTTGGCCCTGGGACAGGCTGATTACCTTTGTAGGTATCTGTTCATGGGGAAATGGCAGGCAAATAGAGCCAGAATCATCTTCACTTCTCTAGGGTATGTAAAATGACCTGCACAAGAGGACGCCACCAGTTGCACAGCAGTGTTTTTTTCTACTGATGCTCAGATGCTTGTGTTGCCTCTTAGATTTGCTGTAAAGCAAAGTGTGCTGGGTTTGCTCCAAGGTCGTTGTTTGCGTCTTCCAGCCACGAGGAATAAGGTTTAAATGTACTTAGATCCTACAGCAGTTGTACTCTGATGACAAGATGTATCCTTAGGCATTCCTGCAAGACAACAGAATGGAGAGGGGATCCTGAGACTTGTTTTTTTTTTTTTTTTTTTTTTTTTACGGCTTCTGGATGTTTTCGGGTGATGGTGATTGGAATCGGGGTTTTTTTGTAGGTGCTGTGCTAAAACATCTAATGTCAGTGTAAATCTTGCTTTAGAATCATCTTGCTGAAAGGTTGGGGATAAGTCTGTGTTCGTGTCTCAGTTATATTGGTGAGCTGCTGCATGAAGTGGTGAAGGCAATAGATGCTATAGCATTCAGCAAATCCAGAATGCTAAAAGAAACTTCTGTATAAATAATACATTTTTATTCAGTGGTTTTAATGTTGAAGCAGCTAGTGTTGAACGAGCTATACTTTGTAAGGCTTTTTCATCAGACTAATTGTTGTTACGTAGCAGCAGAGCAGAATTGTTCTCTGAATTGCAAAGCCAAAACTTCTGGTGGTGGGTCTGTTTGGCAAACTGCTCCTGCAGAAGTGATCCTGTTACGTTTATATGAGTGATACTAGATGGTCACAGTCTGTAGGGGATGATTTAATCATTTCTAGAAGTCCTGAGATCTGCAAGTCAAACCAGACCTCTTGTATGTCATCATCCTCAGTAGGTTGTGCAGGGCAAATATGGGTTTTGGCTACACAGCTATGCAGCTAAACTGCTTTTGCATTTGCTGCTGTGAACTGGTCTGAGCTACTTGAAAAGATCCAGCTTAGTAACTAACAGCTCTCCTCTATCTGGGCAAAGCCTGCAGTGACAGTTACTTAAAGGTACCAGAATCAGTTTGTTTTTCCTTGAAGCTTTGGTGGAGCTTCAAGGAAGAGTTGGACAAGAGTTAGGAGTTCGACTAGACAGTGATGACTGGTTTTTTCACAGAGTAGGACTTGGGTCTGTCTTTTAAATGCCTTTGTGGGAGGTGAGTTGAAGCTCAGAGAATTGGTGCTGTTGTGTAGTGAAGCCATTCAAAATGCTTTGTGTTCCTTGTGCCTCTGGAGTTCCAAAGGTGCTTGGGTTAGAGTCATGCTTTGAACCTGAATCAAGCAGGAGGGATTCAGGGTTACATCAGACACGTGGAATGCGGTAGGAGGCTTTTAAGTTCTGTAGCAAACACTTGGAAAACCAGATGGTTTCTTTGCAACAGAATCCTGAACGTAACAGGAATGTAGAAGATATTCCCCCTCCTTCTCTTAGCCGGAGAAAAGAATCTTTAAAATGCCTTGCATGTGTGCTAAATAAATAAATTTAAAAATGAACCTTCTGGCCAATCACAGTTTAGCTACCCTGCAATTAAACAAATCCACAAACTGGCAACACATTTACATCTCATTAGGAGGAGGCAAATGCTGCAACTGCATGAAAATTTAGAAATTAGACACAATTACCATGTTGGCTGGAGGCAGGAGGGGGGAGCATTGTTGAGGGAGGCTTTTAAGAGAAGTTTGATGGTTCCTTAATTGGCTGCTGCCTCCCCGGTCCCACCCAGCTCTGCTGTTTAAATGAATTACAAATAAAAAGCCACGCAACAAAATCACTGATGTTCTGCCTGTCTTTGCAGCACAGCAGCCCTGAGGAGCTCATGAAGCGAGACCTGCATGAGCTGCAAGCCTTGGGGTGCTTCCCTGACTGGCACTGGGCAACCTGCCTGTTGCTGGGGGGCACTGAGGGCCTTTCACAGGATGAGATGTGGCTCAGACATGCTGACCCTTCTGCTCTGGCTGTGCTCTGCAGCTGTGTCCATTCACACTCACACGAATGGTGGTTTTGAAGGGCTGGGATGCTCAGAATTGTAGTGTGGTCCTTGCTGAACTTGATGGCTGTCTTTCTGTTGAGTGTTTTTCTGACCCCAGTGTGAGGTCTGCTGGTATGGAGTTATTTGTGTTGTTCAGCACCTTTCCTCTTGCCTTTATATCCAGCAGTTGCTTTGTTCCTTTGCTTCTGAAGAGGTAAGAAGTGCCTTCATGCTGAGGTGGCTGTATTTCTAGGAGCTCATGTATGGGAATGGATGAAGTGAGGGGGCTGGTTTCTTGAAACAGGTGCAGATATTAATAAGTGAAATATTGCAGATAAAAATAAAAAAAAAAAATCAACAGTATAATCAGGTACAGTCATGGGAGCAGTTGAGGATAAGAATGGCCTCAAATGTGCATCACTTCCAGGAGTAGAACCTCAGTTTTCTTGTTGAGTGTCTAGAGCACAGGATTTGCTTACAGCAGGGCAGTTGGAAGTAGATGATCTTAAAGCTCCCTTCCAACCCAAACCACTGTGTGATTCAGGTGCCTTTCCACAATAACACTATTTTGCAGGAGGTAGAAATGCCCTTTGGAAGGTAGAAACTCTTCAGAAAAGGTAACTGAGGGTTTTCAAAAGGAGCAGTGAGGCAAAAGGAGCAGCTCTTCTGTTCTTTTCATCTTATGCTGGGCCAGCAGTGAGTTTGTCCATGGCAGCTGCTCCGTGCTGCAGTGATGTTCCAAATCTGTGAACGAAAGGCTGCTGACAATCAGTTCCATTTGCTGCAGGGAATCACAAAGAGGTGAGGAATTGAGGAATGAAAAACCTGACTTTTGCCAATCACCAACTCCACTTTGTCATCTGCTTAATAGCCATGTTAAATGTAGCAAGTGTAAATCTTAGAAACTTCCTTGAAAAGGATGCAACTGCTTTCAAAATGAAGGTATATTTTAGGTATATGACTTCTGCTTCAGATCCATAAATAAAAGTTAGTATGTTACTTCCCTGCCTTCTTGGCACAGCAATGAAAGCAGCAGCCAAATTATGAAATGATTCTGAAAGGCTGTAAATATTAAAAAGGAGGAAAAGAAAGAAACAACAAAAAGCCACCTGCAAATGTGAGGGCTGGGTGCGTTTCCCAAAGCTGTAGCCAATTACACACTGGTGCAGTGAGGGAGATAATTGATAGGACAAAGGGGAATGGGTTTAAACTGAGACAGGAGAGGTTTAGGCTGGATATTAGAAGGAAGATTTTCATTCACAGGGTGGTGAGGCACTGGAACAGGTTGCACAGAGGCTGTGGATGCCCCATCCCTGCAGGCATTCAAGGCCAGGCTGGATGTGGCTCTGGGTAGCCTGGGCTGCTGGTTGGTGACCTGCACACAGCAGGGGGTTGGAACTGCATGAGCACTGTGCTCCTTTTCAACCCAGGCCATTCTGTGACTTGTGGTAATGTTGGTTTTGTGGTCTATCATAGAGTGAGAACCAAGCTCAGGCAGCGTGTCCTGTAGAAAAAAATAGCACATGCACAGCAACACATAAGCCCAAAAAAACTCCAACTTGTTCATTGTTACAGGTTAGGAAAGGTGATGGTGGTTGCCCTCTTATCCGTGTGCAAGGACCTTCTGTCTCAAAGCAGAATATTCAGTTACAGGTAAATAGTGCTTAGGTGTCCTTTGTATTTTCAGTAGATCTGTGGCTGTTTTTTGGGGGAGAACACCAGTTTAGTTTTCTTCACGTCTTCAGCAGCAGAATCCAAGTTGGCACAACTGAAACAAGTTAATTGGGGAATGAATAGAAAGTCCTGCAGGCTGCATTGTACCCTGCCTACAAATGGATGCAGTCTGTCTGGTGCAGAGGAAGAAAGAGGAGGAAAAGAGGTTTTCCACATGTCCTCAACTGCTCCCTTGGAGAAAATGGGACCAGAGCAAATGTAAAAAAATAATAAAAACCAAACAACAACAGAAAAGGAAACAACCCAGAGCAAAACCCCTTAACTTTGAACTAGAAGCATTAAAAATATTGGCATGTTTCTGTTAGTACAGCCTGGACCTTCACTGCCTGTGGTGCTCAACTGACTTTAAGCAGCTTTACGTTTCATCAGCATTAATACACAGCCTGCACAGTGCTTGGTGTTGTTTTCCCCACTCAGTATTTCCTTGGACATCTTGTAGTTCTGTGTTTTTTCCCTTGGAGGTAGGTGGCTTTGAGATGGTCGGTTTCATGATAGCTCATGTCTCTGTGAGCCATTCGATCAGTCATTCTGTTGGGCTCGTGGTGACCCCAAGGAGAGGCTTCCTCATCCATCCGAGGAGTGATGAGCAGTGTTGATGAGTGAATGGATAAGCAATTAAGTACGTTGTGTCAAGGAACTGATTGAAGGTGTGAGAGTGCATAAGGGCTTTATATGGCCTGCTGTAGAAGAGAAATGATGTTGTCAGTGATGGAGGGGGCTGTGTGGTCAGCAGTGGACGAGTTCAGAGTTGTAAACAGTTCCTGTGGCATTTATTGTCATCCTGTCATTGAGGTCAGCAGGGTTTTGCCCCCGATGTGAGCACAGCCTTGGTGTGAATAGTTGATGTTGGTGAGCTGCATGGTTAACGCCATGCTTTGGCTGACATTCAGGGGGCTGCAGAACCTCTCTGGAACTCGTTGCTATCTTTGCAGTATTGCTCTGTAGCACACAGGAATATATCATGCTTAAAGGAACGGTGCACAACCGAGCAGAAAACCCCTTTGGCCCAATGCTGCTGCACTCTGTATCCTGGCCAACTGCCATGGTGACTTTCCTTTTTTTATTCATAAGGTAACTGTAGGAAGAGTTAATACAGATGGTGCTTCAGTGTGTGGCTTCTGGTTTTGGCTGATTTGGATTGGCTTCATTTTCATTTTATTATGAAGATATCTTGCTTAGGAGATCAAAAGTGGGCTCCAGCTGTTCTCATCATGCTAATTCATCCTTTCTTCCCTGAATGTGGCTCATAGGGATCTCAGGAGTAATTAACACAAGTGTATCCTGGTTTGGCCAACAGAAGAATTTTTGACTGGAACAGAATAAAATCTTTTTCACCTTGGCATTGAAGTAAAGAAGACTTGCTGTTATTTGGATTGGTATTTTTGCAGACACAACAATGATGTCTGGACAGATTAAATCTGAAGATGGATATGAAAAGTGAAAACTCAAAACCTGGTTACAGGGATTTGCAGGTTCCATGGAAACTGGACTTGCTGTCATCAGCAGGAGTTGCAGGTACACAAATTTGGGCAACTGTAAGAATGAAATCATGTTTTAGCCTTTTGTTTCATATGCCTCAGTGCAAGTGATTTATAAGCCTTGAGATCTTGGCTTTTGCAGCAACAGCTTTTGCTGGAGATGGACCATCATCTTGGTCTTTTCTGAGTGCTCCAGTGCTCCACTCTTAGCAAGAAAATAGCTGTTATCTCCTTGCCACCTAATTCTTTGTGTAGTCAAACATGTTATGAGATGAATGTAAGTAGGTGTAATTCTCTTGTGGATTCCATCTTCTACCTGCATGCATGTGTTGCCTCAGTGTGCTGGCATGAGATCTGGAAAGCACTGGTTAAGAAATGCATGCTGCTCTGGGTTATATGAAGAGTAGGGGAGGAATTGAGAACAACGAATTAAAACGAATTTCATCTCCTAAAGTGTTTGATGACACGTACTCAATTTGTTATGCAGAGCTGCCCTTTCAAGCATGTGCAGGCTGGTAGGGTGAGCAGGGCTATGGGGGGGAGGATGAGAAGCAGCCCCAGATTGTTCTCTCCCAGAACCAACCACTTTCTGTAATCTGCAGTAGCAATAGCTTGGAAGACAGCCCTGATTTTGCTGTGAGTTAGCATGGGATGTGCAGCACGCTCAGTGGGAAGGAATCTCTTAAATCAGGGTCCTTGTGGGGTGTGTTTTGTGGTGTCTTATGGCCTGGGAATCTGTGAGGTTACCTGTTCGCCTTACCTTGGATTGAGTGGCAAGTTGTCTGTGTGCTTGGACTGGAATCCCTGAGTGGTGGGTTTCTCATTCAGAGAGACCCTGATGTGTGTCTCAGGAAAAAGGAGGCGATTTTGAAGCGTTTTTTCTTGTAAAACTTCATTGCCATATGCATTCTTCTTTTAGTTCATCTTAGAACCTCTTTTGGTAGCACAGAACCAATGAAGGCTCACTGGAGGCTGTGATCCTTTTCCCTCCCAGATGCTGCTTTATTATGAGAGGCGATGGGGGTTCTCCAGTTGGTTTCCAATGAGTGAAGGCTTTTTGTGCTGTCTTTCATCTCCCAATTTGAGCAGGGGTGAGAGGTTCTGTTTGGTAAAGCTG
This sequence comes from Tetrao urogallus, assembly GCF_951394365.1. Lineage (NCBI taxonomy): Eukaryota > Metazoa > Chordata > Aves > Galliformes > Phasianidae > Tetrao > Tetrao urogallus. The sequence goes on along the minus strand of NC_136835.1, from coordinate 3,958,373 downwards.
TACAGGAGCTGCTTGAGAACAACAGGGAAATAAATTCCACGCTGGAATTCAGCAGCCCCTCCAATCAGCGTACTTTCCAATTAATTTCTTTGTATAAGGAGGACTTCTGAAAACAGTGTGCTGCTGTTAGCTCTGGCTTTAATTTATTTTGAAAAATGCATAATTATCAAGCTGTGAGCAAATTGCCATGCGTTTCACCTAGCTCCTTCTGAACTCATTCTCATTCAGAGCCGTTGATTAATGAACAGAGCAACAGAGGACAAGGATGATCCAACACAGCTATGAGCTGCATACAGCAGGAGTATTGCCTCCAGAGAACGTGTATTTGGGTCTGTGTTGCAATTCACTTTGTAAGGCAATGCTGCCCCTCATTGCACTGAAAGGCAAAAACTGTGTCCTGTGGGATGGACTTGTCCTGTTCCTTCCCTTGGGCTGTGAATGGGCAGAAGTGAGTCTTGTTTCTTACACTTTCCCTGTGCTGTGTTTATGCATAAGCTGTACAAGTATATGAGCAAATATGGATGCTGAGCCCATGTTAAATTCCTGTTTTCTAAAGGGAGAAAAACAGCAAAATTCTGCAGGTCTTGTAGAGCAGAGCCATCTGGTGCAATGAAATGATGAGCTGAACAGTGGTATTTTCTCCTGTATTCACAAGAACTGAAGGATTCTTCAAACACGTGCTTGTAGAACTTTTTTTGTGTCTTTTTCCTTTGTGGGACAAAGTAGCTGACTGACAGCCTTCTATGTTAGTATGCATAGTGATGTTCCTTGCCTTCCAGGGACATTCACATGCCTGTGAGGCTCATTCCTTGTTCCCACTTTGGGTCAGTTGTGCTATTGTGTGATTTCCTTTTGGTCTCATAATGATAACTTCAGAGGTGGCTGTGGAAGGTGGTGCATTTCATCGCTCTCCAATACACAGATTACACATCTCTCACTTCCAATAAGTTCTTGGTGACTCTTTTTTTTTCTTCTTTCCTCAGCTTGTGTTCCTGCACTCCTTAGAGCAACCACCAGTCAGTCTGGGTGTCAGCTGCATGTCCACCAGCAGATGTGAATTTGCAGTTGAGAAGAACAAAAGACTTTCTTCTGGAGTGCAGGTCAGTGTCACTTCACCATTGACTCAAATTCTGGTTGGGTATGAGCTGTGTTACACCGTCTGGTTTGTCATCCTTACCCTGGAACATCAGGGTCGTCATTCAATGTATGTTTGCATGCTATTTCTAACAAATAGAAGTTGAGGTCAGTGTTGTTTCTTTGCTGCCACGTTTCCTCACAAGAGGAGCAATGTTCACTCACAACTTCTGGCGATGGCTTCATGTGGTGTGGAAGCACCTGGCTGCTGTCAGTGTGACAGGTGTCAGAACAGCCCTCTGGTTCTGGTTAAGTTCAGAATGTTATTAATCCAGGTTGGACTCAGTGGTTTAACAGGAGTGAAAAAATAAGATGTGTATCTTTATTTAGCCTCCTATGCCATGTTTTGCTTTGTTTTGGGGTGGTTTGATTTGTTTGAGAGGGAGCAGGAGTGTATTTTTTTGTGTTGTTTTTTAACTCCTGCAAGCTGAACTGCAGAAGCACTGATAATTCCAAGCCTTAGGTGAGACTTTGCCAGGATTCAGGGCTTTGTAGGATTGGGCTGTGATCCCTCTTATTTGCTGGAGCTTTGTGGCTTCCTGTTTCTGCAAGAGTTAAGAACTGTGTGTTAATATAATCAGGTTCGAACTTAATAACCCTCTAGGCTGCACAAGCTGCAAGCTGATACCAGGGGAAGTAGGATATCAGCATGAAAAGGGGAGGAATAGCTTACTCTTCCAAATTTTCACTCAAGGATCAAAAAAAAAAAAAGGCCTAGCATCTGAGACCAGCAGTTTCTCAGAACCCTGCTGCAATCCATTTATAAATTGCTTCTCCTCTATCTTCACCCTGGTTGTTGTTGTTATGCTTGTTATCTGATGGTTATTTAATCTATACTTTGTAATTACTTCCCTTCTGTCTTTCACTCCAACATACATTCATTTTCTTGTTGCACTAACGCAGTGACCTCCATTATTCAAGCTGTAAAAGTCAATTATGCTGCCTGTGATTTTCAAGTGGCATTTAGTAAATGGGTTCGTGTATTACCCACCTGTTAACCTGGTTCAAGTCAGGGACCACTCTTTCTCAGGCATCTCTTAAAAGCCTCTCTAGAAATACAGCTTTCCTTCCAGCATTGCTGTGAAGGAGCACGGACTGTCTTACCCCCCATGGACAATGAAGTGTGTGATGCTTTGGGAGCAAACCATTGCATGTTTCCTATTTCTCACTGTGAAGTGGGAGCACATTTTTCCATCTTGCTGTATCGTGTTCTCATTGCACTCCTGTGTGGATTTTTGGATCTCTGATATTAAACATCAAGATTTAAGCTACGTTCGTACTATCTTATAGGTAAGAGGTATTACTGTTACCAAATGGATTACAAAATCATCTGTACCCAGCAGACAAACAGTTCCCAAGGGGCTGGTGGGTGGGGAGGGTTGTTTGTTTTTTAATCAAGCCTTGCTCATTAATGCTTGACGCTTCTCTGCATACAGATTTTCACCTTTCATGCCTTTTCCTGGCTTCCTGTTGCAGTATTGAGATGTGAGCACATTACCAATGAAGTTAAGAGCCCATGCTAATAAGCTCTCTAGGCCCGTGCTAATTTTGTAGTAGAAGAAAAGGATGTATCAGAGGGAATTTGTTAGAGAGAGGTGCAATCATTCTAAAAACTCCTTGCTCTTCCTTGGTATGAAGGCTGATTGCTTTATTACTTGACATCACAAGGCAGCTTGCAGCAGCAGCTGGGTAGCATTGCTTTTCCAAGGACTCACCACAGCTTTTACACTCCCACATACACACGTCTTGATGGAGGTACCTGGGGATTATCTATGCCTGTCACATAAGCTCTCAGACATGCCTGTCTCCATACATGTTCTTACCTGGATGTGCTTCCACAGGGGAGAGACCTGCAAAGGTAGAAATTCAAACACGTGCCCTGCGTTTGAATGTGCATCAGAGACATTGGTTTATGTGTTTGTTGGCTGATGTACCAGGAATCTGCACAGTTGACACGTAGACATGCAGTTGTAGATGCACATTAAACACATGTACATGCTTTCAAGCTGATGAACGTAGGCAGAAGGCTACCACAGTGCTGCATTGCCTGTAGTTACCTGAGCAAAAGTGGCATTTAACAATTGGTTCTGAGGCTAATTGCAGAAAAGTAGGCAACAGTTGTTTGTTGCTGCCATATGATGCTGGTGTCCTGTGCCCTCAGTTCATTAGAGTTGGATTGTATTGGAATGAGCTTCCTCTAGGAAACAAGGCTGTCTGTACCTGTAGTCACTCTTCATTAGATTACACTGTGGCATTTTCAGTTTCTCTACTGTGATTGCTGTATTTGCAGTGACACCTTTACCATGAGCTATGTCCACATCCAGTTTATTCTGCCTCTCAGCATTAGCTTCAGGCTGTAGGGACTGTAATGTTATCTCTCATAAGCATCATCCTAGACTTTTTAAAGTTAAATGCTCAAATTCTCTTGGGAGAACTCGTCCTTTTCCTATCTTCTCTTTCTGTGCTATTTGAACGTGGTCCCATTAAAAAAAAATTAAAATGAAAGGGATGTCTGCAAGCAGACAAATACCTCATAATGGGTTTTTTTCTAAAGCATTTAGGTATGGGTTAGTTGTCAGTGTGCCACCATGTTCTGCATCAGTACCATATTTGAGCAAAGCTGAAATACTGACTGATATAGCTTCCTTTTTTTCCCCATTAGAATTCCTTCTGGTAAAAGCAGCTGTTACTCCTTCATTTAAGATAGAGAATTAAGGCAGAGAAAAATGAGATGGCTTGCCTGGGGTCACTGACAGAACTAGGAGCAGAGTGGAGGTCTTGCAAATTGAAGCTCAATGCTTTAATTACATGCTCAGATTTAAAGGCTGACATTTGAGAGAAACTGAGGGAAAAGGAGAAGTACAGTCAGTAGAAGCAGGGCTGTGTGGCCTGGGAAGAATGCAAGGATGTCATTTGGACATGCTTCAGGATCAGGAAAGCCAAGGTATGCATAGAACTAAACTTGGTGAAGGATGTGAAAAGTAGCAAGAGAGGGATTCTGTAGGTATGATGGTCAGAAGAGATGATCCAAAGAGAGTGTACCTCATCTGATGCATGGGAATGGAGAACTGGCTTTGACAGAAATGAAGACTGAGATATACTCAACGAGTTCTTTACTCTTCATCATATTTGAAAAGACAAGGATGTCAGGTGAAGTCCCTGGTGATTGGAGAAAGGGAAACATCATGCTCCTTTCCAAGAAAAAGAGAAATGAAGGCCCAGGGAATTACAGCTGATGAGCCTCACCTCTGTGCCTGGGAAGTCCTGGTTCCATTTGGATACCTGGCTTTTTGATTATAATGGCTTCTAGATTGGTTTGAAAGCATGATTATTATAGGAAGTTGCAAATGAATAACTAGAAGGCTCCCATGAAATCATGGATATAGCCAAAGCGTAAAGATGAATTAATACATCTTAGCATCATTCCTGAGCTTGTGCTCTCTCTTGTAGCCCTGTCAGTGCATGAACACGTGCCTGGGGTTGGCTGGCTGCAGGCAGCAAGGGGAGAAGTTTAATAGCTCTGCTGCAAGTGTGAGAGCATTTCTTCACTGCATTCCCCTAGATTGGTTTGGATGGCTGTAAATGTCTGAATTTTGTGTGTGCTCATTGAGAGATCAGTGTCCTCAGTGCTGTAAGCCCAGCTGGGAAGAAAGGCCTGTACAGGAACTGATGATAAAGAGAAAAGGTCTTTATTTCAAGAACCATAATAGCAAATTTGATTTCCACCAGCCTAGTGTTTATAGACTGGTTTTCTCTCCTCTGCAGGAAGCCAATCTTTGCTTTCATGGGGCCCCTGCTGGAAAAAAAAAAATCAAATAGCAAATTCATGCAGGGGTTGCAGTAGCAAGAGGGCAGGTAAGGATGTAACTGGTTGTGTTTGTGGGAGGTGAGGGAAATGAGAGATGTAGGAGAATGGCTCAGTAGGGGAGGAAGAAGTTGCTGTCAGCCTCATTGCGCTTTGAATAGCTTGTGGAAAATGCTGCTATCTGCTCTGAGTCACCTCACCTAAACCAGGTCGTCTCTGATGGAGAGTGGGCCTTCTGTCTACCAGTGACAAAAGAGAAAGCAATGGGAAGGCAGTGCCAGAGTGCTTGTGGAAGTTACATTTCTCAAGTCGTCATTTTAGCATTCTGCTAAACAGAGGAAATGTGTTTGTACCCAAAGGAAAGGCTTTTGTCAAAATAGCTTCATGCATGTACTTATTTGTGTTGATAGTGGGGAAAAGTAGACTTTCAGTGAAAAATACATAAACTTCCACTTTCAGTGGGGAGGTGGGCAGCGTGCAATAAAGTCTGGGTCCTCGTGGACACTCCTGGCCACATCTGGACTGCAGAGCAGGTGTATGCACTGTGCCTCGTATTCCTTTCCTCCTTGCATGTTGTTGCAATTTGCTGCCAAAGGAAACCAGGATGTGCAGAAGGAGGATAGCAGCCAAGTCTTATCTCAGCAGCAGCCGCCAAGTTGCTTCCAGACTGTTTTGGAAAAGGAGGATGCGTGTCCAATACCCCTGCTGTGGACAGAGCTTATATTCCATCCCCTTTGTGCATTCCCAGAAAACAAGCCATTTATTTTTATCTGGACCAAAATCCTTTGATGCCCTTTAACAGATTCAGGGATTTCACTTAGAACAGAACCTGAGCACGGCCGGAGGCTTGTGTTCAATTATGAATCATTTTGCAAATGCTGCAAGCTGATTTTGGGATGCTAGTTAAATGGAAGTTTTCAAACGAAACCTGAGGGCAGCGTACTTATCACAAGGTATTCAGCACATTAGCCTAAGCTTCTTTCTTTTTATGTAAGATGAATTTTTCAGAGGGAAAATGCCCACTGGCCCCACAGAATAATATTTCCTCAGAATGATTGTGTGGAAAAGGAGAGAAGAGAGAGATTGTAGCAGAAAAAGATGCACAGTTACACCAGAGGAGAGCTGTCCTTTACAAAAAGTGGCCCTTCGATGCTGTGTTTTGTGAAGATGAAGCTTGTGACTGTATGCATCTTCCATACTCCTTGTTCTGAAACCACAGCCCTTCAGAAGTCAAATCCAAACCTGCTTATTGGGTAACATATTCAGTGAAGGAATGAAAAGGTGTGTTAGTGCCTGCAGGGGGGCAGAAGGGTGAATGATTGCTGTTCTTCTTGGAGCTACTGAATGAATAAATCGTGGGAAGTACTAAGGAGGTTTTCTCAGAACTACTGTGGCCTTCAGTGTATCTCAGTTTGAGGAGTTTGGCTTGGTTCAAATGTTCTTGCTTGTGCAGTGTCTGAGCACTAGGTGTTTTCACTGTGCTCTTGCTGGGCAGAATTGTATTTGTACTTCCATCCATGCTGTTGGCACTAATACTGCTACAGCACTTATCACACATTGGCTTCTAAAAGCTATAGAGTATGGCAGGTGTGGGATGGAGGTCCGGGAAGATTAAATTTAAACAGAGTGCATCTTTTTACACTGCAAAATGCAAAGTTTTACCCATGTGTCCTTGGTCTGGGACAGATGCTGAAGTACAAGACCTCATCCTTTATGTGATATTATATTAATACTACGTGCCACTGTTGCATTGTTCAGCTATTCCTTTGGCAAGCTGGAAGTTACGTTGGCCATCTTCCATCCACTCAGTCTTGTGTTCCCTGTTTTCCCATGTAACGTGCTTTCTCTTAGGAAAGAATAACAAGGAATTTCCAAAACTGGTAATAATAATTCTAAGGCTTTCTAGAAGTCAAGGCTGGCTTCTCTAGACCGTTCTCTCTCCTATTCTGTAAGCAGTCTCTCTTCTACAAATTCTCTTGAGCCCACACACTAAGTGAACTTGATGTGAGATGTGATGGATGTAGCTCTTAATTCATGTAATGTTCTGTAGTACCCTATGGACCTTGGCACTAGATGGGGAAGGAATTTCAGGATGCTAAATGGGATTCATTCTTGCATAGGCAATAATAAAACGACAGCCTTGCTTGTGATTACAGGGATCCTGCTTGGCAAGAATCAGTGTGCTTATACAAAAGCTGCCATCCAGAGCCATCCAATGCCATCACTGCCATTGTTTTTTAGTAATGATAAAAAAGAAATAATTATGTGGACCTCTATTAAAACAAAACAAAAACACAACAGAAACTTCTACTACAGAAGCTAAGTGAGATAAATAACCCCTGACAAAGCAAGAAGGCGATCTCACTAAATTGAATCCAGTCAATTTTAACATTCGCAGCGCTGGAGGCAATTTCAGACAGTATAAACGTAATGGAAAAAAACATATTCCTGAAGCTGACTTACAGAACTGTGTATCTGGGCCCTTGATGATGATAAATCAATGATCTAGAAAATAAAATCCCTTTCCTATTAACCAGATGGGCACACAAATTCTTCTCATACTGACACGTAATCACCCAAAGTTTTCAATTAGCGTTTCACGTCTCACTACCTTATAATTATAAGTAATTAGATTGGAATGCAGTGCAGACACACATATATAAACTGTCTTTCTCTTGCTTTCTCTCTATGTAAAGTGTCTGTCTCCTGATTGATACGATTCCTTAATTCTGTTGAGAGATTCTCTGCTAACATCATAAGAGATGCACTGGAGCAGAACTCTGAAATTGAATTACAACCTTTGTACTGAAAGGGAAGTTGTGATTACAGAGTCCTGCCTCTGCTATTTCTTCCTTCTGAACTCGACTTTCTGAGGCTTTTCTGATGTTTCTTATCTCTGGTACCACGGGGTGTCCTGTTAGCTGCCCGGTGTGCTCTGCTTTCAGTTGTCTCTGTGGTTGCAGGTGGTAATTAATGAATAGCTGGGCTCAACAGGAGGGCTGGGCAGGGAGGTCTTGGGCCAGAGTGGGAGTTCTGACTGCTTTTCTTGGTGTGCACTGAGTGAGAGGTAGCCTGAACTTCATGCCAGTCTGGAAAAACCAGCCTCCATCTGGTTGCTCTGTGAAGGCTGGCAGCATGGTTTTGCTGTAAGAGTCAGATAGGATTTCAGCATCTTCAGAAGAGCAGGTGGCAACACACAACATCTTAATGCTGTGGAGCATCCACCAGCACTGTGAGAGCTTGCAGGTTTAAGCTGTTCTGGTCTTAATCGTACTGAAACTTGAGAGAGAGGAATTTGCCAAGTACCAACACTTTGCAAAGGTGCAAATAAACACTGAGTGTGTGCTACACGTGTGTAATGGTGACTATCTTAATGTGACAGTTGCAGAGGAGGGCTCTACCTGGAGCAGAAACAATATTGTAAGTCCTGTTGGTCAGTGTGATTGCTGTCAGATCAGAGTGGTGCAAATTAGTGTAGATTTGCAGATTTCAGATATGTCATCCCAGCTGCACCACTGAAGGCATTTTGTTGTGCTGAGATAACAGACATAAATCAATCTCTATGGAAACCTGGGAGTTTGGTGATTGGAATTTACTGTGGTGCAGTGGTTGCTCCCTGGGTGTATCATTGCACCTGTGTTTGATGCAGTGTGCAAGAGAAGATGTTTGCCTATTGAACACACTGGGAAACCTGCATGCGTAGAACCAAGCTGAACATACAGAGGAGGCACTGCTTCCAAAACAGCGGTGCAGGCAGCAGTGTTGAAGTCTTTGTTTAAAACTTGAAAGAGAATGAAAACTTGGTGATACTTTTCCCATAGTTTCATTCTCCTGAAGCGAGAGGCGCAGCTCTGCTATGTGGGCTCTGTGCAGTTTCATACTACGTCAAAGTTTCTGCATCTTTGACAGGGTGGATGATTCAAACAGTCTTTATATCTTTGTGGTCACTTCCTTTCATTGACTGTTGTAACAGAGGTTTCTTGAATGTAATTACGCTGTCATTACTCCAGTTTTGTTTCCAAATGTGTAAATAATGCCTATTCCTATGACAGGGAGGTTAACTTCGTGACAACATAACAGCCTTGGATATTACTCTTAATGAAGAGCTATTAAACTCCAGATATCTAACTACATCATATTTATGTTGTAATTATTGCTACTTGCTTGGTGCATTTCCAGTTAAACAAATTAGTGGCAATTTCAAAAAGGCTAAAACAAATGCCTTGTGTAAATGTACTGTGGTTGTTGGCTAATTACAGAGTAATTATGTAGTTATGAAATATGGTCTAATACAACTTTGCTTCTAGTTTGCACTCTTCTTTTCCCCCACTGTCACTCAGGTTTCCTCATGGCTCATTTCCACACCTTTAATGCAGAGGGCCTTGCATCCCAAGAGCGTTAAATCATGGCTTTCCATGGATGCATTCATCATGATAAACCGACTTCAGCACCCAAAAAATAACAGAACTGATGAAAGCCTTTCTGGGCATGGGATTTTTATGGCTTCCTTTCTAACAAAATGCTCTAATCTTCCTTATCTCAGGACACTGACTGCATGCCTTGTATTTATTTACCTGTTCACGAGATCTGCGGTGGTTTTGTTATCTGCCTCCTCTCCCTCCATCATGTTTGACCAAAATGGCTCAAATCAATTTGCAAACTCAAAGACACAGATGGGAAGCAAGGCTAAAAATCTGTGTCTGTGCAGTAAAGCTGAGGCAGAACAGCCCACACAGAGGTTTTGTTGCCCTTTCTCAAACTCTAATTTCATGCAACTTCATTCTTAAAGATGTGTTCCACTTGTACCCATTAGGATAATGGGGTTAATAGGAAATCCTAGTTCTTGTGCTCACAACACCTGTTCACAGGTACACTTTCCCTTTCTTTAAGCTGTCATCTGTGGCTACTCGACAGAATTTCAATAAACATCCTTTGTTTCCCTCAGTTATTAAAATAACTGGGTGTAAAGCAGTGTCCCCAGAACCTTCACACTGTCCTTCAAGCAGCCCTTCTCTTTTTGTTCATCGTTAAAAGGGAACATTCTGTTCAATGTACCCTGTGGCATTCAAAAACCTGTTGAGGAACCTGGTGCAATCAGCTGTTTTCCAAATCCAGACTGGAATAGTCATAGTCACATTTCTAGAGGGCTGTCAGCCCAAGCTTCGATGTTCTAATTCTGTGCATGCAAAATCCCAGGGAAAAAAAATATATATTGTTTCAGAAGCAGTCAGGCATGAAAAGCAAAAGGTTTTTGTCAGAGCTTGTAGGAGAGACCTGACACACAGAGCTGATAGTTCAGGGTGTTAACTTACAATGCTGCGCACAGAAACACATCCTGAATTTCTCTCCCCCAATATGTTTCTACATATGGTTGCAATTCACATGACATTTTGGAGAATGCTTTGCACGCTGCTGCTTGAGGTTTTTCATCTATGTATTTAGATGTATTTTTTCCTTCTGTCCTCTGGAAGGCAATTGTTGAGACATCTCTGTTCTCCAAGCTCTGTTTGACACAGGTGAGGTGGGAAACTTACCTTTTCTTCCAGGAACAAGTGAATGTGTGCTGATAGCTCCAGAGCAGAAACCTCCACCATAATTCCAGGTTTTCAGCGCTGATCTGATGCAGGGACTCTTTTGAAGCCAGCACAATCCTTTTTATGACGGGGGAGTTCATGAGATGGAGAGAAGTGGTGCTTTCAAACCAGTGATTCTGACTATTTGAGAGGAAACCCTTTTCACAATTAATCCTGAATTTTTGCTCCTGGAGCTTTTATGATATGAAAGAAATGCAGGAGCTTTGAAGTCCATTTCAGCAAAAGCAAGAAAATTTCCACTCCATCTGTAATTCCAAACCTGCCTTCTGAAATAGCCATTAGTGGTATTTTTACAGTAGAATTTCCCCATCGTGTGAATGTCCAGGTGGGCAGGCTTGTTCTTCTCCTGCTCTGTGTAAATTAGAGCAGGGAACGGGCAGGCAGGGCTCCTGGGTTTCATTTCCAACTTTACCACTTACTCCCTGTGTGTCCTATGAGTAACGTTTTATTTTAGCTTATGCTTTGTTTGTGAAATCGAGATAATTACACTTTTCCTCAGGGAGAAGGAGGAAAGGCACTGAGGCATAAGTCAGAAAACAGCACAGGAGAAACTTCTAGAAACTTTGGCTACTACTGGTTTCCCCCAGTGATTTCTGATGCTGTTATATTCTGAGCAGGGTGTTGCACAAAACCAATCGCCCGTGCAAGTTTATAATCTAAGCTGTAATCATAGAAGAATTTAGGTGTTTATTGGGAAAGCATATAGTTTGGGCTAAGCTTGTTCCTAAGCCTTTGCAGATTGGAGTGCAAATACGCAGTGGGAAGAATGGTTTGTGAGGAGTGAAGCATTTGGGTGGGTAATAATGGACTTGTGACAGTGTAAGCATGCATCTTGGTGCTTTTAATATGATTTGAATGCACACCACCTTAAGTGGTGTCCAAATTTATCACACACTGTCATAAACTGAAGTATGTAGATAAGGAATCTGGTGCCTTTAGCTTTCTCTGAAGTTCAGTTTAAATAGAGATTTATGTGCGGACCGCAGCTGATGCCATTTGAAATCTCAGCTTTGGTTATGGAAGGAGCCTGGAGTAAGTAGGATGCTAATGTGGTTACCATAGGGAATGGCTTTAAAGTAAGGAGTGATAAATGCAAGGCAGTATCTGTAAAATAACAGACTTTGTTCATCACGTCAGTAAAGGCAGGTGACTGTTAGAAGCCAAAAACATCTAGGAAGAAAATGTGCATGAGGTAGGAGGCGGGCACACGCTGTTAGTTGGAGTCACATCATGTTTCATAGACAGGCTACAATTCCCCTCCTTGTCACGAGGAGAAAATAATGGGGGAAGCTTTTCAATGGCACAAGGGCAGTTTTATACAATTTGTATTGCAAGCCAGTGACCTTAGAGTGACTGCTGGCCTATCAGAAGGGTTTTGAAACGAAACCCTTCCTTTAGTCCTTGAGTTAGAGGCAGACAAACAATGCTTTACATGCACGCTCCATCTGCTAACCTTGGGTGGAGTCCTTTGCATCTTTTGATAAGATTTTTAAAACGTACCAGAGCTGCTTTGTTTCCTTGGCCTCAAAAGGGTGGAAGCCAAGAGAGATTTCATCATTCAGGTGCCATGAATAAAATGACCATGGAAATGGAATCCTTTATTAAAAAAAACCAACAACATTCTGTGCATCAGCAGAGCTGGACAGACTGCATACAAGTGTGAAGTGATGGCTATAACAGCAGCATGGGACTCTTGCAAAGGCGTGTGTTACAGCCCCTGGCTTTTCTGCACATCTGTCTGCTGGGTTTTCATCTCCATCTGAAACTCCTCCCTGCAGGACGTTGAGCTGCACGATGCAGGGATCCCTTGGTGGTTGTTTCCTGCTGCTCACTTGCACACAGAGAAGTGGGTTCTGTCTCCCAGTGAAGCAGCTGTTTTCCTACAGGCTACAGCACTGCTGCCTTCCCTGCATCCTCGCCTGTCTTTCATGTTTTAAATTTGACACAGTTAGCCACAGCGTGTGTGTTTATACAGTCAGTATATAAATATACTTTGACTTCCTTCCAGCCTCTCTTTATCTCCAGAGATCCAGGCCCCTTAAAGAAAATATTATTCTTTGCTAGCAGCACATAAGCATCAATTTACAGAATTTTTTCATAAATAGAGCCTTCCCGGGGGCTGTATTATTGATTTACTTCTCACCTAGCACAGCACTCGCGTCTTGATCAGAAAAGGCTGCTCTCAAATTGTGCAGTTCTGGTTTTCCTTTAACTCCGTTATCAAAACATTCACTCTTTCCGAGGCCAGTAATAAAGCAGCCTGGCTTTGCCAGAGAGAAATATTGCTTATGGTCCAAGCTGTGTCTCTGAAAATTGAGACCCGAATGCCAGAAAGTCATAAAAAAAAGTTCCTTCTGGTCATGGAGTTCCATCCAGTTTGGTTTTTTTGCACTAATAATCATTTCTTTCCCATGTTTTCTTCTTGTAAACCACCGCACATTGAATTATCCAGACGCTGCAAGAAGCTCTGACAATCCTCCTGTGTCTTATGAGCTGTTAGGGCTGCATTTCATTACCCATAATATACAAACATGCAGCATTTATGGGGATGACAACGCATTGTACAGACAGAGATAAGCTCCTGTCAGGAAGTGTCTATAAAGCACGAGCAATTCCAGCACTTGTTTTTTGTGTTCCTGATACTGTCAGTGGAATTTCAATTTTGTATCCTGCAAATGCAGGCTGTGTTGGTGAGAGTTATGTGCTATGAAGATAGCAGCTGGGGGCTTCAGGGTGAGGAAACATCCATCTTTGGATTTCCTTGGATGTAATGACTGCGAGAACAGCTCTGCTTTGCAAGGTGCTGCATGAAATAAAGCCAATGCAAAGAGCTGCAGCCAAAGGTGAGAGTGGAGTAACGAAGAGGATAAGATGAAGAAGGGGCAATAAGAGATAAACTGAGAGCTGTGTGTGCTGAGCAAAGCACTGCGTTCACTCTTCTGAGGTCCCCTAAGTGAGAGTAATGTTTTTCAGTAGAGATTCATCCTGCAACGAGCACAAAATTACTTCTGAGATTTGGAAAAGGGCAAACATTTGGCAGTGCTGAAATTCAAGGCGCAGCTTTCTTAACTCTGACTGTTAGCTGTGTTATTTGAACTGACAGAGGCCACTTAGGTGAGTTACAGCGTGGTTCTCTTCCAGTTCATGCTGGGGGGAGGGAAGCACAGCCTGCTAAATACTGCTCTGGAATAAGTTTCCCTTTGGCTGCAGCTTCCTGCTACTTCTGCTGTTGTTTTTACTACCTGTTAGAGTAGAATACAACAAAGTTTTAGCACAGAAGAAAGGCTCAGTGTTAATGCTGCTGGGCAAAAACCAAACAAGTGCACAGTTGTTGCCCCAAAGCCTTTTTGTGTCACTTCTGTAGTCATCCCTGAAGATACAGACATTTACAGTGGGACCATTTAAACTGTTATCTTTGGGATTTGCATACGTTGGGTAGAGATTACATTCATTCATTCCTTAATTTGCTACAGAAACAATCAAACAAGTCTTACTTCTGTCTCAGAGCCTGGAAAATCGTATGAGTCTTAAGGATTCTTCAGGAAACGAGAGAAAAAGATGATGGAAAACCCAAGCTTAAGGTTTCCTTTCTGCCTGCACCATCTCAGACGTTACATGGAGCATTAGAACTGCTGGCAGAAACTTCATGTCAGATCAGGACTTGACAGTGCAAACTCTTCCACCAAAATGTTCCTGAGATTTGCTGCTGCCATCTCTCAAGCCTTCAGGCCTTCTGCCTGTTCTAGGCAGCAGTGATTACCCACAGCATTAATGGTGTTTTGAGGACAAGACTGATACTACCCTTTTCTTTTCCCCCCCCAAATTCCAGCCATGTAACCAGCTGGAGCTCTGCTTCAAAGTAGAAAACTACTGAAGTCTCAGCTGGTTGCTTTGCTGTCAGCCCCTCTCAATCAGGATGTTTTACGCTGTTTGTCAGCATGGTTTCTAAACACCCGTGGCCTCAGGCTTTGAAAGGAGTTCAGCCTTTCCTAAAATTGCTGATGTTCCTTGTTGTGGAGTTTGCATAATTTTTGCAGTGGGCTTTTCCTTAAGATTGAGAGTCCTAAGTGGTTCAAACATATGGGGATCTCCAATTTTCATCCTCCCCATCAGCATTCTGTTCATAGAAGCAGGGCATCTCTCTATCAATCTTCCTTACAGCTCCCCTTTGCTTTGCTCCTTGGACTATACACTGGGGCATAAAACAGCGTGGAACGTTTCCTATTTTGTGTGCTAATAAACCAAAACAGGAAAAAAAAAAAAAAGAACAGCAACCTGTGCATTAGTTTGCTCCAGCATGTGCTGTAACATTATTAGCTGATTCGTTTGGAAAATTACCACCAGTACAGCTTTGCTGACTTGCACATGTATAATGTATAAATAGAGCCATCAAAGTTTAATGCACCGTTAGCAGTGTATTTCCTAACATTGTCTATGACAGGGGTTTCATTTTTTTTTGTTTAGATCCCAACAGTTTTATCACCCTCAGCGTGACATCAGTGCACTACAACCGAGTGCAGCCCAGCAATGCCATCCACAGAGGTACATTATTCCTTGTGTTCACTTTTCCACCATGACATGCAATACTCACTGATGGCTTTTCCAGCCATACGACGTAGCCACGCAGCCTCTCTGGCTTTATCCTTAGTCCCACAGCAGTGCCCACAGACCCTAACCAAGATCCAGGCTGTGTGCACACACAAAGCAGTCTTTGCCCCCAGGGCATTACAATTTAAACAGACCAAACTGACAACGTGAAAACAGATCAACTGTATGAAACAAGAACAGATGAACCAAAAAAAAAAAAGAGTGAGCCTGGGTGTTTTATAGATGTGGTCTTCTGTGGCCACTACATCATACTTTAAGTTTTTCTCAGTATGAATATAAGGGAGAATGAGTGTGAACAGATGGTACATAGAGGAAAGGAGGAGATGAATGTTAAAATAGAAAGTCACCTGGGTGAGAGAAGTACAAAGTTGGACTCCAAAAAAGAAAGCGCTGCTGCTTCTAATTTAGATTTTTGATAGATTTCTGCATTTGCAGAAATCTGAATACTGTGATTTAGAGATGCTTGCCTTGCCATTAGAAGCCTGTGTGGCCCATGAATTCTCAGAGCCACAGCCTTCACGTTTCAGGAATACATCCACACATCTCTGGAGAGCAGCTGGAATAAAGTTGTGCCTCCAGCAAAGACATGGAGAGAACACTGAAAAAGGAAAAGACGCAGAAGTTTCAGCTTTGGGAGTCCACAGGTGGGCAGT